>NC_134711.1:40925000-42175000 GCF_049634645.1 Pelodiscus sinensis | reverse complement strand
CCATTTTCAGAAGTGGCTTAGGAACTTAGGGTACGTCTAGACTACATGTCTCTGTCGCCAGAGGCATGTAGATTAGGCTACCAAACATAGTAAAATGAAGCGTCGATTTAAATAATCGTCGCTTCATTTAAATTTACATGGCTGCCGCGCTGAGCCGACAAACAGCTGATCATCTGTTTGTCGGCTCAGCGCGATAGTCTGGACCCGCGGGTGGCGACATCAAAGGTATTTGTCGACCACCCAGGTAAACCTCATCCCAGGAGGCTTACCTGGGTGGTCGACAAATACCTTTGATGTTGACACCCGCGCGTCCAGACTATCGCGCTGAGCCGACAAACAGATGATCAGCTGTTTGTCGGCTCAGCGCGGCAGCCATGTAAATTTAAATGAAGCGGCGATTATTTAAATCGATGCTTCATTTTACTATGTCTGGTAGCCTAATCTACATGCCTCTGGCGACAGAGGCATGTAGTCTAGACGTACCCTTAGAAACATAGGCTACATTGAGAGTCAAGGGATCTAAAGTGCCTAAATTCTTTTCTTTTCTTTTCTTTTCTTTTCTTTTCTTTTCTTTTCTTTTCTTTTCTTTTCTTTTCTTTTCTTTTCTTTTCTTTTCTTTTCTTTTCTTTTCTTTTCTCATAACATATGTCAGGGTGCCTAGGTGATTAGGTGCCATCTTTTTGTGTCTGCATATATAAATCCAAAGAAATACATTTTTAAAATTTCAACTTTGAAATATCTGGATTCCTTGTAACTCCAGGTTTAAATCCAGCAATAGCATCTCTGCATTTCATTGTCTGGGACAAATAGGCTGAAGACTGTGCACTTTATTCTTTTCAGACAAACTTTTGAAAATTTAGGGTTCATTATAATCATGAAACATATTGGCGGTATCTTGGGCTCTCATCCCCCTACCTGCACTCTTGTGTGGTGTACTGCATTCTGGCTGGCTTCCACTTTTACAATCAGAAGGTCACCACAGTTAATGGACCTCTGTCTAAATAGCTGTAAAATGCTTTGGGAGTCTTTCTTATCTTAATTGTAAATGTAAGGTAACAGTACAGGCCGTCCTCACAGTAAGTCCAAGGTATGTTCCAAAAAACTTGGACTTATAGCAAAACAACTTAAAGTGGGGAATTTTTTCCCCTCGGCTGACTTCCATTTGTGCAAATTGGGTTTTTTTTTGGGTCATGATTTAAGAGAAGGGAATGGAAGGACTTATAACGCATCAGTTCCTACAAGCATCAACGACTTTAGTGTGGAACAGATGTATACCGGGGCGACTTATAGCAGGGATGCCCTGTAACAGTAATATAGGGCTTAAAATATAGGATAGAAAAGTAGAGAAATTGTTACTATTTGTCCCAATGTCTTTTTGAGTCAATCACATACTAAAGCTCTCCCAGTATTTGGCAAGCACACCAATCATGACTGTATGACCCAAACCTTAGCAGTGAATCACAGTTAGTCTCTGAAGGAAACAGTTGTACCAGTTCTAAATAATCTGAAGTAAAGAAAGATTCAGTTCATAGAACAAAGCCCTGAACAAACATTTCTTCCCAAACCAAAGTGCCATCAGAACATAACTGCACCGAAGTTAAATCTGCAAATCATAGCCAATGTCCTAGAAAAAAGACACAGTAGCTGGATAATATTCCTTATAAATCAACACAAGGACTATCCACACACTGAGGGTACGTCTAGACTACACATCTTTTTCAAAAGAGGCTTTTTCGAAAGTATCTTTTGAAAAAGTCTCTTTCGAAAAAGAGCATCTAGATTGCATTACGCGGATGGAAAAGCGATCTGCTTTTTCGAAAAAGAGTGTCCAGACTGATGGACGCTCTTTTGAAAAAAAAAATGGCACCCGGAACTGCTTCTGTCAGGACATGGGGGCAGCATTTACTTCCTGGTGCTGCTGCATGCCCTTTGCAGAGATGCGTGCTTAAAGGGATCCCCCTGAACAGCCGTTGCTCTGCTCCTGCAGCTGGCTTGCCTACCTCCTAGAGGGACAGCAAAACTTCTGCAGTGCTTGCTTTGAGTGCCCTGCTTTCTGGAACACCACATCGTTACTTTCCTGACTGGTTTTTGTGCTTTTAATTGTTTTTTTTGTTTGTTTTTTTGCCATGGAGCTGGAGCTGCCCCTGGGCAGGCAATGGCCCCACACTGTGCTGCTTGAAGTTCTGCTGCATCTTCATGAGACCATCATGATGTTCATGCCAGATCTGGATGCAGAACCCAACTTTGAGCCTCTCACTCGGGCTGCAGCCCCACTGCCCTTGCCACCAAACCTATTCCTGGAGAGGTGAGTTTGGAGGCTAGACACCAGTTCAGACTAGTGGGACCGTCTTGTTATGGAGCAGTGGGACGACCAGGCTTGGCTCAGAAACTTCCGTATGCGGAACTCCACCTTCCAGGAGCTGTGTGTCTGACTTGCCCCTACCCTACAATGCCAGGACACACACCTGCAGCCCGCCATCCCCCTGGAGAAGCGGGACACTATTGCCCTCCGGAAGCTGGCCACCTCTGACAGCTACCACTCGGTGGGACACCAGTTTGGCATGGGGAGGTCTACTGTTGATGGAGGTAAGTCACTCTCTGGGGACAGTCCATAGTGGGGGGGCAGACAAGGGGGATGGTCAGGACCAAGCAGAAGGAATGGGGAATGGGATGGGAGTGGTAGAAGCCCTTCTGGCCTCACCCTGCCATGGTACAAGGGGGAAGGGGTTTCCTGAGGGGAGGGGACTCTTGGGGTATGACACATCACAGTACCACACCATCCACTTGTCTCCTGCCTCCCCAGCCCTGGGTGTGTTGGACTCTCACAGCTCTCACCTGATGTTCCCTCCCCGGTGTCCAAAGTTGTCTGGGAGGCCTCCTGTGTCTGGGTGTCTGGCTCCTGGGTGAGGGTCACAGTGCTCCTGGTGTCCTCCTCCTCCTTGTCTTGGAGCTGCTGGTCCTCAGGGATGTCATCCTGGAGCTGTGGCTACTGCTGCACAGGTGTCTTCATCCCAGATTTCACAACCTTCTCTGGAGACAGGAGTTCCCCTGGCTCCAGGATCCAGTCCAGGTCCTCATAATATGCACAGTAGTGTGCTGCTTCCCCAGAGCAGGAGCTGCGCTCACGGGCCCTAACGTACCCCTGCCGCAGCTCCTTGACCTTTGCTCTCACTTGGTCTCACTTGCTCTCCCTTGGTGTGCAGGGGTGGTGGCCTTTCTTAGCAAAGCCATCGGCTATTTGGGCATAAATGTCTGCATTTCTCCTCCAGGACTGCAGGGCCTGCAGAGACTCCTCCTCGGACCAGAGTTCCAAGAGGGTTTTGATCTCGGGGCCAGACCATAATAGAGCCTGACATTTGGTGTCCCTGTCTTGGTGCAGGGATGTTTCCCTGGAAGGGACAGGGAGGTCTTGGGGTGCTTGTGCCTGTGACATGGCTGTAATGGGCCTACCAGGAAGAGCCGAGTAGTCAGGGTCCTGCTTGGAGTTGGCTTGCTGCCACAATGGTACTCCTGGGTGCCTGTGCCTTTAAAAGATGGCTACAGGCAGGAACAATAGAGGTGAAAGGTCTGGCAAGGAGTGTCCATCAGGGCTTTTTCCTGGAGGCCTTATTTTTGAAAAAAACCACTTCCCCGCATCTGATCTTTTTTTGACAGATCTCTGTCGAAAATAGCGTTATTCCTCATAAAAGAAGGTTTACCACCATCGACAAAACCACTGCATTCTTTTGATTTACTGTTGACAGAATGTGGCAGCAGTCTAGACGCAGGTAAAGATTTTTCGAAAAAAGGCCACTTTTTCGAAAAATCCCTGTGGTCACACCATGAAGTATTACTGAATGCACAGAGTTGCTTTCCTGTTTGGAAACAAAACCAAGATGATTTCTAGGCCTTTGCTAGGTATTAAAACACAATAGGAGAAATTCTGTCCACAGACACATGCTCAAAGCTCTTGCTGTGTTGGTATACCACCTAGCATAAAGGGATCTTAGTCTATGACAAGGTCTTCTAGGTGCAATGGTTCTACAAATAAGTAATAATGATTCCAATCATATCAAGTATCATGGTGCAAAATTTGGCTCAAAATGATCTGGAAAAGCACAGAGAGAACAGTAACCCATGTGAAGCAGCCATTGGCATTGTGTGTAGTAACTTAGCTTGATCTTCTACAGTAGTACATATTTGTTCTGAATATGTAATTGTTTACATAGGAGTGCATGATATGATTGTAATTGATCGAAGAGAAAGTACAGCAGAATTATTACTTTGATTGTAGGAATATTATATAAATTAGGACACAATAGACATAAAGACAAAGTTTTCACAGAGTGAACTTTCCTGTGGCACTACCTGCAAGAGGATACTCTTCATTAATAAAGAGTATACACTACTCTCATTACAGTGCCTAATTGTTTTCAAACCAAAGGTTTTGGATAACAAAAGCTTATGCATTTTTTATAGACACTCACGTATTAAAGTTCTATGTCAAATATGCCTGGAAGATGTTGTGAGTTTTATTCTTCAGATAAAAAAGTATCATACGTTCTATGAAAAATAAGGGTCTTGGAGAATCCCATTTTCTCACACACGCATCCCAAACATTTCCATCCCACACTGCTTGCACTTCATTTTATTGTAATACACCTGCTGTCATTAACTACTTTTTCAATTAAGAACAATTAAATTTCATACATTAGGCCAACATTTTGCTCTTGGAATCAAATCTGAACCCTAATGCCTAGTCTGCATTGTTGGACTGGATGTAGAAAAATCCAAGAATGGCTCCATCATGGTATCTTGGCCCACTGGCTAAAAGAACCTGGTCACACTTAAGATGGCTGTGAATAGAGGGTATACTGTCTGTGCAGCAGTGGGCCCAATGGCCCTGCCTTTGCCAACTCTTCCCATGCTCCTATATTACTCTTGCCTGCATGAGCTAATGTACAGGGAGTTCCTGTGAAATTGAACTCTGCCCCACACAGCGAGAGCCACTTAAATCCTGCAGCCTCCCCTGTACAGGGAGTTGCATCATAGATCTGATTCAAAGCCCACAAAATTCACTGAGAGGCTTTCCACTGACTTCACAGGGCTTTGGAGGCAACTCTACAGCCCGTGAGGGTATATCAACATGGTGATAAAAGCCCCATGGCAGAACAATGGCTGGCCTGGGTCAGCTGACTTGGGCTCATGGGGCCCAGTTTGTGGGGCTAAAAATTGCAGTGTAGACATTCAAGCTTAGGCTGGAGCCTGAGTTGTGGGCCCCTCCACCCTCACACTGTCCCAGAGCTGCAGCTCCAATATGAACCCAAACATCTACTTTAGCCCCACAGTCCAAGCCTAGTCAGATGACCAAGGTTCCCTCTAAGTTACATGGCAGCATGGCCCACAGCTGCTTAATCAGTCCCACCCAGCCAGGCAGCTCCGTGCACAGAACCCTGAGCCCCTGGCTGGGCAGGGCTGATTAAGCAGCTTCAGGGCCAAGCTTCCATGTAGCTTAGAGGGAACCTTGGTCAGCTGACTTGGGCTAGGTTGGTTAGCTGACCTGGGCTAGTTGTTCCTGTGTAGACATAGATAAGGACTGGATTTGCTCTTGAGTTGCTATTGTAACACCCATTGAGGTCAATGAAATTGAATTGGTATAAATGAGAAGTATTCTGATCCATTACTTTATGTTAAAGATTGCTCAGTTGAACTCATTTTAAATATTGTAGTATGCAGTTCAAGTGAAAAACCTACAATAATCAAGATCTTAAGTTCTGTCTCTCTCTCTTTGTATATATAAACTCTTTTGATAGCTTCATGATTAGTTATGAGCTGAGCATTTGAAAAAAATCTAAAAAAATCCTCCCATCTTCCTCCAACCTGCCTCCTTTCCTGTTCTACTATAAAGAATAAGTCTGACTTTGTGAAATATTCTCATTTTTCTCATCCTGTGGAATTACAGTATTCTCTCTTTATAATGAGTATATGATGCAACTGGCAAGTGTTAAATAGACGACCACCCACTGTGTGATAATGGTGGATGGTAGCGAAAGTGCAGTAAAAGTCCATCAAATAAAGAACCAGATTCCTTAGGCAACAGTAGAAATCCCAGGGATGAAGCAGTCGAGCATCATTTCCTGCTTAAGATAAATAACATTAGTGTCCAATCAAATAGTAGGGAATTACAGAGGAAAAAAATGTAGACTAGGTTCTGGGATCTAGATGTGAAGGGACCCAATTAGCTGCACTTGTTAACTGTCCATAAAACAATGTGTAAATCTGAGTGCAGGCTGTTTGGAAAAATAAAAGCACTATATAAACCAGTTTATGATTTTTACAGTTCCTCATTGCAGTTGGCAATTACTGACATAGATGATCTCATAGTCTGCTGTGTGCCTGCCAGATAGCTTGCATGCAGTTAGATGCCTTTGTGCTTCAGACCATAGAAACCTGCATAAAATTGGCCTTCTTTCCTTAATAGAGCTGCATGAACAAAGATGAGTTTGTCACTGACCAAGAACTGAAAGCTTTGTTTTGTAAGACTCTCTGAATGTATCACACTTTGCCAAAGGAGAAGGTCGAAAGAAAGAAAGAAAGAAAGAAAGAAAGAAAGAAAGAAAGAAAGAAAGAAAGAAAGAAAGAAAGAAAGAAAGAAAGAAAGAAAGAAAGAAAGAAAGAAAAAGCGGAAACCTGACAACAAATCAAAGTGCATACCCTTCTGGTGGATATTTGTGTATAAAGTGGGCTGAAACTTTTGTGAATACTGGTCACATTTCACAAGCTGAATAAAAATGAAAGAAAAAGGAACCTTAATTAATGGGATGCCTTTTGATTTGTAGAGCAAAACTGCCAGAGCAGATGTACCAGCAAAGAGGATTAGATTGCCCCTTTTTCTGATGCACTGAAAAATTCTTTTCTCCCCTGTAGTAGCCCCCATTGAGGAGAGGCTGTCTTTAGTGTCTAAGTTTCAGCACTGCCAAAGAAACTGTTGTATTTGGGTACAATGGGCAGCTCTCACAAGACCAGACAGAATATGTGAGGAGAGAGCTAATATTCTTTTAAATCCAAGGTTGATTCCACTTTAGTATTTAAAAGAAGTCCAAATAAAAGAGAATCTCTGAGTTGGAATGCACACAAAGCCTATCAAATATGTATTAAAGAGAATCCTGAAATGCTCATATATGAAGTTTATCTTTTTGAAAAGCTCACATAGTATAAATCAGTTAAATGAACGTACAACTAATTTTGGTTTACTTATATGTATTAATTTAGTCTGTTCACTTTTCTCTGAGATTTTCATCTGCAATTGTAGTTCTCCATTAATTAGATTACAGTAACAAATTGCACATTTAATGGATTAATTTTGGTTAGAAAAATCAGAAAGATTAGCAAATTGCATTGCTATTTCAACTGTACAATATTTATTTTAAAACTCTATTTTTACAGGAAATAATTATCTGCTGTTATCACCTATAAGGTGTATAGCAATGCTTGCTGTCTTTATTACCACTGCTTAGGTCAGGTTCATTTTGCATGTTTTCAGTATTGAGAAGAAGCAAAAAACCACAGGATCTGATGTGACTGAAGACATTCATCTGGGGGGGTACGTCTACACTACAGCGCTAGTTCGAACTAACTTAGTTCGAATTAGTTAATTCGAACTAAGCTAGTTCGAACTAACGCATCTAGAACTAAAAACTAGTTCGAACTAGCGTTTTGCTAGTTCGAACTAGTAAGTCCACATTGAGTGGACTCTGAACAGGGCTTAATGATGGCCGGAAGCAGTGCCGGCAGGGCATAAAAGGAGGACTTAGAGCATGGAGATACTGTCTCAGGCTAGCCGAGGGCTGTGCTTAAAGGGTCCCGACCCCCACCCCGGACACACAGTTCTAAGGGGTGCCCCGCTTGCAAAGAAGTTCTGGCTTGGAGTGCCCTGAGTGCCCACACTGGGCACATCACACCACTCGGCCATCAGCCCGGCTGCACTTGCCGCAGGCTGCCATCTGGGGAGAGGGAGTAATTGGGGGGCTGCAGGAGAGCTTCCACCCCCAGAAGCCCGCAGAGCCAGCCCAGTCCTCCCCATCGGGGGCTCGTACCCCATTCCTCCCTCACCTCCTTCCACTTGCCCTTCCCTAGCCCCCCTTCTTATTGATGTACAAAATAAAGATAACGTTTCTTCCAACATTGACTCTGTCTTTATTGAAAAAAACTGGGGGAGACTGGGAAAAGGAGGTGGGAGAGGGGAAGAGAAAGGCTGGGAGAGGGGAGGGCAACTAACATGATCAGGGGTTGGGAACAGGTCCCAGATGAAGAGAGGCTACAGAGACTGGGACTGTTCAGCTTAGAAAAGAGGAGACGGAGGGGGGACAGGATAGAGGTCTCTAAAAGCAGGGGTTGGGTGGAGAGGGTGCATTCAGAAAAGTTCTTCCTGAGTTCCCATAAAGAAGGACTAGAGGACACCAAAGGAAAGGAATGGGTAGCAGGCTTCAAACTAGTAAGAGAAAGTTGTTCTTGACAAGGCAAATAGTTAACCTGTGGAACTCCTTGCTGCAGGAGGTTGTGAAGGCTAGAACTAGAACAGAGTTTAAAGGGAAGTGAGATCAAGTGATGGAGGTTGGGTCCATGGAGTCCTATTAGCCAGAGGGTAGGAGTGGTGTCCCTGCCCAAAGTTTGTGGAAGGCTGGAGAGGGATGGCACGAGACAAATGGCTTGGTCATTGTCTTCGGTCCATCCCCTCCAGGGTCCCTAGGGTTGGCCGCTGTCGGCAGACAGGCTACTGGGCTAGATGGACCTTTGGTCTGACCCAGGACGGCCATTGTAAGCTCAGGGCTCAGGGTCGGGGGTCTCAGTGGACCCCCTTGATTTTCATGCACACCTGGTCCTGGGTGGCCAGGCTGGCAGCTCTCCTGCCCTAGCCGGCCACTTTCCTGTGCCTAGTGCGGAGATCGTGGACGAGGTCCACGATGTCCGCACTAGCCCAGGAAGGTGCCCGCCTCTTGCGGTCCAGGGCAAGCTCCCGGGAGCCGCCAGCCTGGTCCCGGCAAGAGGGGGTGGGCTGGGGGGCATCGGGTGGGTGGCTCTGTGCCGTGCCAGGTGCAGGGTCTGATAGCTGGGTGCTGGCAGGCTTGCACCTGGCACGGGCACCGTAGCCAGCCCGTGCCCCTTTAAGGGGTCCGGGGCCGGGAGGGGGGCATAGAGTTTCCCTGGTGTTGGCCAGAGTGGCCACCAGGGAAACCTGGGGAGGGCTAGCCTCCCACTAGTTCGAACTAAAGGGCTACACAGCCCTTAGTTCGAACTAGCTAGTTCGAACTAGGCGTTAGTCCTCGTAAAATGAGGTTTTCCTAGTTCGAACTAAGCGCTCCGCTAGTTCGATTCAAATTCGAACTAGCGGAGCGCTAGTGTAGCGCATAGGAAAGTTAGTTCGAACTAACGTCCGTTAGTTCGAACTAACTTTCTAGTGTAGACATACCCGGGCTGCCTTAGAAGACCACCCATTTATACTAGCCAAATTTATCTAGGCAAAGGCTGACCTTCTGCAGAAATTAAATAAAAAGTTTCATTTTCATATCTATGAGCTGTTTCCATGGTAAATATAAGCACATTAATGGAGGAGAGAAAGAGAGCATTTTGCTTTCTTCCTTAAACCATTAGATTTTGTTTTGAAGGAATGGACCTTCAGGCCTCAGTGGTTATTCCCTCCTTTCCCTAGCCAACCTCTGAAATGGAGCTGTCAGCTAAGGTTTCCCTTACAAATAACTTCTCTTACAAGGAATGATAATTTAGGACCACACTTCTCCCTTGCATGAAGGCTTGTATCCACTTACTGGGAAATCTCGGCAGCGTTGAGTAAGGACCCACTAAATCAAACACAGATGGCACCCATATTGACTCCAGTACTCCACAAGGTTGCAAGGAGTAAGAAAAGTTGATGGGAGAGTTTCTCCTGTCGACCTCCCTCAGTAGGAACGCTATGGAAACTCAACCTAATGTATGTAGACTCCAGCTATGCTATTTACATAGTTTGAGTTGTATATCTTAGGGTGACTTTTTCCCTTAGTGTAGACCTGGCCTTAGTTAAACAGCAAAAGACCTACCCTAATGTCAGATTCCCTGATGGCATTCCAAAGGACCTGGCCATATGTGATGTTTTGAGTTGGTATATGTCACAATATTCATCCTGGTTAGCATTCTGCAGTTTCTGTAGTGGGAATGTTATTTTCTGAAAAGATTTTATGGACTAGCAGACATGAAAGCTTTTTCCTTGAATGAGGATTTGTATTCTAAAACTATCTAAAATTGTTGAAACCACCACTTATTTGTTTCTATAGATTTCAGTCACAGTTAAAAGGAGAATTTTGAGCATTAGTCATGTACAATAAAGTCTGGACAAATAATATTCTGAGATGAATATGTCAATATAACTATATTCAGTTTTGCTTATGTAGAGATTTTGTCTTTTCTATTGGAGTGCTCCCAGTGAAAAGATAGGGAATATTCTGGCCGCAATAGAAGCATTTGCAACAGACATTTTAAAGTGCACCAACAGCTGGTGTTTTGTACCCATCCTGTTAAGGTATCTGATATAAACTTTTTTAAAATTACCATATTCATTACACCCTCACCTGCAGCCATGCAAAATATAACAAAGATCCAAAGAAAAGCTACACTAAAAGTGACTCAAGACCTCAAGAATTTTCTTTTATGTCTTACATTTGCCTTTTTCAATGGCCAATGCAATATTTCACAAAGAATTTTTGTCAAATGCAAGGGCAATACTCAGTGACATGCCTTATTGGTCCCTTGACTATTAGAACAGCTTTTCTTAGGGGTGAAATCTTGCAAAAGAAATTATCTACCTTGCGTTTTGATTTAGGAAAAATAACTGGAATAAGATTTCCCTCCATACCATTTTGTGAATATAAGAATCATCACTTCTGGACACAAGTGAAAGAGATTTTGGGAAAACTCCTCCAATGAGCTAGAGGTAGTAAGGGAAGATTTCAAACTAAGATGAAAATAAACCAGCAAGAAATAAAACACTCGTGGCTGCAGCCAGAGGTACATGATACCATAAGCTTTGTTTCACTGAGGAGATACTGTGATAGGATGCCTAACCCACACAGGCATAGAAAGGATTATTTATGCTGAATCCCAAAAGGAGCAGGAGAGGTGAAATCCCCAAGTGTTCTAGAAAAACTGTCTAAGGCCCAATAAATCAGGGAGAATATGCAAATAGCAACCAATCAGGACCCAGCGAGCTCACATTAAAGAAGCTACAAATAGTGAGTCAGTTGCTGCTGGGAGCTCAGGAAGTAAGGACTGTGTCTCTGGAGGGCTGAGAGAACTGTCAGCATCTTGGGCAGAGCAGAAGCTAGCAGGCACCAGTTAAGCAAGGGGGAGCTCCTGTCTGAGCAGCTGAGGGCCATGAGGTGAGGGCAAAGAAAATGCTGGGCCCCTGGGGAAGTGGCACAAAGAAATATAGCAATATTGATGGAAGTTAAAGAGGCAAACAAGACACTGCTGTCTACACGGTCCCTGGGTTGGGATCTAGAGTAATGGTGAAACTGGGTCTCTGCCACTTGCCATTGGAGAAGTGGCTGGACAAGAGGACTGTGATATGATCTCCCCTCCATCCCTGAAGGGGGAAACAGAGACAATAACATGGCTGGAGGGCTGAGTCATAAAGAGGATGCTGCAGTTCTGGAAGCTGAGAGAAGGGCTGTAGATAGAAACAGAGACAGAGTGATGGTGTGTAGACTTTGGACAGGACTGTCAGCCTTGAGCCAGTCCCAGAAGCAACCAGGGAAAAGCACAGTTGGGCAGTGAGGATGCACCCATGACATATACATAAAGATCAATGTCTCTCTTGAGAGACCTACAGCTAGGTAACGAGGCCGTAAACTCATGCTTTTAAGTAGCACTGCTGAGTCATGGGTAGGGGGTCAATTTCCACTGTCCCACTTACGTAACCCTGTTGGGGCTTGGGTGAGAACTAGCTGAGGTTTTAATTCAGCAAGATGAAGAATGATAGTGGTTTGAAAAAAAGCTCTGGTGTAAGTAAGAGCAGGATTTATCCCTACAAATTATAAATCCAGATATACTGCTTTTCTCCCAAGTGTTAAGCTGTCCCACTGATTTCTCATAGATTTCCCATAATGAGTTTTTGTTTGAAACAAATCAAATGGGTCAAAATGCAAATTAATGAATTGTTTTTAAGGGGGAAAAAAAGCTTGATCATAATTTACTTAATGCTGTTCTTGGCCTTTCTAGTCAGTCATCTGCCAGATAGAATTGCTAAGTGCTCCTTACTGTGATGTCAGAGGGTTCATGTTCACAGGGTTCTTTTTCACTACTGTATCCTCACAAACCAAGCTGACATTATACTCCAGGTGTTAGTATCTGTGTTGGAGGCTGTGTATTGACATCTATAGCACAAGCAGATTCAAATTGGAAAAGATCTGTATTTATCAAGAATAAGCAGACTGTTGTCCAGAAGTCAGAGCTTGCCTTAGTCAAGCCTAGATTCCAAGTCTTAAAATAGATACAACATATTCAGTCTATAGTGGTTACTCTTAAGAAATAAAGGCACCAACAATTACTATATCAAGGTATTATCAGTGACAGCAGAAGGTGAATGGCAGTCACCACCAATTTGGTTAACTTAATATAACCTCTCTCTAGATACCCACACACACATACACACACAGACGTATGAAAGCATGGCAAACTATATGGCTGTGTCTAGACTGCATCCATTTTCTGTAAAAGGGATGCAAATTAGACACATCGCAATTGCAAATGAAGTGGGGATTTAAATCCCCCCCCGCTTCATTTGCATAAACATGGCTGCCGCTTTTTTCCGGCTCGGAGCTTTGCCGGAAAAAAGCACCAGTCTAGACGGGGATCTTTCGGAAAATAAATCCTTTTCCGAAAGATCCCTTATTCCTCTTAAAATAAGGAATAAGGGATCTTTCGGAAAAGGCTTTATTTTCTGAAAGATCCCCGTCTAGACTGGCGCTTTTTGCCGGCAAAGCCCCGAGCCGGAAAAAAGCGGCAGCCATGCTTATGCAAATGAAGCAGGGAAGATTTAAATCCCCGCTTCATTTGCAATTGCGATGTGTCTAATTTGCATCCCTTTTATGGAAAAGGGATGCAATCTAGACACAGCCCATGTGTAGTTCCTCCCTGCTCTCACTGTTTATCAAATGGATAAAGTTTCATGGCACTCGGGCCCTCAAATGTTAGTGGAGCCACTTAAGGCATGAATGAATTGCTTACCAACAAGTTTTTTTTTTCTATAGAAAAGCTACATGCCCACAAGAATTAACAAGAAAGTCTAGCAATTCTGCCTTTCTCCAAAATTTCCCAATATATGCAATAAAACAGCACAGGGTGTAAACCCCTCCGCCCCCTAAGTCAAATCATATTAGTATCAAGTTCATTTGGGACAGTTCATCTCTCTTGCTGAGCAACAGCATGCATGGTTTGAATGGCATGCTGTTGTCCTAGCCATTCCCTTATAAATCAGTGCTGTGATACAGACTGTGGCCATGTCAGTTGATACAGCATCCACAAGAGATGCATATGCAACCAAAGTGTAGGTGCTCTGCTTTGTTGAAAGCTTATGATTGAAACAAAATGGAATCAACTATTTGTGAAGAATATCAGTGTAATTTGATATTGATAGGACATCATGAGGTAGTACTCTTCAAAGACACATGGAACAATCTTGAACAGCATTCATTTGTAGTGACAAGAGGTTACTTTCTCAAAGAATTTTTACATGGTGAGTCAATTCTGGACACATAGTAGGTTTTTCAAATGCTGTACATTACAAAAGAGACTCTAATTACCCAGGAAGGATCAGGGACTTTTCCTTCCCACAGTTCAGTGATATTTCTTGTGATGCTGGACTATCTTCATGCTCTTCTTAAAATGTCACTTAAGCCACTGAATGGAAGATACTCTTTCTATCTGTTTTCTCTGTGTTAATTTCTATATTATCTTCTCTTTCATGAATAAGATTTCCACCGGCATGAAGTGGTACAATTCCATTAGGAGTCTTACTTCTCCAGTTTTTGCAGCACTAGGAATGAATGGCCTCAGCACTTTGTAACGGGCACAGAATTAATGAAGGTGTACTATATCAAACCGAGAGACCCACATTTATGGTGTAGCTGTGCAACAAGTCATATGTGTACATTGTGTGATAATTTTGGAACTGTTAAACACTATGCATTACACAGCTGAGAGGCACCTTCTTTGAATGTCTTCTGAACAATGATACTCTTTGTTGGTTGAATGTCATGCCTTTATCTATCAACCAAAGGACAAACTCCTGCACTAACTGGGGTGTAAAACTCTGTAAACTACAATCACCTGTTTTGGATAATATTCTAAGACTCTTGTTTGGGCTATTTCAGACTGCAGCATTATACAACACTACTTGTTGTTCATTCAAAAGCTGCTCAGAAGAACAACCATGAAACATTTGGATGGCTTAAATTCCTGCTTCAGATTACTGGCAGCTTGGATTGCATCAGCTAATATAATTACACTGCTTGGTAGACTTGACTTGCCCATGCTACCATAGAATGAAATTGCAGAATCATAGTGTTTTTTCTAATATTGTCTGCAGGCATCACTTGACACTCTACATCATATCTCCTCTAAATGTACATAATATAAGCTGTTCAGCACCACCTGGCATGTGCCGCCTGGGGTTTGGGCTGCTGCCGTTACTGCTGTAGCAGTGGTGGTGGCTGGAAGCCCTGGGACCTTTTAAATCACCAGGCCCGAGAGAAGCTGTCTGCTTTGCCCATGTTGGTGGCCTCATGAATTCATCAGGAAGAAGGGAAAAATGCCAGCCCTCTTCCCTCTTGATTCTCTAGTCACATGTTAAGAATATGAAGAAAAGTAAGCATATTTTCCAAGACAAAGTGACTTTCTTAAGGCGAAGCTAAGATTGTCACATATATCAGCAATCTTAAAATGGGTGCCATTTATGTGGGACTAAGGGGATCAGTAGACACCCCACCCGAGTTTGAAACCCTGGATTTCATACACAAGGTTTGCTTAAAGCTGCATGTCCTGACTCCAGAGACAGGCCTTACCTGCAACAGAGTTTGAGCTGCTCGCAGTTTGCCTTTGGGGCAGGGAGTTTGTTATAAAAAGAGGGAAGCAAGGTGATTAAGAATAACAAAAGGCTGGGCATTCAAGTAATTGAGGGATCGTTAGATTATCATGAAAGCATTGCAAAGGTATTCCACTTAAAATAGGGGGGAGGGGAGGAAATAGGAATGACTGTTGTGCTGCTGGATTTGCATTTGAATCACTGCTGTTAAACTTAAAAAAAAAAAAAAGAATGGTCCTGTAGAACCTTAGCGACTAACAAAAATATGGCTCTTAAATGTATAAATGTTCTTGAAAATGGGATGAACAGTGACTAAACCAAAGCTGACTGCAAAGAGTTACAAAAGGATCTCACAAAATTGGGTGACTGGGCAACACAAGGGCAGATGGAATTCAGTGTTGATAAGTGCAAAGTAATACACATGGGAAAACATAATCCCAGCTATACATACAAAAAGGATGGGGTCTAAAATACCTGTTACAACTCAAGAAAGAGATTTTGGAATCATTGTGGACACTTCCCTGAAAACATCTGCTCAATGTGCAGTGGCAGTCTAAAAACTAAGAAGCCAACAGAATATCAGGAATCATTAGGAAAGGAATAGCTAATAAGACAAAATACCATTTTGCCTCTATATGAAGTCATTGTATGTCCACATCTTGAATATGGTATCCAGATTTGGGCATCCCATCTAAAAAAAGATATATTGGATTTGGAAAGGGTACAGAAATGTCAGCAGAAATGATTAGGGGTAAGGAACAGCTTCCCTATGAGGAAAGTTTAACAAGACTGAGATGTTTCAGCTAGGAAAATAAGTGACTAAAGGGTGGGGGATATGTTAGAGGTCTAGAAAATCATGAACAGTGTGGAAAAATAGAATAAGAAAATGTTATTCATTCCTTCACTAATATAGCACAAGAAGCTGACCCAATGAAATATATAGGCAGCAGATTTAAAACAAAATGAATACATTATTTTTTCACAGTCAACTTGTGGAACTCTTTGCCAGAAGATGGTGGAAAGGCCCAAACCATAACAGGACTCCAATAAGAACAAAATAATTTAAAGGAGGATAGGACCCTCAATGGCTACTAGCCAGAATGAGAAAGGATGGTGTCCCTAGCTGCTGTTTGCCAGAAGCTGGGAATGGGCAACAGGGGATGGATCATGAGTGCCTCTTTTGTTTATTCCTTCTGAAGCACCCGGCATTGGCCACTGTTGGAAGACAGGATACAGGGCTAGTAGGACCATTGGTCTGACCCAGTATGGCCACTCTGATGTTCTTATATAGAGCTGACATATATCTGCCCCCTGCTGTAACCCACTAGACCCCACAGGACCCCTTCCAGAGCTGAGATAGACCCCAGGGGTCCTGATGGGACCTCTCTCTTTCTCTCTCTCTCTCTCCCTCTGGCTCTGTCTAGACTGCAAGTTTCTTTCAGAAGAAGCTTTTCCAGAACAGATCTTCCAGAAAAACTTTTTTCGAAAGAGAGTGTCTACACAGCAAAAGCACAATGAACAAGCGATCTGCTTTTTCAAAAGATATCGTCCACATTTATTAGACGCTATCTCACATATAAGGCCACCAGTCTGCCAAAAAAGTAGAGTTTTCCAGTGTCTTAGTAGCCCCTGGATAGAGGTGATGTATGTGCATGTGTGGGGAGGGGCGGATGGAGTTGGTTTCCCTCCCCCCATTTGGTGCTTGGCTTGCACTGAGCATGCTCAGTAACACTGCTGAAGTCTCCGTCTTCAGTCCGCTCTCGTTCTCTTCCCCCCATCATAGTATGAATAGGTTGCCTCCCCCCACCAAAACCTGAAATAGCACCCCTGGATCTAAATAGATATCACCTTTTGAGAACTTTAGAGTTAGAAAAAGAAATTAGAAATTAAGAAATTCAGCATTATATTCGCAGATCTCAGCTTCGGCACTAACTTACATGCTCACACCAACCACAGTTGAGCACAGCTCAGCAGAATTGCAACTATGGGCTTGAGGAAGTCTCTTTTTTCCACTAAGTATCTGTAAATTAGAATAGTCCGTTAATAAAGGAAAGATTCAATCTTCCTTTGTCATCTTGATTAATATATCAATTGAACAACTTTCCTTAAAGGCAGCATTCCTGTTCTCATTACATTTAAAAATAAAGATGTCCATAATATGGTATGCATTTCTTTAAGCTCAGATTAGAAGAAGAAGAAGAAGAAGAAGAAGAAGAAGAAGAAGAAGAAGAAGAAGAAGAAGAAGAAGAAGAAGTCAAGGCTAGCCATTCAAGGAAAGTTGTTCAATTGATATATTAATCAAGATGACAATGGAAGATTGTATCTTTCCTTTATTAACAGACTATTCTAATTTACAGATACTTAGCGGAAAAAAGAGCCTTGACTTCTTCTTCTTCTTCTTCTAATCTGAGCTTAAAGAAATGCATACCATATTATGAACATCTTTATTTTTAAATGTAATGAGAACAGGAATGCTGCCTTTGTCTATTTATTTTCTGCATAACTTATCAATGCGTTTATAGGCACAAACCTTGTGGGAAAATGGGTTTAAAAGTGAAAGATGCCTATAAAATTGTGCTTTTATTTGTCTGCTTAAATGTAAAGATATTTGCTTTATTTGCAAAATGTTGAAGGAGAAACAAAAGTGAGCTGTACCCACGAAAGCTCATGATACCATCTACATGTTTTGTTAGTCTATAAAGTTCTACCAGACCATTTGTTGTTTTTTTAAAAAATGGTGGTCCTAATACCTTCAATGACAAAATGTAAACCTAGTATTTTGGGGTTTGGTTTGGTAAACTGTATTTATAATATGATACACTGGGAAATAAGTTTATCAGAGCCACATTTCTATTTTAGCATTACAAGCACCTTACTTTCATTTGCTGTATTATCAAATCCATGTATTAGCTGCTTTTGTGTTAATTAATGCTTTATTTTGACTCTTTTGTCTCTTCTGTGTCAGGCTTAAGATTGTGCTTATTGTTTCAATGCCTGGTTCATGAAGTACTGCCTTAACTGTAAATTCCCTGAATTTCTAATATTACTTTATTTATTTTTAGTTCTAAAGTTCTTGGAAGGTAATATGTACTCAAATCACACTTCTGGTTCTATCACCTGAACTTTACCTTAATGAAACTTTTGGTCTGAGATCCAATATACCACAGTTTTTCCTTATACAGGTTGGACCTCTCTGGTCTGGCACCCTTGGGACCTGACTGGTCCCAAAGGAGGAAGTTTGCTGGACCAAGGGAGATTGGCCCCTCTGCTGACAGACTCTGGGCTCTCCCGGGATCTGTCAGCAAATCGCCAATCTCCCCTGTCCCTGGGCCACCAGGCTCCCAGCTCCTTAGCCAGCCCCAGGGCTGCTGGGGTTCCACTGCCCCCAAGGCTGCCAGACTCAGCTGCTCCAGGGCCACTGGGGCTCCTTTATTCCAGGCTCCGCTGCTCCAGGGCTTTGCTACTCCGTTGCTCCAGGGCTCCTCTGCTCTGGGACTCTGCTTCCCTGGGGCCACCAGAGCTCTGTTGCTCCATGACTCTGCTGCTCCACTGCTCCAGGGCTCCACGGCCCCTGGTCTGCTCCATTGCCAGCCACAGGCTGCTGGCACATAGCACCCCCAAGGCTGCCCTGGGCACCAGGATCCCACTGCCCCAAGTGAGGGCTCTCTGGTCCAGGGGCTTTCTGGTTCAGCAACATCCATGGTCATGCCAGACCATGGATGTTGCTGGACCAGGCAGTCCCAACCTGTACTTAAAATATAGGAGATGACTATGGCAATATGGTGATATAACTACTAATTGTCCGCTGATTTTGAATGGCAGCCAATACATGTTCCATGATATCCTCTGCTCATGAGCACTATAATATTTATGAACTTCTTCAGCAAGCCAACTCTTTGCTTTTTCCTGCCCACAGTATTCATTGAAGCATTGCTGATATACTTTGGTTGATTCCATGTTGTCATTGCAAATGCATCTTTTCAGCTCCTAGCATCAGAGTTTTCAACAATTCAGAAGACACTCAACACACAAAACTAACGCTGTGCAAAATTTCTACTTGCTTTTGTAGAAAACCTCAAAAGCAATTCACTCTGAAATACACCCATTTGCCTTTAAAGTAGCTTTTCAGTTAATCATTCTGTTGTTTTTACCTTTCACCTCTCAAAGAATAGCTTTGAAGGATTTGAACTCATGACCTAAGAAATTTGAAAAGGATACCCTATCCATTAAGGAACCCACTCTTTCCCCAAGTAACACTTCCCTTAACAGCATAAGCATCACCTCAGGGCTTAGTGCCCTTGCTTCCTTATCTTCTTTAAAGGACAGTGAAAAGCAGCCATACCAATGACTCATCCTGTTATCCAGGATTTTCAGAACCCAGAGCAGTGGCAACTTAACTATTTCACTCCAGGCAGGGTCAAGAAAAAATTAGTAGGAACACAGCAATTCTATCTGATCAAGAATTAAATTAAAGTGTACTCGCTAGCACTGCAGTTTATTAAATTTAAGCACACAGAGATGTATGCAATAGGTTTAGAACATCCCAGATATTTTACCATCAGGAATGGTACTGAATAATTAACAGCAGGATCACAATGGCCATTTGCTCAGTGGCCAACGAGAAAGGGTGTCAGGAAAACTCTCTCTCAAGATGGCTTCAGAGGACCGCACCAAAGTACATAATATTAACTAGTCTTTTATAACTAATTTCTACAAAATACATAGGTAAAAATGACCCTTCCTGGATCATCACCCTCCTAACTTTCAAAAAAAACTTTTAATATTAGAGGCATCTAGATTCCATGTTTCCCATCCACAGGGTTTCAGTCTCATTTGTTTACTTGTCTATCCTCTTCTCTCATTCTGATTAACAGAAACTGTGCCTTGCTTCAGATTAACCCTTCACTATGTGATATTCTATTTCATTAATTCATGGTGGCTGAATGCACATAATATGCAATTAGCTTAATCATACTTTGGGGCACACACCCCTCAAATCCAGGGCAACAATTCCACCTATTATGAACTGCATGCCCTCCCCAAGATCCATGGCAGTTGAAGATATGCTCAAAAAGACAGGGAAAAATGCCTCCACACTGGAAGCCTCTCTATTGATCCAAATGCTATCCCCACTTATTATTAACACTTCTATAAAAACAACTGCATGTCACAAAGATAAGGTATCAAGTATTTGTCACATCCTGAATAGCAACAGAGAAATAGCGGTGCTTTTTCATGGTGTGCTGTTCAATGAAGGCAAGTCTCTGTGGGAGAATGAAACAAGCAAGATGTGCAGTGTGAAGGAGGTGTGGGGGAGTAATGGACAAATTTCTTCCTGTATGGGTGAAAGCAGCAGTTGAAGTAATGAACAAGGGAATGACAAACTTTCCTAGAGGAAAGATGAGAGAAGCGATTCAGAGTGGACAATGTCAGAAATCTGCCTCTGTTTTGGTTAATACATGAAATGTATTTAAGCCACAGTATTTATTAAATTTGTTTTCTGGGAATCTGAGTTCTGGAATTTTGTTTTTTATTCCTATTCCAATTAAAGCCACAAGGAGAAAGTTGTTAGAGATAATTACATATGTGAACGTTTTTTCAGGAACTGTGATCGGATGAAACATTCCCTGATATTAGGTGCATCAGCTTTCAAAACTAATGTATGCTCTGTATAATATCATAAGAAAAAATTACATAATGTTCACCCATCCTTTAAGTGAAGAACCAGACCTATCACAGCATATTCACAAATATCACTCCAACCACAAATAACCCTCCAAACAAAAACTCTTCTACTTGCTCTGATGAGCAAGTCTCTGATGTACATCTGTTTAAAAAATCACATTCCAAAAGAGGACCATGAGGTAGTCATTTCACTGAGTGTTATTTTATGGGATCAGCTGCATAGTAATAGATCCCTTGACTCCCACAATAAAAGAAGTTAGACTTTATTCCAGCACCATTGCAGTTTCAGTTGTGACAAGATTTCAAGCATATTGTTCATTTGAGCCTTACAAAGGAATACAATTGAGTCCAAGAACTATGGCAAGTGAGGACGATATCCAGCAGAATCTCTGCTTTGGGGTTAGGTCTCTCACTAAAAAATATTTGTACCATAGCTTCTCCTTATTACAAACTGTGCAGGTTAGCACAAGTCTGTGACCAGGTGTGCCTAGTGTAAGACTGACTAACTCAGGAGCAGGCAATAAGGGGCCCGTGGGCTGGACGTGTTTACAAGAGTTAGCCTCTGACAGGCTGACAGCGCTTTATTTACCTGAGCATCCTGAGATACGGCCGCTCCAAGCTCCCATTGGCAACAGTGGGAAGCGGCACAGACTGGGACATCACTTCTTGGTCAGGAACAGCGATCTGCAGCTCACAGGTGCTGTGAGCAGCGTACCTGTGGGCACTCAGGTAAGTAAAGTGCCAGCAGCCCACCACGGGCTAACCCTGGTGAACCACATCTAGCCTGCAAGCCGCTTATTGCCCACTACAGAATTAACTGCTGAGTAGCTAACTGACCTTGTTCAGTGGTGTTATTTTGAAAACTGCAGTTTTGTATACTACCTCTTCTTTAATGAGAGATACTTAATACATTCTATAGAGAAGCAGCGACACTGAAGGGAACATGGGCACCCTGAGACACTCCAGTTGTTATGCAGCATTATTCATTATTCAAATAGCCCTGTTTTCTGGAAGTACTATATAAGCAAAGGAGAAAACAAGGGAGAAAACAGTTAACATTTCATAGCTGTGAATTGAACCCTTGTGAGACTGGCCATCCTTACAAAATAGAAATATTTAATGGTTTATTCCTACTGTTCTCAGGCAAGGAATTCCCACTTTTAGATAGAGTTTCCCAACCTACAGACCATAGGCATAGCTCCTTAAAAAACAACCAAACAAATCCAGAAGTTCTATAGAACATATGTGTGTTTCCTTTTCCTGATCCAAGTGACCATTTATTCATTTGTTATTCAACTGTCAACATTTGTATCCAAGAGATTTCAGGATAACATAGTGTCTGCTCCTGGCAAAGGGAGTAAGGGCATAAGGAGCTGGAGGACTGGTAACAAAATTATTTACCATAGCCTCTTCTATATCTGTAATTTCAGTTCATTGAGCACAAGAGTTTCCTTAAATTAGTAACAAAAACAGTTGTGTCCTTGTAGATTCATAGACTTTAAAGTCAGACAGGACCATTATTATCTGACCTCCTGCATATCACAGATCACAGAGCCTCACCCAGCTGTTCTTGAAATAATCCCATAATCTATGACTCAGTCGCTGAAGTCTTTAAACCATGATTTAAAGTCTTAAAGTTATAGGGTATGTCTACACAGCAAAGTTATTTCGAAATAACAGCCGTTATTTTGAAATAACTTTCCTAGCATCTACACAGCCAAACCGCTATTTTGAAATTAATTTGAAATAGCGGAGCACTTATTTTGAATTTGGTAAACCTCATTCCACGAGGAATAATGCCAAATTCGAAATAGCTATTTCAAATTAAGTGCTGTGTAGACACTTATTTCAAAATAGGGGGCCTCCAGCCTTCCTAGGATGCTCTGGTGGCCACTCCAGCCTCAACCAAGAACACTCCTCTCCCTCCCCCTTCCCCGGAGCCCTTAAAGGGGTAGACTCTGGCCACAGTGCCTGTGCCAGCTCCAAGCCTGCCAGACCAGAGCCAGCAATCACTGCCCTTAACCCATGAGCACCAAAACATGAGCCAGCAAGCCACTGGCAGCCAGCCCTCCACCACTCCCCAGGAGCAGTCTGCCAGCTCCTGAGGGCCTGCAGAAGGTGGGTGCCTTCCTGGTTCAGGGTGGAGATCATGGACCTTATTCAGGTTTGAAGGGGATGCCCCCAACGTCCATGATCTCCACACTAGATGGAGGAATGCAGCCGTCTATGGCAGGATAGCTGCCAGCCTGGCCACCAAAGGCAACATGCAAACCCAGGAGCAGGTTTGCATGACAATCAAGTCTGTCCAGCAAGACCTCCAACCCTGAGCCCTGAGCTTCCCCTCCCACTTCTTCCCCTAGCATCCCCCTTCCAGCTCCCTCCTCCCAGGTTTCCCCCTCCCCTCTTCCACCCTCTCTTCTCCCCTCTCCCACCTCCTTTCCCCAGTCTCACCAGAGTTTCATTCCTTCCCCCCCAGTTTTGTTAAAGAGAGTTTGTGTTCATGAAAATACATGTATTTTATTTGACATCAGGAAGGGGGGTTAGGGAGGGGTAAGTGGAAGGACGTGAGAGAGGAATGAGGCACAAGCCCCCAGTGGGGCAGACCAGGGAGGCTCTTAGTGCTCCTCAGGGTGGAAGCTCTCCCGCAGGGCCTCCTGGATACTGACAGCCCCCCGATGGACCTCCTCGATGGCAGTCTGCAGAAAGTGCAGCCAGGCTCACAGCAACATGTCCAAGAGAAGCACCAGAGTGCACAGGGACGGCTCCGGCTCCATGTTGCAGAGTGCTATGGTGTCTCAAGTGAGGGCAACCAGAGCATACAGGGACAAAATGCTTTGCTGTCCCTCATTGAAGTAGGCAAGCAAGCAGGGAAAGCTGAGAACTGGCTGTCCAGGGGAGTCCCTTTAAGCACAGTCCTCAGATAGCTTCAGGCAGCAGCCACACAAAGTAATTCCTGACCTGATGCCTTGCCGGACCTGTTTCCGGCCGGCCTTAAATGCGATTCAGCATCCACTCAGTATGGACGTGCTATTTCGAAATAGCAAAATGCTATTTTGAAATGTATTTTATGTGTAGACACATTATTTTGAAATAACTTATTTAGAATTAACTATTTTGAAATAAGATATTTTGAAATAATGCTGTAGTGTATACATACCCATAGAGAAGCCACCATTTACTCTAGTTTAAGCCAGCCATAACCCCTGTCCTATGCAGCAAAAGAAAGTGACCTCCTCCCGCAGCATCTCTGCCAATCTGACCTAGAGGGAAATTCCTTCTTGTCTCCAGACATGGCAGTTAGTTAGATCCTGAGCTAGACACCTGGGAAAGAATACATCAAATCAGAGCCCTCTGTCACATTCTCAAATGCAGTCCAGAACAGTGAGGGGCTGTGTCACCACCTGCTTTCCACTTTGGGTGCCTCCAAACGCTTTGCTGGTGTAGCCCCCAACCTGGGCTATTCACAAACAGTCAAACAGCATGTACTTTGCATTCTAAGCATCTGGTTATAGCTGCAGCCCTGGTCCAACTCCTCTGACCACAGCAGTCTGTCAGAAACACACCAGCCACATTCTGGCTCCCAACAGTCTTGGCTACTATTTGTAGGGTGACTCCAATACACTCCCGTCCTGAATTTCTCTCAAAATTTGTGTTCTGCATTGTCCTGCACTCTCTTGGACAGTTCAGATATTAAAAGTTGGATGCCTCTGTAATGGCTCTGTCATTAACAGTTTGCTACTTTAAATGGAATTACCCAAACAGTTTGGTTTAAGCACAACTTTGGATTAGTTTTAATTAAAGAAATAAAACAAGTGTATTTAACTACAGAGGTAGACTTTACATGAGGCATTAAAGTCTGAAATGGTTATAAGAGAAATAAAGATAAAACACTTTCTAGCAGCTAAGACTTAACAAACTAGACTTATTTCAAGGCATTATCCTTATCACATGATCGCAGCAACATCACTGACCAAAATCTCAAGAAAGGGTCCCTTGACCCACCAAGGGATGATCCCTTTGTTGTTTTAGATGAGAGAGAATGAGGAAGAAACAGGGGAAAAGATCTCACCAAACTGAGTGATTGGTCAACAAAATGGCAAATGAAATTTAATGTGGATAAGTGTAAAGTAATGCACATCGGGAAAAATAACCCCAACTATACGTACAGTATGATGGGGGCTAATTTGGCTATGACAAATCAGGAAAGAGATCTTGGAGTTATCGTGGACAGTTCTCTGAAAACTTCCACCCAGTGTGCAGCGGTGGTCAAAAAGGCAAATAGGATGCTAGGAATTATTAAGAAAGGGATAGAAAATAAGACCCAGAATATCTTACTGCCCCTGTATAAAACTATGGTACACCTACATCTTGAATACTGTGTACAGAAGTGGTCTCCTCGCCTCAAAAAAGATATTTTGGCCTTGGGATGGGTTCAGAAAAGGGCAACTAAAATGATTAGGGGTTTGGAATGGGTCCCATATGAAGAGAGGTTAAAGTGACTGGGACTTTTCAGTTTAGAAAAGAGGAGACTGAGGGGGGATATGATAGAGGTATATAAAATCATGCGTGCTGAAGAGAGGGCGGATAAAGAAAAGTTATTTATTAGTTCCCATAATAGAATAACTAGAGGACACCAAATGAAATTAATAGGTAGCAGGTTTAAAATTAATAAAAGAAAGTTCTTCTTCACATAGCGTGTAGTCAACCTGTGGAACTCCTTGCCAGAGGAGGCTGTGAAGGCTAGGACTATAACAGAGTTTAAAGAGAAGCTAGATAATTTCATGGAGGTTAGGTCCATAAAAGGCTATTAGCCAGGGGATAGAAATGGTGTCCCTGGCCTCTGTTCGTCATAGGCTGGAGAAGGATGGCAGGAGACAAATTGCTTGATCATTGTCTTCGGTCCACCCTCTCTGAGGCACCTGGTGCTGGCCACTGTCGGCAGACAGGCTACTGGGCTAGATGGACCTTTGGTCTGACCCAGTACGGCCGTTCTTATGTTCTTATCTGTTATTTCTAAGTATTTTCCTGAAAGTTACCTCTAGATAGAATTCCTTCCCACTATAAGGATGGAGCTATGGAGTCTCCTGGTGAGAGAGGTTTCATGCTGTTGTTTGGTACAATGCATATTGATCTGTTCCTGTCCATCTTTGTTGCCAATTAATGGCCACTTGACCAGTGATTGCTAGTCAACTTTGATAACACCTGGCTAGGGGTGTCAGTTTGTCCTTTGTCTTTGAATAACAGGTTCCCCCTCCTCTGTAAACACATTGGAATCATAATTTCAGTTTATGTTTATTCCCCTTCATATACATTTCATACATACATTATACAAGTGTTGATGATGAGTGTATAATTAGTTTTTAAATGGTATCCCACAAGGTATATTTTGCACAAAGATCTTTACAGTGTAAGGTGTGAATACAGCGGTGCTTTCAGTCATACTCTCTCAATTTACAGTCACTAGAGATACTTGCTAATAATAGATATGGAAAATCCATATGCCATTGTCAGCAACTTCATCATGCCATCCCCTCCATATACTTAACAAGCTTAGTCTTGAAACAAGTTAGGGTTTTTGCCCGTCCTCTACTTCCTTTGGAAGGCTGCTCCAGAACTTCATTGCTCTGATCGTATAAACTTTTATCTAGTTTCAAACTTAAATCTGATTGCCAGTTTATATCCATTTGTTGTTGTACCAACATTGGCCCTTGACTTAAATAAGTTCTCTTCCTCCCTAGTGTTTATCTCCCCTTGTGTTTATCCCATAGCTATGTATTTATATCAAGCAATCCTATGTGTCTTAACCTTCATTTTATTAAGATAAATAAGTCAAGTTCTTTGAGTATCCTCTGGTAGGTTTTCCATTCCTCTGATCATCATAGTAGACCTTCTCTGCATTTGTTCTAATTTGAATTTATCTTTCTTAAACATGGGAGGGCAGAATTTCCCAGACTAGTCAGATGAAATCTCACTTTTTACTTGTACAATGGTGATAATACTTCCCTCTGGAAATTTCTACTGGAAATACTTTGCTCATTCCATCCTAGAATTTTATTAGCCTTTTCCACAGCTGGATTACACTGGTGGCAGGTTGCCCAACACTGACCTACTGGTGAGAGAATGAGAGAAAAGCCTAGAAAATAGAATTGTACAGTAAACAGTTTTTTGTTCAATTCATAATGAGTAGATTTATTTAAAATCTCATGTGACAGGAAAAATTAAAATCTCCAATTATTTTACAACCCAACATTCAAAAGATAGATAGATAGATAGATAGATAGATAGATAGATAGATAGATAGATAGATAGATAGATCAGTTTGGGTCAAGCAAAATGTTTTACTTCAATTTAGGCCATTTTTATTTTATTTTTTCTATATTTAGTTTAAACTTTTAAAGAAAAAGTTGTGTTCAATCAGAAAACTGGGATTTTTTTATTTAGAAAAATGTTGAAATAAAACAGACAATTCTTTTCAAAAAAAATTATGTCAGAAATTAATTGAAATCAATTCTTTCCCATGAAACATTTGTTTAGGGGAATCAGGAGTTTCTGATGAAAAAACATTTGTCAAAAAGCTTCCAACCTTCTCTACTAGACCAAACTTCATTTCTTTAAAATATATATATTTATATATACACACACACACATACGGTAGACCAGTCCATCTGCCCCTGAAATCTAGACATATCAAATTTCAA
The DNA here is from genome assembly GCF_049634645.1 of Pelodiscus sinensis. NCBI lineage: Eukaryota > Metazoa > Chordata > Testudines > Trionychidae > Pelodiscus > Pelodiscus sinensis. Next base: position 42,147,505 of record NC_134711.1, on the reverse strand, counting down.
ACGTAAAATAAACATGTGCCGATGGATTTTTAAAAACCAAGCTAGTATTGTGCTATACTGTAATGATGAATTGTTATCTTGTTGTATAGGGAGAAAAATAAACACCAGCTGTCTTGTTTCCCACCAGTTTTGATATTGCTCTGGTATATGCTTTTTTAAAAGTATGTGTAGGGAGATATTGTCTTTGCAGAAAGTCTTTTCATTGTGTCAGCCTCACTGAACTTTGTAGAGCAGATAAGGATGGATGCACAAAGAAAAGAGACAAACATTTCCCAAATAGTACAGAACAATAGTGAGGATTTGGAATTAGGGAATTCAATCCCTGACATCCCATAAAGCAAAATCTTTGGGGCTTTTGTATAAAAATACCAATGCACTAAAAACTTTTATCCGGCCCTGAACCGACTGGAAAGCTCTATAAACCAGCGTTTCTAATCTTCACAGAAAATCTGGTTTATAGTCCAGTTGATGTGGGGCCAGCAGGCTCCTTACCTGGCTCCACATAGCTCTCTAGAACCAGAAACATGTGCCTACTGCCCCTGGGCAGAGGAATGGCCACAAAGGGTTTGGAGTGTGGAAGGAGGTGTGGGGCATGGGCACAAGAGAGTTTGGGCTGGTCTACACTGGCCCCTTTTCCGGAAGGGGCATGTAAATTTCATGAATCGTTGTAGGGAAATCCGCGGGGGATTTAAATATCCCCCGCGGCATTTAAATAAAAATGTCCGCCGCTTTTTTCCGGCTTTTAAAAAAGCCGGAAAAGAGCGTCTACACTGGCCCCGATCCTCTGGAAAAAGTGCCCTTTTCCGGAGGGTCTTATTCCTACTTCAAAGTGGGAATAAGACCCTCCAGAAAAGGGCACTTTTTCCGGAGGATCGGGGCCAGTCTAGACGCTCTTTTCCGGCTTTTTTAAAAGCCGGAAAAAAGCGGCAGACATTTTTATTTAAATGCCGCGGGGGATATTTAAATCCCCCGCGGATTTCCCTACGACGATTCATGAAATTTACATGCCCCTTCCGGAAAAGGGGCCAGTGTAGACGTAGCCTTTGAGTGTAGGAAAGGGCTCAGAGCAGGGGATGGGGAGGGGGACAAGGTGTTGGCTTTGAGGGTGCTCAAATTGGGGCAGCTCCCCACAAGTGGCAACCTGAACTTGCTGCTCCTGATGGAGGCATGGCTCCACAACTCTCATTGTCCAGGAACACAGTCAATGGGAGCTGTGGGGGCAGCACCTGTGCACTGAGACAGCAGGCAGAGCCACCTACTCATGCCTTCGCCAGCAGTAGCAGAGGAAGAGTCACTGTTTGTGGGGAGCTGCCTGAGAGAGCAATCCCCAGATCTGACACCCCAAAACCTCTCCTGTGTCCCTGCCTCCTGCCCGGTGCCCCTGTCAGATCCCAACTCCCTCCTATAGCCTGGACTCCACACTCTCTCCCTCACCGAAATTTCCTCTCTTAGTTAACTGGAATTTTTCACTTACCAGCACCCCCATTCATCCAACATATTGGATTAAAAAGCTTTTACTGTATCCGGAGTCTTGATTAATAAATGAAATGAACAACATGACCTGGGTGCATTCCTAATTGAGGAGAAGAGAGCTTAAACTTTGCATATAGCCCCTTTGTACTATCCCAGCTGACACAAAGGAGCCATAGAGCAATTATGAACTGACTTCCAAGCCTTAAAGTGCACTCTGTTTCCTTGCCATGTGAATTTGTGTAGAGAAAGTGAAATACATTTAGATTAAAGGGAATTTTTTTACCAGTAGCTACTGATGCACAATATCTGGTTTTCTGTATTATAAATATAGAAAAAAGCTGCAGTATCTCCAATATCATTGATGATAAGGCCGGACGGGAATATTGTGATCCTTTGGTCTGACATTCCTGAATTTAGTCTATTTGAATTAGGGTATCTCTTTTAGAAAAACACACAATCTTGATTTCAAAATTTCCACTGATGGGAAATCCACCACAATCCTTGGTAAATTGTTCTAGTGGTCAATTATCTGGTAACTACTAGCAAAGAATTGCCTTTTAACAGCAATCACTCTACACAGCTTTTAGCTATCAACTGATTTTCGGTAAGTCACCAAGCTTAAAGATGGAGTACAAGCTATCAGGAACTGTTCCCCCAATGATATCAGGGCATACCTGATTGTTAAGCTTTGTGCTTTTGTTCTCACCCACTACCATTTCAGATCTGGGGAGAATTATAGCTTCATGTCAGTGACATTGCTAAGGATTTCCACATGGCCCCACAGTAGGCTAACATTTTTATGGCTGACTTAGAACAACGCTTCCTCAGCTCTTGTCCCCAAGTGCCTCTCTTCTACTTGTGTTACAATGCTGACATCTTCATCACCTGGACCCACTGAAAGGAGGCCCTTGAAGAATTCCACCAGGATTTCAACAATGTTCATACCATTATCAATCTCAGCCTGGACCACTTCACACAAGAGATCCACCTACTGGACACTACACTGCAAGTGATGGTCACATAAATTCCACTCTATACCATTTTACACTGGAAATCTACTGACTGCTACACTTATCTATGTGCCACCAGCTTTCATCCAGAACACATCACATGATCCATTATCTACAGGCAAGCCCTAAGAGACAAACACATTTGCTCCAATCCCTCAGACTGAGCCAAACACCTACAGGTTCTCTGTCAAACATTCTTAAAACTATACTCATCTATACTCATCTGGGGAACTGAAGAAACAGATTAACAGAACCAGATGGACACCTGGATGTCACCTACTACAGGACAGACCCAACAAAGAAAGGTACAGAATACCACTGGCTATTACCTATAGCCCCCAGCTAAAACCCAGTCCAACACATCATCAAGGATCTACAACCTGTCTTAGATGATGATGCCTTGCTCTCACAAACCTTGGGAGGCAGGCCACTCTTCGCTTACAGTCAGCCCTCCCCAATCCTAAAACACAAACTCACCACCAACCACACACCCCACAACAGAAAAACCAACCCCTTTCCCATCTCTGTCTATACATCTAGGCTACATCTAGACTGGCATGATTTTCTGCAAATGCTTTTAATGGAAAAGTTTTCCGTTAAAAGCATTTGCGGAAAAGAGCATCTAGATTGGCACGGATGCTTTTCCGCAAAAGCACTTTTTGCGGAAAAGCGTCTGTGCCAATCTAGATGCGCTTTTGTGCAAAAAAGCCCCGATCGCCATTTTCGCGATCGGGGCTTTTTTGCGCAAAACAAATCTGAGCTGTCTACACTGGCCCTTTTGAGCAAAAGCTTTTGCGCAAAAGGACTTTTGCCTGAACGGGAGCAGCATAGTATTTCCGCAAGAAGCACTGATTTCTTACATGAGATCATCAGTGTTCTTGCGGAAATTCAAGCGGCCAGTGTAGACAGCTGGCAAGTTTTTCTGCAAAAGGAGCTGCTTTTGCAGAAAAACTTGCCAGCCTAGACGCAGCCCTACTGTCCTTCTGCAATGTACATTGGACAAACTAGACTATATTTACACAACAGAATAAATGGTCAGAAATCAAACAGCATCAATGGGAGAACATTTTAACCTCTCTGGACAGAGGTTACAGAGTTGAAAGTTGCCATCCTCAAGCAAAAAAACTTAAAAACCAGGAAAGTGTGAAACTGCAGTGCTGGAATTCAGATACAAATTTGACCCTATCTGAATAGGTCTGAACAGAGATTAGGAATGGCTCACTCATTACGATATGTAATATTCTACTTAAGGTATTCTCACCTTTCCCACATTCACCCTGATTGAATTAGCTCTCATGTAACACTCTTATCTCTATACCACTGCTGTCTGTTTCTCTTTCTTTCCCTTCATACATCTGATGAAGTAACTAGCAACTTATGTTACAATAAAATCATTAGTCTTTAAGGTGCCACCAGACTTTTTGTTGTTTTTACCTTAAAGTAGTACACACATCAGTAACACTAATTCTCAGTAAATTTCCTTATTAATTTGGTTGTCCCATCCTAGCAGCTCTGTTCTGTCTTGTCCTGTCCCTTAGAAAGTGCCAAACTGAATAGTCTCTGGAATTATCATTAAGAGAAATAGTTTCTGGGAGGAAGGGCATTTAAAAGCCATCTTTGCTGGCCGTTAAGGAAAAGGGAACAAGGCTGTAATGTACCTGTTTCTCCTTCATATCTATAAATATCTCATTTACACTGAAAAAGCTGAAGTCCCTATTTTATTTTGGACATAGTGTCTATGAGGAAAGGCTTTCATGTGGCAGCATTGATTTGACATATGTTCTCGTTTGGGCAACCATAGGGCCTTCTGGAAAAAATACTGAGAGGTGCCATGTGTCTGATCTCAAGGGAGTATATTAATTTTAGATGTGAATGTTTAGTTTTATTCCGGAATCCCTTATTTATGCTGGTAATATTAAGGCTTTATCTTGCATTGGTGTGTTAATTATTAGATGATGTTACCTATTATAAACAGGGAATTTGAACATGAATCAGTTAATAAGCATGATTTGTGAAGTTGCCAAAAACACATGAAAAGGGAGATTGTAATTGTAGCTTATTTTTTAACTATCACTCATTTCTCTTAATTTCTCATTGCTCATTGTTCTTTCACACTGTACAGAATCGTTAGTCAGACTTATGGATACCCAATAAACTGCAAAAATGCACAGAGAAAACATAAACAGGTAAGTCCTTCAGCACTCATTCTTGAGAGCAACACGGTAGACAAAGAGCAAGCTGCAGAAAAATCCTTTTCTGCTTCCACGCTAGTTGTAATAAAGCTACTTATCCAATGGTAGCCTATGATTTGCTCACTTTTCAACACTAGCTTACTAGTTTCATAAAGTACTATATACTAACTATGGCTCATGGATTTGTCACCTGTCTTCAAATAACTCATAATAATGAAAAAAAATCCAGAAAAAAAACTTTGGGATATAAATCACATATTTAGTTGGCTTGTGATTGAATACAGAGAAGGAAAGATAAGAAGCTAAGAAAGCAGAAGGATGGATTTGCAGGTAACACACTCTCCAGGAAGACAGATAATCCTTTTCCACAAATTTTATCTGTGACCACACTGTGGCATTCTGTGCCTCGAAACAACACCTAGAACACCCATATTTGCTACTGTCATAAAATTATAATATGCTTTGAACAGAGTATGCCTTGTGATGTATCATTTTAAAAATCTTGCTCTGTTGAACATTAATAGTCCACTGGATTGCATGTACTGTCATTGTTTGTGAAGATATGATGTTTTGCTATGTATGTATTGCTCAAATATGATATAAGGTTGGGAACACCCATGACTAGCCTTTCAGGTACAATAATTGAACAGCCAGACATGCTGATGGACCCATTAAAGAGAATCCAATGTCCCAGGAATTGGTTACAATGGAGACCTCTCAGATATAGTATGTAGGCAATGGAGAACGTTTGACCAGTATGAGTGGACCCCCATCTCAGAAGCGAAGATCTTTCTAGTGAGCTGAAAAAAACTATAAAAGAGAATAAGTGACATCATCATTTGGCCTCACTCCCTTCCAATTCAATATCAGGAAAGACATCTGGGCTACATCTAGACTGCAAGCCTCTTTCGAAAAAGAGCATCTAGACTACAACCAGTACTTTCGAAAAAGCAAGCTGCTTTTTCGAAAGAGAGCACCCAGGCCGTCTGGATGCTCTCTTTTGAAAAAGCACCGTTTGCATTACAAGAGCACTTTCAAAAAAAGGCATTCTTCCTCGTAAAATGGGGTTTTCTGTGGTCGAAAAAACTGCTTCATTCTTTCCATTTACTTTAGAAAGAACGCAGCGGCAGTCTAGATGCAGGGGAAGTTTTTTCGAAAAAAGGCAACTTTTTTTAAAAAAAACCTGTAGTCTAGATACACCCCTGGAGAACAAAGATTTTGAATTGGTGAGTAGGGGCGACTAGAGCCTGCGGAGAGAAAGAGTGCATGGAGGCCCACCCAGAGAGGCAGGGAGGGGTCATGTGGGGGCACTCCATTTAGCACATAAAATTTTGGTGGGATATAGGGGGGCAAGTGCTACCATAAGTCACCTATGTTGGGGATGAAGGTCCCGGACTGAAGGAGAATTTCAGCCTGTGCATTGAAGACCTATAACCTGCTTGTCCTGTCTATAAGGATGAGATACTACTTGACTCAAACCCTGCCTTGGGACCAGCAATGGGCAACCGAGGTAAATGAGTGGGCCGCATGATGGCCCTTCTTCATTTCAGTGGACTGCAAGTGTGTCATAATGGTCTCCCAAGATAGGGTGGTTTTGCTAACTGAGCTTGCATACCTAGGATTTTCCGGGTATGCTGAGTAAACAATAGCAGCACTTTGATTGGATGCAGAGAGAGCACATGGCTCTCATAGTGTTATATGCAATCAGCACACACCTCACTTCACATGCCCTTGCTACAAGTGTGTGCCATTTTAGTAATACCAGTAGGAAAAAAAAATGCATGGTTGAAAGCCAGGGTAATCTGTAAACACTGCCTGTGAGCAACAGTAAACAAAATGCTTCACGGGCCACACATGGAACCCCAATGGGTTGCATATGGCCCTTGGTCTTCAGGTTGCCCATCTCGACTTAGACTGTGAATTTATTTTAATTCTTATGTGACCATCTTTGATCTCTATGTTTGCTATTTATAATCACTTAAAATCTCTATATAGTTAATACATCTGTTTTATAATTTACCTAAAACAGTATGTTTTAGTTGAAGTGCTTGGGAAAGCTGCTCAGGTGACAAAGGCTGATGCATGTAGAAGTGGTGATCTTAGAGCTTGTCTTCCCTGTGCGATAAATCAGCACCTCTTCAATCTATGCAGGTTTAACAGGTCTGGTGAAGATGTGAGAAGTCAATGGGTGAGCACTCTCCTGTTGACTTCAATACTCCATCGATTTACCCTGTCATGTAGACAAGATCTTAATTAGTTTACACTGGTTAGGCTTTTGACTAGTTGTGATGGATAGGAGGAGTGCTGGCCAGCACTCGGTGACTAAAAGTTTAAGCTCAGGTAGCTAGGGGGTGTTTACAGGAAGCCAGGAAAGCTAATGGAAAGTTTTTTGAAATTTAAATTGAAGAAATATACCTGCCTGCTGTTCCTTTTTGTGAGGTTTTAAGCTAGGAGCTGGGGAAAACAAGATGATTAATGCAGGCAGCACTACCATGCCTAGAAGGAATTCAGGGCATGGAAATGGACCTTGAAGTGTATCATGAGTGAACAGGGAAAAATATATATTTAATCGTGATCAGGTTATTTTATTTGTTTTGTTGTTTGGTTAAGCGTCTCTGTGCTAAGTCTTTGTGCTCCCCCCTCCATTCACTATATCCAAGCTGTACCCAGAGATACCATGTTCTCTGTGTTTTAATTTGTTTTTCTCAGTTGCTCTGTAACTCCTAACAACCAAATACACCTTATTAAGGATATCTTTCTGTTTTTGTTAATAAAATCATCTTTTTGAAGGCGATGCCTAGACTCTCGTGTCCTGGAAAGTAGCAGAGGGTCTGTGTTTGCATGCCTAAGACTAAGAGGTCAGTTATCAGAGACTGAAGTTTGTTTTCTTTTTTTCTCAAGCTCTCTTGTGGTAAAAGAGCTTGGGCTATGTCTAGACTGCAGGCTTCTTTCGAAAGAGGCTCTTTCGAAAGCATCTTTCGAAAGAGCCTCTTTCGAAAGATCGCGTCTAGACTGCAGGCGGATCTTTCGAAAGAGAAATCCGCTTTTTCGAAAGAGAGCACCCAGCGAGTCTGGATGCTCTCTTTCGAAGACGGCCTCTTTACATTGAAGAACGCCTTCTTTCGAAAGAGGAGCTTTCGAAAGAAGGCGTTCTTCCTCGTGAAATGAGGTTTACCGCCATCGAAAGAAAAGCCGTGTTCTTTCGAAATAATTTCGAAAGAACGCGGCTTGAGTCTGGACGCAGGGGAAGTTTTTTCGGGAAAAGACTACTTTTCCCGAAAAAAACCCTGAGTCTGGACACGGCCTTGGTGGCTACCTCTCTGGAAGAAGTTCGAGGGCTTTTCAAAAGAAGGGGTCTTTGCTTTACACTTGATGGTGGCAGCTACCTTCCAAGGGCTGGAAATGTGTGACCCCAGGGAGTTTTTGTAAGCAAAAGCCAGTAGAGGCAAGGACCCTTGTGGGCCCACACCTGCTGCACTCAGAGTGCCAGAGTGGGGAACAGCCTTGACACTAGTGCAAGATGGTACATTTCTTGGGTGCAAGACTAGGAATTCTGGGAGAGAATTGGCTGGAGTCTCTCTGTTGTTAGCTCATGAGTGGCTGGGAGAAGCCTTTCCTAACATGGGTGGATGTACCTTTGCTAGCGGAAGTCTGCATAAGTGCAGTATATGACAGAGGTTTATGGCTTAGCAACAGCTCCACTGTAAGAGAGAGCCCTGGCTGGTGAGGCAGATGAATCAACAGTCCCCTAAGCCAGGTTGCCTACCAGGAAAACCAATCACACATACGCAAGACACTCTTTTTTCTATGTTTCAGTTTTCGCTCTCTAAAATGGGGGTGATGCTTCCCCTAGCTTGCAGGGATATTGTGAAAAACTAAAATGCTATGGTGATGAGTTCTATGGAAAGATCTATAAATAAAGTACCCTGAATGCTTAAAATAGCAGATCAGAATTATAAACATTGAACTTCATAGATCACCCTCTCCTTGGTGATGTCAGTTCATCAGCAGACACACTGAATGTCACGTTTTGTTTGCTATACAGATGTTGAATTGTGAAACAACCATCTTTTCAGCCCTAATCCAAAGTTGAATATAGTTATTCTGGGTATGGCAGAGAAAGCTACTGTTCTGATGGCTTTTGTATAAATCATAAGAGGTGCAGCCCACGATGGAGTAGCTGTCCGTGTGTGATATCTTATTTATTCAGAAAGTGGTAGTACTACTTTGCAGACAATATCCCTCTTCCTCTGCAAAGTGGGATAGATATACTGGAGTAGAATCAATCGGGGCTTATTTTATGTTAGATAGTAAAGTGTAATTTGCATAACTCCCCTCCCACATCAGTGTTACTGAATTAGGCCCACTCCCTGATGTGATGGGGATAGGATGGGCCATATAAAGTCATAGGCATAAATAGCTAGCTCCTTAAGGACCCCCAGAGCTGGATTGGTGTTACAGAGCGGAGCTTTGAGCTGATTTCCAAATATTCAGATGCTTCAGTCTCAGGACAGGTATAATCAGTGAAACTGAGACCTGAGCTCCTGCCTAAAGCTGAACAGTCATCCCACCTATTCTAGCTCTGCAGGGCAGTGAAGAGTTAGTAGTGGCATCCCAAACTGCCAAGCCTCAGGGGCTGCCTTCCTTTCTGCTTATGGTCTGTGAGCTGGTGAACAGTCTCAAATTATGCTCCTCCAGATCTGGGCATGAGGTGCTCTCCTCACCCATTCCACCCCCACACATCCATTCCAGGCCTGAGGATGAGTTTGAGGGTTCTGCTAGACATGCCACTCCAATCATCAAAGAAAGCGAGTGAAGGTGGCAGGCACCAGAGTGAGAAGTGAGACACAGGATTAATGCACCCCATCTCAGCATCTTATACCACATCATCGGGTATTATGTATGTCATACACACAGGGCTGTTCAACCAATTTGCCAAGGCTGCCAGAGTCCATCTGTCACCATCTTTATATATTCAAAATACAGTGTACAGACTGGCTGCAATTTTTGTTTTTAAATTGATTTCCAAATAGAATAATATGATTTCATAGAGGCTGATGCTACAGCTGCTCTGCTGCTCATGGAAATCCATTTAAAGTCAACGGAAGTTCTGTGCATGGAGTAACCACACTACTGCGCCTATATACAATACAACTTGTGGTTGCCTTTCCCTTTCATGGTATACATATTTTTTACTTTCACTGTTGAGAGCAAGAAACACATTTTAGTTTCTAATTATACATAAAAGGCTTTTGACCATTCTCAAAGACCAAGTACAAGCAATGACACTTGGTCTGATCTCATTCCCAAATGTCATCCCTTGCTCTGTCTGCTTTTGCATTTTTTACTAATTTTCAGATAAATACTTTTGCCAAAATATCTTCCCCTAAAACACCAGGATAAGCAACCATAATTCCAGTGATTTCAGGATTGAATATACAAATACATCCGAGACCTGGGATACATATTTCTCAGACCACTGGGATTGCACCCCTTGTATGTGTATTTTAGCCAGTCTTAATAGTGTGCTTGTGAATGTAAGATACATGTAGCTGCCTCGTGACTTTTTATTCTATACTTACACAAGTACGTTCACCTGAAAAAATAAAATGAACAAAAATCCCAACAACAAAAGAAAAGCATGCCTGTCCAGTTTATTTGAATATTTACATTTAGGAGCATACATGGTCTGTAAAATATCAGAGATTTAATAAAATCGCTACACATGGTAGGTTGTCGGTATTATAATGATATTCACTCTGTAATATGGTAACACGCATTAACTAGAGAGATCTGATGAACTATATTACTGTATAATGTCTCTCTAAATAAAAGCATGAGGCAACAATCTATAAATCTGTTAATACTTCCTAAATAATATTTTTAAATGAAACTGCCTAAAGACTTGATTCTACAAAGCCTTGTCTGTAGGATCAAGAATGAATGTACAACATTCAATGTAGAACTATAATTTGGCAGCTCGTAACTGCTGGTAGCAATTTTAGTAGAGGTAAAAACAATCTACTTCAAAATTTGCAGCCTCCCTAGCTCTAACTGATCTTAGAGATCAGGAAAAGATGAGGGAGAAAGGCACACATCTCCATTTCCATGTTCTGATTTTGTATTTTCCACTATTTGAAACAATCATTTTTTCCCCTTTGATAGGTCTTCCTACAACACCACATATTATGCCATCATTTACAGAATAACACCACATCTAGCATTTCTGGTGCAGAAGGTCTCTAACTATAACCATTGCTCATTGACTCTGAAATTTTGAAGAGAAATGCTACAAAAATGACATGGTTGTGGAACAGTATTTATATTATATAGAAGATTTACCTAGCATTGCTTGGGTCCTTAACACAATTATTTTTTTCTTTTTCTTCATTTAAATCATTACTTTGGGATGAGATTGGGGATGAGGGATTCAGTATTCAAGCTTCCCATGGAAGCTACCCCACCCCTCTCTCACTGAAACAGTTTGGGGCCAGGTCAGAAGCATCTCCTCATGGCCACTGCAGCTCCAGTGGGCACAGCTGGGGAAGGGGTGCATGCCCCCAGACTCGGGCAGGTCCTGATTTGTCTGCCCCCTGCACTTCACAGACAGATTGAGGAATGGAGCAAACTGTTCACTTTCTTCTTGCGCTCTGATGAAGGGGAACAGCCAGCAACATATGAAGTGGGGGAGGGGAAGCTGTACCTGGTGGGTGGGAGGCTTGGGGCTCGGGCAGTCCTGGACAGGGTCGGGAGCGAGCACCCTAGCCTTCCCTTTGCCTGCCTGGTGATCTGTCTCTTTTCTGTATGGTTTTATGCATCCCCGTATGAATCGGGGTAGGAAAGGGAGTAAGAGGCAGGGTGGAAACTTTAGCACCCACCCCTGCCACACAACCAAACCCTGACCTTGCTTTAAGTTATTATAAGAGGAAGCTGTATTCAGATTTGGTGGTTCTAGCTCATAGCACTTAGGAGGAGTTCTTGAACAAAGAGATAGATGGACAGACAGACCCGCTGCTCGCTCACAGACAAATTCACTCAAATACATACTAGATGGAAGATTAATATTTTGTCATGGGTATTTTTAGTAAAAGTCATGGATGGGATGCAGACAATAAACAATATATCATGCTCCACCAGGCAAGGCGGAAGCAGGTACCCCACCACCCAGTGCTGACAGCCTGAGCTTCGCCTCATGGGGCTGAATATGTAGAGGTCACGTAAAAATCATGGAATCTGTCACCTCCAGGACTGACTCATAACCTTAATGATATGTTATCTAACGCATATATCTATAGTGCATATAACGTGGAACACAATATGAAGAATACAGGGAAACCCAAACATTTTCCCTTGCAATAGAAAGAAAATGGCATTTTTCCCCTGGACTAAAGGTGGGAAAAATACTTGCTCTTTTAAAAAAGTATTCTGATGCCACGCATATTGAAGGCATTGTTGAAGAATAGCCCCTCACTCCACACACATAGAGGTTATCCTTGTGATGCTGCCAAGGTCAGTGCCTGAATGGGTGATTTGCCAAGTAAGTGCCAGTTGTGTAATATATACTGTAGCGGGCATGGAAGCAGATTTTATTTTCACACCCACCTTCTGAATTCAGATTCTTTGCTTCTTTTGTGCCAGTATTGATCTCTTTCCCATTCTGTGCTCTCTCTTTTCACTTGCTTGCCCTCACCCCTCACATATAAGCTGAATGTTTCATTGTTTGCTAGAAACTAGAATTGTTGAATATGGATTTCATGGAAGTTGCACAAGAGAGACAAATTGCAAAATCTCTATATTCAAAGGAATATTTTCAAGGGTACAATGCTTCAACAAGGCCCTTAATATTTTTTTAAAGCCTAGGTCAGTGAACTTGCATATCTTATGAAAAAAAAGTAAAAAGAAATTCTTTACTCAGGAGGTACTTTCCTCCTTTTCTCCAACTCCTTCTGTCTTTTTTCTTCTTGGCTATGTCTAGACTGCAAGCCTCTTTCGAAAGAGAGCGTCTAGACTGCACGTTGAACTTTCGAAAAAGCGGCTTGCTTTTTCGAAAGAAAGCATCCAGTGAGTCTGGATGCTCTCTTTCGAAGAAGCCCTATTTACATTGAAGAACGCCTTCTTTCGAAAGAGGAACTTTCGAAAGAAGGCGTTCTTCCTTGTGAAATGAGGTTTACCGCCATCAAAAGAAAAGCCGCGTTCTTTCGATTTAATTTCGAAAGAACGCGGCTTGAGTCTGGACGCAGGGGAAGTTTTTTCGGAAAAAGGCTATGTAGCGGGTGGCTCTCGTCGCCACGTCGCCCCTTTGGTCACTGCCCTCCGGCAGTGACAACCATAGCCTCTAAGCTGTCCCCTTCCGGGGGAAAGTTCGTTGTAGGCCGGCAGGCCTTTAGGAGGCGGGTCCTCCGCCCTGGTACGGTGGATGGCTAGTCCGCCCTATGGCTCCACCGTGCCTTACAGTAGTCCGAGTCCTGGCCCTTTAAAGGTCCGATCCGGATCATGGCCGAATGCAAAAACCCTCCTACGGACGCCCAGGCCCTCGAGCAGGGCAGGGCAGTAACTGGCGGCCAGGCCCCAACTCAAGGCGGGCCCCAAACAAACCCACCGGTCTGTAGGAGCTCCTAGTTCACGAGCGGGGCAGGCAGTGTAGCTGCAACAGTGGCAAGGGGGTGGGAGACTGCCACCCGGTTAGTGGGTGGCAGGGGGGCGCAGGCCCACCCACTCCACTGCGCCCCGGCCCAGGGGCCCTGGAAGCAGCCGTTCAGCTGCTACGGGCTCAGCAGGGGCTCCAGCCCGCAACTTGCTGGCCTAGGGCTGTTCTCAGCCCCTACTACCCCCTGGGCCGCTTCTTGTCTCCCCCTTCCCCCTTCCCCAGTACCTGTAGCCCCAGCGGCCTGTCGGGGAGTTGAAGTCCGCGTCGTCTTCGCAGGGGCCGGCGGCCCAATCCAGGGGGCAAGAGGTCAGGGTTCTGTAGTGTCCCGCGGGGGCTGTCCGGCCCGGCGTTCCCGTACCCACCGGGGGTCCAGCTGGTCCAGCGGCTCGGTCCCGTCCTCTGGGTCCGTGAGTGGTTCAGCTGGCGGGCCGGGCCAGGCCCTAGTAGCCCGGGCAGGGAGGCCCTGGCCGGCCTCTGAGAAGGTGACTGAGGGCGGCCTAGCCCGGGTCTTAGCCTCCCCAAACAGGAGCTCCAGCCGGGCCTCCGACTCCTTCGGAGGCTGGCCTCTGACTGAGCTCCCAGGCAGCCTTCTTATAGTCCTAGTCCCGCCCCTTGACTTCCGGTCAGGTGAGGGGGCGGGGCTAGGCCGGGCCCAAAATGGCCGCCGGAGGGGTTCCTCCGCCTCCGGCTCAGTGGGTGGCCATTCCACCCCACTACACTCCTCCCCCCTTAAGTCCAGCTCCCGATCTCCGGGACTGGGCTTCTGCTCCTCCTCCCTGCGGGACAGGGCATCGGCATTTGCATTGTCCCTCCCCGCTCGGTGTTTCACTGTGAATACATACGGTTGGAGGGACAGGTACCATCTCATGATGCGACTGTTGGTGTCCCGCATCTGATGGAGCCATTGCAGGGGGGCATGATCTGTGAAAAGAATAAAAGAGTCTCCAAGGAGGTAATATCGCAGCGCCTCGATGGCCCACTTTATTGCTAGGGCCTCCTTCTCGATTGCGGCGTAGCGACGCTCTCGGGGGAATAGTTTTCGGCTGATATACAGCACTGGGTGTTCTTCTCCCTCAATTTCCTGGGACAGTACTGCCCCCAGTCCGCAGTCTGACGCGTCCGTCTGGACAATGAAGGGCCGGGAGAAATCAGGGCTGAACAGAACCGGCGCGCTGCACAGAGCGGCTTTTAGGTCCTGAAAAGCAGTCTCGCATTCGGGCGACCACCTGATCCTTTGAGGACTGTCTTTCTTGAGGAGCGCCGTGAGAGGCGCGGCTCGAGTTGCAAAATGTGGCACAAACCGGCGATAGTAACCTGCCAATCCTAAAAACTGTCTTACTTTCTTCTTGGTGGTGGGTGTCGGGTAGTTTCTGACCGCCTCCACCTTCCCTACTAGGGGCCGGACCAGACCCCGTCCCAGCTGGTACCCGAGGTAGGTGGTTTCCTGCCAGCCAATTTTACATTTCGTGGGATTAGCTGTCAGGCCAGCATCCCGCAAGGTCCGCATTACGGCCGCTACCCGCTCGATGTGTTCCTCCCACTCTTGGCCGTAAATTACCACATCATCTAGGTACGCGGCTGCATATGCCGTGTGCGGGGATAGCAAGCGGTCCATCATTCGCTGAAATGTCGCAGGGGCCCCATGGAGTCCGAACGGCATCCTTTTAAAGTGGAACAATCCCGAAGGAGTTGAAAAGGCAGTTTTTTCTCTCGATTCGGGGTCCAGGGGGATCTGCCAATAACCCTTTGTAAGATCCAGGGTGGTTATAAAGTCGGCTTTCCCCAGGCGTTCTAACAGTTCATCTGTCCGTGGCATGGGGTAGGCGTCAAATTTTGAAATTGCATTTACTCGTCTGAAATCGATGCAGAAGCGGACACTGCCATCTGGCTTTGGCACCAAGACGATTGGGCTACGCCACTCGCTCTGGGAGCGCTCTATCACTCCCAGTTGCAGCATCGACTGGACTTCCTCCTCGACTATCTTCCGCATCCGGCGGGGGAGAGGCCGAGTACCTTCTCGTACCACCTGGCCTGGAGGGGTCCAAATGGTATGTGTTATTACCCCAGTACAGCCGGGTTGGGTCGTGAAGGTCTTTCGAAATGCCTCTACGAGACGACGTGCTTGTTTCACTTGGGTTGCAGAGAGGGTATTTCCCAGCTGTGGTTCTCTTTCTTCCCCCAGATCAGGTATTTCCGGCCCTAAAGGGGGCTCCGCTGGGTAGGGAGTAATCATCAGGGCCTCCCGTTCTCGCCAGTGCTTCAGGAAATTCACATGAAATATTTGGGTTTTCTTCTTCCGATCCGGTTGATAGATCTCGTAGTTCACCGGCCCGACCTGACGAATGACCTCATAGGGCCCTTTCCAGCGGGCCAGGAGTTTGGATTCCTCTGAGGGGAGCAGAAGTACCACCAGGTCCCCTGGTTTAAAACTTCTTTCCTGGGCTTGTCGATTATAGGACCGTTCTTGGGCGGCTTGGGCTAGTTGTAGATTTTCCCGAGCCAGGGCTCCGGCCTGTCTCAATCGCTCCTGGAGCTGGAAAACATATTGCAGGAGGCCTTGTGACGTTGAAGGGGTCGACTCCCACGTTTCCCTCACGAGATCCAGGATCCCCCGAGGACGATATCCATATAGGAGTTCGAAAGGGGAAAACTGAGTGGACGCTTGTGGCACCTCCCGGACCGCAAGCAGCAGTGGAGGCAGTAAAAGGTCCCACTGTTGCAGTTCTGCTGGGGAAAACCGTCTTAACATCCCCTTTAAGGTCCGGTTGAACCGCTCCACTAAGCCGTCGGTTTGGGGATGGTATACTGACGTTTGTAGTTTATGTATCCCTAGTATTGTACACACCTGTCGGAACAGTTGTGATGTGAAATTAGTCCCTTGGTCCGTAAGGAGTTCTCGGGGAAGCCCCACCCGAGCGAAGATTTTTACCAGCTCCGAAGCAATGGTTCGGGCGTAGGTGTTTCTCAGCGGTATGGCTTCAGGAAACCGGGTGGCATAGTCCATTACAACCAGGATATAGCGGAACCCCGCCTTACTTTTGGGCAGCGGGCCGACTAGGTCCATGGCCACCCTTTCAAAGGGGGTCCCCACCACCGGGAGGGGGATTAACGGGGCTTTCGGCACTCCTGAGTCGGAGGCTAACTGGCAATTTGGACACGACTGGCAGTAATCCCGAACTTCCTGGTATACTCCAGGCCAAAAGAACCGGGACAGTACTCTCGCCAGTGTTTTTTCTGTCCCCATGTGGCCAGCCGCAGGAATGTCATGGGCCAGACGCAACACCGCCCGGCGATGACAGCCAGGGACGAGGATCTGGGTCTTGACCTCCTGGGTCCGGGGGTCTTGCATGACCCGATAGAGACGGTCGCCTTTTACTTCAAAGTGGGGCCACTGGGCTGCCTTCCGGGGGTCTACTACGGTACCATCAACCGCGGCCACCTGTTCATAGGCCGCCCTCAGTGTGGGGTCCTCCCTCTGGTCCCGCGGAAAGTCGGCCAGGGTAAGGGTCTGGGCATTGGCTTCTGCCGGGGTCCCGGGGTCATCGGGTCCCTCACCTGCCTTTTCCCCACGAGGCTGCTCACCCTCAGGTGCCTCTTTGGACTGATCTTCTGGTGGTCTCTCTCCCAGAAGCTCAGTCTCCACTTTCTCCCGGTCAGCGGGAGGCCTGGGGGTTACCTCGCGCACTAGGTCTGCGAATCCGGGCCAGTCTCTTCCCAAGATGATAGGGTAGGGGAGCGTCGTGGCGAGCCCTACAACCATCTCAGCAGACCGCCCTCGGATTGTGAGTCGGACTTTTGCTCGGGGATAGGCCTTCACATCGCCATGTATACACCGCAGGTACAGCTCCCCTTCTGGCTTCAGGTCTTCAGGAAGGAGATCCCGCCGGACGAGGGTCTGCATACAGCCAGAGTCCAGAAAGACGGCTACTCCTTCGGAGTCCTTCGGGGCCTGGATCAGCAACTCCCCCTGGTCGACCGGCAGAGTGTAGGGGTTGGCGGGTGTCGGCGCCCCCGACCTCAGCCCCGTAGAACCCCTGGGTCCACGTCCGTCCCTCTGCCCCATACAGGTTTCAGGCAGGGTTTCCGGCCCTTCCCCTGGGGGTGATGTCCCCCCGGCCGGGTAGGCAGGCCCTTGGGCTGGTCCCGGCCCTGGCTCGGCAGGTTGGGGCCCGCAACTGAACAGCGGCTGAAGGTCCTGCTGCTGGCGTGCTTGGAGATGCTGGAGTTGAAGGCCCAGCTGCTGTATCAACTGCTGAGTGATCTGCCAGTGTTGAGCGGCCAACTGCTGCAGCTGTTGGCGCTGGCGCTCCGCCACTGCTCTCCCCACTCGGTCCAGTTCCATCCTGTTTTGGGGAAATGGGGAAAACTCCCCGCCCACTAGGTAAACAGTCCCCACGGCCGGGGGGGGGGGGGGGGGGGTTAATCTAAGGATTTTTTTTTTTTTTTTTTTTTTTTTTTGACAAACTGAGGCACCCGTTCCGTCCCTTACGTCAGGGTCGGGATCACAGTGCCCACATTCTCCACCATCTGTAGCGGGTGGCTCTCGTCGCCACGTCGCCCCTTTGGTCACTGCCCTCCGGCAGTGACAACCATAGCCTCTAAGCTGTCCCCTTCCGGGGGAAAGTTCGTTGTAGGCCGGCAGGCCTTTAGGAGGCGGGTCCTCCGCCCTGGTACGGTGGATGGCTAGTCCGCCCTATGGCTCCACCGTGCCTTACAGTAGTCCGAGTCCTGGCCCTTTAAAGGTCCGATCCGGATCATGGCCGAATGCAAAAACCCTCCTACGGACGCCCAGGCCCTCGAGCAGGGCAGGGCAGTAACTGGCGGCCAGGCCCCAACTCAAGGCGGGCCCCAAACAAACCCACCGGTCTGTAGGAGCTCCTAGTTCACGAGCGGGGCAGGCAGTGTAGCTGCAACAGTGGCAAGGGGGTGGGAGACTGCCACCCGGTTAGTGGGTGGCAGGGGGGCGCAGGCCCACCCACTCCACTGCGCCCCGGCCCAGGGGCCCTGGAAGCAGCCGTTCAGCTGCTACGGGCTCAGCAGGGGCTCCAGCCCGCAACTTGCTGGCCTAGGGCTGTTCTCAGCCCCTACTACCCCCTGGGCCGCTTCTTGTCTCCCCCTTCCCCCTTCCCCAGTACCGGTAGCCCCAGCGGCCTGTCGGGGAGTTGAAGTCCGCGTCGTCTTCGCAGGGGCCGGCGGCCCAATCCAGGGGGCAAGAGGTCAGGGTTCTGTAGTGTCCCGCGGGGGCTGTCCGGCCCGGCGTTCCCGTACCCACCGGGGGTCCAGCTGGTCCAGCGGCTCGGTCCCGTCCTCTGGGTCCGTGAGTGGTTCAGCTGGCGGGCCGGGCCAGGCCCTAGTAGCCCGGGCAGGGAGGCCCTGGCCGGCCTCTGAGAAGGTGACTGAGGGCGGCCTAGCCCGGGTCTTAGCCTCCCCAAACAGGAGCTCCAGCCGGGCCTCCGACTCCTTCGGAGGCTGGCCTCTGACTGAGCTCCCAGGCAGCCTTCTTATAGTCCTAGTCCCGCCCCTTGACTTCCGGTCAGGTGAGGGGGCGGGGCTAGGCCGGGCCCAAAATGGCCGCCGGAGGGGTTCCTCCGCCTCCGGCTCAGTGGGTGGCCATTCCACCCCACTACAGGCTACTTTTCCCGAAAAAACCCCTGAGTCTGGACACAGCCCTTGTGTCTAGTTTTCTCTTCAGCCTTCCCCCACACTCTTTAATTCATTATTTTCCCTCTTTAGTATCTCAAATTTGCATGTAGATTTATGTCAATTTCTTCATACTTTTCTCATTTTTGTGTATACTGTTCAGCTAGGCCTCTGGTCTTGACATGGGCATACACAAACTTGTACTTGCATTTTGCAAACATCTTCCCATGTAACAATTGATGTGTGCCTTCTGAATAGGCAAAACACTGTTCACAGAAGACTTTTAAAAGGGTGCACACAAGTGTTATTAGGCACCCAGGTTTTTGCAGCTCTGTAATTCAACTGCAGATGCGTATTAGCCCACTGTCGAGGGCTGGAAATATGAGAAATAAAACTGTATTCGTATCCCCTTTGACTGATCTGGGGATTAAAGTTCCTGTTACACAGAGAAGTTAGGTAAAAACATAAATACTCTTGATGGAATGCTGGAACATAACGCTGCTGTATTTTTTAGAAATAAAAATAACACACAAAGAAATGAAAAAACACAGATAGACAAAGCAATTCCTGATTGAGGGATTCATCCTCAGATGGACTGCACTCACTAAGCACAGGGCTAGATTAATGCTTCAGGAGGACCCCCTGGACTAGTAGATTTTGTGGCCCCCCTTTGGTTCTGGGATGGGGCCAAACTGAATGGTTCATTATGTGGGAGGTGAGTGGGCTGGTGGTGGGTGTGGAGGTCTAGGTGGGAGCAGGAGTGGGCTAAGGGTGGGTTTTCAGGGTCTGGAAGAGAGGGAGAGGTCAGGCGAGGACAGGGGATTGGGGCATTTACCTAGCACAGCTCTCATTTGGCTGTGGGGAATAGGTGGTTCTACATTGTCCTGCACTTGCAGTTCCCCCCGCCCCATCCACTCCCATTGACCAAATTCACGGCCAATGGGAGTGGCCAGGGAAAAAGCCTTCAGAGGAGCATAGGGACAGAAAAATTCCCTGCACTCACAGCAATGCAGCTCCAGCCTGGAGGGTGAGGAGGGAGAATGGCAGCAGGCAGAGCTGACCCCCTACTAGGCAGAGCCAGCTAGGAATGCAGCACAAAGGGGCTTTAGTGGCTGCATCCCAGGGCCCTGCACTAAGATGCCCCCCTTAGCTTGAGGCCCTGGACTGCATCCCCAAAAGCCTCTTTCATAATCTGACCCTAGCTAATCAGGGGCAAGAGTGCCAAAGCCAAGTGGAGAAGGAGAGAGAGAATATCGCTGTGCCTGGTGGTGTGGGCTTTGCTGAAGGGTCCTAGACACCATTTGACCGTCGCTGTGTTGGGTTCTGGGTTGGTTTGTCATAAGGAACCCCTTGAAATTGAACCTTGTCCTGGTTGCTGAAACTCCACCTGGCAGAAGAGTTTCACAGATATTATGTGATCCACCACAGATTTCGTTTTATCTTATTATTTAAAACATTTAGATTGTTCCATGTAATTGTCATGTTTCTTTAACCTTTCTACTGCCTAGTTTCATGTAACAATTGATGACATAAAAATAAGTAAAAGTAGACTATAATAACTTTCCTTTTATTTTTCCTTTCCTTGTATTTTTTTAACTAGCAGGAGATAATAAAACCCAATCAATGAAGTGTCAAGAAATGAAGAGTTAAGTAAACCAAATAGTAACGCACGTCCATACAATTCATCATCTTGCCACACTTGATTTGTCTGGATGCCATTGAAGCTCACTTTCATCTTTTAAGTACATACTTAAATGCTTTACCGAAATGAGGAACTGCTTATAGAGCAATTCAGCAAACAATTTGATCACTGCTTAATGGGGAACTAGGCCTTATTTTTCCATCTTATAAATTCATGTTCCTTTCAGCGATCAATTAAAATAATTTGATAGTCATCCATTTTCCTACTTTTTAGATTCTATACCATCTTTTTTTTGGAGCTGACTGAGGATGAATACTTTCTGAGTAATTTAAATCTTAGGGTATGTCTAGACTACCGGGTTTTGTCAACAGAAGTTTTGTCGACAGTATATGCCGACAAAACTTCTGTCGACAAAGAGCATCCAGACACATTGAGTTCTGTCGACAAAGCAAGCTGCTTTGTCGACAGAACCCTGTAGTCTAGACGCAACCCTACAGGCAATAACACCTTGATGAAGCAGATGAAGATCTTGGGGAGGCAAAACTGAGTGTTAGGAGAGAGAAAGACAGTCCCAGAGGAATAGTCAAAGATTGGAGAAATTCCAGGCTACTGTTGCTGTAAAGCCCTGGGACCAGGAGCACTAGAAAGAGTTCTACAATTCTACCAGCCAAATGGCAAAATCTCTGGGAGAATTCCCCAGGGTTAGCTCCTGCTAGGCCACTGCCATTATATTTACCTGTGCTGCCACAGGTATGAGAGAATGCAGCTCCTGTTGCTGTGGATCACCATTCCTGGCTAATGGGAGCTGCGGGGAGTGATATTCTGGTTCATGCAGGTTCCCGGAGCTCCCATTGGCTGGGAACAGAGATCTGCAGGAAATGGGAGCTGCAATTGCCTGTACCTATGGAGGCACAGGTAGATATAGTGGTAGTGGCCCAACAGGGGCTAAGCCTGGTGAACTGCTGCCATTTTACTGCCCATCCCTGGTCTAACTGATTGCTATATGTGGGTCTGGGAAGGGACTTTTGCTCAGGTCAGATTAGCAGTGTCCTTAGGTATTTTTTGCCTCCTTTTCAGTGTGTGGATGGAAGTTATTTGCCAGGATTCTCTGTGTATAGCTTATTTAATCATTTCATAAGAACAGAAGAACATAAGAATGGCCACACTGGGTCAGACCAAAGATCCATCTAGCCCAGTATCCTGTCTGACAACAATGGCCAGGGCCAGGTGCCCCAGAGTGGGTGGACTGAAGATAATGATCAAGCGATTTGTCTCCTGCCATCCTTCTCCAGCCTTTAACAAACAGAGGTCCGGGGCACCATTCCTTACCCCCTAGCTAATAGCCTTTTATGGACCTAACCTCCATGAATTCATCTAGCTCTTTTTAAAACTCTGTTATAGTCCTAGCCTTCACAGCCTCCTCTGGCAAGGAGTTCCACAGGTTGACTACAGGCTGTGTGAAGAACTTTCTTTTATTAGTTTTAAACCTGCTGCCCTTTAATTTAATCTGGGGTCCTCTAATTCTTATATTATGGGAACAAGTAAATAACTTTCCTTTATTCATCCTCTCCACACCACTCATGATTTTATATACCTCTATCATATCCCCCCTCAGTCTCCTCTTTTCTAAACTGAAAAGTCCCAGTGTCTTTAGCCTCTCCTCACATGGGACCCGTTCCAAACCTAATCATTTTAGTTGCTCTTTTCTGAACCTTTTCTATTGCCAAAATATCTTTTTTGAGGTGAGGAGACCACATCTGTACGCAGTATTCAAGATGTGGGCATACTATAGTTTTACATAGGGGCAGTAAGATATTCATCTTATTTTCTATTTACTTTGATTTTAATGCAACCAACATGGAAAATGCAGCCTCACAAACAGGCTTGGTAAAGGCATCAAGTATTTTGCAGTCTTGTAAGAAAGTTCTGGATACTCAGTAACGACTTGTAGCCAAAAGTCAGTCAGGGAGTTTTGTTTGAAGACAAGCTTCAACGAGTTATCACATGATAGTTCAGCAAGATTGTCTTGTTCTTGGGATGTCAAACTTGTGTTTATGTCTGTATCAAGGTCCATAAAAGGGTTTCTGATCCAGTCGTTGTTCATGTTGGTAACAGGAAAGTATTCAGGCAGCTGTATTTGGAGGTTTTGTATGGGCTCTCTGATTTCACATTTTACACGATCCATGAGTTGCATTTCTGAGCAGGCCAAAAAATTGGACAGATTTGGGAAAGAATCATAGTTGGACTGACCAAGTCGAGATGTCCACAGGCCCAATTTCTTGATCATAGCATCAATTTAATCATGGTCATGGAAGATGGTCACAGCTTTTTCCTGTAGACTCATATTAAGCCCATTTAGATAGCTGAAGATATCAGCTAAGAAGGCCAATTTAGCTAGCCAAGGAAACTCAACATGATGATGAGAAAGCTCAAAATGATGGTTCAGCAAATAAATCCTCACTTAATCACGCATTTCAACCTGGCGTGAGAGAACCTTTCCTCTCGAAAGCCAGCAAACATCTTATGTGCGAAGAAGTTGGCTGTGATCACTGCCCATCTCGTCACACAAAGCAGCAAATAGTCTTGAATTCAATGGATAGGCCTTGATGAAATTGATCATCTTCGCTGACTCGTCCAAAACCATCCTGAGGTCATCGGGCATTTTTTTAGCAGCTAATGCTTCCCTATGAATGCTGCAGGGCCATTTTACAAAGCAGTACTAGTTGGAGAAGGGATGAGTAACATTTAGAGGAAGCACCAAGAAGTTAGTCTGTGTGTACATGGCTTGAATGTTGGCTGCACTTGCAGCATCTCTATACAGATTTTTTCTCAATAAGGACCCAGTTTAGTTTTACAAGAGTGGACTCTTTTTGTGTTATTAACCACAGCATGGTACACAGAACACTGGGGCATGCAAAATTTGAGGTGAAGAGCTTCTGGGGTTTGTTGCTTGAATTAAAACTGGATGTAGTGTCTCATTGCCTTCTGAAACTTTACTTGCCATTCAATAGGATAGCTTATTCCTTATAACAGATGCAGAAATAGTTACTTTTATTGAATTAGAACCTTATGGAAGTGAATTATTTAGTTGTTTTTAGCATCAGTGAATTCATCATAAAATACCATCATAAAAGCAGAGAACCATTGTAGTCTGCAGGGATCAATTTTCCACGTTTGCTTCATTTACCAAACTCTGCCTCTCACTGCTCTCTCGCTCTCTCTCTCTCGCCCTAGACTTTCTCCTCCTCCCTTTCTTTCCATCTTCGCTTACCAGTCTTTCTCTGCTTCTCATTCAGGCCTTTGCCTCTCCATTCAGTTTCTGCCCCTTTGGCCGTTTCTCACCCTGTCTGTTACTTTTTAGGTACAATACATTTTATTCTCTGCTTTTATTTCTCTGGGCAATTTGAATAATCACTCCCGCTTTTTTGATCTCATAGGCATCTTAATAGGTCTTGCTACCACCTCTCACCCCTGTAGTCAAAAGGTGAGATTTTCCAAAGAGCAGATTCACTCTAGAATGGAGCAAAGTGCCCTGTGAAGTTCAGTGACCCCTTCTAAATGAGGGGCCTCATTGTGTATACTGGGATGATGCATTTGTCTATTGCATGAGAATGCTGAAGTTGTTAGTGAACATTTTATTTGATGAGTACATTGCATTCTGTGTTACACTCAAATTTACATCACTTGGTCTGTTGTACCATAATGATTAATTTTGGGTATTTTTTAATTGATTCTTAAGTAATATTGACATTGCTACAAGGAACCATATGACCATAATGTAAGGTCTCATACAGTATAATGGTTAAATACATGCATTTAAAATATAAACCAGTAATGCAAACAAAAGCAGACATACAAGTTACCATTGGGACACATTTTCAAAAAGAGGCCCCTCATTTTATATCTGTGACATATCAGTGTATAACTTCAACGTGCAATAATTCAGCTTCCAATTAACCACTTTGTATGGATATATAGTTCTCAAGTGCTGTCCCGTTATCTCATGAATCAAACCAAAACCCTAGACCTGTTCAGTCCCAAATGCTGAGAGGGTTCAATATAGATGTTAATGGTGTCATTCAAATCCATTTCAAGTGAGAATAAACAGGACAATATGTGGGAAACGGCTTTGCAGCTGTTTGATGAAAGATGGCCTCCTTTTCAGAAATATGTGAAACTAAGCAATAGAAAATGGGCAGACTTTAACTCTGTATTAAGTAGCATCAAATCTGCTCCACAACTCCAGGAGATTCAGAACAGAATGTCCTCAAAGTTCAGTGGGATATAGAATATTCCACTGGCCTAGCTCTTATGGGAATATCATAATTCATGATGTACAGGGTAATTGCAATTTCAATTTGGATGGCTTTGTCATTCAGACCAATGAATGTTCTAGCATTCTCCAGTTCCCACCACTGTAGTGTCCAGTGTCACCAGGGTACAGATAAATATTAACAAAATAAATCTAATGAGGAATCACACAGTTAATTCTGACTTCCATACTGTAAAAACAGTTAATGCTTTTGACCAGTACTAAAGATTCCTCTGATGGCCAGTCTCTTGCAGAGCTATGTCTATTTCTGTTAGGATCTGGGCAGGGGCAGTAAGTCAATACTGAATCTATTTTTGGTTTATCATACTTCCAGTTGATACAGACATAGATTACTGGAGAGTACCTTTATAGAGCTGCAAGTCATATTTTATTACTTACATATGGCCTGATAATGCACCCACCAAAGCAGATGGTAAAAATTCCTTTGACTGGAAAGGACCAGGATCCACCCCTATAAAGTCAGCTTGGGTTTTGTTGTTGTTGTTGTTGTTTTTGTCATCACTGCTTTTAATTCCTCACCTTTTCATACTGCTTTTTCTCTTGTATGCATCTGTATTAGTGCTAAATTCTGCTGAGACCATGTAGTCTAGTGCAACCTATTAGGGGAGAAGCAGCTTTGGGGGCAATTTTTTTTTGTGTATCAGGCCCCCCCAATGCATGTTTTGTCAAGGTCCATAAGGTAAGCTATCTAGCTATTCAAAGTAACTTTGGTTCTTAATAGGTAATATCTGACTCATGGCTTTTCTTTCCTGAGTGCTTGACCAGAAAAAAACAGGTCAAACTTTTTTTTTACTTCCACTGATGAATCCTATCAACTTCAGTAACCATTTATAAGAAAGATATTAACATCTAGGCACCTTCTGCCACAGAATAGACTCTTAGCAGCAGTTTTCTTTCAAAACAGGATGGAAATGTCCAAAATCTGAAACTGTAAAGAGTAAACACTTTTACAATAATCAGTGCAAATCCATTACAGCATTGTCAACAGGAATGTGAATCAATTTTTGAATGACACAGAAAGGGTGGTTGTATTTAATGTGCCTCTGAACCCATGACAGTTTTGAATCTGCTCCCATTGACTTCAGTGGAAGCAAGATCATGGTCATTTCGTTCCCCAGTGTTCCTTCCAAAAATGTAAATGACTTCCATACCTGCTTGTACCACATGTACAGTTTCACAAACAATTTTTTTGTGTGTGTAAATGCAGATTGCACAGGTCCACAGCCATTTCCATTCTGCACTTGGTTTCTACTAGTTTGCATAATTTTCTCTTTAGGGATTCTTACCAAAAGTGACAGTGGGCTGGAAGTCTCTCACACTCCGCCCTCCCCAGCCATGAATTCCATCTGTTGTCATGGCACTGAACCTAGTGACAAATAACAGCAAGCTTTGCTTTTGATGTTCAGTAGGATCAGTAAAAATGTCTGATGCTATTATGAAGTATTTATTCATATAAATAAATCTACCTGCGCTTTATGCAAATAAACAGCTGATGCATGTTTAGTTGGTGAAATAATAGCATGCCACATACCTATATAACTGTCACATTTTGGGAAAGGTGGAGGAAGGGAATTCACCTGGACTTTAAACCTTTTCTGTTTTGGTAATGACTTGAATCGAATGTATGCTATTAATTTAAACTCTACAGAGCCAGACCAAGTCTCTGCAGTATTTAATTTGACACAGTCACAAAATTAAAAGTAACAGTGTGGCTGAAATACACATTATTATAGTTGAGAGTCTATAATAGTTGTCATAAGCTTATGTTTCTCTGAAACACGATTAGGACAACCTTATTTATAAGATCTTCTAATCAAAACACTTCTGAATTAAAAATATAATTCCATGGACAAAATTGTGAAGCTTTAACTGAGCCCTCATTCGGGCAAAATTCACATTGGTCCTAATTTTGATAGGTGCTGAGTACATAGTAATTATGGGTACTCAGTAATGCTGAACACATATAAGGACTCTAAGCTCTGAACAAACATCAATTAAGCTTCACAACAGCCCTTTCTGTAGAGTGGATGTTGTTTGCCAATAAAGATATATGTAACCATTAAAAGGAAATGAGCAAGAGCCTGACAACAGAAGCTTAAGTAGACAAGAAATATTAATATTCTGTTTAACTTTTTCCAGTTGCTTCATCTTTCTAATCTGCACCTATCCCTAAGGTATATACAGTACTCTTTTATTACAATAATCTTTTTTCTCAAAGTTAATTCTTCTTCTTAAAGAATCACTGTACATTTATCCTAGGAAATCACTGTAGAGTTTACACACTTCTACAAAATAGTGGTGTGATGTGACACTTGCTTAAAATTGGTGCTCTGTCTTAGGCAGTGACTTCAAGCAAAGAAATTCAGCAGTCAATTTTAGTTGTGTTAAACTGGAATAACCCTATCAATTTTGCTGGCAATATTCTAGATTTCCATTAGTGTAAAAGAGCCCTTCTTTCAGTGACTGCCTGTAGCATTTCATGTTGTAGTTGAATTAAAATATGCAATTCAATTAATTAATCAATCTCTGTTTAGAAATGGTAGGCAAACACAGAGCTCAGTTTGCTGCCCTTCAGTTCAGACTGCAAAGCTTTTGGTCCAGGTTTCTCCTGGAAAATGGAGTGAAGATGCTGAAGCTCATTGGTTATGGAATGAATTGAGAGAGGCAGATATTTTGCTGTGAGTTGGTGGGGCTTCTTTAGTGGGTTTTTTAGTGATAAGCTAGAAAATAATGGGAAACGCATTTTAGGGCAAAAGTTGGTCCTTAACTCTTAGGTCATTTGGGATCTTAAATGTTAACATGAGTCAAAACAATTATGTCTTTTGAAGATTTAAGTAATTGTTTTAGAAGGTCACTGAGCAATTCCAGTTGTTCTTTGATACTTCTCCTTTGAAGAAAAATCAAATAATAGACACAGCTTTAAATCAAAACCCTTTAAGGCTCCTCTGAAGCATATTGAGGGACACTGGAAAAAAGAAACATAAATAATAAATGTACCTGGCAACCTTTTCTTGATGTGTGTGTGTAATGGGAAAGGAAGAGATGGTGTATTTTATTCCTAGTGTTTTCTCCATACAGACTTCGCTGCTTTATTGCTGTTATGTAAATTTCAGTGAAAGGCACACATATGCACACACTCCCCTCCAGTCTTTTCATGGAGATGTTTTCTCAGTGGCGCCAAAAGTGGTATGTGACAGGTGGTTGTCCTGCACTGGCACGTAAGAGGTTAAAACAGGTCTGGGAGCTGAGGCTGGGAGTCAGTCACTACTTGAGGTAGTGAATCAGGGCCTGGCTGGGCAGTATAAAAAAGTGTTTGGCCAGGGAGATCTCAGTCTCTCCAGCTTTGGAGGGAGATGGACCTAGTTGCCTATTAGGGAAGGTACGTTGGACTGACCAGTACTGGGAAAAGTCAATGGAAGCCAGAGGAGTTCTGGGATGACCAGCGCTAAGGATGTAAGTGACTAGTCGACTAATTCCTTGACTAGTCACTTCCCCCACCATTGCAGCAAGGGGGAGGGAGCAGGAGCCGGTGCTGAGGGGAGCCAGCTTAAAAGCCAGTTCCCCCTAGCATTGTCCCCGTGGGAGAGGGAGGTAGGGAAGGCAGGGAGTAGTGAGGACAGGGCGCTAGGAATCAGCTGATTCCTGGCTCATGCCCAGTCCTAGACGCTGCGCCTATTGGCTCTTAATGCATTTAAAAATCAGAAATGTGGGTGCGGGGGTGGGGAGTGAGCTGGCCCAGCTGATTCCCAGCTTGTGCCAATCCCACAATGCACTCCAGGCTTTTTACATTTAAGGCTGGTGTGCAGCATGGGGACTTGGCATGAGCCAGGAATCAGCTGTCCCAGCTCACTCTGGGTCCTGTCCCCCCCCCCATTGCCCTTCAGCCTTTTAACTGTATTAAGCACCGGCCAGTTCTTAATACAGTTAAAAGGCTGGTACACAGCAGAGGGGACCTGGCGAGAGCTGGGAATCAGCTGGCCCAGCTTGAACAGGGTCCCCTATGCTGTGCTTCAGACTTTTAAATGTATTAAGAACCTGCCAGCTCTCAATACATTTAAAATGCTGGTGCGCAGTGAGGGAGACCCAGCTTGCACAGGGTCCCCCCCCCCCTCCCCGCCCCGCTGTGCTTCAGCATTTTAAATGCATTAAGAGCTAACAGGATCTTAATGCATTTAAAAGGCAGAGCCACAGCAGGGTTAGCTCCTGGGGCTAGGCGCTAACTCCGCTGTGGCTCCCCCACTTAATGACTAATCCACTAGTCGATGGAAAAATCTATCAACTAGTCAATTAGGTGACTACATGAAATTTAACTTCCTTAACCCAGACCCAGGCTGAAGCCCTGATACAGGGTCCCAAGAAGGTACTAGGGCTACAGACAGGGCAGCCAGGGCCAGAATAGGCAGCAGGTCCAACCATCCTTGCCAATGATGAGTGGCCTATTCAGACTGCAGTTTGCCATTGACTTCAGTGGAGCCAGGATTTCACCCACTACGCCTACTATATCTCACAATACACAAATTAAACTATATATTGTGTACCACAGGTCAGCATCAGACTAAATTATCCCCCTACATATGAAATGCATACCATGTTCAGTAAGGCCCCAATACTCTTCCCAATGCTGTTTAAAGGGAACTATCTAAGACAGATATGGGGTGCATAGAAGTGGGGTTGCAACATGTGCAACCAATGCCTTCCCTACAATGTTCCAGAAACACTGCTATAGATATATACTAGAACCAGACTCTGTAATTTGGTAGGGGCTTATCTGTATGATGGAGGAAAAAGAAACCACAGTACAGCTGCTTCCCATGATATTGCACCCCTCAAACCTCTCAGGATAAATAATCTTATACGATAATGTAAGAAATATCAGGACAGAAAAAGCCACCCAGATTTTGACAGAGATAACGGCTCCTGTCTACTCCAGGGCTGAACCCTGTAGATAGTTTGAGGGTATGTCTACACTACAGCGCTAATTCGAACTAACTTAGTTCGAATTAGTTCATTCGAACTAAGCTAATTCGAACTAATGGATCCAGACTAAAAAACTAGTTCAAATTAGCGTTTTGCTAATTCGAACTAGCATGTCCACATTAAGTGGACCCTGAACCGAGGTTAAGGATGGCCGGAAGCAATGCTGGCAGGGCATCAGATGAGGACTTAGAGCGTGGAGCTGCTGCCTCAGTCTAGCCGAGGGCTCTGCGTAAAGGGACCCGACCCCCACCCTGGATAGACAGTTCTCAGGGGTGCCCCGCTTGCAAAGCAGTCCTGGCTTGGATTGCCTGGAGTACCCACACTGGGCACATCACAGCACTCAGCCATCAGACCGGCTGCACTTGCCGCAGGCTGCCATCTGGGAAGAGGGGGAAATTGGGGGGCTGCAGGAGAGCTTCTACCCCCAGAAGCCCGCAGAGCCAGCCCAGTCCTCCCCATCGGGGGCTCGTGCCCCATTCCTCCCTCACCTCCTTCCACTGATCCCTCCCTAGCCCCCCTTCCTGATGTACAAAATAAAGGACAATTGTGTTCAAAAATAGAATCTCTCTTTATTGAACAAAACTGGGGGAGACTGGGAAAAGGAGGTGGGAGAGGGGAAGAGAGAGGGTGGGAGAGGAGAGGGCAACTACAAAGATGAGGGGTTTGGAATAGGTCCCATACGAAGAGAGGCTAAAGAGACTGGGACTTTTCAGCTTAGAAAAGAGGAGATGGAGGGAGGATATGATAGAGGTCTATAAAAGCATGAGTGGGGTGAAGAGGGTGATACAGAAAAGTTCTTCATTAGTTCCCATAATAGAAGGACTAGAGGACACCAAAGGAAAGGAATGGGTAGCAGGCTTCAAATTAGTAACAGAAAGTTCTTCTTCACAAAGCAAAGAGTCAACCTGTGGAACTCCTTGCTGCAGGAGGCTGTGAAGGCTACAACTAGAACAGAGTTTAAAGGGAAGTGAGATCAAGTCATGGAGGTTGGGTCCATGGAGTGCTATTAGCCAGGGGGTAGGAGTGGTGTCCCTGCCCAAGGTTTGTGGAAGGCTGGACAGGGATGGCACGAGACAAATGGCTTGGTCACTGTCTTCGGTCCATCCCCTCCAGGGTCCCTAGGGTTGGCCGCTGTCGGCAGACAGGCTACTGGGTTAGATGGACCTTTGGTCTGACCCAGGACGGCCATTGTAAGCTCAGGGATCAGGGTCGGGGGTCTCAGTGGACCCCCTTGATTCTCTTGCACACCTGCTCCTGGGTGGCCAGGCTGGCAGCTCTGCTGCCCTAGCCGGCCACTTTCCTGTGCCTAGTGCAGAGATCGTGGACGAGATCCACGATGTCTGCACTAGCCCAGGCGGGTGCCCGCCTCTTGCGGTCCTGGGCAAGCTGCCGGGAGCCTCCAGCCTGGTCCCGGAAGAGGGGGAGGGCTGGGGGGCATCGGGTGGGTGGCTCGATCCGTGCTAGGTGCAGGGTCTGCTGGCTGGGTGCTGGCAGGCTTGCACCTGGCACGGGCACCGTAGCCAGCCAGTGCCCCTTTAAGGGGTCCAGGGCCGGGAGGGGGGCAGACGAGTTTCCCTGGTGTTGGCCAGAGTGGCTACCAGGGAAACCTGGGGAGGGCTAGCCTCCCACTAGTTCGAATTAAGGGGCTACACAGCCCTTAATTCGAACTAGCTAGTTCGAACTAGGCTTAATCCTCGTAAAATGAGGTTTTCCTAGTTCGAACTAAGTGCTCCGCTAATTCGATTTAAATTCGAACTAACGGAGCGCTAGTGTAGCGCCTATCAAAGTTAATTCGAACTAACATCTGTTAGTTCGTATTAACTTTGTAGTGTAGACATACCCTGAGTTAATGCATTATGTAGCATTTAGTGGCTGTTGTTTTAGTAGCATTCATCCCATGTTTGTGTTTGTGCATCTTGTTGGAGTGAGGGGGAAAAAACAACAGAGATGTTCAAATCCCACCTTCATTGTTCACCTTATTCTACAAGGTTCATGAAAAATCATTTATATCTCATTCTGCTACCATCTATTACTCTACTAGGCTGCATCTAGACTGGCATGATTTTGCGGAAATACTTTTAACGGAAAAGTTTTTCCATTAAAAGTATTTCCGCAAAAGAGTGTCTAGATTGGCAAAGATGCTTTTGTGCAAAAAGTGCTTTTGCGCAAAAGCATCCATGCTAATCTAGATGTGCTTTTGCGCAAGAAAGCTCCGATGGCCATTTTAGCCATCGGGCTTTCTTGTGCAAAAAATCAAGGTGCCTGTCTACATTGGCCCTCTTGCGCAAGTATTCTTGCGCAAGAGGGCTTATCCCTGAGTGGGAGCGTGAAAGTATTTGTGCAAGAAGCACTGATTTTGTACATTAAAAAATCAGTGCTCTTGCGCAAATTCAAGCGGCCAGTGTAGACAACTGGCAAATTTTTGCGCAAAAGCTACCATTTCTGCACAAAATCTTGCCAGTCTAGACGCACCCCTACTGTTTTCCACACTACCCAAAGAATTAATATCTTTCTTGGGGTAAGATGAGTAGTGTGGAAAACTGCACCAAGTATCCACTAGCAAGTGATGTATCAAAATGACTCCATTTGCTTTATATTCTTCTAATACAATCCTTTTGCCCTCATTCAACCCAAGCAGCTAATCAAAGTTTGAGGCCTTGATAATGATTCAGTTGGAAGTAGAAACTGATGGAATCTTCTGTATTATGAGCAATGCACAATGTCCCATGTCTCTGAATGTAGAGTGAACCAAGAAAAAAAGGAGCAGTTTCTCAATTTATGGCCTTTTCAAGCTAGCCTTTTAAGAACATAAGAACACCCATACTGGGTCAGACCAAAAGTCCATCCAGCCCAGTATCCTCTCTGCCGACAGTGGCCAATACCAGATGCCTCAGAGGGAGGGATCACAACAGGTAATCCTCATCTGATCCCTCCCCTGTCATCCACCTCCTGAGAAACAGAGGCTAGGGATACCATTCCTAATCACGCTGGCTAATAGCCATTGATGGACCTAACCTCTATGAATCTATCTATCTATTTAGCCATCACCAGACCTACAAGCTTGCACTCTAGCTTTTCCAGTGTGATGCTGTGCTTCCAGGCAATGACAGACATGGGCACTGACTCCATGGGTGCTCTGAGGCTCCAGCACTCACCAGACAAAAATAGTGGGTTTTAAGCAGCCCCCATATCAGAATCTCCCCCTGCCCCCAGCATCCCCTACCTGTAGGCAGGCCCTACAGATCAGCACCTCCTGCTCCCTTTTAGGGCCTACAGCAATTCAGATGTTTTGCAGAGTCAGAGAGACCCTGAGAGTGGGAGTGGGAGGGGAAAGGAACAAGGGTGCAATGCACTTGGGGGAAGGGATAGAACTGGGTGGGGGAAGAGCCAGGGCAGAGTGACGCAGGGGTGAGAAGAAGCAGGGAAGGGTCAGGCCTTGGGGAAAGGAGTGGTCTAGGGCAGAGCACCCCTCAGGCAGATTAGAAACTCAGCACTTATGATGGCAGATTACTGCATGGGTCCACAGGGCTTGTCACTAGGGGCTCTAGCCAATTTGGGGGCCCCAGAAAAATCCATCCCCACAGTAGCTCTGGATCTGAAAGAGCTCTCATGCCTTGCCATAGCCCTAAAGCTGAAAGACTTTCACGGTGGGAGCACAGAGCTTCTTCAGGTTTTAGGTCTGCAACAGCTCCTTTAGTAAGCAGAAGCAGGGCAGCAAGGGAGGGGACAGAATGGAGCAGGACCATGAACAGAATGGGGTGGGGCCACAGGAGAAGTGGAACGAGGTGTAGCCCAGAGAAAAAGGATGGAATGGGATGGGGCTGTGGGTAGGGCTGCAGGAATAAGTGGTGGAATAGGGGCAGGACTGCCAGCAGGAGTGAGGCTCCCCACTTGCTCTGACCCAGGGTCCTACGAGACCTTACTCCACCTCTGCTTATGACACTGCACACACACCCATCTCTCTACCCAAAGTAATATTCAGTTTCTGGGCAAGTTGACATACACCTTTTGTCTTTGGTGGGAGCTTATGTTTGAAGTTACGCTAATTGTAGATGAGTTCACACCTGTCAACCTCCATGGAGTTTTAACTCAGCCAGTAACAAGATTTCATTCTGCTTTTAGCAATAAAGTATTATTTTTGCCACTTTGCATTTCTGCTGTGCAATGCACTTCCAATTTTTTTGGTAAAAATAAATCTTTTCTATATCAACATGCTGCACGGTTGTTATATTAAGCACAAATTTCTTAATTTGATCATTGCTCCATGAGTAATTATTTTTAAGCATGTACTTAAAATTATTTTTAAGCATATAATGCAATATAATTGATCAAGCAAAGCAAAATATGCCTTTCTACATACATTGCAACTAAACAAACAGCTATTTAAAATGCGTACTTTAATTTGTATTCTAAAGGCAGGCTATTAAAGCTTTAAAACCAACCAACCAGGAGCCATTTGGGTACTTGCATTCAAAAACATTAGTGCATGTTAGTGCTCACTGAACCAGATTCTTCATTGCCCTCCTGTTGTATAGTCACTTGCACATGTGCTAAGTGGTATCAAATGTTATCCTCTTGACCTAGTAGTGTTTGGCACTCACATTGCACTGGTGTATTTTAAATACACATGAAATACAAAGAATCAAAGCCTAAATATTTCCTGTATTTACCATATTTAACAAGAAATGTTACACGTGTTTTTACAAAAACAAGTACAAGACATTTTGTAGTTACTGCATAGTTCTTTTTACTGACAATTGGACTTAATTCAGTTGTATAACAAGATTTGTATTATGAAAATTATTAGTCTCAAGATAAGCATGCTTGCCAGAACCTCAGTATCATAACATTGCTTATGAAGTTTAACTTCATTGTAATGAAACACTGAAGATGTGAAATTGTTCTCTGACTTGTGGAGCACATTGATGTATATTCTGGCAAATGTATCTACTATAACTGGTAGGTAGTTATACATGACTGCATATCAACTACAGGATTTTCTCCTGTATTTTTAATTGAAAACTTTTATTGTGTGATCTAGCCATGTAGCTAAGGAGCCTTTTTTGTAAACTCCTTTTCTACCAGTTCAATTTATGGAATCTGTCTCAACTTTGGACACGACAAGTTCCTCTGGGCTACTGTCATCTTTGAGCCTGCAAACCAGAAAGTCTGACTTCCCAGCTCACAACCCTTCTGGATGAGCTGAAGCCTACGAGCAATTCGTGGTGCAGGTTGGACCTCCATGGTCTGGCATCCTTGGAACCTGACTGGTCCCGAACCAGGGAATTTGCTGGACCAGGGAAGATTCCCTGCCATAGTCCCTCAGCCCTCGATTCTCAGCGCTGCCAGCTCAGGGGCCCCCTCACTAGTCCAAGCCCAGGCCATCCCTGCTGCTGCTGTTCTGGCAGGAAACTGCTTGCTTGCTCCAGCAGCCCTCAGTATCATGGGCTGCCACAGGCTCAGGCTCCAGCCCTGCGAGGCGCTGCTGCAAGTCCTACCCCAGCCCCACTGCTGCAAGCTGCCAGGGGCTGCTGCCAGCTCCAGCCCTGGTCCTGCTGCTGTGGGCTGGAAGGGGCTGGCTCTGGTCCCGGTCCTGCTGCCACAGCTCCCAGGAGTTGTCAAGAGCTCTAGCTCCACAGCAGCCTATGGGCTCTGGCCCCATGCTTCTGCAGGCTTCCCGAGGCACTGGCCTTGGCCCTGGTCCTACTGCCACAGGCTGCCAAGCGCTTGAACTCCTGTCCTGTGGCAGCCTGCAAGCTCTGGCCCCTCTCCCACTGGTGGCTTGGGGCTCTGGCTCCAGCCCTGCACTGTCACAGGCTGTTGACTGCGCAGTACTGCAGTGTGGGTGCTGCCCCAAACCCGGTCTTAGTGCTGCAGGCTTCCGGGGGCAGCTGCTGGCTCCAGTCCCCCTGCTGCAGGCTGCTCAGGGTTGCCAGCAGCCCCTACCCCGTCCCGTCCTGCTGCTTCATCCCGGCCCCGCTTTTAGATAGCCCTCCTGCCACTAGGCTATATCAAGCTCTCTGCTCCAGGACCATGGATGTTGCCGGACCAGAGACTGATGGTTATGGAGGCACAACCTGTCGTCAACGTGTCAATAATTGGTTGCAGAGGTGAGAAGAACTCTTTACATTTCTGTCTTCATTCTAACATTTGTTGTCCATTTGCCATAATCCAGAATAATTTCAAAACCTGAAAATGAGCTGATTGGAAATTAAAAGGCAAAAACAAAATCCCAAAGTTATTACTAAAGTGCACTGAGCCAAAGAACAACAGAAAGAAATTATTTGATTAGCAATAGTTATCTTGGAGGTACCAAATATTGAAGCCTGGAACTAGCTATCAACTAAGGGAAGAAATAACCCATTAATTCCAAATTATGAAGGCACAGAACATCCATGAATTGTCCCAGTAAACATAATCTCTGCTCTCCAGTAAGACCACCAAATTTGGTATACAACGGGGTGGCCAACCTGCGTCCTCCCACCCCAAACGTCCCTTGGCTCCGCCCCAGCCCCTGGCTCCCCTGTGCTCACTGGGGCGGTTGTCGATGGGAGCCTGATATGGCCAAAAAGCCTAAGCTTGTTTCTTAAAGGGGCAGTTAAATGTGTTGGCTACCCCTGGTGTATAGCTTCCTCTTCTCCTAACTTAAACCAAAACTAGGATTTGGTTGTGCCAGGAATGGAATTGTTTTCCATAACATGGAAAGTGAGGGGGGTGACGAGGGGAGGGACGTGAAACGGAGGGCATAGAGAGGATGGAAGCTATACTGAGAGAGGCCACTGGGAGCAGCTGCAGCACAACAACAGTGGCTAGCAGGGCTGGGGCTCTGCCATCTTGCCTGCCACCAGACTGGGTGAGTACCCCCAGCTTCAAGCAGCCCCTTCCATCCTGCAGCCTGTTTGGGGGATTCTCTGGGGGGCTGGCCAGGCTCTGTGGGTTGTCCCCACCCCAGACAGCCTGCAGGCCACGGGGGCAGGAGGGGGAAGGCTGCTGGAGGCCAGAGATAGCCCCCAGAGCCTCACACACCCCAGACTGATTGCAGGCTGTGGGGCATCCCACGGAACCTGGCCAGCCCCCAAAAAATCCCTCAAACAGGCTTCAGGATGCAGGGGGCTGCTCAAATCTGGAGGTATCCCCTGAAGCACCACCCCTGCAGATCAGCTTCAGTGCAGAGAGGGGGAAGCTGGAGGGCAGGCCAGCCCGCAGAATGCTTCCTCCCCAAGAGGCTGCAGAATGGGAGGGACATTGCTATAACCAAGGCCTCCCCAGAGCAGCTCCATGCTGGAGGGATGCAGCAGGCCAGGCAGGGGCTGCTGCCCCAGACAGGCTGTAGGCCAGAGGAAGGCAGTTGGAGGCTGGGGCCAGCTGCAGAGCCCCAATTCCCACCTGACCAACACTCAGACCTGGATTTTCCCCCTTCCAGAAGGAGCCACCCACCAAGGAGCACAGTCCTGGCCCCTCGGGAGAAGCCGCTGGCCAGGGAGCACTGCCACAGCCCGCCGTAAGAGGAGCTGCCAGTAAGCCCCACCACACTTCCCATCCCCATGTCCTGAGCCCCCTGCCCTGAGTCCTGCACCTCCCACTTGCTTTGACTTCAGCACCCCTACCTTCTTCCCCTGTGCCCCACCTCCTTCCACCTGCCCTGAGGCCCCCACCCCTTGCCTTGAGTACCCCCACACTGCCCAACCCTCTGCCTTAAGCCTCTCCTTACCCCCAAACCCTCACTCCAGCCTTCATTTTCCTTAGTTTAAAAAAAATACAATAATTTAAATAAAGCATGTGCATTTATAGAATCATAGAATCATAGAATCATAGAATAATAGGACTGGAAGGGACCTCGAGAGGTCATCGAGTCCAGCCCCCTGCCCTCAAGGCAGGACCAAGCTCTGTCTACACCATCCCTGACAGATGTCTATCTAACCTGTTCTTAAATATCTCCAGAGAGGGAGATTCCACCACCTCCCTTGGCAATTTATTCCAATATTTGACCACCCTGACAGTTAGGAATTTTTTCCTAATGTCCAATCTAAATCTCCCCTGCTGCAGTTTAAGCCCATTACTCCTTGTCCTGTCCTCAGAAACCAAGAGGAACACATTTTCTCCTTCCTCCTTGTGACACCCTTTTAGATATTTGAAAACCGCTATCATGTCCCCCCTTAATCTTCTTTTTTCCAAACTAAACAAGCCCAGTTCATGAAGCCTGGCTTCATAGGTCATGTTCTCTAGACCTTTAATCATTCTTGTCGCTCTTCTCTGTACCCTTTCCAATTTCTCCACATCTTTCTTGAAATGTGGCACCCAGAACTGGACACAGTACTCCAGCTGAGGCCTAACTAGTGCAGAGTAGAGCGGCAGAATGACTTCACGAGTTTTGCTTACAACACACCTGTTGATACAACCTAGAATCATATTTGCTTTTTTTGCAACAGCATCACACTGTTGACTCATATTCAACTTGTGGTCCACTATGACCCCTAGATCCCTTTCCGCCATGCTCCTTCCTAGACAGTCGCTTCCCATCTTGTATGTGTGGAACTGATTGTTCCTACCCAGCTCTAATAATGAAATTGAAACATTGATGAAAGCGTAATTTAATGCCAACTCAGTAAAATGAAGAGGGAACACTTTAATGTTTGGAGATGCTTTAGAGAGGAATTATTGATGTTGCTAATGTTAAATGGGTACTATTAGCTTCTACCTTTTCTACTTCAGAGATCACTTTGCTAAATATCATCTTCATTAAGCAATTCCATGTCTTACAGGATTTTTAAAAAAATATCTTTCTGGGCCAAAGGTTGGCAAAGGGCAACCCTATTGCTTAACTGACCATAATAAGATCTGCCAAAATTTTCAAGTACAATTTTGTCCAAACATTATTAAAAGATCATCTCTTGTTGGCAACTGATCTTTGCTGGCCCTGTGAGTCGTTGCCTAGGAAAGGTTGCCCTCATTATTTTTAGATGATGGAGAAGAACATTACTGTACCATATTTGTCTTTTTCCTTATTTGAAACTATTGCAATTATTTTTTTCAAATGCAACAGAAGTTAGCATGGTTATCTTTGTTTATTTTTCTATATGTGAACAAGCATCACTGATGCTATTGGCAGAAATGAGCACAGCTGTGAATATCTTGACTGCATCTAATGATAGCTATTTTTAAGGGCAGTTCCTTAAAATCAGGAGGCCTTTATTATTTGCTTTTTCACCAATGGCTGAATGGTGGATTTCAGGAAAAAATAAACATTTCAGATTAGTGAAATTTCCTTCTGAAACAATAAGTCAAATGTATGGACTAAGACGATTGATTTAGATGATGTGTGTCAATTATAAAATTGAAAATTCAACCTCATAGTGGTACCATTTAATTTATACACAACTATAGAAGAAAAATTTAGAAATATCTTTCATTTAGCACTAGTAAATGGTACCTAACAGTTAAATAGCCTTATCTGAAAAGTCCTCTGTGGAAAATAATCAACAGTGTTACCCAACCATGAGTATAATACATTATTTCAGGAAGATCACATCTATTGTGTTTTGTAGTATTGTGATTCTTGTAATAAGAATGTCACAGCATCCACAAATGAAAGAAAGAAAAATTTGGAAAACATGGAGTCAGTCAGTAAATATTTGATTAGATTTGTGACTCAGCCAAAACAATTTGCTCTTGACTGGAACTTGACCTATTAGATCTCTGTTTGAGAGCTGCTGTTTTCTCTCTCTTACTGAATTAAAATATGGACACTCTTAAAGAGGGTGATTTTTTTTTGTCTGCAAGATTAAATCTTTGAAGTTTGCATATGTAGTTTTAATATATACTTTAAGCAAGCACTAAAGGTTTCCGTTCTTGTTCTCTACCTTTGTAAATATAGATGTAGCATTGACTTGCATTGATGTGTGTTATCTTTTAAAAATAATTGAAGCCTTTAATAATATTAATACTTTTCTTTTTGTAGTAGCATAACTCAAACATCCCATACCTTATTTTTTCAAAAGGTAATATAACAAAATGTTAGCCAGCAAATTAGGGAAGCCAACATGTAGTGGACTATACAATTAACCAGGAAGTCTAGTCTTCTCCGTTAATCTTGTTGACTACACACATTCCCCTTCCCCTTGCTGCTTCTGTATCAGAGGCAGCAAGGGCGGGGGCCGGATCCGGTGCCTGTAAGGACTGTGCTTAAAAGAGGCTCCCCATGAGCAACAGATCCACCTGCCTCCCCTACCCCCATGTTGCTGCCTCTGATAGAGAGGCAGCAGCACAGAGGCTGAGGGGGTCAAGCTGGAGCTGAGTTGGCAAATGTCATTGCAGAGTCTTTGGCCATTATCTTTGAAAACTCGTGGAGATCAGGAGAGATCCTGGATGACTGGAAAAAGGCAAATGTAGTGCCCATCTTTAAAAAAGGGAAGAAGGACAATCCAAGGAACTACAGACCAGTCAGCCTTGCCTAAGTCACCGGAAAAATCATGGAGGGGAACCTCAAGGAATCCATTTTGAAGCACTTGGAAGAGGGGAAAGTGATCAGGAATAATCAACATGGATTCACCAAGGGCAAGTCATTCCTGACCAATCTGATTAGCTTCTGTGATGAGGTAACTGGCTCTGTGGATATGCGAAAGTCAGTGTGTGATGGGGCTTTCCGGCCCCACGCTCCGAAGAGCTGGGACAAACTCCCCAGGTTATGGCGGGGAGCGTGCGGAGGCCGGGCAGGCTGCCATGCATCTGGTGTCTGCTGATTTGGCCGCACCGGAAGGTAGCATGCGGCCCGGGGCATCTCCCGATGATGTCACCAGAGATGCCACCACGGCACAGGCGGATGATGTCACCCACCAGCTCGGCGGGATGATTGAAAAGCAGCAGGCAGATGCCGAGAGGGGGGTAATCGAGGCGGAACAAAACAAGGCGTAAGTAGGAGCCCCCCCCTTGGTGGAGAAGGGGGGAGAGAAGGGATTGCAGAGGCGGAGTAGGAAGCAGCTCAGGGCGGGGCCATGGAACCCAAGAGCAGGTGGGTTTAGGGGCAATTACTTCGTCCGTTGTGCAGGGAGATTCCCTCCCTGCCTTAGGGCCCTGGGCTGGGGCTTGGAGAGAGGGTAGGCCTGAGCCCCCCTGCTCCGTCACCGAGAGGAAATTGCGGTGCAGCCAGGGTGGTAGCCTTGAAGAATGAGATCTCCAGTCGGAGGACTAGAGGACTTCTATCGCGTTTGATTTGTGTTGGAGAATACGGGAACGGGAAAAGGTGTGGAGACACCCAATAAATAGTGTCCACACGGAGAGGAACCCGTGGAACAAGTCAATTACTTTACACAGTGGATGTGATACACCTTGACTTTAGCAAAGCTTTTGATACAGTCTCCCACAATATTCTTGCCAGCAAGTTAAGGAAGTATGGATTGGATAAATGGACTGTAAGATGGATAGAAAGCTGGCTAGACTGTCAGGCCCAATGGGTAGTGATCAATGGCTCGATGTCAGGTTGGCGGTCGGTTTCTACGGAGTTCCATAAGGATCGGTTCTTGATGTGACCAAATATTATCAGTCTAATGAAGAAAGTTGCATCTTGGTAAGGCACATGGGCAGTCGGTAATGTAGGCAAGGGAAGGCACAGCCTCCCCTACACTGCCTATATGACCAACTGCCTAAGGCTGGGGCTGCTGCTGGGGAAGGCTGGAATTGTGGTGGGCAGTCCGGCTCTCACTGGCCCCTGGAGAAGGCAATCCAGCTCAGCAGCCTGGCGGGGGGTGAGGGGATGGGGCCATGGTGGGGCAGCATCGCTTTCCCCTGCTGTTGAGGAGGGCTGGCCAGGGGCACCACGATAGCCCCAGCTTTCCATGTGGCCAGGTAGGATTGGGCTGGGGGATAGGTGGGCCTTTGCTCCAGGAGCGGGGCCTCAGACAGAAGGGGCGTGGCTGGGTCTTTCCTTCCTGAGGTGGGCTTTCACCTGACGCCTGTGGGTAAAGCATGCTGTAATAGTGTATGCTTGTATACAAATGATGACCGGAACAGTTACAAATAGATATGAAAGAAATTAGGGCAAATATCCTCTCTATATAATTCTTGTTCATTTGCATGAGGCTAAGCTGTTCAGAGTCTACAGTTTCAGTAAATGATTGCTTATTCCTTAATGTAGTAATCTCTGTATCTGTTCTGATCATTAAAGAATTGGGTAGGAATTATTCTGGATTTAATATTTGTCAAGAGGCAATTAAAACATGGTTAAAGGTATCAGCTAGATACCATATGGCAATTTAAAATCTTTTCCACAGCCAGATCCAGATGCACATTTG
Source organism: Pelodiscus sinensis (assembly GCF_049634645.1). Lineage (NCBI taxonomy): Eukaryota > Metazoa > Chordata > Testudines > Trionychidae > Pelodiscus > Pelodiscus sinensis. Next base: position 42,105,304 of record NC_134711.1, on the reverse strand, counting down.
TCAAAACAGTGCAATGTGATGGGTAAGTTGTGCTGTCTTTGGAACTGTGTAATGTTATGACAAAACTTTAAAATGTTTTCAATTGAGACTTAACATATTAAATGCACGATATCAGAATAGCATGTCTATTCTTTTGGAAATTAATAGCCCTTTTTTAGCACATGATGACAACTTTCTGTTACCAAGACCTATAATCCTGTCTTCTATCACAAATGAAAATTTACAAGACCTATTTTTGGCAAAATAGTTATCAAAAGTCATTCAATTGGATCTAGTATTTTTTAAAGGAAAATGTCTACTTTCAGTATTGATTTCCCTCACTATTTTTATTCCTTTTCAGCATCCTTTGAGACAAATGAATCCAAGCTAGTTTGGGAAGAATTACTAAATAAACTATTAAAATAACTTGATTTCATATGGAGTACAAAAAATGTAGCTTCTATATAATATGAAGCTATCTTTACTTAAGTCAGCTGAGGTAAAAGAATGAATTTATGACTGTTCATAAAACTCTGGCAACATATTGAATCAAAAGTGAGGGAGATATAAAGTTCATTGACACTTTCAATTTCATACCTTATTTAAAAATGTCAGTTAAAAGTTGTCACCTAATGTTCAGACCCCTGAAAAGACTTTACAGTGTTATAACCAAATATATTTAGACTTAAAGTTGGGGCATTGTGAATCCAAATTTGATTATTTTATAATATTGCTGGATGATATTCCTGTTCTTCCTATGTTTAATTATTGGAACATAAAAGCTTGTGCTCAGATAACTTTATATGTTAAATAAAAATGTTTCTGTAACATAGAAACTAACAAATATTTTTCATTAAGGTTTGTTATCCCATAGCCTGGTTGGAATAGATGCTGAAGAAAAGAATTCTTCATATATGAAAGAAAATAAAAGCCTTATATAAACAAAAAAGAACTTAACAAAATCAGCGACAAAGATGAAAAAGAAAAGATTCACTACAAGAGAAGCAAAGATTAGCACAACACAAAATTTGATTTCTCTCTGAAAAATATAAGCACTCAAAACAAGCTCCAGGAGAGGTGAACATAAACATAACTCACTCTGAGAGAGAGAAAAGAAAACAGGATTGCAACAATAAAAAGAAAAGTATTGTATCAACAGTGAAAAGGACTCATTTAGACTAAGAACTAATATAATATTGGATAAAAAAGAGAGAACTGAAAGAAAATATTCAATATCAAACCAAGTGGGTAAAAAGGGCTCAAAATTAGACAAAGGAAATACAAAAATGAAAAAGGGAGGGTTCAGAATAAAGGGGGGGAAAGGTAGCTATTAGGGATGTTAACCCAGAACAAAAAGGCATAATACCTCACCAAAAATATACTAATGCAGACAAAAGAGGAAACTTGGGGCGGGAAACTCAGACACAAAAGAGATTCACTGCAAACTTTTTTTTTTTTTTTTTACTGAAAATGAAATTGATAAAAGACATGTCTTAAAAGAGCAATGAGAGAAATGTTAACTATAAGTTCAAGTCTCAGACTGGTGTTTTATCTACTATACATTTGAGAGTTTGTCTGTCTGTTTGTTCAAAAACTCTTCCTAACCAGTATGAGCTAAGACCACCAAATTCTGTATTCAGCTTCCTCTTATCATAACTTAAAGAAAGGTAATGGTTTGCTTGTGCCAGGAAAATGGGATGTGGCTGGAATGGGATTACTTCTCAGAAAACCACACAGAAAAGAGACAAAATCACCAAGGAGGTGAAAAGAGCTGACTGGGGGAGGCTTCCCTCTCCTGAGACTGCCCCAGCCCTAAGACTAGCACCCTCCCTTAGGGTGGGCAGAGGGGCTGGAGCTCCTCCCCCCGTTCATATAGGAACATTGCTGGCTGTTCCCCTTTGCCATGGAGTGAGGAAAAAGTTCACAATTTACTCCATTCCTCATCCTGGCTGAGGAGCACAGGGGACTGACAGAGCTGTACCTGCCCCAGCTGGGGGACATGCACCCCTCCACCAGCTATGCCAGCTGGAGCTGTAATAGCCATGGAGAGGCACTTCTCACACAAGCTGCTGCTGTCAGAGAGAACAGGGCAGTCCTCTTTCCCTGGTGCAGACTGCATACTGAACCCCTGATCCCAGCCCCACCTTAGAGCAATGATTTAAATGAAAAAAAAAAAAACCATACAGATCAGTCAGCCTTACCTCAGTCACTGGAAAAATCATGGAGGGGATTCTCAAGGAATCCATTTTGAAGCACTTGGAAGAGGGGAAAGTGATTGGGAATAGTCAACATGTATTCACCAAGAGCAAGTCTTGCCAATCTGATTAACTTCTATGATAAGGTAACTGGCTCTATGGACATGAGCAGGTCAGTGGATGTTATACATCTTGACTTTAGCAAAGCTGTTGATACAGTCTCCCACAATGTTATTGCCAGCAAGTTAAGGAAGTATGGATTGGATAAATGGAGTGTAAGATGGATAGAAAGCTGGCTAGACTGTCGGGCCCAATGGGTTGCGATCAACGGTTCTATGTCAGGTTGGTGGTCGATTTCTATGGAGTGCCCCAAGGTTCGGTTCTAGGGCCGGTTTTGTTCAACATCTTTATTAATGACCTAGATGAGGGGATGGATTGCACCCTCAGCAAGTTTGCAGATGACACTAAGCTAGGGGGAGCGGTAGATACATTCGAGGGCAGGGATAGGGTCCAGAGTGACCTAGACAGATTAGAGGATTGGGCCAAAAGAAATCTGATGAGGTTCAACAAGGTCAAGTGCCAAGTCCTGCACTTGGGATGGAAGAATCCCAAGTATTGTTACAGGCTGGGGACTGAATGGCTAAGTAGCAGTTCTGAAGAAAAGGACCTGGGGATTACAATGGATGAGAAGCTGGATATAAGTCAATAGTGTGGCCTTGTAGCCAAGAAGGAGAATGGAATATTAGGTTGCATTGGGAGGAGCATTGACAGCAGATGTAGAGAAGTGATTATTCCCCTTTATTTGGCTCTGGTGAGGCCACATCTGGAGTATTGCATCCAGTTCTGCTTCCTCCCCCCCCCCAGAAAGGATGTGGATGCATTGGAGAGGGTCCAGCGGAGGGCAACCAGAATGATTAGGGGGCTGGAGCACATAACCTTTGAGGAGAGGCTGAGGGATTTGGGGTTATTTAGTCTGCAAAAGAGAAGAGTGGGGAGGGATTTGATAGCAGCCTTCAATTTCCTGAAGAGAGGTTCCAAAGACGATGGAGAGAGGCTGTTCACAGTAGTGACAGATGGCAGAACAAGGAGCAATGGTCTCAAGGTATAGTGGGGGAGGTCTAGGTCAGATATTAGGAAAAACTTTTTTACTAGGAGGGTGGTGAAGCACTGGAACGGGTTACCTAGGGAGGTGGTAGAATCTCCATCAGTAGAAGTTTTTATGTTGGGATTGACAAAGCCCTGGCTTGGTTGATTTAGTTGCGATTGGTCCTGCTTTGAGCAGGGGTCTGGATTTGATTACCTTCTGAGGTCTCTTTCAGCCCTATGATTCTATGATTCTAACATTAATTGAGTTAAAGACCTGACGAATGCCAGGTAAATCTAGTATTTTATAGGAAAGAAGACAACAATGGTAATTGAGGTAATTAAAATGATGGTAGCAGTTTGATGAACAAACTTCCCTCGCAAGTATTTTTGCAAGTTCAGGCTGCCACTGTGCATAGCCACAAACCAAAAACAGTTTTTAAAAAAAAAAAAAAAAGCAGCAGCATTGCAGAAAGCTGCTGCACTCATAACTGTTTAAATACAGATTAAACCTCCTAAATCCAGGACTTTCATGCGTGGTCCAACAGGATCATGGATTTTGCTGGACCAGAGAGCTCCGGTACCTGGCAGTACAAGCCAGGCAGGAGTCCAGCAGCTTGGAGCCCCACCATTGGGACTGGCAAGCCCCATCATGGGGAGCCCCACCCGGGTGTGGCAGCAGCAGGACAGCCATGGAGCCTTGACCCTGGGAAGCTCCGACCGGGTGGGACAGAAGCAGGACTGCAGTGGCTGGTGAGCTCCATTCCTGGAGAGCACCAGCCAACTGGTAGAAGCAGGCCAGAAACATGCCCAGGCCCAAGCAGCAGGCTTGATCAGACCTAGCCAAAGGGAAGGGTGGTGTCCTGTGAGGCAGGAGGCGGGCAGCAGGGGATCTCCCCTGATCTGGCAAATTCCTTCATTCAGAGTGAGTCAGGTCCCGAGAGTGCTGGACCAGGGAGGTCCAATCTGTACTAGGAGCCAGGAGGGTCTTTAAGGAGTGGGCCTATTGTCTAGAACAGGAATGAGGAACCTTTTCTGGGTTGGAGGTTGCTTATCCCTAGAGGTGTTTAAGTCTCTGCTTGACAAAGCCCTGGCCGGGTTGATTTAGTTGGATTGGTCCTGCCTAGAGCAGGGGGCTGGACTTAATGACCTTCTGAGGTCTCTTCCAGTTCTATGGATCTATGATTCTATGATACTAACAGAAAAATCAGTTGGGGGCTGCACACAAGTAAGAAGCAAACAAGAAAAAACCCAAGCCCCCGAACCCTCATTGATGTGGCTCCTGACTGAGAAGCAGAAAGATGCTCTCCACATTCCCCTCACACACCAGAGCCTTGGGGGGATGAGGCTAGTAGATTTTGTGTATTCTAGTCCAGAATTGGGGTGGAAGAGGGCTGGAATGCCAGCCCAGGATCTCCAATGCTGGACGGGGGAAGCCATGAGCCTTGGGGGCTGGATTCAGGCAAGCCTATAGCCACATCCAGTCCCCAGGCCTCAGATTCCCCATTCTTGGTCGAGAACCTGGTCTAATCTATACACCCTGTGCAAAGTGGGCATAAAACACTATCAGGGTGTTGGCATTTTATATATCTTCTTTCCAGGTGTGCCCAGTAATCAATTTTTTTAAACTAGAAGGTACAGTTATAATTTTGCCTGACCTTTTGCATAATGCAGGCTCCAGAACTTCACCCAGTAATTCCTAGGTCAGTTGCTATAGGCTGACACAGAAACCAATTTAAGCACAGGCCTCTTCACAGATTATTAAAATGATAATAAAAGTGCATATGAACATGTAAAGAATTGTACAAAGGCTACTCTGAGTACAAATTTTGCAGTGATGTTGTGTGAGGAGGGTGAGATGATCTTGGCCACAATACACATTAAGATAACACTGCTTTTGCACCATCTATGCATGCATATCTGGGGGACATTATACCTAGCACCTGCCAGCATATGAGCCTCTGAGAGTAACCTGGAAATAAGGTGACTGAAAATCTCTGTCTTAGAAATATATTGAAATAGCATCATTTGGTTGGAAAGCTTAAGACATAAAAGTTATTGTTCATGTGATGAAGACTGGGTGAGTGTGGTAGTATTTTTTTAATTGGACTAGCGAATCTTGTGTCTCTAATATCCTGGTTACAACAACACTGAGTTAACAAGACTGTCATGTAAACCAAATCCTTTGATCAATGAACCAGCCTCCATTCCAGTGTACATTGTTTAATATAATGGAAGATACTGAACTTGTCTGCTACTTAGAACAATCAACACTTCCTACATTCCTAAATATTAATGACAATTCCTTGTGTAGTTTTTGTTTCCTCAGAACTCTCCAACTTGTTTTGTATCGAGATAGCTCATAACTGCCCAAACAGCCAGGTACTTGAATTGTCAGCAGCCAGAAAACTGAAATGAAAAGGTGATGCAGGATTTTTTTTCTTTCTTTTTTGTGAAGTAGACAGAAGAATGTGCTACCAGTACATGAGGAATAACAAGCTCCAACAGAATAGCTTAAGTATAAAGCATGAAGTGAAATTACACTTCAGTATCTCCAGCCATTAAAAGTCATGTCACATACAAACTGAGTGGGTGGTTTAGCTCAGATGGGACTAGCATTGAAAACACAAAAATGTGTTGAAATAATCCAAACTCTTATTACCTTCCGCTTAAAGATACCTTCTAAGCAGGATCTGCTGAGCACTTTATTACAAAATACTGTTTTGGAAAACAAGGCATCATCAATGCAACAGGCTAAGCTGTTTGAACATATTTTTGTTGTGTGGCTAGTTGATGGATATGGACATTCAAAATCCCAGAATTGACCTTTTGTCCTCAAATCAGTGCTATTTATATCTACCTACTTCATGACAAACTTTCAACATGTGATTTCATATAAATGTCGATACCTAGAACGTTAACATTTTTATTCCAGGGTCTTACTCCCTTGCTCCTAATGTCAGCGAATTACTGAATCAGAAGATCACTTATCAGGCAGCTGCACTACAGAAAAATTGTCTAAGGGAGTCCATCACAGTCACCGCTTTGCTGAGGATAAATTGATATGGTTAACTTATCGAAACAGCAGCAGAAGTACATGCTTTGTTGCCTCCCTCAATCTACTTACCAAAAATTGCAACAAGCAGTCATTAAACATTCCATGGTTCACTTTATAAGATAAATAATGTTAATTCTTATATCCTGATCATGTTATCATAGTTCATTATATTCTACTACCTCAGTCCCTTCAACCCCCTCCCAATTTCAAATAAACCCAGTATTCTTTGATGCTGCCTATCATAGAGCAGAGAGGGATGATGGAGCAGAGATTAGGGTTCTGGTTTAGGACAGGGAAAATGAGGTTCATGGTCTTCCTGTGTGATCTTGGGAAAGTCACTTACTCTTTCTGTGCCTCTGTTCCTGAATTGTAAAATGTGAATAACAACACTTCTCTGCTTCAGAAAGGTGGAGTGAGGATAAACACCTTAAAGAGTGGGAAATGCTTTGGGATCTGCTGCTGAAAAAGTCTGTAAGTACTAGGCAGTAGCATACGCTGAAACTACTGGGCTTAGTCACACTATTATACCCAACAGGAAATGTCCACAGGATCCCTACAAGAGTGGATGATAGGTAGTGCTTAATTTGTAACAAAATCAGTGCCTGAGCTCAAGCAATTATTTTACTTTCATAAGTGATGTAGCAAGCCCAGAAGCAATGAGGCTATGAAATGCCAAGTGCAGAGGGGCCAGAGTTCAGCCCTTGCAATCCCTGGCACAAATTAAGCATGAGTGGCAGGGTTTGAGTGTTGTTTAAAGAGCTCCTGACCACTAGCTGAATTATAGGATGGTCCAGGTGCTCATTTTATAGGGCGCAGGAACAATGTGTAGAGAAGGAGTGCTAAGAGCCATTGAACCAAATTGCAAGTCCTGTATATAATGGAAACCACTTCAAGGCAGGGGGTGCAGCAGCGCCCCTTTTACATGACATACGACGGGCTATGTAGCCCGATTGAAGTCGCTAGGGGTTGCAAGGCTCAGTGGGGTTCACTTGTAGGGGGCACAGCATGGAGCTCATCCTTGCTGTCCCCTGCCAAGCCACACGCCCCGAGCTCGCTTTGGCTCGCTTGGTTTTCGGTGCATATTAATCTGGCTTGAAGGGGCAAGATCCCTCCCTTCCCCTCCGCTTCGATCCCATCCCGCAGACGCGTAGCAGGGGCCCCAGGTACGCGCTGGCTGCAGCCTCAGGTGCCCCGCGCGCCCATTTCTCTCCTCCCCCCCCCCCACGCCGCGAGTGGGAGCCTCCCCCCTGCCGCTTCTGCACTGCTGGGCGCGCGCCCCCGCCCTCGCGCGCGGTCGCGCGCCTTCCCTCGCCCTCTCTCCCGCACGCACCCTAGGCAGCTCCGCCGCTGCCGGCTGAATGGGAGCAGCAGGCTGGAGAGCTCGAGCGAAAGTCCCAGAGATGCAGCACCAAGTCTGGCCCTGCTAGGTCCCCCCGCCAGGCATTAAGGCCCGTTCCCCCACCCGCCCCCTCCTCCTCCTCCTCGACTGGGAAGCGTTTAAAAGGCGAGGCTGGAGACTCACACGCCAGTCCCCCAGTGAGGAGAGGTGCCGCTGCCTGGGCGCAGAGAGCCACCGAGAGAAGGGGGAACCGGACGGTGTGGAAATGCTAATTCTAAGGCGCTTGCTTGCTTGCATCCAGCTCCTCTGCGTCCTCCGAGCGGGTGAGTGAGATTTGCATGCCTTCATAATAGCGGGGGTTGGAGCCAACTTTGCGCCTCTGTGGGCTCTGGCTAGTGCCATTCCCCACCAGAGCCTGCTTTACTTTCACACCATGGAAACAACATGCTGTCGGTATCATGGACGAGAACGTTTCTTTCTCCCTCCTCACCTTAGCCTCCCGCTGCTGCTGCTGCTGCTGCTGCTGGGCTCCATGGATGCAAGCTACAGTCATGCGAGCCCCCATCAGCAGCAGAGACAGCCTGGGCTGGCTGGGATCGCTCACAGTCCCACCCACGCCCTGGCCTGAGAAGTGGCGTTTAACACCAAAAGCACTAGGTTCGCGTTGCCATTAGCCACGCAGCCAGGATCCTTCGACGGAACTGTGCTCCAGCCATTCACTCCCCCAGCTCGACAGAATGCACTCACATGAAAATGTTTCACATCGGAAATGAGAGGGAGAGAATTCAAGGCAGCGTAGACAACAAGCAACAGCTTGCCTGGACAGTGCATGAGATGTTCTATTTTATTTTAGCCAGCTGCCAGTTTAGGCAATTAACATTTAAGAGTATCAGTGCTGGGTTCTACGTCTAGTCTAAAAAGAAGACAGTTATCCAATAGCTGATTAATTCACTCATCGTCCTAAAATGTGTGGGATACAGATATCTTTAAACGCAAAAATGCATTAGTTAACATAGTCACGTTTAATATATTCAAGTTACACCCTTACTTTACACAGTATTTGTATTTTGATTTTTAGCTAGACAACTTACATAACCAAATTAATTTTAAACACATTCAGATTCATGCAGCTGTGCATCATGAGAATCCTGAAATTTCCTTTCTATTGCTCTAAAACAAATATTAAAGGAATGGTCATATTATTAGAAGAGTTTGCCTTCAATACTTTGTCATATGTATTAAATTAAAATGTTTATATATATATTTATATATAACCTTATTTGTGATGCTATTAGCTCCTGCCAAAATACTAGAAAATATTGGTTGTTAATTTCACATACTTATATGAAAATAAGATCTTCCATCATCATCATCTGTCTGCAAAACCAGTTTTATAGTAGAGCTCTCTTGTTAAAGTAGATATTAACCTACATTTTGCATCCAATAGGTGGTGCTGCTTCGGGCATAGTAAATCTTTATAAACAAAGATCAGTGTCGTGTGCTAACGGTGCAATCAATTTCACTATAGTTGAACTGCTCATACTGTTTTATGATTTGACATATGAAGAATCTCATTTGAATTCCTTCTCCAAAAAGCTCTTTGTAAGTGCTTTGTCTATAAATTTGATGTGTGCAACTGACCTTTAATTAAAACTATTTCATTTGTTATTAAGACATTCTTAACTTTTGATAGGCACTATTCAAATTTTAATGTTAATTCTAACTTCCCCTTTGTTATTCTAAAATAAAATTTAAATAAATAGACCATTATATACGTTGCCAGTAAAGTATGGCAAAGTATGAACTACCAAAATATACTTGAGTTTTTATAAGAGCTTTCATATATTCCTAACTTACTTCCTAATACAGTGTAGTAATGAAAATTCCTATTTTAAAATTAAGAATTAAGATCTGCTTGTAAGGGCAGAAGAGCGACATTATTGGGGTTTGTCTGTCTTCTGTGTTAATGTAGTAATGCCATATTATAAACAGTGGAAAAGGTATTAAGTAAAACTTGAACTCTAGGGTAATAGAAATGTTCTTTCCTTAAACAAATGTTGTGCTTTCTTTTGTGTCTTAGTGGAAATAATGTGTTTTGTTTATAATGTAACTTTCTAACACTCTAAGTGTGCTTGTGTGAGCATGTTGTACTCTTAAATACAAAAGTTCTGCCAGTACTAGAAATCAGAAATTGTAATTCACACATCAGGTGTAATACCAGATGCTGCTTCATTTTTTTCTTTCCTGACAGATTCACCATTGTTTTCAAACCTGACCTGAAGGGGTCACTCTTCTTAGAGGTGATGGATGATTTAGTCTCAATGGTAGCTCATTCTGAGGACTGATGAGCCAGACTGCATAACATGCTGAATGATGTGATTGTTCCCATGAATGAATACACTGTACAAGTTATTAGACTGTTTTTAATCAGATTTCATTTGAATATATTCTTCCCTCTGTCTACAACCCAGAATTCTTCTAATCTGTTACTCTTTGCCTGGCAGATTACATTTTTTTAGACTTTTGATATAATTAAATTTTGCTTTCTCACAATGAAGACTTGAATCATTGGGTTTAGTGAATTTTATAGGTCCTAAGGTTTTTTTGTTTTTGTGGGGGGGGGGGGTTGTATTGGGCTAGTGGTTACTACACATTCTGTTATCCTGCCCCAGTGCCAGTTTATTTTGTGAACGCAATGTTGCTGATGAGCATGGTAGACTGTTATCTTCATCCTGAAGGCTGTGCATGCTGGTTCAAGAATCTATCATCTTATCCTCAGGGAGATATAGAGAATTTTCTTGAAAACTTTCTTGAAAACCGTGTTCCTGATTTGCTTGTAATTTCAAAAAATGTAGTGGCAATCTGGGAATTCAACTACCTTACAGTGATATTCTCTCATATTTCAAGGGAAGTGAGTTCTGGAGTCCAGATCTTTAGAGTTTTGCCATGCACTTCAATGGGAAGAGTATGAGATGCTTAATCTATAAAAACTGCATAAAGCTTGGTTCTCCCTACCGTTTAGAAATTCTCATAGAAGAGGAACAGGAGAAAGAAAACTCTAAGGCTAAATTGTTCCTTTGGGAATGAGTACAGGGCAGGGGTTTCATCTATAGTATTACTGGAAAACGATAATGGCCTGATTCTGATATCCTTACTTAAAAATTGTTCCACTGAAGGCAAAAAACTCAAATCATTGGGGCTCCTTATGCTGTAAGGCTTTATTCAAATAGTAACAATTACTTCAGTTCTTCAATGACACTACTTGCAGAGTATGATGATGTTCCTCTGGTATCCATACAGCTATCCACCCAATTTTGGCACTATGTGATTTTGTGCAAACATTATTCTATAGTCAGAATAAGAATTTCCTCCTAAATTCTTATTTTTGTTATAAAAAAAAGCTCTAAACAACATTCTGTATTATTTATGGCATTTTTACCATGACCTGTGTCAAAATCATTGACACAGTTTGTAATTGCATTTATTCAACTAATTCACTCTCATGTCAAGTTTGCTCTGACTTACTGATACATTTCATGTAACTCAGATCAATGAGCTGTAAGATTTTGCAGAATTTATTCTATTCTGTCATGTGGAAAAATCATTTGGTGTCTATAAATAACCGAAGAGGAGAAAATATTTAAAAAACCAGAAACACATTTTAACAAATCATATTATAAAGAGGGATTTAATTTTGAGTTAAAGTGATTTAAATATTAAGTCTATCTGAACATGTTGGAGATTGTTTTCTGATTCTATGTGCCCTCTTCTTACTTCTGAAAATTTACAGATGATTTCCCCAATGTATATAAAAATCACTAGAAATATAGCTCATCTATACTTTGCCATTATTAAATTCCATCCTCCTTCCCTCAAAATCCAATAAGGAAACCTTCCAATTAGTAAATTATCCCTTTGTTTTCATTATGTGCAATGAATTGCTCAGTTTGGGCATGTCTACACTGGGGAGTTATTTCAAAATAACTCCCCTTATTTTGAAATAACAAAGCAAGTGTCCACACAACCAAGCCTGTTATTTCAAAATAATGGGCTAGTTATTTTGAAATAATAACTTCTGTTTGTGAAGAGGAATAAACTTATTTCAAAATTGTTATTTCAGGAGTTGTTATTTCAAAATAACTTATTTTAAAATAACTTGATAGCATAGGAATAGGCTTTCAATCTAATCTCTAGCATCAGAGTAACAAGCCATTATCAATCAATATAGAAAATAGTTTTGTTTTAATAATTCATTTTTTGTTATTATTTTGAGTTCAATGGGTTTATTTCCAAAGCTGAGTGATGGAGATACATTCACTAAGCTTCTTATTTGTAATGAGATAATTGTACTGTATTTGCTGCATTGTACATTGATATGTACCCTTAATAATTAGTAATTAATGGATGTGCAAACACGAAAGGCTTGGATCAAGTCTGCTTTTATGATCCCTATGGACTCAGTTATACATTATGTGCATATTCACAACCTAATTTGGTTTCAGTATGATTTGGACTATGTAAAGAATACAGAACCATGCCCTATTGCCCAGATAAAATTTCTTGTATTGATACTTTTGTTGTGTCCTAAATATTAATTTAATGTATTTTATAATTGATGATATCACAGTGGAGATCTTCTATTATTAACTCTGCTTTAAATTAAGATCATGCACTTCTCCTATTGCATGCTCTCTATGGATATATTTAGTTAAGTGGGGAAAAAAAAGATAAAACACAGACATGAATTTTAAGGTAATTTTTTTCATCATTTTGTATATTTGTGTAAAATACTGCATACAAATGCATTCATATTTCAAAGTATCCACATATACAGTATTATATATGTTTATAAATATGAGTATATCTGAAAAGTTATGCAGAAGTTACTGATAATATTTTTATGGAACTCTGGCTGATGTGTAAACCAATATTTATCCTATATATATTTTTTGCATGTGATATATAAACTAGCTGGCACAGTAATTTCCCCCATTTTCATGCGATGTAAAAGCAAAGTTTTCAAAGCCATGCTAGGCAGCCCTACTTAAACTTGTATACATGTATTTTTGTTTGTTTTTTTTCCTGAAGGAAAAAATAATTTAAATACAAATTATGTGGAGATAGTTTAAATATCCTGAATATAATCAAATTAACAATATTATCAAATGATTAGTACATTAACAAGCAACTATGTGTATTGCCTATCCTCCAATTAAGGCTATTTTCTTCATTTCATGCACTCATTATTTAAGTGACCACTTCCCAACATGACTCTTCTAATTAGGAATTTATGGGTGAGCAGATTCTGTTCTTTTGCTGGCAATTTCAATTTCTCACCAAATGGGCAGTGCTTCTCAATATTCCCCCTAGGGACTGGAAGTCTGAGTTAGTTCCGGAACCCATTTCTTCCAGTTAATAGCTTGATTCTTACACCATTTTATATTGCTTTTCAGCATGAAGAATCCCTTGTCTATTCAGTAAGCTTCTTTTCTCATAAAGACAAGTCACCTTTTTGACTACGTTTCAAGAGTTCCACATTCAGAAAATAAATTGCCAGGAAAAGAGGGCTTGCAGTATTAAATAAGCAAAACATGCAGATCAGTTATTTTCAAAATAGGGAATTTTTCGAAAGAGGTTAGTGTTGAAGGTCAAACTTGGCTCCAGTGAGTTTGTGAGGTTCTGTTTGTGATACAGTACTTTTGTGGATAAGTACAGTGTAGGGTGACTATTGAATACAAATTATTGATAAAAATAAATTCATTTTAGAGTCATAGGTGGAAAATACTAATCCCATTGCAATTTTAGAAAAAGACAGGGTGATTACTTTTTACTTTACCCCAAACTATGTCAAAATGTGACTTATTTTGTTAATTTAACAAGGTTAGGCCTGGTTAAATCACCAGAGGATGCGATGAAGGCTAGAACTTTAACAGGATTAAAAAAAGAGCTAGATAAATTCATGGAGGTTAGGTCCATCAATGGCTATTAGCCAGGATGGATAGAAATGGTGCCTGAAGCCTCTGTTTCTGTGGAAGTGGGAGACAGGGGAGGGATCACAGAAGGATTACCTGTTGTGATCCCTCCCTCTGGGTCATCTGGTATAGGCCATTGGCAGCAGACAGGATACTGGGCTAGATGGACCTTTGGTCTGACACAGTATGACCGTTCTTATGTTCTTATGTTAATAGTCAGATAGGAGACTTCTATGCACAATCCAGGTACTATCTGTTTGAAATAGTATGGGTGATTTTGGATGCAACAATTCTCTCAGAAATTCCAAATTTTTCTAACTTCCCAGCCTAAACTTTTATTTAGATTTGCTGTGCTCTTTCAGAAATAATTGTATTTCACCCCAGAAGTAGATTGTTGGTTGGAGAGATTTTTGTGTAGGCTAAATTCAAAGGTAATTTATCAGGCAAAATTGATACTGGCTTTTTAGAAGATTTTTGTCTAAGTAAGGACTTCAATATTTTTGAATTAATCAAATCAAGTTGTGCTGTCAAATTATTTTGTTAGAAGAACGTACACATTAGGAAATAGTGCATAATATGCAATTTCCATTTTTCTAGCTTCTGGTCATAACCAATCATACACAGGATTTCTGTGTAAATATTGAGGTTTATTGATGTGAGGTTTACAATGGATTCTTATAATTTTGTTTTATAAAATTACTTATTACTTTGGAAGAATGCTAAAGAACCAGGTATTTCTTTACATTTATGGATGTCAATCTTACCTGAAAAATTCCCTATGTAATAAATATTGAACTACATTTCAGTTTTCTTAATCTGGGTGTCCGTGATCTGACAACATCCAGGGTTTGGACCCTGGATGGCCCTCCCAGAGTCTGTGACCCCACCCCCAGCGCGATCCTGCACCATCTCTCCCTTTCACATCTCTCACACTCACCTCTAATTACAATTTAAACACAGTGCATTCAGGATTTATTTTATTACATGTTTTTCGTGTGCAGTCCTCTCCAATAGTTTGTACATACAAAAGCTTTAGTAATAGCCTTTGTCTACCCTTCATTATGGTGAACACCCATAGTCTGGAAAATTCCATAATACAACATAATCTGTTTCCTAATGTTGCTGGATGAAAGAGGTTCGAGAACATTACAATTTGGTGAATCTTAATTTAGGATTAGCATCAAGGGGAACAACCCTCCAACTGGCCTGTTTTCCAAATTCCCATTTCAGGTTCAACCCCATAAAAATACGGCAATTATTTGGCATTCTCATGAATTAGTTTGGAGCTAGTAAATAATTATTTTCAATCAAATTAATGATTCCTTGTAAAATATTTAAAGATACTAAAAAACTACAACAAAACTCAATAGTATTTGTATTTTTTGCTAAAGCAACTGTGGCACCATGTTGAAATGACAAGTGTGCTGGATAGAGATGTAAAATTTTGATTAACTGGCTAATCGAATAGTCAATGCAATTTGCGTAGTTGATAAGGGTGCCTCCACCTTTGGAGCATGGGGCCAGTGGGGGACTCAAGCATTTCAAAGCATCAGTGCCACATGGTGCCTGGGGTCAGCAGACTCCACGTGGTGTTTCAAAGCGGCAGCGCAGCATATAGCCCAGGGTCAGTGGCATTTCAAAGAAGCAGCACTGTGTAGAGCTCAGGGTCTATCCTGGGCTGCACATGGTGCTGCCACTTTGAAGCACCCCTTCTTCTCCCTCCCTCCCCCCTCCCCCCCGGTGCCCCTTTCTGGTACAGGCAACAAGAGGGGAGGGAGTGACTAGCATGTTGATTAGTTCACATCCCTAGTGCTGGAGACTAAGGGTACATCTACACAGCAGCACTATTTCGGGATAACATTCTTAACAGCATGCCTGTTATTTTGAAATGCATTCAAAGTAAAAAACTTCTTATGCTGGCTTCTTGTAAACCTCATTGCATAAGGATTCAGGAAGATGCCGGAATAGTGAATTATTTTGAAATTAGCACTGTGTAGACAGCACCAAATTTCGAAATAAGCTATGCAATTTGCATAGTTCAAATTGCATAGCTTATTTTGAAGTATACACTACTGTGTAGATGTACCCTTAAGGACCATCCTGCAAAGCTTTAGTTATATGAGTAAAATTGTGCACGGAAGTAGTCCCATTGATGTAATTGGGCATTATCATCTACGTAAAAAAATACACATTTGATTTAGGGATGTGAAGGACTAGTCGACAGGATCATCAACTAGTTGCTCCCCCCCCCCCCCCTTGCTGCCTCCATCTGACAGAGGCAGCAAAGGGAGGAGGAGAAATTGGGAGTACTTCAAAGTGGCAGCACTGCTCGGAGCCCAGAGTCCCCAGCTGACCCTGAGCTCTGGGCTCCGTGTGGGGCTGCTGCTTTCAAATGCCAAGGGAGCCCACCGTCAGACTCCTTGCAGCATTTCAAAGCAGCAGTGGAGCCCGGGATCAGCTGGAGAGTTCCCAGCTGATCCTGGGCTTTGGCGTTTTTGCCTTTGCCTTTAAAGTGTAGCAATAGCCTTAGGTCTGTTGCAACACTTCAAAGGCAAAGGCACCCTATCGACTAATCAAATAGTTAGTGCAAAAATGCACCGACTATTCGATTAGTCAATTACCCTATACTTAACATCCTTGATTTGATTAAGGATTTGCAGGCGTGGTGCTGGACCTTTAATTTTCATAGGGAGTTCTGTTTAGTTCTAGATTGCTTGATGATTGAATAAAACAGTTACAATGAAGCACTATGTGTATTCTCGCTGATTTAAGTACCTTTTGCGAAGGCTTGTTAAAGATAAAAGCAATGAAGAGCTGGTGAAATATTTGTGCTACCAAGATTGAAATGAGAAAGCTGGAGTGCTATATTGAAATACTGTTAGGCTACGTCTATACTGGCATGAATTTCCGAAAATGCTTTTAACGGAAAAGTTTTCCATTAAAAGCATTTTTGGAAAAGCGCGTCTTGATTGGCAAGATGCTTTTCTGCAAAAGCACTTTTTGCGGAAAAGTGTCCATGGCCAATCTAAACACGGTTTTCCGCAAAAAAGCCCCCAATCGCCTTTTTCACGGTCGGGGCTTTTTTGCGGAAAACAGTATTATGCTGTCTACACTGGCCCTTTTGCGCAAAAGTCTTTCGGAAAAAGACTTTTGCTCAAACGGGAGCAGCATAGTTTTTCCGAAAAAGCACTGATGATTTTACAGGAGATCGTCAGTGCTTTTCCGGAAATTCAAGCGGCCGGTGTAGACAGCTGGCAAGTTTTTCCGGAAAAGCAGATGATTTTTCCGGAAAAACTTGCCAGTCTAGACACAGCCTTACAGTGTAGTTGGTTGAAATACAGTGAATAAAGGATGTTGTACACAAATTTAATCAAATTTCTTAATAAAGACTCATGTTTCTGTTCATCGGCTAATTGAATTTCATAGAGAACTGCTAATTAATTTTAACTTTCCTTGCAAATAACTGGGGGTTCATTTTAAAGTCACTGGTTGTTAATTGATTTAAATGCTGTAGGGCCCCAATCTAACTCCCACTGAAGTCATGGAAAGATTTTGTGACTTCAGTGGGAGTTGAACTAAACTCTCCCTGCATTGTAATTCATTAAAATAATCCTTTTCAATCAGTCAAAGCCTAGGCAAAGAATACTTGCAATATTCCAATAGGGGCAGACTGCATTAAGATATTTGAAAGTTTTTTTTTTTTGAAGGCCAAAGTGCATTAAAAGGAAATTATATATAGTCTTTAAACTCATTCCCATTGAGAGGCTTGATTCTGTGCCTTTACCACATGTGCCTGTACCAAAACTCGCATGATTTCAATGGATGTTCCAAGTGAAAAGCAATGTTTGACTGGGTGCTGGATTGGATAATAAATAATTAGTTATTGGGAAACTAGCTAATTTTATAGGTTCTCCTATTAAAGCAGTTTGTCTTTTAAAAATTCAAGATGCCAATTTCAGTGCCAGATACATCTTCAAACTAATCAGGTTTGATTCAGTTCCAGCCATTTTGAAAACTTTTGTTCTATGCTTTTTCTCCCTGTATCTATTATATTGATATGTACTTTGTAAATAACATATAAGTGGGGTGAAGTACCTTGTTATATGTCATTTACTTTGAAGTTTGTACTTTAACTGCATGTTCTAATATTATGGAGTTTGTCTTGTATAATAAAACCCAGGGAGCCTGATTCTCTTCTCTCTTGTCCCACTTTTGTATCACTTCTTACTTTGTTGACTTCACTGAAGTTACTAGCAATTTTACAAGATACCTGAAGAGAGAATCAGGCCCAGAATGAGCATTTGTAACTGGAGGGGGAATGCAGATTGGATCCTATCCACACTCAGGCTGTGTCTACACTGGCATGAATTTCCGGAAATGCTTAAAACAGAATAGTTTTGGTTATAAGTATTTCCGGAAAAAGAGCATCTACATTGGCAGCTCTTTTTCCGGAAAAGCGTCTGTGGCCAATGTAGACGCACTTTTCCGGAAAAGAGCCCCGATCGCCATTTTCGCGATTGGGGCTTTTTTCCGGAAAAGACTACTGGGCTGTCTCCACTGGCCCTTTTCCGGAACAGTGTTCCGGAATAAGGACTTATGCCCGAGCGGGAGCAGAATAGTTTTTCCAGAATAGCGGCTGACTTTATACAGTAGAGCATCGTTGCTTTTCCGGAAATTCAAGGGCCAGTGTAGACAGCTTGCAGCTTATTCCGGAAAAGCGGCTGATTTTCTGGAATAAGTGGCCCATTGTAGACACAGCCTTAGTGATTATATAGCAACTCCATTGCTATTCCGTATTGCCAAACTAAACTGTTTAAAAAGCATGCGATTTTAAAATATACATTTTGGGCTCTTTTTATTTGATTTCTGTGTTTTGAAATTTTTAGCATTTACTATTTCAAGCAAGGTTTTCTCCACAACCAGGAGAGTGAGAAACTTATTCACTATTTTAAAAAGTTAAGATTTTATCAAATAATCAAATTAATTGTATGATGCCAGGAACTGTGGCTGTAAATAAAGCACCAAATATTACAAGACCTATAACAACCTCATGAGAATTGGCAGTATTAGCTGCTTTTGACACTGGGCAAAGGATTCCTCACTTCCAACTCTCAGCCATTCTAGAAAACCTTCCCATGTAACCCAAGTTGTTCACATGAATGCAAAGTTGCCCTGAATGGGGGAAAGAGGTTCTTGTAGGTAAGACAATTTTGACTAGGACTCAGTAGAACATGCATGGCTCTGCCACACACTTCCACTTGACTAGAGTTGAAGTGATTAGTCACTTGATCTCGCTGTGTCTTAGAATTTCCTTTGTAAGTGGGGCAATAACAATTTAGAGGCATGTTTCATGGCTAAATAAATGTTTTTAGATGGAAGGCATGATACATGTGGAAAATATTATGGGGAGGGGGAATGTCTAGGCCCTATGGGGAAAAATAGCTTGTGTTCTTGTAATTAAAGATTATTGTAATACATACATACAAAGGACGAAAATGCACAGGCGACGTCAATTCTGGCATTTCCAGAACTTTTGAGTGGTTGACTTTAAAATCTTAATGTAGTTTTAATGTTTATAATGACAAAATAATGGAATAGGTCTGATGCTCTGTCAGCCGACGGTCAGGGCAGTGTGTGTGTGTATGTTTCCGAGAAAAGGTTTAACGTCCGTGCCTTTACTGCTAGGACCGGGGTCCCATCGCAGAGGGTGGCCAGCAGGCCAACAGACGCCCCGTTATATAGGAAGAGCTTATTACATCTTAGATTTCAGCTGCTAGAATTTCATAATTCCTTCGCAGCGGGCAGCCTTGAGGAAAGACTGAAAGATGCCCCAGTGGGTCCTGTCACCTGGGAGTGACACAGATCCAAACGCCCAAGCTCTTCCTATAACTGTCCCTTTAGACCGGCTGAAGTTCTTTTAAATTGTGCTTGGTTCTGTTACAGCAACTGAAGGAGTCAGGTTAAAGCTTAAACAGTTACAGGTTTATTGAGGAAGCTTATAAATCATATGGTTGCAATGGCTATTGTTCTATTTCTTAACTATTAGCAAAATATAGATCTTAAAATGGTTACAAAGAAGATAAAGATAGAAAAATAGAAATAATGGTACCAAGTAACAGCTTACTCTTGCTATGTGTACACTTAAGACAGAGGACCACATCCAGGTACCATTTTTACCCCCCTTCTGTGCCTCTCGACTCCAGCATGTCAGGCCAGGGCCGGTCCCTCAATTCCTAGGAAAGACGAAAATACGAGGTGGGCGTCCCCATAGAACCTCGGGAGGTCAAACACCTAACCCGACCAGCAGGTAGAGGGTAGAATGACACTCAAAGTGAGTGTGTGCTGGGCCCAACTTTTATAATCATGGGGTCACGTATTTCTCTTTCTTATCTTAATGCCAATTGATGCTGGTCTGTCTGCTGTGAGACCAGTTCTTACAAGGGAGTTGTGAACTTAATTTACACTTGTAAGAGAGAATTGAGATGATTAAATTTTGAAGTACTGGACATTGTTTTCTCAGTGGGAAATTCCTCTTCCTGGGACTGTGTGTTCGAATCAACATAGGTGCCAGCCGCAGCCTCGAGGCCAGCTTATTGACTTAGCTACTCTCTATCCACATATCTGTGTTTCAGCTTCTCAGGATCAGATGAGCCAGCATAGACTATGCTGATATTATTGCTCCTTCTCTGCCCTGTGCTTCAGAGAGGCAAATAAGATGGATAATATGGAGGCAGGCTGTCTGGCCACATTCCACCCCCTGATACGACACACCACATCCCAGGAATGCAAGATGGTGGCTTGCCAGTGCCTCTTGCCCACCTTGGAGGAATTTAAAAGTACCCAATGGCCTGATTAGAGGGTTTAGGATCTAGGAATTGACTAGGGACCTTTCCTGGTTATGTGTATTGAATGTGCACACAAGAGATAGCTACATTAACTAGGTATTGCACAATACATAGGGTTATGCAGAAAAGGAGTACAACAGTCAAAACAATTAAAACAGTGGTCATAATAGAGTGTAGGAAAGGAGTTAAGGAAAGTTTTAGCTGTTGGGCTAACCAATTTAGCCATGAGTTATTTACATTCTTAGTTACAGCATGTCTTATCCCATACCGTTCGTTGCCACTTCCCTTGCCTCCCCCCAAAGTTATTTTGAGGACTGCGGTAGTTGCTGTCATCGAACCATACCGGTCCCCATCTGAAGATGTCACTCGTGTTTCACCAGTCATTTGGGCTGAGAGGGACAAACTCGATTCCCAGTCCAGTGGAAGAGTCAAGTAAGGTGTTCTGGTACAGCAGTAGCAGTTGGGATGAGGAAGAAGACCATGGCGAATTGGAGTGCCATGTCTCATTTCAATAGTCTGTAACTAACAACAGTGGTTGCAAGCGCTACAACAGCAAGCGGTGTATATATATATATATACAAAAAGTTCATGGTGGTTTCCCGGATCCACACCAGCATTGGGAGGGATCCATCCCACTGGAGCACTGTTCAGGGATATTGCCTCAGTTTCCTGTGATAAAACATAAGGTTTGCCGGTCTTGGATACAATCCAAGCCTCAGTAATGGTTATTGGTGTTCCAGACTCCTTTTCCCTTGTAGGAGTGCAGTGAATGGATTTGTGTTCCCAAACTGGGGTGTTGGGACAGGGCTATTAAGCCGTTTAGTCCCATGACTGTAAACAACCCTGTTGCCACTGGGGTTGAGTAAGCAAAACCAATTCCTGAAACAATTTCCACTCCAGTTAAAACATGCTTCCACCCTTGCTTACTGGTGGGTAGTGTACCAATATAAACTACTTGCCAGGTTGCCCATAGTGCTTTTCCATCTCTTAGTCTGGCAAACCATTGCCCTTCCTGAGTTCAGCACATAGGGTGCAAGCTTGTACCAGATCTTTGGCTTGTTTGTGGGTGATAGGCCACCCCCTGGCATATGCCTACCGCACTGGCTCATCGCTTTCTGTGTGTCCCAAGGTTTCATGTAGCCAAATGTACAGGTGTTCCCAATCCACCTGGGCAGCAAAAATTTGTACTGCTGCATCTGCTAGGTTATTTAACTGTGCAGTTAGAGTATTATTCTTTTGGACACATGACTTATGCTTAAGGCATGTGGGGTTGCATGCTGGTATATCCATTTCCAATATTCCAATCTATGGTACTGGCCCTTGCCTCACAAGCTAATTGATTGCTGCCAGCTCTGCAAGTTGAGCTGTTCCTTCTATGTTTGTGGTCAGGGGTGCGGTGGATATGTCTGCTGAGACAGCAACAGCCTTCCCTGTCCACTTTCCTTTGAAATAGCCAGGCAGCCTGTATTCACATATAATGTTGAATTTAAAAGCAAGCCAAAAGTGTTATCAACTCAGCCTTGAAAGAGACAGTTAAGTTTCAAAGCTTGAGTTTCTAAACAAATAATTTGGTTTCTAGAAAGTTAAATGTCCTTTGAGTGCCCAACACAAGCACTAACCAATTTGTGCCTTGTCTGTTTGCAATTTTAAGCAAGCGGACATTATCCAAAACAAAATAAAACTAGTCAATTTGAAATCCACAAAATAGAGTTACAATATAGAGCTCATTCTTTATGCAGTTAACCAATTAAGTTTCAGTAGAATCCCTAATTTTCCTTTGCAGATTTAACAAAGGTGTTCATAGACAAAATGTTTACATTTGATTGTTTCTTTGCATAGATCGTTTGCACAGTGCTTAAGGAAGAGGCTGCAAAGAAACAAGGTGTCATTTTTAAAACAAGATTTCCCTTTACATATTACAACCATCACTTAATTCCTTCCATTCTCCCATGGAGTCCACCTTTTATCTTCACATTCCCTCAAATCACTTGCTTTGTCCTTTCAAAGAAAATGTTTCTCATTCCTAGTAACTTTCCAATGTCTGCTCTACTTTCCTTATTCCTTCAACTATGTCCATATAGGGCTCCAAACTTTTGCCTCCCCCTTTTCACATGCTAAATGACTTTTCCCAATGACACAGGTTTGTCTACTATTAATTTGGTAAGGAGGGTGAGCTTGTTTACTAAGCCTCATACCTCCTGGTCCTTTTCTTAAACATAATTCCTGAGGGAGGAAAAACAAAAAATAAATCTGAGTTGCTTTAACTCTCAGCACCCATCCTTAAGGGAATCTAGCTTTGTCTGGGTACTGAGGGACATGCATTTCTACCTCTCTAAGTCTGCAGCAGAGGTATCAGCCAATTTTGAAGAACACCTCTTTACAGGTTTTCCACAGAAGACAAAAGCTGAAGCTGTTTCCCTCTCCTTTGAAGTTGAGGGTTTACATATACACAAGTAAGTTAGTCAATTTGTCTTCTAGGTCTGAAATTGTATGGACAGCAATTAACACTTGATCAGACCAAGGGCTATGCCCGAATCTTTGCAAGATTTTGTTCACAAGGGGTAACATCTTTTACAAATGCCAATTTCTCAGTCTTCTCTCTGCCTTCTTAAAAGACTGCTTACATTTAAACTTTTCCTAGTATACCCAACCTCCTATTGGGACTAAAATAGCAATACCAGTACCTCCTTTTCTTTCTTTCTGGAGGGCTACAATTTGAACTTTCTGATCTCAGCTAGTTTGCTAATCAAACTTAGCTATTACCTGCAAAGCTTCTTTGTGTTGCCAGCTAGGGCATTTACATCACAAAGGAAATCACAACCTGTTGTGGCTCTTGGAGCTTTCACAGCATTTTAGTCTGTTTGCAGTTTTTCTTTGCTCATTCTATAGTTTACAGGAAAATGTGCAATCTTTGTTTACAACACTACTTAGCCACATTAAACTTTGCATATAGTGTAACTCTTTCTTTATGCTTACAGTTTTCCTGTACCTTCATTAAACAACTTGGACTAAAATGGTCTTACCAAACCAATCTGTTTTAAACCTACAAACAAACAAGATTACTGGACCTTGAAAACTTCATATTATTTACACTATATATATATATATCTACACACAGATACACATACATTCTCTCTGAACCTTTCTTACACTATTTCTACATAGCTATACAACAATTACATTCCCTTTTTATTCAATGGGGTAGTTCAGTTCCAATAGAACACCCTCCCTTTAGAGTTCTTTTGACAGTCTCTCTCTAATCAAATGTTCAGATTTGAATCAAATTTGCCTGGATTATTTACAGACATTCCTTTGGAAAAAGGGCCCATTTTTCCTTCAGAATGACTGTAAAGAAACCACAGTTTTCTATCTACACCATTTTAGCATTTGCACAACTGCTCAATTCTCTCCATTCTCTGCAGAGTTTAAATTCTCTGATTCTCTTTTCTTAAAACACTTTCTTATCTCTAAAATAAAAACTGGCCTTGTTTCAGATATTACTCTTGTAAGTATGCTTAAGGATTTAGATTTCCAGTACTTACAGCCTTTTTCTCAGTTCTACCACAAGGCTTTCAATCTTATCTGTTACCTGCCTGCTTGTCTGGGCCTGATCCTGTTTTCCTTTTTTTTCTGCCTGCTTGTCTGGGCCTGATCCTGTTTTCCCTTTTTCTGCCTGCTTGCCTGGGCCTGATCCTGTTTTCCTTGCTAAATGGAAAGTGGCTCCTTTCCACAGACTCAGGCTTTGTCCCATTCTTTAGCTTGCAGGCAGTTCTATACTTACAGAACTGCACCCACAACTTCTCAGGATTTCCCCAATCCTTTTCTAACATTTCTCTATCCCATTTTGGGTTGCCCCAACCTTCCTGGGCAAACCCTTTCTCTATACCACTAAAATCCATGTCTATCATGACAGGCTTCATGTTGCTGTATGTGAACCAGTAGCACAATCCTGCCGACTACGCCAATTCTGTCAGCCGACGGTCAGGGCAGTGTGTGTGTGTATGTTTCCGAGAAAAGGTTTAACGTCCGTGCCTTTACTGCTAGGACCGGGGTCCCATCGCAGAGGGTGGCCAGCAGGCCAACAGACGCCCCGTTATATAGGAAGAGCTTATTACATCTTAGATTTCAGCTGCTAGAATTTCATAATTCCTTCGCAGCGGGCAGCCTTGAGGAAAGACTGAAAGATGCCCCAGTGGGTCCTGTCACCTGGGAGTGACACAGATCCAAACGCCCAAGCTCTTCCTATAACTGTCCCTTTAGACCGGCTGAAGTTCTTTTAAATTGTGCTTGGTTCTGTTACAGCAACTGAAGGAGTCAGGTTAAAGCTTAAACAGTTACAGGTTTATTGAGGAAGCTTATAAATCATATGGTTGCAATGGCTATTGTTCTATTTCTTAACTATTAGCAAAATATAGATCTTAAAATGGTTACAAAGAAGATAAAGATAGAAAAATAGAAATAATGGTACCAAGTAACAGCTTACTCTTGCTATGTGTACACTTAAGACAGAGGACCACATCCAGGTACCATTTTTACCCCCCTTCTGTGCCTCTCGACTCCAGCATGTCAGGCCAGGGCCGGTCCCTCAATTCCTAGGAAAGACGAAAATACGAGGTGGGCGTCCCCATAGAACCTCGGGAGGTCAAACACCTAACCCGACCAGCAGGTAGAGGGTAGAATGACACTCAAAGTGAGTGTGTGCTGGGCCCAACTTTTATAATCATGGGGTCACGTATTTCTCTTTCTTATCTTAATGCCAATTGATGCTGGTCTGTCTGCTGTGAGACCAGTTCTTACAAGGGAGTTGTGAACTTAATTTACACTTGTAAGAGAGAATTGAGATGATTAAATTTTGAAGTACTGGACATTGTTTTCTCAGTGGGAAATTCCTCTTCCTGGGACTGTGTGTTCGAATCAACATAGGTGCCAGCCGCAGCCTCGAGGCCAGCTTATTGACTTAGCTACTCTCTATCCACATATCTGTGTTTCAGCTTCTCAGGATCAGATGAGCCAGCATAGACTATGCTGATATTATTGCTCCTTCTCTGCCCTGTGCTTCAGAGAGGCAAATAAGATGGATAATATGGAGGCAGGCTGTCTGGCCACATGCTCCACTCTGTTTTAGTAAGTGAAAGGCTCTGTGTGAGAGTTGAATTGTCCTGTGTGTCATAAAAGATGAAGGGCTGTCATTTCTATTGTGCTGTACACTCACATTGCCCCCTTCAATCCATGTAAAATGTGACTAATTAAATAATATTCTTTGCCCATTCATTTGATCATGTCTCCTCCCTTTTTGCAATCCTGTGTTGTCTTCCCATCTGCTTTTGCATAAAATGAAGGACTCTTGTTATCACTTTCTAAGTTCTTAATAATGTTGCCCCTTCTAGCTTATTTTAGCTTGTCAAATTTAGTATTGGCCCATCCTTTCCACTCTGACTGTTTCCAGCCTCATCCACTGGTTTGTCAGCTTTTTACACAATCACTTGGGATATGTCCACACGGCAACATTATTTTGAAATACCCAGCATTATTTCGAAATAACTTAGTCTGTGTCTACACAGCAGGCAGTTATTTTGAAATAATATTGAAATAAAGTCAAGTTGGAGGACTTCTTCCTCCAACTCCTGTAACCCTCATTGTACGAGGAGTAAGGGAAGTTGGAGGAAGAGTGCTCTATTTTGAAATAAGTGCTGTGTAGACCCTCCCGATTTAGAAATAAGCTCTTTCAAAATAAGCTACGCAACTGACGTAGCTAAATTTGCATAGCTTATTTCAAGTTAAGCCCTGCTGTGTAGACGTATCCTTACGTTTCTTCTTCCACATAGCACCTTATAAATGGTGAGACCTCTCTGACTTCATCTGCAAAGCCCCTACCATCCACATATAAGTTCTTCTTAAAGACCTACCTCTGCTGTGTTGATTAGAGTGAATTAAGTGCAGGGTGATTCCTGCATCTGCAGGTCCTTGTGAGGAAACTTTGCAAGATTCCTTATACAGATTTTCAGATCTCCTCCCATATGTATTTCCAGAGAAGGGGACAATCTTTCCCACTCTTTTTATCTACTCCTTCTTTATTTCTTTCATATTATTCTCCATATATTTGGCATTAGGATTCATCCCATGCTGTATTATTTAGTTTTGTGTTTCTTATTTTAATTTTAATGTTGACTCTATCTGGAAACAACAGTAATGTAAGGATCAGTATAAATCACAGCCAATAGTAATTTTTGTTACAGACAAGGACTGGATAAAAGAAAAAATGTAAATTTCCTATTTTACTTTGTGTTTTATTTTCTGCATCGTCTTATTATTTTGTATGGAGGTTTACAGTGTTTATCATCTGTGTGTATATTAGAGGAAGAAAGCAGATTTATGTAGTTAGCAACATAGGCATATGAACACAGATTAGTCAGTATTCTAGTCAGTAGCATTCATTCAAGTGCAGATAAGAATACATTTAAGCAAGGAATCATTCTCCTCATCCATTAGTGATAAATAGACGTGTAGATTGTGGGACACTACCCAACCCTTTAGCTCTGAGAAGCTTTGTACCTTTCCTGAATTGTGCTGTCAGCTGTGGGATTTGTATTGTGTGAAGTTGGCAGAGAAAATGTACCTCCATCTAACAGTATTTTTCATTGTCTAGGAAGGGAGCTCTGAATTTGTGTGTGATGTTACTGACATACACAATCTGCTAGACATTTTTCTGAGTGGTTGAACTGTGAAGCAGAAAACTGACTAAAAATATGCAACCGGGAAAGATGGATATATACTTCCCCTTGGGAACTTGTGCACATCTTCAGTGATGTGACTAACATTTTCAACTATTTAAATGTTTACTATAAGGAAAGAGATTCATAATGTGAAAAAATTACCAGGGCAATTTAGTGTACATTAAGCTTCTTCTAGTTTTCTTGCTGAATGAAAGAAAATTGGTACAAATAAATCAGATGGAGATGATAATGCAGTGGTGCATAATGGAAAGTTTCAGGTTACATAGTTTGAAAGAAATAGAAACACAATACAAGAGGACTTGAATATGTGGTTTTGTTTGTGATAAATAAGATGCAGGTTAATCAGTTGATTAGAATATGATCTCCAAATTTTATCCCTAATGGAGATACTGTGTGTGAATAAAACTTTATAACAGACTATGTCTTGATAAAGTTGTAATTGTAGACATTATTATTTGTTCAGTGTTTATAGAACATCATAAGGTTTTGCTGACAAATTAATAGGATCTCTGTCATTAACATTAATAGGGACAGAATTTCAACCACACACTCTACTCAGAGGAATTTGCAGTTTTGGGGACAGATTTTTTTCCTCTTCCTTAAAATGTATAATAGGATACTTTTTTTTTAGCTATTGGCTCTAACTTGTTCCCCATAGGGAAGAAAGGACAAAGTGAATGAGGTTGGTGAAAAAGGCTTCATTTAGAATAGATGTGTCTTGCAGTCCATCTAGAAGCCTGTGAACGTAGCAGACAGATGAAATAACTTTACAGAACACAGCATCTTTAGTCTAGTTGTGAAAAAATAGAATTTATGACCTGTTGGATTTAATGGGCTCCACATGCCTTTAGTTGCACTCAATAATACAGAACGCCAGTGGAATCTGCCATTTGCATATGGCATTATGGGTTATGCTATTTGCTTGCTTACTTTCATTTTTGGTGCATGTGAAGTCAGTCTGACTCTTAATGAAACTAATGGAAAGATTTCTGCTGATTGCAGTGGAACGTGGATCAAGGCTCTCTTGTCCCCAAAGACTTGATTTTATTCTTGACATTAGATGTAAAACACAGTATACTTTGTCAATAATGTCTCTTTCTTAGTGTGATTGATGGCTAACCTAGAGTTCTAGTTTAAAAGGGAGGGGAATTAAATGAATAAAAATTACCCTAACTAATAACATTTTCATTTTAAATGGTTCTATGCAGGCCAAATAAGCATTTTGTGTTTCACCACAAGTATCCCAGGATATACTGCCTCAAAGCAGCCACATGATGGCAAAGCTTTATGTGCTTGCCCAAGTCTGCTCTTTCTCAGAGCTGAAGATAAAAGATTTTGCTCAACAGAAATGCCACAAAGAAGACTTAAATGGACTATGCAACCAAAAGACTGAGAATTCACCACAGTATGACAACTGCCAGGGTTTTTAAAAAGGAGTGTTTTTATAGGCTGGGGGAAGGGTCAGCACTAATAACAGTGACTATGTCTACACAGCAGCATTATTTCAGAATAACTGATGTTATTCCAAAATAACAAAAAGTGTGTCTATACTACAAACCTTTATTTCAAAATGATGTTGAGCTAGAGGACTTTTTACTCCAACTCATGGTAACCCTCACTTCATGAGGAGTAAGGGAAGTCAAAGGAAGAGTGTTCTTCCTTTGACTTCCTGGTGTATAAATAGCGCCAAAAGCTGAATTCAGCTATTTCGACTTCAGCTAAGCAATTAACATAGCTGAAGTTGCGTAGCTTAATTCAACTTTAGCCCTGCTGTGTAGACATACCCAGTTATTTTAAGGATTCTTTTCCAGACAATCTCTTTGCAATAGGGTCCATGTTGTTGTTTTATGTTTTGTATGATACAATGGGACCATGATCTTGATTGAGGCTTCAGGGTGCAGTCATATATATAGTAGCCCAGTGTCTGTGAGTCTGTAATGCCGAAATGCTGGTTGTTCCCTGTGGGGGGGCGCTGTTGCCGGAAATACTGCCTGTTCCCCCTGGCTGAGTGGCGCAGAAGTCATCCAAGTGCCATGGTGGGAGGCGAAGGGGGGCAAGGCGGTGACATGTGGCGTGACAGCGGCTCCAGGCCCCGCCCCCTGGCCGTGAACATCATCACCCTGCCCCCCTTCGCCTCCCGCCGTGGTAGTCAGCTGACTTCTGCGCTGCTCAGCCAGGCTGACGCGTGGGAGCAAGCGGTGCAAGTGACCGTTTGGGCTCCGCGCCCCCCATGCAACATGGGGAGTGCGGAGCCTAAATGGCCATTTGGGCTCCGTGGTCTCCCGAGTGAGAGGCAGGAGGGGGAGGAGAAGTGAAAGAGAGAGACGGGGAGAGAGGCAGGAGGCAGAGGAGAGCTGAGAGAGAGAGGGGAGGAGGTAGTAGGAGAAGGAAAGAGAAAGAGAGAGAGGCGGAACAAGAGACCGGAGGCTCAGGAGAGAAGACTGACGTGGAGGAGAGACCTGAAAATCCTGTCTTATGACAGGTTAATTGGCTAGTTATAATAGAAATAAAAGTAGAAATATTTAGGATGGGAAAGTCATTGGTTCCTAGCAGAAAGTTAGGGGTTCTTTTGAACTGAAAATAATAGTTCAAGCCTGGAACCAGTCTTCCATTGTGAATGGGGCTGTGTAGTAATAGGAAGCAGCATTAAAGAAGATCAGATAAATTATCCTCTTAAGCAGCATCACAGCTCTTTGTTGCAGAGCTGCTTGAGAGGAGAGTCTCATTCTTGGTTATTGATAATTTTGTAGCCTTGTCCACAGTGCAAAATTTATTTCTGGATACATTATGCTGCTGTACATTTGGCATGTGGACCTGTGAGGAAACTAGGCAGACTTCTAGGGATTGCATATCCCCAAAGTCCATGCACATTTTAATCTCGGCAGATCCCCATTTCTGTGTATCAGAAGAAGAATTGGTCTAGTGGAAAAGCGCATGTTGCACCCTTAAAGGCTGCAGTTGCATAACTGCCATTAATCTGCATCCATGTGTTGGGAACTGTTAATTTCATCATCCCAGTGAATGCTCCTAGATGCATTTTGCTTTAGGGCAGATATAATACCTCCCAAGCTCATAGAGCATGCATCAGCAGCACCCAGCCTTAAGGAGGGTAAAACGTCCTCCTGTTCAGAGTGAGCCAGCTCCATTGGATGGAGTAGAAAGAAGAGAATCGTTTCCCAGTGAGTCACTCATCTTTCTGCCTCACAATAAGTCCCAGAGTTTCCATTGACTTAGTATATCTCACACCATCCCAAATGCAGGGCAAAACCTAAAGGCTCAACAAAATGCCTTAATTAGTTAGTTTGTGCAATAGTTGGCAGATAGAAAACATTAGATAAGTCCTCCTAAGTGTTAGATTATTTCACATTTACAAAACATTTCTCAATAATCCTTTAAATGGGCAGTCATAACTTGTTTGAGATTTGAAAAGCTTTCAGTTAGTCAAGAACAGGAAATAAATGTTTAACTTGCACTGGTGAGATATGTTTACAGAACAATTACATATTTTAAATATCCAGAGCATGAGAAAAGACAGAAACACAGATTTATTATTGCTACTTCCAAAACTATATTTTGTATTTTATTCTGTATTGAAAGAACTACTGTATTTCTGATCTGAGGAGTGATAAGAGAATATGAAGCTTTTTACTTTCATATCCTCTTACAGAATTTTTAACTCATATGTACATAAATATAAGACTATATTCAAGCAGGCTGCTGGCAAGGGACATAATGGATATGCCTACTGCAGTATCCAGATAGTAAGTGTGAAAAATCAGGATCGGATGAGGGTTAATTGTTAACATAAGACAAAGACCTGAATAATGGGATTGAGCCTATAAAATTGGGACATCTAGTCACCGCAGACACATTCTTCCTTGCCTTACCTTCAAGAGTTGAATGCAGCTATATATCGAAAAAGCTGCGTTAATGTTCACCCATGTTCTGGTTTTAGCTTGGCTAGTCTGTTACTTTGAAGACTAGGAAAATTTTGCATGAAGACTGCACATTGAGGCCTGAGATCAGTCAGACTTGAGTGAATGCAGTATGTGTTTAAAAATGCACACTGCACCTCAGATCCATAGTCTGTGCCCTGTTATGCCCCTGAAGGTTGGTGGTGTTGTGACTTTTTTCTAAGAGGCAGAATCTTTGAGTCCATTTTCTGCTTTGCATGACTTGTGATGGATGTGTTTTTGCTGGTTGTAGGATCAGAAACAGCATCTGTCAAAATGTATCCTCATACTATTAATTTTTTATGAGATGATAAAAATTAAGGAGAAAGGCACCAAAGGTTCTGTGGTATAAAGCAGTGCAGTATTTGCTTACAGTTTCTCTATACTCAAGGATTATTTATGAATATATATTTAAGTAAAATTAAAACAAAAGCACTATAGAAAAGCATTAATTTTAAGGTTGCATGGATATCTTTTAGCTATTGTACTTGTATTTTATATGCAAAACAAAGTGTTCCCATGCAAAGAATATTCAAACACATTTAGTCTACTTTGATAAATTGCTTAATAAATGCTTCTTAATCATATTTGAATAAGTAAAAAATAGTTTTCAATCTTGCTCCCTAGGAAATCAAACATTCTGGTGATGTTTCTACATCAAAATAAATCTATTAGCAGTTTCCCTCCATATTGCTTATGGACACACATTATCTTCAAGAGGCAATGTATGAACAGTATTTGGGTTTCAAACTTCATTTACAAAACAAAATGATCTACAAATACAGGTAAAAATAATCTCTCTACAGATATGCAGGATTTTAAAGAGAAAACGTTTTTCCTATACTTATTGATGTAATACCTCTGTACTTTACAATTACTCCTGTGTTTGAGAAATACAGCTATTTATATTATAAAAGGAGATTTTTATTCAACAGACGTAAGCATTGTACAGACCTTAGCTCAAGCACCGGAGCTCTCTTCCTGGCCTCTGCTGCTGTGGGCAACCCATTTAAACACTCTGCCTTAGCTGCCCATCTGTAAAATGGGGTTACTAACACTTACCTTCCTTCAAGACATGTTATGAGAATTAATAAGTTAATGTTTGTACTTTCAAGAGGAAAAGGCTATATTAGTGTTATGTAACATAATGATGAGCAAAATCTTACTGCCAGGAAATGATATAGGTAGACTCCATAGTCTATGGAGGTGTATGTACAGGGAAGCGAACTTCCATTCAGATGGTAGGCAGAGTAGTTCCTGTATCTGTATTCCTCTTGTGGTCTGTATTTTAACCAAAAATTAGTATGCATTTAGGGCTAAATTTATACAATGGGTTGCAGTCTGATTGGTTATTCAAACATGGGACTGGGAGTCAGGAGACCTGGTTACTGATTCTGACTGCCAGTTACATACTGTGCAATCTTATTCATGTCACTTGCCTCCATTTTACAGATTATAGGATAAATTCTTAAACCTTTTAAAAGCAGTTTGGGTTGGAAAGCACAATACAAATGCAAAGAACTGGGGTTAATACTACAAGTGTTCTTTGAATAAGATACCCTGATGCTGCTGACAAATAACTCTTACTCCTCTGTCCTCTTCCTCTGAATGCGGTAGTCTTAATTTATTTGTGTACATTTTAGTCATAGTTATGTTTATGCTAGAAGACTTGGGTCAAATCAGGTGGTCTGAAATTTTATTCACAATATGTTATCTCTAACATTTTTTATTAATATTAGACACAACATTTAGGCCAAATATTTTTAAATGTTATGCTGTTCACCTCATCAAGTAATCAGATTCTGAATGGATGGTGTAGGTGAGTATTTTGTAGCATGTTGCACCCAAGTCAGTTCAGTGAAAAGAATGTAGTAAATCTGATGTGCATTTGTGATGTCAACCAGGCCACATCATAGCTGTAATATGGTAAAGGGAATATTTAAGTTGAATGGGACCATCCATAAAAACCGATGTGTCTTTCTCCTTTCATTTAATGACTGCATGTCCCAAAAGTATGGTAAGACACTTTTAAAGTTTACAAATTCTGGTTTTCCCTCACATGTGGCATTCAACAGTGGCATTCACAGTCACTGCATGGCTCCTCATAAGGGTAATATTTGCAAGAAATAATAGCACCCAGAATCTTTTATCGTTCACCACTGAAACATGTGAAAACAAGGTCGCACCTTTAGCTACCATTTCAGTTGATCTTGGAATACATGTTACAAAGTAACATTTTTCTGTTTGGTAATCTGGCTTGCTAATGTTTATTTTGTGACCTCTACATTAGAGATCAGAATCAGAATATATATTGGTCATCATTCAAAATTTGACATTTTTCTAACAGATGCCACATAGTAGTGTCCCTAGATACCACTATTATCCCCTAACCCAGCACCAGGAAAATGTTAGTGTCAGATACCAGATTTCAAACACATTGGTAAATGTTGCCTTTTTTGACAGTGACCCTTGCTGCTCTACTTAGCATATTATATATGCCTCCCTATTTATGTCAATATTGCACAGCAACTGGAGAAATCTGCAGTCCCAGCACTCCCTCAAGTGCAGGGTCTTGTCCTTGCTATTTGCCATGTAAATATGGTAAAGGGATTTGACTGGGCATAGGAGTATATGAGTTAGCATGTCCTCAGGTAAATCTATAAAGATTTCTATCCTCAGTGGGAGGGAAACTGACAATTTAAGGAGAAGAGGGGGGATGGTGATGAGATAGAGGTATGCAATTGGGAGCCCGAGAGAGAGAAAAACCAAGGGTCTAAGTGAGATAAATAGGAGCAAAGGGCAAGAGTGGCCACAAGGATGCAGGGAGACTGGACCTGAGCAAATGAGAGAGTAAGTGGCGCCTCTGAGGCTGGGGAGGACAAACAGATGTGCAGGAGAGGGTCCCTTTGATTGGAAGGTGGCTGGTCAAGTGAGTACGTGTTTCATGGTCTATTCCTGAGCATCCATTCCTGTATGTTTCTTAGGAATGGTTCCAGTCATCACCATCCCCCCTTCCCCTCCCGCTGCGATGCTCAGCTGAGTGCTGCGCCCTTAGCCAGGCCGCCATGGGGGAGCCATGGGGGAGCCAGCGGCGCAAGCGGCCATTTGGGCTCCCCCACAGCAGGAGGGGAAAGAGGGATGGGCAGTGATGTACACGGCCAGGGGGCGGGGCTGTGTACGTCACCGCCCCCCCTTCCCATCCCGCCATGGCGCTCGGCTGAGTGCTGCGCCCCTCAGCCGGGCCATCCCCTGGCAGTGTACGTCACCGCCCTGCCCCCCTCCTTCACGGCAGCGCGGCTGAGCAGGCAGCACTCAGCCGAGCGCCACGGCAGAAGGGGAAGGGAGGCGGGGAGAGATGGAAGGGAGAGAAGGCAGGAGGAGAAGAGAAAGGGAGAGTGAGAGGCAGGAGGGGGAGAAGAGAGAGAAAGAGATGGAGAGAGAGGCAGAAAGTGAGAGAGGCAGGAGGCGGAGGAGAGCTGAGAGAGAGAGGGGGAGGCAGTAGGAGGAGAGAGAGAGAGAGAGAGACAGAGCGAGAGACCAGCGTGGAGGAGAGACCAGAAAATCCTGTCTTATGACGGGCTAATTGACTAGTTGATTTATATTGTCCCAGAAATTTGGAACAGAAGAACCATCAGTCCTTCAGATCCCATGGGTCTGGCCTATTCTGCCCCTTTCCATGCAGGGCCGGCTCGAGCCATTCTTGCGCCTCCGGGCTGTAAGGGGCGCCGTGCGCCCAGAGGTGGGGACCGCGCAGCGCCTATTTGCAGCTGTAAGGGGCGCCGCGCGCCCGGGGGCGGAGGCCGTGCAGTGCCCCTTACAGCTGCAATCAGGGGCCCCCCACAGGTTGGTGCCCTGGGTAGCTGCCCGGCTAACCCCCTCTGTTAATCTGGCCCTGTTTGCATGTAAGAATCACTGCAGTCCAGTCTGTCTCTTCAGGAAGTCATGAGAAGCACTTGAGGGTTAAAGACTGAGTTGGGTATTAGAGAGCACCAAGTGTGAGATTTGAATAAGGGGAACCTTGAACTCTAATAATAACCTAAGAGAGGCCCATGCATACAGGCTTCATTTAGTTAAGTGCACTTACGAGTAAGCTATAGAATGCATGTCTATATATTTCAAATTGTTTTAATTTTTGTATTACCTGCATTC
The DNA here is from genome assembly GCF_049634645.1 of Pelodiscus sinensis. NCBI lineage: Eukaryota > Metazoa > Chordata > Testudines > Trionychidae > Pelodiscus > Pelodiscus sinensis. The sequence goes on along the minus strand of NC_134711.1, from coordinate 42,069,997 downwards.
ATCTCTATTTAATTTTGTAGGTAGGTCGAATCCAGTTCCATTTGTTGCTGTGTTTAAATAAAATCCCTGTTACATTTTTTTGTTTTGGTTAACCATTTGGTATTCTCTTTTCTACCATTAAATAACATCTCTCACCCCCTGCTGAGTAAATTATACCGCCACTGTAATGGACCATTGCTAAATCTTGCTCGGTGGGTTAGAGACATGGTGACCCTCAGACGTATTTTGAATTATAACAGAATAACCCTACTCTGAGAGGTCTGTTTGCACCTGTATGGGCACTTGGCTACCCCAAAGGAGGCAGGGAAAAGTCATAACTATGGCGCTGGGCATTCTACAGAGGTCAGTGAAGCTGGCTGGGAAAGCAAACAGGATGCTGCAGCAAGGAAGTTTCACTTTCTCTCGGCACTGGGAAGCTCCAAGAGACAATGAGAATTCTGAGATACAGTGACTCCCACTGCATCTGCTGTGGTTGTGCACATATTCAACAGCACTTTCTCAGCTCCCAACATAATTGATCCCAAATATGCTACAACAATAGATATTGGAAGTAATAGCAGCACGGATGTGCACAAAAGTTTTAAATTAGTCAAGCAAGTGTTGAAGGAAAATATAGCTACCTTTATTTCTTAATTAAAAAGACCCTTATTAAAAAACAAACAAAAACATCTAGCAAAGGGAGATTCCCCCTCCTTCCTCTCCCCAGTATTTGTAATACCTTTTGAGAAATGACTAATTTTGGAATTCTGGACAATTGAGCAAAGATAGAGTGTGACAGTTTGCTAAGGAAAGGGATATTAACTGTAAACCTCCTAGGACTATTTCTAAAGGTTACTAGAAAATGTGAGAAATAATGTACTGCCTATTGCAAATGAGGCCAATAATTCTGCATTCTTGCAAAACTCCAAATGCCCACTGAGCTAAATGGGAGGTTCTGTAAAGAGGTTTGCTTGCCAAAGTCCTTTAATGGACAAGGTGTTCATAAAGATTTCAGTGAACTGTAATTGTAATTAAAACTGTACACTCTGGCTGTGTCTACACTACAAAGAAAAGTCAGAAAAACATACACAAATTGCAAAACACAATTTGCGTATCTTTTTTTGCTTTTCTTTTGGAAGAAGCTTTTCTGAAATTTGGTGTGTGTACACATCGTCACATTTTGGAAAATCCTCCTCTTTCGGCACATCCCTTCTTTCTTGTACAATGAGGTTTACAGGGATGGTGAAAGAATGCATCCGCTTTTCCAAAATATTTTTTGGAAAAGTGGATGCGTTCTTTGGACGTGGCATAGCTTTTCCGGGATATGGGAGGTATCCCGGAAAAGAGCTGCAGTGTAGATGTAGTCTCTGCTGTTAAAGATGAGAACTCTCATCTGAAAGAGACTGATTGTCTTTTATAATACATACTTGAGGCTGGTGTTATCCTTCAATTTGTTTTTATATAGTATTCCATCCCAGGGGTGCCTAGTCCAATCAGTAAATCTAGTCAATAACCAAAGAAGGACTGTGAGAAACCATAATGATCATTATAAACTGTCGGTTAAACATCAAAAAGTGTAGTCTAGTTTTGTTTTAATGTATAAATGTGTTGTTTGAAACACAATTGGGATGAAATGTACGGTATTTTAGGATGTTGCATTTACTCATTAAAAACCATACCAGTGGCTTAATAATGTACTATTGTATAATAACAGGACAGCATTTGATTCCAAAACCTGGCTTTCATTACCCTGGTCAGCAGAGTCTGGTGATCTGAGGATGCTATAGCATGTAATCTGAGCGTTATAGATCGAAGGACATTGCTTGTTTCCTAGTATGTTTGTGGTTGGCACATAACATGAATATGAATATCTGAAGAGGGGGAAAATTGGGGCTGGGAAGTACTTTGGTGTTAATGTGAGAGTGGAAAAACTTTAGTGTCAAAAAGGGTGTGTCTGCACAGCAGGGCTTAATTTGAAATAAGCTACGCAAATTGAGCTGTATTAGTTGCGTAGCTTATTTCAAAATAGCTTATTTCAAAATACAGAGCGTCTACACAGCATTTATTTCAAAACAGAGCATTCTTCCTCCAAATTCCCTTATCCTTGTACAATGAGGCTGTGTCTAGACTGGCAAGTTTTTCCGCAAAACCATCTGATTTTGCGGAAAAACTTGCCAGCTGTCTACACTGGCCGCTTGAATTTCCGCAAGAACACTGACGATATCATGTAAGATCATCAGTGTTCTTGCGGAAATACTGGGCTGCTCCCATTCGGGCAAAAGCCCTCTTGCGCAAATCATTTGTGCAAGACAGCCAGTGTAAACAGCACAGTACAGTACTGTTTTCCGCAAAAAAGCCCCAAACGCGAAAATGGCGATCGTGTCTAGATTGGCCACGGACGCTTTTCCGCAAAAAGTGCATCCTGCCAATCTAGATGTGCTTTTCCGAAAATGCTTTTAACCCATGTGGTAGTGTATCAAATGCCTTACTGAAATCGAGGTAAATTAGATCCACTGCATTTCCTTTATCTAAAAAATCTGTTACTTTCTCAAAGAAGGAGATCAGGTTGGTTTGGCATGATCAACCTTTTATAAAACCATGTGGTAATTTGTCCCAATTGCCATTAACCTCAATGTCCCTAACTACTTTCTCCTTCAAAATTTTTTCCAAGACCTTGCATACTAATGATGAGGGGGAGATAGTCGGGAAGGCATGCAGGGATGGGGGGGTCAATGGAGAAATTCAGAGAGCCAGGGGTGAGTAATGGGTGGGGTGCACCCTCTCACAGGATCTGGTCAAGATCAGGACCTGGTTAAGGTCAGGACCCAACCAAAGCAGGGGGCAGCAATCTCCCTGAAGTATGCATCGGGAAGTACGAAGGGTGAAGAGCCTCATGTGTTGGGTGAGCATCAGAGGAGCCATCCAGTCTCCCTGGATGAAGTCCAGGAGGTCTCCAATCCTGCTGACTTCTGCCAGGACCAACCTCTGGCACACTGAGGGAGATTCCGCCACCTGCAGATGTAGGTGTGGATTATGTAGCAGGGGCTCCATGAGGAAGTGTGCCCCCAACGTGGCTCCCAAGGACCTGGTTGCCAAAAACAGATTCCAGGTCCCGAGGCAGTCCTGGTAGAAGGCTGGTAGCTCAGACAGGTCTCATGGAAGACTTCTGAAGTAAAGGAGCTGCTGATCATGTTGGAGCCCTTGGAAGTGGCAAAGGAAAATGTGCACTAACGTACTCCACACTGGACTACTTGCACGATATAGGAGCCTAGACATGGATCCGCATGCACAAACACATCAGGCCCTGCCCTCTCTCCTCTGGGAGAAGATGGAGAACCCCTGCAGAGAACGAGTGCAGTGTTGGCCAGAAGAACTGCATCATTAACTCCTAGATGTGGGCAAGAAAACCCACGGTTGGGACCAGGGTGTTGAGATGGTGCTAGAGCATGGACAGGACCAGTTGGTTAAGCACCAGTGACCTCCTTCACAGGGAGAGACACTGGAGCAGTCCTGTCCTCCTTCACAACTGTTTGGCCACCTTGGACTCTAAACCTTCCCAGCTCTCCGGTGGGGAGAGATGCATGGTAGAAAGAAAGATGGTGAGATAGAGCAGCGGACCCACATTCCACTGGATGGCCTGAAGGGCGGGTGGGAAGGAGCTTGCCTGCCAGGCAGCCCTGATTAACAGGCCGGAGCTCTTGGCCCAGTTGACCCAGGTGGAGGAGGCCGCCAAGTTCTCTCTGCATGCTAGCAAGGTAAGAAATACCAAATTTAAATAAAAATCGAACTTCTGCCCTCAGAGGCATCTGCAAAACCTCCTGCGTCAACCAGGTCTACTCCTGAGAACTTAACATAGGTCCATTATACTTTCCATTCAGTAGTTTTACAGTGGCTCTGTATATTTCGTAATGAATGATAGAAGATCAAATCTTTGAGACTAACCTTCTAGTTCTATCACACATAGAACTACCCTTAGTTTTAAGTCATTTTTATATTTAAAATGAAATTAGATAAATGTTGGTAATAATACAGATAGTTTCTAAAATGGAGCACCGAAAGTGAAGAAGGATATCTTAGAATATTTATATGCTTGTCGCGTTTTTTAAGTTTATCACTAGGGTACAGTCTAAAAGATGGGCATAAAAACATAAAGTAGTAAATTATTAGTCAGAATCTACCAGTATTTTACAACTGTAAATTCAGTAACCACATAGCATCAAATAAATGTAAAATCCGGCTGAGACAGAGAGACTGTAAGAACCAAAGAGAAAAGTAAATCTTAAATCAGGAGGATGCATCAGACTGAGGAAGCCAATTAAAATGAAGTTCAGTGCAGTTGTCTGGTTTTGCTGAGGGACTGTAGGGGGAAGCCTGGTGAGCTGCTTCTCCAGAAAAAAGAGTTAGGCTGAACAGGAGTCTTCCACCCGTCAACAGAGACTAGCCCATATAGCTACCTCTGAAATGTCCTGCACCTTTTCCAAGGTCAGGAACTATTTCCACTCTGGTAGCTTTTCCACAGTTCTCTCTTCACCTGGCTTCTGGCAAGCCTTCCCTCACAGAGGGAACTCCAGACCACTTCTTTCTAGAGCCTCCTCCTCCAACTGCACTGAACTTCATTTTAATTGGCTCCCTCAGTCTGATGCATCCTCCTGATTTAAGTGCTATCAATACTTTGGAAGAGGTGGAACAATAATGTGATATTGCTGGAGGCCACTGAAGTTCTTAGGAGGAGGGTGTGGCAGAGTTAATGAACTGTCGTGTCCTTCCAGGAAGTGGATCTCTGGGATGGTAAAAGTATGATGCAAGGCAGTAAAGTACACCAGTCTTCCTGCCCCAAACCCACTGTGGAATACATAAGAGGAGATATCTCTTAATGAATGAATGAGACTCTTAATCCTCTCTTTAATAAACTGGTTCACTGCCAGTATGTGAGCTGTGAGTCCATTCATCTGACTGAAAATTTGGAAATAATCCAGGTTACTGTAGGTTAAATTTGAATGCAGTCTCTCCGTCTTGGCCTGATTTTGCATTTAATTGATGCGAGTTGGGTTGGCTAAAGCAATGAATATAACATTAGAAAAGGAATGTAGAATGTGATTTCTCTTAATTAATACAACATTCTAATCCCTCTTTTATGATACACCTTACAAAGAGACTGAATTTCTCTGATAATGGAATTACTATCTATAAAACAATTATACCGTACTGCTAGTTTATAAAGCATTTAAACATAAATAAACATAAATTTTCCTTCTCATTGTCTAATTATGAAAAAAACTAATGAACACACGATACAGAGCCCCTTGTATAGGAGAAGGAGGATGTGGCTATTAAAAAAGACAAGAAGTAGGGAGGATAGATTTGCCTTCCTGACCCCATCAGCAAGGACAGGAATTAACAGAGAGGAGTAAGGAATGAATCTGAGATTGAAAAAAGATAGCAAAGAGAGCAGTAAGGTGGCAATCCTCAGATGACCATGGGTAGTGAGATTGTATCACACGTAGCATGGGATAAGATTATGTGGGTTCTTGAAGGTGAGTATGATGAACTCATATTTGACAAGGTGAAGATAGGAAGCTAGAAGAGAGAGAGAAGTTAAAATTAAGGACATTGTCACTAGATCTGAGGATGATAGGAGGAGAAGGAATGGGGTCAAGGGTATAGATTGAAGGTTTGTAGCAGAAAGCAGATAAAAGAGTCTGAAACAGAATTTGGAATGGAAGTAGGAGAGGATAATAAAGGAAGGAGGAGCTTGGTGGATGTTAGTTTTGCTTTTGAAGAAATTGAAGAGGTCTTGAGAAGATAAGGAATCTGGAGAAAGAATTTAAGAAAGAAACTGAAGCTCATTGATCCATTCTGTACCTCTTCATTGGATAAGCAGAAGTTTATTCACAATATTGTCTTCATTTTGGTGATCACTTCCACACACAGATGTAATATACATGATCAATTTTGTTTCCTTCATCCAAAGTGAAAGTCACCCTTATGCCAGGGGAAAATACAAAGTCTATGTACAGCCACAGCCACATATGGGATGTGGGGACATAAATGCCACTAAACTGTTGTCTGAGCCTAGTGCTGGTCCTCTGCACGGGGGTGAATTGTTTCTTCTGCTAACATAGGTGTGACTGTCATCCTGGCTAATCTAATCTGATGCAATAATCTAGTATTTCAAGCAGTAGTTTTAATTTGTCCTATGTAACTATCAAATAATATTTCTTGAAACTCATAGACTCATAGACTTTAAGGTCAGAAGGAACCATTATAATCATCTAGTCTGACCCCCTGCACAGTGCAGGCCACAGAATCTCACCCACCCCTCCCAGAATAATCCTCTCACCTATATTTCAGATACTGAAGCCTTCAAATACTTTGAAGACCCCAAGAAGCAGAGAATCCTCTAGCTGTGCTCTGTACACCATGCTACAGAGGAAGGTGAAAAACCTCCAGGGCCTCTGCCAATCTACCCTGGAGGAAAATTCCTTCCCGACCCCAAATATGGCGATCAGCTAAACCCTGAGCATTTGGGCAAGACTCATCAGCCAGACACCCAGAAAGTTCTCTAGTAATTCCTATCATCCCTCTATTGACCTATTTCCCACTGATAATGAATGGTCAATTAGTTACCAAGATCATGTTATCTCATCAAAACATCCCCTTCATAAACCCATCTAGTTTAATCTTGAAGCCAGATAGATCTTTTGCCCCCACTACTTCCCTTGGAAGGCCGTTCCAGAACCTCACTCCTCTAATGGTTAGGAACCTTTGTCTAATCTCAAGTCTAAACTTCCTACTAGCCAGTTTATATCCATTTGTTCTTCTGTCCACACTGGTATTTAGCTTAAATAATTCCTCTCCCTCCCTGGTATTTATCCCTCTAATATATTTAAAAAGTGCAATCATGCCCCCCCTCAGCCTTCTTTTGGTTAAGGTAAACAAGCCAAGCTCCTTGAGTCTCCTTTCATAAGACAGGTTTTCCATTCCTCGGATCATCCTAGTGGCCCTTCTTTGTACCTGTTCCAGTTTGAATTCATCCTTCTTAAACATGGGAGACCAGAACTGCACAGAGTATTCCAAATGGGGTCTCACCAATGCCTTGTATAATGGCACTAATACCTCCTTATCCCTACTGGAAATACCTCACCTAAGACATCCCAAAATTGTATTTGCCTTTTTCACGGCCATGTCACAATGATGGCTCATAGTCATTCTATAATCAACCAGGACTCCGAGGTCCTTCTCCTCCTCCGTTACTTCCAACTGATGTGTCCCCATCTTATAACTAAAATTCTTGTTATTAATCCCTAACTGCATAACCTTACACTTCTCACTATTAAATTTCATCCTATTGCTATCACTCCAATTTACAAGATCATCCAGATCTTCCTGTATGATATCCCGATCCTTTTCTGAATTGGCAATACCTCCCAACTTTGTGTCATCCACAAATTTTATTAGGACACTTCCACTTTTGGTGCCAAGATCAGCAATAAAAAGATTAAATAAAATTGGCCCCAAAACTGATCCCTGAGGAACTCCGCTAGTAACCTTCTTCCAACCTGACAGTTCACCTTTCAATATGACCCGTTGTAGTCTCCCCTTTAACCAGTTGCTTATCCACCTCTCAACTTTCATATTAATCCCTATCATTTACAATTTAACCAATAATTCCCCAGATGGTACTGTATCAAATGCCTTACTAAAGTCGAGGTAGATTAGAGCCACTGCATTTCCTTTATCTAAAAAATCTGTTACTTTCTCAAAAAAGGAGATCAGGTTGGTTTGGCACGATCTACCTTTTGTAAAACCATGTTGTAATTTGTCCCAATTGCCATTAGCCTCAATGTCTCCTTCAAAATTTTCTCCTTCAAAATTTTTTCCAGGATCTTACGAACTACAGATGTCAAACTAACAGGCCTATAGTTACCTGGGTCGCTTTTTTTCCCTTTCTTAAAAATCGGAGTCAAATGGTACAACCCCTGAGTTTAGAGATTTATTAAAAAATTTTGCTAATGGACTTGCAAGTTCATGTGCCAGTTCCTTTAATATTCTTGGATGAAGATTGTCTGGGCCCCCCGATTTACTCCCATTAAGCTGTTCAAGTTTGGCTTTTACCTCAGATATGGTAATATCTACCTCCTTATCTTTAGTCCCATTTGTTAACTTACCATTATCCCTAAGCTCTTAATTAGCCTCATTAAAGACTGAAGCAAAGTATTTGTTCAAATATTGGGCCATTCCTAGATTATCCTCAACCTCCACTCCATCTTTAGTAATTAGCGGTACTACTTCTTTTTTTGTTTTTTTTTTTCCTATATATATGGCTATAAAACCTTTTACTATTGGTTTTAATTCCCTTTGCAAGGTCCAACTCTACCTGACTTTTAGCCTTTCTCACTTTATCCCTACATGCTCTAACCTCAATAAGGTAGCTTTCTTTACTGATCCCTCCCATTTTCCACTCCTTATATGCTTTCTGCTTTTTCTTAATCACCTCTCTGAGATGCTTGCTCATCCAGCTTGGTCTAACACACCTGCCTATACATTTTTTCCCTTTTCTAGGGATACAGGCTTCTGACAGCTTCTGCAACTTTAACTTAAAATAATTCCAGGCCTCCTGCACTTTAAGATCCATAATTTCTTTAGTCCAATCAACTTCCCTAACTAATTTCCTTAATTTACTAATGTTAGCCCTTTTGAAATCAAAAATCCTAGTCTCAGATTTATTTTTGTTTATCCTTCCATTTAATTTAAACTGAATTAGCTCATGATCACTCGAGCCAAGGTTGTCTCCTACAACCATTTCATCTATGAGGTCCTCGCTACTCACCAAAACCAAATCTAAAATAGCATTCCCCCTTGTTCGTTCAGCAACTACTTGATGAAGGAATTCATCAGCTATCACATCTAGGAAAATCTGAGCCCTATTATTATTACTAGCACTTGTTCTCCAGTCTATATCTGGAAAGTTGAAATCTCCCATGATTACACAGTTTCCATGAGTATTTACTTCATTTAAAAACATTAAAGAGGTCTCTATTCATATCCAAATTGGATCCTGGTGGTCTATAACACACCCCAAGCACTATCCCAGGGGAGGATCTGATAGTTTTCTTCCCCAATGTGATTTTTTCCCAAACGGACTCTGTCTTCTCCATTCCATCACTTTTTATTTCTTTACAATCTACCTCATCTTTGATATACAATGCGACTCCACCACCCTTACCCTTATTTCTGTCTTTCCTAAACAGCATATACCCTTCAATACCTCTACTCCAGTCATGCCTAGTATTCCACCATGTGTCTGTTATTCCTATAATATCTGGTTTCACTTCCTGGACCAATAGCTCTAGTTCCTCCTTTTTGTTACCTAGGCTCCTCGCATTGGTGTACAAACATCTTAATTTTTGCTGTTTGGCGTCATGCACATTCTTTACCCAATTTGGCACAGACGTTATACCTCCAATATGACCTATTAGACTAGTATCCACCCCACCCTTCCTTATGTTCATTCTCCTACCTCCAGCTATATCCTTTCTTACTTCGTTTTCCTCCCTCTCAGTGTTAAAATCTGGCATAGAGATTACCTGGGCATCTCCCAACCGTCTCCCCCAAATTCCTAGTTTAAAGCTCTCTTAATAAGTTGAGCCAGCCTCCATCCTAGAAGTCTATTTCCCTCCATACTTAGGTGAGGTCCATCTCTAAAGAACAGTCCTCTGTCCATAAATGCCTCCCAGTGACCATACATCCCAAAGCCCTCCTTATAGCACCACTGCCTAAGCCATCTATTGATCATCATAATCCTGTCACATCTTAGTTGCCCTTCTCTAGGAACAGGCAGAATCCCACTAAAGATCACCTGAGCCTCAATTTCCTTGAGCATCCTCCCCAGCCTAGCATAGTCTCCCTTAATTCATTTCAGTGAGAATCTAGCCGTATCATTTGTTCCTACATGAAGGATGATCAATGGATTCCTTCCAGCTCCCTTAATAATTCTCTTCAACCTCAGTTACACATCTCTTATCTTAGCACCTGGCAGACAGCACACTCTTCTATTCTCTGGATCAGCTCTGGTTACAGGCCTATCTATTCTTCTCAATAAGGAGTCCCCAATCACATAGACCTGCCTTTTCCTAGTGACAGTGCAATTCTCCGGTCTATCTCTAGCTTCCTCTGGCTGCAAGTCCTTGCCATTCCTATTTTCCCGTGTAATCCTAATGCTCATTATTGGAGTTGTCTCCATTAAGTCTTCCCCTTTATCTATGGGACTAACCACTCTTCTCTTCTTCCTTACCCTTCCATCTTCATTATCTACCTGCTGTACCCTTTCTTCATTCTCCAGCTCCACATGTTCTTGAGCTCTATTTTTCCTTCACTGACCCATCTTTTCCTCTGCCTGGTTCTCTGAGTCACATGCTTCCACTGTCCATTTTCTTCGCCCAGCAGTCCCCCCTCTGAGGCCCTTGATCCTGCTTCCATCTGCATATCTAAGCTTTCCCCTTCAGCCACGTCATGCCTTTGCCCCATCATCTGCTCAAACCTCCTTCTAAACTCGACCAAAGTTTCCACCTGTATCTCCAGTCCTCGGATCTTTTCTTCCATCAGCTCTATCAGGCGGCACTTCATGCAAACAAAACTCCTTTCAGGTACCCCCTCCAGAATCATGTACATACCGCAGCTACCACATCCAATCATCCTCCTTGTGTTCTCTACTACTTGGGCCATGGCCACTAATGCCTCTGTGTTTTATCTACTTTCTCACCAAAATCCTATTAGTCCGGTGAACACAAAAACAAACCAAAACACCCCCTCCACAGCAAAAACAAACTCCAAACAAGTTCCAGTATCCAAACTCCCCTTACAAACTCCCCTGTTTACAGTTCTGTTTGCTTGGCTCGTGTGCCACTGCAGCTATCTGTGATTGGATTAGAGGTTGGTGGGTGCTGCTTCAAGGATAAACTAATGGAGTTTACTGAGGGATTGAAAGAACAAACTTTTTACCTAATGTGTATATTGCCAAACATCGAGACCAGAAAATTAGAATTTCTGCTCTATATTAAAAGGCCTTTTCACAAATTAATTTACTTGGATAGTTGCAGAATGTTCTTCCATAATTTAAATCAATATTTTCCCCTACACTGAAAGCAAATTCACTTTCCTGACTGATAATATTTTTGCATTGTTACTCTAGAATTACTCATTAGGTATTTAAAGTCTGGTTTGGAAACCGATAGCTACAGTCTTGTTAGCAAGTAGATAGATCAGATTATAAGAAGTCCATTCACAAGTGAAAGGGTCAGACAATGTAAATTTGGACTAAGAATTATTAATAAAAATCCTAATTCTATGACAATGAGGAGTCCTGTGGCACCTTGAAGACTAAAAAGTGTATTTGGGCATAAGTTTTTGTGGTTTGCAACCCAGTTTGTCAGATGTAATCCAGGCCACGAAACTTAGGCTCAAATAAATGTGTTAGGGTATGTCTACACTATCCCGCTAGTTCGAACTCCACGAGGAGTAACGGTAGTTCGAACTAGGAAGCCTAGTTCGAACTACCTAGTTCGTGCCGCGTGTAGCCGCGTGGCACGGGGTTCGAACGAGCGGGGATTTAAAAATGGCGGCGCCCCGCTTATGCAAATGAAGCCCAGGAAATTCAAATCCTGGGCTTCATTTGCAATTGCGGTATGCCTACATTACCCTCCTATTTCGAAATAGGAGGGTAGTGTAGACATACCCTACGTCTTTAAGGTGCCACAGGACTCCTTGTTTTTCCTGAAACACCTGACACAGCTACCCCTCTGAATGTCTCACCTCAGGGGGGCATTTTAAACAGAAGTACCCTATGATGTGCAAGCTTCTGTATTCTCTATACTCCCAAATCCCTTCTGAATTTAATGGGTGAAATTGTGGACTTGCCTGAAGTCAATGGTAAAGTTTCCATTGACTTCTGTGCAGCAAGGATTTCACCCAGCAGAGTCATGGATGAGCAAGGAATTCAGGATCAGCCATTGTGATTAGAACTGTGGTATGTTATTTTGTCTTAAAAAAAATCTTTTTTCATAACTTGTCACAGAAACTAGCAATTAATCCTGAACCTAGTAAACTTCCAGCCTTAAATATCAAAAAGATCTATGCTCAATTTGTAATTATCTTTGTGGGCTACAGAAATTGATTAAGATTAAGAAAAATAGAGTTCCTTTTGTTAAAACCCAGGGAGCGTTGTTAAAAGAAAAAGATTGTAAAATAAGATTGGTAAAGGATTTTGTTAGAAAAGAAACCAACATTTGTTACATACACTGAGAGTATTTTGACATTTCTAAGGCAGTGAGAGATACAAGGAGGCTGTGCCTAGATGACAGAAGCTGCAGAAAAGAAGGTTTTTAAGCCCAACATTGTCAGGACTGTGCAAGCGGGCAGAGAGGAAATTAATGCTCAATGAGCGTAGAGAGTGGGATAGAGCAGATATAGGCTAAAAAGCAGGCTGGAGCAGGTCTCCTACATCTCTCAGATTCAAATAGTGCTGCTTTTGCTTGCACCAAGTAATACCGTACTTCTCAAGCCCACTCAGGCCCACTGAAGAGAGAGGGCAACTGCCCATGGAGCCAGTGATTTAAAAGGCCTGAAGCTCCCAGTCACCACTGCCATTACTTCAGCATCAGTTGCAGCAGCTGGTGCCCTAGGCCTTTAAATCACTGCCAAAACACCATCCAGTGTGCTCCATGCAGCAGTGTTCCTTGTAAGCTGAATCTCTCCTGAGCAGCTGCATGAGCACACAGATGCCACTCAGCTCATTAGGAGAGTATCCACAGCTGTGGGTTTTTTCTACTGGTGGTGCACATTCACGCATGCCACGGTGCACAAAAATATCATTCTGCACTCGGATGGAAAAAAAATCCATACACGGATGCTAAAGATTAGTGGGAACATTGTTGGGTAGCTCTGAGGGCTGCCTGAGAGATTGGGGCCATGGCATGGTGCACTCTGGGTAGCGCTGAGGGCTGAGTGCCCCAGCCCCTCCCTTTCCGCATGAGGCCCTACTCCTTTCAGGAGCATGGAGCCACCTACCCCCTACGTTGTCCAGTGGCCCATCAAGTCAGTCAGCTCCCATGGTCTCACTGATGTTTATTCATTATGTAAAATGCTGTTGACCATAAAGAAGGTGCAATAGAGCCTTTTAAGATTCCTCGGAAGAGGTAAAAAAATTTCTGCTGATGCATCATTTCAGTATGAGTTTCTCCTCCTTTCAGAGACAGATTTTTAAAAGAACTTTAACATTTGGCATTTGAGAGCCCAGGTCCCAATAGGGGTATGTCTACACTACAAAGTTAATTCAAACTAACAGACATTAGTTCGAATTAACTTTGATAGGCGCTACACTAGCAAACCGCTAGTTCGAACTTATTTCAAACTAACGGAGCGCTTAATTCGAACTAGGTAAACCTCATTTTACGAGGACTAAGCCTAGTTCGAATTAGCTAGTTCGAATTAAGGGCTGTGTAGCCACTTAATTTGAACTAGTGGGAGGCTAGCCCTTCCCAGCTTGCCCTGGTGGCCACTCTGGGTACCACCAGGGAAACTCGTCTGCACCCCTCCTGGCCCCGGAGCCCTTAAAGGGGCATGGGCTGGCTACGGTGCCCGTGCCAGGTGGAAGCCTGCCAGCACCCAGCCAGTAGACCCTGCACCTGGCACGGCTTGAGCCAGCAACCCGCTGCCACCCAGCCCTCCCCCTCTTCCTGGGACCAGGCTGGCGGCTCCCAGGAGCCTGCCCGGGGCTGTAAGAGGCGGGCGCCAGCCTGGTCTAGTGCGGAGATCGTGGACCTCATCCACGACCTCTGCACTAGGCACAGGAAAGTGGCCATCTAGGGCAGGATAGCTGCCAGCCTGGCCACCCAGGAGCAGGTGTGCATGAAAATCAAGGTGGTCCACTGAGACCCCCGCCCCTGAGCCCTAAGCTTAGAATGGCTGTACTGGGTCAGACCAAAGGTCCATCTAGCCCTGTAGCCTTTCTGTCAACAGCGGCCAACACTAGGGACCCTGGAGGGGATGGACCGAAGACAATGACCAAGCCATTTGTCTCGTGCCATCCATCTCCAGCCTTCCACAAACAGAGGCCAGGGACACCATTTCTACCCCCTGGCTAATAGCACTCCATGGACCCAACCTCCATGACTTTATCTAACTTCTCTTTAAACTCTGTTCTAGTTCTAGCCTTCACAGCCTCCTGCAGCAATGAGTTCCACAGGTTGACTATTTGCTTTGTGAAGAACTTTCTGTTATTAGTTTGAAGCCTGCTCCCCATTCCTTTCGTTTGGTGTCCTCTAGTCCTTCTATTATGGGAACTAATGAAGAGGCCTGCTACCCATTCCTTTCCTTTGGTGTCCTCTAGTCCTTCTATTATGGGAACTAATGAAGAAGCCTGCTACCCATTCCTTTCCTTTGGTGTCCTCTAGTCCTTCTATTATGGGAACTAATGAAGAGGCCTGCTACCCATTCCTTTCCTTTGGTGTCCTCTAGTCCTTCTATTATGGGAACTAATGAAGAACTTTTCTTTATGCACTCTCTCCACACCACTCATGCTTTTATAGACCTCTATCATATCCCCCCTCAGTCTCCTCTTTTCTAAGCTGAGAAGTCCCAGTCTCTTTAGCCTCTCTTCATATGGGACCTGTTCCAAACCCCTGATATTGTAGTTGCCCTCCCCTCTCCCACCCTCTCTCTTCCCCTCTCCCATCTCCTTTTCCCAGTCTCCCCGAGTTTTGTTCAATAAAGAGAGTTTCTATTTTTGAACACACGTGTCCTTTATTTTGTACAGCAGGAAGGGGGGCTAGGGTGGGGTAAGTGGAAGGAGGTGAGGGAGGAATGGGGTACGAGCCCCCGATGGGGAGGACTGGGGTGGCTTTGCGGGCTTCACGGGGTGGAAGCTCTCCTGAAGCCCCTTGATTGACCCCCCCCTCCGGATGGCAGCCTGCGGCAAGTGCAGCCGGGCTGATGGCCGAGTGCTGTGATGTGCCGAGTGTGGGCGCTCAGGGCACTCCAAGCCAGGACTGCTTTGCAAGCAGGGAACCCCTGAGAACTGTCTGTCTGGGGTGGGGGTTGGGTCCCTTTAAGTACAGCCCTCGGCTAGCCTGAGGCAGCAGCTCCACACTCTAAGTCCTAATCTAATGCTCTGCCGGCACTGCTTCCAGCCATCCTTAACCTCAGTGGACATGCTAGTTCGAATTAGCAAAACGCTAATTCGAACTAATTTTTTAGTCTAGATGCACTAGTTTGAATTAGCTTAGTTCGAATTAACTAGTTCGAATTAAGTTAGTTCGAATTAGTGCTGTAGTGTAGACATACCCAAGGAGACTTGGACTTGGAAGACTAGAATCCCTAAGCACTTTTGAAAAATTTCCCTAAGAATATTATATAATTATAGATTCAATAGATACTGCAGCTATCCTGCACTCTGTAAACTCCTGCAGAACTTCTGTTGAATTTAGAATTGACCACATGATTGTCACAGAGATGTGGCTCTAAGTAGTCATGGTACACAGCACGCTGGCAGCACTGGGATCCTTAGCTGAAGGCTTATTGCTGTATTTATACGTGACTGAAATCTTTTTGGGCACATCACAAGTGGTGGTTTTGTTTTTCAAGGTGAACATAATGCAGATTAGAGATTGACCTGGATTGGAGCATTTTATTCCTAACCCCCCTTCCTCTAATAACTCTGGGGAGTACAGCTTTGGGTCTGATCCTGCTTCTGAACTTTTCCACTCAGTGGAAGTTTGTTTTGGATGGTGTAGGCACAAACAATCCTGCATCTTGATCTGGGATTAGATTAGATGACTTGCAGTCCCTCCAAATTCTATGATTCTATATTGATCAACTGGCCAAAACTGAATTCAGTACCAGTCTAGTTTGAATTAAAGTTGCTTGATTGGGCCCAGAATGACTAAGAAACAATGAATACTTTGTGCTGAGAGGATGGGGATACCAGTTTTAGAAGAAGCATGGATGGTTGGTTTAAAAAATATGGAGTAAAACCAGACTGTGCTAAGGATATCCCCACAATCAAGCTCTGAGTGCTGTCACAGCTTAGTTTTGCTCTATGTATATCTTCACCCATTTCCCTGTTGAAATGCCAGCATAAAAAGAACCCCTAATGGCATATATAGAAAAATGTCATTTTTATTCTGTGATGAATATTTCTAAAATGTTTTTAGTTTGCTTTCACAATAAGTCATGAGTTTAGCACAGAAATTGATTGCACATTAAAATTGTTTGGTACAACTTTCTAAAAATAATTGTAAAACTTTATTTCCCTCCCACATTAACTATTTTGAATTTTCAGTTACAAGCTCAGTTTTCAGACACACAAAAATATGTATTGTTTGACCATTTTATCACAAGATTCAAACCAGTAAAGGCTTGGCTTTCTGGTCTTGCTGTAGAGTTATGTAAACTTCCAGAGACCTTGTGTGAATGGAAGGAGTCTGAATCTGTGTCCATGGCAATCTGTTCAATGTGTAGAGGAAGTTACAATGGCACTAAGCCATGAAAAGGATCACTTGTTTTCATGGAAAGCAGTCAAGACATGCTTTGCATTCAGATAGCCAAGTTAATCAGAGCTGGACATCATTTATTAAGGATTTCTTTTTGAAAGCACTTAATGTTGGTCACCCGCTACAGTCAAAAAGTGCCACTTATTATAGGAACATAAGTAAACTCTACAGTTAATAGAAAAGCAGGAGAACAAATACATCGCAGACCAAAAAAATCCCATAATTATTTATAACTTACACCATGAAACTAGAAGCATGACTATGTTGGACAGGCCCAGATTCGTTGTCTAGTTTCTGCCAGTGTAAGTTAACTGATGCCAGGCTGTGAACCCTTAGCAGCAGGAAGTATGCAGTACGAGCCCCTCCCCCAACTCCCATTCCACCCTTGAGGAGGCTGGGGATGAGATGACCAACATATCCAACAAGGTAGGCATGGAGGGACCAAGGTACCCAGAAGTAGTTCAGAGAATCTCCAATGGAGCAACCACCAGCCATAGGGCTCCTTGAATTGGAGGGTATACCCTGGTCAGAGGGCATATTTGCTTCCCTGCTTCCCAGCAGAAGGACAGCCTGCTTTGCCCAAGCATGAATGCTTCCTATGGCACAACTGCCCTGGTGAGGACAGAATGACTCAAATTGCATCCACTTCTGCTGTTGTAGGAAAACTCAATCCTGCATGCTCCACTTTGGAGGGTTTTTCTTTTTGTAATGTTTAATAATTACATTAAATCTTAGAGCAAGAAGTACCAACTGCATGGATTGTTTTACATAATCTGTGCTCATTTGATCAGCAGGTACTAAACTGGCAAGATCAAGAAATTAATACCTGGCTTAGCTTCTTCATATCATTTCAGTGATGCTAAGGGCATATATACACAGCAGCGCTAAAGCCAAAACAAACTAGGCAACTTCAGCTTTGTCAGTTGCTTTTGGCTCTGTCTACATAGCAGGAAGTCTGAGAGAGAGCGCTCTTCCTCTGACTTCCCTTACTCCTTGTAAAATGAGGGTTACAGGAGTCAGAATAAAAGGTCCTCCAGCTCCACATTATTTTGACATTGTCAAAATAACTGCTTGTAGTGTAGATGCGTACTATGTTATTTCAGAACATCGGTTATTTCGAAATAACACTGCTGTGTAGATGTACCCTAAAAGATCATTTAACATCATAGCTTCATATGCTGCCAAGTATTTCCAACATAGGACAGTTGCTTATGATGATAAATTAATAGAGCAAATGTAGTAGAATAAAAGTACTACATACGTAATCTATATTATTTTAGTTTCTAGTTAATTTTTTAAAAATCAAGCAGGCATCAACAACATTTAATACACATTATAGGGGTAAAATAATTGGTGGTGATGCTATGTGAAGCAAAAATTTAATTTAATGTCCTCTTTTTCTTGTTTCTGAGGACTGGACACCAAAGTTCCCAGTGTGCCTTCTCTAGGCCATTCATTATTTTACATATATTTTTTCCCATTTTATTCATCTCCTTTTTAAGGTTTATAATCCCAGTCTTTTCATCTCTGTTAGTTTTTCCATACTTTTGATCATTCTCATCATTCTTATTAGCTCTTCAATATTTTTTTTGAGATTGAGTATCCAGAACTGTACATAATATTATGGATGAGTTTGCAACATTGATTTTTATAAAACCAGTATAATATTCTTTGTTCTCATCACCATCCCAGCTTTATTCATCCTATCATTAATTTGACAGCATCTGATGCAGAGGGTTTGTGAATTCCAAAGTCTTCACTGAGCAGCTTATATTGGAGGTCCCTTTCTTTAGCTGATAGTTAATTTTACCATACCATGAGATATATGAATAGTTTAGATTTCTCCCTCCAGTGCATACATATTACTTGCCATTTGTTAACCAACACATTTCCAGTTTTGTTCTATGTTCACGTACTTGTTTATCTCCCAGAAGTTCTTCACAATCCTCTAGTCCTATTAGTATAACTCTGTCATCTGCAGATTTTACGGTTTTCTCTTTATCTCAAATAGCCCCTAGAAACTTGCCATTTAGCCATATTGGTTTATTCTTTGCCTTCTTAGTTTGCTTGCTGGTCAGCAGTAGACATTTCTTCTAAGACTTTATTTAAAGCAGCATCCATATTAGGACTAAGATTTTTGCTTCCTTTATTTCAAACTTTATATCCATTTTGACCAACCATCTAATTTTGTTGAAATAAATATTTTCTAAAGTTTAGTGTCACTGTAGCTCTGTTTTTTATGTTGTGTGTCACTTGGAAGTAGAATTTAATTATATTGTGGCCATTGTTTATTTAGTGGTGCACTACAGTCCTTTTCTGAATTAGCTGCTGGGTGTTTGTTGAACACTAAGTCAAGATTAGCCTTTGTTCTTTTGTTCTCTAGCCATAATTGATTCCAGAAACAGTCTCTTAAAATCCTGAGAAATTGTTTTTTCTAAATGTTATCCCATGACCAGTGTATGTGTGGGTACTTGTAGTCCTTCCAGCACTATCATTTTGTTCCTACTTTGATTGCACAGGGCTGAGAGATCAGTCTCGTTTTCTTAATCCAGGGGCCAATCATGTAGCCCTACTAATATATATTTATCCTCATAGCTTGGCATTTGTATCTAGATAGATTCAGTGGTGTATTCCTGTCTACTCAGAATTTTTACCTTGCTAGATTCTGTGAAATCATTTAGATACAACTCTTTAACCCTTTCTTTTCAGACTACAATATTCCATCATTTGTATTGATAATACCTGTTCTATTTAGGTCCTCATCCATTGCAAGGCATTCTGATTAATCTAAATTTGCATTTAAGCATCTTGATTTTGTAGATAGGCAGTTACAGTTTTTACTCTGGGCTAGGTGCTAGATTTTATATAACTTTGCAATCTGATTTATAGAATTTACCTTTGTGGTTTTAACTCTGTAATTGTTTCACTCCAGTTTTAAATATAAGAGGGGTAGCCCTGTTAATCTGTATCCACAAAAACAACGTAGAGTCCTGCTTCATCTTAAAACAAGGGGCCTCAAACTCATGGCCTGCAGGCCATCTATGGCCTGAGTAGGTCCACAATTCCATCTTCACACAGCTACCAGAAGATGAGTCCATGTGGCCTGGAGGTGTGTGTGTCTATAATCTTCCCTCAAGCCCCTGCCAGCTCTCTTCCTGATACTGCTCCAGCCTCTTCCCACTCCTCCTTGCACTCCTTCCTTTAAGCCCCCATCCCTGAGGGAAGCAGCTTTTCCTTTGATAATGGAGAGTGAGGAATACCACTTTGAGTTGTTGAACTGCAGTCACATACAATGACCACTTGTTTTGAAGTTAATACTTGAATAGAAACGTCCATTTGCATCCCACAAGGCTTCTTTCTGATTTTTTGTGTTATTTAATTACACAGTATAAATATTTTCTACAACATTAAAATGGGATGCAGGTAAGTGAAAACAATGCTAGTAATGTTCCACTGGTTTTCATTAAGTTTAAACACCCACTACATTTGTATACTTTTAACAGTCACTTTGATCTACACTAATACACAAGTGAATTCGCTAGGACCTCTGGTATAAGCTAGCACCTGGTCTGCCAGCATCACACCATACATTGAATTTCCTTTGCCTAGCTGTACTACACATGGAACTGTAAATATTTCAGAAAAAAGTCCTACAGCTGAGGCCGTGGATTTAAGCTTTCTACTTAGTAGCTCAATTTAGGTCCAAGGATCTCTTTCGTATCTCCTGACATCATTGGTGTTAATATGTGGCATGACTACAGAGCACAGACTCTGTCCATCTAAGTTTGTCATGAAATCTTTTAACTTCATACCCACTGGCAAGTCACCTAGCAGTTCTCAGTCACCACATAGAATCATAGGGTTGAAAAAGACCTCAGAAACTCATTTAGTTCAAATCCTGCTCAAAGCAAGACCAACCCAACTAAATCATTCCATCCAGGGATTTGTCAATCTGGGACTTAAAGACCTCTAGGGATGGCGATCATACCACTTCCCTAGGTAACCCATTCCAGTGCTTCATCACTCTCCTAGTGAAGGAGATTTTCCCAATATCCAACCTTGACCTCCCATACTACAGTCTCAGATTATTTCTGCGTATTCTCTCATCTGCTGCCATTGAAAATAGCCTGGCTGCTTCCTCTTGAGAACCCTCCTTCAGGTAGTTGAAAGCTGCTACAAATGTTCCTTCATTCTTCTCATCTCTTCAAGGCACACTGTTGACTCATATCCACCTTTTCATCTACTGTAATTCCCGGGTCTTTTTCTGCCCAATGCAACAGTCTGTATGTGTGAAGACTGAGGGGGAAAAAAGCATTGAATACTTCAGCTTTTTCCACATCATCTGTCTCTAGGTTGCCTTGCCCATTCAGTAAGGATCACACCCATTCCCTGATCATCTTCTTGTTGCTAAAATACCTTTTGAAACCCTCTTTGTTATCCTTCATATCTCTTGCTAGCTGAAACTCTACTTGCACTGTTTCTATATTCCTCCATAGTCATCCTCCCACTATTCCACTCCCCACTTACCACAGGGCTTAGATCACCATTTCCCGGAAAATCTAGTTTCAAGTCCTCCTTGCTAGGTTAGCAAGCCTGACTGCGAAGATGATCTTCTCTTTCTTTCTTCGTTAGGTGGATCCCTTCTCTTCCTTGCAATCTTTGTTGCTGGAATGATATCCCATGGTTGAAGAATCCAAAGCCCTCTCTCTGATACTATTTGTGCAATCACTCATTTACCTTCACAATTCAATGATCCTTGCCTGGGCATTTTCCTTCAAGAGGGAGGATGGACGAGAACATGATTTGCACCTCAAACTCCTTTATTCTTCTTACAAGAACCTCATAGCGTGACAGTATCATTGGTGTTCACATGGAGGAAGAGGAAGGGTTAGTGGGCCAATAACTTGATCACCCTCAGTGGATGCTCCATCACATCCTGAATTCTAACTCCAAGCAAGTTGCACACTTTTCAAGTTTCCTGGTCTAGATGGCAGATGGATGGACACAATTGTTTATATTCCTGACGATCCATTTCCCCTATATTTACCTTTTAAAACAGAATTTGCTTAAGTAAAATTGATTGTCTAAGGAGCCCTAATTCACAAACATACAGTATTCTCCTCTGGATCAATTTTAAGGGAGGCACAAAGTTAATTAAATGTAATTTGGTATGTCAGGATAAAATGAGGCTTGACTCTTATAGATCTACTTCTGTTTCATTTCATATAGAGAACTGAAGTATGGAATCTGCCATTATGGGAAGGATTTCTTAGAAGGAAAGATGACAACATTATTTTTTGGCTGCTGCCAAAGTAGTTGAATGATTTTGATGAATCTGTTGCTTAGTGATTAGAAAAATGGTCTGTAAGCCAAGTGTTCTCAGCTTTTAATCCAAGCTGTTACGTGGCATAAGCCTGGGTAGCTTGCTTCGCTATTCAGTACCCAGCTGTGGAACTGTAATCAACAGAAAAATAAAGCTTGCATCTTTGCTGAGTCCTTCAGCATAAATATATTAGGCTTGTGCTCCAAAAAATATTTGGATTTTGATTGTAGAAGTTGTTTTTTACCTTAGCAAAATATGTCTGAGCTATTCATTGTTTAGAACAGAATTTTAAACTTGTCTAGATTGCTCAATATAAACCTTTCTACGGACCACCAGTTGCTAATGGAAACTCACTGTTAATTAAATAATTATACCCGAGTCATTTTGCTGGTGCTACAGCTAGGGAGAATAGACTAATTTAAATTATTAAACAGACTAAGCATTTTAACTTTCTCATGTTAGTTTATCAAACTTCATTTTACATAAAGTAAAATATGAATTTATGTCCAGTGCAAAAGGTTTCAATGTTTTCTTTATTTTAGTCTATAAAGTGGTACTAGACTATTTGTTGTTTTTAAAGTTTATCCTGTAGAGACTAACTTGGCTACCCACTGAAGTTTTTTTACTTATGGCAGGGGCGGGGGACCTTTTTTGGATCAGAGGCCACTGACCCACAGAAAAATCAGTTGGGGACCACACAAGTGAGAAGCAGAAAAATCTCCTGCAAAAAACCCCAATCCTCATTGATGTGGCCCCCAACTGAGACACCTCACTCTTCTAGTGCTCTAGCCCCACAGGACAAGGGAAGGCAGAGGGAAGATTTAAGTTCAGCGCTTTCCATAGGACAGATGTACATTTCTGGGATTCCAGGGTTAGTGGATTTTTGGGATCCCCTTAGGCTCTGGGGTGAAGACAAAAATAAGGGGTTCAGTATGCAGGACAGGGCTGCCAGTGAGTGGCATAGGGATAGGGGTACAGGATCTGGGCGGGAGGTGGGATGGAGGAGGGGGTGAAGAGGGCAGGGTCTAGAAGGGAGTTTGGAGGCAGGAGAGGGTGTGGGCTGGGGGTACAAGTGGGAGTTTGGGGGCAGGAGCGGTTGGGGGAGTAATGCAGAAAAGGTGAGAGGGTGAGAATGCAGCCTAATAGCTGCACATTAAAACCCTTGTGGCTGGTTGACTGTTGTGCAAATGGGCTGAAATTGTCATTTACGCACAAGGATAAAGTGCAAAGAAGATCGTGCTGTGATGGGGAGGAAGGGAAGCAAAAGAGTGAAGAGTAAAGGAAAGTGAAGCTTCTGCAAAGGAAACTTTTATTTCCCCCCTCCCCCGACATCTTCCCTCTGTTTCAGCCTTGCTCCCCTCAGCCTCATGATTCCCTCCCCAGCCTGATCCCCTGCATTGTCCCATCCCCCCACAGTGCTGCCTCTGCCTCTCCCATCCTGCCCCCGCATTGTCCTTCACTCCTCTTCAAACCGCCACATCTCTGTTCCCCTCAGTGCACTCACTGGCAGGGCAGCAGCACTGGGACTCGCAGCCCTTGGGAGCAGCGCTGAGGCGAGTAGGGGTCAGGGGAGGGGCGGGAGTGACAGTCACTTCCCTGCTCAGCCCAGCCCTTTGCCCAGGGCTTGCCCCTCATCAGCAGGCTGCCGCTCCAGGCACAGTGGGGCGCTAGAGAAGGGGCTCCTTGCCTTCACACCTCCCAAGGAGTAGAGTGGCACAGCCTGGGCCCCAGCACCCCACATGTTACTAGCTACCCAGCCCTGATCTGCGGAGCCCTGCCCCCTCCAGAAGCAGGAGGCAGAGCCTATAGAGCGGGGGTGGAGGTGGTGCTAACCCCTTAGATTCCAGGAGCTGAACACCCTGGCTGGAAGGGGTAGCCACACGGACATGTATGTGCTCCACTCTCACCCCAGAGCTGGCGCTCCAGTCTGCAGCTGTGCCGCTGAGGCTCAAGTCACAGCACGGGTTCCCTGCTGCTTGGGGCGTGGGGGAGGAAGGGGCTGAGCTCCTGCCCCACATGCGACCAAAAATTAGCTTGCATGCCATTTAGGGCACTCGTGCCATAGGTTGCTTACCCCTGCTCTAGATTCTGATCTGTTCTTAAGTACAAATAGTGAGTCTAGAAGCAGACTGAAATCCCATATGTCTAAGGTAATATAAAGAAATGCTAAAGTATGTTTTCTAAAAAGTTCAATTGCAAGTTTACATGTCCCCCTAATGAGAGAAAAAGCAAATTCCATTGACCAGATTCTTTCTTGTCAAATCATATCTGAAGATCCCAGAGGTGTTCATATGTCCTAGAGATGCATTGTATCACATGCTTTTTCTTAAATAAAAAGATTATGAAGAAAAGCATTACTGGATTATTTAAAGAAGGCAGAGGTGTAGAAGCTAGTGTCTATTCATTTGAATAACTTTCCTCTAAAGTCTGACACAAAAAGTTCAGTTTCTCTTTTCGTAACAAATGATCCTAAGGCCATAGAAATCAACTAGAGTCCATACACTGAGTTGTTTGAGCTTTGGATTAGGCCCATGAGATAATATTTTCAAAAGGATCTAAACAATTTAGGTTTCTAAATTCTGTTTTCAAAAGTAATTTAACCATGTAGGATAATCATCCCACCGAATTTATAAGAGACATGGGATTTTAAGTAAAGCTGTGTAAATAATAGATTTTTTTTTTTTTTGCTTCATTGGCAAAATACTGAAAAATTAGAAGCAAAAAGTTTTGGGTTGATATAAAATTGATTTTTTTGAGATTTTTAACAAATTGAAATGTTGAAAAACTTGGGTTTGGGAAGAACTACACATTTTCTTTAGCCAAAAATGAAATGTTTCATTTTGATTGGGCTTTTTTACATTATTATTATGTAAACAAAACTCAAAGGATATTTTGAAAGTAAGTCACTTCAGATCAAATAATCAAAAGAGCTCA
Organism: Pelodiscus sinensis; assembly: GCF_049634645.1. Classification (NCBI taxonomy): domain Eukaryota; kingdom Metazoa; phylum Chordata; order Testudines; family Trionychidae; genus Pelodiscus; species Pelodiscus sinensis. Next base: position 42,045,214 of record NC_134711.1, on the reverse strand, counting down.
TTATGTTTTACTGAGACAGCCTTTAGCCAATTCAGCATAAATTTGCAAAATATTTTGGTAAATGCAAATCTGCATATTTCCCTGTGAAGAAAAAGTTTTGGGGCAAACTCTTTTACACAACTATTCCTAAAGTGACTTTTAACAATGGCATTTGGGTCCTTAGGTCACATAACTGCTTCTGAAAATTATTCATAGTATATTATGCTCAGATCTTTCCCTGCTTCCCTCCACCATCTCAACCATACTGGGTTGAAAGTAATTGGAAATACACTAAATGTTTGGTTTTTTTTTTCTTGTCTGGATGATTGAGTCATTGCAAATGACCATAAAAAATAATGGCTATGAAATTTCTGTTATTGTGTTGGTGAAACTATGCCTTGCTCTTAGGCTTTATCACATTTTTGTTCCAAATATTTAATTTCTTTATACTAGAAAATCAGAGCCAAGATCTATTTACTCGTGGTTAGGGAGTACTGACAGCTGAATGCCACAATATGTGACTCTTCATTTACGTTGAACTAATTTGAAACCTATGAGAGATGAGCTGAGGTGAAGTTTTCCAGTTCAGCATTACAAAATTCAAGACAGCAAGCAAACGGTCATAACACGCATTCTGTGACTCATCAGACAAATTGAGACCTAGTGTGTCAATAACACACAAGAATTGGTAAAAGGCCTTTTTATTGTTTTACACAAGGTTGGATTACTGTATATAGAGATAATGATTGCAGAAAGGTGAAGTTTCATATTTTCAGTGGTTGATTAAATGTTGCATCTTCATTGAGGAAAATTATCTAAGTTTGAATGTCCTGTAGTCCATCTTCCTGAAAGGATGTTATTTCATTCAGCATTTTGGGACAAATTTAGAACTAGATTAAAGTTTAACTGAATTCAGTAGAGACTTGGATAGAGAAAATATTAAATGTACTGTATTCTGAAATTAGCTGAATTCTCTCTCTCTTTAGGTTTATCTGAAATGTGTGTAAATCAGCCTTACTTTTTTTCAAGTATTTCGCACCATATGTTAGCTAACCATGTGGCTTCACACAAACCCTGAACAGTTTCCCATGCAGATTTTTTCCAAGGATGAGTCCATAACCATCACATATGCATCAGCAAGTTGCACAGATATACATAGAGTTTAAACACATGATTCCCAAGCCCCCCTGGGAAAATGCCCTTGTGAATCCACAGAGGGTCTGCAAAGTTCCAGTTTTGTGGTATTTCAGAAAACCAGGATTAGGTTCCTCTCATAGATCCTTTTTCCTCTCATATATGCATATCTTGGAGAGCCAATATTTGGACCTAAAAACACACCAGATGGTAATAGTAATATAAATAGCAATACACTGAACTGCAGAATAGAAAGTGAGTCCAGCAAAAGAAATATCATGAATATATATGTAAGAATTCCCATTACCTCAGTATTTGCAGTATTCTCTGTACTCATACTTTACTAACATATATTAGAGGGAAGTACTGAGATCCTGGTTGTGGTAATAAGGTTAATGAATACTGTTTAAGTACAGCCAATGTACAACACACCGGTAAGTTTCCAGAAGATTAGAAATGTAATGATGCTTTGCTGTACAGAATTGTGCAGGACATTCATTTATTACTGATGTAAAAACATCAAACCCTTATTGGACTGAGGATTAGATGATTGCTGGCCTACATCTTTTGCCAAAAACACAGTTTGGGCGTAAGAGCCCATGCGGGTACTAACTGCCTGAAATGGGTATAGAAAAGGCTATAACTTCATGTACCCCTATGTTGGCCAGTGAGCTGGCTGGATAAAAAGGGAAGCACACACTTTACCTTCTCCAGTGCAGCGACCACTCTGGCATGCTCTCCCTAGAAGCTTTGATTTAACTAGAATTACTGCTGAAAACTTGAGACTATCTCCTTTATACTCTAATGCACCTTTGTTTGCAAAGACACATTCCAGCCCTTACTGAAAGTAGGAATATAAGTTATAAAATCTACTTTCCATATCCTGTTTTACTAAGTATATTGACTGATTAAAAATAGTGCAGGCCACTAGTAAATTGTATGAAGATTTTAGCAATATATTAATTATGATAAATGTTTTCCCCAATCATGTTAATTGCTTGGTCTTTTTTAATAAATTAGTAAAGGCTACATGAAATGTCAGGAGATGTGTATATGCATTCAGGCTGGGAAATTATCTACATAATGGTTCCTGCATTAAGTGTATCCAAACCTAAGTTATGACATGGACTGGAAACATGATATAAATACTAAGAATAAGCAGTGGGATCATGGGGTAAGCATTAGAATGCGTTGATGAAACTTTCAAGGCAGCCTGCTTTTCGATTTGAGAAGACCTTTAATAGGATGCACAAGAACAGTCTTGTTAATATTAAGTGTTTCATCTTTTTTGACATCTCTTGCCCAAGGTTAATCAGACAGTAAAGTAATATACATTTGTGCAAAAAGGAAATGTCCACACTGCTTGTTTTTGCGCAAAAACCTCTTGTGCAAAAACGGACTGGAAGAGATTATGCAAATGAACCATGAGAAAATGCTAATCCGTGCTTCATTTGCATTGCCTCTTCCGGCAAAGTGTGTAGTGTAGCCATAGCCATATGTCATACTGACAGACTATATACTGAGTGACAGAAGTACTCAACACTTACTAAACTTACTAAACAGATGTATTTAAGAAAAAGCACTTAGCACAGTAAAATACTATGGTACAGTAATCCAAATACAACCATGTGGCTACTTTTGGTCATTAGTGACTTGTTAATAGTAACCAACTTATGTGGCATACTGCTGTAAGCACTGTGGCATATATTCAGTCTCTCACAGGCAGCAGCCTAAAAAAATCATCAAATTCAATAGCAAATTTTGGAGGAAAAAATCATGCTGCCAAGGATGGCTTGGAAAGTAGCCAAGAAAAATGATAAATGACAGTAAGAAAATGCAATAATAATGTAATGGGTTTGCATCTTCTTGTGCATAGCAGTTCATATGAATTCATTAACTGTATGTTTCCAGGCTTCTCCTATACCCATGTCTGTTTCTACTACTCTGAGGATATAATTTTTAATGTAGAGCTGCAGAGTATGAATGGCCCTTGCAATGAATAGTTTTAAGCCTATACAACACTTTAGCATGTATAATAACACTTTAATTACTTGCAGGTAATAAAGTGATAGGGAATAGTCAGCATGGGTTTGTGAAGAACAAGTCATGCCAAACTAATCTGATAGCTTTCTTTGATAGGATAACGAGCCTTGAGGATAAGGGAGAAACGGTGGATGTCATATACCTAGACGTTAGTAAGGCATTTGATATGGTCTTGCATGATATTCTTATTGATAAACTAGGCAAATATAACTTAGATAGGGCCACGATAAGGTGGGTGCATAATTGGCTGGATAACCGTAGTCAGAGAGTTAATGGTGCTAAATCCTGCTGGAAAGGGATAACAACTGGAGTTTCACAAGGGTCAGTTTTGGGACCCGTACTGTTCAATATCTTCATCAATGATGTAGATATTGGGATAGAGAGTACGCTTATTAAGTTTGCAGATGATACCAAACTGGGTGGGGTTGCAATTTCTTTGGAGGATAGGGACATAATTCAAAATGACCTTAGCAAGTTAGAGAAATGGTCAGAGGTAAACAGGATGAAGTTTAATAAAGAGAAATGCAAAGTGCTCCACTTAGGAAGGAACAATCAGTTCCATACATACAAGATGGGAAGCGACTGTCTAGGAAGGAGCATGGCGGAAAGGGATCTAGGGGTCATAGTGGACCACAAGTTGAATATGAGTCAACAGTGTGATACTGCTGCAAAAAAAGCAAATATGATTCTAGGTTATATCAACAGGTGTGTTGTAAGCAAAACTCGTGAAGTCATTCTGCCACTCTACTCTGCACTAGTTAGGCCTCAGCTGGAGTACTGTGTCCAGTTCTGGGCGCCACATTTCAAGAAAGATGTGGAGAAATTGGAAAGGGTACAGAGAAGAGCGACAAGAATGATTAAAGGTCTAGAAAACATGACCTATGAAGCCAGGCTTCATGAACTGGGCTTGTTTAGTTTGGAAAAAAGAAGATTAAGGGGGGACATGATAGCGGTTTTCAAATATCTTAAAGGGTGTCACAAGGAGGAAGGAGAAAATTTGTTCCTCTTGGTTTCTGAGGACAGGACAAGGAGTAATGGGCTTAAAGTGCAGCAAGGGAGGTTTAGATTGGACATTAGGAAAAAATTCCTAACTGTCAGGGTGGTCAAATATTGGAATAAATTGCCAAGGGAGGTGGTGGAATCTCCGTCTCTGGAGATATTTAAGAACAGGTTAGATAGACATCTGTCAGGGATGATGTAGACGGAGCTTGGTCCTGCCTTGAGGGTGAGGGGCTGGACTCGATGACCTCTCGAGGTCCCTTCCAGTCCTATGATTCTATGATTCTATGTCTGTACATGGCTGGGTGCACAGAAGAAAGCAGATAGGCAGGTTTTATTACAGTTTGCTTTGTGATGGAAGATCAGTATGTCAATGAAAACTCTGCTGAGGAGCACTTAAATGGAAGAGAGAAAATGTAAGCCATGTCTAGACCCTGAACTTGATCTTGCTTTCCTTGAAATCAGTGAGAATTTTGCCTATCTCAGTTTCAGTTGGAATAGAAAAGGGCTCTCTAAGGACTGCTAATCATAACAATACTAGTTTGAATACTTTTGTCTCAGTGTTTAAAAGTTATTTTAATTTTTTAAAATGTTGCTAATGCAATCTCTAGACATAAATCCAGACCAGTATTCAAGCCACACAAGGTAACCTCCATCTTCCAAATGATAAAAAAATCCTCACAATGAGGACTATGATATTTCCAAAAAGTTCAAAAGACAGTTAGATTCTTAAAACCAGCTTTTTTGGTAAATATCCAAAGGCCAGATTCTGCTCACTTACCACTATGCAACCCTGTTTACTTGAATATTGCATGGGTGTAAGTTAAGGATAATTAGCCACTATGTCAGTAGTTCTCAAACTTGAGATACCGCGACTCCCCTCTAAGTTGCTTGCAACCCCCCGAGGGGTTGGGACCCACAGTTTGAGAAACACTGCGCTATGGGTATGTCTAGACTACATGGCTCCGTCGACGGAGCCATGTAAACTAGTTTACCCGGCATAGGCAAAGAAGTGGGGATTTAAATAATCCCCGCTTCATTAAAATAAACATGGCCGCCGCGCAGTGCCGACCATCAGCTGATCTGGCACAGTACGGCAGTCTAGATGTGTCTCTGTCGGCTAGAGAAGCCTTTACCGACCGATCCTGTAAACCTCATTTCGCAAGGCATAAGGGATCGGTCGGCAAAGGCTTCCCCAGCCGACAGATCCGTGTCAAGACTGCTGCACTGTGCCGAATCGGCTGATCATCGGCACAGCGTGGCGGCCATGTTTATTTTAATGAAGCGGGGATTATTTAAATCCCCGCTTCTTTGCCTATGCCTGGTAAACTAGTTTACATGGCTCTGTCGACGGAGCCATGTAGTCTAGACATACCCCAGGTGAATAGTCACACTTTGCTAAGCATGTAGAAGGTCATTTGTACTCTGTCAGGGTATGTCTACACTACCCCGCTAGTTCAAACTAGTGGGGGTAATGTAGTCATCCGCAGTTGCAAATGAAGCCCAGGATTTGAATTTCCCGGGCTTCATTTGCATGAAGCTGTCCGGCGCCATTTTTAAATGCCGGCTAGTTCGGACTCCGTGCCGTGCGGCTACACGCGGCACGGACTAGCTAGTTCAGATTAGACTTCTAATCTGAACTAGCTGTACACCTCGTTCCACGTACAGCTAGTTCAGATTAGAAGCCTAATCCGAACTAGCTAGTCTGTGCCGCGTGTAGCCGCGCGGCACGGAGTCCGAACTAGCCGGCATTTAAAAATGGCGCCAGCTGGCTTCATGCAAATGAAGCCCGGGAAATTCAAATCCCGGCCTTCATTTGCAACTGTGGATGACTACATTACCCCCGCTAGTTCGAACTAGCAGGGTAGTGTAGACATACCCTCAAATAGGGAAAACAAATGATTTCAACTTTAGAGAGGGTGCGTAAGAATAGGAGATTTTTAACAGCTTGATTTCGCAGTCCTAACTAAAGTAGTTTTTATTGCTGTGGTATTCTTTGGGACCACATATGAGAGAGTCATAAGACAACTAGAACCAGAAGTAAGTATGTCTTGATGTATGTGTTGTAGACAATAAAGCATAGTCTTACTAAGAACTAATATTTTAAAACAAACATTCCAAAGTCCAGATAAATGTCCCTGCTAATGCCTTAGTTGTAGTATTTACATGATGTTGTGTTTATAATATTTATAGTACATGTGTTAATAAAACTACAGTGCTGAAATGCCTTGTTTGGGGGGGGATAGAAAAACCTAAACGTTTTCATAGTAGGAAAACAACAAAAATAGATTAAAATGCAATAAACTCCTTTATGTTTTACTCCTATTCAACATTTTTGTAGAAAGACTTCCTAATGATTGATTTATAATGGATGCAGATGCTGTTTTCAGTTTACCTATAGAACACTAGTGAAGCATATGATAGGTTGGATCACAAGTTCCCTTTGGGTTGTTACCCAGTGTGCTGATCAAGCCACTGACACCTGACTTCCTGCCCTTGGGTTCCATACCATCCTCTTGTTAGCCTAGGCACAGAATTGCAGTTACTATCCTGAAGAGCAATACAGAGGATGAACAAACTCAGCACTGGGAGGGCTCAACTATAGGGTGGCTGACAGCACCTAAGAGCCCAACCCCTAAAAGGGACTAAACCCCCAAATAAATGTGTTACTTTGTCTAAAAGTTTTACATAAAACTTATAAGTTTGCCTTCTTTTTCAATTAAAGAAAGATATGCACAGTGCTTACTCCCTCCTCCCAATAGTGCTTGGTCCTGCCATGAAGGCAAGGGACTAGAATCGATGACCTCTCAAGGTCCCTTCCAGTTCTACTGTACCATGATTCTATTATTCTAACAGTGGTTCCTTTACATTCCTAATGGAACTCTGAGCATTCCTATAATTTTTCATGCCTTATTCATCACAGGCCCTTTTCTGTTAAACTCAATGATAGAATTCCCATTGACTTTAATGGGAGAAGCAGCAATCTCCATACCTCCATCAAAGATGGACCAGACCTACGTAGAGCCCTTCTTTAGTGCTTTTTAAATTAGATTGTGGGATTAGAGGAAAATACTGGGAGACATGAGATTACGCAGGACTAAGACACATTTACAAATTGAATAATACATAATTAATTTCTAACCTGTATGTACAGAACATCAGCCTTACATTGTTTATTTTCAGATTTTTATCAATGCAGAAATAAGATGTTCTCTATTCATGTCCATATTCCATAAATAAATTGCTTGATAGTACAAGCTATTTGATGAAAGAGGAGATTCTATTCTAGGCCTTTTAGAGACACAGGCCTGAAGCTGAAGCTCATGAGAAAAGGTTTCTAAGGTGGTTTTAACTTACCTTTGTGCACCCTGAAGATTGTTGGTGGTTGGAGTGGTTCCCAGTATAACTAAGTCCTAAGAGCATGTATAAAAAGCAGCAGCCCTGCTCAAAGTCTCTGAAGTACTGTGTGCTGTGGCCCTACCCTAACATGCCCCTCCTGCCCTGAGCAACATCTCTCACATTAGGGATTGGGAAGAGGGTCCCCAGAAGCTCAGGCCTGAGTCTTTCTACTTAAGTTTCTGTACCAGGAGGCTCTCACCTGGCTGGATCTGAGGTTTTAAAAAACCTTTTTTTGTCATTCTTGCCCCTTTACCCAATGTCAGTAATATAGAGGGGCCAGAACAAATGTGAGGGCCACATACAGGTGACTGACAGCTTCCGTGAGCCCCCACGCAAGGTTGTGGGTGGGGGCCTTGGGTAGAAGTGGCCCTCAGAGCTGTGCAGAATGTGCAGAGTGGTGCTCTGGAAGCTACTTAAAGGGCCCAGGGCGCCATCTATCACCTTGCTGCAGTAGCCCTTTGAATCACCGGGCCTCAGGGCTACAGCCTCCTTTGCCTTGCCCTATCGAGGGGCCTGGTCACATGCATAGAAGTGTTTTTGTTTTTATTGACAGAACTATTAATTATTTACTTTTGCATTTTAATTAATAAAAATTGTGAGACTGAATCTCTTACTTACCCAGAAGTAAATTAGGAGCAACTCCATTAAGGTAAATAGAGCTAAGCAGGTGGTTTAATTGATGTAGTAAAAGGGGGTGAGATTTAAAACTGATGTGAGGGGAGATTCTGACTATTTATGTTTATAATTTGTGAAAATTAACTACTAGATTTTGTCATTCTCAGTCCTGCTCTTTTAACCAGAAAACCATCTTCCTCCATTTTCTCCTCATGGCTAAGGAATGAACATGCAACAAGGTCACCAACAAATGAGTCAACCTGGTAGTTACCCCCTTTTGATCAGTGTAGCCTCTTGCCAGAAATGTTCCTTAAATGCCAATGGAAATGCAATGTGCACTGCTGAAATCAATGTATGCAGAAATAAAATTAGTTTCACAGCCTCAAAATAAAATGTCCTTGGAGAAGGCTAGGAATAAGGAAACAGACATTTTGATTGTTTTTCACTCCTATCAGACTTTCGTAGAAAGGTAGTCATACAACTAGCTAAAACGGGATCCTGTGATTCAGCCAACTTGCTGTATGTATAAATCAAGCTGTGGAAACATGTTATCCAGCTTCAGACAGTTCTATGTGCACATGAAGACATGAAGTATTTTTGCTTTATACCGTAAAACCTCCAGTTCAAACTATTTTTAGGTGTTGGATGAAATACTTAGCCACGTTAATGACATTTTTAAAAATCAAGCACTAGGTCCAGAAATTTAGTTACAAAATGGCAGCTATGACTTTGTTTTTTGTTTCCTCTTAACAAATTTCTTCCGTTCTGCTAAAACAAATCTTTAATTTAGGCACAATAAAACATTACATTTACCTAAATGCCTACTCCCAGATAGCCAGAAATAAAGTGGGTGTAGATTTGCTCATTTTAACACACAAATTACACAAAGATATGCTGCTTCCATTTTGTCCATACATTATCAAGTGGTACACAAAGCATTACTGTGTCCCACAGTATTATTACATCGGTACCACAGAGGAAAAATTGCTACATTTGTTCATTCTCTCTCTCTTTCCTCTAACTCTTTCTCTTCTCCCCCTTCCATACCATGCATTATTTCTGCCATCTTATCCTTCCTCAAAGCAGTTGTATATATTTTTCTTTTTTTGCAATTTTCAGTTTATTGAAATGGAAAGAAAGCAATAGGAAAAATTAACATAACTGCAAATGTGGGAAGGAATAGTATTTGTAAATCAGTTTTCTGTGAGCATTTTGTAAAGAATACAATAGGTGAATAGCAGAGTAAAGAAGGTGTATGAACTTAGGAAGTCCTTTGGCATTTATACAGGCTTCCCACAAGATTTACTGAGTAGAAAAGTGTATAATGCATTAAAAAAAAGTGAATCCTTCTCTTTTTTTCTTGTTCATTGAAGCTATCACTCCTTGTCCATCAGACCTCCATATGGAATTTAAAAAGTGGTGGTATTCTCTCACGCCCAAACTCTACTTCGTTAGCATATGAATGTCCAACAGATTGTTTGAAGTAACAATTAGGAGAACAATAGATAAAGAAGGAAATTAGAGACAGCAACTAACACCTGGGAATTAGGGCTTAAACAGCTTTCTTTTACATACTGATTAAAAGAAAACTATAGCAAATACATGTTGACTGAAAAACGTGGTACAGAAGTAGTGTTAAGTACATAATGCATGGCTTGGCTGTCACTTTCAGTTATACTACATAGCTCACTCACTGCTTTGCGTCATAAGGGACTGATTCTGCTATCTTTGTGCACACCAAACTCCTGTTGACTACACGGAGTGATAGACATGTATAAGGGCTGCAGGATTTCAGGAGAAATATCTTAAAAGTGTTGGAGTGATGTGGATGATATAGGCATCCTGTCAAAATTTGCCACATGCATCTACTCCAGGGAAACAATTGGAAAATATTATGATTTGTAAATATGTAAATATATATTCTTGTCAGGAAGCAACTATAATTGTAATATCCTATAATCAACAGTATATGATGGCTTTCTCCCAGGGATCTTTGTGAAAATGATATATGAACCTTGCTCGGGTAACTTTTGTTCTTGTAAAATTTTACATCTATGGCACAGTATGAGCAGAATTATCTTATAGCATTCTCTCAAAGACGACAATCAGTACATGCCCTTGGTTTATAGTTAGTTGTTTCTGTTGTAGGTTACAGTCTGAGTGGCCATATTTTCCAAATAGAAAATGGGATATTCCACTGAGCTATCCCAAGCCTTCCTCACCTGCACTGGGCTGTCCTGAGCTTCCCTTCCACGTTGGGCTGCCATAAGTGTGCCACTGAACCCTACATACCCCCTACCCCCCAACAAGCTGGGTCTGGTGTCACTGCTCACTTGAGCCCTGTCTGTCCTAGACCTCCCCCCCGCCAATAATGCTCCCTCCTCTCCACCCCCGCCCCTGGCATGTTCCTCTGTACCCCACTCTTTCACAAAAGTGAGTACAGTAGTTGTCCCGTTTGCTCTTGACAACTTATTAAGACTCTCCTACTTATTTTGACTCCCTGAGAAAGTGGACTGTTGTATAAGTGGTTTTTTATCACAAACAATTACATCATATTTAGGTTGCTTCCTGTCCCAAGAGACCAGTCACTTACCCAGATCAGTTGGGACTCTAGATCTTTCACCAAAAACAATGCTGGGAGCCAATTTTATAGTAAATTAACTAAATGTTTATTAGATAAGACAAGGAAATGAGAGTTAAGAGATTAATGCATGTCAGATATAGACATTTGTAACTCCGAATGGTGGCAGTGATGTAATAAATTGCCACTTTTCCAAAAGGCTTTTCTAGGATACCCAGAAGCGGTCTGAGGACTTTTGCTTTGCATCTGATACACTTCCCTGTAAGGGTACATCTAGACTACAGGGTTTTGTCGACAGAAGTTTTGTCGACAGATACTGTCGACAAATCTTTTGTCGACAAAGAGCAAGCTTTTGCTGAACTACATTCAGTTCTGTCGACAAAGCAAGCTGCTTTGTCGACATGGCAGTGTAGACGCAAGGACAGTTTACATGCAATAACGCTTTCAGAAGGCGTTATGCCTCGTGAAATGAGGTTTACCAGCGTTGACAAAACTGCTGAGTTCTGTTGACGTTATGTCGACAGAACTCAGTGGTATTGTGGACGCAGGTATAGTTTTGTTGACAAAAGTCCACTTTTGTCGACAAAACTCTGTAGTCTAGACACACCCTAAGAGTGCAAACAATCCAGAGATCCAGGATTTTTCTTTGAATCCATACATATAGCTCCTTCTCATAAAAAAACAGTGTAGAATGTCACTACCCACATGGGTTTTTCCATTGATAACAGAAAGTGAGACATGCATTTTGAGTCTTTGACCTCTGATCATCACACACACTGACCACTTGTTTTGACGATAGAACTTTTCTGTTAAAGTTCTTACATTTCACAAGGCTTTTTCTCTCACCTGATGGGTTATTTAGTTAGAGGGGTATATACAACATAAATGTTTACTACAACAATGTAATGGGATACAGATAAGTAAAATCAATGCAAGTAACACTCCACTAGCTTTCAAGAGGTTTAAACATCAATCACACTCTTATACATTTAACAATCATTTTGATCTATACTAAATATAGATCAGGAATGAGCTGATACCTCATCTGCTAATGTCCCATCTTGTTTGTGGATTCACTTTTTATTTTTTTGTTACTGATGTTTTTCTGTTTTATTTATTTATTGTAGATTTGGTTTATGGATACTACAGACAGCAGAGAAAAATGATTGAAGAGATTGACTGGTCCTATACAGGTAAATACTTTATGTGATTGAAGAAAATATTTTGATTTGATATTTCACATTCACTATTATAACTCCTGGAGCCTGTAATATAGCTGTTGCTAAAATTGAACTGGCAACTGAGTTATATATACAGAGTTTGAAATTAAGTCTGCAAAGTTTCAGGAACAAGTTCTGATTCAGCAATGGTAGAACACGCTGGATTTTGTTTTCATTGATTGTTACACTAAAAAAGGTATGACCTTATTAAGTGGTGTTTTAATATGCAACTACCTTTAAGACTTGAGTTCTCACCCTCTATTGTTAAGTGCTTTTTCTCTTCACCTTTATATTACAATTTGGGGACTACGCAAGGCAGACAGGCCACAACTGGCTAGGTCTTAGTTGAAGGTTAGCAAACTTACTTGCTCAATGACCACTACTGGATTCTGTAGGATTCAGCTTCAGAGCAGCTGAGTATCTTTTCCACCAGCTACCACACTGGTTAACCATCTTCACGATCATTCAGTCTGGCACAGAGCTCCTATCTGTGGCAGGAAAGGATATTAGTGCTGCTTTGGATTTACCCATTTGTGTTTAGAATGGAGTGAATAACAGGTGACTATAACTTATATACACAGGCTGTATAAAAACTTCAGGATTTGGCTCCCAGATTTTGCTTGAAAACACTGCTGTCTTTCAGATATATTGAAATGATAATTTAGTTCTAAAATGTTACTTACATCTTACCCAGAACCAATTTTAAAAATTCAAATTAACTTACTGTAGTTGTACATAGCCACATACTTTTTTTTATAGCTTTAATTTGTTTAGTCACTTTCAAAAGGTACCACTTTACGCCTTTTTGCCAAGAACCTGGCAAATTTCAGCTTTTATTATTTTCAGTTCAAAAACTTTCTGAAGCCTCAGATAACTTTTCAAATCTTCCTATATCTAAAAAATAGATATAAACTGATTTTAGTCTCTATCTTTCAGTTTGTAAAACAAAACGTTTTCTTCCAGGGTGAAACATGTCTAACAAGTTTGAGCCTAAAGAGAATTGAAGCAGGCAAGTTATAAACTCCTTAACAATGAGTTTATAATGGAAATACCTACTCAGACATGTTGCATTGTGGCAACCAGCGGTGAAATCAATCAGCACAACATTCCTTATTCAAAATCCTTCTCTGCCTTTTGTAAACATTATTCTGTATAAAAGAAGTAGGGTTGATCGCAAAGAATACATACACTCAGAGGTCAAATCCTAATCCCTGTGCCAATTACTAGAAAAGGGCCTTTGCACAGGGGGTCAATATGGGGTTCAGTGAAGGTCTGAACCTCCATTTAGGCCACGAAACATCATCAGAGGTTTTTTGCAGCTGCTACTACTCCCTCAGGACTGCAGTAACACTTCCAAACTGAGGGCACCCTCTCTGCCTGAAATGTTTATGGTTGCATTTATACCTTGAAGATGGACAGACTTATCTGTGAGCAGTTTATGAGTCTGGGAACACATTGCTCAGCTAAATTGCATTGCATGAGGCCTTCTAAGATGCAAGGCACCATAGTCTTTCTCACGTCATTCTTGGTCTTATATTTTCAAGGTATCTCCATTTGAATGCATTTGTTGTTACTAAACTTGCATTTGCCTAGGTACTCAATTTTGCCAGCTCTCATGATTTTATCACAATTCTCATGAGTGATGTGTTCCTTAAAACTCCAGCTCCTGGAGTCAAGAGGTTATATGACAACTTTAGGTTTCATTTTTTAAAAAGTAAGTTTCTAGCTTGCACGGTTCTAGAGAACCACATAAAAATGTAACAAACTGGGTGTGGTCTAAGGCTCAAAAGCAAGAAGGCAAATAAAAAAAGAACCCAACCTTTATTGAAGTTCAACATTTTTAAGCTGCTCACATGAATTGTTGAGGCCTGACTCATGATTTCTGAGTTTTCAGGATGACAATGCTATGTATGCACAGGCCTGTTTATATATAGAAACTAGGGCTTTGGCACATAAACTTGCATGTGGAGCTTTGGATATGCAGCCCAAACTGAGAGAATGTACACATTCCTTTAGTCAGACACAAATTATGCTTGGATTTGATAGCCTTGAATCCTGAGCACTATAGAGTCTGCATCTGTTGCTTTGTGGGAATAGTTGCCAACTTTCTAAATGAACAAACCTTAACACAACTTCCTTGTCCCTCCCCCAGTGCTCCATGCCCCACTCATTCCACCCTCCCTCCGTCCTTCACTCTCTCCCACATTCACTCACTTTTACAAGGCTGAGGCAGAGGATTTGGATGTATGAGGGGGCATGGGCCCTGGAGTGGGGGGAGAGGTAGGGCTGACGGGTTTGTAGTTGGCATGGGGTTCCAGGCTGCACCTAGGGAGGTGGTTGGGTTACAGGATGGGATGTGGGCTGTGGGCTCTGGGAGGTACTTTGGAAGCAGGAGGGGACTCAGAGCTGGGACAGGGGATTGGAGTGCAAGAGGGGGGTGAGAGACGCAGGTTCCGTCCAGGTGACACTTTCCTCAGGCAGCTCCCAGAAGCGACTGGCATGTCCAGCTCCTAGGGTCAGGGCTGTCCAGGCAGCTGTATGCCTGGGTGCAGGCAGGGAGTGCCCACAGCTCCCATTGGTTTCAGTTCCCAGCTACTGGAAGCTGCAGACTCAGCATTTGGGGAGGGGCAGTGTACCCCAAACACAGAGTCTGCAATTTCCATTGGTCAGGAACTGAGGCCCAACTAATGGAAGGAGCTGGGCATGCCAGTTGCTTCTGGAAGTTGCATGGAGCCAAGGCTGGTAGTGAGCCAGCCTTAGCTCCGCTGCACTGGTGTCTGGACTTTGGCGTATTAAAATCTCTCAGATTGTCTTAAATCATAGAATCCTAGGGTTGGAAGAGACCTCAAGAGGCTATTGAGTCCAAATCTCTGCTAAAAGCAGGACAAAGCCCAGACAGGGCTTTATCAAGCCAGGACTTAAAAACCTCTAGGGATGGAGATTCCACCATCTCTCTAGGTAACCCAGTCCAGTGCCTCACCATTCTTCTAGTGAAATAGTTTTTCCTAATATCCAGCATATCCCTCACCGCAGCTTGAGACCATTGTTCCTCATTCTGTCACCACTGAGAACAGCCTCTCTCCATCTTCTTTGGAACCCCAATTCAAGTAGTTCAAGGCTGTTATCAAATCCCCCCTCACTCTTCTCTTCTGTAGACTAAATAAGATCAAATCTCTCAGTCTCTCCTCATAAATCATGTGCTCCAGCCCTCTAATCATTTTGTTGCCCTCCACTGGACTTCCTCTGATGCATCCACATCCTTTCTGTAACGTGGGGCCCAGAACTGGATGCAGTACTCCAGATGCGGCCTCACCAGTGCCAAAGAAAGGGAATAATCCCTTCCATAGATCTGCTGGCCATGTTCCTACAATTGCACCCCCAATCCCATTAGCCTTCTTGGCTACAAGGGCACACTGTTGACTCATATCCAGCTTCTCATCCACTGTAATCCCCCAGGTCCTGTTCTGCCAAACTGATACTTAGCCAGTCGGTCAGCTAGAACTCAGAGAAGGAATAGTGACACAGAGATGTCACTTTGTTTACCCCTTATTCACAAGGAAGAATTCTCAACTCTCACTCCTGACCAGCTGCAAATCATAACCCCATGCCACCCCTTACCTGTGTGCCAGCTTAAATTAGGTTTGCCTAAATATTAGGAATGCAGAGCTAAGGCTCCACCCATTCCCTACTCCTCTCTGTGCATTTTGTAGCCACTTGTTTGGTAGTGGGAGCACTCTTCCCTATGTCTGATGTGGGAAAGCTGCACTGGCATGTTGGGCAGGGGGGAGAGAGGAGGCAGGACCTTACTCTCATTTATACCTTTATGCAAACTGAAGATCTGTCTCTTATGTCATATTAAAATTGCAATCTAACCACAATTTAAATACCATTTTTAATAGGATGGTTTCCTCAGTGAAAGCCAGCTAATAAATTCCTTCCTTCTTCCCAGGACTAAGTGAGAAATGGCAGAGGGTTGACACATAGGAAACTTAGTAGCAGACAGTGGCTGATGAAACTAGGAAGCATTATGGAGTGGGTACTGCACGCTCCAAAAGAGGGTGCAGGTCACATCATTTTCATATGTTTATTCCTGCTGCTTAGGTACCTCAGCAATACTGGTATAATGTGATCAGACATGATATTTCTGTTGCCCCATAGGAAATAAATCATAGTGATAGTGTCCAATTCCACATATTATAATAATAAATGACCTGATAGATTAGTGCTGTAAACAACAAAGGAAAATCTATGCTCTTGCGCTTGGATGGGTCCCACTGTAATGAAAGTATTAGCATAAGAGATAAAAATAGTTTACTGGATTAGCTGATTTAAAAATGGCTCAGCAGAGGCTATCTTCATTTTTCTAGTAGGCTGTTTGCTTAGGAGGCTGTCCAAATGCTTCTTGCTTGAGAATGCATACCATACATTTGTGTCCTAGGGCACATCTACACAGCAGGGCTAAAGCTGAAATACATTACACAACTTGAACTACATCAATTGTGTAGCTTAAGTCAAAATAGCTTATTTTGGCTTTTGGCGCTGTCTACACAGCAGGAAGTCTGAGAGAGAGCACTCTTCCTCTGACTTCCCTTCCTCCTCATAAAATGAGGGTTATAGGAGTCAGAATAAGAAGTCCTCCAGCTCAACATTATTTTGACATTATGTTGAAATAACTGCTTGTAGTGTAGACACAGACTGTTATTTCAGAATAACATCAGTTATTCCGAAATAACACTGCTGTGTAGACATACCCCTGGTGGCCAATGTGTTGATTGACAGCACCAACATTTTGTCTGTCAATTCAGTGGCTCATTAATTAAAAAGCCTATTACCTTATTATGTGGGTTTTGGCAGGCTGACAATTCAACAACAGAAAGTACAGCATTGCATGCTTGCTGGGGTTTCCTCTGGTATGCAATTACATGCAAACATTATTGGGTATGGGCAAAAAGCCACCATTTTATCCTCTAGATGGACTGTGTTAATGAGAAACAAACAGAGAACATTGTTTAAAACAAATGAGAAAATAACTACATGTATGTTGTTCTCTGGCCCTTATTTTCCTATATAAGCTATGGTTCAAAAGAGCTTGTTTATTCAAATGGAAGCTTCCTCTTTTGTTACAGTAGGATTGGTTGTTGCACACAGAAAAGAAGGTTCATGACAGCAAATTACAGCTTATTTAACTTTGATGCAATCAACAGTTTTTAGTATAAATTGGGTGGAAAACTTAGTACACGGTGCAGATATTGTTTATAAATTGGGTCCTTGTTTGGTTGCACGTGGCCCTTCAGTCTTGGCTGCCTATAGCAGATTCTAGCAACAAAGATACAAGACGTGACCCATGGATGATCTGAGCTCTTGTTTGCCCAGTTTGATAAAGTTCTATAATTTTCTGCCCCCTGATGATTTGCAGCTAAGACTGCAGTGATCTGTTTGCCAAAATTTGCTGCTCCAATGAGGCTTATCCTGTCCCCACTTATCCCCCATTGCTGCATACAAAGGTAATGGAGCACTTGGGTAATGCTCAGAATCAAGACATCATCTCATTAACTAGATCTTTTACAAAATGCTTCAGAGTTACAGATGGTAGAGAATGCAAGTGAGGATGTGGCTCTATTAAGCATGGTACTATTGTTTTGATGAAAATTTCATAGGCAACAACAAGGCTCAAAACGCTTGTTTTGTGGTGCCTGTTAGACATACGTGATGATAAAACCACATGCTTTTTCTAACCTTAACATCTCTGGGACATGCAGCAGTGTAAATGCACAAGCAGCCTGGGTTCATCTCATGCTAGAGTATGGGCAGTGGTTTAACATTGTTGCACTTCAAGAGGATAATGAATCCTCCTATACTCACTGAATTATTTCTCACTCATAAGTATACTCACACGATGTTAATCTAGCAAAGATGTGTGCTTGTGGAGTACTCATTTCTGAAATGTGCAGATGCTTAATGCAAAGTTATTGTGAGCCACAAACTAAAATAGATTTATTCATTGATGAACATCACATACCTGAGAACTCAGGATCTGTTCTGTCACCCTTACTTACGCTTATGGCAGTATCTTACTCCATGAGTAATCCCACTGGGTTGAGTCCAGTTATGAACTTCTTTTGTGTGAGCAGTCTCATTAGTTGCAGTGAGACTACTTGTATAAATGTTCACACCATGAAGAAGAGACAAACAGTTGATCCCTTCTGTAATTCTATGGCAAGTGAACTTCCTCATGGAACAAATTATGGCCCAGCCTATGAAACCTCATAGGGATAAAGCAGGTGTGGGGGTAAGCTAGCTCTCCAGTGGTCCTCTCAATCTCCCTTATCCCCAAGGTAGGTGGTTTAAGCAGGATCTGCATGCCTGATACATCCCCAGTGAACGTGCACGAGGAGTAGATAGAGGGTGGGAAGGAGCACAGACAGGGCATGGTATGTTTTAATATTCTACCCTGTGTAGTTTTGTGGACCTCAAAGGATCACACATATATTTTCCTCTTTATTTGTGTCCCTTTTTATAAGATCCAATTTGAGGCAGATGAGCAGCTGCTTAGATTGACAGAAGAGATGGGAGTATGGAATATTGCCTACTGACAAAAATGTCCATCTTTATTTATTACTATTTTTGAACATCCTTAAAGATTTGCTGCAGCTAATTTGCATATTGAACAGCACAGGGAACAGTACTTATATCTTTAAAAATAAAAAGACCTCTATGTTTCTTCTTTCAGTAGGGTGCTAACTTACTCCTGGGCCATACCTGCACCAAATGACAATACTTCACTATAAGCCAAAGCTACGCCTACTAACTAGATCTTCCTCTCCACTGCAGCCTGTTTGCTGGAGGGAGAGGGGGAGTGTCTAGATCAATGAATCAGGGCCCAAGATCCAGATAAGACTGCACAAGGACAGACTATGGCTGTCTTACTCTCTTCTGTGTCCTATTGCAGGTGCTCAGGGTAGGGAACAATTGTGCCTCTAGAGAATATTTTAAAGACTTTTTCAGACCACATTCATGTAACTCACTTTTTGGGGGTCATAGATTGTGTATTTGTCTTTTTTATTGCAATTCAGTCTGAGCAACTCAATATTTTCTATAATCTCTGTACATTTTTATATTTTCTTGTCTATAAGAGAATCTCCACCCAAAATTTAAATTCTAAATTTATTCATAGGCTCATGGATTTAAAGTATAGTGTTATGTTGAATAGTAACACTATAAAATGGAACTTTTTTACTCAACAGATCTGCCTTCTGTGCATATTTAGAGTCTTAGCTACTCATTGTAGTGTCAGGAATAAGTGTTTCCTGCTCTTGCTTCAGTTAGACCTTCAGATCTAATGCAATGAACAGGAAATGAGCTGGCTCCTATTCCTCCTTCTTGTGCACCAACAGCAGAATTGTTTGTTCCATACTGTTACTCCTGTCAAAATCTGTTCACCTGGAAGGGATTGTCCATGTGTCAGTAATGACCTGATTTGGTATACAGACTTTCTATTATTGTTGGTAACAAGGCATGAGAAGGCAAGAAACCAACTTGACTGACATCTAAATCTGACTATTCAGGGCTGGCAATAGGGAAAAAAAATCACTTGTAAGATGTGTACATTTGATCAGGAGTCATTGAGAGACAATAAATGTTGAAGTAGTTTGGGGGGGGGGAGTAAATATAAAGGGACAGGTCACTCCCTCCCATGGGAAAAGACACTGTAGGAGGCTCAGAAGAAGGAAACCACTCTGATGATCTTCTGGATATTTGTCCAATGTTGCTCCAAGCAAGGATGGCAAGGTTTGTCTCCCCCTCAGAACAGACAATGAATTGTGCCTACAAATTGCATCCATCCCCATTGATGCTTATGGATCCTAGAGGAGCCCTGGTAGCTATAGACACCCATGCCAAGGTCATGTGCCCCTGGACTGGACCCTTGAACTTTTCAGAACTCTCTTCCCCTCACTACTGCTCCAAGACTATATAGCTTAAATGGGATCAGATTCAAGAAGGCACTTCTACAGCTGTTGACTGGCCCTCAATTCCTCATGTAAGATGGGCACCTGCTGTGGAGGTGGTCCAGTGGAAAGCTGTTACAGCCTTGTGACAGACTGCTAGCTAAGCCAGAGCTCTACCACTACAGCCTGACTGAAAGGGGAAATTGAGGCCAGCTGAGCAGGCCGATGCCTGAGGGGCTACTGGGAAACAGTCGTGGGTCTCATTAATCAGAGGGCTAGGTAAGACATCCAGAGGGGAAGTGAAGGGGGGGGGGGGAGTCAGAGAGTGGCTGAATGTGGTCCCCAGCCAGAAGGAGTAGCTAGCTGAGTTTGTTGTGAACAAAGCTCTGTAAATAGAAGGTGGTGGGAAATTGGCAGAGAAAATAAAAGACACAGGTGATTGCACCAGAAAGGGTCTCTAGTTGATTTGTGGATCAAGAAGGGGTCCCAGGGCAAGGACCTTGCCACAAGCCTATAGCCGTGTGTATATCTCTTATATAATTTCCACAGGGATGAAGGGGGTTGACATATGTGTCCCCTGCCCCAGCTCCCCACTCCTTCTCCTATGTGGTCCCCAGACATGCAGAATGTCCTCTGCTGCCACAGAGCCCCTCTTTCAGGTGGAAGACATGCATAGTTCTTCAACACACTACTCAAAGGACAACGTTGGACACAGATTTAGATATTCATTTCCATGTTGTCACAGTTATACAGACAGTCCCCGGGTTACGTACAAGATAGGGACTGTAGGTTTGTTCTTAAGTTGAATCTGTATGTAAGTCGGAACTGGCATCAGCCGCTGCTGAAACTGATCAGTTTCAACCGCGGCTGAATCTGGACGCCAGTTCTGACTTACATACAGATTCAACTTAAGAAACCCAGGCGTCCCCAAGTCAGCTGCTGCTGAAACTGATCAGCGGCTGATTCCAGGAAGCCGGGGGCAGAGCAACTCTGCCTTGGGCTTCCTGTAGTCAGCCGCTGGTCAGTTTCAGCAGCGGCTGACTTGAGGACGCCTGGGGCAGAGCAGCTGGGGTGCTGCTGGATTGCTCCAGTAGCACGGCTCCTCGGCACTACTGGAACAACCCAGCAGCACCCCAGCTGCTCTGCCCCAGGCGTCCTGATTCAGCAGCTGCTGAAACTGACCAGCAGCGGCTGAATCAGGACGCCTGGGGCAGAGCAGCTGGGGTGCTGCCGGGTTGGTCCGGAGCAGCGCTGCGGGACCAACCCGGCAGCCCCCAGCTGCTCTACCCCAGGGGTAGGCAAGAAAAGCCTGGTCTGCTGGGGGGGGGGCACTAGTTGCACCCCGCCCCCCATCCCCCAGCAGACCAGGGAGACGCGGAGCAAAGCCGCATAGCACGCGGGCAGCGGGACAGTCCAGGCGCGCCGCGACTGTCCCACTGCTGGCATGCTCCAAGGCTTTGCTCCCCATCTCCCTGGTCTCCTAGTCAGATCAGGGAGACGGGGAGCAAAGCCTTGGAGCACGCCCACAGTGGGACAGCCCAGGGCTGTCCCGCTGTGGGCGTGCTCCATGGCTTTGCTCCCCGTCTCCCTGGTCTGCTGGTCGGGAGATGGGGAGCAAAGCCGTGGAGCACGCCCGCAGGGGGACAGCTCAAGCGTGCCCGGGCTCCCTGCAGACCAGGGAGACGGGGAGCAGCTTTTCTCGCCTGGAGGACGGGGGCGGCGGACTGCCGCCGCTCCCATCCTCCAGGGCGAGAAAAGCCCCGTTCATAACTCGGGGACTGCCTATACTCACAGTAAATCAGTTCCATGCCCTCCTCTGGGCTCTTCGTCCACATCCCAAGGACATTCTTAGGAGAAATTAGTCTGTAGCTGCTAAACCAACAGAATTCCTTGGAATTCCTCAGTCTGACTCATTCAGATCCTAATCCTAGTTTAGTAGCCACAAAAATACTGACAGCTCTGGCATGTTGACTGTTCCAGAATGTTTTTTATCAGTCTCCTCTTTCAACCATCATTACAGAGACCTCCCTTCAGTACTATGCAGTGTAAGCTACAATACTACCACAGAATTTCTGGACTCGGAGTCAGTACTTCAGGTGGGCTTTCTCTTACCAAAACAAGATATTTTAAAGAAATATTTGGGCCTTGAGAATAAAGTAATTAACTAGAAAGCAAGAGCATTAAATCCTGGAAAACATGGTTTGAAGCTAGGAAGAGACTCCCAGTTTAAACATTTAGGATACTATGAATTTGTTTTTTAAATATCTGGAGTCTCTTGGTTTAACAGAGAATTAATCCTGGCCAAGGTTGGGTTGTCTGAGCAGCCATATTTTCTACTGATGTGAAAACAATAAACAAAAAAACTCTACACTGTTTTATTTGATTGTTTAAAAGACAAAAAGGGCACAAACCATTGCTACAATATTTCAATATCAGATAGATGGGGCAGCTGGATTTGCTTCTGTTGTTTTCAATTTATTTTCTAATGTTTTGGGTAACCATGGATTTAGTAACCACTTTTAAAGTCTCTGGCTACTCTTGCACACATACAGTTAAGACAAGCAAAAGTTTTAAAGCACTGGTTGGGTGGATTCTCCCTCTGTATTTTTTTCTTTTGAATTGTTTTAAGCATGTATCCATAATAAAAATGCTGTTTAGTGACCAAGATTGCCTCACTTACTATAAAATAGGCACTCAGGAAGGCTAGAGTTGTGTTTGGAATATGTTACTGTATTTGTGAAGGGAACCTTGGAATTCTAGTAAAGTGATCTCTAAGAATTAAATATGAAACACAGATTCCCAAACTCCTTAATTTGTCACTTTATTGGTCTTCAGAATACCCAGAACAGGGTAAAGAATGACACCTAGCAGAATGAGTAGCATGCCGAATGTTTTACTGGAGGAAGAGTACAATGATTTAAATAAGGAAATCTGTAGATTCTTCTTACTATGAATCTTTTCTATACTGTCAGCACTATAATATCCTGCTATAGCTTACCTTTAATGACACATATTAACTATTAACGAGCGACTGTTAGTCAAACACTACGATATGTTATTGGATATGGATGCAGGGCCAGATAAAGAGCAATGTCTGTATTCATCTGAATGAGTGTTACACATGATTATCTGGTTGCAGGGTTTGTTAGGTCCGTCTGAGATTCCTGAGGGACCTGCTCAGGTGCCCTGCTCCTCGCCCCCAATTGAATGCATTGTCCTAAAATTGCAAAATTGCGTACACATACTGTATATTAGGGTAGGTTGAATAGGATATGTGATAGATGGTATAGAACAAGAAGGATGGAGCAACAAGAAAGTAAGGA
The DNA here is from genome assembly GCF_049634645.1 of Pelodiscus sinensis. Lineage (NCBI taxonomy): Eukaryota > Metazoa > Chordata > Testudines > Trionychidae > Pelodiscus > Pelodiscus sinensis. The sequence goes on along the minus strand of NC_134711.1, from coordinate 42,021,975 downwards.
CAGAGACAGAGATGGGATGATTTTCATGAAGAGATTAAAGGACATGAAAAGGAACCAGATTGCTAAAAACAAACAAGCCAGCAGCTGGGGGATTCCTTTCAAACTCCCCATTCAAAGGCAGCATTAAATGTAGAAAAAATGGGGTTCAGAGGAAGCCCTCAGGAGCATCAAGAATAGCAGATGGGGAGTTGAGATTTGCTGCTGCTGGCCTCTTCTGTGCCTAAAGCAGTGTTCAATACTGGGTATAGAAGTCTGACCTGTAACACAGGACGGGAAGTCCAGAGTGTGGGCTGTGTTTCCAGTTTTGCCACAGACATGCTATGTGATAAGCTACTTTAATATATTATGCCTCAGCTTGAGAGAAAATCTATAAAATGGGACTAGTAGTACTTTACTTCTTCACAGAAGGTAGGGGAACATGCTGTGGGGATTCATTCGATTATATTTCTATGATACATTGCAAATTTACTTGTTCACTATTGTGATCTGTGTATTAGCTCCTCCTTCTCAGTTAGGCTCTGAGAACTTAGAGCAGCACTTATGCATGAATATAAGTGCTTTTCAGACTCCGTGCCTGAGTTTTCTCAGGATGTACTTTTCACTGTATCAGCCCTCCCCAACATTTGCATTTGGGCATGCCTACAATAGGAAATTATTTAAAAATAATTTATTTTGAAATAACTCCTGAAATAATTATTTTGAAATGGTGGGCCCACACTATGGGGAAGCCTCAAAATTAGTCTGTGGCAGGCTTCTTTAATGTGAATGTGCAACCTTGACTTAGAGCCCCAGGAAGTACTGGGAAGTAATTATTTTGCATGAATCTGGAGAGTACATATATTTTGAAAGAGTAGCAGTGGAGCATCCATACTATTTTGAAATAAAGTGTTATTCCTCATGGAAAGCAGGAGTTATTATTTCAAAATAACCTGCCCCTTATTTTGAAATGATGGGCTTGGTAGTGTAGATGTTCCACTTGTTATTTCGAAATAACTCCCTACTGTAGACCAAGGCTTTATGATTTTGTTGTCTGACTTTCCTTCTCCGGTGAAAAGAACGGCTGTTTTTCAAAGTGTCACTTGCTTTGCTTTCTTTCCATGGAGCCAGTTTTTCTTTTCCCAGATTAAATTATCTCTGCCTGGCCTTTTGGTGTCTTCCTGCCTAGTTCTTCTGTCTACAACATACAAGTTATAAAGTAATTGTCACTTTGCTACTTTCTGCATACTGTATTTTAGAGAGAAACTCAATATCAAGCAGATATTATGGCATTGGAGAAGGAGACAGCTAACTCTCTTTCCTTGGCTATCTTTGTGTTCACCCTCTGCCCAGCTGACTTTCCTGAAATGTCACAGCCACTCTCCAGCATGGTTGCTATGGTGCATTCTGTTGGAATGTCTGCAAGAGGTCATACAACCCACTAGCAAATCAGCAACACATTTTAAAACGATCATATAATTATGTCAGCCATTTATCTATTCAATGACAACTTAAAGGACACAATAGAAGAGAACACAGGAACACAAGTTCGTTACAGCACTCTGAGGCAAAAGATGTCCACAGTGCAGAGCTGAATGGTATGAATATTTTCTTTCACAAACTGATAGCAACTTCCATTGAATTCCAATTTTCAGTGATTGGAGTCTATTGACTTTTCTTTTAATGCAGCCTTAGGATCCTTGTATTCTGAATCTGTGTTGTTTTCCTTAGGGTTTGTGTGTCAGTATGGACTACCTCAGCCTGCCATTTTATTATGTCTTAACTATTGGCTTCATTCAACAGTACAGCCAAGCTCTGTAGCCCATACTGCTAGCTTACTAACACTAACAAACCACCTGTATTCCTGCTGGCATACACTATTGTTTATGTATATAAGATCATAGGAGAGCCATTTGCCAACTTGCCATTTTACTACACCTTCAACTCGCATCTTTAAACAGTAGCTCTTCAGACCAAATTAAGTGCCTTCATTGAAGTGTACAAGAATCTCAGCCTCACACTGAACATCAAAAAGACTAACATGCTCCATCAACCCTCATCGATGGGACAATTTCATGTACCATCTATTAAAGTCAATGGAGAACTGCTGGAAAACGTGGAGTATTTCCTGTACCTTGGAAGTCATCTTTCCGCAAAAGTCAACATTGATGCAGAAATCCAGCATCCCCTGAGCTGAGCAAGCTTTACTTTTGCCTGCCTGAGATGAAGAGTCTTTGAGAACTGGGACATCAGTGCCAAGACAAAGCTCCTTGTGTACTGCACAGTGATTGTTCCAAAACTGCTGAATTCATGTGAAACCTGGACAACATAAAAATGTCACCTGAAGGCACTTGAACAATAACATCAACGCTGCCTCAGGAGAATCCTAAATATCCCTTGGGAGGACAAGTGCATGGACACTAGCATCCTGAAAGAGTCAAACATGACCAGCATTGAAACTATCATCCTCTATCAACAACTTTTCTGGACTGGTGATTTAAGAACTTGTTGAAGGCAAACATGAAAAGTGTGGCATCGGTGTCGACACTTGGGAGAACCTTGCCCAGGACCATCCCAGTGGAGAGCGTTAATCCGTGAGAGTGTTAATCCGTGAAGAGGTGGCACAATTTAAGAGGTCTCACCACAGCACAGACAAGGAGAGGCGGAGAAGGAGAAAAGAGCAGCAATAGAGAGCTTACCTAGTTCTGTACTTTTTTCAAAGAAAGGACACAGTGGGAATGGAAAAATCCTCATAATTGGTCTTCTGTATCCTGTTCTGAATCTGGGATGCTGTGATCACTAGAAGCATGAGCTGTTGCATGTAAGTTAGCAACCTAAGTGTTAGTATATATGTGGGGGTACCTACATTTTCCAAGGAACTTACAGGGGATTTTCAGTTGTACAAAAACTCTGAAGTATGTCCAAGAACACATACACGTCTTTGAAAATTTAGTTTAGGATTTTCTCACCATGCAGTGTGGTATAATTTTAAAAGGAGGAGAATGTAAGACAAGTGTCTTATATAAGGTATGCAAAGTCTGTTTATTGATATCTAAATATATCCAAATTGGCCTCCCTCTGCCTATAGTGGTGTTGCAGGTCAGGGAATCCTGCTGGCTCCTGGAGCTCACAGGTGCTGAAACAATTTGTCTAGTGAGGATGCTGAGAGCCATGGACTCAAACTGTAAACCCTGTGTATAATGGAACCACTTCTAACCAGGAGGTTATGGTAGGATCCCTAACACTACAACTGTAAGTTAGCGATTATAACCCGCTAGTTATATATTTTTTTGCAAACCCCGCACCCCCGCACGGGCTATAATCATGTGTGGGTTATATAGGGTTTTTTTACTGAAATAGCAGAGGATCCCCTCCTCCCCGCCCCTTTCACTAACTTTGCTGGGCTGGGGTTAGGCTCCCAGCCCGAGACCAAACAACACAGGGAAACTTACAAGCAGCTGGGAACGCTCCGGAGCCGGGGCAGAGGCATCCCCAGCAGAAGAGCCTAACCCCCCCGCACCATAAATATACCCCCGGCACAGTTTTGTATACCCCATGGGTTATACTCGTGCGCGGGATATACAATTTTTTTTTTACTGAAATAGAAAAAAACGTGGGCTATATTTGGGTGCAGGGTATATTTGGGTGCAGGGTATATTCGTTAAATTATGGTAGGTCCAGCATCTATCTGGGAGCTTGTTTCTCCTCTACAAGTTCCTATTTTTACTTCATCCAGGCACACTTGGTCTTCTATGTGCCTTAGTCCCACATCTCACAACCACAGGCTACCAGTGTTATCTAATATAATTGTAGCCAACTTTCATTGTTTTAGTAACATTCCATTTAGTAGTAATTTCTAAACTGACATAGATTTCACTTTTTTGTATAGCAACATGAAAATAATGCTGAAAATCTTTTTTCCTACTATCATTACAACATCTAAGACTTCTATTACTGAATGTGATTAGTGGAGGAAAAGTCTGATTTTGTTTTTTCTGGTCATTTGGTAACACTGTATATGATCATTTTCTTTTGCCTCTGAGTAGAAAGCCAGTTTCCTTTTTGTGTTCAGGTGAGTCATTGCATAATAATGCAGTGGAGATTTTTTTAAATAGGAAATATAATCATAAAACCTCAAAGATTGGCAGTGTTGCTCAGGAGGAGGTATAATACTTGAAACTATGGTCATCTATTTAAAAAAAAAAAACCCTGCGTTTCAAGCTAATAATATTATTTTAAATTTGTATTTGATATCAGTACTGTAATTTAAAAATGAAAAACTGCAATTTAAATACAGTTTATACAGAGACAGTGTTCCCTAAAGCTTATTTATAAATCCTCTTTATAGTTTTCATTAAGCAACTTCAATAAAAGCTGTTTTTGCAGTAAGCAACTTGTGTAACAGGCAGTTTGCAGAGTTATTCATTAAATATTAATTCTGTCATCCCTCAGGACATATTGTTTATGCCATCACAAATGCAGATTACATCTCAGATCAATGGAGCAATTTTTTTTTCAAAGAAGCCTTCTTTTTTTAAAAAAAAACCCTGTCTCTGAAACAGCAGTTGATTACTGTTGTCCACAGTGGTTAAATCATGAAGTAAATTAGGAAATATATGTCAGTATCCATTATTCTAATAGGGGCTTTGCAAGATTTTTAAACAATGTAAGTAGATGCCAGACTTGCAAAGCAATGACCCCCTTTGAAACAATACCTCCAGCAGAGATGAGAGAATAAAAAATTCTGTTGACTTGTGCATGGTTGTCAAGTCAATACTTCATAAGAATCGAAAATACAAATCACATTTCTTAAGTGGAAGTTTTTCTTTTCTTTGGCTCCCTCAAAAGACGCCCTTTACGTGTTCATTAGTCCATCACAGTTGAAAATTTGTAAATTAATTTTCAAGGCCAACTATGATAAGCATTTCTGTCTTGCTGGGTACAAAGGACATGACTTATTACTGCTTATGTCCACTTGTTTACAGCGTTTTTGTAAAATAAATATTTTGCTTTTCAAGATCCACTAAAATATAGTAAGCTTTAATTTATTCACATAAAAGTTGAATTTCCGTCATACCCTACTATATGAAACATAACACATTCTTCTGAAAACCCATTCACTTATATGACAATCTCTTATATGGAACATCTGAAGATCTGTAACGGCCAATTTTTGACCAATCAGCAGCATCATTATTAGGTAGGGAAGCATAATGGTTTGAGTGGGTACAATATTTATTGTACACAGCTAAGCAATTTGTCATAATAATGAATTAAATTGAATACCTATTTGAATGCCAAGATCTGGCATTACATTTTTCTTGCCCTTCTTAGGGTCGTGATGATAGTTGTAGAAGGTATGTTTTTAAATGGCCAAATATTTCTTGAAATTGATTTTAATCAAATTGCCTTCAATTATAAAATAAAAGAATACTGACAATAGTTTGAGTGAACAAAAAGGAAGTCACATTCTGGTGAGAAACTGAATTTTAATCTTCATGCTGTTGTCCCTGGGTATTCCACTCCTTGCTACATTTGTGGGGACAGGAATATGCCAATACCGAATTATGACAACATCCATCAGAAGAGATCTAGTGAAAAGAAATCCTCTTCAGGCTTCCCACACTGACATTCCTGTTGTTGGAGAGGGGCTGTTTGCCAACCCACAGAACAGCATATGCCACTCATCTCCATGCTCTGAGAGTGCCTTTAGAAAGATAGGAGAAGCAGACTGGATGCTCTGTGACTTCACAGAGGCACTGGCTGCAGTGATCCCTGCACATGGAGCTCCAAAGAAGCAGAGCTACCATTGACACCCTCTGGTCATGGCTGCTCCAGGCCATAATATTTTGTCTTTTCCCTATAAACTCCACATCGTGCAGGAGGAGGAGGATGTGTTTTGCCTCTGGTCCCACTCCTGATCCACTCACTGCTTCCTTGGTCAACCAAGTCCCTATTGTTTTCCTCCATTTGGATTTCAAACCAGAAGTCAGACCTCTGCAGAGGGCAGGGATCTTGCAGATTGAAAAAGGGTAGGGCTGAGGAAGGCCACATGTGTTCAGAAGGATTCTCCCTCAGCATAAACTTTCAGGACAAAGAGGTGTTAGTTAGAACAGATTGAACCTTCCTGCTGTGAAACTACAGCTGGATGAGCAGCAGATTTTATCGCTGTGCTAACAAAAATTGTTTGAACTCAAAATGAACACAATTTGTAAAAAAAATTTGGAAAGTGAGAAGAATCAAAGTATTACAAAGTTTTTAATCTCGGTTTAAACTAAACATTTAGTTTGGTCCAGAAAAAAAATTTCAACTTTCATTTTGAGCATTTTATAACATATTCATTTTAAAAAATAAAATTAAAGGAAATTTCAAAATGAAAAATAATTTTGAATAAAAATCAAAGTGTTTTAGTTTGAAAATATTTTGAAACAAAGAATTTAGGGATTTTTTCAGATTTCTTTTTCAACAAAAAATATGCAGTAGAATTGACAAATAAGTAAACTGTTTTAGTGCTGCCAAACTTGCATTTTTCTGGAAAAATGTTTTGGTTGAAAATTTTTGCCCAATTATATGTGTAATATTTACAGAGGGAGAGGTCCAAGGACAACCACCACCAATTTTGCAGTTCTCTATGGAGCTGTGCTGTGAAAGTATGGTAACAAACTGGGAGCTTAGATGGTCATGTGGACAAGAGGTGGACAGTCCTTTCCTCTAACAGATCCCTTAAATCTGCAGGTTTAGTAGGCAGATCTCATGCCATTTCATGATTTCAAGAAAAAGTCCAGGAAAGGGAACTTCTGACTCATAGACTACGTCTACACTGCGTTTTTTTCAGCAGAAGATATGCAAATGTAATGCTCATTAGCATATCTCACACTGTCATTTGCATATCCTCTTCAGATCCTTTTTGCTAAAGAGGTTTTGCCATTAAAAAGCCCTGTGTAGACGGGGCTATTTGTCGGAAAAAAACCCTTTTGCATAAGATCCTGTAAACCTCATTTTTTGAGGAATAAGGGAGCTTGTGCAAAAGGGGGTTTTCCAACAAATGGTCCCGTCTACACGGGGCTTTTTAACAGCAAAATCCCCTCCGCAAAAATGATCAGAAGATGAGAGCAAATGAGAGTGTGAGATATGTTAATGAGTGCTTCATTTGCATATCTCTGCCAAAAAAAACCTGCAGTGTAGATATAGCCGAAGGGACCTCGAGAGGTCATTAAGTCCAGTTCTCTGCCCTAATGGCAGGACCAAGCACCATCTAGACAGGTGGCTAGTTGATCTGCTCTTAAAGATCTCCAGTGACGCAGATTCCATAACTTCCTTAGGCAATTTATTCCAGTGTTTAACCACCCTGACAATTAGGAAGTTTTTCCTAACGTCCAGTCTAAACTTCCCTAGATGCTATTTAAGCCCATTGCTTCCTGTCCTATCCTCAGAAGTTTAAGAGAATAATTTTTCTCCCTCCTCCTTGTAACGCCCTTTTAAATACTTGAAAATTGCTACCATGTCTTCTCTTTCAAAACTAAAAAAACCAAATTATTTCTGTTTTCCATCATAGATCATGTTTTCTAGACTTTTAATAATTTTTGTTGCTCTTCTCTGGACCCTCTCCATTTTTTCCACATCTTTCTTGAAATGTGGTGCTCAAAACTGAACACAACACTCCAACTGAGGCCTAATCAGCAAACATTAGACAAATTATTTCTCAAATGTCTCAGACTTAACTTTCCCCTGCAGGAGGGTACCTTGCACAGAGGAACATAATATGCTGGATTTTATTTTAAGATAAGGTTGATGCAAAAGAACTGTTGTTAAAGACTTCATGTTTGTGCTCTATAGAAATTATTTCAAACAAATCATTATATCTGCATGTACGTATTGCTGCATTTGGTTACAAACATTGATTTAATCTACTCTTTGTTTCTCCTTGCTTTCCTGCTTTTGACTTCCCACGTTTTTTAGTCCAATGTGCCACTACATGCCATGAAACTCATGTGGATGAATCACAATGTTGTGAAATTCATTTAAAAAGGCGTTTAATCACCTCTTTCACACTAAAATTCCCATAAAAGTGTTAGGCAAAATATTGATGAATAGGCTATCAATACTCTTGAATTTTCACAATTATACTGGAAGATGTATATACTACTTGGGCATGTCTACAGAGCAGTGTTATTTTGGAATAACTGGCATTATTCTGAAATAACAAAGAGTGCATCTAAACAGCAAGCCTTTATTTCAAAATAAAGGCGAGCTAGAGCACTTCTTACTCTGACTCCTGTAACCCTCATTTCACAAGGGGGTAAGGGAAATCAAAGGAAGAGTGTTCTTCCTTCGGCTTCCTACTGTGTAGACAGTGCCAAAAGCTGAATTAAGCTATTTCGACTTCAACTATGCAATTGACATAGCTGAAGTTGCATAGCTTAATTCGACTTTTTCTCCTTGTGCTTATGTGTAAAAAAGAGTTTTATACTCTATTTACTGAATTCTTTCATATACAAATACTAACAGAAAAAGGGACACAAATAAACAAGAAACAATCACTATGTCCTCTCCATCTCTTGATGTTCCATTGTATCCAGTCTTTTCTATGTCCTTCTTTTAGGTTATGTCTACACTACCACTTATGTTGACAAAATTATGTCACTATGGGGCACGCACACTGAGCTACATAAGTTACTTCAGCAAAAATGATAGGGTGCATAGTGCTATGTTGGTGGGACACAGCTACCACCATTGGGGGTGATTTAATTATGTTGATGGGAGAGCTCCTACACCTGAGATCTTACAGTGGTGCCGCTGTATCGGTACAGTTGTGCTGCTGTAAGCTCGCTTGTGTAGACGTAACCTCAGGCCAAAGAGGAAAATCACTGGTGATTCTAAACAGATAAACAATGAATAAATATATATTAGGAATACCATCACATACACATGCATAGACACACTGATGTTAATGTAAACTCTCATTTGACTTCCTAGCTAGGGTTGCATTCTAAAAACTTTAAAAGAGAACATGAAATGGGGCCTCCCTAATAAGGTGTTCATTTAGAGTGGAATTTCCCAGAGAATTACTCTGATGCCCTTCTAATTTTCTGTATAGGTACTGTGACCATATTTTCTGAACAAAAAAAGGGGACACATTAGCCATGCCCCCTGACTACATTAATTATGCCCCTGGCTCCTAAGGCCCCACCCACCTGGCACAGGAAGTCCCACCCCTAGGGATAGTTCTTCCAAGGTTAAGATGGACACACGACTAGAAGTAAAGGGTATCATGTGACCCCTCTAAGAACTCCTCCCACCGTCCTCTACCAATAGGGATGTGTTTGGGCCCCATAGGACCACCCACAAGCAACTATACTGCAATTGCGTTAACTCAGACCGCAGACCTAGGGTCCCATGACACTGCAATGCTAGGGTTTCCACCTCAATTCAAGATAAGATCCAGGATCTGAGATCTATTATTTTTCAGTATAGATGCATCCCTATTTGATTCATGGCCTAGAAGTCATCCAGAACAATACCACAATTTCATGGGACAGTTTCATGGGACAACTTTCTTAGTTGTCTGTCCAGAGCAGCTCTTGTCTGTTGGGAACTGTGCTAGTGTCAGGAGCACCCTCTGTCCCTGGGGAGTCCAGCCTGCTGTGGACAGTGGTTGCTCCCAAGGGGGCTGCAAACTGGCAGCAGCCCCAATTTGATCTATTTTAACTGATTAACTGATTAATGGGAATTTATATCCCTAATAAGATGTACTGTAACTGCATTTTTGAAGTTACTGCAAAACTATCGAGCGTAGTATGACAAGCCAGAATGACAATACTGAACTAATCATGACAATTACAGGGTGGAGAAGACCATGTCACTAACCCTCACCATCCTGCTTGAAAGGTACATTTCCCATAGAGGTCAATGGAGCTGGGCTATTTTATATGTAAAGCTACTGAGAAATGTATATGTTGATACTGTGATGGCGATGCCTATATTATGTAAATTATGCCTAATAAACATTGCCAAATGGGACCACTTTCCAACCTGCTTACAAAGGGCCTGACCCAATTTAAACTGTAAGCTAGGATTGGGCCCAAAGCAATCTGTTGGCATGACCAAAGAAGATCTAGTTAACATTTGTCACTCTTCAGAAATATAAGGGACCAATAAGTAAAAGCCCCACTACCTAGCACAGGTGATCTCTGAAGAAAATTGGAGAGACTTTGAACTGATGTCTTGTTACAGCAGCACTTTCTCTCACTGGACATAGGGTCTTTAGAACAGGTCTCACTTTGTGTATCAGAATAACTCAGAAATGCGTTGTCACAGCTAACTCCTTTCAAGTCTAGGCAATGTGCAGCCTCTTCACAGAGCTCACAGAGGATTTGTTTACCCAGACACATAAGTCAGGACAACCTTTCTGGAGAGAGATGATACATCCTGCCTCTCTGTGGATGTGCCAAGTGTTTTCACATGGCATCTTAAGACACTGTTTAATCATCAACTGCTTAGATGAAGAAGACTCACAAAGAGTCTGTCCATCATCCACGCCAGAGTGACAGGGTGATTTCACCGCTATGGTAACAGACCCAATCTTTCTGTTGGCTTTTGTGGAGCAGCGGGGAGGGGAGAGGCCAGGGATGCCGCTATTTCAGTTGTTCTTGAACTTTTTGGCCCATGGACCACCTAGCTCACTGTAAAACTTTCTGTGGACCACCAGTTGCTAATGGAAACTCACTGTTAATTACATAATGATGCCCAAGCCATTTTGCTAGTTCTGCAGCTAAGGAGAATGGTTTAATTTAAATTATTAAACAGATTAAGCATTTTAACTTTCTCATGTTAGTTTATCAAACTTTATTTTAAATAAAGTACAATATTAATTCATGCCCAACACTAAAGATTTCAATGTTTTCTTTATTTATGGCACAGGAGGGAAATCTTTTTGGGGTCAGGGGTCACTGACGCACAAAAAAATCAGTTGGGGACCATACAAGTGAGAAACAAAAAATTCCTCCAAAAACCCCCAACCCTCACTGATGTGGCCCTCAATTGAGACAACTCATTCCTCTAGTGCTACAGTCCCACGGTGTGAGGGGAAGCAATAAAAAAAATCCCTCAGAAATTAATACACAAACTTTGATGTAAAACACTTAGAATTACTAGACATATATACAAAAGATATGACAAACCCAAGAAAGCAAAGAAATGAAAAGATAAGCAATCTACCAGTAAATATCCTCTCCTCCTCCTCCTCCTCCTCCTCCTCCTAGTAACATACATTTTAGCATTATCATAACAACCATATGCGTCAGGCTAACCTTCACAGTCAATCTCTTTGCTCCTTTAGACATTCCAGCCTTATAATGCCACCCTTCTGTACACAAGCCTTTCCTAACTATGATCTCCCAACATGACCAACTATTATACCAATTTTCTACAACTGTCTACTGATGTTAGTTAGGGAGAGGTAATCTATATGCAGAGATGGGCAAACAGACTGAATTACAGTTGTGGTGCCTTCTTTGTGGTGAATGGTATTTGTTGTGATGGTAATTAATGTTCTGGTACATGGAGAAGGAGAGGGAATGTACCTATTAGATGATTTAACTTTTCATTTGCTTATTTTTGGGTTTTTGTGTCAAGTATGGGGGGGTTGCCTTCAAAAGCAAGATTTTTGTCTATATTAATGTTCTATGCCGGGCTCATTATAGATTGTTGGTTGTTTTTGAATTCACATATTTTCCCTTGTTTTTTGAATAATTCATATGACTAAAACCACTGAGTTATGTGTCTGATAGTCTGAAAATTAAATATGATCAGTTGATACAGATATTACTCAGTCTGTGTGAAGAGATCTCTTGGCACATACACAGCTAACTGTAGAAAGTTAAGGGATGTAAAACAAATAGTAGACATGTTACTTGAGTATCCAATGTAAAATATTTAATATTTTAATTACACTTAAAACTGTATTTCTTTGATAGCACTGAACTTTAAGTATGCCACAGAAATGAGTTATATTTTTCTGATTAATTTAATGGCATGCAAGGTGCTTTGCAGACAAATATAAAGACATGGGTGGTGGGAGAAAGTAGGCCTGGGGAAGGCAAGTCCCCAGCTCTGCCCCTTCTGCCAAGGCCCCACACCGACACGATGGAGGCAGGACAGCACACTCTCCACCTCCCTCCCCTTTCCCGTATGCCTACAGTGAGCATTATGGGCGGAGCCAGGTTGGAAGTTTGGGGAGGCAATGCCTTCCCCTGCCTAACATACAAGCCACCCATGTATAAAAATAAGATCTGTAGCCTGAACAACTAACTTAAATGGGTCTGCTTCTGAGAATTTCACTGCAGGATTGGGGCCCAAATCAAACTGAGAACTAAGGGTATGTCTACACTACAAAGTTAATTCGAACTAACGGACGTTAGTTCGAATTAACTTTGATAGGCGCTACACTAGCGCTCCACTAGTTCGAACTTAATTCGAACTAGCGGAGCGCTTAGTTCGAACTAGGAAAACCTCATTCCACGAGGACTAAGACTAGTTCGAACTTACTAGTTCAAATTAAGGGCTGTGTAGCCACTTAATTCGAACTAGTGGGAGGCTAGCCCTCCCCAGCTTTCCCTGGTGGCCACTCTGGCCAACACCAGGGAAACTCTACTGCCCCCCTCCCGGCCCCAGACCCCTTAAAGGGGCACAGGCTGGCTACGGTGCCCGTGCCAGGTGCAAGCCTGCCAGCACCCAGCCAGCAGACCCTGCACCTGGCACAGATCGAGCTAGCCACCCGATGCTCCCAGCCCTCCCCCTCTTCCCGGGACCAGGCTGGTGGCTCCCGGGAGCTTGCCCAGGACCGCAAGAGGCGGGCACCCGCTTGGTCCAGTGCAGACATCGTGGACCTCGTCCACGACCTCCGTACTAGGCACAGGAAAGTGGCCGTCTAGGGCAGAGTAGCTGCCTGCCTGGCCACCCAGGAGCAGGTTTGCAAGAGAATCAAGGGGGTCCACTGAGACCCCCGACCCTGAGCCCTGAGCTTAGAATAGCCATACTGGGTCAGATCAAAGGTCCATCTAGCCCAGTAGCCTGTCTGCCAACAGCGGCCAACCCTAGGGACCCTGGACGGGATGGACCAAAGACAGTGACCAAGCCATTTGTCTCATGCCATCCCTCTCCAGCCTTCCACAAACTTCGGGCAGGGACACCACTCCTACCCCCTGGCTAATACAACTCCATGGAACCAACCTCCATCACTTTATCTCACTTCTCTTTAAACTCTGTTCTAGTTCTAGCCTTCACAGCATCCTGCAGCAAGGAGTTCCACAGGTTGACTTTGCTTTGTGAAGAACAACTTTCTGTCACTAGTTTGAAGCCTGCTACCCATTCCTTTCCTTTGGTGTCCTCTAGTCCTTCTATTATGGGAACTAATTAAGAACTTTTCTGTATGCACCCTCTCCACCCCACTCATGCTTTTAGAGACCTCTATCATATACCCCCTCCGTCTCCTCTTTTCTAAGCTGAAAAGTCCCAATCTCTTTAGCCTCTCTTCATATGGGACCTGTTCCAAACCCCTCATCATTGTAGTTGCCCTCCCCTCTCCCACCCTATCGCTTCCCCTCGCCCACTTCCTTTTCCCAGTCTCCCCCAGTTTTGTTCAATAAAGAGAGATTCTATTTTTGCACACAATTGTCCTTTATTTTGTACATCAGGAAGGGGGGCTAGGGAGGGGTAAGTGGAAGGAGGTGAGGGAGGAATGGGGCACGAGCCCCCGATGGGGAGGACTGGGCTGGCTCTGCGGGCTTCTGGGGGTGGAAGCTCTCCTGCAGCCCCCCAATTGCCCCCTCTCTCCAGATGGCAGCCTGCAGCAAGTGCAGCCGGTCTGATGGCTAAGTGCTGTGATGTGCCCAGTGTGGGTACTCCGGGCAATCCAAGCCAGGACTGCTTTGCAAGCAGGGCACCCCTGAGAACTGTCTGTCCGGGGTGGGAGTCGGGTCCCTTTAAGCACAGCCCTCGGCTAGCCTGAGGCAGCATCTCCACGCTCTAAGTCCTCATCTGATGCCCTGCCGGCACTGCTTCTGGCCATCCTTAACCCCGGTTCAGGGTCCACTCTGTGTGGACATGCTAGTTCGAATTAGCAAAACACTAATTCGAACTAGTTTTTTAGTGTGGATGCGTTAGTTCGAATTAGCTTAGTTCAAATTAACTAATTCGAACTAAGTTAGTTCGAATTAGCGCTGTAGTGTAGACATACCCTAACATAGTAGAGAACTATCAGTATAGAGTTAGATTACGATTTGAGTTTCTGAAAAGAAACACTTTAAACTGTCATCTGCATTTTAATAATTTTCCTGGATATATTCAGTAAAAAAAAAAAACCCTGTCTCTTACGGTCTAGTTTATTTAGCAGATCTTCACAATGTTTTGTGCAGTAATGAAGGTGTCTTTGATTTACTGTTAATTCTCTCAAATCCCTGTGTTCTGGGATTTCACTTTTCAATAATTTGTGCAGTTCACAGATGTGAAAGGTAATCTACATAGATATTGGATAATTTTTTGAGCTATTCTGCTTTTTGTGTTGGTAGTAAAATAATTTTAAGGTTACCCGTAAGTTTATGACAAAGAGCCTAGGGGGTTCTATTTTTAGTAGTTGATAATAATCTAGTTCAAGAAATTCCATCTGTTTAGCTCTGAGAGGCCAGTACTCAACAAAAAATTGTTGTCAGGAAGATTTCTGATAGTTTAATTCTACCACAGAATAATTTTGTTATATAAGTATGTTACTGAGGACAATTTGTTTTTTAGCATAAATACATAGAGATACTTGCCACCAACAGGAAACATGAGAGGGGAAAGATAGCTAAAAGACAGGACTAAAATAAATCTTCAGAAGTCTTCTGCTACAGAAGCCCTCCAGAGACAGGCAGCACAGGGTTTTCTGAATGTAGAGGAAATGGAGCAGGGAAGCATCTCTTTCCAGCATATCTTCTTTGGTATCTGATTTATATCCAATAGGCAATATGTATGGGTATGTCTACACTACCCTCCTAGTTCGAACTAGGGGGGTAATATAGGCATACCGCACTTGCAAATGAAGCCCGGGATTTGAATTTCCCGGGCTTCATTTGCATAAGCGGGGAGCCGCCATTTTTAAAACCCCGCTGGTTCGAACCCCGTGCAGCGCAGCTACACGGGGCTCGAACTACGTAGTTCGGACTAGGATTCCTATTCCGAACTACCGGTACACCTCGTGTACACCTCGGTACACCTCGTGTAGTCCGAACTACCTAGTTCGAGCCCCGTGTAGCCGCGCTGCACGGGGTTCGAACCAGCGGGGTTTTAAAAATGGCGGCTCCCCGCTTATGCAAATGAAGCCCGGGAAATTCAAACCCCGGGCTTCATTTGCAAGTGCGGTATGCCTACATTACCCTCCTAGTTCGAACTAGGAGGGTAGTGTAGACATACCCTATGTGAGTTAATACTATGGGCGGCTGGTATGCTAGAAGGGGGAAGGCATTGCCTTCTCAAACTGCCAGTCTGACCCCACCCACACTCCACCCCCAGAATGCCTACTATGGGCATACTGGGGGGTGTGGAGTGTTGCTGCCCTGAGCACCCTCTCTTCCCCTGCTCCAGGGATGGGGAGACTGGGGACATGTGTAGTCTCTGTCCTCCTTGTGCTCCAGGGCCAGGAAGACTGGGGATGTCCGCTCTCTGTCCTCCTGTGCTCCGAAGCCAGGGAAGCAGGGGACATGCATCTGGGACATGTGTCTGCCCTCCCCATGCTGGGGGGGCTGGCGGTGGCACACTGCCCCACCTCCCTAAGGGTCAGGAAGGAGGATTGGCTCCCATGGGGGGCAGGCCTGGAGGATGAATTGGGGGCTTGCCTCCCCCAGCCCTACTTTCACTGACTGCCCATGGTTAATACTTCTTCAAAAAGCATTAACTTGCTTTGTGCATCTTCTGCTTTGGGGACGGAGATGGTGAGGGTATATATGCAGAGGAGAAAGCAATGCACTCATCTACCACTCTGAGGGTATGTTTACACTAGCTACCCTAATTTGGACTAGGGTGGCTAATGTAGTCATTCGAACTTGCAAATGAAGCCTGGGATTTAAATATCCCGGGCTTCATTTGCATGTTCCTGGGCGCCACCATTTTTAAATGCCTGTAGTTCAAACTACCTGCCCGTAGCTACATGCGGCACAGACTAGGTAGTTCAAATTAAAGCTCCTAATTCGAACTACTGTTATTCCTCCTGCAAGGTTTTCAAGGGTATTCAAGCCCATCCCTTCAAGTGGCTTAGTTAAAGAAAAGATTTTTAAAATATTGACACAGATCATAAATATTTATTTTTGAACCTTGGGTGACAGGATAGGAAAAGGAAATAACATTTGCTGCTCCTGATTCCCTGCTATCCTTCTGTATTTAGAATGAGAGAAGAAATGAGAAGAAATATTTCTATTTGGTTGATTTCAAAGAGGGATAATGATAACACAAATCATCCTGGAAGTTGATTATCCTATGTATTAGTCATAGATGAAATAAAATAAGAGGCTATCATACCCGTAAAGAGTTTAGTGAATTTTAAAGAGAGAATTAATAGGAAACATTGGAATCTTTGCGATGAAACTTCTCTATAGAATTTCTGACATTAGACCACAAAGATAATTGAAAATAAAATCTGTGTTTCCTCAGAGAATTATTATACAGTTGCCAAGGGATGAATTTATTCCATGCATCATGGCTGCAATTAATCTGCTTTCTTCATCACTCCAAGCATAAATTCCTTTGAAGGGCAGCAATGGAGGCAACCTAGGTAAGAATGCCCTTAAGACAGAGTGGGTTCCCCAGCAGAGTTTATTCATCTGATTGATTGTCAGACATGTATAACTAAGAATAATTTCTCCACAATAGAAATTGCTATAAAATTAGTTCAGAAAGAAGATTTTTAAAAGCCTGGTTAAGTCTCTCTGGGTATGTCTACACTACAACGTTAATTCGAACTAACTTAGTTTGAATTAGTTAATTCGAACTAAGCTAATTCGAACTAACGGATCCAGACTAAAAAACTAGTTCGAATTAGCGTTTTGCTAATTCAAACTAGCATGTCCACATTAAGTGGACCCTGAACAGAGGTTAAGGATGGCCGGAAGCAGTGCCGGCAGGGCATCAGAGGAGGACTTAGAGCGTGGAGATGCTGTCTAAGGCTAGCCGAGGGCTGTGCTTAAAGGGACCCGACCCCCACCCCGGACAGACAGTTCTCAGGGGTGCCCCGCTTGCAAAGCAGTCCTGGCTTGGAGTGCCCTGAGTACCCACACTGGGCACATCACAGCACTCGGCCATCAGCCCGGCTGCACTTGCCGCAGGCTGCCATCTGGGGAGAGGGGGCAATTGGGGGGCTACAGGAGAGCTGCCACCCCCAGAAGCCCGCAGAGCCAGCCCAGTCCTCCCCATCGGGGGCTCGTGCCCCATTCCTCCCTCACCTCCTTCCACTTACCATTCCCTAGCCCCTCTTCTTGATGTACAAAATAAAGATAACGTGTCTTCCAAAATGGAATCTGTCTTTATTGAACAAAACTCGGGGAGACTGGGAAAAGGAGGTGGGAGAGGGGAAGAGAGAGGCTGGGAGAGGGGAGGGCAACTAAAATGATCAGGGGTTGGGAACAGGTCCCATATGAAGAGAGGCTAAAGAGACTGGGACTTTTCAGCTTAAAAAAGAGGAGATGGAGGGGGGACAGGATAGAGGTCTCTAAAAGCATGAGTGGGGTGGAGAGGGTGCATACAGAAAAGTTCTTCATTAGTTCCCATAAAGAAGGACTAGAGGACACCAAAAAAAGGAATGGGTAGCAGGCTTCAAACTAGTGACAGAAAGTTGTTCTTCACAAAGCAAAGAGTCAACCTATGGAACACCTTGCTGCAGGAGGCTGTGAAGGCTAGAACTAGAACAGAGTTTAAAGGGAAGTGAGATCAAGTCATGGAGGCTGGGTCTATGGAGTGGTATTAGCCAGGGGGTAGGAGTGGTGTCCCTGCCCAAGGTTTGTGAAAGGCTGGAGAGGGATGGCACGAGACAAATGGCTTGGTCACTGTCTTCGGTCCATCCCCTCCAGGGTCCCTAGGGTTGGCCGCTGTCGGCAGACAGGCTACTGGGTTAGATGGACCTTTGGTCTGACCCAGGACGGCCATTGTAAGCTCAGGGCTCAGGGTCGGGGGTCTCACTGGACCCCCTTGATTCTCTTGCACACCTGCTCCTGGGTGGCCAGGCTGGCAGCTCTCCTGCCCTAGACGGCCACCTTCCTGTGCCTAGTGTGGAGATTGTGGACGAGGTCCACGATGTCTGCACTAGCCCAGGCAGGTGCTCGCCTCTTGCGGTCCCAGGCAAGCTCCCAGGAGCCGCCAGCCTGGTCCCAGGAAGAGGGGGAGGGCTAGGGGGCATCGGGTGGGTGGCTCGATCCATGCCAGGTGCAGGGACTGCTGGCTGGGTGCTGGCAGGCTTGCACCTGGCACGAGCACCGTAGCCAGCCCGTGCCCCTTTAAGGGCTCCGGGGCTGGGAGGGAGGCAGAAGAGTTTCCCTGGTGTTGGCCAGAGTGGCCACCAGGGAAAGCTGGGGAGGGCTAGCCTCCCACTAGTTCGAATTAAGGGGCTACACACCCCTTAATTCGAACTAGCTAGTTCGAACTAGGCTTAATCCTCGTAAAATGAGGTTTTCCTAGTTCGAACTAAGTGCTCCGTTAGTTCGAATTAAATTCGAACTAATGGAGCGCTAGTGTAGCGCCTATGAAAGTTAGTTCGAACTAACGTCCGTTAGTTCGAACTAACTTTGTAGTGTAGACATACCCTAACTCACTCTCTCTCTCTCTCTTTTTAAGAACTGCAGCAGAAGACAAAAATAAAAAGATGTTCAAACAAAATACTAGGGAAAAGTATGAGTTTGTATAGCAGCTATTACATAATTTATGTAATGTTGTTATGTCAAAGGCTGAGTAAAATACTATTCAGTGGAGGAACATTCATATGGAGTGCTTTTTGAAGCCTGATAGTCTCAAAGACAGAATAATTACATAATAGTGCTATTGAAATATGACACAATTTTGGAAGAAGAATCTTTTATACTTCCATTTAAATTGATGTCCCACTTTTAAATTAGCCATTATAACTTCAGTGGAAAAATGGTAAAATAATGGTTCGACTGAAATTACACTGGGTACAAATAAAATAACGCCATTTCCATTCAAAAGGCTTGTATGACATTGTTTTGATTTCATTTCTTTGCTTATAACCTTTTTTTTTACATTCCCCTGCTTCTCTCCTCCTTCCCTCCCCCCCCCCCCCTGAAAGAAATCAAGTAAAAAAAACAGAATTAAAAATAAAGTTAAGGCATTAATTTTTAGCAACATATGAGTTTCAATAGAGGGCCAGAACAGTGGTCTATCTAGCACATCATACTGTCTCCATCAGTGCCCAGTGACAGCAGAATTTGAAGAGTGGACAAGAATCCCTAAAATGGACATGTCTAAAATCTTCAGTTAATTGTTGGCTTATGTCCGTAAACACGCACATTTAAATTGCTTATACTTTTAGAACAATGGATGCTCACATTACTTATATAAATAAATAATCTTTAGTAAAAATTCTGTTTGAGACAGGTTGTCACTCCTGAGGTGCAGTCTGGGAACTTTGGGAACCATGGTGTCTCTCTAAGGCCTTTTCTAAACTGGCATGTTTTGTCATTAAAACCTGCCTTTTTGCATCAAAGCAGTGTGAGTGTTTTGGTAACAAAAAAACTTCCACCTTTGTGAAAGTCTTGTGTGGACTCTGCTGTTTGTTTGTCGAGGAAACTGGCTTCCACCAGTATCCCACAATGCCTGCCCTGATGACTATGCGTGAAGTTTTGTTGTCTCTGCTGCCCTGCAGGCATACCCCCCTTTGCCTTTCAAAGCTTCAGGAAGTATCTAGCAGTCGAGTGATCTGCTCCATTTGGGGAAAAAACAAAGAACAAATCATTGGAATGCTCATTTCTGTTCTGCTTTGCTAGGAACACAGTAGCAGGCAGATTGCTGTTGCAGGGTGGAGTGTGGGGGGTTGGAGAGACTGCTGTGCTGCTTTGACATTCCTCAGTATGGAGAGCTCATAGAGTAGCTCTGCCTTCCCACAATACTGCACTTGGGATGCTTACCCACATTGCTTTGCTCTATCTCTATTGGTTGACAGGGTACTAGCAATGTAGCCATGAAATATTGACAATGGGAAGCAGACAAAATTGTTTGATCATTTTTCATTTTTGGAGACTTTTGCATGTCAACAACACTTTTGTTGCCAAAGTTTCCCAGTGTAGACATAGGACACACAGCTGCCTTGGCAACACAGACAGCCTCACCAACATCCTATTATCATCCAGCATGACAGCAGGTGGCACCACTGACTCAAATTGAACTACTTGAGTGCAGACAACAAGCTCCATAGGCATGCAGCCCCCTCTGGTGTATAAACCTAAAATTATACCATCTTTCACTGCACGGGTATCTGTACAATGTAAACACGTTAATAAAGTTTGCCCTTCCCTCGTTGTGGAAAGGACAATGGACATATATGTTAATCAGACAGATTTTCCCCCAGACACTTTACTTACAAGCAAATTAGGTTAAAATATAGAAAAGTATATTAGCTACAAAAAGATAGATTAGAAGGGATGTCAAACAAATCAACTATCTAGACTGGAAGCATCTTGCCTAGTGCAAAAAACAGATACATAGTCAATATTTATAACTTCAGATACAGAAATGATATGTGCATATAAATAGGATAATAATATTCAGCAAATCATAACTTTTCTAGTGACATGTTACATGACCCATCCTGTACAAAAGCATCATAAATGTGCCTTAATAATATCATAATAATACTACTATGAAGAATATGAGATTAAATGTCACACTGTCAATCTCTTGTTGTAGTGAGACCAAAGACTAATTATGAGTTATATAAAAGTTATTTCTTTTTGCCGATTGTATCTATTTGCCTTTTAAATTTATAGAGAAAGATAAGTGGGAATTAAAGTTATTGTATGAGTTTCAGAATAATATGAAGAATGATAAGCTTTATGGGCAGTAAAATTTCTAAAACTTCATATTTGGGATATAAATCACTTTATTTGGGCAAATGTTTATGCGTATACATGCATATGTGTGCAAGAATTCCATATGACTTGATATAATATTACAAAGCAAAATTTACTCTTTCTCTCTCTTTTGTACCCTTTTCTGTCCTTGTAGCATGTACAATTAGTACTTTAAAAAATTCCTTTATTCCTTGTAGAAGTGTAGCACAACTAGATAAAGAATCTTGTTAGATGAAATAGTTTTCATATGGTACCATATTGTTCTGTAGATCTGTAAGTCTTATTTATAAAATATGAAGTGTTGTAATGTGAGAAACTGAGGATGAAATTATTTTCATGCTCATGAAACACATGAGCAGGTGATTGCTGGGTGACAGAGCAGATATGAGGCTAAAACAATACTGGATTATATTTGTCTTGCTTCATAGGCTTGGACCTCCCTGGTCTGGAACCTTTCGGACCTGACCCATCCCAAATGAGACAATTTGCCAAATCAGGGCAAGTCCCCTGCCACCGGCCTCCCAGGACACTACCCCTCCCTCCAGCTGGCTCTGCTGCAGCCCTGCTGCTACAGGGCTTGGGCTTGACTCTGGCCCACTTCTGCCAGCTGTCTGGGGCTCACCGTGGACAGAGCTCCAGCTGCCATGGCCCTCCTGCTTCTGTCATACCTGGCTGGGGCTTTCCGGGGCAGGGTTCCATGGCTGCCCCGTTTCTGTCCCACCCGGCCGAGGCTTTTCAGGTTCGGGGCTTCTTAGCTGCCCCACTGCTGGCATGTCAGGCCGGAGCTCCGGGGCTGCCCTGCTGTGCCATGCCCCGCTGGGGTTCCTGGGACAGGGCTCACCAGTCTCGATGGTGGGACTCCCCGCTGCTGGACTCCTGACTGGCTTACGCTCCTGGGTGCTGCGTCTCTCTGGTCCAGCAATATCTGTGATCCTTCCGGACCACGGATGTTGCTGGACCAGAGAGTCCCAGATTTAGGAGGTTCAACCTGTACTGAAAAGTCCTTGCATGTCAATAATTTCAGATTATTTCTGAAACTTGAGGTAAAGGTCTCCTTTTTATTCAAGGGTAAATGTTAACTTTTTACACGGCTATTTGTGTTGGCATACAAGACTCCTCTGCTGTCATTCACTGGTATTTCTTTTATGAATGTATTAATCCCATTATTACAGTTCAAAGTCCACTGAATTCACTGGGAGTCATTTTTCTTAGTTCAGCTGGGTTAGAATTAGAACCTCTCTGAATGAGGGGCAAATTATAAATACTAGCTTTCATGATATGCAAGCCCTAAAATAAACTACCTATCTAGGTGACACCAAACTACAGGTAATTCAATAATGTAACCTACTTGGTAAATTAAAGAAGTTCCTTTGGGATTTTTGTGTGAGAATAGCGTTTGCATGGAACTAGATGAATTAGTGTTTCATTAGCTTTCAGCACCTCTGTCTTAAAGAGAAAATAAGCACCATAATGAGAGTTAAGTAG
Source organism: Pelodiscus sinensis (assembly GCF_049634645.1). Lineage (NCBI taxonomy): Eukaryota > Metazoa > Chordata > Testudines > Trionychidae > Pelodiscus > Pelodiscus sinensis. The sequence goes on along the minus strand of NC_134711.1, from coordinate 41,999,413 downwards.
ATAAATTAATACATTCAGGAAAATACGTTATACTTGATCAGGAGAAAGGCCGACGGAAGAGGAAAATTACATGGAGTGAGCTTTTTTAAGGTAAATCATTGCAAAGATCTGTATTTGTACTGGGGACAAGAGCAGTGCCTTCTTGAAACTCGTTTCTAAATGCCGGAGAATCTACCATATAATAATATGGAACGAAAAGGAGAAATTGCTGTAGTACATTTCAGTAGACATCCTCTCTTTTGACTGAACTTCATTCTGCTTATAGTGAGTTTTTCCCCTGTGGAGAGGAGATATTGTGCCAGTCTTCAAGTATATCAACTGTCACTTATTAGGTGGAAGATAAATGCTGCATTTGAAGCTGATAATCATATTCCCCTCCTCTTTTGCTCCTGCTGATGAGAAGAAGAGAGCAACAGCAGGTTAATTGCCACAACTTTGTGGGAGAAGGGGATAAATCCTGAGCTGCCAATCTTCTTACATCTGTTCTGCACTAAAAATGGAGCTACAACTTCCACAACTTCTACCTACCACTCCACTCAGCACCTGATAGCATAGATGCTGACTCTGTGGGTGCTCTGGGGCTGGAGCCCCCATGGAAAAAATAGTGTATGCACAGCAATGTTCCCCCTAATTTTTCTCATGCACGTGCAGAATTAATGTTATGTGCAGCAATAAGGAGATGATGTGTGGCAGGGATGTGGCTAAGGGGTTTGGCATGTGCAAGAGGGCTCAGGGCTGGAGCAAAGAGTTGAAGTGCAGGGTTAGGGTGAGGGTTCTACCTTGAGTGGGGCTAGGTATGAAGGGTTGGGGAGCAGGCTGCCCCAGGACTGGGTGGGAAGAGAGAACTCCCCACAGCCTTCTCCATACCACAGCAGCTCTCCCATAAAGTTCTAAAAATACATTCCCTCCCTATCAGCAGGGAGAGACTGGCTGCTCTGTCCTCAGCAGGGAGCTGCTGCTGTGGTTGAGGGAGAAGTGCCCCTCCCTCTGTCAGGCAGCTCCATGTGCAGAGTCCTGAGTCCCTGGCTGGGCAGAGCTTGTTAAGCAACTGTGGTCTTATGCTGTTGCTCAGATTAGAGGGAAGCTTGGTTATGACCTATCCTAACTTAAATACAGAATGGAGTTTCCCAAGTTACAATCACTACTTCTTTCTAGAATAGTTATTATTCCCAGGCAGGGCCACCAAGAGAGGAGTGGGGGGAGGGGCAAAGGAGGCAGCTGCCTTGGAGCCTGATGATTTAAAAGGGCCCAGGGCACCCAGCCACTGTTGCTACTATCTCAGCCGTGGTAGTAGTCAGAACCTCTAGCCCTTAAATTGCAGCCAAAGCCCCTAGCAGCATGCATCCCATGGCCCCAGGTGGCACTGCAGGGCTATCTGAGGAGGCTAGGCCTCTGCCCTGCCTCTCTGCCTGAGGCCCCACCCCTTCCAAGGGGTGAGTACAGGGCTTGGTGAAGTCTCTGATCAGCCCTATTCCCAGTAAACCAACACATTTTAACCTCATATTTCTTGCACAAAAATTTTCAATAATTAGTTGAAATAATATGAAGTACTCCTTTTTTCATATTTGACTCCCAAGTTCTTATTGCACCATGTTTCCCAAGCAGCATTGGTGCATGGTGAATGAATCACAAGTTGTATACTATCACTTCGTATGTATAGATACAATACTCAGAGAGGTGATTTACAGTCCTGCCTATATATGTAGGGCAGTGCACCAACCTTCTGTAAAGCACCTCTTTTGTATGTAACCCTTCCGCCGGGTAGGCCCAGCAGCAACCAGGGCTGGGTTCAATATCTCGGGGTCCATCTCACACAGAACTGGCTTGATCCCCCACCTAGTAGCCTGGGAAATTCAGACATCTCTGAGGGGCAATGCTTCCCCACTCACAAGCACAGAGTCTGAGTGTAGAAAAGAAACTTTTAATGAAAGAGAGAGAGAATTCACATGGCATTATCTTGGGAAATTACCACAGAGTTCCCCCACGAGTAACTGTCCCAGCTCAAAAGGACTGAGCAATGTCTTTTGCCTCTCAGGCTCACTAGTCCAACAAGGTAAGTTCACTTACCCAAACTTTCTCTGTACCCCATGTCAAACACCCTACTTACAGCTCTGTCCAGTCAGTGCAGACCCTGACACATCATCCTGATGACTCTACTCCTTGAGCCTGATGACTCTACTCCTTGAGGCTATGCCACTGTTGTGCTGCTCCTACCAGCTGCCTGCCAGTCGTTCCCACCAGCCACTCCATTAGCCGCTTGCTGCCGCTCCTACTGGCCGCCCCCCAGTCATTCCCGCCAGCCGCTCCACTGGCCGCCCTCCGCTGGCCACTTGCCACCCGCCGGTCGCTCCCGCCAGCCACTCCGCTGGCTGCCTGCCGCCGCTCCTACCAGCCACCTGCCGGTCGTTCCCGCCAGCTGCTCCACTGGCTGCAATGGTTCTGGCTCCCAGCCAAACCAGTGATTTCAGCTCTTAGTGATTTCAACTCATTAGCCACCACCTAGCCTGGCCAAAGATTCCAGCTTCCACTGGACTAGCAAAAAGACTCCTCATGAAGTCTGCTTAAGGTCTGTACTTAAAACCAGGGGGAAAAGGGCAGGTTGAGCCAGTCTTACAGTTCGCACCTGGCAGGCATGAAGCAGGCTGACTCAAGCCCTAAGCACTTTCCACCCCAACTCAGTTCACTCAACTCTGGCAGGGGGAAGGCTTGTTCCTCTGAGACCTCTTACAATGATCGTGTCTCTCCTGCAAGCACTGGTGTCATATTTTACAGTTCCCATAATTAGGTAGCATGATTTGTGACCCCCACAACAGCCCGAAATTAGTTACGTTACACCACATTCCATTCCAACATTGATCCTTCATCAGCCCTGGCTGAATTAGATTTACACAGTCACACCTCAGATTCCTTCCCTCTCCTGACATGAGTTGTATTTACATATCAGTTAATTATCTTGCAGAGCTAAACAACTGGGCTATGTCTACACTCGCGGCTTCTTGTGCAAGAACATCTTGCACAAGGGTTGTTATGCAAGAACTCTTGTGGAAGAAAACATCCACACTGCCATATGTGCACTGTGCTTTTGCGCAAGAGCTCCCATGGCAGTGTGGATGCTCTCTTGCGCAAGAAAGCTCCGACGGCCATTTTAGCCATAGGGCTTTCTTGCGCAAGAAATCCCTGCCGAGCGTCCATGCTGCCCTCTTGCGCAAGAGCTCCTGCGCAAGAGGGCTTACACCTGTTAAAAAAGAGTGTAGCTCTTGCACAAGAAGCCCTCTCTTACCACGCTGTACTGTAAATTTCCTTGCACAAGAGCGGGCGGGCAGTGTAAATGCTCTGCGGATTCTTGCACAAGAATGGCCATACTTGCGCAAGAAGCCGCAAGTGTAGACATAGCCTTGGAGTGAACACACCCACCCCCAGGGCAGCTCTCTCCTTTTAGATGGCTGATAGCAAGCAGTAATTCAGCCCTGGCTTACATGTAGAATTGCAGAGGACAATGCAGCTGACTTAGGGTACATCTATACTGCAGGGCTTGACTAGAAATAAGCTATGCAAATTGAGCTACGTCAATTGCGTAGCTTATTTTGAAATTGAAATTGAGAGCATCTACACAGCACTTATTTCAAAATAGAGCACTCTTCCTCCAACTTCCCTTGAAATAAGTGCTTCCCCCCCCACCCTGCGAGGAGCGCATGGCGCTCCAAAGTGCCATACACTCATGTCGGGCAGGGGCAGAGCAAAGAATGCTTCATACAGCTCTCCCACCACCAGGCCTTGATTGGCCTGGCGGCGGGGGAGAGCGCAAAGCCTCCTTCTGCTCTGCAAGGAGTGCCTGGCACTTTGAAGTGTGGTGGAAGGGGGGCTAGGGTGGGAAGAAGCTTCACGTGCTCCCCCGCCCCCAAACCCTGATTGGCCTGGGGGGCAGAGCGTACGAAGCCTCTTCCCACCCTGCCAGGGGCAAGGGTGCCTAGAGGGAAGGGGGGCAAAGGGGCTCCTCCATCCCCAGACCATTCATGGTCTGGGGATGGGGAAGTCCAGAAGCATACTGACCCCGCCCCTTCCGGTTTAGGCCATGCCCCTTCCGGGGCGTCCCGGGGCCACTTCAAAAATTTTTGAAGTAGCCCCCGGCCAAAAATTATTGCCCACCCCTGCTCTAGATGTTTCATGCAGTATTGTCTGACGGATACTTTTCATTTAGCATTTTAACACATGCCAAAGGTGAATTTGGGGGAATGGTCTGCTGTGCAATAATATATTATGGGACAACAGCAAAAGTGCTCAGCTGATCATACAGTCAAGTAACTACAACTATCAATGGAGGGATGGTTCCTCTGCAAGTAGAACTGTTTGAGAATTTTTGTGACTATATTTTTTTTTATCCCAAGAGAAATACTGACTTATCAAAACCTAAACTTTTCCTGGAAACTTACTGTTTTTGACTAAACTTTCCTTGCAAGAGTTTCTCAGATCCAGGATATTGGGGATGGACACAGGGGAAGTAGGAGACATAAGTTGAAGTCTCTCCTCTGAGTAATTGAGAGCAGGGATTTGAACTTGAGTCTTCCACAGCCCATGTAAGTATCCTAACTGCTAGCCTATTAGCTGTTGTGGGTTTATGTACTGCTCCTTTTTTTTGTGAAAAATTCAAATTGTTCTGCCTCCAAACAAAAGCAAGTGTTAAAATCTCAACATTTTTCATGAAATGGAATTCCTGCATTACTGCCAGCTCTAAATGGGAATAGGGATGGAACAAAGTTGAATGTGAGAATCAGCTAAGGAGAAAAACCAAGGAGTCTACACAGCACCTTAAACTCAAAATAAGTTATGCAATTTGTGTTACAAATTTGAAATAGCTTATTTTGAAAATTAGTGCATCTACACAGTGCCAAATTTCGAAATAACGTGCTATTTCAAGACATCCCTGAGCCATCGTGGAGGGTTACTGGGATGATGAAATAGCACACCTGTCATTTCAAAAAATATTTTGAAATAATGGGTGGCTTGTGTAGATGTAGGGTAGCTATTTCGGGATACCTCTGGTATCCCGAAATACCCATACAGTGTAGACACACCCTGAGAGTCAGCTCTGGAGATTTTTTTTCCCCACAAAAAGAACAATGATACTGATATACACTCCCTTTTTTAGCTTTCTACCTGTGGTGCTTATACTCATTCATCGTGAAGTTTCAGATCTGTCTCTACAGATGACAGATTCGACTAATATTTTCTTTTGTGCTTGCCTCAGTTTCACAATGAAGATAATTATTTTCTTCCGGTTTCTTTTCAGCAAACCACAATTTCACAAAATTATTTTCTTATCTTCACTTGTCATAATTTTTTCAAAATGGCTGGCATTACTTTGAATTGTGATTTTACACCACAGCACTTACATTTAAATAATCTGATGTTTTGGTGAGCATCTTGTAGTTGATGGTTTTTTGTTTTCTAAAACAAAATTGTGGAAGTTTCACGAATTTTCACTTTTAACACCTACATGTGCATACAAATATGAATTGAACCATCAAGCTTAAACTCCAGTTCTCTTTTCAGATTTTTCTCTGATTTGCTTTATATTTAACTCCTAATGCTATTTCATCAGTAATGAAAGTGCTCTCAGTTGCTAATCTATGCTTTGAGCCCAGAACATGAAATCAGCATATGAGATGTCATTCCTTATTACTACATTCAAATAATATTCCTCATATAGCTATTTTTTTTGAAGAGCACTATGCATCAAACTTGGCAAACTGTTTTGCCAATTTTGTCTTCCTCTGGGTCAGTATCAGTTGCTTGTTATTCTGCAGTTGTAAGCAGTGATATTGCTCTTTGTCTATCTAGCTTTTCAGTTGCACCAACTGCTGTGATATAAAGAAGAAATGTCTGTCTGAAAGTTTTCCAATTATTGTTCATAGTTTCTACTATATACAGTGAATGTGGTGGTTTGAATAATTCATCTTTTATTCTTCATGGATTTCAGTTAACTTTCATGGCACCAAGCAAAGATCAGTAATTTTTTTGTCAGCTAGAGAGCAACAGAGAGACTTTGTGCTTTTTCTTTATTCACGACAGGAAGGATATCATCCTGTTACAGTAATTTTGTGCAACACACCATTGCAAAGCTCTCACAGTTCAGGCTTTCTCCCAAAGCATCAGGGTTCTCACACGCAGCAGAATTTTGGTAACTGAAAGTGGGTAGGCAGTAAAGCTGGTAACTGTCCTGCGAAATTTGTCCCAATTTTGGGTGTTTATTTTTTTAAAACTGTAATTCCTTCCCCCTCTTCTTCTCCCCTTCCCCCCCCCCCCCCACCCCTGCTAAACCGGCTATAGCAGGCTGTGGGGGGCCCTTCCTGGAGGGGGAAAATGTGATTTCTTTCCCTCTTCTGCCCATACATCCTCAATTACTTGGACTTTCCCGAGCCACCTGGGCCCTTTCCCAGACACACTTCTTCCCTCATGCATATTCTCCAACCATACTCCTTCCTTGCCTACCCAAGCAGCCAGCCGCCATTCCTTCCTGTGTCCCCAGACTTTTGTCCCCTCATGTTTACCCATCATACTTCCTCCCTTTTTATGCCACTGGTCTCCATCCTTTCTGTTTACTTCAAGTGCCTCCCCCCACCTGAGGACTAGAAGGTCTAGCTGCTTCTGCTGGGCCTTAGTGATGCTGTACTACTTGCAGCCAGCTTCCTATTTACCTGCACTAATTCAGGGCAGTGTGGAGGATTTCCATAACTGCATCAGGAACTAAGAACCATCGGGGGATTGTGACTCAAATTGTAAACACCTCCAGAGAGCTGCCATCTATGGGGAGTCTTGAACATGATGGTTCAAACTGGACTTCTGAGAGCAACAAACAAATGAAGGGCTTTTCACATTTTAAAAAGTTGTATTTAAGTGGACTCAGGACCTTCTTTTTGATCCAGCAAATAGATAGGACCTTCTGTCCAAGGGGGTCCCAACACTTGCAGAAGGGTGGGAAAGACTTTGACCTGCTAGTGGCCCACAGGACTGATGAGTGATCTCTGGTAAGCTTTTAGAATGCATATAGGAACTTCTATTGTGTTTATATGTTTTCTCTAAAATGCTTTTAGCAGAAGAATAAACATGCTTGCTTGGGAAGAAGGCTGAGGTAATTTGTAGCTGCTGGCAATATTCTGTTCATAGCTCTTTGAGAGAAAACAAAGCACCGATGCTGGCCTTCAGGCAATCTGGCTAACAGCAGACATCATCTGAAAGAAAATAAGGTGATAGGTAACAGCCAGCGTGGGTTTATAAAGATGTGGATAAGGGAGAAGAGGTGGATGTGATATATCTAGACTTTAGTAAAGCATTTGATACTGCCTCACATGACCTTCTTATCAATAAACTAGGGAAATACAACCTAGATGTGGCTACTATAAGGTGGGTGCATAACTGGCTGGATAACCATTCTCAGAAACTAGATATGAATGGTTCACAATCATGCTGGAAGGGCATAACAAGTGGGATTCCACAAGGGTCTATTTTGGGACTGATTCTGTTCAATATCTTCATCAGTGATTTAGATGATGGCATAGAGAGTATGGTTATTACATTTGCAGATACCAATCTGGAACAGGTTGCAAGTGCTTTGGAGTTATAATTCAAAATGATTTGGACAAATTAGAGAAGTGGTCTGAGGTAAATAGATAAAGATTAATAAGGACAAATGCAAAATACTCCACTTAGGAAGGAACTATCAGTTTCACACATACAGAATGGGAAGTGATTGTCTAGGAAGGAGTACTGCAGAAAGAGATCTAGGGGTCATAGTGGACCACAAGCTAAATATGAGTCAACAGTGTGACACTGTTGCATAAAAAGCAAACATGATTCTGGGATGCATTAACAGGAATGTTGTGAACAAAACATGAGACATTCTTCTGCTCTGCACTGCACTGACTAGGCCTCAGTTGGAGTATTGCATCCAGTTCAGAAAGATGTGGAAAAATTGGAGAAGGTCCAGAGAAGAACAACAAAAATTATCAAAGGCATAGAAAACATGAGCTGTGAGGGAAGACTGAAAGAATTAGTTTAGAAAAGGGAAGACTGAGAGGGGACATAATAGCAGTTTTTAAGTATCTGAAAGGATGTTACAAGGAAGAGGGAGAAAAATTGTTCTCCTTGGCCTCTGATGATAGAACAAGAAGCAATGAGCTTAGGCTGGACATTAGGAAAAACTTCCTAACTGTCAGGGTGGTTAAACACCGGAATAAATTGTCTAGAGAAGTTGTGGAATCTCCCTCACTAAAGATATTTAAGAGCAGGTTGGATAGACATATATCAGGGATGATCTAGATCATGCGTTCCCTAACTGGGGGGGCATACCCTCTTGGGGGGTGCGTGAAGAAATTCCAGGGGGGGCACGAGGCGACCAAGCCACACACACACCCCGTCAATCCCACCCCAAGTTTTCCTGATTTTTTTGGGGGGGTTTGCAGGGTTTCTAAAAAATCAACAAGGGGGGCATGATGCCGAAAAGTATGGGAACCACTGATCTAGATGGTGCTTGGTCCTGCTAAGAGGGCAGGGAACTGGACTTGATCTCTTGAGGTCCCTTCCAGTTCTAGTAGTCTATGATTCCAACGTAAAGCAGAGAGTTATGTAGCATTAAAACTCCTAGTCAGAAGAGAGAGAGAGAGAGATGTAAGTCTTCACCCCAGAGAAGTGACACCTGGGAGTTGGAAAATCTAAGTGGATACCCTCGAGAGACAATGGAGCGGGAACATAAGTGTTCTTTCCCTAAATCTGAGTCAATAGGGCACAAAAGTCAGGGAAGTCAACATTGAGGATGAAGACAGAGCAATCAGAATTATCAAAGGTAACAGAAGGTCAAGATAGAGACCCTGAGACATAGTATAGCGAGGAAGAATTGTCTTTGGTAAGTGTAGTTTAAGCACAGTGGAAAGGTGAAAGCAGTTTTGGTATGAATCCCAGACTGACTTAAAAGAGAGTGAATTGATAAAGTTGTAAACAATCCACTCATGGTACTAGGACAATAATCAGTGACAAGTAGAATGATCAGGTTTGAATCTTTTGAAAAAGAAGGATATAGGGCATTTTTGAGAGGGTATATATTATACATTTTCATTGAGATATTGAAGTAATGTGCCTGCATATTTAAATCAGGAGACTGGTAACAAGTGATGCAGTGTGACTGGGATCTAGAAGAGATGACCACTAAACTCAGAGCTGCAGGCAAGGATCCCACAGAGGACAATCGAGAAAAGGAAATGCTACAAGAGGAGGGGAAGTGGTAAGCTGGCCAGTGAGCTAGTTAGTTAAATTGAATTTAGAACAAAATTGGCCTCAGTAATATCAGCCAGGAAAGTTGTATGGTTCCTAAAAATTGTAAAAATCTTGGTAAAATGCATAGTCAGTTTACCCTAGTCATATAACCGGCATGGTATTGTGGAATATGTAGTGGGCTTATAGTATTTGACTAGAACTTTCTTGGCTGTAAAATGCAATCACATCGGACATTCCTAGTAAGCAGTAGTGTGGACGAAGTGGTCTCTTGAACTCTCTTACAACCCTACATTTCCCTGCTTCTTTGTGCAGTTGGTATTTTGAATTCCTCTAGTCATTGTTTTAGCGCAAGAAATGCCTGTCTACCACGCCCAGAATCTTTAGGGAAGTTTTGAGAGTAGAATGTTAGAATGTTACTCCACGAGAGTAGAATGTTAGCTTGCATTCAACAAGAAGGCAAGCTATTACCTTGCAATAGGGAAATCCCATCAAAATTCACAGTCATTTTAGACATTGTCCACTGAAAGGAGTATACATGTTGAAATAGAGCTGGCAGTTTAGACAGGTTGGCATTCTCCAGTGGTTGGAGAATTCAGCAATATTCCCTACCTCCAGAAATTTTAGAATTCATCTAAAATTCCATAGTGAGCTATGTTTACTTTGCTTTGATTTTGCAGCTGACAGCTTCATCTATCAAAATTTCAAAGGAGTACTCACATTATTTATGCATAGTTAGATGATGTCAGTACTCTATTTAACTCAGTTTCCTGAATTATTTAGCTTGAGATTTATCTGTCTGATTGTAGAGTTTTATACCACTGGCCATTTTCATGGCTGTAAGACTGCTGCACCTCTGATCCCTTCTCTGGCCTCATATGGCCTTGTGTGTTTACCTCCCTGGAGTAGAATCACACATTTCTCCCACTGCTAGACCAGGCGCTGGACTACAGCACTCTATGGATGAACCAAGTTTACCCTCATACAGGACTTAGTACCTGGAGCTCTTCCCTTTTGAAACTTTTGGCCAGCATTGAATAGGGGCCACAAACTGCTTTCTTAAAACAAGTATTGTTTAATCTTAACAGCAGAAACAAGGCAAAGCATAAGAGTAGAGGCTTTTTGAAAAATAAAACAGTCTATTTGTAAGCGGGGGAATGGTCCCGCTATTGTGGGGAACTTTCCTGGCTTCTATACCACCCCGGTGAAATGGACCAGCGAAAGGATCTGAGTCCCCGCTCCCACTTCCTTTACCCCACAGCCTGCCTGATCCTGAGGGCTCCCCCTCCACTCTCCTGAGTAGCAGAGCCCTTGAAACCCCAACAAGGCTGGGCCCAGGTTTCCTGGGGCTTAATCCCCGACCTTGTAGTCACTAGGGGCAAGAGTTAGGGTGTTCCCACTCCGAGGTGCTCTCTTTACACTGCAGGCCTTCTTGGCCCAGTGATCACTTCATAAGGTTCAAAGCAAATACAATTTATTAAACATCAACTGATTAAAGAGAATAGAATAAGAAAAAAATGAGAATGGTTAAATGAGAACACACAGCCCTGATCTGTAGCACAGGGACATCAAAACAGCAGCCTGCAGAGTGCAAGGACAGTCCACAGTCTCTTCCTTAGGGGCCCCTTAGAGGCCTTGGATGTGCTGCGGGGGGGGGGGGGGGGGCGGCAGGCTGGACACGCTTGCTCTGACAGTGACCACACAGCCTCAAGCTCTAAGTGGCCAGACCCCTCTCCCAGTCCAGAGCCTCTCCCCACACTTTGCAGTTCCCAGCTGCTCACCACGTCCAGCTGCAGGGTATTGCTTGGCCAGTCTCTAGCTTCTTGGGTTGCTTCTCTGTTCCTTTTGGCTCTCTGAGCACTGCCAGTCTGCTGCTCAGCACAGGGTCTGCGCTCCTTGAGCTGTGTGTGTCAGGCTCAGCTGCTGCAAAAACTGCCCCTCAGCACACAGCTTGCACTCCTTGGGCTGTCTCTCAGCTCTCTGTTTTTGCAGGACTTCTTCTGCACACAGCTTGCACTCCTTGGGCTGGGTCTCAGCTCTCTGTTTGCTTAGAGAGAGCCAGAACAATCCCAGCTCACAGGGAGGACAGGGCCTAGCCTCTCCCCTTCCTCACTGACCTGTCCAACCTGTCAATCAGGCTGAGCTGGAGTGTTGGATGCTTTCCATTGTCTCTGGGGTCTGTCAGTCTCATGAACCCTTCCCCTTCTGAAACTGGGAGCTGGGAAACCAAAAAACTCCCACAGAGTTTTAGTAAGGGGTAACAGTCCCCTTACATATACACAGGCATAATGGTTGAGGCAGGATTGTCTTACCTCAGACTATTCATCTCTGGGACTTAATTTATTCCCTCAACAGACACTCTCTGCCTTGTCTTTGAGGGCTTGTCTTTTTGTACACCCAAAGTTCCTTGCTCCAGTATTCATAGGCTTGAGTTCCCATTTGGTTACAAGTTGGGACACAGTCACCCTTTTGCTAAGCTGACTGTTGAGTTCAGCTGGGTGTCAGACATAAAAATTCAAAGTGAATGACCCCTGCATTGTCACTTATGTATCAGCAAATGGGTGGCTGTCTGAAGCAATTGTTCTTTTTCCAGCTTATGTCCAGACAACTACTGCTTGTATTCATACAGTAACTGCCACTTACATCAGTCCAATGAACAGAAAGACCATATATAATATTCATCAGTTATTACAGATAACCTGCAACTACCCCATAGTCCTTACCATGCTATCTGAGTGCCTTCTATTTATTCTAATATAATAGCAAAGTCTTTAGCAGACTTTGTGGAATCATAAAGTCTCTGTCACTTCTCCCTTTGAATAATAAAAGTTGTGTTTACGGTGTGGATTTTGTTTTTGATTTTTTAGATGTTATTAATTTCTTCTTTCTGTGTCTCAGTTGGCAGTGCTATTTTGGGGACATTAAATAGCAGCACTGTACTTGTCAATATTATAGTGTAAACGCTTTTTCAAAGAAAAAGGTTTTTCAGCATTTCCCAAAGATAATCAGATTCTGGATTCGCTTGACTTCCTCTGGATGTTTGTTCCATTTCTATATTACATATTTTAGCATCTACTTTGTGTGAGAGAGTGTGTGTGATCTGCTTTGTCATCAGCCAATGGTTATTTCATCATAGTCTTTGTACATGAGATTTTAGGTGATCTAAAAAATGATTCCCTGTCTAATATTTAGGATGTTAAGTCATATGTATTGCAATGTAAATGAAGACTAAGAAAGGCAAGTTTTCAACCAAGTTATTACATTCTATATTGTACCTTTTCTACATGCAAAAATTAAAAGTATTAGCTTGCAATTAATGTTTAGTTATAATGTTTGCCTTTATGTTTTGCTGTTCAGGAACTTTGAACCAAAAAAACTGGGGGAAGAAATATCCAGCATGTAATGGTGCCAAACAATCTCCTATTAATATTGATGAAAACCTTACACAAGTAAATGTAAATCTCAAAAAACTTAAATTCCAAGGCTGGGAAAAGGAAACTTCGCAAGACACTTTCATTCACAATACTGGCAAAACAGGTAAAATGTTTGATTTCATGTGTTGAGTTAATTGGGGTCATGAAAATGAAATATGGGTGATAGATGAAGATTTTTAATTATATTTTTCTTTTTTTTTCTCTTTTCTTTTAGCCTTTGCCTTTCTGATTTTAGCAACTGGGGAAAAGTCAGGTGGTGATCAAAACCAAACATAATATAGAACATCACTAAAATAAAGAAAACAAATGGAAATTATGTGCTTGGTTAGAAATAGCAAGAATAATCACATCATTAGTATCATCCCATAATGAGTACTTATTCTGAAGCTAAATAATAATTTAGCATTTGCCACAAAATAATAATTACCAATAATAATGCTAGTTCTGGACGATGCAATTCGGATACAGAATCATTTCAATGTATTATGAATAATCATCCTTTCATCAGTAAGTAGTTCATAGGATTAGTTAGTATTTACTGAGTCAGGGCTGCTATTAGGATCTAGTGCATTAGTGATAAAAAAGCAGTTTCCCTTCTGGAAAGAGAGGGATGGCCTTTTGTTTCAGGGTACGTCTAGACTATATGGCTCCGTCGACGGAGCCAGGTAAACTAGTTTACCTGGCATAGTCAATGAAGTGGAGATTTAAATAATCCCCACTTCGTTAAAATAAAAATGGCCGTCGCGCTATGCCAACGATCAGCCGATCCAGCACAGTGCGGCAGTCTTAGACGCAGCATGGTTGACAAGGGAAGCCTTTGTCGACCACTCCGGTAAACCTCGTTGTCTAGACATACCCATAGGCATAGGATGTGGAGTAAAGACATTTAAGTTGCATTCTTGTTTCTGCCATATACGTCCTGTATAATCCTGGACAAACCATTTAACTCCCCCATGCCTCCATTTCCCTATCTGTAAATTAGGCAAATAGTTTTCCCTACCTTAGAAAAGTGTTCTGAGGATAAATTCTTTAATGCTTATGAAGTGAATTGAAATCCTCTTCCACTGTAGAAGTTCAAAATATTTGAAGGAAGCAACATGGCATTCCAGCCAGACTTCCTTTACAGCTCTGAGGAAAGGAACTTAGCAGTTTATTGTGATAGGTGGCAAGAAAGGAGTACAGTATTGATAATCTAGTGCATCCCTCTGAGAGTATAGGAATGTTCTCTACCACATATCTGTATTCAGTTCTTTGTCCAGTTCATTTACAGTTATCCCCAGGGACAGCGTTTCCACCACTTCCCCTGGAAGACTATTGAACAACCTTACAATCTCACAATCAGGAAATTCTTCCTGTTGTCTGACCTACATTTTCCTTTCCTTCGGCTACATCTACATGGAAAGTTAAAGCACCTTAACCAACCCCACTCTCCATTCAAAACCCTGTCATTTAGGAGTAAAGAGTCCTTAATTTGTTGTCACTTTATCCTCCTCCTAGAAGTGTCTGATACCTTAATGTAGACAAGCCCTAAGTCAATCATATCATCATTCCTAGTTAAAACCACTTTTATTATGTTCAATAATTTCTTTTTGTCCTTTCCCATTTGCATTATTAATGCACCCACTTTCAGAAAGATCGGTACCCAAGGACTGTAAAGATAGGACACTAGGGTTTTATTTGCTTAGAAGCAGGGCTTCATCAGTATGTCAGTTTTCTTCAGCTTTTGTTTAACACAAGACTATGACAGTTTTCAGATGGAATACAGAACACTGGATTATGAGAATGCATAAAAATAATTCAGCTCCCTATATGACTACTTTAGAAATCACCATTTAAAATGAAGTAAAATGCACTTCATTTTGTTATTAGTGGCTATAAATCTCCCATATGTTTTTCTTACTTAGTCGAATAATCCACATTCTGTCAAGCTGTTTATGCAATGTAAGGAGAGCCAACATATGTTTACCTTTTAGCTAGTTACGTTGTTGTTTTTGAATTGCAAATGCAAAGACCTATTCATTGATCATTCTTTTCTTCTCTTAAGTGGAAATTAACCTGACAAATGATTACTATGTCAGCGGAGGTGGCTTAGAAACAGTATTTAAAGCAAGCAAGATAACTTTTCATTGGGGAAAATGCAATATATCATCAGATGGATCTGAACATAGTTTAGAAGGACAAAAATTTCCTCTGGAGGTAATGAATTGTAATAGACTCACTACTGTATAGTCCTGCAAATAATCGAGTTACTTGTTAAACATGTTAATTTATTATTTGATTGTGATATATTGTACGTATATAATTCTCCTTTAAATCCAAATGAGTAAAATTTAAATTTTATGTTTGAACATATGAATCAAGACCTGGTCTGAAGCACATGAAAGTCTTGCCACTGACTACAGTAGCCTTTGAATCATGCCTTGACTGTACAGTTGTATTTAATTTGCCATTCTGAAAATAAAATGTGCATTTTCAAATTCAGAATATCTCAGGAGAAATGAGCACAAATATTGGTATGAAATACAGAGTACTAGTCCTACAAACTGAATATAGGCCACATTTGCACAAGTGATCAAATACCAGAGGGTTACACAGGGTTCATGAACCCATTCATAGTCTATTATAATAGGTTGGCAAAGCAGTATGCATCTCTTTGGGGACAAATGAAGGGATGTTGTTGTTCTGGTTCCTCTTCTCTTCTCCTCCCCAGTTTCATGGGGAACTATTAGTAACAAACTTTCAATGTGTTCAATGTTGTCCATTTAGTCTGCTTGACTGCATGACACATTTTGACTTTCCACTCAGGCTCCTATCTTATGTCTTCTATCCTGCCAAAACATTAAGGGGGCAGAGCCAACCTTGAAATCATCTCCTGGCAGGAGGGTACAGTCACAAACTCTTCCCCAATGTAGGGTTCCAGGTTTTGGTTGGTCATGGAGCCTGGCACAAGCATACAGCTCCAGCTGACTCCAGGCACAAGAGACAGGATCAAAGATTTGGTTGTATTACCAATACATCTCTTCTTGTAGTTGGGGGTAGATACAATGGGTGAAATACTGCCCTTCTGAAGTCAATAGGAGTTTTGCCATTGCCTTCACCAAGTAAGCTTCTGGATGAGAGAAATATAGAAGATATATTTATTAGAATGAAAGTTTGTTACTGCTTCAAGAGTTTTCTCAAAATAGGAGTATCTGAAATAAACAATTGTTCAAATACTTTAAAAGATTTTTTCTATTATGTAATGTATGCTTCTGGAAACTGAAGATACAATCTTTATATTTACAGATGCAAATCTACTGCTATGATGCAGCTCAGTTTACAAATTTTGAGGAGGCAATTAAAGGAAATGGAAAATTAAGAGCTTTATCAATTTTATTTGAGGTAATCATTTTGATATGTCTTTAATTTTGCTTTGAAATATAGCAAATATCAAATCTGAAGGTAAATGGTTCTGGCATATAAAATATGTATATGTTTTTCTAATTTGCTTTGCCCAAAACAGTTTGGCAAATATGTCTAATTACTCTTTAAATCCTCTGTTGCCTGTTCATATAATTAATAACCTTCATTTTTTATTAAACCCTGTTTTTAATGAAGTTTACAATTTCTCTTTAACAGCTTGGCCTGGAAGATAATATGGATTATAATGCAATAATTGAAGGAGTAGATAGTGTTAGCCGTTTTGGTGAGTTTATCTTCTTGCTCAAGTGGTTATTGGTTGGGACTAATTCTGAACATGAACGCAAAAACTTATTGAAGCCATTGGGAACTATGAACCACCAAAAGCTGGACATTGTCACTTCTGTTAAAAACAAAATAAAAAAAAATGTCATAAATTTGTTATATTTTCTCAAAAATGCTTATGTGAAAAAAATGGAAAAGTCTGACTAACAAAGTGAATATATTTAACTTTTCCAAGGACTTTATTACACTTTTCAGTGTTTAGTCAAGAAAAATGATTGGTTTTATTCATTAAGTCTTTTTAGTCATATATGAGTTTCTGGAGGAACAAATACATCTATTCTAGTAAATAAAAATCTGCCTTACAAGGCTAATTCTGGGAACAGAGTGAAATTTTATGAATGTCAGCATTCAATAGACTCAGCGAGTTAAATTCCACTTTCAGGGTTACTGGTGTCAATCAAAAATAACTCAGTTTCCATGAATACTTTACATCCAGAACAGATTTTGACTGTGAATGTTTTAAAAAATTGTCTACTCTTTTACATCGAAGTATGCTAAATAGAGGGTGGTGTATGGAGACCTAGTTTCTGTTACTTTTACAGTATCCACCATAGAGGAAAGTATTTAAGCATGAGTGAGGATTCTTTCCTGAATCAGGGTCAATGACCTTGGGTAAGTCTCTAAGCCTCAGTCTACACCTAAAACTTAGATCAAACTAGCTATGTCACTCAGTGCTGTGAAAAATGTCATGCCCTGAGTGCCATAGTTAGGTCCATCTACTCCTGGTGTAAGCTGAGCTAAATCAATTAAATGATTCTTACACTGATCTACCTACCATTTCTAGTAGAAGAAGATTACTGATATTGACAGAAAAAACTCTTGTGTCAGTGTAGGAAGTTCATATGCTCTACCACTACAGCAGCACAGCTACAGCTGTTGCAGCAGCTTTAGTATAGATAGATCCTCAGCCTGCCTTCTCGTTTCTTTGTCTATAAAATGGGAATAAAAAATAACTAACTTCTATAAAAAGTCTTCTGAAATATATGGATTTAAAATGTAAAATACTGATTCTTTATTATGATTAGTTATTATAGAATATACATCATAACCTTTTAAAACATTTAGCCCTCAGAATAGAAGCACATTGTCTGTCTCCAGCAGACAAATATAAAACAAGGTGATGAAACTATAGCTTATAAGGTCAAGGTGAATTGTGTAAATCCGCTAGGATTCATTATGATGGATGTTAAAACTCAATCAATATTACTCTGAAATGAAAATCATATTTTGAAAACTGGGTTTGTTCTGAGATGGACCAATAGTAAAGTTTTCAAAAATTTCTCACAAAACAGAAATCATGCAAAATAAAACTCCTCCTCATTTTAGAAAACATTGACGTATGGTGGTTCTGAAAGGAAATAATCTCCTCAAGACAGGTAGCTACGGAGTGAAATTAACATCCTTTTCAGTTCCAGTCAGCAGCTTCTCATGTTCCCAGCATCTGCAGATCCAAACACGAAGGCCCCATGTCTTCCAAGATTCTTTGTCCAGCCTGGGAACAGCAGCATGGTGAGCCAGCTGGCCCAGAAGTCAAGAAGCCCTGGGGTCACTGCTCCACGATTGGCCACATAGTAAGGCAGTCCCAGAACCAGGGACCCTAAAAGCTCATCATAGGATATGAAGACTCCTGGCTCGATGACAGAGAGCCTGGAAATCCTAAGAGCTCCAGCTTCCTGCCACAGAGCCAGAAGCCAAGCACTGATTGGTTGTGCGGTTCCATATTCCCTGCTGTGGAGCCAGAATTCTGGACCCGGAGGGTCTGTTTGGAGCCCTGCTCAGTTATAAAAATTTGGATCCACATCTGGTCTCCATCCATAGTAATTAAATTGTATCTGATCTGCAATCCACACTCCATCTTTTACATGTAGCCGCACAAGCATGCTCCACAGCAGGGGTTCTCAACTGGGCATCTTCCATGAGCCAGTTTCAGGAGGTCAATGAGCCCAGTGGAGCAGAAGCTTGAGTCCTTGATGCCCCTATGAGGGGCTGGAGTCCAGAGGACCTGGTGCACCATAGGTGGCTACAGCCAGGAGCCCTGATGTTCTCTTTCCCCTCCAACTGCCTGCAGGGCTCTGGGCTTTAGCCCTGGGGGAGGGAGGCTGAAGGGTACTGGAGCTTCAGGCTTCAGCCCAACTGGGGGGCATCAGTGCTTGGAGCGCTGCTTTAGCCATGCTCAGGGCTAAAGGCTTAATTCCCACCAGGTTCTGGGCTTCAGCACTATGGGCAGATCACCTGAAACCGTGGCTCCACAAAGAGCCACAGACTCCTGGTTGGAAACTGCTGCTGAGCTAGAGCCTGGGAGGATAAAAAAAAATGTGGCTCCACATCCAGTCCAACAGGACAACATGCAATACAACCACATTCCCAGAGGCAGCTATCCATGGATATAAAGCCATTACATGTAGATTTGCAGAGCATTAGCTCTATCTACAGTGCAATAAAAGACCTGCTTCAGTGAACCTTAGAGCATGAATCAACAAACTTTGGCTTGCAGGGCTTTCACTCGGGACTAAAAATAGCACGGTTGATGTTTGGACTCCAGCTGGAACATAGGTTCTGAAATCTGGCGGGTGGAAGCTACAGAGCCAGGCTCCAGGCTGAACAGAAATGGCTTTTTAGTCCTGCATCACAAGCACTGTGAGCCCAAGCCAGTTGGAACTCCCAGCTCCACACCAAGGAGCCTGGAAAACCTGGATTCCCCACAACTTGAAAACCTGGTATCCACAGTAGCCAGCTTTGTGCATTGCCAGGAAAATGGTTCCATTGTGATCGTGCTTGCAAGGCAATAAGAGTTTGTCAGACCCGACTGGCTTTTGTGAGACTTTTCAGGTTGGATGAACTGGCACTTTTGGACAAAACTGTTTCATCAGAGCATTTCTGACCAGCCCCATTCATTAGTTTTAGATGCCATGCTTACACGAGACACCAGAAGGGAAATGGTAAGTCCTCAAGGCAGACACCCTCAAACAACCTTATTGAGGAATTGGAAACCTAAGGGCAGCAGGTGTCAAGCTACGTGACATGTTAATAATGAACAACATACTTTATTATAATAGATCTAAGTGATTTCACAAAATTCAGATCAAAACTAATTCATAGGGTTTATACTGGGGAAAAATGTATGGTACATCAGCTGTTCTCATCAATCATATCTTATATTTTGTTTACTAAAATGAGAGTTGCTGAATTCTCAAACTCTAGAGTGGAAGTATTCTCAATTTCTTCCCCGGCTAACATTCTGGGAAACCAGTCATGTTACTATCTGATATAGGACATTTTCTCTTGAAACTTTTCAAATGTTTAGTTTTATAGACAACTCATTTAGCCTCATTAGCACCAGCACTACAGTTGACAGGTACTTCCCCCCCCCTTCTTTTTCTGTTATATATTGGGAGGTTCCCCCTTTTTTTCCCACTTAGCTCATCTGAGGAAGTGTACTTTTCCCATGAAAGCTCATGGTACTATATATATGTTAGTCTCTAAGGTGCTTCGGGACTACTCATTGTTTCTTTAAAGTTAAACTAACATAACTATCCCTCTTAGACTGTCCCAGTAGAATTATTGTTTTAAGTCCTTTGTTCAAACTGAAGTGCAAAGGGCCCAGCCTTTTATAGGCTGAAAACCCATTGAAATTGGGCTCCAAATGTCCTGAAATACTCCTTTGTTTTACTTAAAGGGAATTTCCATTGTGCAACTCTTCTTTTGTTTTATTCAGGTTTTATTTAGTATCTTCACAATTTGAATATACATGTTTTACAGGAAAGCAAGCTGCATTAGAGCCATTTGTTTTGCTGAACCTTTTGCCGAACTCAACAGACAAATATTACACTTATAACGGATCTTTGTCGACACCTCCCTGCTCAGAGACAGTTGAATGGATTGTATTTAAAGATCCGATTAACATTTCTGAAAAACAGGTAATGCGTTATTATTTGCAAGGAAATCAGTTTAATGCATGAGGAAAAAGGGCATGGCATCACTTTGTAGCTGAACAGTCTAACATTTCTTATATCTAGCTTTTCAGGTGTATATGTTTAAATTAAAATCTATTTGTGGAGATAACCCCTGCCCACCATTTTTTATTCATGGCTAGATTCTGACTATGTCCCCATGCAAAGGTACATTACTAACCCAAAGAAAGCAAGCAGGAAGCACTAGAGGAATAGTGACTCAGAGCACGTCTATAATACAAAGCCATGGCTGTTCCATGTCAGCTGACTTGGGCTAGTGGGGATGAGGCTAAGGGGCTGCTTAATTGTATAGGCATTCAGTTGGGCTGCAGGACCTTGTGAGGTGGCAGGGTCCCAGAGCTTGGGTTACTGCCCAAGCCCAAATGTCCACACTGCAATTAAACAGACCCTTAGCCCAACCTCTGCAAGCCAAGTCACCTGTCATGGGCCAGTTGTAAGTGGACATACCCTCAGAGGTGTGCATCGGAATCACATTGTTTCCTGAGGTGAGACAATCTATACACCTCCCCCATTTTCAGAATCATACACCAGAATCCAGTTAACTGTGCTGTCTTTTATTTTTCAGTTGACTATGTTTTGTGATGTCCTTACGATGCAGCAGTCTGGCTATGTCATGCTGATGGATTACCTGCAAAACAACTTTAGAGAACAACAATATAAATTCTTTGGACAGGTGTTTTCCTCATATACTGGCCAAGAAGAAATTCATGAAGCAGGTATTTATGGAGTTACTACTGCCGCAGGCTTCACAGATTATAAGGCAGTTTTAAGTACAGCTATTGATCCCAGTAGTAGGCCTGGTTTTAACTTGAAGAAGAGCCTAATAACACACAATGTTAAGAGAGAAATTAGTGCTTATAAAAAAATTCCAAATTAAATGGAGTGGAAAATGAAATTCTTGCATCTTCAGAATACATGTAGTGAAGAAGACATCAGTCCAAGCATCCCCAGGCAATCTTTTTCATGTGATAAAAGGGACCCCTGTCCAATAGCATCTCAAAGGAGACCACCAAATTCATTTAACTTCTGCTACCAAGCAACTGCAAGAGAGAAGCTCGACCTGACGAGCCGTAATACAGACCACTGTGTGAGTGATTTACTGTAGATGGATACAGCATCAAAGGTCAAATTTTGTTCTCTGTTAGATCTGCAGAATCTCACTTAAATCTTTAGCAATTATATCCTTGTAGTAGCTGAGAGCAAAATTTGTCACTAAATCTGTAAATTAGGGATTTATACTCACAAGCACAAAATCATCCAGAAAAAGAGGAGGTGGAGAAGGAGTTGTACTTTTTTACTAGCTGTGATTCTATGAATATTTCCCATTGGTTCTGGGCCTGATACTAGCAGGAATCTGTGTGTGGAACTTTCATTGATGTCAGTGGGTGTTCTGTATTCAGTACTCTTACAGGATTGGGCCTCTTGCACACATATGTGCTGCTATTTGCATGAAAATGCTGCTACATGGGAAAAATTTATAGCCTCTTTGATCTAATTAGCCAAGACGACACTTCAGTTTTAAGCCCATCCTTTCAGCCTCTTACAAACTTCTCAGGTTTCTCATAACTAGCTTTCTGCCAGTAAATTTTTTTTCTGAGGAAAAAGTTTTATAAAAAAGATGCCAAGCTGTATCTGAATTTTTCAGATAGAATTGAGGTTCAACAGACTTTGGCGTGGTCAATATAATACACAGTTAGGCTAACACAAAATAGTTTGTAGCAGCCTAATTATATCACTGTACATATGTGTACAGCCATGCTAGAGCTGTGAAATTGACAAGAAAGCCCTTGCTGCTCCTGGCTCCCCACTCAATGATTGTGTAATTATTGAGAGTCCAATAATTACACAATCTATTGTTTTATGACATCATACTTTTTCTGTGTATTGATACTTTTACATGAAAAAGCAGGCACTCTGCCTTCTTTGAAGAAAAGTAGTTTGGAAAATAACTAAGAGCATATCGACTCTACAGCCCTGGCCTCTGGGTTGACCTAAGTTAGGTTGACTTACAACCACTGCAGCAATTACTGTGATGGCTAGTGGCCACACAACTGTCTTTGTGTCACTTGTACTCATCCTCACCAGGAGAACTTCCACCAACTGACAGGCAGGGAAGGTGGGGCTGAGAGTAAGGGCTTTCAGCTCCACATAGCTCCCTGACAGGAGTCCAGGAGTCTCCTCCCACTGCCCCAGCTCTTTGCTCCCCACTCTCAGCAGAGACCTGAGAGGCAGCCATCTGAGCTTCTCAGCTCCTGAGAGGGGAGTCTCTGGGCAGCATCCCACCTGGGAATGGGGAGCCAGGAACAGCAGGGGCTTATCTACTCATCTTTCTTGTCCATTTGACAGCTCTAGTATGGCTGTAGTGTGTTCACTGTGTGCATGGCTGTACACATTGACATGATTAGGTCAATGTAAACCATTTTGTGTTGACCTAACTGTGTAGGATTGACTATGCCAAAGATTGTCCCCTCCCAAGGAGATGCTTGAAGGAGGGCTAACTGAGGCAGATAAGTCCCTCAGATGGATCACCCTTTTGAGTTTAAGGATCCATGTTGTAGGGAAGGGATAAAGCCAGTGGAAACTGGGATCCACAGATAAGGTATTCATGGGGATGAGACCCCCTACTCACAGAGAGAGAAGACATCTGCATGGATTATCCTTCTTCTACCCTGCCTCTCTCTCCATGTGCCAGCACTTCTGCCCATGGGCATGTCCCCTGTTGGTCACTAGCTCTAGTGGAAGAAATACAGAGGGAGTTAATACATGTGTTACCCCACTTACATTTCCACATAGAATTAGGGGACAGAGTAGGGAATGATGTGACAGGAAGTGGGTTACTACTCTAGCCCTTTCACCCCACACCAAAAAGCCTGGAGGAGCTCACTCTGTGCTGACTCTCAGAAGTGTGTGGATTTACACATTGGGGGTTAGAACTCCAGAGGCAGATTTGTATCCAGCTTTTCCCTTTCTGCCCTAGCAAGCAACTTTCCATTATTAGAGTGTCCTTTCATTACATACATGTGGAGAGACTAGCTAAAGTCACACGGTCAGTGCACATAGGCAGTAACCTCAGGTCCACTTCTGATTAAATACTTTGTAGTTGATATACAAAATGCCTGTCATGCCATTAAAAACTCATATTTAACATTGCAGACTATAGAGTTTGACTTTTCTTAGCTTCCAATTTCAGACTAGTACAATAGTCATTTTCACACATGACTGATAGACTTGTATAACAGTATATTTCTACATTGTAATAAAAAACCTGCTGTATCCAGTTCAGAGCCCAGGTCAGCTGACTTGGGCTCATGTGCCTCAGGTTTTGGGGATAAATATTACAGTGTAGTAGTGTAGTTCAGACTCAGGTGGGAGCCCAGGAAGGTGGGGATGGTCTCAGAAACTAAGCTAAAATATCTACAAGGAAGGTTTTAGCTCTATCCCATGAGCCTCGGGCAGCTCACCCAGGCCAGCTTTCATTGAGCCATGGAGCTTTTATTGCAGTGTAGACGTATAGGTGCAGAACAAAGTGATTTTCATCTATTAAGTTTAAAAAACAAATGTATTCTGTTCTTCATACCACCCCAGTAACAAGCACAATCAGTATTTGTTCTCAAGTGGTATTTAAATTTGCTAATTGTTAAACAATCTGCTCTACCCAAAAGCAAAATGGAGGCGTAGGAATGAGATAATAAAAGTTCCAGGTGTTCCTTGTGGTGTGCAGGTATTTTACAATTCCACTGTAATGAAAGGAAAGGATGATTACTCTTGATTTGAATACATATTGCTTCCTTTAAAATTAACATCAGCTATGGGCATGTATCAAGAATAATATTTATCTAAAATGTGCTCATTTGAGTACCTGAATTTGTAGTATTTGTGGACTACTTGTTCTGAACAGGTAGTAGATAAAAAAACTAGAAAAAATGCTTATTGTTCTGAATGGATCTCAAGGAGCTCTGAAACACCGACATAAAAATTATAACATGAATGGCTAACTTCAATAATAAATGGAATCGAGATAAACAACTAATATTGTAGTTCACAGAAGGAAAATCTCTGACTTTCCTTCAGTTAACACAGAAGAAATTGCAACATGAGCTTCATTCAAATGACCATTTGAAAAGTTAAAATTACATAATAAGAAAATTAGGGCCAAATCCTTCTCCTGTTGCCTCTCAGACCCAGTACATTCTGCTAATAATGTCAACTTCAACGCTGCATCAGTTACCTTCTGTACACTCGCCTCTGGGTCTAAACTAGCACCAATTGAAATCTATGGTGAACTTCCCACTGACATGAATGGGCACTGGATCAGGCCTTCTGTGCCTTTCTCAATGCTATCCCAGTACTGGCTACTGCTTCAGAACTGGTTGGATACCATGAGTTTTAAAGCAATGATTTAAACTTTATCATCCTTATCGACAGTGTTGCCATGAGAAATGCTACAGCTACAACTTGCCATGCATGTGACTACAAATATATAGCCACCTGATATTATGTAGGACTGTCAAACGACTTTCAATTTAAACCTCCCGCATTCACCATGGAAAGACTCTGAATTCCTGAGGGAAAAGGAAAGTGAGCCAATTGCTTCCCCATAGAGCCAGTTTGACAGTGTTGAGCACTGGGCTGTGTCCAACCTGTTGACATCCCTCATGATAGGTGCTGGAACTAGAAGTTATGAGACTGCTTCTGGCTCCCCTCCCCTGCTTGAAGTTGTTTTTCACATACAAGTTCTATAATTTAGTTCAATAGCTCTCAGTGCCCCCACTGTACAAATAATTCCAGCATTTCTGTACCTTATGACTGATTACAGTTGAAAAGGCATCTTCTGATTTTTTTGTGTTGATTTCCTTATGCCATCTGGTGGGCAAGAACTGTACTAACAACAGTTGGAGTGATTTAATGTAATTGAAAGCGTTTTGAAAAGACAATTTATTGTGATTATTCACATTTACTCATACTACACCTAAAGGAATTTACTGTAATGAAGATATTAACACGTCACTATATGAAAATGGGCACAGTGATAGGTTTCAGATTAAATTATAAGGATCACCAGTGTTCCTAGTGAGGAAAAAAAAGACATGCTCACTAATCTTCATTGTTTTATTTGCTCATAAAAAAAAAACATGTAGAACTTCCCCCAAGTCTGTGGTAGAGAACTTTGCTTTTGCAAAACAATATTTAGTTTTGTGTGCCCTCTTGTGGTCAAGATGCTAAATATAAAGGCAATTAAAAGTTCAGTCAGTTTCTGCCTCTCTACTACAAACAAATATTCACAAGGTTTGTTCTCATGGAATATTTGGAGGAATTTAGGTACTAAAATCTAAGAATTCCTTATTGAGCATATATGAAATACAATTTTTCAAAAGCTTATAACTTTGCCAAATGTGGACATATTTTCATACAAAAGCAAAAGGTGTATCTGAAGTTGGTCCCAGAACATTAGAGAGAGGTGGTAGGTGAGGTCATATGGTCTCAATTTCTGTTGGTGAGAGAGACAAGCTTCCAAGCTTACCTAGGTACACAAAAAGCCACAACACAACCAATTTTAGGTCCCAAAGAAATAAAACCATCCATTTCACAGGGGTGTTAATGTTAAGGCCAGATCTACACTGGGGACAAAGTCGAACTAAGATACACAACTCCAGACTGTAGCTGGAGTCAACATACCTTAATTTGGATTTCCACAGCATCCCCACTGCAGGAGATTGTTGGGAGAAACTCTCCCACTGACTTCCCTTACTCTTCATGACCCAGTGATGTACTAGGGTCTACAGGAGCATGATTAGCAGTCGATTTAACTGGTCCTTACTAGACCTGCTAAATTGACCTTCAGGAGATCAATCTCTGCAGTGTCAATCTCCCGGTAAATGGAGACAGGGCCTTAGTTAACGTTTATGATGCACTCAAATGCCATAGTGCTGAGCACCAGAGTAAAGCCCATGAAGAAATTATTTTTGTCTTCAGGGCAGCGTTTGCATATAGTACAGTAAATAAAGCTTAAGGGCACACAATGAACGATCAGGAGAAAAAAACTGAATATTTGCACCATCCACCATGTGCAGTGAAGGAGGCACTGATGATGTGGAATAAATAGCAAATGGTCACATAATTAAAGACTGTATCATATGCACATGAGTGAGGAGGGTGAAGATTTACAGAAGACTTTATTTCTACCTACCTTTTCTATTCCTACCTTTTTTCCTGCCTGCCTGCCTGCCTGCCTTTGCAACCTTAGCAATGTTCTTTTAAGCTTTTTCATTGTAATTTTTGTATTTATATTGTAGTAACACCAAAAAACATAGTAGGCTCTGTGCTTTCTGTGTACAAAGACACAGTCCATGCTGCAAATAATTTATAATCTTAGAAAAGTGCTATATGGTGGGCAAGGGCACACTCAACATATATGTTTTTATATATTCATTTTAAATGAACAAATATCACTCATGTCCAAACCTGTTGTTAGTTGGCCAGTTGCTTGTCAGCCTCATGGAAGAAGTGGGTCTTTAAAGAGGATGTAAAAAGAGAAGATATAAAGCAGGTTAAGAGATAAGATGAATGTCAAGAATGGCCCGAGAGGCAGGAGGCAGCCAGAATTGAACAGAGTCACTATTGCCTCGGGAGCCAACAAGACTTGGAGAAGAAGAATATATTTGACAGTGCTAAAATCAGCAGCAGAGATGATGACAGAGTCAAAGTCCTGAGACTACCACAGGAGCAGGTCATTAGGGTTTATGAAAAGAACATTAGATTGCATTCCAGGAGCTCCTAGAAGTAGGACTAGAGGATGTAATGGAAAGTGATATCTGAAAAGTACTTTAGATTCTCATAGTTGTCCCAGGCTAGAATAGAAAATAATACTCTCTATATTAAACTCCTGAATAGGACCTTTTACTCTTCAGTGTAAGGTGACGTGATCTTTCATCTTTTAGTTAGCCTTTGCAAATTAGTTTGTATACTTATTGTGATTTAGTCATGTAATGATAAACTGTGTACTAATTTGCATCACATACTGGCCTAGATCTCTGGTAATTTAAGTAGTAAAGTAATAGAATCTGATTCTCCTATGTAATTGGTATTAAATTTGTATTCCATCACCTGTATTTTTGGAAGAGCATAAGTAGGTGGACCTCGTGTGAAAAGGTTGATGGATGGGAAACATAATGGGGCATAGAATGAAATAGTGATACTCATTAACTAACTTTTATTTCAGAAGGCAAATTTCAGTCCCACAAACATTTTCTAATAAATGAATGTTGAACTTAACATGTCCATTTGGTATTTGTTCTTGCTTCTTTCTTTTTCTGAGACTCCTTCAATTTTGTTCTCTTTCTCCTTTTCAACTTCTATAGCTTTAACACCCCTGAAAGTCATAGAATGATATATTAAGACACACAACCTTATTCACATTGCCTTGTAAAACCACATTTTTAAGATATGGTCTGTATTTATACATATTAGACACTGGTTGATTTTGTATGAATGTATGTCTTGAGTTGAGCTTGCACAAATACCAAGTATACAAAAAGATCGGTAGTTAAAGATCATGTGTCTTTCAAAATATATTTGTAACAGAAAACAAGCAAAAATTTAGCAAGCCAATGTGAGCATGTTCAGATCCCTGATTACTTCAATTCTATCCACTCTTTTCCCACTACTGTCAGACTCCATCTAACAGAATAAATATGAATTCCTGCTGAGCAGTTTCACATTACAGTCTGGTTTTAAGTTTTTGCCTAAGAATAGCAATTTGTTAATTTTTAAGGTGCCACAGAATGCAAGAAACTTTTTTTCCTGAGAAACATGTATAAGAAGTTTTACACTTCCATTTTGTCACTTGTATGATTACAAAGAAAAAAAAATCCTTTTGGATATACCAGTATTTTATGACCAATAAGCAGTTCTAACACAAAACAAATGAAAAGAATGTTATTCTGTAATTACCATGGGACTTGATATACACTTTTATCAAAATGTGAAAAATAAATCAAAATATACCAAGAGCTCTACTCTACTCCTATTAAAAAGAAAAATAACCTAAACACAATGGTGACATAAGTAGATCTGTAATAGTTTAGTTTTATATGGTTTAGAATGTTAGGGACAGATCCAACTCCAATGGAAATCAATGCAAAGAATTATACTAACTTCCATGGGAATTAGATCAGACCCTCACAATCCATTATGCTGTTTATTAATATGCTGCTGTTTTTAGTTTGCAGCTCAGAACCAGAAAATGTCCAAGCCGATCCAAAGAACTATACCAGCCTTCTTATTACATGGGAAAGACCTCAAGTGGTTTACAATGCCATGATTGAGAGATTTGCTGTCTTTTATCAGCAGTTGGATGGAGAAGACCAGACTAAGCATGAGTTTCTGACAGATGGGTATCAGGACCTGGTAACTGTAAACTTTTCAAGTTTAATACAAAAGTGGGTGGTCGTGAAGCACTCACAAATTATTTTGAGGGATTTTGTGTGGGAGCTGATAAAAAAAATGTCTTTGGCTGCTACTCATAGAAGCTCTGCTTGTATTCTTAGCTATCCAGCCACTAAGACAAATTATAAAACAAAAACAAAAACAAACTAAAAGCTATGCAGGCAAGAGTTACCACTTATAGTGCTAACGTTTTAAAATTGTTCTTCCTATTTCTCTGTAATGCCTCAAAATAACTATTGCTGTGGTGTCAAATACAAATCTTGTTAGGTCACTAGACAATTTCATCATGCAGTAAGAGCCTCTGCCCCAATGATCTTTGAAGTATATATAGGATGTTGTACACAAGTAACTAATGAAAAATTCAGCATCTGAACAATGACCCATCTGTCACTATATTCTAAATATTTATTCTCTGATTTATTAATTTGACGGTTCTTTACTGGCACAGTTACATTTAGCCTCTTCAAAGCTGAACAAGGAATATTAGAATCTAAAACTAATATTCAACATACAAAAATATACTCTCTCCAGTTCTTCTGCCTCCTGCCTCTAGGACATTTCACAAAACTAATTGATTGCAATTTTATGTCTGTTTTTGTGGCTATGAAATGTAATATATTAGAATGTATGTGCGTGTGCATATATATATATACAGTATATATATGAGAATGTTGATATACTATCTAGTTGCTTGCAGTGTTGTTGTAGCTGTGCATGTCCCAGGATATTAGAAGTACGAGGTGGATGAGGTAATATCTTGTATAGTAAATCCTCGCTATTTGCAATGGATACATTCCTGAGACCACTGTGAATGGCAAAATCCACAAATACTGAGGGGCAACAGCTCCTGGCCACCATGTGAGCTTCCTATGGGTTCTTTCTGGCTGCCGTGATGAGTTTCCCATGGCTCCTGAACTCACCACTGCTGCCAGGAGCAGTGGGGAGCTCACCACAGGGGTTGAGAGCCACGTGGATTTCCCCCTGGCTTCCAGCAGTCACAGTGAGCTCCCCATGGTTCCCAGCAGCTTCAATGAGTTCCGCACGACTCCCAGCCCCACTGGTAAGATCCCCATAGCTCCTGACTGCCACAGTGAATGTGTGTGTGGGAGGGAGGGAGGGACCCTGACAGCTGCTACCATCCAGCAACAGTTCCCTCCCTGCTGAGGCTGTATTCCCCTTCCAGGCCAAGAGGATGGGGGGTAATGTGAGGGATGAGAGAGATCCACAAATATGCAAAATCATGAATAGCGACTTCGCAGATCATGAGAGTGTCCTGTATTGGTCCAACCTTTGTTGGTGAAAAATACAAGCTTTTTAAGCTACACAGCTTATAAAAGTTCAAAAAGCTTGTCTCTTTCACCAACAAACATTGGTTCAACAAAAGATACACCCAACTTGTCTCTCATATCAGAAAACACTGTTCTAAGAATAAAATAATTGAATATTTTTTCAAAAAATATGCCAAGGATTCACATTTATGTGAAATAAACATGATTTTTCTTTTAGGGAGCTATTCTAAATAATCTGCTGCCCAATTCAAGTTATGTTCTTCAGATAGTTGCAGTTTGCACTAACGGTCTATATGGAAAATACAGTGAGCAAGTCATTGCTGATATGCCTTTAGATGATCCAGGTAAGTGTTCTTTTGAGCACAGTCATGGTTTTTAGCTAAAAATCTGTATTCTGAGAGATATTTTGCTTGCAAACCAGGTAAAATGCTTGACTATCGACGTTCACTAGAATGGAATTTCAAAATCATTGTGGTTTACTTAAATTTGTTTAATGAGGTGACTTATTTATTCTGTGTCACTTATTTTCTGTTGTGTTCCTGTAAACACGAGCATATTCACATTGATTTTTTTAACTATCAAATACATTGAAACAAGTGCACATTATTTCAAATCATATCAATGATTTTAAACAATAAACGTTTGGAATGCAAAGTCATTGTGAAATTTTCACTGATGCCAGCATCATTCTGCCTCCTAAACTTAATCCATATGATATAAATGTAAAGCAAACATAATAAAGGGGCGGGCATAATTAAAACTATGTATCTCAATTGATTTTGAAATTTTATTACATATGAGTACTTGGAGTTTGATTTCAAGGCATATGTGGTGATGGAATTCCCTTGCTTCTTAATGTTGGATTGCAAAAATCAAAGGGGATAAGAATCAAATCTTGTTGGTTTCAAAGCCAGATTTAACTCCTCTGTCTGCAAGTAAAGTAAAACCAAAATAGATAAGCGTGTCCTTGTATTTCAGTCATTCTTTAAAGTCTTGGGAGATTTAGGGCTTGATCCAATTCCCAAGGTAGTCAGGGGGAATCTTCCATTGACTTTAGTGACTGTTGGATTGGATTCTGTGTGTCTTGATCATAGGATCAGTCTATAATGATCTTTAGCATATTCACAAGCTCCAGTTTTGCTTATCCTATGGACCAGATTGCTGTTGTTTTTAATTCTGGGTTAGAAAGGTAGAATTCTGCCCTCAGTTAGACCTACCTGTACAACTCCAGTAAAGTCAGTGGAGCTATAGAGATGTGACTGAGAGCCCAATTTGGCCCATAATTTTAGGAGACCTGTGCTTTTTTTTTCAACTACTGATGAAGAATATAAATATTTTCATTTTTCTGCTTGTTACCATGGATTGTGCAAATATAATGATCTATGAGCATAAGATAAGAAGTTATTTTATGTTGGGACATTTTTGGTTAAAACTCAAAAGTTTCCCAGGTACATCTAACCTGTCTGACAAAGACAACACATTTAAAAGAATGTGTATCCTAGCTCATCTTATGCTAATATTTGCCAGAGCTTTGAAGTCTATATTTCTCTGAATCTTTGTAGCAGAAACAAGGAGAGGTTCTGTCAAAATAATTGGTTGAGTTTGTATCCTATCTGTAACTCCTTGATATTGGACTTCCTTACTTCTCTCCAGCAGAGTTTAGGGGACTCCATCTGCAGATGCCCACCCAAAGTCTAGATACCTCTACGCATAGCTTGAAAAAATGAGAGCCTCAATTGTGCAAAGAATCCACAAGCACAGACCCTATTCCTGTGCAAAGTCCTATTGAGCGTAAGCAAGGCAGCTCATTTGCAGATACCTTTTATAGGATCAGGGCCTCGATTCTGCAATTGAAGTCAACAGTTCATGCAGTTTCCCCAATTAAGCAATGTTTCACTCAGTACATGGACTTATATTGGTGCAAAACAAACACTATAGCTTTAAACACTCAGACTATGTCTCTACTGCAGGCTTCTTTCTGGAAGAAGCTTTCCGAAGAAGCTTTTCTGGAAGAGTGTGTCCATACAGCAAAAGCGCACCGAAAAAGCAATCTGCTTTTTCGAAAGATAGCATCCACATTGATTAGACTTTACTTTGCATTTAAGCTGTGATTACTATGGACTGAGTGGCCATTGGGGCACCTGTGCTTTTTCCTGGAGGCCTCTTCTTTTAAAAAAAAAGCCCTCTTCCCTGTCTACACATGCCTTTTTTTGAAAGAGCACTTTCAGAAAGAGGCTTCTTCCTCGTAGAAACAGGTTTATCACTGTTGGAAAAAACCCTCCATTCTTTCAACTTTCTTTCGAAGGAATGCAATTGCAGTGTATATGTAAGTGGCCAGAAAAATGGCCATTTTTCCAGAAAAACTCTGCAGTGTAGACATACCCTCAGAAGTTCATAGGATGTTTGAACCCTCTTCTTCTCTCATAAAATTCCGTGATTGTTTTGTCATTAACTTCAGTGGGAACAGGAGTGGGTTCCTTATATTGCACATACTTACTCTAGAAACTAATTTCACCTTCTATTACAGCTATACAACTCACACAGACATTACTTGGAGTTTTGAGTGCATATCTGAGAAGAGAAACTGGTCCATTGTATGTTACATTTACCAACAGAGGGTCAAGGTTTGAGGTTCTTACTCCATTTCTTGAAAGGAAAACTCCTGATGATTTCCTTTTGAGTAAGAAATGAGAAATATGGAGTAAGGAATTCAGAATCTGCTTCATAAGTAGTAATGTAAAAGACATACCCATGCACAATATGAACAATTAATGTTAATATAAGAACTTGATTTTTGCATTTTATTGCATTTGAGCTTTTAAAATAGTACCCTTAAATATGGAGTTACCTTTATCATTTTCCCATTTTTTAAGAAAACATATGAAAAGATTAAAGTGTTCATACAAATATTCACATTCCAAATATAATTCCAGAGCTTTATGTTGTGATCTAGTTATCTTCACCTATGAGGACCTGAAACAAAATTTACTCAAATTTAGTATAACTTTTATGTTCAAGAATTATTCAAAGTATGTCATCCCAATTAGGATGGAATTCACTGAAATGCCATCTGAACAAATTAAAGGTCATGTTAAAAGTTTAAGATGACCTTAAATGATGCAAAAGTCCCTCTTCACTCTTGGACTTCATATTTTTAATATAAGGGCTGTTTTATACTACTGTGCTATTTTTTTTATTTATTCAACGGCTGCTACCATGCTTTTGTTCTTGGTTTTCCATTATGCTATCCACCATATGAGAGACAGATGCTTTAATAGCCTGCCATCACACTTTCAAAACATTTCATTCTATGAACCACCAATAAGGGCTCTGTAGAGTAAAAGATATCCATAGACCAGAGTGAAACCCCTCATTCTTCAGAATATTACATAAGTGGAAATGTCCTGACATGGGCCAAGTCCTATTCCAACTTTATTCCCACTCTGCTGGGTTCTAAGAAATATTCCAATCTATGGATGCTCCAGAAGGGCTCTGCAATCCACTGATAAGCCATGTGCCCTCATGAGAACTAGCATACTGCCTACTAGTCTATTAAGTTTCTGAGAAGAACTGTATCATTTTCTCTTTGGTTTTTTTCCTATATAGTTTTTGTTTAGAACTGTAGAATTTTGACATGTGTATGAAGCTTATGGCTAATCAGAAACGGTTTGGGGTGCTTTATCAATATTTGCTTTTACTGGTTAACATTTTCAAACCCTATTAGGAGATTTAGCTACACAACTATCATTAGAATTAATGGGACTTGCATGGCTAAATGACATAGTCAGTTTTGACAGTATCTCAACTACAATTTATAATCTGATTATTTGCCTTTGGAAGTGATTTCTGAATGGTTATCTAAATGCACACATTTTACTCTTTAGATAACATTTGAATAGTTATGAAAGTTGCAGAAACTTCCTCTATAGCTGGTACTATAGGTGCATAAATGCTTTTAATAACACAGGAAATAAAACTAGATACATATCTTCTCTCTTTTCTTTGTGAGAAAATCAGCTCAAGTTTTTCATAAAAACAATATGATGAGAGATAAATCTCAAACTTTTGTCTCCTACTTGGCAGCTCACACTGGCTGCAGTTCTTTGTAAGGGCTTTTATTATGCAATGTCTTTGTGACTTGCCTTCGTGAGGGATTTTCTTCATAAAGAACAAGAAGGGTATCTGAAATGTTTCACTTTAGGAGGGCTTTTGTGATTCTTGGTGATGAATGTGAAAGAGATAATAGATATTTCATTTAAATGTAACAAAAATAGTTTTACTTGTGTTCTTGAAGTGTCATTGATTATGAATTGTAGTGTAGAATTGAAGGCAATTTACTCTGTGAAAATTATTGTAAATTATGGAACACATTATTATAGGGGTATGTTTTTAGGAGTTGAGCTGAATTTAAATGTAAGGAAATATTTAGCTATCACATTTTCCTTTTGCCCTTATTCTATCATTTCTGCAGGAATCATTGAACTGCAGTATTATTTAAATGTACTTGAAAATTTTATAATATAATTTAACATTCAGACCTTTCCAATAACATCTGAGCTATAGCATAACCAATCTGCAGCTATAAAAAAAATCAGACATACCTTGTTTGTTAACCTACCTTTTATCTCTATAGTTGCATCTATACTGCACTATTATTTTGAGATAAGTAGTGTTATTTCGAAATAACAATGTGAGCGTCTACACAGCCATTCCGTTATTTCAAAATAATTTCAAAATCATGGACGTCTTATTCTGAAATCTGTAAACCTCATTGCACAAGGAATAATGCCTATTCCAAAATAGCTGTTTTGAAATAAGGCATGCATAGACGCTCCACTGCTGCTATTTCGAAATAGCCCCTCCCCAGGGCCATTCTAAGTTATTCTTCCTCAGTGCCTCCTAGGTCTCTAAATTGAGATAGCACATCTCATAGGGAAGTCTTCCTCGGGCTAATTTGGAGGCTTCCCTGCAGTGTAGATGCTCTATTTCAAAATATTTCTATTTTGGAATAACTATTTCGGAATAGGTTATTTTGAAATAAGCGTGCAGTGTAGACGTTGGGAAATGGCACCATACTACTTAATATATATCATTGGTTCAAGAACATACTTTTAAAAGTAGCAAAAACACAATAATTGATTTTCTGGGTAAATAGATTAATTTTGTTATGTTCTAATCTAGAGAGTTTCCATGGGTACATCAAAATGAAATTGTAGTTTCATTCTGGTTGAAACAGAGGATATTGAAACCTTTTACAGCTTTCCTTGTGGAGAATAAAATATGAAGAGGTGTTTTACAAACATTTGTACAATCACTGGATTCGTTTGTCTTCAAGATAAAGTTCAAAAGACAACATAGATACTGCAGAAAACATGAAATCAGAAATAAAGTATTAGTTTTTATTAACCGAAGACAAAATTAATCCTAACAGCAAAAATAATCATATTTCTCTTTAATGAAAGACTGTTTTTAAGAGTCTGTTGACCACATAATGTATGTTACTGGGCTACAGTATTAAGAATTTTGAAATCACTATCTAAAAATTTAAACAGAAACCATTGAGAAGCCAGGGAATATCATCATCTTTCCCCCCCCTAGCCTTCTAGCCTTCAGAAAGTCACAGGTAAGATAACTTTTCTATATTTTGTTAATATTCCAAATATTTAATTCAATAGTTGTTACTTATTAAATGCATTCATGGAGAATTGTGCATTCCATTTTTTACATTCTACAACTTACTGATAAAAATATTTTAGCTTGTTAGTGCAATGGAACCCCAATTAATAACCAAATTGGGTAGTGAGAGAGAGAGCCTGAATCTGTAGCCAGTGTTTAGGACACTTCCATGTGATGTGGAAAACCTAAGTTCAAATCTCTACTCCAATTAATATTTAATTGTTTATTCAAAGTAGAACAGGGAAGGTTTGAGAAATCTGCCTCAGTTAACCAATTGTCTAGGTCACTCATCTACAATGTGGGTTCAAGTCACTATTTCAAATCACAGAGAGCAGGGATTTGAACATGGGTTTCCCAAATAAATGCTTTAAACACTGGGTTTTCTCATTTTCCCTGGTTTTTCATAAGAAAGATCTGAGTTTTGATTGCTAGGGCATGTTCTTTTAATGCCTTCATAGGATCCATTATAGTTTATGCTTGCAAGGCCAAATCATGATCCTTTGAAATAACTGGAATTTTGCCATTGACTTCAGTGGGACCAGGATTGGTTCTGAATGTGAGTTTAGCCTATTGTGTCAAGGATTACTAAATTAAGGAGGCCTCTGACAAAATTTCATAAAATCAACCATACAAATTCTAAGGACAAAATGCAAACTGTCTAATCAATAATGCCATTTTCTAAAAGTCCCCTTGTAGCATTTTTTGCACTGCATTATAGGCCGTAATGACACAGGACCACCGTGACAGTTCCCCAACTCTGTAATGGAAGAGCCACAAGAGGGAAGTTGAAATGGTAGCAAGACAGCCATAACCTTTCCTCCTGGAGCTTGCATAGCCCACCTGTTCACTCTAATCAGTATTGGTCTGGATGCTGTTCCTCCATGCAGAGAGGCAACTGCAACTACACCCCTTCAGACCACCAGAAACACTACAGCTAAATGCCATCCAGTTGTTGAGGCCTATTGTTTCCCTCACTGCTGCTCTTCTGTGAAGCTACTTGGCAGCTTCTGCAAATATCACCTCCAAAATCATCTCAGACCTCGACCTAATAGGTTAATTGGTTAATACAGCCCTGGTTAGAAAATGGTTATAACAGTGTGATGCCCTGTGATTGTAATGCAGCTAAAATATTATTTCTTTCTCTATCTATTTCTTTCTTTATTTGTTTGTTTGTTTATTTGATAATCTTAAATCTTTTGGTCTATCATTTCTAAACTAATCATGAAAATGATACCACTGTGTCTTGCAAAATCAATAGTTCTGTGAGGTTATAACACTGGATAATGCAATGCACATTTTTGTTTCATAGAAACTGACCTCTTTCCTGAACTGAATGAAACCGAAGAATATGAGGTATAGTAAAGTGAAGTCATTTTATACATTCATTTTCACACAAGCATTTCAAATAATATATTACACACTCCACATTAGGATGTAAACAGGTAACTGATTACCTGGTAAGAATCATCCTAACCGAGTGATGCTTACCGGGTACTGGTTAATTGGTTCCTGGGATCAGCCCTGCAAGCGTCAGGAGCTGGCGCTCCCGGTGAAGGGGTAGAGGATGGGCTGGGAGTGGGAGCTAGCCCTTCTGTGTGAGTGGGCTAGGAGCAGTAACCCGCTGCCTATACATGTGGGCATCAGGAGCATAACCTGGACCTTCCTCCTAGATGAGGTGTGGGAGTGGGATCCCACTTAACCAGGTAACAGTAGCCAGGATTTTACATCCTTACTCCACATAAGCGAAGGTGATCAACTCTGATAATTTGCAGAGCTGAATTTAGCATGTACTTATAACCATATCACCCACACTTTGTCAAGTAATGAGCATCTCTTGAGAATTGCTCTCCATTCCAGATGGTTCAGAAGCTTCAAAAAAATACAGTTAAAAATACACCTGGCAAAAGAAATATTTTTTTCCTCACCAAAATGTGGAATTGCCTCCTTTTCTCCAATGACACTTGCCCCTCAGGCAAACCCTGGATGGGCCTATTGGTCAGATTTACAAAGGCATTGGAAGTCATGGGAGTTAAGTGCCTAACTTGCTTAGGCATTTTTGTTCTTTCCACTAGATGCCTATCTGCTGCTTTGTAAATCTGGCCCCTAAATACTAGATGAAATGTTTGCTCCATTGAAGTTAATGACAAAACTTCCATTCATTTCAGTAAGATGGTAATTCCACCCTTTGAACATGATTAATGACATTTTGATGTATTAATCATCATTTATAATAATGTAATCATGTTTTATAAAATGTTAGATTTTT
Organism: Pelodiscus sinensis; assembly: GCF_049634645.1. NCBI lineage: Eukaryota > Metazoa > Chordata > Testudines > Trionychidae > Pelodiscus > Pelodiscus sinensis. Next base: position 41,961,324 of record NC_134711.1, on the reverse strand, counting down.
TTTCATAACTTCCTCTGATCTGGCACAGTTATACTTTTGGCATCTAAGGTAGCTGGCATACAAAAAGAGGAATATGAAAGAGTCCCAATACAATTTTTCAGACACTGTAAAATATTTATAGTAATGTGCCAATGGCTTCTATAAAATATGTGTTAGTATTAAATGATCATTCAAAACATCTGTTTTACTGTATCAGAATATGTTCTCATTATTCTCACTGAGGAGCAAATCCTAGTCAATTAAACAGATAGAGAGACTGCCCCTATCTGTCTTTCCATCTCTGTACCTATTCATCCAAACTATCAAATCTATCTAATTACCCATTTGTTTAATCCATGTACCTACATCTATTTAACCCTTTATCTAGGTATTTTTATTTCACTCCCATCACTATGGTATCTGCATTTTAGTTAACTTCAGCTGGGATTTTGTCTGATTTAGGGCTGAAAAAAGACTCCAGGAGTTGACCTTGAGAAAACATACTTTCAGAATCTAATGCAAAATTCTAGCATGCATTTCTGCAGAAATATTTTAGATTGTATTCAATAAATAATTACTAAGATGCTTGCAACAGGAATTTTAGGATGTGGTCTATGAGAAATTGCCCATGAAATGGCATTTAAGTGTCCTAGGGTCATGTTGACTTTGAGCATCTTAAATCTTAACATCCTCGGTAGATTAACTATGAAGTTTAAATAATTTGAAAGCAGTATATGTATATTTTAAAGATCTTCTGATATTTTGGTTGATCCTTGCAATTATCATGTATGGAAGATGACCCAAGGGGAGGCCAAAGACTTGGTGCAAGGAGCAGATATCAACCGACTTTAAAAACACTAATTTGCACAATAACTAGGCATACAATCATAAGCTTTGAACAGAAGATCTAAAAGTCCCTATCTCCGAGTAGGGAAATGACAAGAAAGATCTTCTGTTACATTGCAATGACACTTGAACTGATATTAAAGAATAGTAATGCATATCTTTGAGACATTGTCAACAACATTCTATGGTCAATCATTTTTTATTAATACTGCAATGCTGACAAAATGCAGTGAGAGGTTTTTATCTCTCTTTAAGGGTACGTCTACACAGCAGCGTTATTTTGGAGTAACTGACATTACTTTGAAATAACTGCACATCTGCACTACAAGCCTTTATTTTTAAATAATGTCAATCTGGAGGACTTCTTACTCCAATTTTCGGTAACCCTCATTTCACGAGGAATAAGGGAAGTCAAAGGAAGACTGTTCTTCCTTCGACTTCCTGCTGTGTAGACAGCGCCAAAAGCCGAGTTAAGCTATTTTGATTTAAGTTACACAATTGATGTAGCTGAAGTTGCATAGCTTAATTCAACTTTAGTCCTGCTGTGTAGATGTACCCTTAAGAGTCACAAACAGCAGGAATACAGTGTTTAAGAAGGTAGAGGGATCCGTGGTTCTTTTGTCAGGGTATGTCTACACAGCAGCGTTATTGTGGAATAATTGATGTTATTCCAAAATAACAAAGAGCTCGTCAACAGAGCAAGCCATTATTTTGAAATAATGGCGAGCTAGAGGACTTCTTATCCGAAAAATATGGATAGACCAGAAAAATATGGATAGATCAGAGACATTAAAGAAAAGACTGACATTAAAGAAAAATTAAAAGAGTTAAATATAGAAAAGTAATTTAAGAAGAGTGATGGAAAACATGGCTATGTCTACACAGCAGCATTATTTCAGAATAACTCATGTTATTCTAAAATAACATAGTGCACGTCCACACAGCAAGCCATTATTTTGAGATAATGTTGAGCTGGAGGAGTTCTTACTCTGACTCCTGTAACCCTCATTTCACAAGCAGTGAAGGAAATTGAAGGAAGAGTGTTCTTCCTTTGACTTCCTGCTGTGAAGAAAGCACCAAAAGCTGAATTAAACTGTTTTGACTTCAGCTATGCAATTGATGCACCTGAAGTTGCGTAGTTTAATTCTACTTTTGCCTTACTGTGTTGATGAGCCCTCAGTATCATGGTTTCAAGGAAAAAAATGACATAAATGTTTTGTGGTTTAAACCATTTTATTAAGTTTAATAACCATTTCAAAGGTTACCTGCCATTCTGTCTGTTATAATTTATGGACACAGGCAAATGTATGCAATATGTGTCTTGATTTTTCCTGTTTTATCTGTAAATACAAGTTGGACCTCCCTGGTCTGGCACGGTTGGGACCTGACCGGTCCCAAATGAGAGAATTTGCCGGACCAGGGAAAGTGTCTCTTGCCCCTCCTTCTGGCCCTCTCTACCTTCTCCCCTGATCTGCTGTCACCAGCCCCAGCCCCAGGCTGCCTTTGGCAGCTGGAGTTCTCTGGACCTTGCCTACGCTGCCTCATGCGGCCAGATTTCTCCAGCCCTGCGCTGTCACAGGTGGCCGAGCTTCTCCGGCCCCCAGCCACACATTGCTGCTGGCTGTTGGGGGTTCTACAGCTCCATGATGCAGCAGGCTGCCATGGGCTGAGCTTCCCTGTCCCCCAGCCCCACACTGCCATGGGCCCTCAGGCTTCTATTGTCCTGAGCCGTGCACTGCCGCAGGCACCTAGAATTCCCCAGCCCCCGGTTCCTCACTGCCATGGGCTGCCAGAATTCTTCGATCCCTGACCCAGCACTGCTGTGGGCCTCCCACTGTCCCCTGCCTCAGACTGGCTGTTGGCCCTCCTGCCATTGAGCCCTGGGCTCTCTGTGGTGTTGCCAGACCACGGATGTTGCCGGACCAGAAAGTATCGGTTTTCAGAGGTGCAACCTGTACTCTTAATAAACTTTGGCTGTGTTGTTTTCTTTCCAAAGGAGGAAGTTAAAGAGAAGAAGGCAGAGATAGATGAAGAAATTGTGGTGATTCCTAGCACTGATAGTGCTCTAAACCAAATAAGGAGAAAAGAATTCCAGGTGACTACATCTAGCTATAGTCAAGAGAAAATGGGGACAAAATTTAATGAAGCTAAAACAAACAGATACTTAACAAGAGAGCCAGGATCGCATGGAAAGGATGATGTTTTCAAAGCCATTTTTTACCCAACTTCCAAACCTGCTATTGAAAAATCAGATGAAGAAGATGATGCTTCTTTGAAATCTCAAACTATTATTGGAATCTCCCCACAAGTCACTGACTCCACCAAAGGTATTGATGAAGAATACATTTACATTTCTTCTGGCACTGAACCAACAAGCATGTCCACTACTGGTGGTCATGAGGAAGATATTTTATTGTCAACATTTAAGCATCACCAAGATGGAGACAACTCTTGGGATTCCATTCCTACCACCTCTGCCAAGGAATTTGTCACTGAGGAAACATCCCAGGAAGACATTCTTCATTCAAGAGGCCCAGAAATAAACAAATATGATGTTGATTCACAAGGCTATGTAAAAAATGTTTCAGAAGATGTAGAGCCCTCAGGTAGTGAAGAGTCTGTGGAGAGTACTCCTTCCATTGATGGAAAGTTGTGGTTTCAAAATGCAACAGATTTGGCACCTAAATCTGATGTCCCATCAGATAGTGAGCTGTTATTTCAGACTAGTTATACTGATGCATATGTTGAGGGCTCAAAACCAGCTACGGTGCCCTATTCCAGTGGTCCAGTGATGTCACAAGATACTTCAGATGCGGATATAGAGTTGCTACATTATTCTAATTTTGCTTTCTCCCCTACTGAATTATCACCTCATTCTATCTCTTCAAGCTCTGGAGAATATGGCTCTGCTTCTGTTGCCAGTGAGGTACTCTCTCAGACAACTCAACCAGTATATAATGGTGAGATACCTCTTCAACCTTCCTACAGTAGTGAAGTGTTTCCTCTAGTCACCCCTTTATTGTTTGAAACTCAGATGCTCAACACTACCCCATCTACATCAGGTAGTGATGTGACCTTGCATGCTACACCTGTGTTTCCCAGTGTTGATGTGTCATTTGAACCTACCCTGTCTTCCTATGGTGACGTACCTTTGCTTACATTTTCCTCTGCTTCCTTCAGTAGTAAAATGTTTGACCATCTGTATACAGTTTCTCAAATGTTTCCACAAGTTACTCCAGCTGTTACAAGTGATAAGGTGTCCCTGCATGCTTCTTTGACATTGGCTGAGGGTGATATTTCAATGCAGCCAAGCCTTGCTCAATATTCTGATGTGATGACACATCAGACTACTCATGCTGCTTCAAAGACATTGATATTTGGTCATAATAGAACTCACATGTTTACTCAAGTCGAACCATCCAGCAGTGATTTAAATGTGCATGCCCTGTCTACAATGTCTGAACTTACTTATGCTTTGTCTAGTAATGTGGGCTCCCTCCAAACTTTTACTGTTACTTATGACTCTGCAGAATATGTGCATGATTCTGTTGGCATATTTCATCAGGTTCCCCTATTTAGGAGCTATAACAATGTACTGATGCATAAGCCTTCTTCTGTAATATCACAAGCTGATACTTTGCTGCTGACTACACGCTCTCTATCTAGTGATATGGATTGGTCTGAACCGTACTCTGGTAGTGAGTCCCTTTTGCCTGACACAGATGCTTTGGCCATACTCAAAGTTTCTTCATCTGATTCTGTAGATGAATTTATGTTTGCAACATCTGTGTTAAATGATGTTAATGAGACACTTCATAAAAGTGATATAATATATGGAGATGAGAAAGAACTTCAAATTTCTTCTTTCAGTGAAGTGGCTTCCCATGCTGAAAGTACAGTGATGCCTGAACTTCCTACATCTGATTCTAACAATGATGTAATTAAACAGACTACGTCTTTGCAAGGAACCCCTCTTCCTGTTTCTAGCACAAAGGGAATCCTTCCAGTCTCTCTTGCTTTCCCCTCTACTAAGATTTTTGATTATGATACTAGTAAACTTTCTGAAAATTACTTTTTTGTTCAGCCTGTGCATGTTACATCTCCAGCCTTTGATGACTCTTTGCTTAAACCTATGCTTAGTGCAATCTCAGATCAAGCTGTCTCTCTCCCTGCTTCTAGCAAAATATTGTCTCCTTCAGCACAGCAGTACTTTTATGAGACCTCAGATACATTAAATAAAGAAGCATTACTACAAACCTCCTTTGAATCTTCTGATGATGGCATTTTGCTTAAAACAGCTGCATCTGTGCCTAGTGATCCAATATTGGTTGAACACTCCAGGGTTCATAAGGATAGTTCTACATTTGACCAAATATTCTATCAGATGGCACCAGATTCTGCTACAAATAAAACAATGTTGCATTCTACATCTACACCCTCAGTTGCTGACATGTTCTCGTACACCTCTAGTAAGCCCACAACATCACTTCAAGGTTTAATTGATTCCTTTGGAAGTGAGGAATATGTTTTATCCAGTTTGGTTAACAATGAAGATAATCACCAGGTAGTTCCTTCATTGTACAGTAGTGATGTTTCATTCCAGTCATCCAGTTTAGAAAATACAAATGCCTTTCCCCGCAAAGTAGAGAGCAGAGTGGCTACTCCTGTCTTAACAATTGACATATTGCCAAATATTCCTACTTTTATAAACAGCCATATTTCTTCAAGTGTTTCTCAAAGAAATGAGGTTCCCATTTTTTTCTCAAGTTCTACTATTGCTGATGTTTCTGTTCATGTGCCTGCAGATGTTTCTGATTCTCATATATCTGGTCATCATGATCTTCCTTTACCTGATGTATATATTTCAGACCTGGCTGTTTCTCCCAGCAGTGAGGGCCATAGAACCCTACCTAGGTTGCTGGTTCCCTCTCAAACATCCTCTCAGTTGATCCCCAGTGCCAATTCTGGCACTAATCTGTGGACTCCTGTAATTTATGATGAGTATGATGAGTATGAGGATGGCTTCCCGTGTACTTCCCATAGAGAAACTCAGGAAAATATGGTAGATGAACAGAATATGCAGGTAAACAATATAAAGGATGAGAGTAACCTAATGATGAATTCACATTCTGAGAAGTCTGAAGAAGACAAAAAGATTACAACTGTTGCATCAGACAATCAGATAAGCCATGGCATGGACAGACAAACTTATCCATCAATACCAACATTGGCAGCACTGATACCTAAGAACCGCAATGATCCAACAATATGGGAAAACCACATTCAGACTCTTAGTATCCCATTGCAAAATACATCAGAGTCTAAATCTTGGGCTGTTTTTACAAGTGATGAAGAAAGTGGCTCTGGTCAAGGCACCTCAGATAGCCTTAATGATAATGAGACTTCAACAGATTTCAGTTTTCCTGACCTTAATGAGAGAGACACTGAGGGGGCAATTGAAGCAGGTAACTCAGAATTAACTCCTGGATCATTACAGTCATCAGCACCATCTGTAACTAGTGATCACTCACCAATATTCAACATTTCTGAGGCAGGTTAGTTATGGGTCAGTCTAATGCATAATGTGTAGCTGTGACATTTTTCTGCTACTGAAAATGAAAAAATATCTTAGTACAAATATATATGAGACTAGTGAGAATTGTTACATATATTTCAGTGATGGAAGAACTTAATAGTGCAGTGGGGTTGATTAAGGAAACACTGTGGAACGGGGATCATAAGTGATAAAGCACCTGTGTTGTAAATGCAACTTTTGATTACTAACAACTACAACTGAAATACCTGATAGTATTTAGGTTCAAATTCTGCCCTTGAGTATGTTTGTACAGTCAATGGGAGTTATGTAGCAGATGGCAGAAAAGTGTAACATTTTGCTCTTTAAAGGCTAAGTTGGACTTAGGCCATTTGCACAGGGGTAACTATCACCCTTTCAGAGGAAAGCTTGCTTCAAGATTCTAACGTTCTGTATGAAAGAATCCTAAAATTATGTTTTTATTATGGAAATAGTATTTTGTATTATTTAAGATGAATTTAGCAAGGTAAAAGATGTTTCAACCTAGTTCTGACTGGTTTTAGATTGTAAAAAACTTGTTTTAATTTTTATTGCATCTCTCATTTTTAATTTTCAGTAATTTACAGAAACTTCCTCCTTGACATTCTTACTTCTAAAATCACCACAGGCTTGATTTTGTCATGCTCTTTGTTCAGTTCTACTGAACACGATTTAATTATTTATGGTGTTACATTCTTAGCGTCCAAATAAGAGGCCCTTCCCACCTCCACCCCAGCCTAGCCTGGCCTCCAACTGGTGATGGGGGGGGGGGACAGCCTGAAAATAGCCCTAGACTGAACCAACCACAGCTGAATTGCCTTTTCCCTGGCATTAATCCAGCTGTGGCCGGGGCCGTCAGGCCCCACACCTGTCTCCATATTTGTGCACATAACAAAATTCATTCCAGTCGGGTGGGAAAAAGTTAGCGGGATCATTGTTTAGCATGGGTGGCAGAATAGGACCACACATTTATAAGATCTTGATGAAATTTAAGAAAAGGCTTTACAAAGTTCTGTTGTGAAAAACTTGAAGTGATCCAAAATAAGTTGTATTGCCTGTTTTGTCATATTTGTTGAAATATAATCAGAGCCAACAATATGGGTGCTTATTTAAAAAGTTCAAGATTAATTTGATAAGGTAGAAAATATTGAACTTCAATATTGCAGTTCAACAAATATTGAACTTCCATCACATATTTATAGCCTCTCTAGGGGGCAGTGTCATCCAACTAATGGTATCTGTAACATATACAAAAAACTTAAGTCCTATATTGTAAATATATAGTCAGATAGCTTTATTAGTAACTGGGGGGCATAAAATCATCCCTAGGTAGCCTGCATAGATCAAGATGCTGTAGCATGGATAATCATGAGCCCATTTGGCCCACAGGAATTTTACACATGAGCAAGCAACTGAGGCAGTAAATGTGTTCATAGTTTTGATGCTTCCTTAGGAAAATTATGTAAAACACACATGAAGTAAAATTATTACCTTTAAATGTCAGCAAAAAAGAAAGATAGAATAATTTTAAGCCCGTTTTACACCAGCTAGTAACATGGGGGATGTCTACACTACAATGTTTCAAAATATCTTATTTTGAAATAACACATCTACACACAAAATGCATTTCGAAATAGCATTTTGCTATTTTGAAATAACGCGTCTACACCGAGTGGACTCTGAATCGCATTTAAGGCCGGCTGGAACCAGTTCCAGCAGGGCACCAGGTCAGGACTTACTGCGTGGGGTGGCTATCTGAGGTCTGTGCTTAAAGGGACCCCTCCACCCCCCACCCCCACCCTACCAGAGAGCCAGTTCTCAGGTTTCCCTTCTTGCTTGTCTACTTTGATGAGGGACAGCAAAGCATTTTTTCTCTGCTTGCTCTGGCTGCCTTCACTCGGGACACCACAGCACTCTGCAACATGGAGCCAGAGCTGCCCCTGGACACTCTGGTGTTTCTATTGGATGCATTGCTATGAGCCTGGCTGCACTTTCTGCAGGCTGCCATCTGGGAGGTCCATCGGGGGGCTGTCAGTATCCAGGAGGCCCTGCGGGAGAGCTTTCACCCTGAGGAGCACTAAGAGCCTCCCTGGTCTGCCCCACTGGGGGCTTGTGCCTCATTCCTCCCTCACATCCTTCCACTTACCCCTTCCAACCCCCCTTCCTGATGTCAAATAAAATACACGTATTTTCATGAACACAAATTCTCTTTATTTAACAAAACTGGGGGGAAAGGAATGAAACTCTGGTGAGACTGGGGAAAGGAAGCAGGAGAGGGAAAAGAGAGGGTGGGAGATGGGAGGGGGAAACCTGGGAGGAAGGCGCTGGAAGAGGGAAGCAAGGAGAAGAAGGAGGAGGGGGGTCTCGCTGGACCAACTTGATTGTCATGCAAACCTGATCCTAGGTTCGCATGTTGCCTTTGGTGGCCAGGCTGGCAGCTATCCTGCCACAGACGGCCATGTTCCTCCGTCTAGTGTGGAGATCATGGACATTTGGGGCATCCCCCCCAAACCTGAATAAGATCCATGATCTTCACCCTTGACCAGGAAGGCACCCGCCTTCTCCGGGTCCTGGCAGGCTCCTGGGAACTGGCAGACTGCTCCTGGGGAGAGGTGGAGGGCTGGCTGCCAGTGGCTTGCTGGCTCATGTTTTGGGGCCACTGGGTCAGGGGCAGTGATTGCTGGCTCTGGTCTAACAGGCTTGGAGCTGGCACAGGCACTTTGGCCAGAGTCTACTCCTTTAAAGACTCCGGGAACGGGGGGAGGGAGAGGAATGTTCTTGGTTGAGGCTGGAGTGGCCACCAGGGCACCCTGGGAAGGCTGGAGTCCCCCTATTTCGATATGAGTGTCTACACAGCACTTATTTCAAAATAGCTATTTCAAATTTGGCGTTATTCTTCAAAGAATGAGGTTTACCAAATTCAAAATAAGCATTCCGCTAATAGCGGTTTGGCTGTGTAGATGTTAGGAAAGTTACTTCAAAATAAGGGTTGTTATTTCAAAATAACTTTGCTTTGTAGACATACCCATGGAGATTATCAAACATTATTTGTAGTTTGCTGTAATTAAACTTAAAATGCCTCATTTTCAATTAACCATGAACAGCTTTGAGTCTTGACAGTACTTCAGAAGGATGGCATAACATGTGGCTCATCTAATAACTGAGATTAACAATTTAGTTTATAGTCATCACTCTTATTAAAGAATTGCCTATGCATTGGTCTCTTCCAGCAAATTCTTCCTTCTATAGTCTTTTAATAAAACAGCACTTACATTGGAGTAAATTTCTCAAATGAGCTTCCTGCTGATCAGAAATAACTGCTTAGCTACGTCTTAATATTTATTTTAAAACAATAGCAACAAAAGAATCTTATTTTGATATTTAATATTTGTATTTAAATCTCAAGTATTACAGTGCATTTCTCAGTAGTTACATAAGTCATATGTTTTGTTGAAAATTTTCATGAGTTTAAAAATATTGTTAAATCATATTTTGTTGAATAGTAAATTATTACTATTGTTGTTGTTACTAATTAGTGGTGGTGGTAGCGTGAGATGCATTTATAAAATCTGCATCACGTAAAAATTGCTCCATCAATTAGCAGTCATCTTATCAATCTTTCCTACAGGACAATTAATTGAGAGGAAATTCAAGATGTCATTAATATTTTTAAATAGTTATCGCAGGTTTACTATGAATTTTTAACTGGATTATAATATAAAAGAGGAAAGGATGATGAAGGATTTATGGTTAACTGCCTCACAAATCTGAAAGTGTGTCCAAAATTAAGGAGGAACTCACTTTAGGCAAAAACAAAATTACATAAGACCTGTTCAATGCCCTGTGAATCCAGTGGGAGTTTTCCTATTGACTTCTGTTGTCATTAGTTCACAATGGCTTGTTCCTATACTTTGAAATCAGTAGGAATTATGCCACTTACTGTATTGGGATTCAAATCAGGAAAATGGTGAAGTTAAACATGAAGAGGGCTCTCTGATTTTCCTGTTAATGACTACAGAGAATTGTGCATCTGTGTCACTCCATACATATATTGTAATTATTAATTCTAATGAGTGTTGCTACTGTAGAAGAAAATGGCAAATGTTTTTCTCATATTTTTTTAAAAATTTCCCTCTATAGAGTTAGTGTGAATTTAGATACCATTACAGGATCAAATAGAAGATTTTACAGATTTGTTATGTGGGGATTATGTGTGATTATTTTAGATTCTGGCCCTTAATTATCTGTATTTGCAGAGGTCGCTGCTAAAAATGACAGCTCATAAGCACAAGAAGAACTAAGCTCTAAGAAACTGATATGTGCTGATATTTTAGAAGAGCACTAGTTATGCTGAATATCAAAATAAATATCATAATTGTAAGAAATGATAGATCCCAAATCCTGGTCTAGCTGGAAAAGAGGCAAATGGAACTATAAGGTTAGGCCACTCTTCATGACTTTAGAGCTGTACTGTATTTTGAGACAGAATCCAAATGATAGTTTTCTGCATACCATCCACATGGCCACCAAACTTGGTCCACCTGTAGTCCTGTGTTAGGAGAGTCCCTGATATATCAATTGTGGAGAGAGGAGCAGCTTCCCCCCTGGTTGCCATTTACCCATGAAATGGAGATTCAGTGGGCTGCCTGAAGCAAAATGTTCTCCCAAGAAGGAGCAGAAGATGTAACCCAGAAAGATGAGATGGTCCTAATGATGCTAAGAAAATTTCTCTATAGAAATCAAGGGAAGGATGGTTTGCAGATAGGTCTCCTGCAAACTCATATATCCACAAATAGTTCTTCTCTTTGTTCAGGTTTCTGCTATTCACCCCACAGTAGCTTTGCAAAATTTGTAATCACAATTTGGATAGGAGGACAGAATCCTATGAACAGTGGTACCCTATGCATCAGCGGCTGACAGACCCTTTTGTCCAGGCTAAACTTTCCCTCTGGATCAGCCAGCTCATCATGTGGATGGCTATAATTTGACATTTACTCCCATTTTATCATGAACCAGAATATGGCTCCTAATAAAATCAGTGATCAAATAATAGTGTATTTTCATAAGCTTTTATTTCATAATAATATATTCAAACTATTGTGTAAAGAGCTAGCTACATATTTATATTGAAATGTATGTTATCTCACCTCAAATTATACTGTCCTTGAAGTCCTTTTGCTCACCTTCTTTTGATTGAGTGGGAGCAGATAGGAATGGGCCAAAATCTGCCACAGACTGAAAGCTATCTACAAGATATCTGAGCTACTTAAATATTGCATAAGTGCTGTCTTTTAACAGTGTGCTGAGAGAGCATCTGTCTGTTATAAAATATCACATGTACACTTCTGGGTCTGTGATAGTGGTTTCCAGTGTGAAATGTGAATTTGTATTTTAGCTGTGCAGCATGGTTGTATGCAATGACAAAGAGCAACCTTATATGGCTGAAAGAATGTATTCTTTTCACTCCCCTAATTTAACTCACTAAAGTATGGTACATTGTTCTGAAAAATATAAGATCATGTTCTACAGTGAGAGTACCTCCAGAGTTGAACAAGTGGACTTATTCAAAGGCCACATCCCAATCAGTCATGCACAGACATAGTTCCCATTAAAATCAAAAGGGCTACGTCTACACTGGCCCCATAAAACGGAAGAGGCATGCAAAGCAGGTAAGTTAGAATAGGGAAATCCGCGGGGGATTTAAATATCCCCCACGGATTTAAATAAACATGTCCGCCGCTTTTTTTCCGGCTTGGGGAAAAGCCGGAAAAAAGCGTCTAGACTGGCGCGATCCTCCGGAATAAAGCCCTTTTCCGGAGGATCTCTTATTCCTACTTTCAGGAATAGTAGGAATAAGAGATCCTCCGGAAAAGGGCTTTATTCCAAAGGATCGCGCCAGTCTAGATGCTTTTTTCCGGCTTTTCCCCAAGCCGGAAAAAAAGCGGCGGACATGTTTATTTAAATCCGCGGGGGATATTTAAATCCCCCGCGGATTTCCTTATTCTGACTTACCTGCTTTGCATGCCTCTTCCGTTTTATTGGGCCAGTGTAGATGTAGCCAAGGAGATACCTGAATGGATCCCATATCTTATTCACCAGAAATTTGGGCCCTGATTTTTAAAAACAGCCTCCAATACTATGACTGCAATTCTGCACCTGCAACTAATTGTGAAATTTAACTTGCTCATTTACAGGAAATGGGTTATTTAGATGTTTAAATCCTATAAGTTAGGTAAAAAGATCTGCAGTCCAAAATCAGGAGCTAAGTTGAGGCTTTTCTATAAAAGAGATCCTTGAGCTTAAGAAACTGATAGTAACCTGCTAATGATTTTACCACTGACATATTTTAATCACTTTGCTAATTCTGGCAGCTTTTAGAGGATAATTCAATGTTTGGCCTTTGCAGATTCCATTTGGTATTCTGTAGGGCTGTCAACAAAATATAAATTACATTCTGCAAAAAAATGAGATTTCAAATGTTTTGTTGATCCCAAATTACAAATCTTATGCTAAATGAAATATCAGTTAAATTCCATTTTGTCTCAACTGAAATGATTAATTTGCTAGATATTTGTAAAATCCTTGTATTGTATTTTGTATTCTCTAAATGGGTGCTGTTTTAGAAGTGTTAAGGGATAGATTTTACTACTCTTGATTTTAGTGGGACTACTAGAGGAGTAAAGATTTAAAAATATGACTTTTGGATACATATACACTGCATGGCTATTTTGAGATACCGTAGGTATCCTGAAATAGCTACCCTGCGTCTACACAAGCCGCCCATTATTTTGAAATATTTTTCAAAATAACGGGTGTGCTAATTTGCCATCCCAGTAAACCTTGTTGTACGAGGGTTATAGGATGGCTCGAAATAGTGTGTTATTTTGAATTTGGTGCTGTATAGATACGTCAGATTTCAAAATAAGCTATTTCGAAATAGACTCGAGATAAGATATGCAATTTGCACAGTTCAAATTGCATATCTTATTTCAAGTTTAGGGTCCTGTGTTGACGCACCCTTATAGTCAAAGACTCAAGGAGCTCAATATTTATCTTAACAGACTTGGCTACTGTGTCTCAGTTCCCTCAAAGAGAACAAATACTGAATAATGCTCAGTTTAGGAGAGAAAAGTGTAAAAATTAAAAGGCCAAGGCACACAATGAGATGAAACTAGCTAGAGAAATAAAGAGTAATAAGAAAACACTGTGCAAATACATTAGAAGCAGGAGGAAGATCAAGAATAAGATAAGCCCATTACGCAATGAGGCAGAGAAAACAACAACCGGAAATGTGGAAAGGCAGAAGTGCTAAATGATTTTTTGCTTCAATTTTCACCAGAAAGGTTAGTAATGATTAGACAGGTAACATAGTGAATGTCAGTGAAAAAGAAGTAGGATCATAGGCTAAAATAGAGAAATAAGGTAAAAGTTACTTAGGCAGGTTAGAAGTCACTGGGGCTTTATGAAATACATCCTAGAATAGTCAAACAGCTGACAAAGGAAATATCCAAGCCATTAGCAATTATCTTCAAAAAGTCATGAAAGACAGATTCCAGAGGACTGAAAAAGGGCAAATATTGTGCCCATTTATTAAAAAAAAGGGAAATAAGGACAACCTAGGGAATTACAGATCCGCCATCTTAACTTCAGTATCTGCAAAAACAATAAATTTGCAAACACCTAAAAGATAATTAGGTGATAATCAACTGTCAGCATAAATTTATCAGGACAGATCATGTCAAGTCAGCCTAACACTTTTCTTTGGGTAACAAGACCTGTGAATAGGGAGAAAGTGGTAGCTGAGGTATATCTTGAATTTAGTAAGGTCTTCCATGAGATTCATATAAACAAACTAGAGAAAATTATTCCAAACTACATGGAATTATTGTAAGAAGGGTACATAATTAGTTTGAAAATCATTCCCAGTTGTTCCCAGTCAAGTGGAAAGAGCATATTGAGTGGGGTCCTGCAATTAGTTCTGGCTTTGGTTCTGTTCAATATCTTTATTCGTTAATTAGAGAATGGCATAGAAAGTACACTTATAAACTTTGCAGATGATACTAAGTTATGAGAGATTGCAGGTGCTTTGGAAGATATTAAAATTCAAAATGATCAAACTGGAGAAATGGTCTAAAATAATCAGCATGAAATTCAATACAGACAAATGCAAAGTATTCAACTTATAAAGGAACAATTAATTGTGCACATACAAAATGGGAAATGACTGACTAGAAAGGAGTACAGAGGACAGAGATTAGGGGTCACATATTGGGTCACAACCTAAATAGTACTGAACAGTGTAATACTGTTGCAAAAAAAGCAAATATTCTGGGATGTATTAGCATGGGTCTTGCAAGCAAGACACAAGAAGTAATTCTGCTGTTCTGCTCTGTACTGATTAGGCCTCATCTGGAGTATTATGTCATGATGTAGGCACCACATACAGAAAAGGCTCTGGTCTACACTAGGGAGTAATTTCAAAATAACCCCCCCTTATTTCGAACTAAAAAGTAGAACGTTCACACTACCAAACTCGTTATTTCAAAGTAACAGCCTCATTATTTTGAAATCTATACTCCAGCTTTCCCCGGGGAATAAGTTTATTTTGAAATAGTTATTTTGGGAGTTATTATTTCAAATGTAGTTCTTTTGAAATAATTTTCTAGTGTAAACATGCACAACATGTGGACAAATTGGAGAAAGTAGAAAGAGTACAACAAAAATCATGGAAGGTCTAGAAAGCATGACCTATTAGAGAAGATTGAGAAAAATTGATTTCTTTCGTTTGGAGAAGAGTAGACGGGGAGAGTCATGATAACAGTTTTCAAGTATATAAAGTTTCTTACAAGGAGGAGGGAGATAACATTTATTGAAGCTCTGAGGACAGTACAAGAAGCAATAGGCTGAAATTGCAGCAAGGGTGGTTTAGTATTGGAAATAAGGAAAAGCTTCCTGACAGGGTAGGTAAGTACTGAATTAAATAGCATAGGGAAGCTATGAACTCTTTAATCCCTGGAGATTTTTAAGAGCAGGTTAGACAAACTCCTGCCAGGGTTAGTCTAGACTCTAGGGCTACGTCTACACTGCAAGGTTTTTGTACAAAAATGGCCATTTTTGTGCAAAAACCTATTGAGCGTCCACACTTCAAATGCAGAGGGCTTTTGCCGCTCTAGGTAAACCTTCTTCTATGAACAGGGCTCGCCAAGCGGCGGCGAGCCCTGCTCGCCAGCTGTGCGGTTTCGCACCATTCTGCATTCTGCGCATGCGCAGATCGCTCTGCGCCAGTTCTTCCGGGTCGTAATCTACTCACCACAGGCGAGTAAATTATATTATTTTTCATGCCCTGTCTATGAGGCATAACTAACTCCCTTTTGCACTATAGCTATTGTGCAAAAAGGCAAGTGTGGGCACTCCAGTGGGGTTTCTTGCACAAGAAACTCCTATGGGAAAAAGCACGGGTGCTCTGATGACCATTTTGTGAATGGCCATCAGAGCTTTCTTGCATAAGAGCATCCATGCAGTGTGGACGCTCTCTTGCACAAAAGCACATCGTTTTGCGATGCGCTTTGAGGTGTGGACGTGTTTTTGCACAAGAACTCTTCCTCAAAAGACATCTTGCACAAAAATTTTACAGTGTAGATGTAGATTAGATAGATAATACTTAGTCCTCCCATGAGTGTAGGGAACTGGCCAAGATGACCTATCATGGTAACTTCTAGTCCTATGATTCTATAAAACAATCCAATGGCTGGAGATGAAGCTAGACAAATTCACACTGGAAAGAAGGTATGACTTTTTAATGATGAGAGAATTAAGCATTGTTGCAATTTACCAAGACTTGTGGTGGATTCTCTATGAGTGGCAATTTTTAAAGCAAGACTGGGGGGAGTTTCTAAAATTTAACCTCTAGGAATTATTTTTGGGGAAATTCTATGGTCTCTGTTATACAGGGAGTCAGACAAGATGAAATTTTGAAATATTTCAATTTTGAGTTTTTTATTTCATCTTATTTTTAAAATAAAAAATGCTTTAAAATGAAAAATCAGAAGTTTCTCCTCCAGTAATGTTGAAATATTTTTTCCTATGCTTAAAGAAAATTGTATCAAAATCAAGATTTTGCAAAAAGTTGCAGATTTGATGGCAGATTTGGGTGCGTCTAGACTACATGGCTCCATCGATCGCCGCTTCATTTAAATCAAAATGGTCGCTGCGCTGTGCCGGTCAGTTGTTTGTCAGCACAGCGTGGCAGTCTAGACAGGGATCTGACGACCCCAGAACCCTTCATCAGCCAATCCTGTAAACCTCATTTCACGAGGCATAAAGGAGCCTCTATTGATGGAGCCATGTAGTTTAGATGTACCCTTTGAGAGGAAAACTGTTACACCAACAACTTTCCAAATAGCTCTAATAGCAGCAGCATTTCAGAAAGGAGCATTTGCTCCTGCTGTTCTTCCTAGGACAAAAATCCCACTAGCCCTCCATCAAAGGGCAGATTTGTTCAAGTAGAACTTTAGAATTGCTCCCTTAGGCCCCAAACCTGCAAGTGACTCCACATAGACAGATTCCTGCTCCCATGTAGAGAGAGGGCCATTGACTTGGAGCCCTGCATAAGGCCTCCTTTCCCCCTCCCCTCCAAGCAGTGCTCTTAGAAATATTGGGGCCTTAATTCCAACACTGGTGAAGTACCTTTTCATTTGTAGTTATAATAAAATATAAAAAGCATAGACAATGACATGGGTGAACTACACTCACTAGAAAAACTGTCATTTGGGTCAAAACTCGCAACTCTAGCTACTGTGAAAAGTCTTATTGAGTTAAAATTTAAGGATTGACCTGAGAAAGAGTTGCAGGGCCAGGCCCTTTACTGTGTTCCTTTATTTTAATAAAATAATAAAAATATATTTTGAGATCCCAATGTACCCCTGGGCCTGAGCATTTCAGGCATCGGTAATATAAGGCTAATAGAAACATGTGAGATCTATAAAATATATCTATTTTATATAGAATCATTTTATTCTCTGTTAAAAGCCAAATAAGAAGTGAAATTTGGCTCAGCTGAATTCTTCAGTGGATGCAACATTTCTCCCATAAATCTAAAAGCCAAATTTACAGGACTGACAAAACATTAAACTAATGCAATTTCAGTTGCAATTTAGCCGTCATGTAGCTATTTGCTGTGCTATGAACATTGTTTATTAATAAAAATAACAATGGTTTTTATTACATGAGTAAAATAGAATATTAAAGCTATATTTATACACTTCAGTATTATATATTTAGATCCCTCAGATCATTGGATGTTCTGCTAACTGAAATTTAAGAGTGAAAATTTTTCTTCTTGAAATCATATTTTAACAAAATTCTGCATTTTTACAAAGAGCTTCTACACTGCTGGGATGCTGTGTTGCATAAACGCTAATGCTTTGCTGTCCTTTCTGTCTGCTTATTTTCTTTGAACTGGTTTGCAAATATGTATATTTTCTGCAGTATACAGTACAAATTAGAAAGGTAAGTGACATTATCTAGGGCTCTTATAAACACATTCAGTTATGTTGTACTTTTTTGTCAACATTTAAATATGGATTATTTCAATTTTCTCTGACTACAGAGGCAAGTAATAGTAGCCATGAGTCTCGTATTGGTCTAGCTGAGAGTCTGGAATCAGAGAAGAAGACAGTTATACCACTTGTGGTCGTATCAGCTCTGACTTTTATCTGTCTAGTGATTCTTGTGGGTATTCTCATATACTGGAGGTAAGTTATGCATTTTTGTAGT
The DNA here is from genome assembly GCF_049634645.1 of Pelodiscus sinensis. Classification (NCBI taxonomy): domain Eukaryota; kingdom Metazoa; phylum Chordata; order Testudines; family Trionychidae; genus Pelodiscus; species Pelodiscus sinensis. Next base: position 41,943,152 of record NC_134711.1, on the reverse strand, counting down.
TTTAAAAAGTTCATATTTTGTCAATTAGAAAAACGTAATTGACATTATGGAACAAATTTTCAGGATCCTGACTCTCTAATAGCTACTATTATTAATTATTTGTATTGCAGTAATACCTATTTTTGGAAAGCTGTTAAAAAGGTCCACTATCATATCAAGAGATTTTTTTAAAGCAAATAGTTGATGTGATTGTTTACCGTTAGGTATTAAATGATACAGGGAAAATAAAATTAAACATCACACATGTAACAGAAATGTAACTGTAGGGCCATTTACAAATTCACTATGTGATCCCACAGTTCTTCACGTCAGTGGAAGTCCTATGATGCATATTATAATGCAGAGAAGCTACGTGTATAGAAATATATTTCTGTATCAATCCAAATTTTATTTTTACATGGCTATTTTGTTGTGTTTTAAAATTACTTATGGAGCACCATCAGCATATAAGAGGATGTAAAAAGCAGAGGAAGTTACAGCCCCTAACTCAAGGGTCTTCCGGGCAAACACAGATTCTACATTAAGCCAAGAATACAATAGATGATCAGAGATGAAACCTTTTCTCTCTCATACACACATGCGTTCACACAGTTCCACCATCCCATATAAAGTGGGGGAGGAAGGGATCAGCAGATACTGCGTCTGCACTTTGTGCTCCTCTGGCCCAGTGGAGATTCCACAGGAAATATGGAGGGTTATGGCTAGGGCAATGACAACAGTCATAGCTAGGGGATTCCATAGTAGCCAGAGGCAGTGCTAGCCCTTTAGAGTTCCTAAGCAAGAATATTTTGGAATTCCTCTTACCGCTCACCCACATCCTAAGAATAGCAATTGCATTATTTTCTCTCACACACAAAAAAGCCAGCATAAGAAATCCCCCAGGAGAATTCAAACCTGGGACCTCAGGAGTTTAGTAAAGGAGCTGCATAAGCTTGAGCTATAAAGGCATCTAGTGTTCAGTTTAGGCTGTAGAACTCACTGATTCTGATCTCTAACTGTAAGTGGTCTGAGTGCCACCACATGGGACAGTAACCCATACCCACTAGGTGTGTGTGTTTCAATAACACATAGCATCCATGTGAAATGGGATGAATTGGCAGGAAGGGGTAATACTAAGTTCGTATTATAGTCTTAAGCAATTGTTAACTCTGCTTATGCCTAGCTCCACCATGTTATATCATGGCTCCATTGGTTACAAGATTTTCTGGGGACCAAAGTAAGCAAGGAGACAGAGGCTCCAGGAGAATAGCCCTATCCTCCCATGGATCCCCCAAGATCCATGGTGAACACTGGTGGTTCACTAGTGCCAATGGTGGACTCCACAGCTTATTCTCTGGGGCAGTTAAGGAGGAATTCCCTTGCAGAGGGAAAGCCTTACCCAAACCTGCTGTTATACTGTGGTTCTGAGCTATCTGGTCCCAGGTTATAATTTATATTGTAATAGTGCCAAAAGATGCCAGTCATAAATGGGATCCTGTCATGGTCTAAACAGTCTTTTGGAGGAACTTCTTCAATATTCCAGACCCCTAAGGAGTCTGAGTCTTCCTTAAGGTTAGACCATGTGGCCTCACTGCATTCTGCAACTGAAACTCTGGGGCTTCAGTACTCCTGCTTCACACCACGAGCTCTGCTTAGTGAGACCAATTGAAATAGGCTCCTCGTTTGAGATTTGCACACTGTTCTGGAACTAATACACCTCAGCAGTGATACTCAAGCAGTGTTTTCAAGCAGGCAGGATTTATCAGTTACCTGGAGATTAACTGCCCCTAGGTTGACAACCCCTAGGTTGACAACCCCTAGGTTAACACAGAACAGAGGCCCCCAAAGTATAGGAGGAACCCCCAAAGGAAAGCATGGAGGAACCTTCAGGGGCACAGTGGGGCTCAGGACAGTCCCTCTCTGCTCACAGCTCAGCTCCGGCCCTAACCCAGTTGAATCCATGGCTCTTGGCATTGTCCCCAGCCTCTGTGTAGTTCTGCTCCTGGCCCCATGCCAGCTAGCCTTGGCTGCTGGTCATAGTTCCATTCCCAGCTTGGGGCCAAAGCTGGGGTCAAGGCTGGGAAAAGAGCTGCCCTGGCCACAAATTCGTCTGCTAGCCCACCTGCACCTCTCACCCTCTGCATTGGCACCTGGCTGCCCTGCTCCTGGCTCCAGAACTACCCCTAGCTCTGGTCCCAGAGCCATGTCTTCCTCCTGCCTCAGAGCTGTGGTCCCACTCCTAGCCCCAGTTCCAGGGAAGGGGTACAGACAGGAGTAAGGGGAACATGAAAAGCTTAGGGACCACTGGCATAGAGAAGTAAAGGTTAATGCCTAGTCCATTCTGATCAGCCTAGAGCAAATTCACCAATCTGTAGTGAACTCCATTTTCAGACTCTGTTTCTCTGATTTCTTTCCTTAATCAGCTTCCAGGTGAGAGAGCTCATGCTTCTTCCAGGTTTATTCCCCTTCTTTACAGCTCTTAGCCCTTTGTTCTTGACTGAGTGTTGTGCTTAGCTTTGCTGCTGATAGATTCAATCGGTGTGTCATTGGAGCTTGTGTTATCTTTCTAGGAACCTTGTTGATCTGGGTAAGTTTCCACCAAATTCTTAAAGACTCCATACATTGTGCTCAGACAGTGATGGCACACAAACCTACATTTCTTGCCTGCCCTGAAAGAAAACTTAATCCTTTCACTGCTGCCCCCAACTGGTTTGCAATGCAAAGTATAGAGGGAAATGGAGGTACACAAAGAAATTATGTTTTTAAAATATCTCATCTGCATAGTGAGTCTTGGAAAGGAATGAGTTAATGTCCAGAAGAATTGCACAACTCATTTCCTAGATTACTTCTAGTCAGTTGATTATGAATTCTACCACAGGGATTTATGGTTACTCTCTCATTTTATTGACAGACTTCTCTTAGATTTCACATTGTCCAACATGAATGTTCATATTTATGTTCCAAAAGACTTTATCTTTAAAGCTAAATGGTATTTGAAATCTTTCCTGTTTACAAAAGAAAACATCACCATACACTTTAAGACCCGGATTGCATGGTGTAGTTTTAGTAATCCTACACATGTTATGAGCTTGTTCTTGTCAAATGACATTGTGTTCATTTGGTATTCTTTCTCAGAGAATGCACAGTTTTGAACCCCAGGCTTTCAAAATATAACAAAGATCCCATTAGCAGTAATATCTTCTGGATGTTTAATTTAATCCTTTGTGTATTTCCAATGTATTACAAAGTAAAATATGGAGCTCTTTTTTTGTTAATCTTCAAGATTTTCTTGACATTATGCTAAAGCTAGTAACATATTTTCAACTCTCTTTAAAGGAATGAAATCTAAATATCATACAGAAGTTAGGACTTTGTGGCCTGATTTTCAAAAGTGCTGTGCACCCACTGCTCTTTTTAAAGTCAATGGAAAATTAGGACATTTACTTTCTATGGCAATTTTATATTCTTTGTACTTGCAAAATGTTTCATAGGAAAAACTAAATAATAGATACTGTATCCAACCTAACAAAGCAATTCACATGTTTAGGGTTAGCTGATTTTAAGCTGACAGTTGATACCAGATATGAGCCTTTTTAATTTTATTTGTTGTTAGCCAAATTCATGATAATTGCACACCAAATATTTAAAGTTGCAAAAATCTGATCTCTTTGTGCTTATTAACAGCAATGTTTACAAAAATGATGGTGGGATAGCCAGAGGTGCTCAGTGAAATGAAGAGATATCCATCAACCTCTGCTTAGTATAGCTCTTTGGTTCGAAGATGAGTCAAAAAGAATCATACCTAGCAAAGCTGCCAAATAGCTGTTTTTCAGATTCATGGAAAAATTGTAGAAATTATTTTGCCACCTCCTCAGATTGTTTGCAAAAATAAACAGCCATTGCACATAGCAGACAACTAAGCTTGCAGTTTAACTCTGCTCTTTGTAAAGAAGTATTGAACTTCTGCATGGAGAAATACACAACTCTTGACTATTTCATGAGGCAGAATTCCCCTTTTTTCATGAAGTAATACTCTCTTCACTTGCAGAAATGTTTAACTCTGATGTTTCCTGAATATTTTATCAGATTCCATATATGAAATTAAAATATATAATCTTGCCCATCTCTAGTTTGGTGGTTTAAGCACTCTAGTAATTTAGGGAAGGAGTTTCCAGGCAATATAATTATGGGTTTTTTTCCTCTTCAACAGCATAGGTTTACAGTGAAGTAGACAAAGAGATCCTTTTATTCTTTCACAGCCTTGTCCCCTTGGATACGTTGTTTTGTGCAGCCTCTCTGGGAGGATTTTCACCCAAAAATAGAATACATAAAACCAAAGAAAAAAGATTCAGTCCTCATAATAGAGCTTCACTGGAAATGCCTATATCCCGGTTCTGAAGATTTCATGTCTGAAGCTCTAGATCCAATTATCATTAGCAATGGCTTTTTACTTTGGTGAATGGACTTTGTACATTAGGATCACTGGGTGAAAAAAAACCCCCAAGTTCTGAAAAATGGAAATTTTCCTGTCCTGTACTAGCAGCAAATTATACCCCATCCATGCAAATTGAGCTGCTCTGCTCAGCCTGTTTGCCTGGCCCTGCCCTCAGGGGAATAGAGGGAATTCCAGACACACAGCACCAACTTAATTCTGCATGGCCAGACCCAAGGTCTACCTAGCCTGCACAGGAGTGAAAGAGTGAGTAGAAGGATTTTCATTCCCTTATAAACTGCTATATTGACAAATAGTCCAAGTGACAGTCTTGCCCTAAACTGTTCTTTTAAATTTATTCTCTCAGCTCTAATTTCTTTCATGGCAGTTTAATGTGCTGCTATTTGTCTTACTCTACTGCTGTAGCCTCTTTAATTATTGCAACATCTTTAATACTGTCTCAGGTTTTAAGTGAGTGTTCTAAGAAGTGCGATGTCTGAATTATGAATTCCACAATTTTAGTTTGGGCTTGAAATACTGTGGCAAAAAGGTGTAAATTAAATAATGAGGTTAACATTGATTGATGGGACTTTTGTCTGCAAGTTTAAAACAGTCATCACTTTTTTCATTGACGATGAGTGATAATTAGTGAGCGACATGGCTATCAACACTTAGCTTAGTCATGAAGGCTTTCACTGCTGATGAAGAGCAGATGGAATACTTAGTATGAATCTTGTTCTAGATTAAATAGTATACTTTGGATTTTTTTCTCCCAGATGTTTAAGGGTATAATTTACTTGAGGCAACAAGGGATAATTAACACACAGTATGTTATTAGAATGCTTTAAGTGCTTTTTAGATGTGAAAATCATTACACAAATCTTTTTCAATTTAATTTTTTTCTTGTGGAAATGTGACAAAACACTGTAATGTGACATATATTTAATGGAACAAGATTTTCTGGAATCATTGCATCAAGGAATGTTCATGATTTTCTTTTTGTTATTTTTATTTATTCATGTTTTTTAAAAAAGCACACACTGTTACAAAGGCACAATTCACTAAGTATCATGCCCAGATTTTTAAAAGCAGTTAGTGATTTTGGTGCCTTATTTTTTGGGTGCTGTACTTGAGACACCTCTAATGAGTCTGATTTGTAGCAGGTGTGATTGATTGAACACCACTTGGACCAATGGGCAGCTTACTTAACAGACCAACCCCTCTCACCATGATGAACAGATGGAGTTGCAGTCAATGAGGGCATTGGTGCCCTCAATATGATCAGGTCTACACTGGCAGAGAAGATTGATGCAAGATACTCAACTCAAGCTATGTGAATTGCGTAGCTGCAGTCATCATCTTGATTCTGATTCAGAATAGCCTTGATTAGTTGACTGTCTTGATTTAGCACCCCACATATTTACCCAGCCTCTGCAGAAAGATAAGAGATTGTGTTATCTGCTGTTGTGAGAGTGTTAACATTTGATTAAGATCTACTGCATGGCAGAATGGAAACTGAGATTTATTTTTCATGTTATAATTTTAAGTCATTGACCAAGTGTTTGGAGCTTGTGTATGAGTGTTTTGTTTTTTATTTTTATACATCAGAATAAAATAAGTACAGGATTACTGTGGATGGCCAAGTCTCCTGCAGATATTCCTTGAGGGAAAGTTCCTTCTTGGTGCCAAGTTTGATTTTCATGTGAATCTCCTTTCTCTAACCTCAACCTCCTTTAATACTTCAAGGCTGTGTCTAGACTGTATCCCTTTTTCGTAAAGGGATGCAAATTAGACATATTGCAATTTCAAATGAAGCAGGGATTTAAATCCCCCCCTGCTTCATTAGCATAAAAATGGCTGCCGCTTTTTTCTGGCTCGGAGCTTTGCAGGAAAAAAGGGCCAGTCTAGACGTGGATCTTTTGGAAAATAAAACCTTTTCTGAAAGATCCCTTATCCCTCATCCCTCATTTTATCCCTAGGTTCCTATGTGGCCTAGGGAATAGGGTGCCCGCTTGGGGAGGACAGGGTCATGGGTTTGCTTCCTGCCTCCCCCGGGGTTGGATTGAGTCATTTTAAGAGGGATAAGGGATCTTTCAGAAAAGGCTTTATTTTCTGAAAGATCCATGTCTAGACAGGCGCTTTTTTCCAGCAAAGCTCCGAGCCGGAAAAAAGCGGCAGCCATTTTTATACTAATGAACTGGGGGGGATTTAAATCCCCGCTTCATTTGCAATTGCGATATGTCTAATTTGAATCCCTTTTATGAAAAAGGGATGCAGTCTAGACACAGCCCAAGATTTTGTTCATGTAACTATAGTTTTATTCCTTTACAATCCTGCTAGAGGGGACTCCACCAGGAGCTATAAGGACAGAAAATTCCAAGCATCAATTACAGTCCAAAGGATAAAAAAATAACTCCAGGAGTGTCCACAAATTTCCCCAATGTTTAGTTGAAACAGTTCTCACCCAAATCTCTGTGATCTAAATTTATGAGTTTTTTTCAAGAAAATGATAACATCTCCATAGCCTCTTCTTCTCTACTCTGAATAGTCTTATGTTCTTCAGCTTGTCATCATAAATAATGCCCTGCAATAGCTTTGTTCACCAGGGAGTCCTCAGCACTGCACTGAGGCTATTTTCAGAATGGAGCAGGGAGGCTCTTCCAGGAATAGGGAGCAGCATGAAGAGAAAAAAAACCCCAAAGAATAAAGTTCATAAGAGGAGGGCAAAGTATAGAGCAGTGGGAACAATGAGCACATCTTCATGTCAGAATAAATACATTCACAAAATTGGAGATGGAGTGGAATGAAAGCCAAGATGTTAACAGGGACCTCTGTATGGACAGCTGTGAAGATGAGATCAATGAGTTTGAAATTACTGGAATGGGACAGAAAAATTATGGAGGAATTTGAAAACTGAAATAAAATGTAGGATTACATAATCAGTGTGGCAGGAAAAGTAGATAACTAGCAAGTTGAATCTTTCCTGGCAAAGGTCTCAGAACCCAACGGAGAATCTGCTGACTTTAACCCAGTTTATTTGCAAACTTCCTCACATCAAATCTACCCATGTGAACCCAAAGTTTTCTCTTCTAAAAATATTTTAATAGGTTTCATAAAATTGGGTGGGAATAGGAGTGACTGAGTCCTGAAAAGTGGAGAGACCTTGTTTTAAAATACAAAAGCTGGATATAACTCTTTTTTTAATATAACATCACACAGATTAATTATAAAGTGTATTTTCTCTGTGCAGAATTATTAGTTTGGAAAAAGCTATTGTATGGAAGTTGAATTTAGAGTAACAATAATCACTCAAATGCATTTTTAGCCAGTGGCTTTCAGTGAATGAAAATTCATAAATATAAAATGAGATTAATATTTTCCCTGAAACAAGTATCTTTTTTTAAAGTTAACCACTTGTGAATAATGTTTCAAATAGATTAAATGGCCCACAGCAAAGAATGTTATTAGCAAGTGTAATTATCTGGTGAGTTTTTTAATTAAGGAGGGTGTGCAGTGCTTAAAGCAGCAGTTGGTTATTTACTCCTTTGAATAGCTTGTTTTATGCTCTTACCAGATGCTGCTCATATTATCTTCACAGCTGGGGTATGGAAATAGACTCAAGTTTCATTGTGGGCCATAGTTAAGGTTGGTTCCATTAGTATGCATCCTTAAACCCCTCTGCAACACGGCCAGCATCTGTTGGAATCATAAACTCCCCTGCTTTCAGCTATCTGCATCATGATGACTTCCTTGGTTAAGATGTGCTCAGTGAGATGGCTACATTAAGAAGAAACTTCCCCTCCCCAATTATAAGAGCACTGTGAGCTTCTGTCTAGTTTTCTACACAGCATATTGCCTTTTGCTTATTTCAATACCTGTGGTAGTAAAGGTGTCTCAGTGAAAGTGGTTTCAGACATAATTCCAGTTTAGGAATGGTACAGTACCTAGAATTCGAAAGAAGTCAAATCATGTGGATATGGCTTGGTGAATAGGTCAATGGAATTTCATTTTACTTGAAAGTGCTGTACAGCGTCTACAGTGGTTCTAAGTGCAGATTCACACTTTCTTGGCTTTCACTATGGCTGATGTCTGCTCTATCTTCTGCCTCTGGTACAGGTAAAAATAACATAAATTATTTTGAACTTCTGGGCTAATGTACAGCTATGTGGTGTCGTAAATTGTGGGCATAATGTCATTAGTGAAATATAGTGGGACTTACAGTGAACATTTATATTGTAACAGGTGTGTTTTGAGGTTCCTGAGAAAAAGTTCTCAGATATTTGATTTTTTTTATCATACTATCAATATTTCAAGAAAATGTCTCAGAAAACATATATATTTGCTGTATTTACAAATGATTTTTTTCTTTAGGAAATGCTTCCAGACTGCTCACTTTTACTTAGAAGATAACACATCACCTAGAGTGATTTCCACTCCTACTGCACCAGTCTTCCCAGTTTTAGGTAACTTGTTTTGGAATATTTTGTGAATTATTGGTTGTAATTGAAAAATATGGTGAATGTTAAAGTGTACTGTCATTAAACTGTGTGGTAAGTGGCTTTTGGGTCAATAACCATTCCTCATACACAGTCCCAAAGCTATAAACATGATTTGATTCACCACTCCAGAGTATAAGTATTTGAAATTTGCACCCCCATGTATTCATGGAGACAGCTATACTTCGAGGGAAGGTCTCCCCTTAAGGGTGTCAGACAATGCCAATAGGCTCACCTGAATATTCTGTGGGAATAAAGCACCTTTAAATTATAGCCAGGGCTCTATCAGACTCCCTCCCCTGTGACAGAGGCTGCTAGGGAGATGTACTGAACAAAACTTTCTGCTAACATCTGTGAACCATATTCTGTATGTCATTCTATAAGTAGTGCCACTGAAAACTGAATCATTATTTGAGGAGTAAGAAACTACTTAGAGTAAGTAAGGATAAAATCTGTCCCATATAGGTTACTAATAAATAGATTTTATTTATTAAATCTCAAGTATTTGATTGCTATTTATAACTGAAAAGTAGATATTTTTAAAGTGTTCCTTCTAAATCCAGCAATGTGAGAGGAGCATACCATTTTAAATGGCTAATCACAAAACTAATAGGTATAGCTCAGGAAATTCAAAGAATTCTCTAAAGTGATCTAAGAATGAATTTCATGCAGTAGTTCCCATTTTTGTTTGTTTCATTTATTTACTTTGGGTCATCCATTGACAACTTTTGTTAGTATAGTTAATTACATTGTTTAACAGTGGCATTGTGTTTGTTTTTACAATCTATACTTATCAATTCAGTATAAGAAGATACAGTGTTCCACTGTCGGGGAGGTGAAGTTGGGGATTGCATCCACAGTTGTTGTGTAGTTCATATGTATGTTTTGATATTGGGGATTTTATACTAAAAATAGTAATTAATGCTAATTTAAAACAAGTGAAAAGAACCTTTTAAAGTAACAAAAATATACAGAACTTTTTGTGGGAAGGTTAGAAATAATTAGGAATAATGCTCACCTACTTTGTTGTGATAGATTTTTTAACTGAGCAAGTTTTAGATTTTCCAATGCAAATGGGCTTTTTTTAAGCATTGCATTTTTAGATCTATTAACATATTTTGTAAGACTACTCAATACACTGTATGTGAGAGGCTCATAGCAGCATAATGTAGGTAAAAATGTTTGAGCCGGAAAAGCACTATGCAATTGCTAAGTATTATTTTTACTAGCTGAGCCCCAACTTATGACTGTGGTATAGTGGGCTGTGGGGCGGCAGAGATGGGAATGGGAGGATGTGGTAGGAAGTGAGGCAGGCGAGCTGGCAGCATGGGGGGCAGGTATGCGGGGCAGGCATGGGGGAGAGAGCAGGGCACAGGAAGACCTCGGGGGGGGGGAGAGGAAGGGTTGGGTGGGGCGCAGTAGGCAAGGATTTACCGCCAGCACCACCACTCGCAGCATCTCCCGCTTCTCTTTGTCCCTGGGCTTGATGTGCCACTCGGAGAAGCGTGGCAGCCGCTGCTTGAAGGCTGCAAGGTGCTGTCCCCCTTCCATGCTCTGCTGTCCCCACCACCTCCACCTTCCAGACAGGTTACAGGAGTAGCACAGGACCCCAGTCTGTGAGCTGCCCACCCCAGCATGCACACGTCTGCATAGTGTCACCACCACCACTAGCTCTCCACTTCACCTGCCGTCCACTTGCTGGTGTGGCGCCGAGCCAATGGCAGCCCGAGGGGAGGGGCCCTGGCCATGCTTATCACTTCTCACTCATTTTGACACTTTCTAGGAACTTCCTAAGTCTTCTCAAATATTCTCTGTGACAGACGGTGTTACGGACACCTCTCCTTTTATAATAGTATACAGATTAGAACTGAATGCAAACACTCCATACATTTCTATTGCGTATTCTGTATTCCTTCTATGCATTCTCATTGGGATCCGCGGGAGTTCCACATGCCTGAGAGATACAGAATGTTCCCTAGAGATCTTTAACATGAATCAGGCAACTCTGGGTTTTCGGGATGGGACCTGGGGACTAGTCCAATCATTTGGACAGTGCCGATGATGCCTGTAAACTAACAAAAAGGCCTACTCCTGGAGTCAGAACTAGCCGGAGGACAACTCAGCCCTGCCCATAAAAAACAAATGTGAGCAACTGCCTTTCTCCTTTACTGTCTATGTTCCAGTTTTGCCCTGCCCTCTCCAGCCATTACACATCTCTAGCTAAAGCAGCCTGATGGAAAGGTGCCAAAGAGGCAGTAAATGTTGAGTTGTTTGTTTCCAAACTTGATTTGTTTTAAGATTAGGACTCAAGAGGTTGCCAAACTCCAGGAATACTGAAAATATTTTTATATAGATAGAATAAGAGGTCTGGTTGGCACGTGCTAGTTTTGTTGCCACTTTTAAAAATATTATTTTTCCCTCCTCAGGCCCCTGTGGTCATGGTCATAAATTGGCAATATTTTTGTCTGAGGTTTGGTCCTATGTTCATTGTAGTCAATGAGAGTTTTATTACTGAATTCAATTCATGCATTGTCAGACTGTATCTGAGGAAGATTTAACAATAGTTTGTGTGTGAGAATATTTGTGCTTGTTTCTATGTTCTGAGCTCATTGTAAAATTTACTTCATGCCAGAATCCTTCACCTACACTTGAAGGATGGTATTACACATTTGTGCTGTTTTTCTTAGGCTTGACTGCCTAATTCAATTTTAGTATTCGTGTCCATTCATGTAAGGAAAGAGCAGATGGATCTCAATACAAATCAACAAATTCTTGGTAACTGAAGCCTAAAAATATTAGGTGTCCTAAATGATGAACATCTGTTACTGTAAATAGCTGGTCTTTATGCAGTGTTATTGATGTTTCCTTACCATATAAAAGGTTATGAAATTGCATATTGTGAAATAGTCATATGTTTAATCTATAAAAAGCTTTCAATGGAAAAAAGTCTCTCCCTTTTAGAGCCAAAACAAGTTAAAATAATGTGTCCCTTTAACAATGAATTAACAGAACAGATGATTTTATTTACAAAGCATATTTCTTTGGAGACCTGCAGATTAAAAATCCTGAAGATTTGTTACATGATCCTTAATGAATATTCTGCACATAATTTTTTTTGTATTTACATAAAGAATGAAAGTGAGGTTCTCAAATGAAAACATCAGCCTGAAAATTCTGATTACAGCATGTTAAGTGCAAAATGAAAAGCCCATCAATATCAATTTGTCATATTTACAAATATTTTATTCGTGGTATCCAGAAAGTTTTCCTGATGTATCTAATTCTCATTAATGGTGATGACACTTTTCTCTGAGGAAAAAACAAACTTTGGTGAAGAATTGCACTATAAGTCCATGATCCTGAGAATTTCAGATGCTAAAAATTTCTCAGGATGACACACAAAATTAGTACCTATAATTACAACTACAGAAACTTATTATGGTACAAAACATTTAAAAAAAAAATTCTTGCATGAGTGATTTGTCTAGGGATGAGAGAGAGAATAAAAATTACCTTGACACTAGCATTGATACTCACACTTTAACACAGTCTCTGTCATAATAGTGGCTTAATTTCCTAGTCTGGGATCCATATGCCTGGCCCCACATGCCCAATATAACACCACTCAAAGCCAATCATTCTGACTCCAGAATCTAGTCATACCTTCTACTGTTCTCCGCCAGCATTACTAAAGAACTATATTCCTGCTGTATCATTTTAAACCAGCTCCAGCAACTCGCTGAAACTCTTACCTCTCTTTCACTTCAGTAAGAGTAGAGAGCTCTCTTCCATTTCTAGTCTCAGCATTTTGCAGGATAAGCCCCAGTGATCGTGGGTAAGCAGACATAAGGAAAAAAGAGAACTTTCAATGGTGGAGGAAGATATGGATGAGGAAGTTGTATGCCTTATTTCATAGTAGGCCTTAGCAAAACTTGTGTGTCTAGACTACATGGCTCCATCGATCAGCTGTTTGTTGGCATAGTGCAGCAGTCTAGACTGGGATCTGCCAACCCCAGAACCCTTCGTTGGCAGATCCTTTATGCCTCGTGAAATGGATTATGATTTTAAGAAGACGACAAATACCAAAAGCTATACACGCTGCATGTTTAATTTGGGGATTTTATATAATTTGCCTAAATATAAATCTTGTTATAGATCACTCTGGGTTATTATCCTTCACAAATGTCTTTTTCCTTTTCCCACCCTAAGATGATGTTGGAGCAATTCCAATAAAACATTTTCCAAAACATGTTGCAGACTTACATGCAAGTAATGGTTTTACCGAAGAGTTTGAGGTATGGCTTTATGTTTTTCTTTTAAAGAAAGGCTACAAATATTGTCAGATTGAAATTAATTTGAAAACAAAGAATATAATGTATGACGGGATCTTGATTCTGGAACCAATCCTGTAAATATTTATGGGAATGCATATCTTGAACCCACTGCACTACTAATTTGTGTAAAGCTAAGAATATACATAAGTGTTGACAAACTTTTAGAAAGGTACCTACTCAGACTTGTGATTAGCAAGTGAACTGATGCATAGTCTTGGTATATGATAGTGAGAACTTTCAGATTAATCTCACAGCACATGTAATTCATTATGTGTTTCATTCACAACACTGAAAAACATCATCACATAATTCATTAATTATGCCCTATGTAACTAATGAATTTCAGTGCATGATAAAATACTTGCATGTATTTCATGAACAAGCTTTTGTTAAGTTACATTTCCCTTATCTAATTAAAAATTTTTAAAATCAAAATAGACAATTTCACGTGTATTGGCAAAGCTCTACTGTTAAAAATCTTGTGTGTATTCACAAACAAAAAAATGTGTGGAGGCACAGTTAAGGTTGTAAATAAATCATCTGTAATTATTATTATTATCTAAATAATATTAGAATGTTACAATTACATCAACAGTGTTTGAAAATGTGGACATTCGTTGTTAATCACCCTTTGCTTTGTTGTGTTTCCCCTACCCATTCACAATATATGGGGTGGGGGCGAAATTCCTATGCTCACCTGATCTACCCCATAAACATTTCTTGTATGTGCCACAAGACAACACTGAATGTATATGGCCTATAGGTAGGTTTAGCAGAATTCAAATTTTTGGCCAAGGATCTGGTTTGTATCTCACCACAAATAGGAAGACCACATACAAAAAAGACTCTTGACTATCCTCCATCTCTGTTTCCCACTGTCATCCAGAGACTATAATATAGACCACTAGCAGACTTACCCGATATTGCCTGGATCCTTCAGGGCAGGGCCTTGGGGATGTGTGTGGGGTTGGGGGGGGGGTGTTGCTGGAGGCCAGGGGCATGCTCTCTCACCCCCAGATCATCCCCCAGACCATCCAGAGCCTGTTCTCTCCCCTCCCCTATCCTTCTGAGACAAACCCTAAAAAGATGTTGTACAGAATATATGATTCAAAAACAGCATTTTTACTCATAGCATGGTTGTAGATAGGAGTGAGACCCTAATCTACCTATCTGTTCTCCTGTTTATAAAATTCCCCATAATATGTGCCCTGACTTTCTGCTCCTGGAGAACTTACAAGATATGCAAGACTCTAAACAAATGTTATTATCTTTGCTGTGTGGACAGAAATTAGCTTTTTCAGTTTTTAATTCCTATTACTATAAAACAAATTCTATTTAAAATCAAATTTACTAGGTCATTAGGCTGTAACCATGACTAGTAACCATGTCTCTTATTTTTAATTTTTAGAAAGCCTAAAAGGAAGATGTTTTGACCATAAAATGAGTCCCAACACATTACAGGAAACATGACAGTACTGTTTTTAAATGAATGGAATTTATTTCCTGTCTAAGAAGGTGTCCCTAATATAGAAGATTGACCCTCCTATTTAACTGAAGCATTGCTTAAAATAAAATTTGAATTAAATGCTGAGAATACTGTGGTGGATTTTTAAGGGCCTGCTCATGTTACCCTTATTCATCAAGGTAGTCCTTAGGCATGCGTTAGGCTCAGTGAGACTTTGTATGAGTGAAAGTTGTAGTTTAGAATCTGAAACTGTCAGTTTATAGTCACATGAAGATGTAAAGATGCACAATCCTGCTCCCATGGAAATCAATTGAGGTTTTCCAGTTCACTTCAATGACAGTAAGAAAAAGTCTGTACAAACTTGACTCAGCTCATGGACCAATAGCTAAAGGCCTCTGTCTTGTCAATGAGATGATGCATGCATAATTATTTGCAAATCCAGAGTCTAAGACTGAGACAAGTCACTGAGATACAAATATATTCCAGTCTTTGTTATGAAAGTTAATTCAAGTTCAGAATTTCTCATTTATTTTATTTGCATGCATTATGTCAAAATATTCAATGTTATTGCTATGTTATAAACACATATATTTCATGAACATAATTGTTTTCCATTGTAATTATAAATGTATAAACACTTCTATCCATTTGTTGTGTGCTGTGAAATTTGATTTCTTTACTTTTTTTGCATTCATTCCCTCATTAGACACTGAAAGAGTTTTACCAGGTAAGGATTATTTCACTGCATTTTTTTTAGCAAAAAACTAGTTGTAAGATATCATAGATAGTTTGGTATGCAGTTGTGGTTTTTCATGTTGATTTATTACATTTTAAGATATTGCATGTCAGTTAATATTTATTACAATAGCATATCCACATTTTCTTTTCAGGAAATCCAGAGCTGTACTGTAGATCTTGGCATTACTTCAGACAGCTCTAATCACCCAGACAACAAGAATAAAAATCGATATATAAATATTGTTGCTTGTAAGTAAACACACTTGATTATGTATTTTAGAGGTCAATGTAGAGAAGTGCATACTTCTGTATTATCACAGCAGGAAAAAATCACTTTGGTCTGAAAAGTATTGGGTCCATTCAGGTGAAGTGTTCTGTGAGTTACAGAACAGATTTTTCATATCTTTTCAAATTATTCCTTTGAAATTCTGCTGCCCTACTAAGATTTGATAGCAAAACCTAGGTAGCCTTCTGTGACAAAACAAAAAGAAATCGGAGACTTCATTACAATGCCATTATAAAGCCAAAGAAGCTATGTTTTGATTATCAAAGTTAATCCATCTTTGAGCTGAAATAATGATGATTTTATCCTCTTTAGCAATCTGCAGAATCCCAGAATCTCTAGTTGCTGCTCACACAGAAATATAAATTTATCAATTTTTAAGATGTATGTGCCCAGTCACTGGATATAAATCACTTTCATTAGCTGAGACACTTGGAGTATGTCTACACAGCAGGGCAAAACTCAAATTAAGCTACAACATAACTTGACTCGTCAATTGCGTAGCTGAAGTCGAAATAGCTTAACTCAGCTTTTGGTGCTGTCTACACAGCAAGAAGTTGAAGGAAGAACACTTTTCCTTCAATTTCCCTTACTCCTTGTAAAATGAAGGTTACAGGAATTGGAGTAAGAAGTTCTCCAGCTCGCCATTATTTTGAACACACACTATGTTGTTTCGGAATAACGTCAGCTAAATTCTTAAATGACTTATCTATATTTAGCTCTTTAATCTTTCTTTAATGTCAATCCTTTCTTTACTGTCTCTGGTCTATCCATATTTTTCTGGTAATAACGCACTCAGAAGTAAATACAGTGTTCCAAGTGCAGAGGCAGCAAAGCTGGGTAGGTAATAGGACCAATTCAACAGGAAATAAATTTCACCCCAGAAAAAATGAAGTTCACTGAGGATTCACCTTAACAGAGGAAAGGTTACCAATATTTGCACTCTCATTCTCCCCATTGCTACACATACTTTGTAGGAGCACTACCCATGTGATTTTGGTTATTTCCTGAGAGGTGCTCAGATACTAGAGTGATATATGGCACTATGAGAGTCCATATAGGCCTCAGAGGATACATTCTCTGACCATCTAGCTCTACATCTTTCCATTCCACATGTGCATCCAAGAGGATGATCAACTTTTTCCTTTCTTTAGGAGATATGTGTTTCTGATTTCTCAAGCCAAGTCCCAGATGTATTTCTTGTATTTCTACTTGTTTTCAGATTGTATTTCTACAGCTGAAATTTTGAATCTGATTCATATTAAAGCATATATGATTGTTGATGTATTTCCCATATAAATATTCTAAAATTCAATTAATATCTTTCTCTGTTAAAGGTTTCTTAAATAAAAATAAGCCTACTTGCTAGAGTGCTGTGTTTATTTTTATTTGTTTTATTGCAGATGATCATAGTAGGGTTAAGCTTGCACAACTTGCAGAAAAGGACGGAAGACTTACTGATTACATCAATGCCAACTATGTTGATGTAAGTACATTTATATATCAATTAATCTGGCAGGTATCTCTGACACAGTAGAGGCACTGAGTCATCTAGGTTTCTTAAGCAATGGATTATTTTTAAATATGTATGCACACAACAATATAAAAAGCTTCTTTAGTAGGAGCGTCTTTAAGGATCTGACTTAAATCCACAGACCATCAATAGGAAGATAAATCTCAGATTCTGTCTTGAACACATGTTCTTGTATTCAGTTATTGTAGAGGTTTCAGAACAGCTGATGATTTTATATACCATAAATTATGTAGTACAACAGTACAGAGTGAGTATTTCAGTTCTGAATTTCTGTATTTTTATATACTTTTAGTTGATAATTAATTCTTCCATCTGGGATAATCTCATGAGATGTGTATGCCGTTCAGATGATGGTCTCAGGGGGACAGCCCTTTTTCAGTTTTAGTACCCCATTCTTTAAACCCGTTATACGTGAACTGATACTGCTTTATTTCATACAGTAATATAACAGGTCTTTTTGTCAGTGTTCTACCAGAACATACAGTAATCCAATACACAGTAAGATATTCCCTTTGCTGGAATTTTGCATATTAACATAATAATTCCATTCACATTTTATCTGGTACCACAGGTTTTATGTGAATGAAATCATTACACATAAAAAAATACCTGAACCTGAGTGAAGTTTTCTATTGTATCCGGATATATTAAATGTCATGTACTCTACACAACTTCCCTTTTCACACTAAATATACATTAACAAGTGTCATTTGTTATATTTTAATTTAGGGCTACAACAAGCCAAAAGCTTACATTGCTGCTCAAGGACCTTTAAAATCAACAGCAGAAGATTTCTGGAGAATGATTTGGGAACATAATGTGGAAGTCATTGTGATGATAACTAATCTTGTTGAGAAAGGAAGGGTAGGAATGCATTTCTTTATATTGTCTCCACCAAAACCAAATGGTTCCTACATATACAGCCTACATACATTTACAATTTGTGATTAGACTCCTATCAAATATTCTATACAAAGGGGAAGTTGCAATAACATTTATATGCATCTTTCAAAATATAGTCGAAAAGAAAATATTATAGAACATAATAG
Source organism: Pelodiscus sinensis (assembly GCF_049634645.1). Classification (NCBI taxonomy): domain Eukaryota; kingdom Metazoa; phylum Chordata; order Testudines; family Trionychidae; genus Pelodiscus; species Pelodiscus sinensis. Next base: position 41,924,842 of record NC_134711.1, on the reverse strand, counting down.
AAATGGGAGTCATAAAGCTGAATCTTAGAATCTGTGTAAACTAAGTTGGAAGTAATAAATATAGTTTCATGACTAACAAGGTGTCATCTTCTGATATCCATCACTGATTAACAGAAAGAAGAGATTTCCCAGAGATTTCCTAAATTAACATAAACATTTCATTAGAAAAGTAACAAAAAAGCATAAGCGTGTGAGCTATTATAATCTCCAAGCATTATGTGTATGAAAAAAAATTATAAATGTCTCTTAAAATTTAATAATTGCAAAAGCAAATGTATAATAACCTAAAATTATAAGAATAACTTTATTAACAATCATTTTGGCATTTGGTAAGAACTGTTTAGGTCTATTCTCTCCAGGCCCTACAGCCACCCCGGATGGTGAGGTATGCAAGACATAAAATCATCACTGAAAATTTGAAGCTGATACAAAATTTGGGGGATTGATAAATAATGCAGAGGACAGGGCACTTATAGACCATCTGGAATATTTGTTAAACTGTGCACAAGAAAACAATATGTATTTTAGTATGACTAGATGTAAATGTATATGTCTATGAACAAAGAATGTGGGCCATAATAACAGGATGGGGGAGGGGGGTCTTTACCCTGGGAACCAATGACTCTGAAAAAAAATTGGGAGTCATGGTGGATAATCAGCTGGTCACGAGCTCCCACTATGACACTGTGGCCAAAAGGGTTAATCTATACCTGGGATCCATTAATTGGTAATCTTGAGTAGGACCAGAGAGCTTATTTTAACTCTGAATTTGGCACAGGTATGACTGCTGATAGACTACTGTGTACAGTTCCCATGCCCATAATTTAAAAAGGTTGTTGATAAATTGGAGAGGATTCAGAGAAAAGGCATGAGAATGGTTAAAGTATGGAAAACATATAGAATCTAGGAGCTCAGCCTATGTAGCTTTACAAAGAGAAGGTTAAGAGGTGACTCATTACAGCCTCAATGTATCTGCATAGGAAAATATTTAATAATGGTCACTTCAATCTAGTAGACAAGGTATAAAATGACCCAGTGGCTAGAAGCTGAAACTCACAAATTCACACAGGAAATAAGTTGTACATTTCTAACAGTGAAAGTAATTGCCCATTGGAACAATTTCCAAACGTTGTGGTGTATTTTTAAATCAAGGCCATTTTTAAATCCCAGTTGGATGTTAGTCTAAAAGAAATGCTCCTGGAAATATTCTGGGGAAGTTCTGTGGCCTGTGTTGTATATGAGTCCAACTAGATAATCTCATTGGTCCCCTTTCTGGCCTTGGGCTCCCTAATGAGCAAGGCCTGCTTCTTTGGCAAAGGTTAAATTCAGTGACCACTTGCCACTAAAATTTCACCTGGTGCATAGATATGGTGGAGAAGTCAGTAGCAGAGATAACTCAGCCGTGGAGATGCTGCTAACCGTGGAGATGTTCCTTGTAATTGATGCAGAGGGATTTATCCTGTCCAGCATCTTCTCAGGGTCCTGACCTATTCTGTAATTGTAGACTCCATTTCTCCAACAGATAGCCATCCTCACACACCTGAGGGAAGAACTGCAGGCACCACAAATATACTTTCCCTTTCTACAGATTCTTCTTTGTCTGGTGGACATCATTCTAGCTTCTGAAAGAAATGCAAAGCCCAACTTTGAGATTCAAAATAAACACTAAGCATTTTAGGCTGTTAAGAGGATAGCAGAGATGCCCAGGCACAGAATAAAGGACAAATTCTACCTTTGTTATGTGTCCATGGAGTTCCCCGCTTCTGCAGATGATAGTTCCCTGAAATTTGCTCATTTTAACCCTGAAGTATGACACTGTGTTCTCTCTTCATGACAGAGAAAGTGTGACCAGTACTGGCCTGCTGATGGTAGCGAAGAATATGGAAACTTTTTGGTCACTCAGAAGAGTGTTCATGTGCTTGCCTACTACACTGTGAGGAATTTTACTATTAGAAACATCAAAATAAAAAAGGTTGGTAAAATCTCAAAAGCATATCCTGGACTCAGAGTTGTTTTATGATTTTCAGAACCTTTAAAAATAATTGTAATGTCAATTTGTTTTCATACAGATTTAGTGCTGACTCCTTCAGCCCCTACCCAAGCAAAACTCTCATTGTTTTCACAGTGAGTTTTACCTGAGTGCTCTCTGGATGCATAGTTTATGGCCTCCCAGCTGTATAATACCCAGTTAGACACATAATTAAAATTGCAATTGAGGCCACACATCATGCTCTTAGGGTACGTCTAGACTACATGCCTCTGGTGACAGAGGCATGTAGATTAGGCTACCCAGCATAGGAAAATGAAGCAGCGATTTAAATAATCGCTGCTTCATTTATATTTAAATGGCTGCCACACTGTGCCGATCAGCTGTTTGTCGGCTCAGCGCGGTAGTCTGGACACTCCGCAGTCGACATTGAAGGCATTTGTCGACCTTCCAGGTATGCCTCCTAGGATGAGGTTTACCTGGGAGGTTGACAAATGCATTTTATGTCGACCGCAGAACGTCCTGACTACCACGCTGAGCCAACAAACAGCTGATCAGCTCAGCGTGGCAGCCATTATTATTATTTAAATTGCCACTTCATTTTCCTATGCCAGGTAGTCTAATCTACATGCCTTTAGCAACAGTGACATGTAGTCTAGACGTACCCTTAGAGAGCAAGTTGATTGAAGGCAGTAAAACCCCCTGTAGGGGAAGAACTATGGTCATACCAGTCTGTTGCTGTGGACATCACTTAGACTTAAGGTGGAATTCTCAGGATGGAAAAACTAACAGAAAAGTAGAAAGATTGAAATAATCTTGCTCAGTAATGTTTGCCCCATCTCTAGGGCTAGATGATTCAAGTTAAGAGGAAGACTTGTTCTAGGGAGAGGGAGGAGATATACTTGTTTGAACAATCTTGTGGTAATACACACTTAGGGCATGTCTACACTACGTGGAAGATCGACGCTGCTGCTGTCAATCTTCTGGGGTTTGATTTAGTTAGTTTAGTACAGACCCACTAGATTGAACTGAAAGGGCTCCTGCTCCTCGTGAGGAGTAAGGGAAGCTGATAGGAGCATTTGCTCCCGTTGGCCTCCTGCTATGTGGATGGCACAGAAATGCAATGTAAGATACATCAACTCCAGCTACGTAGTTTACATATCTTTGATCTTCCCATGTAGGATAGACCAGGCCTTAGACCAATGTAAATCAGGAGTAGCCCAAATGAATTCAAAGAGATCAAAGCCTGCTCCATTGAAGCCAAAGGCAACATGCGTATTGACTCACTAAAGTAATTTTAAAAAGTCCCTCGTGTTCTTATAAGGAAGGCACAATTTGGCCATTATAATACATATAACTATGATTCACTACTAGTATTCTTAAGATCTGGCATGCTTTATTCTGAAAAGTGACTATGTTAATTCAGTTGCAAAATAGAATATTAGGCATATGAAGAAAACAAAAGACGGCCTTTCTTTGGCTTGGCCTATTAACATATATAACTATTTTCTGTTTCAGGGTTCCCAGAAAGGAAGGTCCAGTGGACGTGTAGTTACTCAATACCATTATACCCAGTGGCCTGATATGGGTGTTCCAGAATATACACTCCCCGTCCTCACATTTGTGCGAAAAGCGTCATATGCTAAGCGTCATGCTGTGGGGCCAGTTGTGGTTCATTGCAGGTATGGTTTTTACTTATTGCTTGTTTGCTCAAAAAATAATTTTTCAATGGCATTTTAGGCCGAATTTCACATGAATATTTAATAATTACTGATGAAAGAACACATTTTTTTCATCTAATAGTTACAGCTTTAAGGTTGAGTAATCAGGTGGATGTTCCAGCACTATGTATTGCCTGGTGACTGTAAACAATGTGATGCTACACTGTGCTACACTTTTTTTTTCAAATTACTTTTCTTTTGCGTGTATATATTGCTGTTTGGGTATCCAAGGGCTTTTCTGATACATATATTGCAGCAACTGTTTCAATTCTGTCAAAAACATATATTATACATTTTTCAGCTAACATGGTCTTTGGTACAGAGTTGCAGTTGAAAGGTGTAGTTCTAAATGGAGACTGCAAAAAAGAAGACTAAATATGCTACCTGCTGAACAGCAGCTCTATTGATTGTATCATGACTCTTGTGTTCTATCAATGGTTTGTAATAGAGGGAAAATACTTGAGTTCTGATTGAGCTATAAGTTTTAGGCAAAGGTTCTGGTAATGCTCACTGAGACAGAAGCAGCCCAGGAAGGTTGCTTTAAAGGGGCTTATAGGACCTGGGATTACTTCCCAGCACCAGTGAAGTATAAAGTTACTGGAAAATATATAAGCAGGTTCTGGTTTCCCACTATAGTAACTCATCTTTAATGGAACGTTTGACAAGAGAAGCTCATGAATTCTGTCCTTCTGGGGCTGAGACTGAAGAAGCCAACAGGTAAAGTTGCCATAGAAATGCTACAGATATTTTGTTTCGGGATGATCTAATTCTACCGAAACATTTTTTGTACTGGAAAAATATTATCAAGGTTTTTTTGTTTTGCTGATGTCTCCACCACTGATTGTACTTCAGCAGTCCAAAATTGAAGCTTTTCAGAAACACCAACATTGAGCTATATTCCGAGGGGTTGCAGAGAAATCAGCATTCTGATAGCCCTCAATAATGTTTTTAAAATGCTAAGTGATATGGCTTCATTCAGATCTCTCCACTGGGTCATGTACAAATTTCAGGATTCTATTTGCAAATTGTTTTATAAACGGTTGGTTGGTTGGTTGGTTGGTTGGTTGGTCGGTCATATGGAGTTTTAAAGGAATCTCATACTATGAGACTAACTTCTCTTGTTACATTTCCAGGTTTCACAGAGGAGAAAATATTTTTATTTTTATAAAATTGTGCTTAATTATTTTCATATTTCAGTGCTTTTGTTATTTAATGTTTGCCATTTCTCATAGGAGTATATGGTGCCTGGTAGGCCATACTCAGTAGCCATAAATGGAATTGTGAATACTGTATATGCAAAGAGCAGAATATTGGCTTAAGACCACTAACCCAGACTGTTCATGAGAAACCTAAATTAATTGTTTACTATAGAGATATTTATACCTCATCCATCACTGTTAGATCTGAGATTGTGTTAAATAATTGGACAGTGTTTTGTAATCCAGGATAAAAATACAAATTAAAGTTTTAATTAAGGTTCTAAACATAACAGACAAATTTTGCCATTTATATATTCATGCTAAATTGAATGGTATTTGCACATGTATGGTGTGTTAGGGCAAAATTTGATGTTAACATTAGGCTATGGCAATATCATGAGTCTTAAAATACTTGAGCACCAATGACCTCCTTACACAATCAATAGGATTTTTATAAATCTTTAATCAATTGGCCATTAACTAAACAAGGTTGACTCCCTTTCTTCTATTTGTTTATTTAGGAAGGTCTCATCTTTTGCTTACTTTTCTGGGCTATGTCTGACAAGCAATAAGATTTACATTTGCTAATGTATTTGCACAGTTCTGATGTATCCTAGGATCTTCCTCGGTGCACTATCTCCTTTAGAAGAACCTTAGTCAGTGTCAGAATTTGTAAGATATGGTAAACATCGCCTCGCTTCTGAAGTGTCACATGCATCAGCTGAGAGCATTCTGGGCACATCAGAGCTCTGAAGTGCTGGTATATGGTGCACCTTCTTTGAAATACCTTGATTCCTGCTTCTGACGATACCTGGAGCATTAGAGGCTTGAAAGCTGCAAACCAATAGAAAATCACAAGTCTTGTTTAAGCTGGGATGTGGGAAGAATGGCAGAAGGAGCTGAGAAAGAAGTCTTCCCCTTTAAAAAAGATGAATAGAGAGGAAGGGGAGCGATTCCTCTTCATTACCTTCCTTACATTAAGAGTGTAACTGAAAACAGTATATGTAAAATCCGTATGTCAGAGCTTCAGAATTTGGATTGAAAACCTGGTATCTGAGGAGCAATAATTCACTTCATGTGAGTTCTTTCAACCTGCTTCAGACTCAGATGCATTTCTTTGTTTTACAGTGCTGGTGTTGGGAGAACAGGCACGTACATAGTATTAGACAGCATGTTGCAGCAAATTCAGCATGAAGGGACAGTCAACATATTTGGATTCTTAAAACACATACGTACACAACGAAACTACTTGGTGCAGACTGAGGTAAGAAGAGAACATGTGTTATGATAAATAAATGAAAACCAGCTTCTGTGACTCAGTTGGAAACAACATAGACACAGGGCTCCTCCTCCTCATTGGCTCCAATAGACAGAAGGGTGACCAAACACCATACTGGATTTTCTGCCGGTTTGGTTTCCCTCTTTGCTTTCACACTTTGGTCCTGGCTTCCTTAAGCAATGAGCCAGAAAGTGATCTCTACTGTGGGCAACATTAGTCTCTTAACCACAGAAGACTACAGAGAGAAAAGAAATGTCCACCATGCCTCTTGCAGTAGCACTTTTCTGAGGAGATTTTTGCCTGAGTTTATGTATAGCGTTGTTGATAATTCAATAATCAGGATACTTGTAAAAGGGCTAGTGAACCAGTAATGTAGAGAAAGGTAGCCAGAAGAGTATTATGTCAAAGAGAAACAATGCATATAAGTAGGAAGGGGATAGGGACACCTGTTTCAATACTCAACAGCTGTAGGTGGATGATGCACATATTTAGATACCATGGTGATAGATGCCTTAGCAATACCTTAACTTGAAAAGAAAGTAGCCACAAAGGAGAGGACCAAGTGTTAAAATGGTGTGAGAGAGGGAACACATTTATAGCCCTAGGAAGTGGGGGAAGAGAGGCTTACTATGATAGCAAGGAAGAGAGCTGAATAGAGCTAAATAAGAAGCTGGTTGGAAAATACTGCCCAAGGCTCTCATTCTATGTTTAATTCATCCTATGTCTATAGGAATTGTTGGTGTCACAGAATGGATGGGGATATGCACAGCATGGGTGTATGACATTTCAGGGTTCAATTCAGACAAACGAGGGTGCCTCACAATGCTTTGCTGCTGTAGCTCTCACTTGGTCTATTCACAGTCTGCCAGCATGCAAGTCACACCCTGTGTATTTGTGTACAGTAGACCCTTATTTCTGGTCCAGCAGCTCTGATCCCAACAGCTTGTCAGCAAACACCAGCCATACTCTGGATCCAGCAGCCTTGGTTACTTCTTGCAGGGTGACTCCAAGACCCAAATTTCCCCCCCTCAAAATCTGTGTTTTGCATTGTCCCGCCCTTTCCTGGGTAGTCCAGTTATATTAGGTCTTTTGCCCCTCTGAGGTCTGCTACACCAAATGGAATTACTAACAGAGTTCACAACAATGGATTAGTTTTGGTTAAAAAATGGAACAGAAAGAATTAAAGTGAGTACAAGCATGAGAAGTTAAAGTCAGAAATCGTTAGAAAAGAAATAAAGTATTTCCTAGTATTAAATGTAACAAACTAGGCTTGGTTCAAGGTGAAATTTTTACTACAGATTTCCAGTAATATTGCTGACCAAGTTTTAGATCCAGATGCTTCCAAAGTCCAAATGCTGTTTGTTTTGTTATCGGTATAGGGAGAGATACACGAGGTGATTTTACCCTCACGTTTATAGATCAACACCCTTTGAAATGCACTTTCTTAAGGATTATCTTTAGTTAAAGTTTGTTCAAACAAAAAAGGAGACATGGCGTCTGGTGATAAAAGAGGTTACACAGTTGTTTCTTCTCACCTCTGTTTGCTGAAACGCAAATTTTCCTTGTCTCCTGTCTTCCCCCTCTCGCTGTCTGAGGATCCTGTTTACAACTTATATGTAAATTGAGGTAAACACACATTCTTTTGTTTGAGACCAGTTTGACCATTCCTGCCGCATTGGGGCTATGTGGGTTTAAACATGTGCTACCAACATCATTCAGATGGAATTCATAACTTTGCTTATAATGTTGCTCTACACATTTCTTCATGGTATTATTGACCAGTAAGTTATTAGTTTTCAAATGACACCTCACAAGGCATATTTTGTACAAATTACAATAACTTGTAAGGTGTGAGCACAGAGATGAATTCAGTCATACAATCCCCTTTACAAAGCTGCAAGAGAGTTAGCCACTGACCAGCCCAGAGGCAATAGCCCTCTTTCCTGGACAGTACATATGCCACCATGTTTTTGTTTCTCTTTTATGCACATTTTCCATATTCTAGTCTTGGAGAATGAGACTGTATTGGAGCAGTTGAGAATTGGAGTCTTTCATTCTGTGTAATCAGACTAATGGAGAATGATCAGTTAGTAATCTGAATTTTCTGTGAAAAGGACAGTGACATAAATTCCATATCTAGCTGTAAAGGGTCAGATTTAATAAAATTAAACAGAGGACCCACCAGTACCCTTTGGGTTTCTGTGTTAAGAACAGCTGTATTTGTATGTTATACAAAGGTTATTCTAATACTGTATCTGATTTGGCTACAGGGGTGCCTTCAGTCACAATGGCTACGTCTACTCTGGCCCCTTCTCCAGAAGAGGCATGCTAATTTCTAACTTTGGAATAGGGAAATCCGCGGGGGATTTAAATAAACATGGCTGCCGCTTTTTTTCCGGCTTGGGGAAAAGCCGGAAAAGAGCGTCCAGACTGGCGCGATCCTCCGAATAAAGCCCTTTTCCGGAGGATCTCTTTCAAGTAGGAATAAGAGATCCTCCGGAAAAGGGCTTTATTCCGGAGGATCGCGCCAGTCTGGATGCTCTTTTCCGGCTTTTCCCCAAGCCGGAAAAAAAGCGGCGGCCATGTTTATTTAAATCCCGCGGGGGATATTTAAATCCCCCGCGGATTTCCCTATTCCAAAGCTAGAAATTAGCATGCCTCTTCCGGAGAAGGGGCCAGTGTAGACACTGCCAATGTGATTTTAATGAACTTATGGGTTTTAAAATTATATTTCAGTACAAAAGGACCCGGTCTTTTTCTGGTCACATCTAAGAAGCCTCCCCCTTCAGGAGTTCATACAGTATACATGTGGTATATTTTTAGAAACCTGGGCTTTGCTGCTGCAATTCAAACAATCAAAAAGATGCATGACTTCCTGATTATCTTTAATTACATTGATCATGAAGGGTACTTCTATTCTGTGGGCTAAAGTCAAATTAATATATGCAACTTTAGCTTTGTTAATTGCATAGCTGAAGTCAAAGTATCTTAACTCGGCTTTTGGCGCTGTCTACACTCTAGGAAGTTGAAGAAAGAACATTCTCCCTTTGACTTCCCTTACTCCTTGTGAAATGAAAGCTACAGGAGTTGGAGTTAGAAGCCCGTTATTTCAAAATTATTTTGAAATAATGGGCTTGCTGTGTAGATGTGCACTCTGTTATTTCAAAGTAACACTGCTGTGTAGACATGCTCCATTAGCCAACAAATATCACAGTTACCACTGTCATCCCTTCTCTAACTATATAGAAGATTTGTGGCACATTGCACATGCTGCGTGGCAAAGGCTGATCTATTTTGAATGGTACCCAGTTAATAGAGAGTCATTGGCACAGTCAACATTATTCAGAGGAGATTTCTGGCTCCCAGACTTCAGAAAAAGTTTTCCACACATCTTTAGTTAGAGTTCTCTTCAGTTATGTAACAATTCAGCTGACTAAATCATAGCAGTAAGATGGGAAGAATCCATAATCATACAGAAAGGTTGCTGTGAACCAACAGTGGCAGTTTAACCAAAGAAGGTGTTTATGGGAGCAATCTGACAATTGCTAGAGCTAAGATGTTTGTTGCTATTTTACTAGGAGCAATACATCTTTATTCATGATGCATTGGTTGAAGCCATACTCAGTAAAGAAACAGAAGTTCCTGACAGTCACATTCATGCCTACGTTAATGTTCTCTTAATACCTGGACCAACAGGAAAGACAAAGCTTGAGAAACAATTCAAGGTGAGCTTTCTTGGATGTCAAAATGAAAAATGCTGGGGCAGTGTCATTTTCATATTCCAACCCACCAGAGTAAACAATGGGCTTTAGATGAAGTAACTGATTCTACCTCCTCAGCTTTCCATTACCTTTCTATAGTGATAACTGTTGAGACTAGATCTAGAGCAGCACAAAAGTACATATAGTATGTGAGGTTAAAAGACCTAATCATGAATTGTACTTCAAACAAGTCATGGTTTTGGAAAACACGGGCTGGAAACAGTCTTTAAAAGGTAGATATTGGACCTGATTTATAATGTGTCCCTGTTAGAGGGGCCCCACCTGTGGAAAGACTGCCTGGAAGGGATTGTAGTGGCACATGGTGCCTGCAATCTGCTTTGCATGCCAGGCAGAACCAGACAGTGCAGCCCCAAAAATATGCAGCACTGTCTGGGCAGGAGAGTAGCATGGAGAAGATATGGGAGATACTGATTCCACACACCCTTGTTATGGCCACTGCCACCAGCTGTAATGCCAGTGGCTGGAGCAAGTAGGTACAGTTTGCTGATTGGTGTGACCCTGGTATCTTAAGTGAGAGATTGGCTTTTTCAAACTCATTTTCATTCTGGAAACAAATCCCACCTGCCTGCTTGCTGGGTTGTGTGGGGTACAACAGAATAAGTGCTCTAATTTACTAACAAATGGTACTGACGCATGCACAGTACTGGCATTTCTCTGAGATAATTAACTACTGAGCAGGCACAAACCACGCTTATTAATTGTAATTCATAGTTTGTCACTCTCCTGGATAGGATGAGCTCGTAGTGCGACACAGTCACTCCCTGGAGGGAAGTAGCACCTTATATTGCTCAACAATTACCCTTTCTGAGAAATTAAGAGCTGGTGAGCTCAGAAGGGAATCTAACATGTACTTGCAGCAATGCAGCACTGACAAGCCAGATCCCAAGTGTAAACTGGAAGGAACGTTGATGGTTCATTTGCTAACGAACCAAATAATATCAGTGTGTGTATTCCCCTCATTCGTACTTTCTCTTGAAAACCAAAATTAACAGAGCATTAAAATTAAATGTGCGGCACTTAGCAAGTTAAGACATCACTGAAAGCTGATTTTAATACAACCAGCTATATAGTTAATCTCTGTTGTCTGTATTGTATAGTAACATGATACTTTTTCCGTATTGTTTCAGCTACTGAGCCAATCTAATATACAGCAGTGTGATTATTCAACTGCACTGAAACAGTGTAACAGAGAAAAGAACAGAACTTCGTCAATCATTCCTGGTAAGCTTCTTGAAATCAATTGCTTTTGATGGAAAAAATTCTGTGTACATTGTGTAAAGTTACATCTTCTCTTAACAAGATTGCGAGATACGTACATTGGAGTGGGGTAAAGTGTACAAAATTCCTGGATGGAATTTTAGTACAGGAATGCTTCACACTCAGGGCTAGTCAACACTAGAAGCATTGCATTGGCAAAAGTGCAGGTGAAGCTGCTGTATGCTGATGGCATAGAGCTCTCCTTTCAGAATAATTACTCCACTTCCGCAAAAGGCAGAAGCTACATGGGCAGGAGAGTGTCTCCCACAGACATAGTGCCGATATGCACAGTGGTTGGGTTATTGGAACATGTGTCGCTCAGTGGAGAGGCTTTTTCACACACTTATGTGATGCAAGTTATATTGACATAAGCAGTAGTGTAGACCTGCCCTAAGCAGCCACAGTTAGGAGAAGAAAGTAGATAGCTGGGTGACGTTTTATCATGTTTCATGAATCTTTATGTTGTTATAATTTCTATAATGTATGAACCAGACACTACAACATATAGACTAGCTTACAACTTCCTTTTACAGTGGAACGATCTAGAGTGGGTATCTCATCACTGTCTGGTGAAGGTACAGATTACATCAATGCTTCCTATATTATGGTAAGTTACATTAGCTGTTCTGCGTTAAAAATATTCTATACTGCTAGATATATTTGTAGAGCTGAGAAATATGTTCATGTTAGTGGCATAGTCTTGATTTTGAAGGGACTCCCTGCTGTTTCCTTCATTTTTCACACTTTTCCCTAGTGCATGCTGCATTGGAATTGTTTTTAAGTCCACTCAAACACATTAGAGTTTGTCTAACCGAGCAGTAGGAATACACGACACTTTTTGAAATAGTTCAGTTTAGCACCAATAATGGGCAACCTTTCATGATTAATTAAAGCTACCAAGCTTTTTCAGGCCACAGTGAATCATTCTGGCAAAACAGTATCCATGTATTGCAGGAGAAGGGCCATAGCCTTGTTTCCTCTCTGATCATGTTCAGGGATCAGTCTCTGCATGTTTTAATGTTTGAACAATAGACACAGAATATAGTCTCCCACTTTCTGCTTTTTCTTGGCATCATTTTTTTCCTTTGGATTTCTTTGTAACCCCTTCACTGTTATATCCCTCACTCCATAGCCATTTCCTAAAAGTGAAACGTGTTGCTGTTCGGGGTCAGGGATCCGCTGAACTGGCCACCTATTTCTCTCCTTATCCTGCCTCACTGTGCAGCACTGAGAACAGAGAGTGGAAGGAGAGAGAGGAGGAAAAAGCCTTGGCTCTGTATTCAGAAGCTCTAGGAGTGGCCTCTGCCAGCTGGTAGAAGGACTTGATGGGAAACCTTGCCCGCTGCCTGCAGGCCCGTTTATGCATGACATTTTGCCAGGCATAAGTGAGAGTGCCAGCAGAAGCTGTCACTCCTGATGAGTGACATTTGGCAGGCATGTCTGAGCTTTCTTTCATAAAGCAGTGAAGTGCTAGAGGATTTCACAGAGAGAAAGAATCATTATTTTAAGAAATTGAATTTATTCTTTTGTCCTCCACCCCCAATTCCCTCCAGAAGCCTGGCTAGGCCACATCAACTAGTACATATATCTCAGCTGACATACAGTTTTATTTTGAGTTGTCAGTTCACCATTAACTCTCTGTTGATTGCAATACATTTTGGGAGGTGGGGAAGCTTGAACATTATTTTTTTGTTTTTATTGATTTTTCTCCTTTTCTATATGATATGCATTGATTTCTGTTCCTAAGCCATATGAAATACAGGTCAACCTCGCTCTGTCTTTCTGTCTTTGTATAGTAAAAGTTTTCTTTAAATACATATATTGGTGGATATCAATTCTCAGACTGATGTTTTTGATTTGCAGGGTTATTATCAAAGTAACGAATTCATTATTACCCAGCATCCCCTGTTACATACCATCAAGGATTTCTGGAGAATGATATGGGACCATAATGCTCAGTTAATAGTCATGCTTCCTGATAGTCAGAACATGGTAAGATTCGTGGTTAATTGTTCTGGTTTGAGCTAATGTAGGCTATAATACTATCCTAATTTAAAAACAAACAGGTCAGCACAAAATTTGGTTAGGGAGTCTGCGATTTTACTAAATACAGTTTTTAAAAGAATACGATAGTACTGATCTAAACCAGATGGGAAATCAGCTTATTACTGTGGGCCAAATCATAAAGTCCTTATTCAGGCAAACTTCAACTGAAATCAATAGTAGTAAAAACTGAGAGAAACGCTCAGGTGTTGGAGTTGTGTGTATACTTGAAGACTGAACTAATGCACTCTTCAGTGACTAACAGCATATGCCATAGGAACATCCTGGGGAGGTTATTTTTATGTTTTTGGATAAGACCTGAGGAAATGGGAAGGGGACAGTGTATGAGGGTGCATTCTGGAACACAGTCATACAAATGCTTGAGAGATGCTTCTGTGATCTGAGAAATAGCTGTGAAGAGAAAGTGCAATCTCACTTTCTCTGCAAACATTTCAAAAATGTTATTCTTTTCATAAATGGGAAAGACTTAAATTAGTATTAGTGATCAAGGCAATTTCTGAGAACTGTAAACTGTGCCTAACATACAGGTTAAAAAAAAGACATTTTAATCCTATCACATTTAAATTCATAAACTGAACTTTAAGATTGTCACTGGCATACATTTTGCATTATTTCTCTACCAAAGAGGCTATGTTGGAGTGGTTTTTTTGGTAACTGGAAAGAACATTAGTTAACTTTGTGTGGGTTTTTTTTAGGCTGAAGATGAATTTGTTTACTGGCCAAACAAAGATGAGCCTATAAATTGTGAGAGCTTTAAAGTGACTATGATTGCTGAAGAACATAAGTGTCTGTCTAACGAGGAAAAGCTTATAATCCAAGACTTTATTCTAGAAGCTACACAGGTAACATCATTAAAGTGGTAAATTCATGTGGATTTGATTTGTTAAAGTTAAGTTTTAAAGGGTTTATCATTTAAAAAAAATGTGAGGCGCTTTAACCACATGGATCAGGGTCCACAGAGGGAATCAGGCATTGCACTCCTGAATTTTACCCCTGAATTAATAGGTGTCTAGGGTCAAGTCTACACTACAGGATGAGTTCTAATCAAGATATGCAACTCCAGCTATATTAATTGCATAGCTGATATTGACGTACCTTGCTTCAAACTTTGGCACCGTCCCTAGAGCGGGACATTGCCAGGCGAAATGCTCCCATTGACTTCTCTTACTTCTCACAAGAAGAAAGAGTACCAGTGCTGACAGGGGCACCCTCAGCGTTCAATTTAGCAGAGACCCATTAAGTCGAACTAGACCCATTAAGTCGAATGCTAGAAGATCAATCTCTGGACCGTCAATCCAGGGTTAAGTATTGATATGGCCTCAGAAACACTGGAATAAACTGTGATCCACAAAGCCTTAATTAGACACATAGGCTGTGTCTAGACTGGCAAGTTTTTCCGCAAAATCATCTGATTTTGCAGAAAAACTTGCCAGCTGTCTACACTGGCCATTTGAATTTCCGCAAGAACACTGACGATCTCATGTAAGATCGTCAGTGTTCTTGCAGAAATACTGTGCTGCTCCCGTTCAGGCAAAAGCCCTCTTGCACAAATCATTTGCGCAAGAGAGCCAGTGTAAACAGCACAGTACTGTTTTCCGCAAAAAAGCCCAGATCGCGAAAATGGCTTTTTTGTGGAAAAGCGCATCTAGATTGGCCACGGACGCTTTTCTGCAAAAAGTGCTTTTGCGGAGAAGCATACTGCCAATCTAGACGTGCTTTTCCAAAAATGCTTTTAACGGAAAACTTTTCCGTTAAAAGCATTTTCGGAAAATCATGCCAGTGAAGACATAGCCATAAGCTCCCTAGTCCACAAAGGAGGAGAGGTAGGTGCCTTAGAACATGATCCATAAAAGCCAGCATACTAGGTGGGGAAAAGGCTAATTAGCCAATGGGAGATGATGACAAAAAAAGTGTAGCCTAAGCCTCATCCCTCTCACAAAAATGGGAGCTGAAGTCCAGGGTGAAGGGAGGCACCTGTATCTGGGGGGAAATAGGCAGGAAGGCAAGCAAACACCACTCTTGCCTTGCAGATCTGACCTGTTAAGCATGCTCAGAGACTGCCTAAGGGAGTGGAGCATATGCTAGGCTTGCCTTCTAATGTTAGCCCAATGGTTGGGGTGCTTATCCAGAATGCAAAGAAACCTCTGGGTTCAAGTTCCACTCTGCCTCTGGAGGAGAAGAGCGTTGAACATGGATCTGCCACCACTTAAGAGAGCATGCTAATCAGTAGACTACATAGTAAGTCCAGCCTTTTCTCTGGCCCAATTAATATTTCATTATTCAGTTATTTAAGTGGAACAACTTAAGTTGGAGAGATTGAGGGAAACCCAAATTAAAATAATCCATAGAGCAGTGACCAAGTCATTCAATTAACAGATACTTAATCTTCAAATTCCTTCTAATCAAATCTTGATCTAGTGCTCTCCCACACCCCGGGTGAGTTCCCTAACCACTGAGCTAAAGCATATAGGGGAAGCTCAATAATCAGCTGTTTTGTGAAGAGCACAGCCAGTATCTAAATATGACTATTAGACATGGCCCTACAGACAAGGTAGATGAGTAAATATGCATCTCCCTCCAGTCTATGAACCTTAGGTGGTGATAGGTGTCCAGATGCCCAGAGTAAGGGCTGGTATACACTTTAGCAAAGCTATATTTCACTGGGGTGTAAATCTGGGGATTGGGCACCTCAATGTCTTTTGTGGATTCAGGACACAGATTGCAAACTTTCTGGGGAGACATGTGTTTCTCTATGTGCACAAAGTAATGAGGCTTTGCTCCCATCTGGGCCTCTTCACGTTATCATAAATGGCAATACAAATAATTGCATGACTGGAATACCATAGCATCAAGAACATAGACAATTACTACACACAAAAATGCCAAGTTGTTTTAATCATACAAATGCCCTGGTAATTTTCATAGAAACATCATAGAAATGCTAGGTTCAATGTGGTTGTATTACCAAATTAACCCCATGAATTTAATGGATTAGTACTGAAAGTTACTGAGCACAATAGTTTAATACATTGACGTCAGCCTACTCACATGATTAATTTTGAGCATATATGTGTTTTGTTGGCACAAGAAGTCAATACCTTCAAAGACTTAGCTCTTAAGCTTTAAAACTTGAGACATTAGCATGTGCAACGCTCCACAAGATATCTTACAAGGGCAGTCTATTCTTTGAAGAGCTAGATTTATGCAAAACCTATTAATCTTGATATTTTCCTTTTAGGATGACTATGTACTTGAAGTGAGGCATTTTCAGTGTCCCAAATGGCCAAATCCTGACAGCCCTATTAGTAAAACATTTGAACTGATAAGTATCATAAAAGAAGAAAGTTCCAACAGAGATGGACCCATGATAGTGCATGACGAGTAAGCATTGCAACTTTCACTTTGCTTTGGATACAACATACATTGGCATTATCCTACCACACTCAAGCTTATTTCTCAAAAAGAGCCTGATCCATTGAATTCAGGCCTATAGCCTATATAGAGAGCAAATAACAAAAGCAGCAGAACTAGCCTCGTATTTCAAAGGCTTCAGCAAGAGAAACACTGCACTCAACATCAAGAATGTCTTTTAGTAGGGTCTTTGTTTTTTGATCATCTGAAAGAAGTACCTGTTTCTATCCAATAGAGATGGCATAATATTATGTCATTTTTTTATTATAGTGACAAGTGAATATGCTATTTGGACATGGGCCCTTAGAAATCTCTGTGGATGAGATTCTCACCCCTGCTCTGGCTCCTTTACCATGGGCAAAAGTTCTAGAGTGGCATAAAGGAGCACTAATAAGGCCAGGTCCACATTGGCAGAGAAAATTGATATACAATACACAATTCCAGCTAAAACAGTTGCATTACAGGCAGTCCCCGGGTTACATACAAGATAGGGACTGTAGGTTTGTTCTTAAGTTGAATCTGTATGTAAGTCGGAACTGGTATCAGCCGCTGCTGAAACTGATCAGTTTCAACAGCCGCTGAATCTGGACACTAGTTCCACTTACATACAGATTCAAGGTAAGAACACCAGGCGTCCCCAAGTCAGCTGCTGCTGAAACTGATCAGCAGCTGATTCCAGGAAGCCCAGGGCAGAGCAACTCTGCCTCGGGCTTCCTGTAGTCAGCCGCTGGTCAGTTTCAGCAGCGGCTGACTTTAGGACGCCTGGGCCAGAGCAGCTCGGGTGCTGCTGGCTTGGTCCAGTAGCGCGGCCGCTCCTCGGAGCTACTGGACCAACCCAGCAGCACCCCAGCTGCTCTGTCCCAGGCATCCTGATTCAGCCACTGCTGAAACTGATCAGCAGCTGAATCAGGATGCCTGGGGCAGAGCAGCTGGGATGCTGCCGGGTTGGTCCAGTAGCGCCAAGGAGCGGTGCTGTGGGACCAACCGGCAGTGCCCCACCTGCTCTACCACAGGCCCCCGGCTTTGCTCCACATCTCCCTGGTCTGCTGGGGGGGCACTAGCTGCCCCCCCCCCCCAGCAGACCAGGGAGACGTGGAGCAAAGCTGCGGAGGACCCGAGCCGAACCGTGGCGCTTCCAGATCAGCGCCGCGGTCTGGCCCGGGTCCTCCACGGCTTTGCTCAGCGTCTCCCTGGTCTGCAGACCAGGGAGACGCTGAGCAAAGCCACGGAGGACCCGGGCGGACCCGCGGCTTCCAGATCAGCTGAAAGTGCTGCGGGTCCGGCCCGGGTCCTCCGCCGCTCTGCTCAGAGTCTCCCTGGTCTCAGCGTCTCCCTGGGGCTGGACCCGCGCCGCTTTCAGCTGATCTGGAAGCGGCGCGGGTCCAGCCGGGTGCTCCGCCACTTTGTTCAGCGTCTTCCTGGTCTGCAGACCAGAGAGACGCTGAACAAAGCGGCGGAGCACCGGGGGGCGGACCCGCGGCCGCTTCCAGATCAGCTGGAAGCGGCGCGGGTCTGGCCGGGTGCTCCGCCGCTCTGTTCAGCGTCTCTCTGGTCTGCAGACCAGGGAGACGCTGAGCAAAGCCACGGAGGACCCGGGCGGACCCGCGGCTTCCAGATCAGCTGAAAGTGCTGCGGGTCCGGCCCGGGTCCTCCGCCGCTCTGCTCAGAGTCTCCCTGGTCTCAGCGTCTCCCTGGGGCTGGACCCGCGCCGCTTTCAGCTGATCTGGAAGCGGCGCGGGTCCAGCCGGGTGCTCCGCCACTTTGTTCAGCGTCTTCCTGGTCTGCAGACCAGAGAGACGCTGAACAAAGCGGCGGAGCACCGGGGGGCGGACCCGCGGCCGCTTCCAGATCAGCTGGAAGCGGCGCGGGTCTGGCCGGGTGCTCCGCCGCTCTGTTCAGCGTCTCTCTGGTCTGCAGACCAGGGAGACGCTGAACAGAGCGGCGGAGCACCCGGCCGGACCCGCGCCGCTTCCAGCTGATCTGGAAGCGGCTGCGGGTCCGGCCCCCGGTGCTCCGCCGCTTTGCTCCCGTCTCCCTGGTCTGCTGGCTCTGCCAGCAGACCAGGGAGACAGGGAGCAGCTTTTCTCGCCCCGGAGAAGGTGGGCAGCGGGACCAGGCGTCCCGCTGCTCTAGTTCTCCGGGGAGAGAAATCCCCGTTCGTAACTGCGGATCCGACTCGGGGACTGCCTGTACATTGTTTTTCTGCGGTGGCTCCACAGTGGGAGATTGACAGGAGAAACACTCCCATCAACTTCCTTTACTCCTCACAACTGCAAGGAGAACTGTGGACAATGGAGGCTCTGCCAGCTTTCTATTTAGTGCATCATTACTAGACCTGCTAAAGCAAATACCGGAAGATTGATCATCGCAGTGTGAATCTCTGTGGCATGAAGACAAGCCCTGGTTCTAGTTGTCAGGGGACAACTTAGTGCAGTAGAGACATCCATAAAGCTGCATCCTGAGGACTTCCTCAAAAGCCCTAGAATTGGGGAGCTAGTAGGGGAAAGGTGGGAGCAAGAGGGGCTTCCCTTTGGGCTGCATGTGTCAGTGTTACTGAGATTCCTGGTTGTGTTGATGCCCACAAGGCAGTCCATAAAGGCTCCCATAACTTAGGCCACAGGGATGTCTTAAGTATACTGTTAGCCTTGAAGCAGCCAAGGATCAGAGGGATGCAAAAGTGGCATAAAGTCACCATAGTTGTCACCCTCCTTATGTGCTTTACCTCCTGGAGGTGTAGTACAGATTGTCACAGAAGCCCTCTCAGTGCATGGGGTATCTTCTTCCACTGTGGGAATATGACCCAGTTTATACAAACATTTCTTTTGTGTGTTTCTACCTTTCAAAAGGCATGGAGGAGTGACAGCAGGTACTTTCTGTGCGCTAACTACACTCATGCATCAACTGGAGAATGAAAGTTCCATGGATGTTTATCAGATAGCTAAGATGATAAATTTGATGAGACCAGGAGTCTTCACAGATATTGTAAGTAAATAAACTAAATGTGTATATTTCAAGATATGTAACCTGTTCAGCAAAATTAGGTATTAGAACAGCAAAACCACATTTTTCAGTGTGAATCGCTTCATTGGTTAAAGCAAAACTGTGTTCCAAAAAAAAGTGTTTCATATGAAGAGCTAAATATATTAAGTCTCCTTGATAGAATATTATTTAATGATTATCAGTCAGAAAATGCAGCCCTTCTCTACCATCACAAAACTTGAACTATAACATGCACACTACCAGACATTCCAAATAGACCTTTGAATGATCACCTGAATGTTTTCAGTCTGATTAGGATCCACATTTATTAAGTGTACTATTACCGCCACTAGGACCACTGATCTGTGTGGATCCACTGAGTGATCACTGATGATCAATTTCACTGTGGTTGTGGAAATGGCAAAATAGAAAACTGTGTAAGATTAGAAATCTTCAATGAAGTCCATGCAGGAATAGATACAAATTAATTGCAGAGATGACAATTGTGTGTTAAATTCTGCTGTCCGTTACACCAGTGCAAATCTTGAGATAATTCAGTCCTGTTTCTCCAGCATTGCACTGTTGTGACAAATGGAATATTTCAAGTTATGAGTGGAATCCTGGCCCTGTTGAAGTTAGGCTACTTTTCTTGTTCTGGTGGAGTACCTTCAGAGATTGATTTATTACGTCTAAGCAGACATGGTCAATCAACAGTTGGTGCATTGATCGCTGGTATGGTGAAGACAAGCCCTGAGTTATGGAGTGTAGATGTGGGCTGTTTGTCACAGAATTAACACAGCAGTTAATGAGCTACTGTAGACTGGTAGGGACCATAAAGAGTCAGACTGACTCATCAGTTGCTAAATTATTTTTGTGTGAGAGTATTACAAAATAATCTCGCACTGTTAGAGCACTGAACTGAACATATCCTTTTTCCTTCTGCAGGAGCAGTACCAGTTTCTGTACAAAGCTATCCTCAGTCTTGTTAGCACAAGGCAAGAAGAAAATCCTTCCGCATCCATGGACAGCAATGGCACAGCTTTACCTGATGGAAATGCAGCTGAAAGCTTAGAGTCTTTAGTTTAACTAACACACATACACGCAGTCATCCCTAGAATTTGACACTGTTTTTATATACGCTATTATATGATCTGTTCTCTTCCCTTGTTCAAACAAACACTTATTTTTGTGGCATATGATTTTACTTCCGAACTCACATCCTTAACAATGTGTGCCTTTTTTTGAAAGATTACTTGTAATACATTTGTTACATCTGGACTAACTTGATTGAATTTTACAGTGTTTTTAAGAATGAAATTGTGGTATGTTTTTCAGTATTAGTTTTCAACTTGTCTGGCTTTACTTTTAACTTAAAAGTTATCATATTTATAGATGGTAGGAGGGTTCTCAACTACAGATAAACATGACACATTTTTAGTATCCAATTTACTTGCTGTATTTATAGCAATCCATACATTTGCTAGAAATATAACTTTTAATATAGTAGAATGTAAATAAAATATTGTTCTCTATAATATTCAGCATTTGAAGACTGCAGTAGATACGTAGAATAGTAACCTGATACTTACTGTAAATACTTCTATAGTGATTCCATGGACCAAATTTATATTTATAATTGTAGATTTTTATATTTTACTACAGAGTCAGTTTTCTAGTTCTGTGTAATTGCATTGTAATAATGATGTAGTTCGGTATCTGTTTTTATTTTAGCAAAGTCTTCTGATATACTATTGTGGATCTTTGGTGATTAACCTTCATATATGTGCATGTAATTTTAACTTTTGTGGAAAATATAAATTCCGTTGTTTTGAAATGAGAAGTTTTTATGAGAATAACATCTGTAAGTGGCATTGTTTGAATTGTTTTTACCTAAGGCATTGAAAAATAAATATAAATATTCCAGTCTATGCCTAGCACAGTGAAAAATCTGCATCATCAATACTGAAGACATTTTATTTTTTAAGAACAATGTTACTAGCTCAAGGGCACCTTAGGAAAAACTCCCTGTGTGAAACCCACGAGTGCTAAGTTCTGGCCTGCCTCCTCTTAGCTAGTTTTGCCCCGTCCTGTTGTGATTGTGCTCTCTGGTACTCAGCTCTTTGCTGCCTCCTACTGTGAGGCAGAGACCAAATCCTGGCAGAAGCAGCACAGGAAGTAATGGTTTCTAAGTAGGAGTTAGGAGTCTCAGCTTTGCCCCCTCAACCTTCCTGCGAGATTCCTCAAACCTTTGAATTTATAATCCTAGCCATTGAGGCTGTATAGTGAAATCATATCCACTATGTTCATGAGAAGGCTGAAGCAGCACTAATCTTAGAGAGGCTAGAGTAACAGTTTACTTTGTCTCAGTTGGTTTTTAATTTTATGGGGACACATTGAAAGATTATATCATGAGGCTGGATAGGAATGCTGTGGCAAGGTGAAGGGAATGGATTTTATCCTAGACAGAAACTAGAAACAGATGATCAACCTTTTTGGGCTTTGAGCTCTTTGGAGCCCTGTGGGATGCCTACTTGAGGAAAATAGAAAGGAGTAAAGCAAGTGTAAACATATTAGGCAGCTCTAAAAAGAATTTGAAGAGCAGCTAGCAAGATTTTTTTTTGTGCTTTTTTTGTTTGTTTTTAAGCGTTACAGACTCACAGAGATTGGGCTACTATATATATGATGTGATTGTTTCTTGTCTGATGTGGACCATACTTTATCATCTACCCTCCTCTCTTTCTGACTAAAACCTAGAGAATCTCCATCAATGGACTCTCCTCTAAGAGAAGTCTCCGTCCGATCCACGTGCTCCTCTGCACCAATTGGCTTTCCCCCATCTCTTAGTCTAAAAACTGCTCTATGACTTTTTTAAAGTTTAGTGCCAGCAGTCTGGATCCACCTTTTTTAGGTGGAGCCCATCCTTCCTGTATAGACTCTCCCTCTCCCAAAAGTTTCCCCAGTTCCTCATAAATCTAAACCCCTTCTCCCTACACTATTGTCTCATCCATGCATTGAGACTCTGACGTTTTGCCTGCCTACCTGGCCCTGCGCGTGGAACAGGAAGCATTTCTGAGACTGCCACCATAGAAAACCTGGATTTCAGTCTTTTTCCTAGCAGCCTAAATTTGGCCTCCAGGACATTGCTCCTACCCTTCCCGATGTCACATGTACCCCGACCACTAGCTGCTCCCCAGCACTATACAGGACTATCCAGATGCCTCGAGAGATCCGCAACCTTCGCAACAGGCTGGCAAGTCACCCTACAGTTCTCCTGGTCATCACAAACCCAACTATCTATGTTTCTAGCGATCGAATCACCCACTACTAACACCTGAAGTAAGTCACCCTAACACCCTAGAAGTAAGTCAAGAGTTCTGAAGAAACTCAAATATGAAATTGCAGAACTATTAATTGTGGTATGTAACCTATAATTTACATACTGTACCAGATGACTGACAGATAGCTAATGGGGCAACCATTTTTTAAAAAGGCTCCAGAGGTGATTCTGGCAATTACAAGTCAGTAAACCTACTTTCAATACCAGGTAATTAGCTTGAAACTATGGTAAAGAATGAATTATCAGACACATAGATGAATAAGATTTGTTGGGAAAGAGTCAATATGGTTTATGGAAAGGGAAATCATGCCTCCTCCCCCATCTATTATTATTCTATGAGACGGACAACAAACAAGATCAAAGTGGATTCAGTGGCTATTGTGTGCTTAGAATTTCAGAAATCCTTTGAGAAGGTCTCTGACCAAAGGTTCTCAAGCAAACTAAGCAGTCATGAGGGAACTACTCATGGATCATTATTTAAAAGACAGGAAACAAAGGGTCAGTTTTCAGAAGAGAGGGGCAAATAATGATGTCCCACAGGAATCCATACTGGGACCAGTGCTGTTCAACACAGTCATAAATGATCTGAAAAGGGGGTAAACAGTAAAGGTGGCAAAATTGAGGGATGATAAAAATATTTAAGATAGTTAAATATAAGGCAAACTACCAAGAGTTACAAAAGGCTCTCACAAAACTGAGTGACTAGACAACAAAACGTTATTTGAAATTCAATACTGATAAATGCAAAATAATACACAATTCCAAACATCCCAATTATACATACAAAATAATGGGATCTAAATTAACTGTTAGCATTCAAGAAAGGCTCTTGAATTGTATATTGGACTCTGAAAATATCTGCTCAATATGTAGCACCAGTGGTCAAAGGTAACAGAAGGTTAGGATAGGGATAAATAATAAGATAGTGCCATCATGATACTGTGTATGTAAATCCATGGTACACCCAACACCTTGAATGTGGCATGCAGTAAGGATGTTGAGGTAGGTATTTCGGTAATCATGTAATTGATACAATTTGTATTGACTACATGATTAGTTGATAAGGGAAGGTGCTCAGAAGGAGCTATCCCCGCTGCGGCTCTGCAGTTTAAGAGTTGAGCGTGTAGACAGCCTGGCTTCTACTACATTTAAACTGCAGAGCCATAGCAAGGAAAGCTCCTGGACCTGGCATGAGCGGAGACTGAGCTGGGCTTGTTCAGTCCTGGCTCACTCCAGGTCCAGCAGAGAGTTTGGACCCTGCCCCCCCCCCCCCCCCCCAGACAGGGACTGCTGCCAGAGCAGCCTCTGTTCAAGGCCAGCCCAGGCCACCATGGACAGGGACTGCTGTCGGAACAGCCTCTTTGAGGTGTCTGGGCTGGCTGCAAACAGAGACTGCTCCGGCAGCAGTCCCTGTCTGTGGGGGATTTCACGGGGAAGATGGGATACCCTCCCCCCTGCCCCTCAGACTGGGGCTGCTTCACCACAGCAGCTCCTGTCCACAGGGAGTCCCAACTCCCCATTGAGACCCTCTGCGGACAGGGTCTGCTGCTTAGAGCAGCCTCCTCTCCCCCCACACTGCCGCCTGCTGATAGAGACAGCAGCGCGAAGGGGAGCAAGCGGAACCGTTGAAATGGTGCTGAGGGAACTGGCTTTTAATCCGGTTCCCCCAAGCACCAGCTCCTGCTTTCCCCTCACCCCCCAACCTTGCTGCCACTGATACAGAGGC
The DNA here is from genome assembly GCF_049634645.1 of Pelodiscus sinensis. NCBI lineage: Eukaryota > Metazoa > Chordata > Testudines > Trionychidae > Pelodiscus > Pelodiscus sinensis. The sequence goes on along the minus strand of NC_134711.1, from coordinate 41,900,100 downwards.
AGCAAGGGGCAGGGGGGAAATGCGAGTAGTCAACTTGACTACCTGATAAGCCTAGGTTTATCGGATAGGCAACTAATCAACTACTCTTACATTCCTAGCATGCTGTGCTGGTTGCCCCAACTCAAAAACTATAGCGGAACTGGAAGGGTGGAGAGAAAGACAACAAAAACTATGAAGGGTATAGAACAGTTTCTGCAAGAGGAGAGATTAATAGATTTAAAACAAACATAAGGAAATACTTCTGTATAAAATGCACAGTTAGCCTCTGAAACTTGTCATCCAGTGATGTTATAAGGCTGAAACTATAAAGGGGTTAAAAACAAACCCGTGAGCTCATGGAGGGCAAGTCCATGGCTATTAGCCAAGTTGGTCAGGGACGCAACCCTATGTCCTGATGTCCCTAGCATCTGACTGCCAGAATCTAGGAGTCAATGATAGGGCATGGGTCACTCAACTGGCCTGTTCATTCCCTCTCGAGTGCACCTGCTGTTGGTCACTGTCAGAAGACAGATTACTGGGCTAAATGGACCACTTCTTTGACCTAGTATGGCCCTGGTTGTGTTTACATGAGAAGTGCCTGACAACAGACAGGCATTAAAGGGGCTTTCTGAACTTTGAGCACCCAGTACCTAGTAGGGTCCAAATGGCCAGCTAGAGTGCAGGATGTTAGGGTTACACCTCATCTTGCTGCATATAACTGACTATGTAGACAAGCCCTAAGTAAAATGGATTTGCCTAAGAAATTAGGCACATGCATTCATTTTGCTGTGTTACATGTAGATGAAATCTCAAGTATGAGTGGACTGACCTGAATCAGTCAAAACAATACAACGCATAATTTATCTTCTAAAATTGTGCCAATGTGTTTATACTGTTAAATCCCATTTTCCACTTGACCTCCTCTGCTTCCAGTTATGCAGCCCCCTGCCTTCCTAATTCAAAGGGTCAACCAATTGCACAAGTCACTTATAAGAATAAAGGAGCCGCTCTTTGTGAATCAGGTCGTTCACTGCTATGGTTATTCTAGTTCTTTCACTGTTACATGTCATATTTGTATAATGCTAATTCTAGGTTACATAGGAAATATAGCGTTATGGGGTACACTGTGTTTCAGCATACCATTAAGTGTTGTTTATATGCTCTCAGACATATTGAGTATTAAAGAAAGTTTGAATGAATGTACTTACTTGAAGAATGCCCGACAATAGACAGGCATTAACAGGGAATTTTGGGGCTCCATAAGTTTTTAGAACCTATGTTTGCTCAGAAACTCTGTAGTTTATGCACATTTTCTCTTCATTTGATAAAATGAAAGTTTCACGTATATTGTATCTGCTTGTGACCACAAAACTACATGCTAATTTATTACATTGTAAAACTCCAGTCCATAAAGTGCAACCCTCATCTGAGCTGAGTTTTAAAGAAGTAGGATATTCCTTCTGTGCCAGAAGGTATCTTCCTCTAAGGCATGGGTCAGCAACCTATGGCTCTCAAGAATCAAATATGGCTCTTGTCATTCCCAATATACCTGCAACTTTTTAAATTAAAATGAAAAATTAATTAAAAATGTTAAAAACACATAATTCCTCATGTCAAGATGATCTTTTTTTTGTCTATTTCACATTAACTGGAGGTGAAAGTAAGGCGGTGCACCCCGGTAAGAACCGGTTCTGCACTGCAACAAAATCTGGCTGGGGCGCTCTGCTCGTTTAAAGGGCTGGCTGAGGGCGCACTGTAGGGGATGTGTGCATGCTCCAAGCTGGCATAGTGAGAGGGGCTGGCAGCAGATGCCTTCATCTGGCCACAGTCTGTCCCCAGCCGTCATGCTCCTTGGACAGACCCCGCTATAGTGGCTCCAGTTGTGACAGCCTCACCAACAAGGCCATAATCAAGGCCCAGCCCCCATGTGGTCACAGCATCCTGTCACCAGTCCCAATCCTGGGGCAGGCCCCATGGTTTTGCCCCCATCTGGCTGCAGAAAGAGTGGGCAGTGGCTCCCCTCCTGCTGCAGCATGGGAGGAGAGGAGACCATGATCCCGTTATGGCAATGCTGGCCCAGCCCCTCATCCATCCACTGCTGCCTGGGTGTGGTAACCCAGCCTCGGCCAGGTAAGGTAAGGTCAAGTCCCAGGGCTACCCCCACATCCACAAACTGCACCCCTGGCAGCAGCAGAAGTCCTGTTAAATAAAGTCTGTGAGTTCAATGTTTCATTTACACTATTATTAATCATGTCAATTATCAATAATATTAAGTTATATATTTTCAGTCATGCAAATGAGCATTCGTGTATGGCTCTTTTCAGAACAAGTGGTCAACATTTTGATCAGTTTGGCTCTTTAGTTTCTAAAGGTTGCCGACCCCTGCTCTAAGGGGCCTGGGCATCTGGCTTCTACTTCTTGCAAATAACTGAAGTACTTGAAATCTTTGCATAAGTAGTTCAATAGGGCAGCTGTGGAATTTAAGGCCCTCTTCTTCTGTTCCAACACAGAACATAAACAGACAAAATAATTTTCTTCTCTTAATCCCATGGGGTGCAAGTGCTAGGGAGGTTAATTTTGATCTTATGGCTGTTTCTCTAACCCCATTCCCTAATCCTCTTACTTTATATTTCCTCTCCTCACCATAATATCGGCACACGGTATGATTCAAAGCAACAGTACAAGTAATCCTAAAGCTCTTGTCTGCTCCAGCTTTTCTGTTAGGAAAACTGGCCTATAGCCAAGCACAATGTAATGCTTTTTACCCTGTGATAACTTCTAATAGTATTTTTTCCCTCACTTCAATTGAAAACAATTATAGATCTTCCAAATTCCCAAAATGGTGTTTAGTCAAATGAATTCTGTTGTAGCTCTTCAATTACTTAAATGAAAAGCAAAACTGAATGGTCCCATTTTGAAAATTCTCCCTTCAAAACAGTGTTTCTTTGAAATTGCAAAACTCTTTTGCACACATTTTAAAAATGATAATCCAAGTAATCAAGTAGTGTTCCAAGATTTCTTCCACCATTGTCTGCAATCACATTCATCATCTTAGAATGCCTGACATTTATTTAAAACATAAGTCCTTCGGATAATCTCTTTAGCAACACGTATTGGGTCTGATCTAGAAAAAAATTAAGAATCATAAGAAATCTTTCCTAATCTTCAACTTGTGATGGATTACTGATTTTAATAAATGCGTGTCAGTTCCCAAATAGAGCTGGCAAGTAATTCTCAGACAAAGTCCATCTTTTAATTATTTTTTCTTATAATCCAAGTCATAGCCTCAAAAGATATAGAGCTGGTCTTTTTAACTGGGTCAAGTGTGGAAAAGACGTTAGGTATGTTCTGCTAGTTGCCAACTAACTTAACCAACCATGTCAATTTAAGGCTTTAAAAAAATAAACAAACCCCTGTGTACATTTTTGGGATAGATTAACAGGTTCCTGCTAAGCACACCCAAATAAATGGACCAAGTAAACAGATACTTACCAGCAACATTCCCAATCCCTGAAAACACATTCGTTATTGTAAATACATATATAAGGAAAACATTTACAGATGTCACTTATGTATCACTTGCAACTACTCTGACACCATAAGCATTGCCAGCAGCTAGGGCTCTCCACCATGTTTAAGGCCTCTGAAGTTTAAATTGTTGCTTCATTTATGGATAGTGCCAGTAATAATACCTCTAGTTACAGCTGCCTGCCTTTTGCTCTTAGAAGATCCTGGTTTCAATGGTGCCAAACTGTAGCTGTTTAGGCTGTTGTTTGGTCAGTCAGGATGCTTCCCCAAAGCAGACTGGCTAAAAAAGTCCAGTCATTCCTGCAGCTAAGGTGGCTGGGGGAAGGGAAGAGCAGGACAAGGAAGGTTGGTTTGCTTGTGTTTTACCCATTTTGTTAAGGAATTCTAGTAGTGCCATGATTTAGCACAGGAGGCCCAAACTCAATTTATCTTAGGGCTCCAGGGAAGGGGTGCGGGAGCTCCATACATTTCTCCCCCTCCCCCTGCACATCTCCTGACCCTACCTACCACTACAAGCCCCCACCCCTGCATATCTCCCAGCCTCACTTGCTGGTCGGAGTATCCCCATGCAAGTCCCCCCGCACTCCACAATCTGCCATTCCTAGGCAATTGAACCCAGCGGGGGCTCCCACCGCCATTGCCAGCAGTGTAGTGGGGCTAGAGAGGCATCTAGTGACTTGCTCTGCTTCACTGCCAGCACATTCCTGTGGCCCAGGGGAGACGTGTGCAAAGCCATCCCACCCATAGAAGAGTTTGGGGTGGCTTCCCTGGGCCCTGCACATTGGGGATCCATGGCCGCCACCCCAACAGTCCTATGCACAGTCCATTCCCCCATACTCAGGTTAGCCTGCGGGGCCCCGGACAGGGGGAGCTGCTGGGAAGCAGAGCAATGCAGCAGCCTGCTTGGCTCCACTGCCATCTTTCAGGCCATGTCTCTCTGGGAGAGGGCTTGAGTGAAGGGATGTAATCAGGGGCAGGGGTGGGAAGGGGCAGAGCAGAGGCTGGGCTTGGGGGAAGGGTATGGACCTACACCCCTGGCCCAGAGGGCCTCATGTACTGGCAGGTGCATACAGGCCGGAATGCGGGACAGTTTGGGTCATGGCTGGCCTGCAGGCCATGAGTTTGAGACCCCTGATTTAGCACAAGGGCTTGATGTCTGGCAGAGTTATGGTATGGATGTGCCTTTAGCCATCCCCGTCAAAATACACCCCATTTTGGCCACAGTTAGTGCTGGACATTGCTCACACGCTTAGAAGCCTTGTTAGCATCCGACAGTTAAATGCTCAGAAGGTTCCATTGGCATGTTATTGCAGGGGCTGAAGACGAATTCCCAGCTCCTGCATCTCCCCACAGCGAAGGGCTGCCGTGGTTCCAGGCACACGAACTGACAGCACAGACGCTCTCTCCTGTGCTCCCAACTTTATAGCTACCGAGAGCCCCAGCAAACTGGGTGATGATAGCAGCAGCCTGACTGGAAAGTGGGGGCTTGAACGCAGGGAGCAGGAGCCAGGGGAACAAAGGAAAACAGAGGGGCCTGAGGAAGGTGTGAATGGAAGAGTGAAGAAACTGGGCAAGTAGAGGTGCAGAGTTGGAGGGCTGGGGCAAGAGCCAGAAAGGAAAAGTTGGTGAATAAGGGCAGAAGGGAAGGGATAGCATTTTGAGAGGTACACAGAAGGAGCTAGAACAGTGGTTGAGAACAGAAGTGGCTAGGGGAGTGTATGAGGGGAGAGCATGGAACTCATAAAGCCAGACGGGAGGGGACATGACCCAGGTGCTGGGTGTAGCTAGATGCAGACTGGGAAGGAAGCAGGGGTGAAGAGAGTGACAGATTCCAGTATCTATGAGCACTATGCTAAGAGATTCCCGAGCAATCACACAGTTAGAACCCTCCCTCGGATAGCTCAGGATCAATGTTCGAGTGAAGGTCAAGAGGAGCAGTAAAAAAATTAAAGGAGAAAAGGGAAATTAAAGACATTGAGTTTTACATTCTTTACACTCCCATGAAAGGAATCCCCCAGGAAAATTGTGCTACCTTACCCCTCAGCAAGAGTTACTCTACACAGGTTTTGTATATTTAAATAAAAAGTTACACTAGAAGGTTACATCTAGACAGCAGTGCTATTTCGAGATACCAGAAGTATCCCAAAATAGCTATTCTGCGTCTTTAAACACACCTGTTATTTTGAAATCTATTTTGAGCTAACAGGCGCACTATTCTGGCATCCCTCGTTCCACAAGGGTTAAGGGACATTTCAGAATAGCACTTTATTTAGAAATGTACCACATTTTGAAATAAGCTATTTTGAAATTAGATAGGCAATTTGCGTAGCTCAAATTGCGTATCTTATTTTGACCTATGGGTGCAGTGTAGATGCACCCAAAGGCTATGTCTACACTGGCGCGATCTTGCACCAGAAGTATGCAAATGAGGCTAAGTGTGGAATATTGCTGAGCCTCATTTGCATACCTAATGAGCCGCCATTTTGCGAAAGAGGCTCTTGCGCCAGAAGGAGCTGTCTACACTGCCCCTTCTTGTACAAGAAAAACCCTCTTGCACAATGGTGCTATGCTGATTATTTTCAGGAATAACTGCATTGTGCAAGAGGGCTTTCTTGCAAATGAGGCTCGGCGATATTCCATGAGCCAGTGTAGACATAGCCAAACAGTTCTACTGTGGAACCAGTTTGACGGTGCTTCACAGCTGTATCCTTTATCCTCCTGCCCCTTCCTTCACAAAAGTAAGCTACCTAAGTGTAACTTCAGCCACTGGGCAGGGAGAAAGGGCTGAACAACTAACTATAGCAGTACAGTTTAGTACATGGGGAGAAGGCATCAGGTCATCAGAATGAGGCAGCATCTACCCTCTGCTGCTACTCCCCTATCTTAGCGAGCAGTTAGCATTTATGGAAGTGTGAAACTAACAGCAGCTCTGGAAAGTGTGTGTGGGGGGGGGGGGAGTTGAAGAGGGAGGAATGGGAAGTATTGTTAAGGAAAGGGGATAGTTCCCAGAACATACTACCAGCTCTACAAAATAGTTTTCATTGGAGGGGGTGTGCAGTGGAAAGTGCAACCTAACGGTGCATGTTCTGCATTTCTAAATGTTTGTGTGGTTGAGTAATTCTGCATCTTGAGAAGGACCTTGATGTCTCACAATGTTTACATATAGGCAGACTCCTGTACCCATGCAGCGTCCTACTGACGCCCTGGGGGGAACCCTGGCTCCACTAAAGTCAAATGGGAGTCGTGCCATTGACTTCAAGCAAGACTCCAAGGTGAAATCCTAGCCCTGTTTTGGCAATAACTTCTGGGTACCAACCTGTATTCATGGAGATTCTTTTCTGCAGCGACTACCCTTTTGTCATTGATTTTTGCATAAAAGAAGGCAGCAAGTATAAACTCACTTTCAAAAAATATTTATTGTGTACAGAAGGCATCACAGCAGAAGCCCATGACATCTCCACATGTAGAAAATCCATGTTGGGTTATTTTTCTATACATCAGAAGTTCCCACATTTAACAAACAAACAAAAAAAAAAGCTATATTCCCTCCTCAAAAGTATATTTAAAAATTTAAACAAACTACTAAAGGGATTTGTTAAATCAAGGATGCTGTCCCTTTAAGCACCATGCAGCAGCTGATACAATGGTCAGTGCTCTCTACTACTTTAAAGACAAGTCTATAGTCTTCAGAAAGAAAGTTTCAGTCGCTTTTTGGTTTCAAAAATAGCCTAGCAGAATAGATATAGCCCAGGTGCTAGGACATAGTATTACATTCTCTCATATCCCTTAGGGATGTAATAGTGTTGTCAATTAACCAATAAGCAAAAGCTTATAGGTTAATGCTATAGACTACATGCATTTCCCTCCCCACCCCTGAAATAAATTTTGAAGCAGGCTGGCCAGCAGCCTGTTTTAATCCTGGCTTGCAATTGGTCTGGAACCTACTCCTGGTGCAGCTCTGCATTTAAAGTGTAGTAGGAGCTGGGCAGGCAAGCAGCCTGGCTCAATTCTGGTTCACGCCGAGTTCAGGAGCACAGACCTCACCCACCCCCAGACAGCGGCCGCTGCCACCCTTGTATCAGAGGCAGCAGCACAGGGTGACAGGCAGCCAGTCAGTGAGGCGAGCTGTTTTTTAAAACTGGCTTCCCTCATGGACCAGCTGCTGCCTGGCACCCTGCACTGCTGCCTGATACAGAGGCAGTAGCGTGGAGTAGCAGGGGGCTCCTCGAGAGTGGGGCTGGAGTGCACTGACTACCAGCCCCACCTCTGGGGACTATAGAATAGTTGAGTAACAGATAAGAATTCATGCGGTTACTCAGTTACTCAGCTAACCAATATTTAACACCCCTAGTATCCCTTCAGAGGTAGAGGTAGTTCTTGAAGGAGACACCAGAGTGCCCTTCCTGCTCTGAAATCAGTTTATTTAAAAAAAATCAAAGCCAATTTTATTAGTGCACTTGCTTTGTCATGGGATAAATAAATGCACAGCTTAGTAGGTGGAGGGTTCTACACAAAGTGCTTGTGTGAAATACCAGTCCTATTGAAGTAAATGGAAAAGGACTTTACCGGGGTCAGGCTGTCTCCTCTTTATCCTGATCTTCAAAACAGACATGGCACACTAAGAGAATCAAGAGTTGGGGGCTCAGGAAGCAATTCCACTACTGAATCCCTCTCTGGTTAACCCTGGGACTTTTTCTACCATCCCTTACTTTCTGCTTCCTTCCTCTACCGCCTTCCATCAGCAGCTTCGTGGCAACCACCATCTCATTAAATAAAAATCACACTCAGAACATCTAACTCCCGTGAAAATAGTTTTTTTACTCCTAATTGTGATTTTCATCTATTCTTGCAGCTGATACCTACTATCGGACAAGCTGCCTCACTTCCAAACCTCTCTGGGCTCTGATGTAATGAACTAAGGAGAAGGCACAGGAGGAGCAGGGGACTGAGGAGGAATGCAGGCAGACTCCCAAATTGATGATTGCAAAAGAGAAGGACAGCTTTACAACCAAGACACTAGTCTGTGAGGCTATAAATACATTGAAATGCTATTTCAGGGTAACAAAGTAAACTGAAATAGCTATCCCATGTCTTCACAGCAAGCCCATTATTTCAAAATATAATGGGCTCGCTATTCTGACATCCCTGTAAATCTCATTCCACAAGGAGTAAGGGACATTTTGGAATAGTGGGTTATTTAAAGATTTGGCACTGTGCAGACAGCACCAAATTACGAAATAAGCTATTTCAAAATAAGATTGAAATAAGATATGCAATTTGAGCTTCGCAAATTGCGTATCTTATTTCAGCTATGGTTCAGTGTAGATGCACCCTGGAAGTCCTAACTGACTAACACTGGATGAATGTTTTCACAGTGTGTTCTATGACAATGTAGAGAGGAAGGAGACACTCTCAAACCAGTATAAAAACATTAATGCATTCTGGATTTATAATTCTCTGCCTATAATAATTTTGAGGTTTTACACACCACAGTCTTTGTCATTTGTGGTTGTAATAACTTGGCTTAGCACAATAATGTAAAGTGGAGAGAGTAATTCAAAACAGTGAAAATATCCTTGGCAGCTTTTCCAAATGACATTTTAACAGCATTATATTTCCATCCGAAATGCCCTTGCTACCTCACGTATAGAGTAGTTTTTATTTCCATTGCATGCCCTTTAACTGGAAAAAATGCTATAGTTATTAAACTAATGTATAATAAGCTTGCATTCAGAAACTATAAACATGGGGCTTGGTATTTTTTTAAGCACCTCTCAATTAACTTGTATATTTTATTCTGATTTCCAAGAGCCACAGACCTGGCAGATATGAAAATGAAGATCTTATATTTAAAGCCTGCAAGACACCCATTTCAAGATTTTGCATGATTTAATGCACTAGCAAATGAGAGTTTCTGAAACTATGACTTTTTATATTAGCCTGAGAAGTACAAAAATGTTAATTTTACATGATCAGTATTTTTGTGGTAACAAGATCCATAATTCAGTGTTTAGTTCTGCTTCTGGTAATGACTGGTATACATTTGTCAATGACTTCGACCAAAACAATTTTAAAGCTAATTACTGGTTGACACTCAGACCAGAATTACTTCCATCATGTTAATATGCTCATAATGACTAGGTCCACAAGGAGACTTAAATATTAAGCATCTGCTATCTAGTGTATCCCATAGCTAAGCAGGAGCACATAACTCCGGGTGTGTCTAAACTACACTCCTCTGTCATATCTGGGATGTAAATTAGACGTATTGAAAGTGCAAATGAATCTGGGTTTTAAATATCCCACAATTCATTTGTATAATGGCAGCCTCCGCTTTTTTCCCCAAAATGGGGCCTTTAAAAAAAAACAAAAAAAACAAAAAAAACACAAAAACACGGCAGCTTAGACGGGGCATTTTTGACAGAAATGACCCATTTTGAAAGATTTTGTACTCAGGAGTACAGGATCTTTTGAAATGGAGCATTTGTGTCGAAAATGCCCCATCTAAACTGTCAGTTTTTTTTTTCAAAAAGCCCCATTTTGGAAAAAAGCAGCGGATACCATTATGCAAATGAAGCACGGGATATTTAAATCCTGGCTTCATTTGCACTTTTGATACATCTAATTTACATCCCTCTGCTGACAGCGGAGTGTAGTTTAGACGTACCCTCCCTGTACAACGCTTGGGGAGAGAATGCACAAAAGCCAACATGCCTACTGCTGAGTCATGTAAGCTAGCCAATTGGAAATGGTAACGAGGGCATGAAGCTCAAAGCCTCCCACTCAAAGGGAATTTGGTGGCTAACTCTAGGTACCTCTCTCCACTTGGAATTCACAGGCATGATCCCTTTCCTCAAGTAATAGAGATCTGAGCTCTTTCTTGCTATAAGCAGGGAAAAAAGGAAAACAAAAAGAAAGAAAAGCATCACTTGAGAAGAGTAGGAAGACCTTAAACTTTAGTCTTCCTATTCCCAGGAGAGTGGCTTAACCACTGAGCTATGGCGTTTGCTCTCACTCTTCAGTTCAGGAGTATGGGCAAAAATTTAACTTTGACCCTTTGGGGATGGGGTGGCATGCATGCACAGATTCCGTTCCCCACCACCAAAAGGACCTCAACTCTTCCCTTCCCTGCCCATTCCAGTAGCAGCTCCCTTTTCCCTCTCTCTTCCCCCTCCTTCTCCCACCAACTGCTCTGCCAGGAGCTCACCTTTTTCCTCTCCCCCTCCACACCTGGGCTCCAGCAGGCCTGTGCTCTCACCCCCACAGTGGTCCTGGAGCTGAAGGAGTTCTGTGCCCCCATCAAGGATCGGGGCACCTGTGTCCTTGCTTTCCCCTCCTCCACCAATCCTTATGCATGCCCCTGATCCTGTTGAAGCTGTTCTACTGAATATAAACTAATATCCATTAGTTTAAAGAGAACGTGCTTCTGAGAACCGCTCCCATATTGGGCACTGGAGGTGAAACATGTGGAGGGATTATCTTGCCTGAAGTTTAACCATGAGCTAGGCACTGGACACCTGGACTAAGGCAGCTGTTTGCATGCTCACTGACACATTTCTAGGCACCATGAAAACTTCATCCACAGAATCCTTGAAATTCTTGGCACAGAGGGTACTTCTACACAGCAACATTATTTCAAAATAACTAGTGTTATTTCAAAATAACTTAGTCCGTGTCTACATAGCAGGCAGTTATTGCGAAATAATGTCAAAATACTGTCAAGATGGAGGACTTCTTACTCCGACTCCTGTAACTCTTATTGTATGAGTAGTAAGGGAAGTCAGAGGAAGAGTGCTTGATTTCAAAATACGTGCTGTGTAGACACTCTTAATTTCAATTTCGAAATAAGCTAAGCAATTGACATAGCTCAATTTGTTTAGCTTATTTCAAGTTAAGCTCTGCTGTGTAGACACATCCCTAGAGAGTTAGGTGGCAGGAGGTGTGGGACTCTGAGGATCTAAATTTTGGATTTAGGCACCTAAAGTGGCAGTTATGGCTCCAAATCGTTTTGCAGACCTAGTCACAAGATTTTTCCCTACAGGTTCCATGCTTCTGCCACTAACATTGTCAGGTTTTAACAAAATATATGGTTTTCTTAGACATCTTCTTTATTAGCAAAATTACCAATACATCATTCATTATTCTGTATAATACTGCATTGCATGGTATACTAATGGCAAAAGGCTTTGGGCACTTTATGACATGACTTGTTTAATAAATTAATTGGCCTTGACCAAGATAAACAGCCCCCTCAGCTCTGAAGGGGGAAAAAAGCAATTCCATTAATACATCAAAATACTCATTGGGTCCACAAAGAGGCAGGTAAATAGTTTATAAAAGAGCATCATTTGTGCCTCAGATTATAGGCACACTTATTAGTGGGTCCAAAATTAGTGCACATAAAATTGGAAGCCAAAATGAGAGACTTTAAAAAAAGAAAACCACCCCAAAGTGGGCTCGTTCTGTTTTCAGTTATTGTTTGATAATGCTTTGGGTGCTATATACAATGCCTTCTGCTCTAATGCGTTCAAGTATTGGTGCGTAGATATTCTTTGTCAATGGAATTACCATGCCTTTGACATCAATTTCACCTGAAAGATACAAAAAATGAAATTACATGATATTTAGACCATTGGGCACATACCTAATTTTTGCTGCAGTACATATGAACAGGGCTCCCCGAACCATGGCAAGCCCCGCTCACCAGCCGCGCTGTCCAGCGATCTGCGCACGCGTATATCGTTCTGCGCGTGCGCAGATCGCCTGAACCCGGCTCTTCCAGGTTACAATATATTCACCCGTGGCGAATAGATTGTATTATTTGTCGAGCCCTGCATATGAAGATTTATCAACTTGTTAAGTATTGATGCTTCCCAGAGAGGAAAGCCAAGTCAATCTTTATATCAAGAGATACTGAAAAAGGAACCTGTACTATGTATTGCTGTGCACATTCTGAATGGAGCCAATAAGAGACGTCCACTTATCATGGGTATGGTCAAGTTTCTCATGGTCCCATAAACTTATTTACGGTCAGCAGTTCTAGCTCTTGCTGTTTAGTGCTGTTGTTTATTCCTAATTTACCCCTAAGGGTATGTCTACACTACAGGACAAAGTTGAATTAAGATATGCAACTTCAGCTACATTAATTGCGTAGCTGAAGTTAAGCTACTGCAACTCAGCTTTTGGCACTGTCTATGCTGCAGGAAGTCGAAGGGAGAACACTCCTCCTTCAACTTCCCTTACTCCTTGTGGAAGTAGCACTACTGGCATTGATCGGAGTGCCCCTCTCAATTCAAATTAGTGGTCTTAACTAGACCCGATCATTCAAACCTTGGAAGATCAACAGCAGCAGCAGCAATCTTCTCTGTAGTGTAGACGTACCCTAAACGTCTTCTGAGAGCCCTGTAAGCAGTGGAAATGTTGGTAATCCTGCTAGACCATATTGACCGCTATGTGATCTGGCAAATTCTCTGGTTCAACACCGGTCAGGTCCTAAAAGTGCTGGACTAGATGTACATTCATAGTGCAGGATGAATAGGTACTTACCCTCTAGAACCATTCTAGCAGCAATAGCTGTGGGGTAACCAACAGTTTTAGCCATTGCAGAATATCCTTTGTCATCCCCATACACAACCAGACTGATGAATTTATCTTCCAAATGGCCAGATGGGTGCTTGATACCTATTTCATTTCTCATAATGACCATATCTCGTTCTCCAGCACCTATAGAGACAGACAAACCTAAATTACTTATTTGTATTACAGTAAGGCAGGGACAGATTGTGCTAGGCACTGTACACAGTGAGAAGATTGTAAGCAATTTAGCCTGCTACTAAACGAAATGTGTGTGTATTCTTCTTTATTTTCTGATAGCACTGACAGGTGACTAGTTTAGGTGCAACTGTCTCACCCTGAAAGCTTCATATAAAAGATGAACAAAGATAACATTTCTGTACTATGGAGATTTGGAGCATAGATCCTACTGAACTTACTAAGATTTCATTGGAAACTTTCTTTAGTCACATCACCACACAAAATCAGAATCTGTCCCAAGATATGAATTGAACAGCTGTGTTAACAAAGGATGCATCTGCACACCGCCCTTACTTCAAAATTAGCTATGCAATTTATACTGCGTAAATTGTGTAGCTTATTTTGACGTTATTTCAAAATAAGACGCTATTCCAAAACGTTCCTTTTGCCTTGCACACTCAGGTTTACAGGGATATCGAAACTGTGAGCCCGTTATATTTCGATATAACGGGCTTGCTCTTAGACGCAGAATAGCTATTTCGGGATACCGCTGTGTAGATGCAGCCAAAGTTAGTTACATCTGTGGCAAAGATACCCAGGGCACGCTGAACTTGGTTACATAAGCCCAGTCAGGAGACTTTTGGAGAAGTAGACTATTGACCCACAAAGGTTCTGCACTAATATGGCCATCTGAGCAGCTCACCTCTTCATAATGTAGCTCCAGTCTGCCAACAAGGAACAGAAGACTGAAGGGGCAATTGCCTCGAGGTCTGGAGGTTCAAAGGAGCTCCTGACAACTGCCGCTGCTGCTGTGGCAGTGGCTAGAGCCCCAAGTCCCTTTGAATTGCTGGAGCACTGTTCCATGCAGCCGAGGGCGGGGGTAGGGGGGCGGTTGCTGAGGTCTACATGCACTAAGGGCCAACTGCCTTCGGCCCTGACCCTTCCACCCTCGACCCCGTCCCTTCCTGAGGACACAGAGGCAGCTCCACCCACCCTGCTGCAGGGCCCGCGGTGGCTGTAGGCCCCACTGATGTAGTTAGTTCTTGTTCTAAACATGTATCTTCTTATGGCAAAATTATTAATTTTCACACCTTGGATTATTTCACCTGTGTCTGTCTAACAGTCCATAAAACGGACATCGAATGGATACTGTGATTAGTCTTCATGCAGGGCTTGATCCTGCATGATTTGGGGTTCTCTGGACCTGTTGCTGTGCTTCATTAAAATAACAATGGCTGCCACATTTCACGAAGCATAAGGGAGCGGTCAACAAAGGCTTCCCTTGTCGACTGATCCACGTCTTGACTCGCGTGCTGTGCCGACGATCAGCTGAGCCGGCACAGCGCGGTGGCCATTTTTATTTTAATGAAGCCGGGGATATTTAAATCCTGGATTCGCTGACTATGTCAGGTAGTCTAATTTACATGTCTCTAACAACAGAGGCATGTAGTCTAGACATACCCCTAGTGTAAGTGCTTTAAAATCCTCATGCTTACTCAGGTTGTTCTGAAACTCCTGTGCCTCATGGAGGTGCTGGATAGGGTTAGCTGGCCAAACTGGGGCCATTCTGAAATTCTTCCGGTTTTTTGTTTGTTTACCTCAGGCTCAAACCATGGCTCTGATCCACCAAACTGATCTCAGTCATCTGGGATTTAGCACATGGAACATGGCACTCCCTGCCCCTGGCAGTGGGGTTGAATATTGAAGTTATTCAGGGATAAGTGGGGGGGAAACGGCTGCAACCAAAAAAATTGAACCTTGAACCATTTCGAGTTTAGTTGACACAACAGGGCATGAGCCTGCAAAGGAGAACACTGTGGCCCAGAAACTAAGCTGCACCCATGCATAATAAATTTTAACTCTAAAATTGGCAAAAATCTGAGACTGATCAATGGACATCTGCTTCTGTTGTGGGGTAGGGGTTATATTTTTGGGAAACATGCCTTGAGTAGTAGGAACTAAGGGTATGTCTACACTACCACCCTAGTTCGAACTAGGGTGGTAATGTAGGCAACCGGAGTTGCAAATGAAGCCCGGGATTTGAATTTCCTGGGCTTCATTTGCATCTTGCCGGGCGCCGCCATTTTTAAATGTCCGCTAGTGCGGACTCCGTGCCGTGTGGCTACACGCAGCACAGACTAGGTAGTTCGGACTAGGCTTCCTATTCCGAACTACCGTTACTCCTCGTGTAGCTGTGCGGCATGGAGTCCGCACTAGCAGACATTTAAAAATGGCGGCGCCCGGCAAGATGCAAATGAAGCCCGGAAAATTCAAATCCCGGGCTTCATTTGCAACTCTGGTTGCCTACATTACCACCCTAGTTTGAACTAGGGTGGTAGTGTAGACATACCCTAATATAGAAGGGCTTTACATTTTCTAGAGGTGCCCTTCCATCAGGTGAACCAGGATTTGGGGTATTTTGTCCCTATGGGGGTTTTAAACCCCTCTCTGTCATCCCCCTTCGGGCAGTTTGGGTCCCTTTCCCTGATTTCTGCTAGGTTCTGGCAGGGGAGCTACCCCTCTGGGTTGGAAACTGAGAACAGACATGCTTGAAACACGTACCAAACAATGCTGAGACTGGGATAAAGTGCTATGAATGGCAAGCACTGACACAGCCATGGGGGGAGGGTAGGAAAAAGGCAGAAGGGGGAGATGAGAACATCCACAGAAAGGAAGCAGAAATTTAGGCACCTAGGAGACTTTCACAGCTAAAATGTGGTACCTTGCGATTTTAGGCATCTACAAAATTAAGCAACAGCCAAGCAGGGGCCTGGGGGATCTCAGCCTGAAATTGGAAGCTAAAGTCTTTGTGGAGTGGGGCCTACATGACTACCATGGAAGAGACAGCCATATACCACAAGGAATCCTGTCTCCAGTCACTACGCTAAAGGCCATCCCCTCAGAGTAGCAGTCCCACAGCATTTCTTCCCAGCATGCGACCTCAGCAGCATGGAGAAGTCAATCATTGAGATGATTTCGGTTCCCTTACTGCTCATCTGTGCCATCCAAGGAAGAGAAGACTGAACAGAAGTTATTGAGGATCATACAACATTGATTTATGCTCTTCATTAGCAACCTCACTTCCTTGTCGTTCTGCTTCCTTCAGTAGATTGAAATAAACAGCATGTTTCAGGACTTGTCTACATAGAGACACTTGGGAAAATTAATCTGAATTAAAGGAGTGAGTTTATTGTGTGGATGCTCTTATTCAGAATTACAGTGACCTTACTTTGGTTTAGCTTAATTCACTTAAGCCACATCTACACTAAGTGAAAGATCGACACTGCTGCAGTCCATCTTCTGGGGTTCAAATTAGCAGGTCTAGTGAAGACCCCTGTATTTGAACTGAGAAGGCTCCTCCGTAGGTGCTGGAGTCTTGCTCCTCACAAGGAGTAAGGGAAGGCAATGGGAGCAATGCTCCCATCAACCTCCCGTTATGCAGACAGCTTGAAAACACAATTTAATATATGTCGACTCCAGCTACATAATTAAGGTAGCTGGAGTTGCGTATCTTAAGTCAACTATCTCCTTTAGTGTAGGCCAGGCCCTAGCGAATTAAGTATCCTTAATTCAGTTTAATTTTGAGTAAAGGCATGTCTCCATTTTAAACACTACAGCAGCCCAGCTGTAGTGCTATAACACTTCAGTTAAAGTGCTACCTACGTGGAACGGAGGAGTTCTCCCTTTGGCATAGATGAGAGGTGGTAGCTGGGTTGTTAGAGATTTCTCTTGCCAACCTAGCACTGTGTATCCTAGTGGTTAGGTTGGTTTAATTGCCTCACTCAAGGGGTGTGGATTTTTTAAATCAATCCAATATCCTAGTGAAGACCAGGCCTAAGAGCATCCACAAAGAGTTTACTGTGATTTAACAAATACACTTAAAATTCACAACTTTTCTTCATTCAGATTAATTTTCTTGAGCGTACATAGGCAAGACCTCCGTTAAAATGTGAATTAAAGCAGGCCCACGTACCAAAGGTCAGCTTCAGCTCCATGTGCATTGCCAGCGCGCTGACAATGGAGTCGGCTATAGGAACCGGCTCATCTTCAAGCAGCCCTAACCTGGTGAAAGACAGAAGGAGATCATTGCTTTTCTCTGAAAGTGACATTCTACAGTCCACAAACATGTGGGCCAGGACCTTAATGTGCCATTTTGGGAGAGGAGCAATAGGACATCATGTGGAATTTTGACCTGTCTCTGTGTTCTTGAAAGTACAACAGGGTGGATAAAAAGTGATTTAAAAACAAACTAAATTTTATTTTTTTCTTTTAAAAAAATAAACCTGTTCAAAATTAAATTGGAAATGTTAACAGCTCAGATTAAGGCCTTTATTACTATAATATAATGAGTCTCAGAGGGTTAACTGTGTTAGTTGTTTTCAAAGTTACAGACTTTTTAAAAAACCTGAGGTCAAGTACTTGGATTCTGGAAAGGCTCCCTTATTTAAAAAAAAAAAAAAAAAAAAAAAGTCACCCGAGTCTCCTACCATTCCACTGCTTCCAGCTGGCTGTCATCCTTTCCCAGTTTGCTATAGATTGCTTCTTTAAGAACATCCAATTTGGCAGAAGGTTGGAGTCCAACCAGCTTACACATCAGCTTTTTCTAGTGACAAAAAAAATGCAAATGACAAGTTACCATCTGCAGGCCTGGGACTTAGTCTCATACCCTCAGGATGAAATTTTAGGAAACAAGCTCATTGAAAAGTGCAGCTCATGGCAGACAGGAACATTTCTGGGGTGGGAGGGAGAAAAGAGAGGAGGGTCTGTGATTCCAGGGAAGCAAGGGTAGACCAACATTTTTAAGTGCAGTGACAGCTAATTGCCCCTACTCCTCCATGCTGCACGACAGCAGGCAGAGGTAGGGGAAGACAGGCTAGGCATGTGGACACACACCTAGACAGTCTCTCACACCAGCACCCTTTCTGCACTACCTAGCTCACCCTTGCTTTTTGACCAGGCCCCCTTCCTCAGCAATGGAAGTGAAGCACGGGAACGTGTACAAGCAAAAGAGAGCAGGGAGGGCAATGCCAAAGCCAGAATTGCTTTATGCTGAACAAGTGGCAAAACACCACAGACCAACTGTCAGAGGAGCCGCTTTCGGTGGGGCATCTTAACGCAGTTGACAGAGAGCTGTGGGAAATCCCATTTTGAAGAAGGGAGGAAAACAGAGTGGCCAGGTGAGCAAGGCCACCTGTTGGCGGACAGGGTATCAGAAGACCAAAATGATGCATCAGGCACCCAAAGGTCAGACAGTTCCATTTACAAAAGGAAGGAAAAGGCAGGCTGCCACCATTCTGTCCAACAACCCTGATTTTAGTCCTTTCCTCAAACTTTTACCCCAAAATCCCCTCTCATAACTTTTATGGGCATCTGAAGGACCGGTTCCATTTTGCAGTGATGCTGCTTATTGCTTGTTCCATATTCTTCCAAAACTATAGTAGGGGGAAGCTGTACAACAGGATTGAATATAAAAAGCAAGTGTCATCTGGCAGGTACAGAAAGCCTTACACTGTGACTGGGGAGACTGTGCAAGAGAAATTAAATCATGAAAAATTCTTAAGGACTCATAGGAGAGGACAGCTGTGCTCTCATCAATAGACATGGATAAAATGCCTATTTTCCTATGACCGTTGGTGTTTCTTAAAGTCCCCGATGCAGAAGTTGTGGACACACACACACACACACACACACACACACACACACACACACACACACACAGAGAGAGAGAATTTTTTCAGTCAGGCTGGTATTTGAGCTTCTTGAGTGTTTATATTGCAATAAGCCGCCTGTGGCTGGCCTTGAATCAATGGGACTCAGACAAAGGACAGTTTAATTGCAACATGGAAACTTTGGCTTGGGATACACCCTGAGCTCTAGGACCCTCTCACCTCACATGGTCCTAAAAAGTCTAGGCTGCGGACCAAGCCCAAATGTCTACACTGCATTCAAACAGCTCAGTCACCTGGCACAGGCAAGCCCCAGCCTTCTAACTGCAGTGTAGACATGCTCTCAGAGATCAAGCCTCAAACTGTATCTGTCTTACCTCCCACACCCCAGCTGACCCTACCCTTCTTGGTAGCATTCACTGGCAGCCCTGAACAAAGGAAAAATGCACTGTAGACCCTTAACTACAGTATGGCCTCAACGGAGCTATAGTGATTTACACCAGCAGAACGTGATACTTCGGTAGCACTTTGCAGAAGACAAATATCAGAAGAAATGCCTAGGAGAAAAGCAATATTTGAACTTAGGAACAAGTGAATAATTTTCAAAACTGGTAGAAAGGGAGACAGCAGAAAGAGGAGGGTAGGACCTGAAAATATCCATCGAGGAAATTAAAAATAGGCACAAGGGTATACAGAATGAAAGTTTTCCTGTGTTCATGTGGACAACCTGGCCCTGAGGAAATAAAATGCATGCGAAGCATGAATTATGGCTTTTGGGAGCTGAATTATGAGCAACAGATGGCCAGAAGAACACAGGCTTCCCAAGGAAAGCAAATATCAAACCTGATAAAGAAAAAAAAAAAAAGATGAACAGAATGAAGGAAATCAGAAAGCCAAATAAAGTCCTATAGACTTACCCAGGTGATAGGTGGTGCTGTTGAGCTAAGCAAAGGATACGGATCTGAGTTTATTAACCCTAATTTTACAAAGCCTTGCACAGCTTTCGAATATCCCTAAAATAAAACAAAGGTGGCTATAAATGCTGTAGCCGGTGAATACTGACATACTTCCCTCTGCAGTCAAAGGACAAACAAAGCCCTGGTTAATATGCAGGTGGGGAGACTGCAACAGTTAGACATAATGCCAAAGGGAGGGTAACCTCACTGCCTTCTCCATTCCCTCACTCCTTTCAATATGCTCTTTAACTGCAGAAGAAATAGCTAATCTTTCCACAGTGAGGAGCAGTGGTTCAACATATCTAATGGCTCAGCTGACTAGCACCTTTCCAAAGGAAACCTTGTTACTAAAACTATAGTTTAGAATTGTTCAGCTGGCCAATAGCTCAATTAAAGACTAACATCCTGATTCTGATCTCACTCACACCTCCCTCCTTCCTCCCCACCCCCCCATGTTTTACCATCAGTACATGCATTGATGGTAACATCAGATGTGAGCTCAGAATGCCTAGGGTACAAACACATATCTCTCCCTCCAGAAATATCAGAGCTGAAAACAGCATAGAAGTAGAAGGTATTCTAAGGGATACTGTAGGGAAACAGGGGGAAATATTTTTGCTTTTTTGGACACAGCTAAGTGTGGTCATATTCACAAAATAAAGCAAAAACATTTGTTGGTGTCTTTTGGCTATAGAAATCATAGGTATTACTTGTAACTTTAACTGCTATTACCATTAAAAATGTGATTGACAGCATCCCTTCAATTCACAGTACTAAAAACTTGTCTAATTTGAAAAAAGATTTTAATTTTTAAAAAGCCTAGTAAATATCTAGGAACTTACCTTATACCTTAAGGTGCCTCTTATTAAGGTATGAGCTGACTGAATATCATAGGGTTCTGCATATTTTGTACTGTCCCTGTTGGGAAAACCTTCCAAATTTAATCCTGGGAAAAAATCCATGACAGCAACAGAATCAAGCAAAGCTCCTCCAGCTGGAATATTAATAATCTAAGGATTGTAAAAAAACAAACAAAACAAAAAACAACCAATAGCCAGGTAAGTGCACTATATTTTAGGTTGCTAATTCAAAAGAACATTTCTATTTTCAATGCCTAGTGCAGGTTAGTGCTATGCTTTGTGCAGAGTAAGAAGGGACCTAATTCTAGTGATGTAATAGTGTAGTCGCTTAACCAATAAGCAAAAGCATATAGGTTAATGCTAATGACTACACACCTTTACCCCCTCTGCTACGCCAGTAAATTTTTTAGTAGGCTGGCCAACAGCCTGGCTTAGTCCTGGCTCCTGATGGGTCTGGGACCTACCCCTGCTGTGGCTCTGTGTTTAAAGTGTATTAGGAGCCAGGCAGGCAAGCAGCCCAGATCAGTTTCAGCTCACACAGGGTCCAGGAGCTCAGACACATACACCCCGCCCTGGACAGTGATTGTTGCCACCCCTGTATCAGAGGCAGCAGCATGGGGTGCTTGGCAGCCAGTCTGCAAGGGGTGCTGGTTTTTAAACTGGCTCCCCTCGTGGACCAGCTCCCGCTTGGCACCCTGCACTGCTGCCTGATACAGAGGCAGTAGCATGGAGTGGCAGGGGGCTCCTCAGGAGTGGGGCTGGAGCACACTGGCTGCCAGCCTTGCCCCCAGGACTATAGTAACTGATAAGAATTCATGAGGTTACTAGTCTGTTCAATTAATTGAGATTTAACATCCCTACCTAATTTTGACCTCACACTGGTGAGAATCTGGAGTAACTTCACTGATTTTCAGTAACGTATATACAAATTCTGGCTCTAGACTTGCTTGCCTTTTGAAAATGTAAGGTTTTTAGGGGGTGGGGAGGGAACAGATTGGTTTGTTTTAAGATGACAGTAATTATTCTATCATATGCACTGGATACAGAATCCACACCTATGATCATCTTCGGCTGCCACTAAAAAGCAAGCAAATGCAAAGAACACATTGTTAAGGAGGAATAAAAGAACGGGATGACTAGCTCTATTATCAGTGCTATTGAAAACCTTGAACCGTGTGTTCTTTAAGCAGCTGAAGCACAGTTCTGCTATGCTGCATTGATACCAATTCCTTTTGTGGCTTCTGAGCAAGGGGGTGGTGTTTCCTTCTCAAAGGCCATCTGTAGCCGCAAAGACTGCAGCCATGCCATAGGCGCGCATTGTAGGCGTTGCTTAAAACAAATGTGGAGGAAAGCCCACAGAACAGTCAAAGAGAAATAGGTATTTGGATGGCAGGGAGGAAAATTTCTGCATTTACTAAGAGACCCGCGGAGTCTCTTATAACAAATCCTTAACATTTAGGATCTAACTTCAACTGGCAATGGGTGAACCAGCACAGAATGAAATAAGAAACATTTCTCCATCTACCCCCCTTGAACTTCATATGAAATTTGGACAAATTAATTTCCCATACACAAAAAAATCTAGTTCACAATTCATGCTCCCTAACTCTTTCATTTTGCATAGTACAGTAAAACTCCATTAGTCCGGCATCCAATGCTCCGGGACTCCTGATGGTCCAGCACCATCAGGAACCCGGAAGTGCTGGGGAAGCCGGACAGGCTTCCCCCATTCAGCTGCTACTGAAACTGACCAGCAGCTGAATTGGGGAAGCTGGGAGCAGAGCAGCTACAGTGCTGCCGGGTTGGTCTGGTAGCGCTGCCCCTCGGGGCTGCGGGACCAACCCGGCAGCACCCCAGCTGCTCTTGGGGACGCCTGGGGCAGAGCAGCTGGAGTGCTGCTGGGTTGGTCCTGCAGCGCCAAAGGACGGCGATGCGGGACCAACCCGGCAGCACCCCAGCTGCTTTGCCCCAGGCATCAGGATTCAGCCGCTGCTGAAACTGACCAGCAGCGTCAGTTTCACCAGCAGGCTGAATCCGGACGCCTGGGGCAGAGAAGCTGGGGTGCTGCAAGGTTGGTCTTGTAGCGCCGCCCCTCGGCGCTGCGGGACCAACCCGGCAGGACCCCAGCTGCTCTATTGCACACATCCCCGATTCAGCTGCTGCTGAAACTGACCAGCAGCGGCTGAATCAGGGACACCAGGGGCAGAGCCTGACTATTGTAAAGGGGGCCTATTAGGGATCTGGGGTGGCATACCCTCCCACCCCACTCCAGACTCCTCATAGCCCCCCCCTTCTGATAGTCCGGCATATTTGATAATCCGGCACCCCCTGGGTCCTAAAGGTGCCGGATTATCGGAAGTTTACTGTATCTGGAATACTGAACATCACGAGAAAGCCTCTTTGGACGTCCAAGAGGCCTGAGGATGCTTACATAGACTGAATTGCTAGACACTTCATGCACCCATCAGGAGTTTATTTGAGCAAGGTGAAGTGAGTCAGAAGTACAAGCACAGACTTGCTGGACACTCAGATTTTTAAATCTGGCAATGACACTATTGCCGAGTGGCCTTGGACAAAAAAAAAAAAAAAAAAAATCACAGCATCTTGCTAAGTTTTCTCCTGTCTAAGAAATAATCAAAGAAATATTAACTGAGCTAGTAGAGGCTGACCCTCTCTAGTCCAGCATGATTTTAGTTAGCCAGATTTTCACTTCTCATGAATGTGGCCAAGTTTCCTGTGGTCTCATGAAGTTTGTTTACAGCCACTAGTCCCGGCTCTCAGTGCTGTGCTGTTATTTAGCCCTAATTTACCCCAATAGTAAATCTACATGACAGAAAAGATCAACGCTGCTGCTGTCTATCTTCTAGGGTTTGAATTAGTGGATCTTCTCTAGAGCCGCTAATTCAAACTGATAGGGACACTCTGGTCGATGCCAGTAGTCCTGCTTCCACAAGCAGTAAGGGAAATCAAAGGGAGAATGTTCTCCCTTTGACTTCCTGCAGCATGGAAAGCGCCAAAAGTCGAGTTAAGGTACTTCATCTTTTAACATAGCTGAAGTTGTGTATCTTAATTCGACCGTATCCTGATATGGACTTTTGCCTTTTACTATAAAAAGAGCAGACAAGCTTTGTGTAATACCCAATGTGATGGTGACCCTCCCCAGTTCAACACCACACAGCATTAGCTATTAATACCAATGCTAAAAAGTAATATGGGACCATCCAGGCACCCCCAGCCCAAAGGAGATCAGAGATTATTCTAGGCACTGTACAAACAAAGTAAGAGGCAGTCCCCTGCTCTCAAAGAAGTCACAAACTAAATAGATGAAAGACACAAAAATTGGAGAAAGCCTCTTCATCCCTGTTTTACAAAGATAGGAAATGGGCACAAGGAGATCAAGTGATATAAAACACACAGGGCAGGATTGGGATCTGACCCCTGATCTCCATCCTAATCTAGTGTTTTAATCACAAGCCCATCCCTCCTCACTGCCCTCAGACCTCTGCTAATCAGAGCTTGGTAGAAACAAGAAGGCATGTCACGTTAAGTAATTGTCACACTGTCACCTATTACTTGTATGCTTAAACTCAGTTTATGCATCTGTCAGTGGTTTAAAAAAAAATTACACACTAGAACTGGAAGGGATCTTGAGATATCATCTAGTCCAGTCCCCTGCCCTCACGGCAGGACCAAACACCATCTCATCCTTGATCAATGTCTATTCAACCTGTTCTTAAATATCTCCAGTAGTGGAGATTCCACAACCTCCCTAGGCAATTTATTCCAGTATTTAACCACCCTGACAATAAGGAAGTGTTTCCTAATGTCCAACCTAAACCTCCCTTGCTGCAGTTTAAGCCTTTGCTTCTTGTCCTATCAGAGGCCTAGGAGAACAATTTTTCTCTCTCCCCTTTTAGATACTTGAAAACTGCTATCATATCCCCTTCTCAGTCTTCCCTTTCCTAAACTAAGCAAGTCCAGTTCTTTCAGTCTTCCCTCATAGCTCATGTTTTCTAGGCCAAAGTGGAGTACTTAGCATTTGCCCTTATTACACTTCATCCTATTTACCTCAGGCCATTTATCTAGATTGTCCAGATAATTTTGAATTATGACCCTATCCTCCAAAGCACTTGCAAACACTCCCAGTTTGGCATCATCTGCAAACTTAATCATCATACTCTCTATTCATCATCTAAATCACTGATGAAGATATTGAATAGAGCCAGTCCCAAAACAGATCCCTGCAGAACCCCACTTGTTATGCTCTTCCAGCATGATTGTGAACCGTTAACTACTCTAAGATGTTGCATTATGGCATAACCAGTCAACAAATCCCAGTTCTTTGGTGTTAACACGATCTTCTCTGCTTTTGTTTGAATGGAAGTCTGAGAGTTACTTTACCTCACCATTCTTTAAATATGTGGCAGCCTGAATGGTATTCAACAGAACACCCTGTGGACTCCAGCTGAACTTGTATCGCAAAGGATTATCAGAATATTCAGGAGCTGGCAGACCACCACAGAAGGAAGTATATGATAGGACCTGCGAATATTAAAAAAAAAGTCATATCTACAAGGTGCATATGATCAAAAAGAAAAAATAGCTTAAAGATCCATAGCATCATCCTCCAGCTAGACACAGGAAACATTATCCATGGATTTCCCTGCAATATTCAGTTATCTGTATTTAGTGAATCTCTTTCCCTGTTGTTCCCTAGAAGGCCTGAATTAGGCAGAAAAAACAAGCAGTCTATTTTCTGCCAACAGTGCTAAAAATATTTATTATTTTCACATGCAAGAGGCCACAGAATGAGTTTATTCACTGCACTTTCATCTCTGGGTGGGTTGGGGCAAAACCACAGCTGGTATTAATGACCATTACTCCAACTGCTTGAATTGTCAATTTATATCAACTGAGAATCCATCTGGAAGAGATCACAGATGAACAATCCAATGCACAATAGGGCAAGTTCATTCCTGTGCAGCACCACTCGAATCAATGGGACAATAGCATCCATCAGTTATTTAGCAAAACTCCAACATGATTTGTTGATTTAGCAACAGAAATCATATTGAGACCGTCAATTGGGCATCCTGCTGGTAAATCTGAGCATACAAGCCAAAAACTGATTTGGACTTGTAACTAATCACCCTTTGCTAACTTCCCCATCTGTGGAAAGGTTGAGGTAGATGAGCAAGGCTGTAAGGGCACATCTACGCAGCAGGGCTAAACTGAAAATAAGCTATGCAACTTGAGCTACGTCAATTAAATGGAAATAGCTTATTTCATCTTTTGGCACGTCTACACAGCATTTATTTCGAAATAGAGCACTCTGCCACTGACTTTCCTTACTCCTCATACAATGAGGTTTACAGAAGTCAGAGTATTTCAAATTTATTTTGAAATAACAGACTTGCTGTGTGGATGCACACTGTTATTTCAGAATAACTGACATTCTGAAATAACAATGCTGTGTAGACATGCCCTTAGACCACTTGGACCACCTTTATTTAGAAGGCCTATAGGAAGTGGTAGAGGAATTCAGTTGGCAACACTGTTAATCTTGCACATTTCACAAGTATTACACGTAAGGAAAAAAAAATTGGGCCACATCCTTGCAGCCAACTGAGTTTAGCCAATCTACACAATAACCTCCCTCCCCCTGACAATTGTATTATAAAATGGTACTTGTGACTGTTGGAGCAGGTGGGCTAAAGATGACTATCTAGGCTACCAAGCTTAGTCTCCCACCCTGGGCAGAATGCTGGGACAACGGAGAGACAGCACGCTCTGCCTGAGGAGAGGGAGCATCTTGCTTCTTTCAGCAAGGACTTCTCCAGCCAGCAAGAAGGACTGGAATTGGCAGACTGCCCAGGAATCCCAGACTCAGTCCTCCTAAGTCTCCAATTTAAAGTAACAGCTGTGAATTTCACCAACCTCTGGCTTCAGCACTAAGGAAGCCAGAGCGTTTTCTAGGTCATTTATGGCGCCTCTGTTCAGAAAACTGACTAATTTTTAAAAGTAGAATAGCAAGATTCTCTAGTAACCCTAATGGCAGCAGTTCTCAGAAAAATACCTCCTCCAAAAACAAGTGGCCCACATGCTTCCCTCTGAGCCAAGTCCCTTCCAAACTGAAAGCTGTAGCGCCTCAAGAACTTACGGTATATGGCACAATGTTAAAGGCTATTTGCCCGAGGCAACATAAGTAAGTCACACGTAGTCCAATTCATTCATTTTGAAATGTAAATTTGCTCAGTAGCATTATACCTTTCATTAAATGAACAGCTGCAAAGCTATTCTAAAACTAATGACGCAATTCAGTTTAACCCTTTGTGCAGACACATTGCAAGGGGAGTGCCACTGCACTTGATACTGGCATTTAGCATCACCACACAATCCACGCTTTGAGCACCATTGATTGAGGACCTCCAGAGACCATAAGTTACTAAACAGTAGTAAAGATTTGTTATTCCTTTTTGTTAACATAACTTACCGTAGCGCCTACTTCTTTTGCTTTATCAATACACTCCATTGCCAACATATGATCGAGACCAGGATCCAAACCTACTTCACTGATAACCGTAATACCAGCAGCTTCCACACTAAAATAATAATAGACACACTATTGTCAGAATATGGAATTATATTCCTGAAGCGGTAGCCCCACACCATCCATTTTCAGCCATGGACAAACTAATAGTGCTAGTACAGATTCTGTTCTAAGCCTGGGAAATAGGCTACAGACTTGCACTCCCCACCCCATCTTTTAATGGGCCTGCATATCTGAGGATCTTGACCTTTGCTTCTTTGGTTCAGTTCCATCTATAGATAATAGTGAGTCCGGACATACAAAGCATAAATACATTGACTGTTGGGAAGCATTTGAATAGTACAATAATAGGGCCATGTAGGTACCTGAGAAAGAAGTCTTATCTCGCTACTGACCCATTTGACCTACCTTTTTTCAAGTTCTTTCATAGCTGGTGTTAGGTAGCTGGCTGTCACTAAGTTTACTTTGCTGTCAATGCATTTCTTGGCAACTAAAGGATGTGCTGAATAAGGCAACAAACTACAAACAAAAGAAAAATTGTATGTCAGATCTAACTAGCTGCTGGTGTTTTCATTGGAAGATAATTTTGCAAAACATGTATTTGCATCATTAACACATGGAGCCTCCGTCACTGATCTCAATGCAGTTTTTACACGGATGAAGTAGATGTGATGTCCTACTTCACAAAACAGCACTGGTTTACATGCACTTTGCTCTGCTGCAAGTGACTGCATGAAATGCAGGGCAGCGAGTTCAAATTCTCTCAACCCCTTGCAGGCCCCAGTTTTCAGAGTCATCTTTGTGAAAATAGAACCGGGCATTCATTTCTCGGTACCATATTCTATATGGGTATAATGTTAAACAGATTCAAAGTAGAAATCTTCTTCCAAAACAGTGTTCATTTAAAGTTTTGCTTAACCATCTCCAGAAGGTAGAGGCTACCTGAAAAGGAGATTTTCCTTCTCTACTTAAATGTGGGCTTTAACACTCAGAAAGAGAACCTTTATTCTTTAACTGATCAGCAGTAATGGCCATATTTTCAGAATTTGGGCCCTGTATACGTGCATCCAATTTAACAAGCACTAAAGTCTGTTACATATCTCTGAGCTATGTAACTTGCACATACAGGAGGTGGCTTTGTGTATGTGAAATCTGTCCCTCAAATAGGCACAAATATTTGTGCAATTAAAGCCACACGCTCACAAAGAGGCTAATTTAAAAGCCATTTGAAAAATCTTGCCCCACACATTATGATACCTCTTTACCAATAAAAGGGAGGAGTTACATGCCCCATGATTCCCAGTACATTTGTGGCAGCCTTAGAAGAAGCCTCAGAAAATTTCAGATTTGAGCCCTTCTTGTCCTAATCAGAAATCTGACCTGATCACAAGGTCGTGTCTCCTCACCAAGGAGGACAGCTTCTCCTCATGCTGAATGAGGTCCACGTGAACAGGAATAATTCTGCTGTATTTCTTAGTCAGCTGGCCAAGTTGCTCCTTCATGATGGATGCTGTTTAAAAAGCATCAGTGTCAACCGTTACACAGTGAAATTGAATTCCCACTTCCTCCTCAACCCCTCCTCACCAAAATATCAAGGTAAAACGCCAACTACAACCTCTACCCCATTTCAGATTGGCAAAACAACCTAATCACCATGCATCAAACACCCTTCACTGGCACTTGTGTGTGTTTCTTCGCAAACACCAGCTACACTCCACATCATCTCTTTCTTTCCCAAGCAAGCAGGAAGTAGAAAGAATGAAAAGGAGTGCACTTGAAGGCTAAGCAGATGTGTCTCAAGTCTGAAGGGGGTGGGGAGGAACGTGGAGAGCCAGCTTTCTAACAGTTGGCCATGTCAAGCTACAGCAACTGTGACAAAGTCAGAGTCAGGGGTAGGGAACCTCCAGCCTATAGGCTGTATCCAGCCCAAAGCTTGCCTGGCTCTGGCCTGAGAAGCTCAATTCCTTTATCCCCATCAGCATCCAGGAGCCCATGCTGCTGCTCCAACCTTGCCCCCTCCCCCACCCCAGCATGGCTGGAGCACCAGCACCAGCTCATTGCTGGAGGGATTGGGGGAGGGGGCAGGGAGAGAACCCAGAATCTCACATACCAGAGCCAGACAAGCCAAGGCTGGAGCCAGTCTATGGACTCTGCCTGGTGGAAGCAGGAAACAGCTCCATGCACTATTGCTCCCCCTCCCTCCCGGCTGGTAAAGCACTCACCTGGAGGCTTTCTCCCGCTCATCTCACTGGCCAGAATCATTGCCAATAGGAGCTGGGGGGGGGGGGGGGGGGAGCGCACGAAGCCATGTGTATCCCTGGGAGCTGTGCAGGTAAGCACCCCCTCCCACCCAGTCCTTCCCACACCTCTTCCTGCATCCCACCTCCTGCCCACCACCAGCCTGCTCCTGCACCCTACCACCCCACCCAGGCCCTCCCATTCCCAGCCTACTTCCCAGCAGCCCCTTCCACAGCCTGAACCCCTCATTTTGGCCTCGTCCCAGAGCCTAGGTGGCCCACAAAAATCTACTAGCCTAAGCCTTCCTAGGCTCTGGGGCTGGAGTGCGAAGGGAGTGTCTTTTTCTGCTTCTCAGTCAGGGGCCATATCAGTGAGATTTTTTGTTTGGCTTGTTTTATTTATTTGTTCCTTCTCACTTGTGTGGCTCCCTTCCCCCTGACTGATTTTTCTGTGGATCAGTGGTCATTGACCCAAAAAAGGTTCCCCACCCCTGGACTAAGGGACCCATAGTACAGGAGTACTCTGTTTCTCCAGGTAACTAAGAGAAACTGCAGAATGAGAAGAGGAAATGAACCACATTTTTGAAAACTGTTTTATTCCTTGCTGTTCTGTATTTTAATTTATTTGACCTCCTTCTCTTCCTAAGTGTCTATTTCACCTCTAGAGTATCATCAAGCAGGTTAGTGTAGGAATCAGGAAAGACTGAAGGACCCTCCCGGCACTGACATGGAGCACCAACATTGGTCAATAATGAAGTGCTCCATGTGAAGTAAAAACTGGTACCCTTCTGCCATACCCCAAAGCATGCCTCCTTGTGTGTCTGCTCAGTCAGGGACACTGTAAATTCCAATCACACAAAACACAGTTAATAACTGCAGCTGTTAACAGCATTTTGCTCTCACCAACAGCCTAGACTAGCACAAATCTATCTTATGGTCAGCTATTCAGCACACAATCTTGACACTGCATATTAAACTGCCTGCAACCGTGGTTTGGCCAGCCCTCCTTTCCCCCCAACTTTGTGCAGCAGGATATCCCAGACTGCACTGCCTCATGCATCTTCCAGGCACTCTGTCCTCTGCCCATATTTACCAAGGATCCAAACATTATTGGCATCTGTGATAAATGCAGGACACAAAAGGATGGCTGTGCTGTTAAAAGAAAAAGGGGGGGGCCGCTATTGTGTGGACAAAATTCATTTTTTTTCATACCTGGATCAGACAAGATTGACAAACAGGTTACAACACAAAACAGTTGTAGTTAGTGTAGACAGAAAGCCAACTTCAAGTATGCCGTAAGATGTCTGTATAGTCCCTCACAGAGGACCGATGGAGGACAGAGTAGATGGGAGATTAAGATATGGTCCCCATGAAGAGGGTGGAACCTCAATGTATCAGATGTTCAAACACACCCACAAAATATATTTTATAGGTTGCAACTCCCATAACTGGAATTCTCTGGTCCAGCAACATCTGTGGTCCAGCAGGTCCACAAATGTTCCTTGATCAGAGAACCCTGATAGCCTAGTGACAGGAGGGAAATCTGGGAGGGGACAGTCTGAAGCAGTAGAAAGGGGCAAGGGATGGGGCTGGAAGCAGCCACCAGCAGCCCACAGCTGTGTGGCTGGAGCCTGCAACAGTCCCCGACAGCCTGCAGCAATGGGACCAGGTCAGGGCTTCCCCCAGCAGTACAGGATTGACCTGTCAACAGCCCGGGGCAGCGCAGGGGCCATTGCCTCAGGCAACTCACAGAAGAGCGGCCAGAGCCTGCAAGCTGCCACAGAGCTGGAACCAGAGCCTAAGTGCTCAGAAGCCCCTGGAAGCCTAACCAGGGCCAGACTCAGCTCCCAACAGCCTGCAATAGTGCAGGCTGCTGCAGCCAGATAGACAGTCCAGCCAGGGCAGCAACAGCGAGGCTAGCAACCAGCAGGCAGCCTGGCAGGGGCTGGAGGTAGTTCCCTCCACATCCCCCACCCACAGCTGGCAGAGTCAGCAGCTGGGGGCTGTGGCAGGGACAGATCCGATTCCCTTCATCATTAAGGGATAGGTGCTGGAATTAAATAGGAAAGATAATCCATTAGATAAAAATACTTTAGATGTTTACACACAGAATGCTGGGGGAAACCATGTGAGGAGGGAGAAATACAACGTAGATATTCAGGAATGAGAAAAATCTTGGTCACAATTCATAAGAGAAACACTGAAGGAATCCCAAAAAGTACATTTTTTTTTTCTCTGGAATATTAATCCCAACACAAAGCAATAGGACATGAGCTGGGAGGAATAAAATTATAGGATATTGCCAGAAAATATGCCAGCAGCTAGCTATACTACAACCAGCCATGAACTCATGCAGACAAACAGTACCTGTTCTGAGAGAAAGAGTTAGTGTAGAATCTGTTGGGGAAAAAGTCAAGAGGATCAAACACAGAAAAGCCTGAAAGAAGAGGATCTGAATGGATGAAGCATTCTGCTCTGCCACAGCCAACAGTCTCACATACAGCACCTAGAACTATGCAAACCTGGAGAGCTATTTGCTATCTTCTTGTCAAGTTAGTACACAACTAGTCTCAATCTCTGATACAGGGACCAAATACACAACCTGTACCCATATGAGCAAGGCTCGACAAATCAGGCAATCTACTTGCCCGTGGTGAGTAGATTTTAGCCCAGTGTGGCCTCAGAGTGCTCAGCACATGCGCAGCGCGGTCTGTGCATGCACAGCGTGTGCTTCCACATGGCTGGCGAGCAGGGCTCACCGCCGCTTGGCAAGCCCTGCATATGAGTAATCCTATGGCCACTGACAGGTTCATAGGCCTGAAAAGTAAACTGAAATGCCATTTTACATTGTAACAAGTTCAATGTTAGGTCTTTGAGGGTTCAGAGTTCAGTTTCTACTCAACAATTGATGGGATCCTGTGCTGCAATTGCTACAGTGCTTTACGCATTCATGATTTCATCAGCTTGCAGGAAAAACCATTGTAGTCACCATCTGACGGATAAGAAAATCTGTAACTTATTTTAAAAATATATTTATTTGTAGGTATAGAGCTAAGCATACTGGACAAATCAGGAATTTGAACAGGTAGAGTTTTTTAGTTTTCGTTAATCGTACTGCATTATACCGTATGTACCATCCCTTTCACAATGAATAAAATAATAGGTCCTTGCACCAAACAGTTTGCTGTATAAAACTGATAACATAAAGGAAAAGCAAAGTAGAACAATTTAGGGGCAAGAATATTGGACTGGCAGTCAGGAGACACAAGTTCTATTCCTGATTCTGCTGTAGACCTGCTATGTGAATTAGAACTAGACACTGTGTTACTAGAGATTTCTTTTAACTGCCTTAAGATCCTGTCTATATTACAGCACCCTGGATAGAGATACTGGGGTGGGAGGGGCAATGAGAAACACTGAACAATTGACTTCTCCCAATTAGCATTACAAAGGAAGCAAAAGCATCAGAGTGCTTGAGTTTGCAAAGAATAGTTGTTAGTTTTAGGACAGATGTTTCAGATAAGCTATAAATAAATGATAAATTTAGAGCTAAAAATCCCAAATGGTGAACACTGAGTCTCTATTAGAAGATACTGAAGATGGAGGACAGACTGAACAGACCAATAGCAGATAAGAGATGGGGGTGAAACAGAAGTTCAATAATTTATGACCTGGCTCATTCCAGAATACCTGAAGGTAGGGGTAAGAAGAGCAGCAGCCTGTATGACAGGTGAAGCTGATTGGTGGGACAATTGCCACCCTCACAGGAGGAGCAGAAGAGACTATGCTAATCAAAGCCTGTGAGATCAACCAATCAGAGGAGGCCAGAAACTGAATAAATAGGGGTTTTGAAAAGCTGAGGTGTGTGGATGGGTGAGAGTGCAAAAGACCAGGAGAAGATAAAGAGCAGCAGAAAAGGCAACCAGGCAGAAGCAGCAGCAAGAGAGGAGAAAAGACTGGAGCAAAAATGGAACAAAAACAGAGCAGAATACCTGAGACAAGAAAGGGATTATTGAAGGAATGTAAGTCTGATTTCCTTTCTATCTTAAAGACTACTTGAGTGTGTCTGCTAATAAAGACTGATGTCTGTGATTGAGTGTGATCCACCCCACGCATTGGCTGTCCAACACTCAGAAAATGTCAGCCTTAAAAAACAGGTGTTTTAAGATTGGATAGTGTGATGCATTTCTATTATTATATATAGAATTCTGCATGTTCTATCATTGTGATTCAATGTTATACTGTAACAGCATACTGAGAAGTGCTTCTGAGTGTATCTTAAGTAGCTTATTGTAACAATATAGGAAATTTCTCCTATTTCTTCTATAGTGCTGTGTTACTATAATACTGTACTGTTTTGTACATATACAGGAAGAACGTGTATGTTACAATGTAACAAACCCCGTGTTAGATCTTTGAGAGTCAGTGTGTACCAATATGGGAATATTGCAGTGACTATACCAATATGGGAATATTGCAGTGACTATACCAATATGGGAATATTGCAGTGACTATATTACTAGTATCTATTCTACTAGAATCTAGACTACCTACATTCTCTAAGTACAATATTACACACTACAAGGCTTTCTTTTCTATTTTGTTAAATATGCTGCATCTGCCTAGTTCTTTTCAATAAACAAGTCTGCGTTTTCAAAGAATAACTGCTTGTTTGTCAATCCTTTGAGGGGAGGATTGCATCAGTGTCCTTCCAAGGGTTACCAGAGTTAGCCTACTCTGGGAAGTCCTCTGTGGGTCAGAGACAAACATCTGGTAATAGCCTGGCAATTCCTATAGGCTCAGCCATTACACTCTACCCACTTGAACCATACAAATTGGTAATGAATTTATGTGCTGGGCCAGTTAGCATTGGAGTGCCTTGGGTCCAAATTTTAGGGTTCACCTCACCCTGCATCCAATTCACCTTCGACACTTTCTCTGTGGTTGATTTAAACTGGAAGCAAGGATTGTCATCTGCCATCTAAGCATGGTTCTTTAGGAAAAAACCCTTTTCCAAAAGATCCTGTAAACCTCATTTTTTGAGGAATACAGGATCTTTCAAAAAAAAAAAAGGGTTGGTTTTTTTTGTTTGTTTTTAAAGAACTGCATCTAGATGGTGCTTTCACTTTTGAAATACCCGTATTTGAAAGCACACGGGGCCACCATTATGCAAATGAAGCACGGGAAATTCAAATCCCAGCTTCATTTGCAATTTCGATCTGTCTAATTTACATCCCTCTTTCGAAAGAGGGATGTAGTGCAGATATAACCAGAATCTCCAACTCAGCTGGGTTCTTCACATGTGACTAGTTCAAACACCTCCACCACCCACCAAGGGAGACAAACAAGGTAGGCAAAGAAAGATCATGAGTGATGTTTGTTATTTTGGACATGTCTGACAGAAAATACCCCTGACCACACTTCCACATTCCTTCATGTCTGTGCATGCTGCCTATTTGGTTTCAAATTTGCTATCGTCGTTAATTAAACACTTCCTTGTAAGAGAAGGGGAAAAAGTTCATTCATGTGCTTCTCTGTGGCAGAGGTTTATAAAGTGCTATCATCATGCTTTTGTAAGACAGAAAATGAAGCTGTTTAGGAAAGAATGAAACTGTGCACAGAGTACTGTCAGATGCAGGAAGCAAACAGGCCAAAAAGACAGGAAAAAATATTGTCTACTGTCTCTTTCTAGATGCTATTTACAATAAGAAATAAGCAAAAAAAATTTCAGATGGATGTGTGATTTTTAAAGTTGGTGTCCCTTAAAGTGGTCTTAAAAGCCTCAGAATAATGTTTTGAGCAAAGTGCCCAATAGTTGAAAATATAAAATATATCTTCAGTATTCCCACAGCTTACTTCCTATGCTTTTAAATAAAGTTTGTAGTCTGTCACCATGCTGGCACAAAATGAAGAATTGTTTCTATACACTGCATACATACATTCACCTTAATACGCTGCTTTAATATTTGAAAGCAAGCAGGACCTTACATACCTGCTGTGATTTCCACACTAGGATCTCTCATGAGATATTCTATCACAGGGCCAGAAACATAGCCAGATCCAAGTAACAAGACCCTCTTCTTATCCTTCATCAGTGACTGTGAATATTCCCTAGAAAGGTTATAGTCAAATTAAAAACATACAGGATAAGCAAACTGATGATGTTAATGTCAAATCAGTACATTTTAGTAACTTTACAAATGAAGGGCTCATTTCAGGAAAAAGTTTAAGTTCTGGGACCTGATTATGTCATTACCCGAAGCTTTTTCAGAATTTATATTGAATGACTCCTACTGCAGGGAAAGTGGACTAAAATATCTAAATCCAACCTCAGAAAAGTCACACCACTTGATCCCTGTTTCATTGCTCCTCCAGCAGTTACTGCAGATGTGACTTCTCATTCTTCCTCAGAAGTCACTGCATTTTCCTCAACAGCCAAATTAGTCCAACCTCATAGATAGGGCCCTAGCAAATTCACAGACATGAAAAATGCATTACACCACAAAAAAATGGGGGGGGGGGCGGGGAAGGAGGGGTATGAGCATGTGTGCACATGCACGTACACGCACTTTTACCCTATACTACAAGTTGAACCTCTCTAGTCCAGCACCCCCAAGACCTGACTGGTGCCGAACCAAAGAATTTGCCAGATCATGACAAATACTGTCAATATTGTCTAGCAGCATTCCCAAAACTTCCATTGCTTACTGGGATGCTAGAAGACGTATGGGGTAAAATAAACCTCATTAACAGCAAAGAACACTGAAAGCCAGGACTAGTGGCTGTAAACTGAGAGACCATGGAAAACTTGGCCACACCCAGGATAAGTAGACATCCACTAACTAAAATAATGGATGTTACCAAACTAGAGAAGTTCAACCTGTACACAGATTTCACAGGGGAGACCAGTATTTCTCAAATTGGGGGTCCTGATGAGCATTGCCCTGGTTATTTTACAAGGATGACAGTACAGGCAGTCCCCGGGCTACGTACAAGATAGGGACTGTAGGTTTGTTCTTAAGTTGAATTTGTATGTAAGTCGGAACTGGTACATCTTGTAGGGGAAACTCTAGCCAAACATTTCTCCAGAGCTCAGTTTTATTCTCCCACACCTCACTTCCCTTAGTCCTTTAGGGTATGTCTACACTACCCTCCTAGTTCGAATTAGGAGGGTAATGTAGGCATACCGCACCTGCAAATGAAGCCCGGGAAATTCAAATCCTGGGCTTCATTTGCAGGTGCGGTATGCCTACATTACCCTCCTAGTTCGAACTAGGAGGGTGGTGTAGACATACCCTTATTCTCAAGCTGAGGTGTCTGCTGAGAAAAGCTGCTCCGCGTCTCCCTGGTCTGCTGGGGAGGGGGGGGGAGCGCTAGCTTCGCGTCTCCCTGGCCTGCTGGGGGGAAGCAGCTAGTTGCCTCACCCCATTTGTAAGTAGGGATCCGATGTAAGTCAGATCCATGTAACCTGGGGACTGCCTGTATTGCCACGCTCTTCTGTACTGCCTTCAGAGCTGGGTAGCCAGAGAGTGGCTGTTGCTGATTGAGGACTCAGTGCTGCAGGCAGCAGCACAGAAATAAGGCTGCTAATACCCATGCCATATCATCCTTACTTCTGTGCTGGTGGCAGCCTTCAGAGCTGGGCTCCTAACCAGCAGCTGCTGCTCTCCAGCTGCCTAGCTGTAAAGCCAACACCAGCATCAGCAGAACAGAGGTAAAGTTAGCAGTACTGCAACCACCTCCCTCCCATACAATAACCTTGTGACTTCTCCACAACTCCTTTTCGGGTCAGGCCCCTAGAATTACAACACTGTGAAATTTTAGATGTAAATGGCTAAAATCATGAAATTTACAATTTGAACAAATCCTATTGACCAAAACGGACTGTGAATTTCACAGGGCCCAACTCAGAGATGCAAAAAAAACCACTTTAAGGCCAGCAAGGATCCTCATGATCATCCAATACATATGCTTGCACATTTCAAGTCACAGACCCTCACCCTCCAGTTCTGCAATAGCCCCACAACTTCTGCCTGAGTTACTCTTGATTTGAAAACTTCAAGTTAAAGAGAAGTCATTTACTCTAGTTCAAAGAAACAACTAGGGCACTTTAGGACTAATGAGCCAATTGTATCATCTTGGATTAATGTTTCAAGGTTCCAGACTGTGCCTAACACCCTTCATCATGTGACCTCGAAGGAATAGGATGCGGTTGTGAGAGGCCATCTTTGGACAGACTATACCAGAATCACTTCAGGACACCATGGGAACCTACGTAGACCAATAGCTTAATAGAATGTTTGTCAAATCTGGGACCATGTATACAACAGTGCCAACATTACTTCATTAACCTCTAACACCACTACATATCACACTGTAGATCTTTTGGTTTGGTAGGACAAAAACTCTTTTCTCCAACAGCCCCACCATCAGCTCTGATGTAGGATCTTCCTGTCCTAGGATACTAGGCTGTGTCTACACTACATGCGTCTGTCGGCAGAGGCATGTAGATTAGGGTTGTAGGCAAAGGTAAATGAAGCCGCGATTTAAATGATCGCGGCTTCATTTACATTTACATGGCTGCCGCGCTGAGCCAACAAACAGCTGATCAGCTGTTTGTCGGCTCGCTGCTAGTCTGGATGTTCCCCCTGTCGACATCAAAGCCCTTTGTCGGCAGCCCCGTTATTCCTTGTGGAATGAGGTTTACCAGGGCTGCTGACAAAGGGCTTTGATGTCGACAGGGGGAACGTCCAGACTAGCGGCAAGCCGACAAACAGCTGATCAGCTGTTTGTCGGCTCAGCGCGGCAGCCATGTAAATGTAAATGAAGCCGCGATCATTTAAATCGCGGCTTCATTTACCTTTGCTGAATAAACAAATCTACATGCCTCTGCCGACAGAGGCATGTAGTGTAGACGTACCCTTACTGTCATACTCAAGACTACCGCACACATTTCATGCTTATAACCAGACGAGTACATAGCGACAGACAGACATGCAAAGAGGGGTAAAATAGAGTGCACCACCAATGCTAGAACAGAGGAAAGACTCTTTGCCAAAGAGATGGCATTTATCAAACTTCTAAAACACAGAGCGCTAATTCTAATTGTCCAGTGGACAGTTTAACCACACTGGGATTGGCTGATCCCTGCCTGGACTAGTTCTTGTCTGTTACAAATTGCTAAGAGACATTTTTGGTACATCAATAATTGCAACAAAGTTTTTATAGTCCAAAAAAGAACATATGAACTATTGTCCGCCACAAACACCCATGTTAATTAATCTTTGTACAGCACTAGAACAATAATACCTAACTGTCCAAAGACATAAATCATTTGCAGTTGTGCCAAAGCAACATATAACCAGCACAAACTATGCATGGTGAAGAGATTATGGAGATGGGTTAGCCAGTAGGTTCATTTGCATTAGTTCCAAAGAAATAAAAAGGGAAGGCATCAAAGAAAAGGCTCTGGCATTAGCAAGTACTACTCTTCCTTTTAACTAAATGAATTACATGTGGGAGGCGAGTAATGCAATATGCTGTTCTACAGAAAAACTGAAAGTCTACTCAGAATTGACCCTTTTCCAAAGTTGTTTTCAGCTTCTTACAGAACCTATTGCATGGTGGAATGTGAGTTAAGAAGGATGCCAAAATTAAGAAGGGTTGTTAATGAAGACAACCAGGTAAGGTTGTCCACCATAATAGCATACACCAAAAACTCTGAACTCTGAGTTTTCAAGAAGCAAATGACTTGCTCCACTAGAAAGAAAAAGGGAGCAGAAAAAAAACCCCCGCAAATAACTATTCTTCATTTTAAGCAGATTTTTTTTTTTACTGTCCTCAAAGGGATTCTTCATTAATTACCTGCACTATGATGTTTTAAAATTTCTGATGTTAAATAAACAAGGAAATTGACATATTACATTAATGGAAATGTAAAAGCAATGTATCTAATGGATTTAAGCACATTTCCTTTTTCTTTTAAAATTACATGTGTTCCATGCATAACCAATCAAAAAACCAAAAAGACCAAGTTAATCACTGCCAAAACAAGGCTACTCTGTAAAAAACATAAAAATAAAATAAAACATCTAGACTACATCCCTTTTTCGGTAAAGGGATGTAAATTAGGCACGTCGATATTGCAAATAAAGCAGGGATTTAAATATCCCACCCTTCATTTGCATAATGGCAGCTTGTAAACATGCACAAACGGGTATCCCTCCAGTTGTCCGCCCCAGTTCACGCCTCCGTGTTCCCCTCACCACACCCGACGTCCTCTTGCGTCCAAATTTGATTTAGTTTTGGGCCTTCAGGCCCTCGCTTGCCCCGGCATTACCTGCGCCGCCTGCCGTTCACCTCGCCTGCATCGCAGGGAGAGAGGGGTCCAGGCCCGGCCCCTCTCATGGGTCCTAGCCCAGGGCTCTAAGAACGCAGACTCCTCTGCAGTCCGGTCCGGCTGGCAGGGCATCCCACCGTAACGCGCCAGTCCACGGGCTCCCTCTACCCATCCTGGCCTACTTCCTCTCTCCACAGCTGGCATCACGGCCAACACCTTTCCTCACCTCCTTGCCTTGGGTCCCATCCGCCATGGGTCCTGTTCAGGAGTCTCTTCCTCCTTCGCTTCCCCCTCCCGTCACACCGCCATGGGTTTAAATCCCTCAGACAGCTTCCTGCTCTCGGGTGCCCCCCCCCCTTCTTCCGGCCTCCCTTCCAAGTTGATGGAGTATGCCGCAACCCAACATCGCCCCTCCTCTGCGGTGCTCTGGCTCCCCGGGCGTGTGCAGGGACATGCAGCTGCCGCACCGCCGATATTCCCCGGTGCTGCCAGACAAGTGGCAATCGGCGGGGCTAGAGTGCAGGGCGTTTCTGCCCCGTCACACGGCTGCTGCTTTTTTTTTCCCAAAACAGGGCTTTGGAAAAAAATGGCAGCTTAGACGGGAATCTTTTGAAAATAAAACCTTTTTTCGAAAGCTCCTGTACGCCTCAAAAAATAAGGTTTACAGGATCTTTCGAAAAAGGGTTTATTTTCAAAAGATTCCCATCAAAACTGCCATTTTTGTTAGGGACTTTTTTGGGGAAAAGAAACCATTTTGAAAAAAGTGGCAGTTGCCATTATGCAAATGAAGCATGGGATATTTAAATCACAGCTTCATTTGCAATATCAACATGCCTAATTTACATCCCTTACCAAAAATGGGTTGTAGTCTAGACATTGCCTAAGTGAATGAAGCTAACCCCATCTGCTCCATTTATTTTTACCATTGCAAGATAAACTAGACATGGACAAGGATAGAATGATACCTTAAGTGATGGGTGTAGTAAAGTTTAATGGAAATCAGAAGCCTTTATGCAGAATCCTGAATACACCCAATCAATAACTCTTCCTCAGGGCAAGAATCTATAGTGCAAACGTCCAGTTTTAGTAAAATTACATTACAGGTGGTCGGAGCCCAGCCATCCTTCAATAAGCCCTGCATGTTTTGAAGATGCAAGGAGGGAATAATAATGTTACCATGCAATTCATTTCTTTCCAAGAATCCTGATTACTTACATGGCACATACTTGTTACCTCTGATTTTTCCCTCAGGCTCAGCATTAGTAGTGTATGCTAATGGGGTTGGTTCCCAACCTTTTCCAGATGGGGACCCATTCTGACAAGTCAGGAAGTCTTGATGACCCAAGGCAATTCAAAAAAATTGTGTGAATGGCTCCTTCAGATGTCTCCCCAGGTGGCTCTTGTGTCCCTTTTGAAATGTAATGGCGACCCATATTTGGGTCCTGACCCATAGGTTGGGAAACCCTGGGAGATTCAACCCAGGATAAAATTTAACCACATAAATTAACACATCTGAATTCCTCCAACATTTAAATAAATGCAAGAAGGAAGGTAGAGGGCAAGCATGATCATTTAAACACCTGACTCACAGACTCAAAACAATGAGAAACTTAAACCACGCTATACATTACCTGCTCTCCCTCAATTTCTGGATATATTTATACTTATCAGTCAATGAACCATTGGACGCAATCACTGCCTACAAAGTACATGAAACATAAAATTACTTTTCCTATGTCTGA
Organism: Pelodiscus sinensis; assembly: GCF_049634645.1. Lineage (NCBI taxonomy): Eukaryota > Metazoa > Chordata > Testudines > Trionychidae > Pelodiscus > Pelodiscus sinensis. Next base: position 41,858,490 of record NC_134711.1, on the reverse strand, counting down.
ACTTTAGGTATCCAGGTGAGAAGAGGAAGGGAAAGAGCTTAAAATACTTACATCTCGCACAACAGGTGAATAATTCTGGCTTTCAAGAGGCTGTGAGCCATCAGATAACAGCTGTGGAAATGAAGGATTTCAGAGCATTTTATTTTCCACAATTTTCAGAGAACTTTCAAAAGATAAATCCTCTTTGGAAAAATGTACTTCATTAAAAAAGAAACAGTCCAAGTTTTAAGTTATATTAAAATATAGGAATTGCACATTAAATGACCTTTGAAACCTGGAATTCGTCTGACTCACAACATAGTTTCATTCCCATTGATTTTCAGTAAGATTTTGGCTCTTACATGCCAAAGTCACTTTTGTAAAATGGGACGACAGTGCCTTTGAAAATTTACCTCAGACACTGGAGCAGTCATTTTCCAGACAGATTTTGTTATGTTCGACAGCAGACCAGAAAAGCCACAAAATACAACTAAGGTTTAAGTTCAAACCTTCGTTCTGTCACTGACTACAGAAGGCCTTACCATCTCTTCAACATAAGGGAATAGCATGTCTCCAAAATACTCCGTGGCTTCTATTGGAAGCTGTGCTGGTAAGTTGTCAATGGAACACATCAGAATCCCAAAGCCTTCCACGCTGAAAGAAATAACATTGTAATTCCACATCACATTTTCTTTGTAGCATGACTCTTCATACCGTAGTTTGAGTGGAATAGGATATTGAAACACAAAATTTAATACAAAGTAAAGGTTCTCCCACCTGTCATGAATAATATGCTGGTCAGCATCATACATACAAAATGGACTGTCAATTGTTGTACACTCTGTCATAAACTCTATGGATCCTCCAGTGTCTGCTGAAATGTCACATATTGCCACAAGTCTAAATTAATTAAATAAAAACAATTAATAAAATCTATCCAAGAATAGTTACAAGAGATCAGACGATTGTTCTTTACAACAATTTCAACCAGACTTAGGGTATGTCTACACTTGCACCCTAGTTTGAACTAGGGATGCAAATGCAGGCATTCGAAATAGTCAATGAAGCGGGGATTTAAATATCCCGCACTTCATTAGCATGATCTCGCCAGCGTGTTTCGAAACAGCTGGCATTCGGAGTAACACACCGGCGAGATCATGCTAATGAAGCACAGGATATTTAAATCCCCGCTTCATTGACTATTTCAAATGCCTGCATTTGCATCCCTAGTTCAAACTAGGGTGCAAGTGTAGACATACCCTTAGACAAAAATAAATACAATATAGGGGAATAGTGAAAATGGCTTTCTACATGGAAATCATGCCTCACCAATCTACTAGAAAGTATGGAGTAGCTCAACAAGCATGTGGGGTAGTTCACTGGATATAATGTACTTGCATCTTCAGAAAGCCTTTGAAGAGGTCCCTCACAAAAGGCTCTTAAGCTAACTAAATGATCATGGGATAAGAAGGAAAGTCCAATCATGACTCAGTAACTGGATAAAAAGATTAGAAATGAAGGGTAGAAATAAATGGTCAGTTTTCACAATAAAAAGGAGGTCAATAACAAGGTGCTCTAAGGATACTGTACTGGGACCTTTATGGTTCAATACATTCATAAAGTCTCTGGGAAAGGAGATGAACAGTTGGGTACAAAATTTATTGTCAACACAAAATTACTCAGATGGCAGTCTGCTTTGGTCTTAACTAAGAGTTACAAATAGATCTCAGACTGGGCTGATTAGCCAAAATGGCAAACAAAATCAAATGTTGATAAATACAAAATAATGTACATTGGCAAACAAACAATCCCAACAATAAATCCAAAATAAATGGATCTAAATTAGTTTTCACACAAAAAAAGTTTTGGAATTATTGTAAACAGTTCTCTGAAAACATCCACACAATACACAGCAGTAATTAAAAAGGGCAACAAAATTTATTAGGGGCATGAAACAGCTTCCATACAAGGAGAGATTAAAAACCAACTGTTCATTTTAGAAAAGACTATTATGGGGGGTTGTGATAGAGGTCTATATAATCATCAATGGTGTAGAGAACAGTAATCACAAATACTATTTACTCCCTCACTTAAAAACAAGAACGAGGGGTCACCTAATGAAATTAATAAACAGCAGGTTTAAAATAAGTGAAAGAAAGTACTACTTAATACAATGCATAGGAGTTGAAGGCCAAAACTAATGGGGTTCAAACAAAGAATTAGCTGAGTTCATGGAAGATAGGTCCATGAATGGCTATTAGTCAAAATGATCACGGATGTAACCCCACACTCTGGATGTCCTAAGCCTCTAACTGCTAGAAGCTGGGAGTGGACAACAGGGAAGGGAAAGGATCATTCCATCAATTGTCCTGTTCTGTTCATTTTCTTTAAAGCATTTGGCAATGGCCCTTGTCAGAGGATAGGATACTGGGCTAAGTGTACTATTGATCTGAACCACCATGGCCATTCCATGTCCAGAGAGAAAGCACTAACAGAAACTGGGCATATGTTCTCTGTAAGGCTGTGTCTAGACTACATGCCTCTGTCATCAGAGGCATGTAGATTAGACACATAGGCAAAGGCAAATGAAGCCGCGATTTAAATGATCGCGGCTTCATTTACATTTACATGGCTGCCGCGCTGAGCCGACAAACAGCTAATCAGCTGTTTGTCCGCTCAGCGCGCTAGTCTAGACGCTCCCCTGCCGACATCAAAGCCCTTTGTCGGCAGCCCCGTTATTCCTCATGGGACGAGGTTTACCGGGGCTGCCGACAAAGGGCTTTGATGTCGGCAGGGGAGCGTCCAGACTAGCGCGCTGAGCGGACAAACAGCTGATTAGCTGTTTGTCGGCTCAGCGCGGCAGCCATGTAAATGTAAATGAAGCCGCGATCATTTAAATCGCGGCATCATTTGCCTTTGCCAAAACAACAAATCTACATGCCTCTGACGACAGAGGCATGTAGTTTAGACGTACCCTAATTTATAATCTATTGAAAGACGCTTTTATCACATGAGGAATTGCAATGACAGTCTCTCTTTTTTAATCAATATAATTAGTGGACAGTTGAGCAAATATCTTTAGCTTATCAATTACATAAATCAGACACCATGAAATGCAGACCATGGTCAACAGTTATTTTCTTTGTCCTATCTGTGAGCACACACACATTATATATAATAAGATTCCTGCTATTATAGATGTATGTTATAATGGACAAAATGGTGTCATTGATAAAGGAGGCCTTAAAATGCTCAGTAATTGACAAATGGACAATGTGGTACACCAGATGTGTTCTATACATCAATTTATCAGCAGAATATTAATGTTTAAGCCTTAAGAGCTCGTTGTGGATACAGATTGTCCTAGTAATGATAAGTTAGTTGCAAATATTGTTGGTTTATTGATTCATTAATAAGATCAATTATGAAAAAAGATTTTTCTTTGTTCTGAACAGTATAGAAGATGAGTTTTAGGAGTTAGTAATAGGTGAACTCTGATAGGCAGCCACACTTCAGTCTGAGGGTACGTCTAGACTACATGCCTCTGTCGCCAGAGGCATGTAGATTAGGCTACCAGACATAGTAAAATGAAGTGGCGATTTAAATAATCGCCGCTTCATTTAAATTTACATGGCTGCTGCGCTGAGCCGACAAACAGCTGATCAGCTGTTTGTCGGCTCAGCGCGATAGTCTGGACGCGAGGGTGTCGACATCATAGGTATTTGTCGACCACTCAGATAAACCTCATCCCAGGAGGCTTACCTGGGTGGTCGACAAATACCTTTGATGAGGACACCCGCGCGTCCAGACTATCACGCTGAGCCGACAAACAGCTGATCAGCTGTTTGTCGGCTCAGCGCGGCAGCCATGTAAATTTAAATGAAGCGGCAATTATTTAAATCGCCGCTTCATTTTACTATGTCTGGTAGCCTAATCTACATGCCTCTGGCGACAGAGGCTTGTAGTCTAGACGTACCCTGAGACTTGCAATATGTGTTTCCTTTCCTGTATACTGCTCTACTAAGCATTTGTTGTGGATTTAACTAACTCATCCAAAGTATTTTGACATCATGACTTATTAAACCTGCACACACAACATCAGTTACATTAGAACAACATTTGTTCTCTCATTCTTTCCCCAAGAAGAGAAGCATGTGAAGGGTTAACTTTTTATTACTCATAAATCAGATTTATCAACTAATGAATGACATACAAATTCCAAAGGAAACAAAAATGAAATGGAAAAGCATATGTGACAGGTGTTCTGCTCCCATTTCTCTCGTATGCTGTAAATGTTTTTTATATACCATTGGATCAGTGTTTTCAGCATACTGCTCAGGTTGAACACTAGAGAATAATTATTATTACCAAATGAAGATGCCTTACTTGTATGGCAATTCTGGGCAACCCTCAGTTGCAGCAGCAGAAGGTTTAACTGGAGCCAACAACTTTTTTGCATCGTATCGATTTAACAAGCGAGGGGTATGTTGTTCCCAGTATATTCCGTTAATCAAACATGTAGTATATGGTGCAATCTGCAAAGAAAGTCACATATGGTTGTCACTGATAATCAAGGACACTTGCAGGGGATCTAGCCTTTTAGATAAATGATACCCAAACTATAGAGAACGTGGACAGTATTTGCTATTGACTATATTTGGAGAACCTTGTTCTGAGAGAACAGCAGCAATGCTCACATTGGTATTAAAACGAGATGTGTATAGTTCTGGATGTTTGTCATATTCCTCCGGATCATATACCCCATCACTCTTCCTTACAAGATGATGATGACGACTTAACACTGTCCCATATACTTTCCTAAGGTCTGCAACAAAGAAGATAAAAATCAGTTTTTTAAAAAGCAATACCATTGGTCAAAGAGATTTTAAAGCTTATCATACTTGTGCCACAGAGTTACCTCCAGATTTAGAAACCTCCCTCAGTTCATGTGGCTCCACAAACTCATAAGGGAGTTCATTGAACACTTCTTGGGCACCCTACAGATAAAAATATGACCCAGAATTATGGGGACATCAGCAAAGAGTATAAGATACTGAGAACTGCAGAAAGAAAATAGTTAATTTTTCCATTCACAGGATATTCATAAGGGTTCATTTTTGACAGGTCTTGCCAGTCCTCTCAGGTTATTCCTTCTATATAGAAAAAGATGCTAATCCACATGTGCCAATAACCCAACTGAAATGAATAGCTGCCTGAAGTCTGGGCCACTGTAGAAATGGGAAAGCGTTCATTCTAGCTTAGCGAGCTAAAACAAAACCACCCAATTTAATGTAGTCCACTACCGTGAAATTTGTCTGGGGCAGAGAGAAAAGAACAAGAACATTTTGATGCAGAGTGTGATTCAGAATCCAAGTTTCTACTCTATACTTCTCAACTGTCATTTTAGCCCTCATGGCTGAGCTAGTAAAGCAGTGGAAATGCAGAAGCTTGAGTTGCAAGTCATCAGCAGGTAAGCCAATCACTTTGCAAAACTCAAGTGTTATTCTGAAGTGCAGTTGTTCTCATTCTGCCTTGTAGCCCACACTGAAGTCTGTGCCACCACCTCTACACTACTAATGTTATCTTTGCTAGCCAGATTAAAGTTATTACAGATGTACTTCGTTAAGCCAATGAAGCTTTATGCAAATCACCCCCACTGCCTAAAGTCTTTCCTAAGATTCTTTACTTTCCATACAGACCTTTCCACAAGTCTATTTGATTAGACTTTCATCACAAAAAAATCAAGTCTAACTTACCCTCTATGGCAAATGGCCTGAAGTCTACATTGGAAAATTACAGGCCATTATTGTTAAAAGACTTCATCTGGAATTCCATTTCAGGACAAGATTCCAGTTATGCCAGCTATTGCTGACTTACTATTAGTACTGTGCAGTGTGCAAAGTTCTGGATACAGAGAATAAACTGTGACTATTAAATCTATGCTTGCCAGGTAAATAAACCAGTGCCCTCATTCTCATAAGGCCTTTATAGAACTGAGTGAGGTCTCCACCTGTTTGTGTGGCTTGTACTTGAAGCATGAAAAGCAGCTTCCTACCACATTATTGATGTCATGATTGATCCACAGCCAAAAGATCACCTCTCCTGTTCATTGTTTGTGCTTTTCAATTCCTAAATGACACTTCTGTAGCATTTCTTTCTGGAAGCTCATTAGTATTATAACCCTGCTGCCCTTGAAAGACATCCCATCACAGTAAATTCATGTCTGTGGTTCCAAGTCTTATACTTGTACAACATCTGCATATTTCTCCACATCACCCTTTAATTATCACGTCTTTAAGGATCCCCGTAGATTGAATTCTGAGGTCAGCGCCCCCCCCCGAGTCTGGTATTCCTCTTTCTGTGAGGAGTAAGGAAAGCCAACGGGAGTGTTCGCTCTCATTGGCCTCTTCCTGCATGGACTCTGTCATAGCTTGGCTTAAGGTAAGCCAACTCCAGCTACACATTTTGCATAGCTGGAGTTGCATACCTTAAGCCCGTGGTCTCCAACCTTTTTACACCCAAGATCACTTTTTAAATCTCAGAACAGGTGAAGATCTACCGCCCCGCCCCTTCCTTGAAGCCCCACCCTCTCTATTCTCCTCCTGTCCTTCACTTTCTATCCCCAGCCCTTACTTACACACTCTGATAAACAGTTTATTTTTAAATTATGCGATATATAAAATTAAAATCACATGTTTATAGTTATGAAATAAATGGTCTGGTTTTTATTCATGCTATTTAAATCTAAAATAAAGCATTTATAATTATACATTTTGTGGGGACAGAGTTCTGTGGCTGGGGGCAGGGGAGAGGAAACAGGGTGCTGGGAGGGCAGAGGACAGGGTTCTGCAGCAGGGGACAGTGCGCCAGTAGGGACAGGTTTCTGCAGGTGGGGACAGGGTGCCAGAGGAGACAGAGTTCGGGGAGTGGGGTTGGGAATAAGGACAGCATTCTGTAGCTGGGGACAGGGGAGTGGGAACAGCGTTCTGTGGCTGGGGAGTAGGCTGCCGGGGAGCAGAGAGTCCCCTGCATCTGCCTCCTCCCAGGATTCCCCCCGAGGGAAACCAGCGCGTGCCTGCCCCAGAGTCGACCCTCCCCACCCCCGCGCAGGGAAGCCCCGCACGCACACGCCAACCCAGGAGGCTGAACCCCCCCAGCACAGGGAAGCCCCATGTGCGCTTGCCACGGCGCCAACCCCTCTGCCCCGGCGCATGGAAGCCCCATGCGTGCCTGCCCTGGGGCCGAACCCCTCCCCCCCGAGCAGGGAAGCCCCGGGTGCGCACACCTGCCCCGGGGCTGACCTGCCCCGCGCGCGCCTCCCCCGGGGCTGACTCACCCCTCCTGTGCGATGCAGGGAACCAATGCTCCCTTCCACAGTACACCCGGCAGAGCAGCTAGCACACTTCCTGAATCGCCAGAAGTGGTGCTAAGCTGCGGGACTTCTGTCCATCCCCGGGAAACCGACACTACCTCCACTTTCACTGGAGGTAGGTAGTGGGGCTTCTTCGGAGGTGGGAGGGAAATGGGGGCGGGGAGGACAGGACGCCTCGCGATCAACTGGTCAAAGCCTCTTGATCGACCAGTCAATCATGATAGACCTGTTGGTGACCACGGCCTTAAGCCAACCTGCCTGCTCTAGTATAGACCAGGCTCTACAGGCATAAAACTGGTGTAACTAGGATTCCTACTATATCATGGCAAAAAACCTAGAAGTCCAAGAGTAAAATGCAAATTAACTCCAACTTTAAATTATGTACAGTCTGATATGTATGTGATGCAGAAATAGAACTCTGGTTAAATATATATATAAAATCATAGAATCATAAGGCTGCAAGAGACTTCAGGAGGTCATTGAGTCCAACCCCCAGCCCAAATCAGGACCAACCCCAACAAAATCATCCCAGACAGGGCTTTGTCAAGCTGGGACCTAAAAACCTTCAAGGATGGAGATTCTACCACCTCCCTAGGTAACCCATTCCAGTGCTTCACCACCCTGCTAGGGAAATAGTTTTTTCCTAATATCCAGCCCTAGATCTCCCCTACTGCAACTTGAATGACTAAAAAATGACTGACTATTGCACCAGTAGCGGGAGGGCATCTTACCTTAGAAACATTACCAGTGCCTGTAAACACAAACGTTAAGGGTCCAATCGACTTTGGCATCAAACCCAGAGAGATTTCATAACCAGCATCTCGCACTGCCTGCACAGCCTGGCTGCTGTTCCTGTAGTTGTGGGCCATGCCAATGTGCTAAAACCAAACGGCAAGGATTCTCATCAGTATGTCTGTCCAGAGCCAATGCCATTTTTTTTTTTTAAACTAAAACCTCCAAGTGATATTATAGAAAAATCTTACCATGAAAGGAGTGTGATGTCCTAGGGCCAAAAACCGTAATCCCATTCCATGTAAAATATTGATCATTCCTATTTCAGAAATACACATTTAATAGAAGGATGCATCAGGATCTACAATGACTGATACCCAGAGATCTTCCTGGACTCAAGAGACAACCAGTCCAGTAGCTCACTTAGATCTCAGCCCTCATTTGGCTCCCTCAAACATGCTGATATTGGGGGTTGGTGGGAAGGAATGAGATAAGCCCACACCACTAAATTCTATTGAAAATGAGTGACCTTTTTAGAGAGACAGTGGAAAGACAATAAGTACTTTAGTACAAACTATCAGGACTAAGGCACAAGAAGAGAGGGCATGTGTGTTGTAGCACCATTGCACATTTTGGTTCATGAGGATGATGACAGACATTTTTTTCTACAACACACAATCTGTTGGCCCAGAGTCACTGGTTCTGCCTCCATTGAGTTGAGTATCTACTCTCCTACTAAGATAAATACTGGTTTGGTATAGAGAGATGGGATTTTATAGGAATAAATAATAAGAGAGTTAGAAAGAATCCTCAGCACACTGACTATACTGGGTGCTAAGAATTAACCTTTATCTAGTCTGTGGCTATCTGGATCTGTACAGCCACTACAAAAAGCACCACAGTACTGGATTCCCATGAAGTTCACGTAAACCAAAAAGGTGTAAATATTGGTGGACAGTTATTAGCTCTAGGCCTGCTTATTGCTTTATGCACTATACCTGCTACACCGGCCCACTGTCCAAAGGCTACCACTCGCATTCCTTTGTGATCAACCATTTTCTCGTAGTCAATCAATCGAATTTCCTGAAAATACCAAAAAGTTGCTTTAATGATGTACTGCTTCTCTGGGAACTGCTTTTACATTCACCTAGTGTCATGTTTTGTGCATAAGATCCAGGTGCACATGGCTAATGATTTTCAACCATGCATTTTGGGGTTTCATTTTTTTAAGAACAGGTTGATTTTGGTTTGCTTGGTTTATAACCAGTCTCCTTAACTAATTGAAAAATAAAACTTTAGCACTGCAGTCATCAGACTAAAGGAACAAAAACACAACCATCTTTGAAGAAAGCAGAGGGGCAGATCATTTGGTGTAATCAGCCATTCAGTGACGGAGCTACACAGACTGACCCGGACAAGGATCTGAGGCTGAAGTTATAACCCAAAGACTTTAATCTGACCAAATGGCAAGGTAACTCAGTCCTAATGGGCTATTGTACATTCACTGGCAGTCTAACAAGTGATACCAGAGTAAAAACTACTTGGGTACTGGAAGCAGAGGTGTCCTCTCCACAAAGGAGATAGAAGATCAAGGCTGTGGCTTGTTGATGACACTTGTTGCCCATGCTCTTTGCAGAGAGAGGACTTTTATTCTCAGGAACAACTACCATATTTTAGTGACTATAACCCATGGGTTATATTTGTTTTTACAGGGTATACTTGGGTGCGGGGTATACTTTTTTTTTTTTTTTTTAAACTCACCTGGTAGTGAGCACTCCCCTGCCCCTTCCCCCGCTGCACAGCCACCAGCCTCCGGGCAGGAGAGTGCTAATCTTCTGGTTCCTGCGCAGGAGTGCTCCCCCTGCCCATTCCTGTGGCTGCGCAGGAACCGGGAGATGAGCGCTCCCCTACACGGAGACTAGAGGCTACGCAGCCACAGGAAGGGGCAGGGGACAGCTCATCTCCCAGTTCCTGAGCAGCTGCAGGAAGGGGAGGGGGAGCACTCTCATTCCCCCGCCTGAAGGCTGTGCGGCCGCATGGGACCCAGGGGGGCGAGTGCTCCCCTGCCCAGAGGTTGTGCATCTGCGCGGGAACCAGGCGGGTTGAGTGCTCCTCTGTCCGGAGGGTGGCTAATTTCCCACCCCCCAACCCATAGAAACTCCCTCCCCTCCCCTGCACAGTTTGACATGCCCGGGGTATGCAAGATTTGTTTTCCTCAAACTGCAAAAACCGCGGGTATATTCGGGTGCGGGTATATTCACTAAAAGACGGTAGTTGACCAAATCACTATGCTGCATAAACAGGATGAAATCCTGGCCTCGTTGACACAAGTGGCAAAATGAGGCCAGGATTTTCCCCATTATTATAAATCAGGTAAAAAGGCCGTATGTTGCAGTTCCATCAGTCAAAATTGGACTCTTTGGATCAGTAAAACACATAAGGAATGTACACTAGACTCTTTAGCCCTTATATTAATCTTGCACACTAGTACAATTGCAATGACTTCGATGTTTTTTCTCCTCCCAATTTCCTCTCACAAGAAAGGTCAGAACCGGACTGTAGTCTACAACCATGAGAGAAGCATAGAAAAGCCTGCTTAAGTGCTGTATAAGTGTTATTATACACAAGACTATCAAACTGAGCACTCTGCACCATATAGACAACAAGCAAAGAGGGATAATAGAGTCCCTAAGAAGTACAGGAATAATGACACGTTCAGCTTCCAATGAATGTTTAAAGCCCAGTTATAAACATCAAAATAGAAGCCTAGAATATAAATGCTGAGATGCAGCAATATATTCTAACCCACTGTTAAGTGACAATGTTATAGCTTACCTACAGATGTGTATAGAACCCACATACACAGCTTAAAAATTAAATGCATTCCTTAACACATCTGTAGATAGTGTAGAATTTCTATTATTGGATCAAAAAGCGGCCTCAATATCTTGGGATACTTTCGTTACTTTCCACTGCACTTGTATGTTTAATTCTGTTTTTAATTTGTGTTAACATTAGCTGAACTTTTTTACTATTATATTTACCTTTCTTAGAACCTCATCCAGTAGAGACATGTTTGCCTCTTGGGCTTTAATAGTATGGGAGAAGAATGCATAGTTCTTCTCGGGAATTAATTTACCCTCTGGTGGTCTCTTCACTCCCACAATTAGAGATGCTTCTGAAATATCTTCTTGAATAATGCCACCCGCTTTTATGTATTCCTGTAACCAAAGCATTCAAAACAACTTTTATTCTTAAATATTAATAGAGAAAACACAAAGAAGGGCTTTAAAGAACTTAAGAAACAGTAAAACACAAAACGAACAAGTTAAGGCCTGATACTAACAAAATTATTTAAGAGTTTGAGAAATATACAAATCCAAGATCTCAACAGAGCAGAATTAATGTGTATTTTAAAATTAATGCTGGTATTAAACAAGAAGAGAGGATATATTGCACTAGGTCAAAAAAAGGTTACACATCAGTAAACTGGTCATCTGAAAATTATTTCCTCTCAGAACAAATTCAATTAAAAAAAACACATTTTAAAACATCACGATTGTATCACAATAATTAAGGGTGTTTTTAAGCTTCTGTTGATTCTGCTTCTCCTGTACTTCAGCTATAAAAATCAGTTCAGACTAGGTTTGTCATTAAGGCTATGTCTAGACTACAAAGTTTTTTCAGAAAAACGGCCATTAAAAAAAGAAAAAAAAAAACACACACACACACTCTCTCAGCATCCACACCTCAAGCACATTTTTGTACACAAAAAAATTGAAAGAACATAAGGGGTATTTCGGCGTAGGTACTCCTCATTATACGAGGAAGAACACCTTTTTGCAAAAGAGCTCTTTTACAAAAAGGTGCGTGGGGACGGGAAAGAGGGGGTTTTTTTGTGCAAAAAGAGGAAAGAGGAAAAAACACAGGTGCCCCTGTGGCTATTCTGTGCCTAGCAATCAGAGCTTACTTTCGAGAGAGCATCCATGCAGTCTGGATGCTCTCTCACAAAAGCGCATCACTTTTTGGATGCATTTTTGCAGCGTGGATGTGCTCTTGCACAAGAAGTTTTTGCGAAAGATCTCTTCTGATAAAAGATTCTTGCTCAAGAAGCCTGCAGTCTAGACGTAGCCTAAAAGGGCTCAGGTTTGAGACTTTCAGACAAATTTGGTTATTTGAATTATAACTTGACAAAAGGAGATTTTTCAGCTTGCAGATTGCTTGTAATTCCTTTAATCCAAAAACAATTTCAAATTAAAATCTTTAATGTGGCACATTATACACCCCTAGCAGATTTACATTTTGGTGTTTGGAAGAAGAAGACGGCAAAACAGAGGAGACATTAGACTGAGGCATGATCTACAATAACCAGATAATCTAAATTATGCTAGTTAAGTTACATAACTTGAGTCAATGCACCTTAGATCAATTTACAGTAGTATCTACACCAGGCATGTCCAAAGTCCGGCCCGCGGGCCAACTGCGGCCCGTGTTCCGATTTAATATGGCCCCCGCTTCCTCCTCCTCTCCTGGCTCCCCGGCGCTCTTTTGAACTGGCGCGCCCAGCACGCCGCTTCCGGCCGCGTCGCCGCCGCCCATGGCCTCCGCGGTCCTAGAGCGTGCCCTTTAGGGCACGTCCGCAGCCCCGCTCCCCCACTCGGCTGCGGGTTCGCCCTGCCCCCGGGCCACCGTGAGGCCGGCGTGCCCTGCACTCTCCGCCCGCCTCCAACACTGTGGGCCCTCCGCCTTGGGGCTGAGAGTGCGGGGACGGCCCTCACGCATGTTCACTTCTTCAAATCTGGCCCTCTTTGAAAAAAGTTTGGACACCCCTGATCTACACCATGCTGTGGAGTGGGAGATGCTCCCCATCAACTTAGCTTCTCCCTCTCGGAGAGCTGGAGCACTTCAGTTGATGGGAGAGTGCTTTGCCACTTTGACTTATCACATCTTCATCAGATTCACTAACTTGATATCCGTTGCATCAATCACAATAGTGCCAATTTAGCCCATAGTGAAACAAGCCCTAATTCTTTAGCTGGTGGGGAAAAAGTCAGCATCTTTCCCTATTTAGAAATGGTACATGCACATACTCTGCAATAATTACCGAACTCTCTATAAATTATTTCAATGGAATTACATAGGTTCAAAATTTGTCCCATTTTATTACTAATAATAAATAGGTAGTAGAGGTTTTCATTCCTTTTAAAAAAAAAATGGGGAAATCATCATTAATCCAATTCTAAGACGGGTAAACTAAGACACAAAAACTGGGTGACCTGTCCATGGTCTTACAATGGATTACAGAAACTAGGGTTTCTACTCCCACCTCTCTGCCTCACTTCCTCAACCATACTGTCACACTGCTTCCACTGAAGTTGAGGGCCAGACTCCCATTGACTTCAATGACAATAGAAGCAGTCTGAACATTAGCATAACAAAAAGCAATCAACTTAAACAGAGTAAGTTGTTTTTGGTGTAAACTTGGTTGTTACTTAAAACATCAGATTTCTGCAAAAATCCTTGAAGATTATTAAAGAGCAAGTTGCGGATTTTTTTCACCTTTAAATATTTCTTCCCTCTCAGACCCTGACTTGATAAGCATAAAGAGTGCATTTCACAATTTTGTTACCTTAATATAAACATCTCATTAAGATTCAAGCTAGCAGGGCTACAATATGGCCAGCTATCAAGGCTTTAAACATGACAGCCTACATATTAACAGAAACAAACGACAGAACTATGTAGCACTTTAAAGACTAACACGATGGTTTATTAGGTGATGAGCTTTCGTGGGCCAGACCCACTTCCTCAGATCAATATGTGGAAGAAAATCGGCACAACCATATATACCAAAGTAATACAATCAAAAAAATGAACGCATGTGAAATTGACAAATCAAATTTTAGAACAGAGTGGGGGTGAGGGGGAAAGATAAGTTTCTGTGAGTTAATGACATTAGGGGGTGATAATTGGGGAAGCTATCTTTGTAATGGGTGAGATAATTAGAGTCTTTGTTTAAACCTATACATAAAGAGTCAAATTTAAGCATGAATGACAATTCTGAAGCTTCTCGTTGAAGTCTGGAGTTAAAGTTTCTTTGAAGCAATATGCATGTTTTAAGGTCATTAAGGGAATGATCAGTCTGGCTGAAATGGCAGGCAACAGCTTTCTCTCTGTGAGAGACTTATGTCTGTTTTGTGTGCATTGATTCTTTGGCGCAGTGTCTGAGACATTTGTCCAATGTACATAGCAGATGGACACTTTGGGCACATGATGGCATAAATTATATTTCTGGATGAACAGGAATGTGTGTTCTTGATCTTGTAACTGGCATGGTTAGGTCCAATAATGGTGTCAGCAGAGTAAATATGTGGACAAAGCTGGCACCGGGGTTTGTTGCAAGGGAAAGTTCCAGGGTTGGCATTAGCGTGATATGTCCTGTGGTTGTTGGTAAGAATCATCCTGAGGTTAGCTGGTTAACTATAGGAGCCTATGGGTCTGTCTCCCAGAGCCTCTCGGAGTGTAGTATCCTGTTCCAGTATAGGCTGTAGTTTATTGATAATGCGTTGGACAGGTTTAAGTTGGGGGCTATAGGTGATGACAAGTGGTGTCTTGAAGTAGATGGTTTCTGGGTATTCATTTCAGCTACACCAGACTAACATGGCTGCATCTCTATCACTATTCTAAATATTAACAGGGCTTTGCAAACTTTTTAAAGTAACCCAAATGAACTAACAGGATTTGGGGGGAAAGGCACACCTTTCTTCTGTCAGGACTACATCAGTGGATATATTCTACCTTAATTTAAGCAGGAAAAAAAAAAGACAAATATAGGACATTGTGAATTAGGTAAAACTCCAACGTTCCTAGGAAAAGAATTATTGAGAATTTAGACAATTCTTGATAAGCATAAAGCCAGGAAGCCAGGAAAGGGCAGGAGAGACCTAAAAAACCCCAAACACCCTCAAAAAACAAAAAACAAAAACCCTCTATGCGATATTGCATTTTAGATCTAGCCAGCGATTCCCATTGTTTTTGTCAGTGAGAAACAACAATATCCTATTGTAATACATAACACAGTAGCTAATAACATGTTTGCTATTATCTACATCCTTTAGATCAGAAATGGGCAATAAGCCATCTGCGGGTCAGAAAGTTTGCCAGGGTTAGTCCTTGATAGGCTGCCAAATGTTTTATTTACCTGAGCGTCCACAGATACAGCTGTCCTCAGCTCCATGGTTTGCTGTTCTTGGCCAAAGGGAGCTGTGGGAAGTTGTGGCCTAAACCGCGCTGTTTACTGCAGCTCCCTTTGGCTGGGAAGAGTGAACTGCAGCCAACAGGAACTGCAAACCACTGTACCTGCAGACGCACAGGTAACTAAAGCACTTTGCAGTCCACAACCCACCCCGCTAACCTTGATGAACCACATTTGGCCTGCAGGTGGCTTATTGCCTACCCCTACTTTAGAACTCCTAATGCTGTAATATCATAAATAAACCAATGTTAAATCTTGTTCATCTAAATGGGAATCACAGCAGAACTTACCTTTTCATGGATGGCTCTCCGGTTCGATGGTTGCACTAAGACTTTGTATCCCAAATTTGTTAGCTCTTTCACATGTTTTGGTGCAAGAGGTGCTCTTCTTTCCCAAACACTAATATCTTCCCTCCTGATTGCCAATACAGGTTTATGATGATAATGGCACCTTAAAAGGTGGATCCTGAACTTACCATTTGTGTCTCTGAATGCTCGGAGCATGATAAATACCTGATGGCAACAAAGACAAAGTAGTTAAAGGATAAAAGGCTTGTAAGTGTGCTTAGACGCCATTGTGTTTGTGCGAAACAGTTCCAGTCTCTTTAGAAATCTGCTGTAAAACAGTCACTACAATGATCATAACACCATGAATAACTATCATACTTTTCTGATTAAAAACAAGATTCTCAGATTTCTTGTGCAAGAGAAACCTGAATTTACTTTCATTTCCAAATATAAGTTCTCTACAGTAAAATCACAACGGCAACAGTATGAGAGCATTACAAAGTCTTGTTTTCTCTTCACTTCATCTGGGTTACTTCAGGAAAGGCAAACCACAAGTATTGCTGCATCAAAAGGTTTTTCCTCATGTGCAAGATATATTTGTTTTGCATTTCTGTTGTTGTACTGGAGGCTTAAACAGAAATGCCAATTAGACTGTCACCAATATAAAATACTAAGAGTCAAAGATATATGAACCACCCCATAGGCTGTCTCTTCCATATCACTTGGGGTAGTGATAAGGAAGAGATTAACCCATAAAATGGCAATAAAGTACAGTTAAGGCTGAAACATGACCAATGACAAATGCCTTTGGGCCTGTTCTTTAAAGGTATTTCCATAAGAATGCCTATGCACCCACCTCTTAGTTAAATGTAAATTGGGTGCCTAGGCACTTTTGAAAACCCCACTAGGATCCAGAACCTCAAAAGTTACTTAGGCTTTGTCTACTCTACATTTAAAAGTTTAAAGGGAAGCCACAGCAGCACTTTAAACTGAAATTATAGCCTCAGCACAAGTGCTGGGAGAAAGCTCTCTCAGGGCATGTCTACACTACAGCGCTAATTCGAACTAACTTAGTCAATTCGAACTAACGGATCCAGACTAAAAAACTAGTTCGAATTAGCGTTTTGCTAATTCGAACTAGCATGTCCACATTAAGTGGACACTGAACCGGGGTTAAGGATGGCCGGAAGCAGTGCCGGCAGGGCATCAGATAAGGACTTAGAGCGTGGAGATGCTGCCTCAGGCTAGCCGAGGGCTGTGCTTAAAGGGACCCAACCCCCACCCCAGACAGACAGTTCTCAGGGGTGCCCCGCTTGCAAAGCAGTCCTGGCTTGGAGTGCCCTGAGTGCCCACACTGGGCACATCACAGCACTAGGCCATCAGACCAACTGCACTTGCCGCAGGTTGCCATCTGGGGAGAGGGGGCAATTGGGGGGCTGCAGGAGAGCTCCCACCCCCAGAAGCCCACAGAGCCAGCCCAGTCCTCCCCATCGGGGGCTCATACCCCATTCCTCCCTCACCTCCTTCCACTTACCCTTCCCTAGCTCCCCTTCCTGATGTACAAATTAAAGAAAACGTGTGGTCAAAAATAGAATCTCTCTTTATTGAACAAAACTCGGGGAGACTGGGAAAAGGAGGTGGGATAGGGGAAGAGAGAGGCTGGGAGAGGGGAGGGAAACTAACATGATCAGAGGTTTGGAACAGGTCCCATATGAAGAGAGGCTAAAGAGACTGGGACTTTTCAGTTTAGAAAAGAGGAGACTGAGGGGGGATAGGATAGAGGTCTATAAAAGCATGAGTGGGGTGGAGAGGGTGCATAAAGAAAAGTTCTTCATTAGTTCCCATAATAGAAGGACTAGAGGACACCAAAGGAAAGGAATGGGTAGCAGGCTTCAAACTAATAACAGAAAGTTGTTCTTCACAAAGTAAAGAGTCAACCTGTGGAACTCCTTGCTGCAGGAGGCTGTGAAGGCTAGAACTAGAACAGAGTTTAAAGAGAAGTGAGATAAAGTGATGGAGGTTGGGTCCATGGAGTGGTATTAGCCAGGGGGTAGGAGTGGAGTCCCTGCCCAAAGTTTGTGGAAGGCTGGAGAGGGATGGCACGAGAAAATGGCTTGGTCACTGTCTTCGGTCCATCCCCTCCAGGGTCCCTAGGGTTGGCCACTGTCAGCAGATAGGCTACTGGGCTAGATGGACCTTTGGTCTGACCCAGTACGGCCATTCTAAGCTCAGGGCTCAGGGTCGGGGGTCTCAGTGGACCACCTTGATTTTCATGCACACCTGTTCCTGGGTGGCCAGGCTGGCAGCTCTCCTGCCCTAGACGGCCACTTTCCTGTGCCTAGTGCGGAGGTCAAGGACGAGGTCCACGATGTCTGCACTAGCCCAGGAAGGTGCCCGCCTCTTGCGGTCCCGGGCAAGCCTCCAGCCTGGTCCCGGGAAGAGGGGGAGGGCTGGGGGGCATCGGGTGACTGGCTCAATCTGTGCCAGGTGCAGGGTCTGCTAGCTGGGTGCTGGCAGGCTTGCACCTGGCACAGGCACCGTAGCCAGCCCGTGCCCCTTTAAGGGATCCGGGGCCGGGAGGGGGGCAATAGAGTTTCCCTGGTGTTGGCCAGAGTGGCTACCAGGGAAAGCTGGGAAGGGCTAGCCTCCCACTAGTTCGAATTAAGGGGCTACACACCACTTAATTCGAACTAGTAAGTTCGAACTAGGCTTAGTCCTCGTACAATGAGGTTTTCCTAGTTCGAACTAAGTGCTCCGCTAGTTCGAATTAAGTTCGAACTAGCGGAGCGCTAGTGTAGCGCCTATCAAAATTAATTCGAACTAACATCTGTTAGTTCGAACTAACTTTGTAGTGTAGACATACCCTCAGTGTTTCCCAATCGGTGCTCTGCGGAACCCTAGGGTTCCGCGGAGCACAACAAAGGGTTCTGCGAGGAGCCGGCGCTCCCCCGTCCCCTCTGAAAAAGAGAGAGAGAGAGCCGGCTAGCCAGCAGAGGCATGGGTGGCGAGTTTTGTGGTGCCCACGCTCCAGCAACATTTGGAGCTGGAGCGGGTCCCAACCCCCCCGCACGCGTCCTCCCAGCCCGGCCCCAGAGCATCTCTCCCCCGTCCCGTCCCGTCCCAGCCGTGCGCAACCTTCCCTGAGCTCCCCCTGGCTGGCTGCTGCTGCCCTGAGCAGCACGCTCAAACCAGCGGGTGGAGAGACGCCCGGACATGACGTAACGTCACAGCCCAGGATTTTAAACTTGCTGGGCGCTGTGATGCGCCGCATGGCTGAGTTGTGGGTTCGAAGTCCAGGGACAGAGCACAGACTCCGGCCCCACAAAGTGGAAGGCAGAAGGTACGGGAGAGGGAGAGGGAGAGGGAAGAGAAGAGAAGGGGCTTGTGCAGAGGGAAAGGGGAAAGGCTGGGAGAGGAAGGTGCTTGTGCAGAGGCGGAGGGGAAGGGGAAGGCACCAAAGGGACAGGGGTGCAGGAGAGACAAATGGCAGGGGGCTAAGCACAGACAATGAGGAAAAGGGCAGGAGGGGAGGTGTCAGTGGGAGGGGGACAGGGTGATGCTGGGAGGAGAGAGGGTAAGGGCACTGGGGGCTAGAAGGGTGAGGGGAGGTGCTGGGAGAAGGCTTGAAAGAAGGGGTGGGCATGAGGAAGGTTGGGATGGAGCAAGTCATGTGTGAGGGCACAGGGGCATGAGGGGAATGGGGGCAGAGGGTGGTGAGGGGCGGGCATCAGGGAAAAATGCAGCAAAGGGGGCAGAGGCAGTGAGGGAAGGGTGAGGCACCAGGAGGGTGCAGGGCTAAGGGGAGGTGCAGGTGCCAGGGGATTCTGGGGATGAAGCAGAAGGGCAGACACCTGCAGTGGAGGGACCACCATCAGAGGAGAGACGCAGAGCAGTTTTGTAGAGGGAGGTGTTAGGAGAGGGGATGAGGAGGGGTAGCTCACATGATCAGAGCGGGGCTACTGGATAAGTGGACACAGGGAGGAGAGAAGGGCTGGTGGAGGGGGGCAGGTTGCAGGAGGGCTGAGGACAGTGAGAAGGGCAGGAGTCAGGACAGCAGAGGAGGGTGAGGAGTGGAGGGGCAGCAGGCACCAGGGGAGCTGACATGGCAGGAGAGGGAAAAGGTAGAGGTTTAAAAATATTTATTAATAACTTGGGTGGCACATCCAAACAAGCCATATGAACTCAATACTGGTGCACAACACAAAATTCATTTTGCTCATGTGAGGAAACTCTTAGGCTATGTCTACACTGGTTGTTTCTTGTGCAAGAATATCTTGTGCAAGTGTTCTTGTGCAAGAACACATCCACTCTTCCATGTACGAGCTGTGCTTTTGCACAAGAGCATCTATGGCAGTGTGGACACTCTCTTGCCCAAGAAAGTGCTGATGGCCATTTTAGCCTTAGGGCTTTCTTGCTCAAGAAATTCATGTTGCCTGTCTACACTGGCCTCTTGCGCAAGAATAGTTGCTCAAAAGGGCTTATTCCTGAGTGGGAGCATCATAGTTCTTGCAGAAGAAGCCCTGATTTCATACATGAGAACGTTAGTGTACTTGCGCAAGAACACACGGCCAGTGTAGACAGGCAGCAAATTTTTGCGCAAGAGCGGCCGCTTTGGCACAAGATCGTGTCAGTGTAGACACAGCCAAGGGGAGGGAGGAAGGCAGAGGCAGGAAATCAGCACTGGCTCAGCATGTCTACATGGTTTGGTGGAAGGTGCAGGGAAACTGGGCTCAGCTGTGCTGTGGGGGTGACATGCAGGGAACCAGTGCAAAGCTCAGCTGGGCTGAGGTGGATGGGGGAGGGCATACAGAACAGACAGGTAGCTCAGCTGGGCTGTGAGGGGCTGCAGGGAACTGGTGCTGCACTCCCTTGGATTGTGAGGGATGGTTTTGGGGGAAGTGCAGGGAACCTGCAGGGGTGGGCAGCTTAGTTCGGTTGCAGGGGACAGAGGTGCAAAGAAACCTAGTGGGGAAGGAGGGGGCACCAGGATACCTGAAATGACCTCCTCTGGTCCAAAAATTCCTCATCTGGGACCAGTCAGGTCTAGAAGGTGACTACCTAAGTCCGCTCCTCGCACCCTCCCTCGTAGCCAGACACCCTACATCCAGCCTGCTTCAGCACCTTACCGTAACCCAGACCTTGTCCCCTTCCGCCCCCAGCTCCCTCCCAGATCCTGCACCCCATCCCTATCCCGCTCCTTTGCAGCCCTGCCATCCACCCTAGCACCGCCCTGGCCCCAGCACCTTGCCTCACACCCCAGGACTCAGCACCGCCCCGGCCCCAGCCCTGGCCCCGGCCCCAGCACCCTGCCATCCACGCTAGCACCCAGCAGCACCCTGTTCCTTGTCCCAGCACCCTGCCAGTCACCCTAGCGCCCAGCAGGACCATGTCCCCGACCCTAGCACCCTGCCACCTGCCTGTCCCAGCACCTTGCCCCAGCACCCTGCCACCTGGGCCAGCATCCTTCCACCCAGCAGCACCCTCTCTCCAGCCCCAGCACCCACTAGCACTCTGTCCCCTACCCCCACCAGCACATTTGGGACCACATTAGTGAGGCTTGGGGGTTTTTGGAGGGTTTTTTTTTTTTGTTTTTTTGCATCTCACTTGTGTGGCCCCAACTGACTTTTCTGTGGGTCAGTGACCTTTGACTCAAAACAGGTTCCTCACCCCTCTCATATATAAAGACAATGCTAAAACCTTTTGAGTTTGACATAATATTTTATCTAAAAATGAAGCCAGGCCAACAAGCCCCCAAGTGGGACCAAACCCCCATTTCACTGCAGCATCATAACACTCCTGCACCACCTGACCCCAAATCTAAGCCTATCATACACTGGAAACCCCGTCCTGAGCCTCTTACATCCCCACACTCCTGCATCCCCACATCCTCAGTCTTCTGCCACAACATTCCTCCACCATCCACACATCACAAATCTGTGTCCTGAGCCCATCATACTCACAAACTCCCTGTCCTGAGTCCCTCACATATCCAGCCCAAACTCCTGCACCCTCACATGCACAAGCCCTGGCTTGTTTAGCACCCCAACCTTCTACCTGAGCCCAACACTCCCCAGCCTGGAGCCCCCTCCCCGAGCCAACAGCCCCTTCTCCTGCATCCAAATTCCCTCCCAGAGCTTGTACTTCTCACCCCTTCCCACACCCAAATCCCTCATTCTCACCCCACACCTCACTCTCACTAGGTTGAGACAGGTATAAGGGCTGGGGATAGCAAGTGATGGAGAGGAGGGGAACAGAGTGGATGAGGCCTCACAGAAGGGAGATGGGGGGGGGGGTGTCTTGGGGAAGGAATGTGATTTTCATGAATTGGTGGGTCCCTCTCTCCTCCCCCGCCTCCTACCTTTTTTTTTTTTTTTTTTTTTTTGCTTGACAAGCCTAGGAGTTCCTTGAAATTCTGAAAAGGGTTCCTCGGGCAAATAAAATTGGGAAACACTGCTCTACATAAACCACCTCCACAAAAGGAGTAGCTAACAGCGCTGGGAGCACGGAACCTGGCTCATATTGGCACTTCAGTGGTACTATAACTTGCTACATTGCAGTCAAGGGAGGTGGGCTTTTTCACACCCCTGTGCCTGAAAGTTACAGCACTGTGACCTGTCAGTGTAGACTTAGCCTCTGATGTCTGAATACCTTTGAGGATATCCATCTAAGTGCCTGTCTGCATTTAAACATCTTTGAAAAATCTAGCTCTTTTGCCCCAGTTTTGCAAAAACCTAAGCATATGATGACCCTTTAATTCAGAGGGACTGCTCATTAATTTCAAGATAGGAATGTCTAATCTTTGCAAGATCAGGGCTATTGTGAAAAATATATCATAAAGCATTCTACCATGTCAGAGGAAACTGCTTTGAAATTCAAGGTAATTAGATCTTTTAATTCTCACTTACATTTTTCCACAGCACCCTCCTATGAACAGAATGCCCGTAAACACACTCCTTTCTGCTGAAGAGCAGCTGACTAGCTAAGGTTGTGTGTGCTTGCTTAGGTAGGTTTGGGGAGAGAAGAGTCAGCATATACATGTACTGTGCTTTCTATTTTTGACATTTGGTTTATTAAGGGGACACTGTCACCTTACACTTGACCTGAAAACAAGATTTTATAAAACCCAAGACCAAAAGCAAACATTGTGGAAACTTGCCAGTTCCAGTAAAAATGGAACCTTTTAAACAAACATACCCAGAAGTCTCTGAAATCCAAATACTTCCAAAGTAAGTCTTAAAGTGAAACTGACTTCACAGATTTTCATTACTCTTGCAGAAAGAAGTACACAGGGCATATAAAGAGTGGCAAGGTGGATTTTTTTTAATCTTACTTATAATTACTATAAATAATGCAGATACTATTATATTTACAATATATGATTTTTAAATGGACAGCAACCCTTTGAGGTATGCTGAATATATGGTTATGCCTTTGCTAGAGCCACCAACTGACATTAGCACGAGTTTAACTTTTTTAAATTATTATTTAAAGCATCTAGTTTTGAAATTAATCTCATACATCAATATCTGCCTGAATTCTCCTGGCAATTTCTGATTTTTTTTTCCGGCTACACCTTACTTTCTAAGAATAGATACCTAGACTGGGAATTCATTTCAGTACAAAGTGAAGATGCCGGGAGAAATATTTTCTCCCATCTCCTTCAGTTATTAACTATTACTTGGACCAACAGCAGATGGAAGGTTTTTATCCGCTCGCCGCCAGGAGGATTTCAATGGCGACTTTCAGATTCACACACACCTTTGCCAGGGGTCACGAACAGAGCCTTCCTAAAAGACAGGGGCGATCCAAGCTGGTTTCCTTTGCAGTTAGCGGCCCAAAGAGAAGACATCGCTAACTGAAAAGCAGCAGGCTCGCTGCAGGGAATCACAGCCAGCGACGACCGTGGCTACAGTATTGCCAAAAGGAAGGGGGCACATTTGCCCTCAGGAGCTCAGCAGTGCCTAGGGGACGGGCGGGAGCTGCAGGGCAGGCTGTTGCGCCGACTCTGAGACAGAGACAGTCCCAGCGCGAGCAGCTGATGCCCAGGATCCTGCAGAGCCACGGAACGCAGGGGCGACTCCCACGGCCCAGCCGCTGTCCTGCACTGCCCCGGCCGGGAAGCCCCTGCCCGGGTGGGAAGGAAGGGAGCAGCCTCCAGGATGGAGCCAGGAAAAGCAGCCCCACGCGGACTGGGGTCACCCGAGAGCCTAGGCCCCGCGGGGGAGGCCTGCTGCAGGACACCCCCTCGTCCCCGGAAGATCTGCCCAGGGCTCATCTGCCTCCCACCGGCCGCTCCCCCCAGCCCACGCGGGACCCACCTGGCAGCGGAGCGGGGGTTGCGCGGGGAGAACGCAGCCGCCGGCGCTGGGATTGCGCAAAGGAGCCTGCAGCTGCCCAGACAGGCTATTAACAGAATTTGGGGAAACAAGGGGATGCCGCCCCCGCCGGCGGCCAATCAAGCGTGACTCCGGGGTACAACCTCCCCTTTCCGCCAATCGCATCAGACCTCCTGGCGTGACGGCATCGGCGACGTATGGTCCTTCCCATACGCATCCCCGGCGAGCCTCTCCGGGCGGGGGAGGGGCCCTGGCGCTCTAGTGGCGCAGGAGCCTAAGGTCCCCGCAAGCAGAGGGCTGGCAGCACCCTGCAGTGCTGCTGAGATCAGCTGATCGCGTCCAAACCCGATAGCCCGGGGGGGGAGGGATGGAGAGAGCCGAGCCCCCTTTCCCAGAAACGGCTCAGGGGCATCTGGAATATCTGCGTCACTGGGACAGAGAAGACGGGGATTTGGAAGACTAGAAACACATGAATAAAATGGGTGTCAACACTGTATTTTCACATACATTACACGGTAATGGGGATGGGCAAGAGAGACAGGCCGCTGAACCGATCAACCTCCCCTGCTCCCTCTGAGAGGGCTGCCAGATACTTTCCCAAAAAAATCCAGAACATGGCTGAGTTTAAAAAAAAAAAGACCTGGGGACCAAACTTGTTGAGAAAAAAAAGTCACTGCACAATTACCAATCTGACCAGCACAAACTGGACATCTGGCAACCCTACCCTCTGAAAAACATCCTACCCTCTCCTCCCAAAATCCAAGCTCTCTAATTTGCCCTTTTCCCCAC
Organism: Pelodiscus sinensis; assembly: GCF_049634645.1. Taxonomy (NCBI): domain Eukaryota; kingdom Metazoa; phylum Chordata; order Testudines; family Trionychidae; genus Pelodiscus; species Pelodiscus sinensis. The sequence goes on along the minus strand of NC_134711.1, from coordinate 41,833,740 downwards.
CCACTTCACTCTCTACACAAGATTAGTAATATGGGGAAACAACACACAAGTTAGATTCAAATATCAGTGTTTACTAACCACATACAAATACACAGACCTACCTAGGGTGTACATTGTTAATAGTGACAGAAAGTAATAATTAAACAAGGGTTGTAGTGGATTTCCCATCAGTGGCATTTTTTAAGAAATGAACACCCAATCTTGCTTTAAAGATAAGCTCTGGGAATTATATGGTGGTGTTCAATGGCCTGTGTTATACAGAAAGTTGGATGAGATTATCAGAATGGGCTTTTCTGGCAATGGAATCTCTGACTCTGTGATAGGGGTGAGCAAAGTTTTTGTCCTGAGAGCCACATTGGGTTTGGAAATTGTATGGAGGGCTGGGTAAGGAAGGCTAAAGGAGGTTCCTTCCCAAACAGCCAGGCATGGCTCAGCCCCCATCCAACCACCTGCTCCCCGCCCCCTGACAACCTCCCAGGACCCTCTGCCTCCTATCCTCCCCGCTGCTCCCTACAACTGACCATCCCTAGGATTCTCCACCCACACCCCTGGCATACCTGTTCCTTATCCAAACCCCCTGCACCTCATTCTCTGATCCCCTATGGAACCCTCCACCACCTGTTCAACCCCCCTGATCCCTTCTCCCTGACTATGCTTCCCAGAGCACCAGGTGGAGCTGCAGCCCCACTGCTTGGAGCATTGGGGCTGGCAGAGCAGCAACCACACCACATGGGCACTGCAGGAGCTTGGGTTGTGGGGGATAGAAGGGCAGTAGGGCAGGAGCTGAAGGCTAGCTGCCCATATACACAGAACTGCCAAGGAGCTGGTCTGGTTCCTCCCAGCAAGGCAGTTCTAACTCAGTCCCTGATGGGAGCTCGGTAGCCAAACTGAAGGGTCTGATGAGATGGATGTGGCCCGTAGGCCACAGTTTGCCCTCCTCTGCTTTATGGGCTGATCTACAATAAGGATGTAAAATCCCGTTTAATCAGTTAACTGCTTAAAATGGGGTGGAGGGTGCTCCAATGGGCTACAGCTACCTGCAGTGGGCTGCTTTAGCCAGACTGGGGGCCCTCCATAGGCGAGGGCTCCTCTGGCTGGGCTGGGGGCTTGTTGCAGGTGAGGGGGATGGCTCCAGTCCAGCCAGGCCACCGGTTAACCCATAACTGGTAAGCATCACCTGATAAGGGTGAATTTTACTGGTTAACCATTAACATCCCTAATTTGCACTGAAAACTCAACATCGGCATTGCTACAACTCTCTAGGGCAGTGGTCCCCAATGTGGCGCCTGTGGGTGCCATGGCGCCCGCCAGGGTATTTATGTGCGTCCACCTAGTGACCAGGGACGACCCAAGCCACTCTTGCGCCCCGGGCCCCAGGCACCCAGCGCATTCACGGCCCCCACCCTGGGCATGCAGCATATGCACTGTGCAGCCCCCGGGTACGTGGCGCATGCACGGCCCTGCCCTGGGCGCACGGCAGCCCCAGAAGATTGGGGACCACTTCTCTAGGGTGTGAAAAAGTCACACCCAGGAAAAATGTAGCTATGTCCACCCAACCCTGGTGTAGTCAGTGGTATGTCAACTAAAGAATTCGTCCATCAACCTAGCTACCATCTCTTGGAGAGGTGAAACTCCTTCAATTGTAGTATGTGCCTGCACTGACCTGCTGCAGCGTTGCCACTATAGTGTTCTAAGTGTAGACCCAATGAAAAATTAAGGCCTGATCATGGTCTATCCTACACAGGTCTATCCTACACAGGTAATACAGCTTGCATTGACCTAATTTATGCCAGTGTCTTCACTACAGCCTTGCACTTGCTGATGTAAGTGACCTTCTATCTATACCAACATAATAACTCCACAGTTTAGGTTGGTGCAGTGTCTGTATAGGCATGAGCTATTGGCTGTCTTGTCAATTTCCTGGCAGGGTTAGGGATACACAAGAAAGCTGTGTCGCTAGAGGCCAGCAGCCACAACTCTCCTGGAGAGCTGGGTGGCTGGACCTAGCTCCTAGCTGGAAGCTAGGGTGAAAATGGACCTCACTCCCAGCTAGGCGTCAGGGTGAGAAGCATAGGCAGCCGGACCCCACTCCCAACAGGGGTCAAAAGACTGGTTGGCTGAACCCCACTTCCACCTAGAAGCCAAGATGAGAAGCCTGAGCCATTTCCCTCACTCCAACCCCCCCCCCCCTCCAAAACAATGGTTGTCTTGTCAATTTCATGGCTCCAGCGAGGAGTAGACAAGGGCAGCTAAGAATCTGGGGCAGTCCGACCCTGCTTTCCAGTGGGGAATGGGGAGCCAAAGGGAAGAGCAGCCCACCAGGAGCCTAAAGTGCAGCCAGGATTTTGGAAGGGAGCTGCCAGTGGAACTGAGAGCCCACACTGCCTCCCCAAAGTCGGTGGAAGCACTCCTGGTGAGAACTTGCTCCATTGACCTGCGGAGGGCAGTGTGGACATGCACCACTGCACCGTAAATTGACCTAATCTAAGTTGACTTTAGTTTCTAGTGTAGACAGACCCTGAGGATGACATTCATTGCAACTCTGAGTTTAAGGGGCCTCATGGCTTCAACAACAAAAGACAAGTAAAGCCACTAGAGGGCTCCTAAACTAATAAAAGGCATATTAACCATTCCTATTCTGTACACCATTAGAGTGCGATAAACTCTTCCAGGGACATATCATGCAATGGACTTCATGCGGTTTTTGTACTGGTAACTATTCCTGTTAGTTATATTTTATGCAGATATAGCTAAAGTGGTTGAAGTGCTTTGTGTGGTGGATACAAAAGTGTGTTATGGGAATCTATCATATATTCGAGAGAGTTTGTCTGCCTGTCTATGCATCTGTCTGTCTGTTTGTCCAAGATCTCCTCCTAAATGGTAAGATCTAGGTCCACCAAATTTGGTATGCAGCTTCCTCTTAACATAACTTAAAGTAAGGTCAGCGTTTGGTTGAGCCAGAAAAGTGGGATGTTGGAAATGGGATTGCTTCTCAGAAAACCATACAGAAAAGAGTCAGACTCACTATGGAGGTAAAAGGGATTTTCTGGAGGTGCCCTTCCCAACCCACATTCTGGACTGTACCACCTCCGAGCCTCCCACCTCACAGGCACCCTTTATGGAGGGCAGAGGATGCTGAAGCTCCCCCTCCCATTCATACAGGAACATTGCTGGGTGTTCCCCTCAACGAGGGAGAAAGGGGAGAGTGCCCAGTTTGCTAATGATTGGGAGAGCTACTAACTGGGAGGATGCAGGTGGGGAATATGCCAGCCAGCGGCAGGGATAGGAATTAGCCCAGGTCAGGGAGCCAGAGGCCTCTCGATGTGTTTCGGGTAGATTCTCTGCTGAGCCTGTAGTGGGATATGTCTAACACTGACAGGGCCCTGGGCTTGGGCCTGGTGAAGAGGGAGGGCCTGGGCCCCCTACCCTCACCTCTCTTGACCCCCAGACCGGGGGTGTGTGTACCTATCACAATAGAGGCTTGGCCACTGGGCCTTACTTCCCTGCTGCCTGTGGTTCTGTAAACTTGGCCACTGGGCCTTACAACCCCACTAACAGGGGTTGCTATCGAGTAGGCTGCCGGGCCTTACTGAGTGAGGGCACTACAGACTGGGCCATTGAGCCATAATGGCCAGCCAATACAGGCTATAGCCAGGACCAGGTTAGGGGGTAAGGTGCTCCGTAGTGTTGCCAGGTGTCTGGTTTTCGCCCGGACAGTCAGTATGTGTGGCCCCTGTCTGGTAAAAAAAAAAAAACAGAAAATACTGGACATGTAAAATGTCCGGTATTTTCAGTTTTTCTCGGACGGAAGGCGGCAGGGACATTATTCTCCTGCTGCGTCTGGTGGGGCCGAGGGGAGCGGGAAGCATGTAGATTTAAAAGTGCAGTGACCTTATTTTTTTCTTTTCTCAACAACTTTGATCCCCCCTCAACCATTTATTTCCCTGCCATGCTCGGGATTTTTTGTGTAAGTATCTGGCAACCCTAGTGCCCCACCCGGGCTCCCGGGGAAGGAGGGGGAGGGGGGGCTACCCATCCCGTGACACTCCCAAACCAATCTAAGGCTAAGGGCAATTACATTCTGCATTACAAGGGAGTATGAAACAAATAGTAAATTTTGAAACAATTACACAAGCCACATTTTCTTTCACTTAGCGATTCTAAATTATATTTATTAATAGACTTTTAGAGGTTATTTGATCAGATAACCTATCTGTGTATCTTAGAAGTGTGCATGTGTGTGTGTTTGTTCAAGAACTCCTCCTAAACTGTAAGAACTAAAACCACCAAATTTGGTAAACAGCTTCTTCTTATCCTAACTTAAAGTAAGGTCAGGATTTGGTTGTGTCAGGAAAATGGGATCTGCCTGCAATGAGATTGTTTTCCATCACATGGAAAGGGAGGAAGCTAATTGGAGGACAGCGATGGTGCAGAGTAACCACTTGGGGCATTGAGCACTGAGAACAGCTATACTGCAGAGTGACCACTGGGGACAGCTAACAAGAGAGTGGCCAGCTGAGGCCAAGGTGCTCCATCTTTCTGGCCATTGGACCAGGCAAATGTCCCTTCTCCCCCCAGCTACAACCTCCTGCCTTTGGCCACAGTGCTGGAGCAAGGGGGAGTCCCTCTGGAAGTGGGGGAGAAACCTTTGCCAGACTGGCAGGCGGGATGGAAAAAGCCCCTCTGGACTTGGGTGGGGCAGGGAGAAAGCTCCATCAAACCAGAAGGTGTGAGGGAATGGAGAAATCCCCCCAGACCTGGAAGGGGGGAATGGCGAAAGCCCCACTTGACCAGGGTGGAGGAATGTGAGAGAGCCCCCTAGGACTGGAAGGGGGAGAAAGGAAGAAAGCCCCACGGGATGGGGAACCTGGGGAGTGCCATCAGGGAAGGCCTTTGTTGCTTCTCCTCACCCTCTGGCACAAGTCTGGGGAGCACCACTGGAGATGATCTGTGCTGCCCCCACCATTCCAGCCCCCCTCCACCCTGGTATGACCTCCAGGACAAGCCAGTGGGAAGAGTGCACAGCTCTGCCCCCTCCCACTCTGCCTTTGGCCGGCTGCAGGAGAAGCAGGTGGTCAGGGTGCACCTCACCCCGGGGACAAGCCAGCAGGTAGGGATAGTAGTCCCTGATGCCCTGGGCTAATCCCAGGGAGAAGCTGGCTGCCACCCCCACCCTCTACCTTCAGACCCACTCCCCTGAGCTCTCCCTCCTCCCAATCCCTGACCTGATTCCTGCTTCCCCATCCCCTGCCCAGAGACCCTCCTCACCCCAACCCTCACTCTTGGATCCCTCCCCCCACATCCCTGGCCTCCTGCCTTCAGCCCCACACAGCCCCAAGACATTGCCCTGACTCCTGCACACATAGCCCACTGCCCTGAAAGACCCAGGCAATGCCAGAAAGTCTTCTAATAAGATATGAATAGTGAGCTTGGCAAGAATGAAAATGTTAGTGCAGGCAAAACTCTTGTGCTTATTTTACCTATGTACAAAATGCAGCTGAAACATTAACATTCCTCTTGCAAAAAGCATAATTAGTGTCTGACCTAGAAGGTTAATCAATTATAAAGCTGAAAATGATACAATGTTAAGAGTTGCTCCTAATTTTCTGTTCTTTTTTAATAGTAAATGATTATTTATGTATTACATGCACTAGTAAGCGGATACATGGCTGACAAACAAGTCTGCTGTATCCTAACAAAGCCTGGTTATGGTACTAATGCAAGTATGTTAGGAAACCCTTTGTCTATTGCAACCGTGCGGGTGGAAGGTCCTTCCTCTACCCGCCGTTCCTCTGCCCTCCCGGGCATCCCCAAGTGTCCTCAGCGACTGTAAGGCTGCCAACCCGCCGGACAGGCCTAGGCTATCAACGGTCTCCCACTTCGTCTCAATATGACTAAGGCCTTCTCAGCCAGTAAGCAGCTGGGGACGGTAGGGGGGCTGGGACGGTAGGGGGGCTGGGCTGGGCCCACCCCCCCTCCAAGCGCCAGCCCAGGGCCCTAAGGACCAAGATAGGTTCATTGGTCCGGTTGGTGGGGTTAAGACCCATAACGCACCAACCCAAGGGCTGTCCAAAAGCCGCACCCTGGGCCGCATCCTACCTTCCTCCTTTCCTCACGGTTGCTTCCATCTGCTACGTCTGGCAACCTCTTTCTCATGGTGGCGGCACTTCTTTTAAGCATCCTGCCGATGCCACGTCTGATGTGGAGAAGGCTGTGCCACCGATCTCGGCCCCTTCCCATTCCTGCTCTTTAGCATGTGGGCATAGGCCGGCGTCCCCGGGTGCCAGAGCGCCTGTGCATTCACTGCTGGTCCGGAGCAGCTGCAGAGCAGGCACAGCAATGTCAGGGCCAGAGCGACGCAGCAGCTTCTTCCCAGAATGCCAGGGCCGGTGCAGTTGGTGTGCGGGGTGCCAGGGCGGCCCCGTCACACTATACAAAGAATGAAATGGAAAATAAACCAATTACTGGTGAATTTATTGCAGAAAGTAAACCAAACCAAGCCTACTTTCTATTTCTCTCTCTAGAAACACCAATACCCTGTACCCATCTGTTCCAGCCAGCCCATCCGCTTACGTGTTTCAGTGCTCACTGCGCCTGGGAGACGTCTCACCATTGTGTAGCGAGTTCCCAACGGAGCCCATGTTAAAAGGATCCCACCCATGAGGGGACATATTTATCCTCATAACATCCCTGGAAGATAGTGAAGTGCTATTTTCCATATTTTGCAGAAGGGGAATTGAGATAAAGAGGGGACATGAGTTGCCTGAGCTCACCCAGGAAGCCTGTGATAAGACAAAAACTTGGTTTCCAAAGTCCTAGGCCAGAGCCTTTACCACTAGCCCATCATTTCTCTCTGGGACAGCAATTTCTCAGCAGTGCTCACTGAACAGAAGCTCTATGTTGCCCAACCCCTTCTCTACGGCTGTGTCTAGACTGCATCCCTTTTCCGTAAAAGGGATGCAAATTAGCCACATTGCAATTGCAAATGAAGCGGGGATTTAAATCCCTCCCGCTTAATTTGCATAAAAATGTCTGCCGCTTTTTTCCGGCTTGGAACTTTGCCGGAAAAAAGCACTAGTCTAGATGCGGATCTTTCGGAAAATAAAGCCTTTTCTGAAAGATCCCTTATTCCTCTTAAAATAAGGAATAAGGGATCTTTTGGAAAAGACTTTGTTTTCCAAAAGATCCGCATCTAGACTGGTGCTTTTTTCCGGCAAAGCTCCGAGCCGGAAAAAAGCAGCAGCCATTTTTATGCAAATGAAGCGGAGAGGATTTAAATCCCCGCTTCATTTGCAATTGCGATGTGTCTAATTTGCATCCCTTTTATGGAAAAGGGATGCAGTCTAGACACAGCCTACATGTAAAGGGGGTTTTAGAGAATCATGCTGCTCTGAGAGGTCTTGGAGTGATAAAAAAATCCTTGTTTCCAGGCTGTGGAGATTATTTGCAGCCTTTGTCATTTCTGGGTTTGATGGAGAGGCAGTGATGGTGATACTGCTGTTATATTATAGTACTGAGCTATTCCAGGAGCGGTAGCTAGGACAAGAGGTTCAGGAGATTCTGGAGTAATTGTCTATCATTACATGACTGTGGTTTTTCAAACTGATCTTTTATAACCAGATCGGATGTTGTTTATTCTAGATTATGAAACCAATTGGAGTAGCAGCAAGAAGCTATAAGGAGGGCAGAAGTGCTATCCCCTAAAGATAATGTTACTTACTTTATTACTCAGCCACTAGCTCTCTGAGAACTGTACAGCACTCCATACAGAGACGTTGTGGTCCCTGGGAAACAAAGCAAACACAGGCAGAATTCAGGCTTTGAGGGAGCCTGCTGCTGTGTAGTTGTACCTATTTTCTGATTGAAGCGGATGAGAATCTGTCTATTGTGAAATGTGATCTTGATGAAATCACTATTAGCTAGGTACACAGTTTGTAGTAAAACTGTACTCAAAGTCTGTCCTGGGTCCTGTTCTGGTCAACATTTTGGCTATATCTACATTAGCATGATCTTGCGCAAATACTCTTTAACGCAAGAGTTCTAGTGTTAAACTATTTGCGCAAGAGAGCGTCTACACTGGTATATGCCTTTGCGCAAGAGATGTGCTTTTGCGCAAGAGCATCCATGCCAGTGTAGATGCTCTCTTGTGCAAGAAAGCTCTGATGGCCATTTTAGCCATTGGGCTTTCTTGCGCAAGAAATTCATGTTGCCTGTCTACACTGGCCTCTTACGCAAGAACAGTTGCACAAGAGGAATTATTCCTGAGCGAGAGCATCATAGTTCTTGCAGAAGAAGCACTGAGTTCACACATTAGAACATCAGTGTTCTAATGAACTACTGCTTGCAATCAGCCAGCTAAAAGGAAAGAGCAGCCCTGAGGGTGTGCAAGATAATTAACTGTTGATATGTAAATACAGCTCATGCCGGGATGGGGAAGAAATCCGAGGTGTGGTTATGTAAATCCAATCCAGCCAGTGCTGATGGAGGATCAGTTGTTAGACTGGAATGTGGTGTATTGTAACTAATGTGGGCTGTTGTGGGGTCACAAACCATGCTCCCCCTAAATATAGGAACGGTAAAATATGACACCAGTGCTTGCAGGAGAGACACCGTCATTGTAAGGGGGTCTCAGATAAACAAGCCTCCCCCTTCCAGAGTTGAGTGAATGGAGTTGAGGGGAAAGGGCTTGAGCCAGCCTGCTCCATGCCTGCCAGCTGTGAGCTGTAAGACTGGTTCAACCTGCCTCTCCCCCTTCCCCACCCTTGTTCTAAGGCTAGACCTAAAGTAGACTCCATCAGGAGTCTTTTTGTTGTTCCAGTGCAAGCTGGAATCTTTTGCCAGCCCAGGTGGTGGCTAAAGAGTTGAAATCACTAAGAGCTGAAGTCACTGGTTTGGCCTGGAGCTGGCCCCATTGCAGCCAACTGAGTGGCTGGCAGCTAGCCAGCCGGTAGGAGCAGCGGCAGGCAGCCAGCAGAGCGGCTGGCAGGAGCGACCAGCCAGCAGGGGCAGCACACAGGTGGCATCACATCAGGCTCTATGAGGGAAGTCATCAGGATAATGTATCTTGGTCTGCACTGACTGGATAGAGCTGTAAGTGGGGCATTTGAAGTGGGGTACAGAGAAAGTTTGGGTATGTGAATGGGACCCTTACATTGTTGGACTGGTGAGCCTGAGGGGCAAGGGACATTGCTCAATCCATTTGAGCTGGGATGGTTACTCATGGGTTGGTTATGAACTCTGGTTATGGTATTTTTCCCAAGCTAATGCCATGTGACTTTTCTCTCTCTTTCATTAAAAGTTCTTTTCTATGCTCAGACTCTGTGCTTGCAAGTGGGGAAGCATTGCCTCTCAGAGGCGCCCAGGGGTGTGTGAATTTCCCAGGCTACTGGGTAGGGGCTCGAGCCAGTTGTGTGTGAAATGGATGAAAAGGGACCCCTAGATATTGAACCCAGCTCCGGCTCTTGCCAGCGCTACCTGGCAGAAGGGTTTCACTAGCAAGCCTGTTCTTACACGCAGGAGCAGCTGTAACATGCTAGCTGCTCAGTCACATGCCCATGGATTTGCTGCTTCCTTCTGCTCACCTTGTTTGAGCCTTGTCTCAGCTTCACATCTGCCTCCTTTTTTAATCTAAACCCCAAGAATGTCACTTTAGCCTTGTGAGTCTGTAACAATCCAAGGGCGTGATGAGAACATAGTCTGGCAGATCCTTGATTCTAGAGGACATCTCCAATATTTGGTGAACGAGGAGGGCTATGGCTTGGATGAGCAGTCCTGGGAACTGGTGAATCACCTCCATGCCGTAGATCTATTGCGGGCTTTTACAGAGACCAACCTAAGAAACTGGGCCCTTGAGGAGGAGACTTGCTGCTGGGAATAAGGCACTGTGGGCACAGGTACCGAATGGATGCTCCAGGGCAAAAGCACCAATGAAAAAAAAATAGTCAATGCATAGCCAGCACTCATTTGACAGCCAGCTCTCACCACCTTCCCCAGCACTTCCTGCCTACTGGTGACTCTGCCTATCAATTCCCCTCCATCCCTTCCAACACTTCCTGTCCACCACAATCAGCTATGTCACAGGACCATGAAGCTCTGGGAAGGAGGGGGAGGAGCAGGGACAGGGCAGCCAGAGAGGAGGAGGTAGTAAGAGACAGGGACTTGGGGGGAAGGGCAGGGCCTGGGACAGAGCAGGCATGAGAAGAGGCAAGACAAGGATGGGGATTTGGGGCAAGGGCTTGAGTGGGGGCAGGGTGTGGGGCAGAGAGAAGGGAACCCCTGGGACAGGAGGAAGCAAGTACCTATGCCTGCTCCAACTCTTGAGGGCCTAAAAAGCACAACTGAGCTGCATCAGCTAGTCCACTTGATGGACTGCTCTGCCTCATTGGCTTAGTGTCATCTGCAAACTTGCTGAGGGTGAAATCCATCCCCTCATTCAGGTCATTAATAAAGATATTGAACAAAATCAGTCCTAGAACCAAACCTTGGGGCACTCCGCAAGAAACCGACCACCATCCTGACATCAAGCCGTTGATCAGTACCCACTGGGCCCAGCCTTCTAGCCATCTTTCTATCCATCTTACCGTCCATTTATCCAATCCTCATCCCCTTAATTTGCTGGCAAGAATATTGTGGGAGACTGTATCAAAAGCCTTGCTAAAGTCAAGATATATCACATCCACTGACTTTCCCATGTCCACAGAGTCAGTTACCTCATCATAGAAGCTAATCAGATTGGTCAGGCACAACTTGCCCTTTGTGAATCCATGCTGACTATTCCTAATCACTTTCCTCTCATCCAAGTGCCTCAAAGTCGATTCCTTAAGGATCCCTTCTATGATTTTTCCAGGGACTGAGGTAAGACTGGCCGGCATATAGTTCCCTGGATCATTCTTCTTCCCTTTTTTGAAGATGGGCACTACATTTGCCTTTTTCCAGTCATCCAGGATCTCTCTCGATCTCCACGACTTTTCAAAGATAATGGCCATAGGCTCCTCAATGACATTTGCCAACTCCCTCAGTACCCTCGGATGCATTAAGTCCGGATACATGGATTTGTGTGCATTTAGCTTTTCTAAATAGTCCCTAACCTGTTCTTTACCCACCAAGGGCTGTCCATCTTCATCCCATCTTGCATCACTTAGCGCATTAGTCCGGAAGCCGACCTTGTCCGTGAATACAGAAGCAAAGAAAGCATTGAGTACTTCAGCTTTCCCCACATCATCTGTCACTAGGTTACCTCCTTCATCCAGTAGGGGCCCCACACCTTCTCTTATCATCTTCTTGTTAACATGCCTATAGAAACCTTTCTTGTTATCCTTTACATCCTTTGCCAGTCACAATTCCAATTGCACTTTCACCTTCCTGATAACCCCCCGGCATTCTCGAGCTATACCTTTAATCTCCTCCCTGGTCATTTGTCCAAGTTTCCACTTTTTGTAAGCTTTCTTTTTGTGCTTAAGTTCACCAAGGATTTCCCCCGTAAGCCAATCAGGTCTCCTACCATGTTTGCCTCTCTTGCTACACATCGGGATGGTATCTTTCTGTGCTTTCAATAAGATTTCTTTAAAATACTGCCAGCTGTCCTGGACTCCTTTCCCCTTCATGTTAGCATCCCAGGGGATTCTACCCATCTGGTCTCTGAGGGAGTCAAAATCTGCTTTTCTGAAGTCCAAGGTGTTTATTTTACTACTCTCTTTTCTTCCTTTGGTCAGGATCCTGAAATTTACCATCTCATGATCACTGCTTCCCAGGTTGTCACCCACCTCCACTTCCCTTATTAGTTCCTCCCTGTTTGTGAGCAGAAGGTCAAGCTGCGCATAGCCCCTGGTCAGATCCTTCAGCACTTGTACCAAGAAGTGTTACCAGATTTGCCCAATACTCTGGGGTATGCTCATTTATCAGGGTTACCCTTATGGGACTGGGGGAAGGTTAACAGTTCTATCAGTGTGCTGTTGGTGCTTACTTGGGCTCTCATATGGAGCTGAATTCTCCCTGCTGCCAATTCCCCCTCCCACTGGAGCTCTCCTGCAGGAACTAGGTTCCTCAGGATGGGGTTCTTCCCACCTTAGCAACACACACAGACACTCACACACACTAGTCAGAGCACATCTGAGAGGACTGGGTACTCAGCACTCACAAGCTGACCCCCTCATATGTCCCTGGACTCAGCTGGCTGGGTTTCACAGCAATGCCACACTGCACCCTCATGTGCCTTTGGACTCCGTGGGCTGGATTAAACAGCACTTTAAGCTGCCATCCTCATAAGCCCCCAGGTTCAGCACCCCTTATCCCCACTTTCACACCACAGTCATTCACAGGTAAACCACACGATGAGCAAACCCCACAGGATTTTGGGCACTACAGGGATCTTTTGCTTGGGTACAAGAAGCGTTGTTGCAGAGCGAATGGGGAAGCCAAAACAACACCCCTTAAGGAAGAGTGAGCAAAAGAGAAAGAAAGACAGAGAAGCAACCAGCTTAACAATGAAAGTGATTTATTTCTGAGTAGTGAATAGATATCAAACAGTTACAATATTAAATCTAACAATTACAATATTAAATCTAAATTGAAGCTGCTTACAAATGTTAGGTAACCATATAACAGTTTACACAGGGCAGGGTCAGGAGGCTATGCTTAGAGAGAGAGTTGAGAGAGAGAGAGAGAGAGACCTCACCACTCCACAGAGCTTGCACTGATCGGGGTTCCCAGATGATGATGGTAGCCGGGGGTCCAGAGGGCAGGAGAGAAGCAGAACAGAGCCCCCAGCACGATCAGACAGGAGATGAAGAAGTCTCAATGGAACTGATGCAGTTTAAGTCCAGGTATCAGAACAGTTTTCTTGGGGCAAGGATAGGAGTTTTATAGGGATAGTTCAAAGAGAAAGAGGAGAGACAATAGAGACTGATCACACCTGGTTATGGGTGATGTTCCTTGAACGAGCTCACAATGCAACTTGGCAGTTTCAGTCAATAGGATCGTTACTAGAATTGGTCTGATAATGACTAATTTGGGTGTGAGCAGGCCTAGGTTCATTAGCATCTGGAGCAGGGATTTCCCATCAGGCAGTGCTTCTCTGCTTTCGGTGTCCCATAGTTCAGTGCGGTTCCTGCCTTGGAAGAGCTGCTCTCCATTCTGTATGCTAATGAGATGTCCCTCTGTTCCATCCTTAATGTAAATGAGGCTGGGGTGTTTCCTTAATTGTATCACCCTTGTCTGAAGCAGTTTAGGTGTGTCTTCCCTGGCCTTTTCTTTGCTTTGTCTTTGATTCTAGCAGAGGCCTGAGGGAGGGGGATGGTTTTCCATGAATATGTCACTCCCTGACTCCCCAAGAGCACAAGGCTGACAGGCGACCATGTTCTGGTTCCCCAAGAATCACAGAGCTGGTGGGTAACAGAAGTTATCCCCAACATTCTCCAAAATCTTCCTGAATTGCTTGTGTACTGCCGTATTGGTTTCCCAACAGATGTCAGGGTGATTAAAGTCCCCCACGAGAACCAGGGCCTGCAATCTGGAAGCTTCTCTCAGTTGTCCGAAGAAAGCCTCATCTACCTCATCCACCTGATTCAGTGGCCTGTAGTAGATACCAACCACAACATCACTGCTGTTGTTTGCACCTCTAAACTTAACCCATAGACTCTCCACAGGTTTTTCTCCCTCTATATACTGGAGTTCAGAGCAATCACAGTGCTCTCTTACGTACAGAGCAACTCCTCCTCCTTTTCTCCCCTGCCTGTTCTTCCTGAACAGTCTATACCCTTCCATGACAGCACTCCAGTCATGCGAGTCATCCCACCAAGTCTCTGTTATCCCAATTAAATCATATTTCTTGGACTGGGCCAGGGCCTCTTGTTCTTCCTGTTTGTTGCCCAGGCTTCTCGCATTAGTGTACAAACACTTCAGATAACCAGTTGATCGCCCTATCTTCTCCATTTGAATCAGGGGTCCTCCTTTCTTGCTTGTTCCTCTTTGCATTTCTTCACGATATCCAACTTTCCCACTATCCTCAGGGTTTTGGTCACCATCCCCCAATGAACCTAGTTTAAAGCCCTCCTCACTAGGTTTGCAATCCTGCCCGCGAAGATGCTCCTTCCTCTCTTGGTTAGATAGATCCCATCTCTTCCTAACAATCCTTGTGCCTGAAACAGAGTCCCATGGTCAAAGAAACCAAAGCCCTCTCTGCAACACCACCTGCAACCATACATTTACTTTCTCAATTCGACGATCCCTGCCCAGTCCTTTCCCTTCAACAGGGAGGATGGATGAGAACACCACTTGCACTCAGAATTCTTGGATCCTTCTTTCCAGCGCTACATAATCCACAGTAACCTGCTCAAGGTCATTCTTGGCAGTATTGTTAGTTCCTACATGGAGAAGCAGGAAGGGGTAGTGATCCGAAGGTTTTATCAGTTTGGTAAGCCTCTCAGTCACATCCTGAATTCAAGCTCCCAGTAAGCAGTACACCTCTCAATATTCCAGGTCCAGATGGCAGATGGATGGCTCAGTCCCTCTTAGGAGGGAGTCCCTGACCACCACCTCCCGTCGTCCTCTTCTGGGGGTGGTGGTCATGGAACACCCATCCCTAGGACTATGCATCCCATGCCTTCCAGTAGATGGTGTTCCCTTGCGGTTTCTTCCGTGTGAGGTCCCTTCCAAAGCATTTACCACTGCAGAGCCTGTGGATAGAGCCGGAAAGCAATTACTTACCTCTATAGCATCGAGGGATTCCCATGCTGGCCTTTTTCCCCTTCTAGAAGTTACATGTTGCTAGTTCTCTTTTTGGTCCCGTACTGCCCTCTCCAGCTCTTCCGCCTGCCGTGCTTGCAAGATTAAACGCTGCCTTCTATCGAGGAAGTCTTCACCCTCTCTGATCGAGCGTAGAGTCAACACTTGGGCCTCCAGTCCTCTAATGTTTTTCTTCCAAAATAGCAACCAGCTTGCACTTAGTGCAGATGAAATCCGTTCTTTCTTCTGGGAGGAAGACAAACATGGCACATGCTGTGCAGGTAACAACAGCAGACCCATCACCATCCATCGCTGCTGTCCTGGAGAAAGGATTTAAAAAGAAAAGCGAGAGAACCTCGTGCCCTTCCCTCTCCCCTTCCAAACTCCCTCTCTAAACTCCCTGTTAGCACTCACCTGTTCGCAAGCTCCTTGGTCGCTTGGACTGCACCCCAGCCCCTATGCTGCCTATAGTGTGGTGTGTGGGGGGGGAAGGAGAGATGTGCCCTGCCTCTGTGTAGAGGGGGCGTCTGCAGGGAGGGCAGTGTGCAGTGTCTCTCCCCGGGGTCAGGAGTCTGTCATGTGCCTTCAAGCGTAGACGTGTGTGGGGAACAGGCCAGGGCCCTGCATGGCACCCAGCTGGGGCCACATGTCCTGGATGGCACGGCAGATGCACAGGTTGCCACCTGCTCTGTAGTCATCCAGGCTTATGCACATGGTCCCTGGGCTCCTCCACCCCCTCTTCCCCACCCTGCATAAGGGGACCATAATGTCACTCACATGTGGAGGCCTCCCCAGCCTCAGATGAGGCTACTGAAGGGCTCTCCAGTTTGGCTCGGAGGTCCTGGGTGCAGGGAATGCTGCCTGCAGGCTCCTGGATGCCATCTTCCTCCTCTTCCTCCTCTTCCCCTGTGTCAGGGGCAGGGCCCTCTGCCCCGGAATCAATGATGACCAGGGGGCACAGACTGCCTGACCCCCCCAGGACACGGTCCAGGGCCTCATACTGCGGGCAGGCCTCCGGGTAAGCCCCTGATTGGGAGGCCTTGGCATAGGCTTGCCACAGTTCTTTAATTTTGCTCTGCACCTGCTCCTGGCTGCGCATGTGGCCTCTGGTGGCCAGGCTGGCATTCCTGTAGACGGCCGCATTCCTGTGCCTAGTGCGGAGATCATGGGCATTGGAGGTCTTCCCCCAAACCTCAGTGAGGTCCACGATTTCCGCACTAGACCAGGAAGGTACCTGCCTTTTGCGGCCCCTGGCAGGCTCCTAAGAGCTGCCAGCCTGGTCCTGGGGAGTGGTGGAGGGCTGGGTGGCAGTGCGTTGCAGGCTCATTCTGTGTCAGGTGCACGGTCTGCTGGCTGTGTGCTGGCAGGCTTGCAACTGGTACAGGCACTGTGGCCACAGTCTGCCCCTTTAAGGGCTCCGGGGCTCGGGGGAGCAGACAAGTTTTCCTGGTCGTACCCAGAGTGGCCACCAGGGCTCCCTGGGAAGGGCTGGAAGCCCCCTAATTAGAAATAAGTGTCTACACAGCGCTTATTTTGAATTAGCTATTTCGAATTTGATGTTATTCCTCATAGAATGAGGTTTACCAAATTCAAAATAATTGCTCCACTATTTCGAATTTATTTCAAAATAGTGGTTTAGCTGTGTAGATGCTATTAAAGTTAATTCAAAATAACTATTGTTATTTCGAATTAACTTTGTAGTGTAGACATACCCTTAGGAAGAAAAAAAATCAAATGCAGAACTACAAAATGGGGAATAACGCTAAAGAGAAGTACGGCTGTAAAGGGGCTGTAGGTTATAGTGGATCAATGAAACAACCATATGATGCAGTTGTAAAAAAGGCACATATCAGTCAAGGATGTATTAATAGGAGTGTCATATTTAAGGCACAGGAGGTATGTGCTTTGTTTTACTCAGACTAGTTTTGGGCATCACACTTTAAGAAAGATCTGGATCAACTGGAAGGGGTCCAGAGGAGAGCAACAAGGCTGATCAAAGGTTTAAAAACTGGCTTATGAAGAAAGGTTAAAGGTAATTTTTAGTTGTGAAAAAAGAAGACACAGAACCCAATAAGGCTTTGTCTAGACTCCAGGTTTCTTTCAAAAAAACTTCTTCTGAAAGAGAGCACCTATACAGCAAAAGTGCATTGAAAAAGTGATTTGCTTTTTCGAAAGATTGGACTGATTGGATGCTATCTCACATTTAAGCTGTGATTACTATGGACGGAGTAGCCACCAGAGCAAATATGCTTTTTCCTCTTTCGAAAGAACTCCCTCTTCCCTATCCACACACGCCTTTTTCCGAAAGGCTTCTTCTTCATAGAAAGAGGTTTACCAATGTTGAAAAAAACCCTCTGTTCTTTCAATTTTTTTTTTCTGAAAGAACGCGATTGCAGTGTGGATGTAAGTGAAGTTTTTTTGGAAAAACGGCTGTTTTTCTGAAAACTCTGCAGTGTAGACATACCCTACGTCTTCAAATATGTTAAGGACTTTTAATGAAGAGGAAAATCATCAACTGCTCTCCATGTCCACGGAAGATAGAGCAAGCAATGGTCAGTGTTATCTGCACCAAAGAAGATGTAGGTTGGATATTTGGAAAAGCTTTTTAACTACAAGGGTAGTTAAATACTGGTTACCAAGGGAGGTTGTAAAATCCCCAGCACTGGAGAACAAGTTAGATGAATTCCTGTCAAAATGTTCTAGGTTTCCTTAACTTGGTGGGAGAGGCAGTACATGGATGAAATAACCTCTGGAGGTACCTTTCAGCATTGTATTTCTATAATTCTATGAATGTCCCCAACCATAAGGGTAAGTCCTCATCCAACTGACTGCTTTTGATCCCACTAATGGGACAGCACTGGGGTCTGTTATATTAATAACAGAGCAACCAGGGGAGCGAAGCGGACAAGGTGCTGCAGACAGGGGAGTTTGTTGTGCTTAATAGAAGCACCCAGGATCTTTTTGAGGGGAATAAGGCAACACGCCACATTTATTGAACATACATAGATCAATCAATACTTTATCTTATGCATATGATACATTACATTCAAGCACTCTCTCACACATACACATGCATACTCAGTCTTGTTACCAATAGTTGCTCCCCCTAACTACACTGGCCAGGTGAGTTAGATGGAGGAGGGGTGGAGTCAGGTTTCTGCCAATCCAGATTGATGATCCCATGTTGACAAGATGAAAACCCGGGGTCCCTCTGCAAGATGCCTCATATTTATCCCCCTCATTCAGCCAGTTAGTCACCACCTCGCCTTTTTTTAATGCTGCTTCAAAGAGGGACCTTCCAAGGGCAGACACTTGCTGCTTGACTCCCAAGGCTGTCTGTATGTCCAATATTCTTTTCAATGAGCTCACTTCACAAATCTTGTTGCCTTTGGATCTGGCTCCCAGCCCCTCTCCACCCTTGCAAATGCTGCTGGAGATGTTCACCTCTCAAGGCTTCTCCATTCACACCTCATTCATTTCAACAGAACAATCAGTGAAAGGGAAGAGATCTATTCTACTCCTAGAAAAAAAGTCATTTTCCTATTCCTATGGCCTATAACATAAAGCAGTGGTCCCCAACCTTTTGGGGCTGCCAGGTGCCCAGGGGCAGGGCTGCTCACACGCTGGTCACCCGGGGGCAGGGCCGCGCTAGTGCCTGGGGGCGAGGCCACCCATATGCTGCGTGCCCGGAGCTGGCACCACCTATGTGCTGAAAGCCTGGGGCCAGGGCCGGCACAGACCTCGCGCTGCGCACCCGGGGGTGGGGCCGCCTAACCACTGCGTGCCCGGGGCCGGCACTGACCATGTGTTGCGCGCCCGGGGCCGGCGCTGCCAATGCGCCCTGGGGCTGGCTCCACCCATGCGCCGTACACCTGGGGGCGGGTCTGGGCCCGATCACTTGGCGGGCGCACAGAAATGGCCCAGCGGGCGCCATGGTGCCCGCGGGCACCACATTGGGGACCACTGACATAAAGGGCTTAATACAAAGTTTCTATGGTCTATAAGAAACAAAGATCTATACAAGATCTATCTATATAAAGACTTATAAAGTTTCTCTTAATACAAAGTGATATGAGAATGATACATGGTTATATGGAAATGTTGCAGAGGTTTATCCACAAGTTTAAGAGGGAGAGTGAGAGATTCTGCCACTGAACAGACTGCCAGGTGAATGTACTAGGTTTTGGTGTAAGTGAGTTTGCTCAACAGTTTGAATTTTAATTCTCATTTCAGGTGATTTCAGTTTCAGTTACTGTTGTAGTTGGGATTGTAGCTGGGAGTGTTTGATCCTTTATTCCCTTGATTGTCTTTGATCGGCCTTCCCCTGTGTGGCTAACAAGGGGGTAGGCCTGACATAGATGAGCAGGCTTTAAAAGCCAGAAGCAGAGCAATCAGGGGAGCGAAGCAAACAGGGGAATTTAAAAGGTTGTCCTACTATGATCAGGAAGACCCGCCACACCTGTTCCAGCACTGCTTCTGTCTTCTCCGTCTGTGCCTGTAGCCAGACAGATCACCTGACTGTGGATGCTTCTACCTTATGGTGTGGTTTTGCCGAGACTGTGGCTTGCAATTCCCACTTACTGAAATCCAGGCTGAGGGGACCATACAATGTGAAAGGTGCCTGCTGGTGGAATCTCTTAGGAAGCAGGTGGGAGAGCTACCGGAGGAGGTGGCTAGGCTGAGGAGCATCCGAATCCATGAGCAATTCCTGGACAGTATTAATGTGGAGGCAGCTAAGGTAGCTGTCCCACTACACAATACTGCTCACACGAAGAGGAGATGGCTCTGGGAGACACTGGCAGCTGGTCACTTCTGGCAGCAGAGAGTGCTCCACTCCTGCTCCCAACCCTCCTACCATGGTACTGGGAAACCGTTACACTCTTCCTGATGCAGGAGATAAGATGCTTCTCCCCTACAGCAGAGGAGGAGAAGCCTCATACCCCCAAGGCTGGGGGGGTCTGCTGCCACCACTGCGAGGAGGAAACGTAGGGTAATGGTGGTCAGAGACTCTCTTCTGAGGGGAATGGAGGCGCCCATCTGTCGCTCTGACATGCCATCTCAGGAGGTATGCCTGCCAGAGGCCCGTATCCAAGATGTTACAGAAGCACTGTTGAGGAGTATCCAGCCCTCTGACTACTACCCCATGCTACTCATCGATGTGGGCACTAATGAAACTACAAAATATGACATTGAGTGGATCAAGAATCACTACAGGACACTGGGAGCATGGGTGAAGGAATTTGGAGTGCAGGTGGTATTCTCTTCCATCCTTCCTGTCAAAGGTAGGGGCCCAGGCAGAGACAGGTGCATTCTGAAGATGAATGCCTGGCTGCGAAGATGGTGTCACCAGGAGGGCTTTGGCTTCCTCAACCACAGGATGCTGTTCCAAGAAGGACTGCTAAGCAGGGATGGGGTTACCTTTCAAGGAAGGGGAAGACCATATTTGGATGCAGACTGGCTAACCTAGGGAGAAAGGGCTTTAAACTAGATACAACAGGGGCAGGTGACCAAAGCCCACAGGTAAGTGATGAACATGGAGACCTGGGAGATGTGTCGGAAATGGGAGGGAGTGTGGGCTATAACAACAGAGAAAAAGGAGGGACAAGGCAGAACTGGGAGGCAAGATCAAATCAATATCTTAAAAGCCTATATACAAATGCAAGAAGTATGGGTAATAAGCAGGAAGAACTTGAAGTGCTAATAAATAAACACAACTATGACATCATTGGTATCACAGAGACTTAGTGGAATAATACACACAATTGGAATATTGGCATAGAAGGGTACAGCTTACTCAGGAAGGATATGTGGGGGGGAAAGGGAGGAGGTGTTGCCTTATATATTTAAAATGTATACACTTGGACAGAGGTGGAGATGGACATAGGAGACAGACATGTTGAGAGTCTCTGGGTTAGACTAAAAGGGTTAAAAAACAAGATGATAGTATGCTAAGGGTGTACTACAGACTACCTACCCAGAGAGAAGAGGTGGATGAGGCTTTCTTTAAACAACTAACAAAATCATCCAAAGCACAGGATTTGGTGGTGATTGGGGACTTCAACTATCCAGCCATATGTTGGGAAAGTGGGACACAAACAATCCAATAAGTTCTTGGACTGCATTGGAGTAATTTTTTTATTTCAGAAGGATGAAAAAGCTACTGGGGGGAAGCTGCTCTAGATTTTATTAACAAATAGGGAGGATTTGATTGAGAATTTAAAAATGGAAAGCAGCTTAGGTGAAAGTGATCATGAAATCATAGAGGTCATGATTCTAAGGAATGGTAGAAGGGAGAACAGCAAAATAGAGACAATGGATTTCAGGAAGGTGGATTTGGTAAGCTCAGAGAGCTCATAGGTAATATCCCATGGGAAGGAAGACTACAGGAAAAAACAATTGAAGAGTTAGCAGTTTTTCAAAAGAAAAAGACAAGGGCCCAAAAGCAAGCTATTCCGCTGGGTAGGAAAGAAAGAAAGTATGGCAAAAGACTTCCTTGGCTTAACCCAGAGATCTGGCATGATCTCAAAATCAAAAAGGAGTCATATAAAAAGTGGAAACTAAGACAAATTACAAAGGATGAATATAAGCAAACAATACAGGTATGCAGGGGCAAGATTAGAAAGGCAAAGGCACAAAACGAGCTCAAACTAGCTAGAGACATAAAGGGAAACAAGAAGATTTTCTATAAATATATTAGAAGCAAGAGGAAGATCAAGGACAGAGTAGGCCCATTGCTCAGTGAGAAGGGAGAAACTGTAACAGGAAACTTGGAAATGGCAGATGCGCTTAATGACTTCTTTGTTTCAGTCTTCACCAAAAAGTCTGATGATGAAGGAATGCCTACATAGTGAATACTATTGGGAATAGGGTAAGTTTAGAAGATAAAATAAAAAAGAACAAGTTAAAAATCACTTAGAAAAGTTGGATGTCTGCAAATCACCGGGGCCTGATGAAATGCATCCTAGAATACTCAAGGAGCTGATTAAGGAGGTATCTGAGCCTTTAGCTATCATCTTTGAAAAATCCTAGAAGACCGGAGAGATTCCAGAAGACTGGAAAAAGTCAAATATAGTGCCCATCTATAAAAAGGGAGATAAGAACAACGCAGAAAACTACAGACCAGTCAGTTTAACTCCTGTTCTAGGAAAAATAATGGAGCAAGTAATTAAGGAAATCATTTGCAAACACCTGGAAGATAATAAGGTGATAGGTAACAGCCAGCATGAATTTATAAAGAACAAATCATGTCAAACCAATCAGATAGCTTTCTTTGATAAGATAACGAGTCTTGTGGATAAGGGAGAAGTGGTGGATGTGGTATACCTAGACTTTAGTAAAGCATTTGATTTGGTCTTGCGTGATCTTCTTATCAATAAACTAGGTAAATACAATTTAGATGGGGCTACTATAAGGTGGGTGCATAACTGGCTAGATAACCATTCTCAGAGAGTAGTTATTAACGGTTCACAATCCTGCTAGAAGGGCATAAAAAGTGGGGTTTTGCAGGGGTCTTTTTTGTGACCGGTTGTGTTCAATATCTTCATCAATGATTTAGATATTGGCATAGAGAGTACGCTTATTAAGTTTGCAGATGATACCGAGCTAGGAGGGGTTGCAACTGCTTTGGAGGATAGGGTCATAATTCAAAATGATCTAGACAAACTGGAGAAATGGTCTGAGGTAAATAGGATGAAGTTGAATAAGGAGAAATGCAAAGTACTCCACCTAGGAAGGAACAATCAATTTCACACATACCGAATGGGAAGCGACTGACTAGGAAGGAGTACTGCAGAAAGAAATCTAGGGATCATAGTGGACAACAAGCAAATATGAGCCAACAGTGTTATGCTGTTGCAAAAAAGCAAACATGATTCTGGCATGTATTGACAGGAATGTTGTGAGCAAGACATGAGAAGTCATTCTTCCTCTCTACCCTGTACTGATTAGGCCTCAAATGGAATATTATGTCCAGTTCCAAGCACTACATTTCAAGAAAGATGTGGAGAAATTGGAGAAGGTCCAGAAAAGAGCAATAAGAATGATTAAAGGTCTAGAGAACATGACCTATGAAGGAAGACTAAAAGAATTGGGCTTGTTTAGTTTGGAAATGAAGACTGAGAGGGGACATGATAGCGGTTTTCAGGTATCTAAAAGGGTGTTAGAAGGAGGAGGGAGAAAAATTGTTCTCCTTGGACTCTGAGCATAAGATAAGAAGTAACGAGCTTAAACTGTAGCAAGGGAGGTTTAGGTTGAACATTAGGAAAAACTTCCTAACTGTCAGGGTGGTTAAACACTGGAATAAATTGCCTAGTGAGGTTGTGGAATCTCCATCTCTGGAGATATTTAAGAGCAGGTCAGACATCTATCAGGGATGGTCTAGATCAGGGGTCTCCAAACTACGGCCCGGCCCGCGAGGCCCTCTCATCCGGCCCGTGGAGACCTTTTTGTCTACGGAAACAATTTTGGCATCCAGGAAACAATTTCACCATTCACACTAATACAGGTGTTCATGTGTAGTGTATCAATGTGTTATTAAATAATAACTGAATAAAATAATATTAAATAAATAATTAAAAACAACATCCATGTTTTGATTGTTTTTTATTTGGACCTCAAGTGTGTAGTCGGCCCCCGAACTGCTGTTTGATAGTTAATGCGGCCCTTGGGCTGAAAAGTTTGGAGACCCCTGGTCTAGATGGTACTGGGTCCTGCCGTAAGGGCATGGAACTGGACTTGATGTTCTCTCGAGGTCCCTTCCAGTTCTAGTGTTCTATGATTCTATGAATGTTTCGCTCCTCTGAGCACCCAATAAGTGGTAGTCTTAGCAGATTTTCTTCTTAAAAGATCAAAGGTGAAGTCCTGCCCCATTGACATCTGTGGCAAAACTCTATTGGCCTTAATAGGACCAGGATTTCATCCTGTGTCTCAAATGAATGGAATAATCAGAATCCTGAAAAGACTTTTCTGCAAAATATCTTTACCAAGCAGACTTTATTTTCTGTTTTAATTCTGGTTTGGTTCCGCAAAGATCAAGTGGCTTCCACAAAGCTTTTGTGACTTTAATCGGAATGAGGTTATTGAAAAATATGACATTTTAATTCAAAGCAACTACCTGTGGCAGCTATTGACTACCACTGTGAATACAGAGTTCACATCAGAATAGTAGCCATCACAGAACATTACAGAACACATTGTTAGTCAGGTAGGGAATCTCTATTACAGTGCATTGTCTTGCCCAACAGGGGAAATCAAAGTCCACAGAACTTTAGATCAGAAATGGCTCAGAAATACTCTTCAGTAATAGCCACTAAGCTAAGAGTTGGAATGGATCTTGTCACACTTGTATATATTGAATATTGCTGTAGTAACATGTACATCCATTGCTCAGAAAAAAAATTCATATTAGGTTGTTTGCAACATCTTTTCCAAAAATATATCAGTTTGGATTTCAATTTTAATTTGTACCGTAAATACTAAAATCTTTCAAAAATATGTTTAAATTGCAATGCAAATTATTTTAATAGAAAATGGCAACCTATGAAATAATTAAATCCAATTAACAAACTGGCTCCTATTAAGAATATATTATTTAGATAATTGCAAGCCACTGCTGTGCCTTATAGATACAAATTAGTCTCATTTGTGAAAATGAAATAGTTTTCAAGGCCTCCATTCTGAAAATATTTTTGTCCTATTTTCTCACACAGTACCACTCTCCAGATGCAAGATCAGCTTGAGGCGTTACAAAACATTCTGACAGGGCTAAAGGACAAGAAAGAGATTTAGCAGTTCCAAAAAAGGCTTTATTAAGTGAATACCATCTACGCTTAATAAACAAGAATCTTTCTTACAAGGTTTACAACACTTACACACTCTGGCATCTTAAAAAAGTAAGGATCAGTGGGTGAGCCTGGGGTCTGTGAGAAATATAAATACAATAAGAATCTTTCCTTAGTTCTAAGAATTAGGCTTGTCTATATTCACATTAGTAAGGCTCTCAAGTCAATACTAATCTTCTATTACGTATCGATCCTTAGTGTGAATATAATCAAAACCTCGGCTTTTCCCTGAAAGAATAAGGATTTAGAGCTTAAAGAGTCCATTAAGCAATTAGGCCATAGAGGCATTAAAACTGCAACCTTACATAGGAAGCTCTTTCAATATGTAATGGTTCTCCCTGCCTTATCTCAGCCAACTGCCACATGTCTCAGTCAGAAGTCACTGATCTCCTATAGTGAAACCAAAACAAAAACAGCAGCTTATTTGCTCTTATTTAGCACTTTCCAACTTCAAATTACTGAAGTAATTGACTAACAACTTATTTTCCTAACAACAGTGTGGTGAGAATAGTGCACTATCTCCATTTTATAAAGGGAAAAATGGAGACATAAGAACAGCCATAGTGGATCAGACCAAGGGTCCATCTAGCCCAGTGTCCTGTCTTCTGACATTGACCAATGCCAGATGCCCCAGAGCAAATGAATAGAATAGATAATCTTCAAGAGATACATCCCAGGTCTCCCATTCCCAGACAGATTGAGATTTGTCAAAAATCACACAGTAAATCAGTGTCTAACCCACAGTTACAGTTCAAATCTTTCTGTCAGTCTCTTGTTTATTCTTACACTGGACTGCTTGAGCCAGATTCTTTTGGAAGCTACAAAATCATAGGTAATTTAAAGATTATTATAAAACAAAAATGAAAATGGGGTATTACATGTGTTGATAGGTCCCACACTAACCAAGTTCAGAGGAACAAATTTGGAACAGAATTAAATTTTAATTAAATTTATTTTAACTTACATTTTGTGTATATATAAAAGTTATTTTTCCTTCTTAGTAAAATCTTTATCTCTTTGTTCACTAATGCTAACCCTGAATACATCATTGGGGGACTCACAAATGCCACTGGTT
Source organism: Pelodiscus sinensis (assembly GCF_049634645.1). Lineage (NCBI taxonomy): Eukaryota > Metazoa > Chordata > Testudines > Trionychidae > Pelodiscus > Pelodiscus sinensis. The sequence continues at coordinate 41,808,105 of NC_134711.1, read as the reverse complement.
GCCATTGGTGTCCACAATGTGACTTTGAGGTTTACAATATGACATTCTGGGATTTTTTTTGTAATTATAGTGTAACCCACACACCTTCTGGGGTGTCTAAACTACAAAATTCTAGCAGAAAAAGATATACAAATTGCAAACCACAATTTGCATATCTTTTTCTGCTTTTCTTTCGAAAGAGACTTTTCTGACAATTGGCCCATCTATACTGGGCCAAATGTCAGAAAAAAAAGCTTCTTTTGGAACATCCCTTCTTCCTTGTAGAAAGAAGTTTACAGGGATACTGAAAAAAAATTCTGCTTTTCTGAATTTTTTTTCTGAAAGCTGATGCATTCCTTGGATACAGCAGAGCTTTTCCAGGATTCTGGGAAAACTCCGCAGTCTAGACGTACCCTGGGGGTGGTGTACTCTCCCATCTATTGGCACTGAGATACTTACAGAGAGAATAATGAGTCTGCTCTACAGCCTAAGCTGAGAGGCAGTTGGCTTTTAGCTCATATAGTAGAGGCTCATGCACTAACCCCTGGAGGTCCCAGGTATGGTTCCGCTTGTTGGAGTTACAATAGCACCCTCCTGCCAAGACACAGTCCACTTTGCAGGTGGTTCTGGCCAAAAATGTCATATGCAGCAGGGAAATTCTCTATTGTCCTAGGGGCAACTGTTCCAACCCCTCCCAAAATAACCCACAGGCTACGTCTACACTGGCCCCCTTTCCGGAAGGGGCATGTAAATTTCACCTATCGTAGTAGGGAAATCCGCGGGGGATTTAAATATCCCCCGCGGCATTTAAATAAAAATGTCCGCCGCTTTTTTCCGGCTTTTAAAAAAGCCGGAAAAGAGCGTCTACACTGGCCCCGATCCTCCGGAAAAAGCGCCCTTTTCCGGAGGCTCTTATTCCTACTTTGAAGTAGGAATAAGAGCCTCCGGAAAAGGGCGCTTTTTCCGGAGGATCGGGGCCAGTGTAGACGCTCTTTTCCGGCTTTTTTAAAAGCCGGAAAAAAGCGGCGGACATTTTTATTTAAATGCCGCGGGGGATATTTAAATCCCCCGCGGATTTCCCTACTACGATAGGTGAAATTTACATGCCCCTTCCGGAAAAGGGGCCAGTGTAGACGTAGCCACAGAGAGAGAGAGAGGAATAATACAGTGAATATAATAATACAGTGAATTTTTATTTACAGAGAGAAAAATGGAGGCAAATAACAGGATGATAAGGTTGAACAGGGTAACATCTGACATGGGCACCGTGTACCACAATGTAAAAGGATAGAGGCCAAGAGATGCAGCTAGACTCAGAGTTGACAGTCACCCTGCCCCCCCCCCCCCCCCCCATCTCTCTCTCTCTCTCTCTCTCTCTTTCTCCTCTGCTCCCCTGGAACAATCAGGGCTTTCTCTTCCAGGAGCAAGTCATCCTCTGCCCCTCAGGACAAGATTTTAAAAGGGACATGCTAGCTATACCATGCATGGATTACATTTGGAAAAGGTTAAGTAAAATGTATTTCTGTGAAGAAAACTACAACCTAGTTAGTGGGGGCCTTCAGCACAGAATTTAGCATTCAGGGACACCATTTCAGATGTTGGAAAGGGGCCTTTGCATGCTGTGATGGAGGCAGACTGAGGAGAGCAGCTTCAGTGTTACTGAGAAAGTAGCAACTCTGAGGAGGGGAAGAGGGGGAGAAGAGAGGACTCAAACCTCATCCCTCTTCCCCCCCCCCTTTCCTGGAGCTACAAAGCCCTAGGCTGCATCTAGACTGGCAAGTTTTTCCACAAAAGTGGCCGCTTTTGTGCAAAAACTTGCCATCTGTTTACACTAGCCGCTTGATTTTGTGCAAAAGCACTGACGTTCTACTGTCCGAAATCAGTTCTTCTTGCGCAAATGCTTTGATGTTCCCTTTCAGGCAAAAGCCCTTTTCCGGAAATGTTTTTGCGCAAGAGGGCCAGTGTAGACAGCTAAAAACTGTTTTGCGCAAAAAAGCCCCGATGGCGAAAATGACGATCGGGGCTTTCTTGCGCAAAACCGCGTCTAGATTGGCTCAGACGCTTTTCCACAAAAAGTGCTTTTGCGGAAAAGCGTCCATGCCAATCTAGACACTCTTTTCCGCAAATGCTTTTAACGGAAAAACTTTTCCGTTAAAAGCATTTGCGGAAAATCATGCCAGTTTAGACGTAGCCTAGTTGTTTGGCAGATAACTTAACAATTAGCTGACAGAAGCACTGTACCTAATTCCTATATAAAAGAAAGAAAATTAAACAAATATTAGATCCACTCAGCCCTAATTCTAACATATTCTGACATCTTGTGGCAAGTCACATAAAGGACACTTAACTTTACAATTTTAATATATATTCTTACTTTGTTACTATCTCTGTGGGGGTGGGGGAGAGAGAGAGACTGACTGTCAGGATTCCAAGGCTCCCTATCTCAGCTCTAGGAAGGGAGTGGGGTCTAATGGGTTAAAGCAGGGACATATATTTGTGGGCTCTATATAAGAATGGCCATACTGAGTCAAAGCAATGGTCCATCTAGCCCAGTATCCTGTCTTTCAATTGTGGCCAATGCCAGATGCTTCAGAAGGCATGAATGGATGAGGCAATCATCAGATTATCAATCCCTGTCACCCATTCCCAAATTCTGGCAAGCAGCAGCTAGGGACATCATCCCTGCCCATTCTAGCTAGTAGCCATTGATGGACCTATCCTCCTTGAACTTATTTTATTTTTATTGGAGCCCTGTTAGACTTTGGGCCTTTCCACTATCTCCTGGCAAAAAGTTCCTTATTCTATTTTTCCACAGTATTCATAGTTTTCTAAACCTCTAACATATAGCCCACCTGTAAGTCATTTCTTTTCCAAGATGAAAATGACTTTTCCTGTCTTATTTATTCCTTTGCTAATGATCTTCAATATACTGTTAGCTTTTTAGACAGCCACTGCACACTGAGTAGATGTTTTCAGGGAACTATTTGCAATGATTCCAAGATCTCTTTTTGAGTGGTAACAGTTATTTTAGATTCCATCATTTTTGTAAGTATAGTTGGGATTATATTTTTCCATGTGCATTAATCAACACTAAATTACATCTGCCCTTGTATTGCCCAATCACCCAGTTTTGTGGGAGCAATTTGTAACTCTTTCCAGTAAACTTTGGTCTTAACTATTTTGATTAATTCTGTATCATCTGCAAATTCTACCCCTTTTTCAAGATCATTTATGAATAAGTTGAACAGCACTGATCCAAATGCCGACCCCTGCAATGCGCCCCTATTTATTTCTACTCTTTCTATTAAGTGGAGTACCTGGCAATGTTTTCATGATCATCTAGCAATTGTTCAGTTACTTCAATGCCAAGCCTTTTGTTATCTTCATCCCCATATCTTCCTCTATTATAAACAAACTCCCTGACCCAAAGGCAAAGATGGAAACAGCAGCACCAGTTCTGTGGCATTTAAGAGCTGCCTCTGAAGCTAGGGCATGTGTTTTAAGCAGACCTCATGTATGAAATCCAGGGGCTCAAATTCATTGGAGGTTACAGAACCTCATAATCTTCCCCCTCCTCCCTATGGCACCCTTATCTGTATTTACTTCCAGTTTCATTTTTGCATTGAAGATCAGCTCTAAAGTGGACTGAACCCTAGATTAAACTGGAGTAAGAAATCTTGCCTTCCAAAAAGGGACAGGCAACAGATGACCTCATAAATCTTTTGCATTCCTAATTTCTCTTACTACATACAAAAAGAATATTATGGTATACGACTGAATAACCTTTGGTGAATAAGCAAGCTTCTTCTGTTTTCTTCTTCAGATGTGAACAATACCAACGTCTGGAATAATGCTGATTAATTTCCATTCTGATTGGCTGCCTGAGCTTAGGTAAAGCTAATATTGACCTCTGAGCCAATCAGCTATAATATGTAATCTTTTTATGCATGCACAAAAGACTTACTAACTATGCTATTTCAAACCAGATGGTCCAGCAAAATGCAAGACCAAATAAAGTGTATAAAGATTAAAAATGCAGCTTAGTTATTCATTTAAGCAAACTGTAAAAACCAGCCAGACTCACAAAAATAAGGTCTGAAGCCAGGTTTCCCAAAGTTTAGGTGTATTCTGATTAGGCCTGTCAAGAGATTAAAAAATTTAATCGTGATTAATCATACACGCCTCCCCTTTGAAACATCACTGTAGCATTTCCAAGGGGCAGAGCAAGGCAGAGCCCGGAGTCAGCTGGAGTCCCCAGCTGACCTCGGGCTCAATGCAGCGCTGCCCCTTTGAAGCACCAGAGTGGCATTTCCAAGGGGCAGCACAAGGCATTCCATGCAGCACTTCTCTGGAACCCAGGGTCAGCTGGGAACTCCCCAGCTGATGCCAGGTTCTGGGAAAATGCCGCACAGAGCCCAGGATCAGCTGTGGAGTCCCCAGCTGACCCTGGGCTCCACTGCCCCTTTGAAACATGAGGACATGGCATTTCAAAGAGGCAGCTGCCACACAGCTGATCCCCACACAACTGATCCCAGCTGTGGAGTCCCCAGCTGATCCCAGGCACCTCATTGCACTGCCCCCATTAAAGCATTGGAGCGGCACTTCAAAAAGGCAGTGCAGCATTAACACCTGCAATTAACGCATTAATTTTTTAACGCGTTAATCCTGCCCTGCATTAATTGCAGGCATTAACTCATGTGAATTGACAGCCCTAATTCTGATCACATTGTTATTTGGGTCCATTTACAGTAAAGTGACAAATGCATAAGGACTTTTTTACACCAAAGTAAAAGTTTTATTCACCAAATGGCTACATTAAATACTTCCAAACACTCCTTTTCATTAAAAAGATGAAAACTGTGTGTGTGTGTGTGTGTGTGTGTGTGTGTGTGTGTGTGTGTGTAAAAACATTTGTAAGCATGCATGCACGTTATCTGTGGAGGTAAAGAGTGGGCGAGATATACACAGAGAAATCTGAACTTTAATCACTATTCAAATTTACTTTTATTTCTTTAAAATTTAGAGAGGATCTTAAAAATGTATCTGCATATTTACAGAGCTAACCACATTTCTGTGCCCTTTCTGGTAGCTCTTAAAGCACTCCCTCAGGTCTCAGACCTCATGACTGGACCTATCCTGGGATGGATTTTTCCAATGCTCCCATTCTTAGATGGGGCCCTGATCTATAGGTATGTCTACGCTACAGGACAAAATTGAATTAACACACACAACTTCATCTATGTTAATTGCATAGCTGAAGTTGAAGTAGCTTAACTTGGCTTTTGGTGCTACACTGCAGCAAGTTGAAGGAAAAACACTTCTTTCGACTTCCCTTACTGCTCCTGAAAGCAGGATTACCAACATTGACCAGAGTGCCCCCCTCACTTCGAAGTAGCTGTCTTAACTAGATTGACAGCAGCAGTTTCGATCTTCCTCTGCAGTGTAGATGCACTCTCAGGTGCCTTGTGTAACCTCTGTTCTTATGCTGCAGGTCTGACTACATTTGGGTATCTGGGGTTCTTCCCTTCAGGAGTCTGTATTCAGTGATCAGACAGACTGCCTTCTTAAAACAAAAGTATTGCTTGTTGTAAGAGTAGGAACAAAATATTTGGAGAAATAAGTTTTTAAACGCCAAACTGCCTAGATACACCAGTCTTACGTGAAGTTCTTACCTATCCCTGACAATAACCTAAGACAGCATAATATCTTTAAACACCTCTGTTGGGGTCCTGTATTTGTTTGTTTCTTCAGAACAACCATTGCCTTTCCCTTAATAAGCTGCCAGAGTTCTTCTTTCCTTCTGTGTTCACAGGCTCTTGCTGTCCCAGTTCAACCAGTTTTGTATGTTGGTTGGAGAAAAGGGAAAATAATCAAAGCTAATAATTCTGGCATTATTCTGGAACAACTATTTAGTATCCTCTGAGGGGCTTAGCCCAAACCATTCTTCTCTTTTCTGCCTGTTTTTCCAGAGTCCTGTGGAGTTAAACCAATTCTGTAATAAAGAAACACCACAGCAGCCAAGCCAAAATATGCAGTCATAAATTATTACAAAGCAGCTCCAATTCTGTGACCATATCAGTAGAAAATCTATGAATCCTAAAATGTTTTGTGATTTATATATTTTGGTAAAATATTAATATTCCTGTAATTGAGGCAAAAGCGGGGTATATGTATTTATATAGAATGCATACACACGCATATGATTTTTAAGAATATTTTTAATGAAAAAATGTGTTTAAAAGTATCTAGCACAGACATTTTGTGAATAAACATTTTTCTGCAAATTACAATTCTATATGAATTATCCTGTAGCAGTCCAAGGATTAAAGAGATCATATTATGTTTATGAAATCAAATCTTTGTGTCCCTGGGTTGTGCATCACATGTTATAAGATAATGAACAGTTCCATAGCAACAAAAGACTAGCACTAAACCATTACCTTGATTTTGCTTCTTGAAGGGAAGAAACAATAAAACAGAAGGCAATAAAACCAGAAATACCAATCCTGAGCTTCAGACCGTAGTAGTGAGTTGAACAGGGCTTTTTTCAGATTTTTTTAAAATCAGCAAAATATTTATCAATTTTCTTTTAAAAGGAAAGAATGTTAGAAAGTAAGAATGTTAGAAAAAAAATCTCCTGGGGTTTACAACTAAATGTTATTAAGTAATTTATAAAGTCATCCAGGCACTTAACCAAATTTCTTAATTATGGGAGGGTGTGAAATTCAGATTTAGTTGTAGTTCTGACAACACTCAACAAAACACAGGGAAGTGACCAGCTTTGAAGGGGTCCTACGATGGAGAAAACCATTGTGTACTCTGCAACTTAACCTAATATAATGACCAATAAAATAGTAAGAGATGCTTATGGTAGAGATGCTTATTGATTAGAATCAATGTAATGTAACTTAATACTGGCCAATAAGAAGCTACAAAAATTCTCATTTTATTCAAAGCAACCATGAATTAGAGCAGTCCTTGGGGCTTCTGCAATTTACACCACAAACTGAACCCCACAACACAGATCGGAGGTTCTGCTGAAATAGCATTAGAATTCTGGTAAGGCCACATGGACTCTGTGGAGATAAATACTATGGAAGGCTGGGCTGACAGTTTCCCTCATGGCCCCTGGTTGGTCCGGGTATCCTCTTTAAGCCTAAGGGTACGTCTACACTAGCTCGTTAGTTCGAGCTAGGTAGGGTAATTAGAGCAAGCGGAGTTGCAAATAAAGCCCAGGATTTAAATATCCCGGGCTTCATTTGCATGTTCCCCGGCACCGCCATTTTTAAATCCCCCTTAGTCCGAACTCCGTGCCCGCAGCTACACGCAGCATGGAGTACGTAGTTCGAATTAAAGATCCTAATTCGAACTACCGTTACTCCTCATTCCACAAGGAGTAACGGTAGTTCGAATTAGGATCTTTAATTCGAACTACCTACTCCATGCTGCGTGTACCCACGGGCACGGAGTTCGGACTAAGGGGGATTTAAAAATGGCGGCGCCTGGGAATATGCAAATGAAGCCCGGGATATTTAAATCCCGGGCTTTATTTGCAACTCCGCTTGCCCTAATTACCCTACCTAGCTCGAACTAACGAGCTAGTGTAGACGTACCCTAAGAGAGGAGTTACAGGAACTGTCTGTGTAATGTGGTGGACTTACCTGCTAGTTTGTAGTGGAGACCTGTCTGCTCACTCCCATACATCAACCTCAACTCAAATTGTCTCTCAAGGGAAGTGGGGAAATTGCCATCTCTTGGGATATTTAAAAATAGATTGAACAAAAAAAGGAGGCAATGTAATATAGGGAACAAATCTGCACTGGCAGAGAGGTAGGCAAAGTGATCTAATAGGACTTTTCAGACTCTCTCAGGGTATGTCTACACTACAGAGGAAGATCGAAGAAGCCGCTGTCAATCTGCCAGGGTTGAATTAGTGATCTAGTTAATACAGCTAATTTGAAGTGAGAGGGGCATTCCAGTCAATGCTGGTAGTCGTGCTTTCATGAGGAGAAAAGGGAGTTAAAGGAAGAGTGTTCTCCCTTCAATTTCCTGAGTGTAGGCAGTGCCAAAAGCCAAGTTAAGCTACTTCAACTTCAGCTATGCAAGCAATGTAGCTGAAGTTGCACATCTTAACTCAACTTTATCCTGTAGTGTAGACATAAGATACAAGCCCGGCCAAAGAGTTTGTGGGGCCCACGGCGGCATGTTGTGGTTTGCTGTGCTGCATGCCTGGGCAGCTCCCAGTCAGGGTGGTGAGTGAGTAGTGGGAAGAGTGGGCACCAAGAAGTGCAGGGCCCTGAAGGCGTGGGGCCCAAGGCTCAGAGACTCAGTTTGCAGATAAACACTAAGTTAAAATAGGGTTAAGATGGAGAATACAGACAGTCCCCGAGGAGCGGCGGCGCTACTGGACCAACCCAGCAGCACCCCAGCTGCTCTGCCCCAGGCGTCCCCAAGTCAGCCGCTGCTGAAACTGACCAGTGGCTGACTACAGGAAGCCCCTTCCCTGGGCTTTCTGGAATCAGCCGCTGATCAGTTTCAGCAGCAGCTGACTTGGGGATGCCTGGGGTTCTTAAGTTAAATCTGTATGTAAGTCAGAACTGGCGTCCAGATTCAGCAGCGGCTGAATCTGGACGCCAGTTCTGACTTACATACAGATTCAACTTAAGAACAAACCTACAGTCCCTATCTTGTACGTAACCCGGGGACTGCCTGTATACGTCAGCAATTTGAGTGTAAAATAAACCCTCCTGGTTCACCCTATTAATCGCACAGTATCTTTGCCTATACAGGCATTTCATATGGCAAGCTAAAGAAAATAATTTTCAGTTCTGCAAAATTGGAACTAGATCATCCAACACTCATAATAATTGCTCACTGTGTTTGAAAATGTGGAGAAATCACTAACACCACAGAACAATGTTCTGCAATGAAGCATAATCTAGCATTAGATTAGTGTTATGGAAAATATTGTCATAATGAAAATCACAAAACAATGGATAGGGAATTCCTCCTTACAATGAATGTGCTTGTCCAATGAAAAAAGAGATGAAAAAGATGCCAAACATTTTGTCTTGTGTAAAACCTGTGAACAGTTGGGAATTTTTCTGTATCTTTCAGAAGGGGGTGTGAGGTGTGCAACAAGAGAAGAAAATATTCACAGTACAACATTTATAAGTGCCAATATGTTTGCTCAAAGCTTGTGTCCTGTTACTTTGACACTTCAGCTCAGCAGTACAGACTATTTCCACTTGATGGCACCAAATTTTATTTTTTAAACCTCAACTCAAAACAATGGCTGAGCAGCAACATAATTTGGAGGAACTGGTTAGAAAAAGTTAATCAAGATCAGTGGCTCCTGCTGAGCAATTACAAACTGCTGAATAAATAAACACTGTATTTAAATGTTTGAAGTTCATTATAAGGATCAAATTTAATCCATCACAGTGGCTTTGCTCTATCCTGTTTGGCCATGACCCACTAAATATATGGTTTCATGTGCGTACATGGGACACCCCCTTTTTTTGCATTGGTTGATTGAACAGAGATTCAGTATATTGGGATAAATTCTATCCCCACTACCCTGGCTGAAACTCTCACTGACTTTAGAATAAACTATGTCCATGTACATGGGGACAAAATAGCAGTCAATCTGATAAGGCAAGGGCAGGCTAGTTAGGGTCCATGGACCAAATCCAGCCCACCAAGCTGCCAGATCCGGCCTGCAGACAGGCCTGCCAGGACCCTCAGACACAGAACAGCCAACATTGCATTAAGGAGCTGGCTGCTCCCTGTGGCTCTCTGCTCTGCATGGTTTCTGGCCAATTGGAGATGAGAGATTTTGCTGGTGGGGCAGGAGCAGCCCACAAAGCCTCCCCTCATCCCCAGCAAAGAACCACATGAAGTAGCCAGCCCTTTGGAGCAGTCTGGCACCGCAGCAGGTGGGGAGCCTGTCACTGGGTCCTGCAGGAATGCCAACCAGGAGGGCCTAGGAAAGCACCTCTCTGCTAGAGCTTGACTCTGATACCTCCCTCACCCCTCCTCTTCCCCCGACTCCCTGCCCTAGGCCACCACTCCCTCCTGCTCCAAGTCAGCACCCAAATCCTCTTCACTAGCCCTCCTCCTCCTCCTCCTCCTCCAGGTCACAACTCTCTCCCAGACCCTGCACTCCCTTCTACATCCCACCGCCAGGCTAGAATCCTCTCTTGTACCCATACCCCCTTCTTGGACTCTTCACCCCATTCCCCTGCCCCAGATCACAACCCCCTCCTTCACTCAAACTCCCTATCAGACACCACACCTTCTCCTGTACCCCAGTCCTCTAACTTAAGCTCCTTTCTACACCCACCCTCCATCCTAGACCCTATATCCCCTCCATATTAAAATGCAGCCCTTCACAACTTACCAAAATCTTGGTGTGCCCCCTCCATGTTAAGGGTTAAATATCAGCCCTTTTCTGTCGATCAATATTTAAGTTACTATTCAATGGTATATTGTCCTCTCAGTAGCCTTATCTCTTGCTGAAGCAATCCCATTAAACTCAGTGTTTGTAGAGCAAACATATTATTTATTATAAATCTTTATTTCTCAGGATGTTTCACTAATAATTATATTCAGTGTATTCTAAGCATGAAAACTCTGATGAAGTGAAAATCAGTTTGCCTTCTACATTGTATAAGGCCAGTTAACATAATGCTTGAAGATTTCTCATCCTTCAGAAAGCTGAATCACATTTTTGAAAAATGTTTCAAATATCTCATGCTGGGTAACAAAATGAGATGATTCTAAGTTTGTAAAATTTAATTGGCTCTTTTTAAAGAGAATTATCTGCAAAGATACTGCAACTGTGCTAGCGTTCTAACTAGGTGCAAACACTGTGAGTCTGAGGCCTCCTCCACACTCTTCCCTCCTGCAGCCTGTGCTCCTCCCTCTAAGTTGCTACAGTGAGTCACATGCTGAAATTGTAATTTTTCTATCTGTCCAACTGTGACTATCCGTATTTCTTATTACACCCCTTTCTATCATGAAAGACAAGTGTATAAGATGTCTGCCATAATTCCCAATTTCTTTAAAGGAGCCTTTATTTATCAAATGCCTCTCCCAATCTTTATTTTCTGTTCTTATGACCACACTTTTTTTTTTTGGTGGTAGTCATACAATTTAGGGGTGTATTTGTCTCAAACTTAAGTCTTCTCATCTGCCAAGCACAGTCTCAACTGCAACACTCACTAACATTTGTATGGTCAAATATCTGTAAATATTTCCATTCTAAATCTCATACCTAGAGGCTTAGCTCTGTACCTTTAATTTTCAAGATGAAGCATGGCATGAAAATGAATCCACATTTCCAAATTAAAGGAAACAAACATCTCAACATTTAGCTGAAAGAAAAAAACACTGTTTGGTAAAATGTTGTGAATGTAATTCCTTTAGTCCATAATGTGGATGTGCATGTGTAATCCTGCTACCAGGCAGAGCCAGTTGCAGCCAGGCCCCAGTTCAATATCTAGGATTTCCTTTCCATTCATGCAACACAGAACCACCTCAAGCTCCCACACAATAACCTGGGAAATTTGCACACCTCCCCTGGGTGCCTCTGAGATGCAATACTTCCCCACTCAAAAGCACAAAGTCTGAATGTAGAAAATAATCTTTTAATAAAATGAGGAAAGTAACTCAGTATTAATTTGGGAAAATACCACAGACATGGTTGATTAATATATTCCATGAGAAAAAGACCCATCCCTAAGCAGACTGGGCAAAAATCCGTTGCATGTGCTTGACCCTTCTTTGCACCCCACTCACAGTTTCTGACACAGAATTCTGAGGTGCGTCTGCAGAGTTTACCTCCCTAGGTGGAGGGGGGAAGAATAAAGAAACACATTACTTATTCTGCTGCTCGGGCACTTGTTCAGCACCCCTTTCTGCCAGCCACCTCACTGGCTACTCACTAGTCACTCCTGCTGGCTGCTCATTGCTCTAACTACATCTCTCCACCAGCTGCCCTGCTGGCCACTCATCATGGGTCTCAGCCACTGCCTTTCCGGCCACTTGTTGCACCTCTCTGCTGTGACCTCTGCACATCCATCTCATGATAATCTCATAATTTTCAACTCTTTGCAGGATGGACAGAAATACTACCTAATCTCAAGTGATTTCAGCTCTCAGTGATTTTAACCCCTACCAGAACAGAATTCAGCTGTGATTGAGCATTTAACATAACAAAGAGGCTCCTAATGAAACATATTTAGCTCTTTGTTTTTACAATGCAGGTGAAAAGGTTAAACCACTACAGGAAGGACCCTTGGGAAGGTTTTCAGCCTCCTGGAGAGGATACCCCTCCCCATCTATCTTACTTTCACAGGGCTCTGACATTTGAGCCACTGGCTTAATGAGGTTCTTTCACCTCATTTGGGACAGGTTAAGCATAAGCAAAGGGAACACCAACCAAAGGGAGCAATGTGACTTCTCCTTGACACGCTCATGTGACTCTACCATCCCCATGCTGGAGCCCCCTCACTTTCCCCAGCCCGTCCCTTCCCCAACTTACATTATCTGGGGTGGTGAGTGGGAGGGGAGTCTCTGTCCTGCTGTGCTGTACAGACAGCAAGCAGTATCCCAGGCAGCATGGCCAGAGGTGTGTGGGAGAGAGCAGCTGCCTCGCTTCCCTTCCCATCCCACATTATCTGGGACAGGGAATGTCTCTGTCCTGCACCACACTGGGAAGTATCTCCTCCCAAGAAGCCATCCCATCCTATCTTTTCCTTTCCACATCTCAGCACATTACCTGGTGGGGGGACTCTATCCCGTTGCACTACACTGCACTGGGCAGTGCCCTCTCTTCGGCAGAGTGGCCAGAGACTGGGAGAGTGTAACAGCCATGCAGCATAGCCAGGAGAGGAGAGGCTCTGGTCCCACCTCTTCCTTCCAGCTTTTGTTTTACTGGCTGCTGGTCCCGTGCTCTCTCCATGGAATTTGAGGAGGATCATGTGACCCTTTGGGCCTTTCCCACTCATTGCCCATAAGACCATATTTCACTACCTCTGCATTCAGTACTAAGGTGATTTGTAACCCAACACCAGCCAAAATTGATCACTCTGCAGAACTGTATTTACATAGTTACACCCAAAGTCTCTCCTCCTCCCAAATAGCTGTCAGGGAAGAATTCATTCAAACCCTGCTTAAACATGCATGCATGTTCATTTGCTTAATCAGGGACTAAGGGAGTGTCTGAAATTCAAACTGGAAGTGTAAGTTCCAACTCAAAGAAACATATCCATGCTAATTCAACTGAGCTAGCACAGGTATGGTTCCTTGAGCTGGAAATTACACATTTCAGCCCAAAGTGCAGACATATGTATAGGAAACTATTGCTTAATAGATTTAGTAAATGATGTTGTTCTGACATCTGGAGCTGAAAAGCAAAATAAGCCTCTTGCCTGGCAAGGATGTTCCTGGCTCACCTGGCCACCCAGGTCCACAGAGGAAAAAGGAACTTGGTTTCAAACTAAATAAAACAACCTTTTTTTATTCAAATACAACTTTCCAAAGGTAACTTCTGTTCAATTTTTGGCCCAGTTAACAGCTCATTCCAGAGAAGAGTCAATCTGGCATCTTTACTGTTTTGGCCTTTATTTTGAGGCCTAACGTTGTGCATAAGACTTCTCCTTAAAAGCTTCTTCAAAGATTCCTGGCTGATTCCTTCTTAAAGGCATCCTACTGGCAAGCAGCCCATTTCTCCTCCTCCAGGTAAGGAGCCGCATTTTCAGAACAGCTCAGCTCCCAGTTAGGCTCTGCCCAGCATTCAGAAGATCCCACTGAGAATGGGGAGGATTGGGAGTGGGTAGGGGCTGACCGCTTTTTTAAAGTTTTGCCCCATATGACATGCCCAAGATCATAGTAAAAATCTATAGGAGAACCAGAAATTGAATTCCTTTCCTCAGACTTAGTCTAGTGTCATATGCACAAAACTGCCCATAAAGACAAAGACTTCCATTCTTATCACCACTCATCAGCAGGAACCTCCAGTTGTGCTCTGACCAGAGAAAAAGACTTAAGAGGTGAAAACATTCTCCTATTTCCCACATAGACCGAGGAAACTCAGAGTATTATAGCTTCCTCCCAGCTCCTCCTTAACTTGTTGCTTTTTACATCCACTCAAAGGACTTAAAACACTGGCTTGAACCTGGCACGGTGCCTGTTTCCACATTCATACATGCTCTGCCAATACAGCTCAGCGCTGGCCTACACACCAGCATGGTTGTTCTGCCCAGAGATTACCAATGGTTCTGAGCTGAATGGGATTTATATTGTAAACAAATGTCCCATAGGAGCAAGGCTGTGACAATGAAACTCATTTGTCATGTGTGAGCTAATCTCATTTGAATCCAGATTTACCCTGTACGTAAGGCTAATCCACAGTGTAATTTAGCCCTGGCTTTTTTATTCAAAATAAAAATTAAACTACATGTGTCACTAAACTTAGAAAACCAGCTTTTGGGTATGTCTTGTTTATGCTGTGTAGTACTAAGCTAGAAAAGAGGTATAGTGGATTATACATTATTTTTATAGATTTCATTCCTCCTCACCCAAAGGGTACGTCTAAACTACAGGGTTTTGTTGACAGAAGTTTTGTCGACAGATACTGTCGACAAAACTTCTGTCGACATAGAGAGTCTAGACTACATTCAGTTCTGTCGACAAAGCAAGCTGCTTTGTCGACAAAACCCTGTAGTCTAGACACAATCCTACATGCAATAACACCTTCTGTCAACAGAACTGTGTCGACAAAAGGCGTTATGCCTCGTAAAATGAGGTTTACCAGCTTCGACAAAACTGCTGAGTTCTGTCGACGTTATGTCGACAGAATTCAGCGGTATTGTAGACGCAGGTATAGTTTTGTCGACAAAAGTGGACTTTTGTCGACAAAAATCTGTAGTCTAGACACACCCTTAAATAATAACTCTGCCTGTCCACAAAGCTGTTATGACATGTCAAATGGACGTGCATCTCATATTGCCTACATTTCACAAGCAATCAAGTTAGTCCCAAAGTCACCTCTGTTACACACACATTTGGTGTCCAATCCCCCACCCCATTTTATTATTGAAAAGTGTTTACATCAGAAATAAACAATCATCACACTGAAGTTATAGAAGGAGTCACCCTAAAGGAATGAACCTCTGAATTTCTGCATGAATAAATGTTTGTGTCCCTCATCTTTGGCTTTTTGTCACACATTGAATCCCACATTTAGACTTTCTCTTTGCCATTGAGGGTATTTATGGAATCTTGAACTCTGAACCTGAAAATCTGTCCCAGGTCCAAATCATTTGATGCCAGAGCAAAAAGTATACAGAACAAAAAGGAAAAGAAATTAGCATAAGTATATTAACTCTAAGTGCCTGCCTGCACAGGGAAAAAACTCAAAGTACCGAGGGCAGAATAGATAGTGCTCATTAGCTACTCCTACTCTGTAGAAGTGTATTAAGCTAAAGTGCACAAAGGCAGAGTGAAATCAACTTAAGTTACATCAGTAACCATATGCTGTACATCCATTACAACATTCCTTGTGTCGGTAGCGTGAATCCACTGTCAGTGCTCTTGCTTTGACAAAGAGAGCATTGCATCATGGATAGCTATCCCACTATGGAACTCATCTCCCTCTGTCCTTAGAAGATCTGGGAATGGATTGCACTGTATCATGGGGGCACGTTCACCATCCAATAAGGAGTACAGGATCTGCCGAAAAAGCTTCCCACTGTCAGTAGAGCCGCAGCTAGACTTTACTTTCACTTTCGAAAGGACGCATGCTTGGCACAGTGCCCAAACGTGAGTATGCAAATGAAGCCCGGGATATTTAAATCCCGGGCTCATTTGCACTTTTGAAGTGCCTAATCTACATCCCTCTGTCGGCAGAGGGGTGTAGTTTAAACACACTCATAGTGATCAATGGCTCAATGTCTAGTTGGAAGCTGGAGTGCCATAGGGGTTGGTCCTGGGTCCGGCTGAGTTCAATATCTTCATTAATGATCTGAATGGGGGATGGACTGCAACCTCAGCAAGTTTACAGATAACATTAAACTGGTGGGAGAGGTAGATACAGTGGAGCATAGGAATAGGGTCCAGAGTGACCTAGAAAAATTGGATGATTGGGCCAAAAGAAATCTGGTGAGGTTCAGCCAGGACCAGTGCAGAGTTCAGTTTGGGTGGAGGAATCCCATGCACTACTACAGACTGGGGACTGATTGGCTAAGTGGCAATTCCACAGAAAAGAACCTTGGGATTATAAGAAACTGGATATGAGTCAACAATGTGACCTTGTTGTCAAGAAGGCTACTAGCATATTGGGCTTAGAAGAGCATTGCCAGCAGATTGAGGGAAGTGATTATGCTCCTGTATTCAGAACTAGTGAGGTCACATCTGAAGTACTGCATCCAGTTTTGGGGCCCTTATTACAGAAAGGATGTGGATAAATTGGAAAGAGTCCAGCAGAGGGCAACAAAAATGATTGGGTAGTTGGAGCACATGACTTAAAAGAGAGGCTGAGGGAATTGGTCTTATTAGTCTGCAGAAGAGAAGAGTGTGGGGGGATTTAATAGCCACCTTCAGCTACCTGAAAGAGGGTCCAAAGAGGCTGTTCTCAGTGGTACCTGATGACATAACATGGAGCAATGTTTCAAATTGCAGTGGGGAAGATCTAGGTTGGATATTAGGAAAAACTATTTCAGGAGGATGGTGAAGCTCTGAAATGGGTTACCTATGGAGGTGGTGAAGGCCAGGCTTTACAAAGCCCTGACAAGAAAGATTTGGTTGGGGTTGATCCAGCTTTGAGCAGGGGGCTGGACTAGATGACCTCCTCAGGGCTCTTCCAGCCCTAATATTCTATGATTCTATGAATTTTCTGGAGGGATCAGAGTCTTTCATTACAGACTTTTCAGGACAGAGAATATGCCTTCTGTGTGTTTGTATAGTACTCAGAACAGTTTGTACAATGCCCATTTGGGAGTTTAGGAGGCTACCAAAACAAAAATAATCAATAGTATATTAACTTCCCTTTTGCATTTGTGAATCAGCTATTTATGCAAATGGAAGAAAGAAAGGCAAACAAGTTACTAACCTTGGGTTTTCTCACGGAATTTGAATTGTTTGCCTCCTGTGTACCTGACACAGACAATAATTGCTCACTATATCAGATTTCACATAGACAACAGGATCTATGAATTACTTTTATAATCAAGATTTTCCCCTTTGTCTGGTTTTCTGCACTTAAGTTTCTTTGTGTTAGGCTGAGGTCTTAGACTTTTACAATGGAATAATACTGATCATGGCTAACAAACTCAGATTACTTCTTCCATGAAGGGAGTGATCTGCCATGTGTAAGCCAGCATTACAGCCAAATCCAGTGCCATAGTTCCCATCATCCATTGCAAGAAGTATGTCCTTTTTAATTAAAAGAGTATAATTTAAAGAGTATCTTATTATGACCCACTTTTGTTTTTAATATGATCAGATACAAGAAAATGGAATTAGTAGTCAGATTAGGATTTAAAAACCCACAATGTTCCATTCCATCTGTTCTCCTTGACAACAACTTCCTACATTGGTGTGAAGAAGATTTCAAGACTGAAATAACCAATATAATAATACATTCTGGGCTATTAGGTGAATAAATTGAACCCTTAAGTGTTTTCTGATTAGAGATTTCAAGAAGATCACATCCTGATGTGAGAAAACACCAAAAAAAGAAAAAAAGAAAAAAAAACAGCATATCATACTTACATCCAGAGTTCTAAAGTGAACTTTGATCTCAACCTTGAATTGTATAAATTAACAGACAGGAACGCTGATATATTTCTCTTCCAGGATCTAAGAAAATGAAAGCACTTGAGTTAACATCAAACTCCCAGACCACATATGAAGTCTCATTTTTTAAATCTGTTTCTCAGACTGAATAATAGGCTGTGTGATATAGTATAAGTTCATTAACAACCTTTTTACACTGCTACTAGTGCTAATAGCTAATGACCCATAAAAGCAACACTCTGCTTCTTCAGATGGAGTCATTTTAAATTTAGCTTTAATTTGTTTAGACCTGAATGAGAAGCTGCTGCCTTAGTGCTGTACTACAGCTGTTGCAATTAACTGAAGTATCACACTGTGCAAACATGGCTGATTGCATTATATATATATATATCTACAGAGCATTTATATTGCATAGCTATGCATCAAAGAATTTTCAGTTCTTTCATAAGTATAATAATGTCCTGACCCTGCAAAATACTTGTTGAACTGCAAAGTATCAGCATTGGCTATATTAGACAGAATCAGAAACAAATTCCAAAAGGAACCCAAGTATTTTCCTATGTAAAAGAGCACCTGTAATTTTAGAGATTGATTGTGACTATTTTGCCTGCAATTTACTCATTTTCAAATTTTGCTTAATTAGAATGTATTAGAATGCCACTTCTTCATATGGTTGTACAGTAGGTATAACCTCTTCTCCACCAGGATATTAATCTTTCAAAATATGCATACTATGCCATTTCAAAAATATACATTTTGCCCCAGTGGGAAGATTTAATAGCTAAATTCCCACTACAAATCAACCTTTTAATAACGCCCCAATTGTTTATTATTAGCTAACTTCTTAAAATGTGACAGAATACTATACATTTAAATAATACATCAAATTTCTTTTTATTGGATATTGGTTCTCCACCACTGCAAAGAGATAGCAAATAGTACTTGTATAATTCAGATTATAACAATAATGAAAAGGTAAAAGTTTGTGATATAGAAGGTAAGGGACAGAAGATCATCCAAGTTGATGGTGTACATTTTTTCAGACTGCTGAGAACCATGGGATGAGGATATACATTTGATATAGAAAAGACCATAAACTGATTTCACTTTCACAGATGTCTTGTAAAGTAGGATAAATTATCTATCCCCAAAAGCATCTCATTCAACTGTCCAGTTCAATTTCTATTCAAGTCAATAGACATTTTTCTACTGACTTTAATGGGAGTTGGCTTACACTTAAGTAAAAAAAGAGAGCTGTCTTTATAAACTTGCTAAAATTTCTGTTCAAATAAATTAAAGTAATGATAGAGTTACTAGAATATTATTATGTTTACACCAGTATTTAAATGTCCCAACCAGATTAGGGCTCCTTTGTTCTTGATGCTATACAGATCTAGAAAGAGACAATTTCTGACACAGAGGCTATATCTAGACTGCAGGCTTCTTTCGAAAGAGCCTCTTTCGAAAGATCGCGTCTAGACTGCAGGCGGATCTTTCGAAAAAGAAATCCGCTTTTTCGAAAGAGAGCACCCAGCGAGTCTGGATGCTCTCTTTCGAAGACAGCCTCTTTACATTGAAGAACGCCTTCTTTCGAAAGAGGAGCTTTCAAAAGAAGGCGTTCTTCCTCGTGAAATGAGGTTTACCGCCATCGAAAGAAAAACCGCGTTCTTTCGAAATAATTTTGAAAGAACGCGGCTTGAGTCTGGACGCAGGGGAAGTTTTTTCGGGAAAAGGCTACTTTTCCCGAAAAAAACCCTGAGTCTGGACACGGCCAGAGAGTTTATAAGCCTAGTCTAAAACAATTTGCAACAGGTGGGTGAATGAACAAATGTGGAGATTTTATTTATTCAAATCTACATATCCAGGTAAATACAAATACAAGCAAAAGTCTCTGCTCATCTGAGGAAGTGAGTTTTGCCCACAAAAGCTCATGATTATATATATATATATATATATATGTTAATCTCTAAGGTGTTTTACAGGGCTACTAATTTTTAAAGTCACAGACTAACACAGCTACCCCTTTGAGGGTATGGCTACACTGAGGGCTTTTTACGAAGAAGGTATGCAAAATGCGCTCACATTTGCATATCTTCTTCCGCTTTTCTTTCCAGAAGAGGATTTTCCAATATTTGGCCCGTCTACATGGAGCCAAATGTTGGGAAAAAAAACCCTCTTTCAGAAGCCCCTGTACACCTTGTTTTACAAGGAATAAAGGGGCTTCTGAAAGAGGGTTTTTTTCTGATATTTGGCCCTATGTAGATGGGACAAATATCGGAAAATCCTCTTCCAGAAAAAAATGGAAGAAGATATGCAAATATGAGTGCAATTTGCATACCTTCTTCAAAAAAAAAACATACTGTAGCTGTACCCTGAGACTGACAAGCAAATATAGAATTCCTATAATCACCTGTCTTGAAATACTATTTGCTTTGATTTTGTGCTCAAGAAGTCAAAACACTTGCCTGTGTCATGATGAGTTTCTACTTTCAATAATAATATTTCAAAAATGCACTAAAGAAATGCTAGTTTCCTGCTTACACCAAAACATTTAAGAAGTTTCAAGAACTCAGCCAGATGAAGTCATGCAAATTAATGTTGAATCATGCACTTCCCTTTTTAAACAAATCACACAATATAGAGCTCCTGTAATCAACTGTCTCCTTCCTGCACAGTTATTTTTTCTAACCAGAGGGCCCAGAACTTTTTCGTTTTAATGCAGCATCATAAGCTTCCAAACACAGGATTCCTGCTCCGACATTATCTGCAGGAGCTTCAGCTTGCCATACTGGCGGTCTAGGCTCTAATAATTCCCTCTGATAAGATCTTTAGGCCAGAGATCATGCCAACTTCTATGGGCTTGTCTCCACATACAGTGCTGCAGCATGTTAGTGAAGATGCTAGGACACTGATGAGTGAGAGCTTTTCTCAGTAGCATAGTTAAGCCACCTCCCCCAGAGGCAGTAGCTACTGTCAACAGGAGAAGCTTTTCCGGTGACATAACACTGTCTATGTGGATGGCTTAGGTCAGTATAACAACATCACTTGTGCATGTGGACTTTTCACACCCAGAGCAATGTAATTATACCACTACAAGGCTGAGGAGCAGACCTGACCTAAGTTTATACAGGGCCTAAAACAGCACCACTTTGTGTTAAGTAAAAATTATTATCCTGACTTTGCCTTCCTGAGCCTTAGTAGCCCCTTCTGTAAAGTGATTTGCATCCTAGTTATCCCCTCTGGTGCATGGCATGCATTTGGCAAAATTGGTTGCCAGTACATGCAAGCCTCTGAAACGGGTATAAGACATGAGAAAACTGCTACTTATGTTCCTGGAGAAACAAGGCTATTTGGGGAGCTCACTAGAAATAATGGGTATGATCAGGGCTTAGTGCCTTACCCGGCATCATCCTCTGCAAGAGAAGTATATAAAAAGGGGAGTAAATAAAAGCTACTTAACATAGCTTAGTTTTAACACAATCCTTTCCCAGCCTAAGTTAGAGCTGCCCTATGGCCACTCTACTTTACATCAAGAGTCAATCTGACCAGTGGCTATCTGTAGGTTCAAAGAAAACTTTGACCCATGTTTGCCTGCCCTATCTCAGCTGCAATGCACTTAAGTTTGGCACTGCTGAGGATTCAGCCCACCGCTTTCATGGAGACTCAGTTCTGAATGGCTGGACTCTCTGTTCTGAAGATGATCCTGTTTAGTGGTGTGTTACTGAATACATGTTACTGAATATTTTTGGAACAAATGTGTTAATATGCTGTATTTCTGCCATGTAGGACAAACTCATTCCACAACTGACAGGTATCACAGCAGATGTACCATTTGTGCAGGGAGGGTGCTCTACACTAGGGCTGACAAGAAAAAAATCCACAAACGTGATTTTAGTGCTTGTTTTACCTTTTTTTCTGCAATTCCAAATAGTTCTGCTATGCACATTCATGTGGGAATCAATCAAACACCTCTTCTCTTAACCTTTGGCTTTACTTCAACTGTTACAAGTTCTATTACCGTGCTTTTACTGTCTGCCTGCTTTGGCTGCCATCATCAGCTGCCTCACCCTCACAGTTGGGTGTGTAACAGGATCTTCCATAGCTGATCCTATTAAGGTTAAAGACAAAGTATTGTGCTGTGGCTGCCATTGCAACATTGGACTAAACAGTGTTTTTTCCTTACATAGCACATCTTCCCTTAGTGAAATCCATGTCACAGGATTCTGCCCATAGAGCAAGTTTGCACAGAGCAAATGGGATGCGTGGGTGAAGTTTAGACTCCCTAGGTTTGACATAACTTTTGTAATGCCAAAGGATGGGGCTGCAGAACAGGAAGCCTTAACCCACATATCTAGTATCATTATTAATCTTTTCAGATATTAAGTTTGCCCTACTAGCATCAAGGCTTCCTTCTTTGATTCTAGTATTTGCTAAAGCCAGAAAGCCAATGACATCTGCCAAGAAGCAACTTCAAAATAGGAGGCTATATTAAATCATCAGTACAATTCTCTATATCTGCCACACATTTGGCAACATTAGCCATTTTGGAGGTGGCATCCCAGGGTTCTTTGTCACAGAGAGACACTCTAGGAACCACTTTGCTGCATGTTGTTGGCACTGTCCCCTGCCTTCACCTTCCTGCTGTTGATGGCAATTCCTATTCACCACCAAACCATGTGGAAGACATGCTGGAAGTGAGTGATAATCTGACTGTGCTCCTTCTCCTTACTTCAGTACAGCTAGTTATGTGATGGAGTGGATAACACATGAGCTGCAGGATCAACTTTGGACAGAGCTTTGTGCTATGACCAAGACAGTGAACCTTGATGGGGCATAGACAGTTCACTCAGCTCCCATTATGCACATATGGTGAATGCTAATATTGTCATGGGCAGACTGTGGCTTCTGGTGCAGGAGACCCAACACATCATTTTGAAAACTGGGATGACTAGCAGTGACTTCAGAACTTTCCAATGAAGAAAGAGACCATCATGGAGCTTTGTGGGGAGCTTGCCCCCAAACCTCCAGTGAGAACACTCAGTTCCATAAACTTGCAGGAATGGGTGGGTTTTCCAAACTATGCAGGGGTTACAGATGGCAACCACACCCCAATATTTTGCCAGTCAATAGGAAAAATGAATATATGACCCAGAAAGATTGCTATCCACAGGTTCTGCATGCTAGTCAGCAGATATATACCTGGCAACAGTAGAACCACATAGGGTTTGGACAGATAACAGCCAGGTTTGGGGGGAATCTGTTCACCGGGACCCTAGAGCAGTGCATATGTGGCACACTCATGAGGTGTGCTGGATTATATGCAAGGGGCCAGATGAGGCTATGAATTGTGGCACCCTAACCCATACTTAAAACAATCCGTGAATCACTGGTAAAAACATCAGAACAACTGTTTGTTAACCAGTTCCCTCTTTTCACTCTGCCCATTTTGAACCCCACATGGGGCTGGCAGGAAGAAAGAAGGCACAGAAGGAAGTGAGGGGAATTATATGGATTTTGCCCTGAAAAGAAGCTCACTAAAACTCCAGCTTGTATTAACAACTTGGTAGGGCCATAAGCCAGAAATCCCTCCCGTTCATTAATAACGAATGCAGCAGCTAAAACTTACAAGCTTTGGCACTTACTCTGATGCCAGTTCTGCTGCCAACTACTCCCCCAGGCTCTCCCTAAACAGTGTCTTTAAGCCTGGCCCCAGGATGCGCTGAAGCTGCTTTGACAGCATAGCCCTGTTGTTATAAGCATCTGTCACTTCTGGTTCACAAGCCCCCCAGCTGTTCACTGGAGGTGCTTGTGTTTGGACTTGGAGAATCATATAGGTTCCATCCCCACTCAGCAGATGCCCTGTACTAGCTCAGTGCTCCCTGCAGCTCCCAGGACTTGGTTCAATTCCTCAGACTAGAGGCAAAAAGATGGGGAGTTCTCAGACGTCGTATTAGCATCCTTGACTTTGCGGCACTGTGTCTTCAGCTGCTTGATTCACTCTCTATATTGTTCTGCGTGTCAATTGATTTCCACTGACATTGGCTACTTGGTTATAGCTTTGTGGACATGATCATTTCTTGTGCTCTTGCCAAAGTTGAACATCTTCTTCACCTCACCTTAGTGGCTTGCTAGAATCAGGCCATGTTCCTTTGGCCAGCTAGAAGGGCACTTGATGCAGGATTTCTCCTTAATGCTGGCCATAGCTAATACACATGTGGGTTGACCATGTTTCTAGTTGACCAGTCCATGTGAAAAGAAAGGGTTAAATGCTGTGCAGGCATTTGAACCAGGAGGTTGCTTCTGTCTCCTGGGAAGTGGGTGGGAAGTAGTGGAATGGAAAGGCTGGGAAGAGCTGGATTTGGGGATAGAGTTGGCAGACTCTCCCAATCTGAGTCTAGTGACTTGACTCGAGTCACATCCGCACTGCAAAACTGTTTTGATCCACAAAACAGCAGAACTTGGGCTTTGACCTGTCCAGAGAGCGTTCCTGGCCCAAGGCACGCTGGTTCTGTGTGGACAGAAGGGATGTTTGGATTTAAACCAGGGGTGAGAAACTTTTTTTGGATCAGGGACCACTGACCCCCAGAAAAATCAATCAGGGGCAGCAGACAAGTGAGAAGAAAAACCACAACCCAACAAAAACACCCCTCTTGTGGCCCCCAACTGAGAAGGAGAAAGACACGTCCCACATTCTCCTTGCATACAAAAGCCTTGGGGAGGGGACCTCAGGCTAGTAGGTTTTTTATGCTCCAGCTCCGTGGAATGGGGGGAGACAGAAGAACCAGTGTGGGTTCCCCAATACAGGGGGACCCCTGAGCCTTAGGGGCCATATCCAGGCAAGTTGGAGTCACATCTGGCCCCCAGGTCTTAGGTTCCCCATTCCTGGCCTAAATGATCAGGGTCATAATCCCAGGCTTTTGAGAGCCCTAAACCTCCAAATGCCAGAAGCTGAAACTGGATGGCAGAGGGTGGAGCACTAACTGTTCATTCCCTCCCTAGCAACAGGCAGCAGCCATTGTAAGAAGACAGCGCTCTGAATTAGGAGGCCCATTGATTTGATGCAGTATGGCCATTCCTACATGATTCAGGGCAAAATGAGGCCAAAAACTAGGGGCAGGGGGAGTTTTCTAAGCACCAGAGTGAGGGTCCAAAGAAGGAGCTGGGTGGGGACACACTAACTAGTTTTAAGATGGAGCTTGATACATTTATTAATAGGAGTATATGATTAGGTTGCCTGCAGCAGCATGGCACTAGATGTGCTTGATAAGCTTTTATATATCATGGTCCAAAATCATTTAATAGCTCTGTGCCTCAATTCCCCATCTGCAAAATGGAGCTAATGGTACTTTCCGATAGCTATCTGAACAGAGGTTGCTCCTCTGGAAACAATATCAGCACTGATTTTATCTCCAGAGAGCCTCATTGTGTGTTGAGATCTTTCTGATTATCAGTTTTGGTGCAACTTTGAGTATGCAGTATATATACAACCTGGCTGTGTCTAGACTGCATCCCTTTTCCATAAAAGGGATGCAAATTAGACACATCGCAATTGCAAATGAAGCAGGGATTTAAATCCCCCCCGCTTCATTTGCATAAACATGGCTGCCGCTTTTTTCCAGCGTGGAGCTTTGCCGGAAAAAAGCACCAGTCTAGACGGGGATCTTTCGGAAAATAAAGCCTTTTCAGAAAGACCCCTTATTCCTTATTTTAAGAGGAACAAGGGATCTTTCAGAAAAGGCTTTATTTTCCGAAAGATCCCAGTCTAGACAGGCGCTTTTTTCCAGCAAAGCTCCGAGCCAGAAAAAAGCAGCAGCCACGTTTATGCAAATGAAGCGGGAGGGATTTAAATCCCCGCTTCATTTGCAATTGCGATGTGTCTAATTTGCATCCCTTTTATGGAAAAGGAATGCAGTCTAGACACAGCCCCTGAGTACTGGATTGGCAAAATAAGACTGGCAATAGATTCTCCCTAGATTTGCATTCACCTCATATCATTGTGACATTGTTCTGTGTCACCCCAGTGTCCAGTGACAGTGAAAGGAAAATTATGGTGTATTCAGGGTTGCTGAGCTGTTGGTCCCAGGACAGAAGAAACACAGATCGGGTGAGGTAATATCTTGTACTGGACCAGCTTCTGTTGGGGAGAGAGATAAGCTTTGGAACTTACAGAGCTCTTCTTCAGCAAACTTTTCCCTCAGGTGAAGATTTGTCGCTCTCCCCAACAGAAGTTGATCCCATAAAATATATGACCTCAACCACCTGGTGTCTCTAATGACTTCTGCACCGTTCAGTCAATGGACATTTGAAAAGTTCACTGCCAAGATCACTGGTACCATGTCCTGATATTGGCAGGGGGAACAAACATGCTAAATCTTTCATTTCAAGCTTGTTCTGTCCAGCAAGGGTTTCATTACTGGTTTGCTGGATGGCCTAGTACACAGAGCCTAAGAACACGATACGTGTCCCTACCCTCACACATGGCAGCTGCAGTTTGGCCTTCTGCTGAACTCCAGAGGATTGGCAGTCAGGAGCAATCTGGTGGATGCTGGCAATGTTCTGAGAGGTGCTTACTGCCCAAGTACCTGGGATGTCAGTCATTTAGCTACTTCCCAACAGCTTGCTGAGAGTCAGCTCCTCCATAGTTTCCTTTTTAACTAAAGGCATGTATACACAGCAGTGTTATTTTGGAATAACTGAAATAACATAGTCTGCATCTACACAACAAGCAGTTATTTTGACATAATGCCAAAATAATGTCAAGCTGGAGGATTTCTTACTCTGACTCCTGTAACCCTCATTGTATGAGGAGTAAGGGAAGTTGGAGGAAGAGTGCTCTTTCTCTGACTTCCTGCTGTGTAGACAGTGCCAAAAGCCGAAATAAGCTATTTCAACTTAAGCTACGCAATTGACATAGCTCAAGTTGCATAGCTTGTTTTGGCTTTAGCCATGCTGAGTGGACGTGCACTAAAGGGAGTTGGACTGGGCTTGCTTGTTTTGCAATGGTGGTGGTACATTGCTTGGGGGTGTGTAGACAGTCCAGGGAGGACTTCTTGCAGCCCTATCTACCTCTTCTGGGTAGCTGTATTGACCCCACAGATGGGAGATCCTCTCCCCTAATGTCCACGCTGACACTGGATGGGCTTCTCATTTTGCCATTCGGGTCATTTTTAGCACACACAAAGCGTGCAGCAGGTCAGACTGAGGACCAATAGGACTCTGAGGCTATGTCTACACTGCACTCTAAACTCGGAATGAGATACACAACTTGCGCTAGGCAAATTGCATACTTATTTCAAGTTTATTTCAAAATCGGCTATTTCAAAATATGGTGCAGTACAGATAGCACCAAATTTCAAAATAAAGTGCTATTTCGAGACATCCCTTAACCCTCGCAGAATGAGGGTTACCCGGATGCTGAAAGTGTGTGCCCAATCATTCAAAAAATAAGAGCTTGTAAAAACGTGGGGGAGCTATTTCTGGATACCTCTGGTATCCCCAAATAACGTAGATGTGTAGGGGTAGATGTGTAGCCATACCCCGTGTGCCCGGGAGATGAACTCATCTCCCCACCCCCACCAAAAGTCACTCGAACTAAGGGCGTGTGGATTTTGCCCCTTTTCCTGGTCCCTAGTGTCCAGGAGACCGTTTGGAAATCTACCCGAAGAGCGGGCAATGCTTTGGGGTGACGCCCAGCCACACCAGTTCGCCGACATTTCCCCAGCCAGCTGTGCTCAGACAGAGCAGCTCTCCCTAGCCCTGAGCCGCTCCGAAACGGAGGAAGAGCTGCGCCCGCCCGCGATTGCGGGCTACACACGCGGGGCTGTGGCCTTAGCCGCCTCTCTGCGCCTCGGGCTTCTTCCTTTCTTCTTCCAGGCCTGCAGAGGGGCGGGCTAGATAAGAAGGCACCGGGAGGAGGCACCAGGTGCACCAAGGAGGGGGGAGCAACAGGTGTGAAACTTGAATGCTGCTACTCGCTGGCGGCCCGGGACCTCTCCCTTCGTTCCACGCTCCCGCTGCCGCCCAGCTCCCGTTGGCTTCCATGACAGGCACGTCGGGCGCTTTGCCTGCCCGGGAAAGGGAGGCGCAGGGACGCACCCGCGAGAGGCGAGAGTTCAATCTGAGGGCGGATGTGTCAAGGGAGGAATGCGCGGCCCGGGAAACTCACCTGCAAAGACTGCGAGGCCCGACAGAGGGCGCCGAAGCCAAACCCTCCACTCACACCAGCCTGCGCGCCGGGCTCTTCTCCTGCGGCTCAGTAGTAGGCTCCTGGTGAGAGGGGGACTTGGGGTGGAGGCTCTGGGACTAGAGCTGCTGGGGATGCCGCAAGTGGTTTCCATCATACCCAAGGTCTGCAGTTTGGTTCAGTGGCTCTCAGCGCTCCTTCTGTCCGCATTGTTCCCGCACCTCTGAATGGGGGTACGCTCCCCCATAGTCTTAAGATTCGTGGGTCGGAGACCTGAGCAAAGGAGCCTTCCATAGGAATTGCGCCCGGGGGAAAACACACTGGTGTCTGCATCTTTCCCAGGGGCCTCACCTTTGCTGTAATTCAACAACTGTTCGGGCAAACTAAACCCGCCTGTAGTTTTTATTTCAGTCTCTCTTTTTGGCCAGGCCTGCAAAACCACAAGCACCCTGGTCCGATTAAACAGTCTCCTTTCTCTCCAATTCTGCCAGCCCACCAGACTCTGGCTATATTGGATAAAAAGAAGGGTGGGGGCGTCCAACTGGGCCATTGCCCTGTGTTTGCTAGTGTTCCCATTTCAGGCCCGGCCGCATCCAGTGTTCTTATGGATCTGGGGGAGGGGAGGAGAGGAGAGGAAGGAAAGTGATGCTGCAGGCAACCTTAACCGGCCCTTTCAGATGCGTTGTTTTGCCCTCGGTGACTGCTTATTTTACAAATAAAATCTCTTAAGAAGGCTCCGCTGGCTAGTCTTGTGTTTGTGAAAGGGAGAGCACTTCCTGTTAAAGCCCTTTCCATGGCTCTTTAAAGTGTATTCCCAGGGTGTCCGTTATAAACAGATCCAGCTGCACTCTAGATTCCCCTCAAACCGACATTACGCAGCGCATCACCAGTGTTTACAAAGTGCCAGACCATTAACCTGACTTCCTAGCCTAGGCCTGTCCCGACAGCCAGCTCGATTCGCTTCTGCTGCACACACAGCCGGAAGCCAGGGGAGAGAGGGGAGTATTCCCCAGCCTGGAAAAGAACCGGGCTCTCTGTGCCCTCCAGGACCCGGAGATGTGTCCTTGGGCATTACCGCGCAAAGAATCATCGGCTCCACTAAGCTCGTAAAAGAAACCGGAATAATCCAAATCTTTGCTCCCCACACACTTCGGAGACGTGTAGGAACTCCCCGGGCCTGCGGGGTACGCAGGGAGTTAGTGGCGAGCTACGGGAACGTCCCAAGAACTGATCATTTGCCCGCGATCTATTTATTTCGCACGATCCCTGGAATCACTGCCTGGCGCCGGCTGCCATGGTCAAAGCGCCCGTGCTGTCCGCCCGGGCCCAGCCAGTGCGCTCTAGGCCCCTACCTCCTCTCCCGCCGGGCATCGGAACTAGTTCTGCTCCGCTCCTCTCTGCTGACACATTTGGTGACCCGCTCCCGTTGGCGGGAGAGGGAGGACGGGCCCTGTCTGAACTACAGCGCGGCTCCGAGTCCAAAAGCGGAGCCCGGCTCTCAAACACCTCTAACACCAGAGCGGAAAGGCGGCTAAGGACACAGGAGGCTGGTTCGCAGCTGGCGCCTCTCCTCGGATTCGCCCGCATCCATTTTGCTGCCCTCGTCCTCCAGGGGAGAGATTCTCGGCGCGTTTGTTTATTTCATGCCAAACCACGCGCTCCAAAGGAGAGCCCCGAACTCCGCCTCTCGGGGAGCGGGTTACCCGGGGTAGCTAGCCTGGCTCTGCGCACCGCGGCCGGCTCCTGGCTCCACGGGGGAGGAGGCGAATAAATAACAGTAGCAAAGAAGCCTCTTAAAGATTCCGCTTGTACTAATGGCTGGGGACAGCACCCGCTGGGGCGGGGAGGGTAATTTTTGTTTTGCGAACAGAAGGATTTAAAATAAATTCATAAAATAAAATCTCCTTCCCGCGCTCATCCGCTCTCCCTCCCCGCTTTCTTTCTAGGCATAGCCCGTGCCTAGAGCGTGCTTCGTTTTTAAGGCTGGATTGGCAGCTTCTACTGAGCAGCTAATAGTATAACAACCCGGCTTTGATAAATCCGAGCTAATTACCCCCTCTTAATTAAAGTCTTTAGCAGTTGTTTCAGTGTTTTGGCAAGAAAACAGGAGAGGTTTGCAGTTAGAAAACACCAGAGCCTAAGCTTACAGCAGAGCTGCTGATTAGAGCATTTCAAGGACCTGGCATCAGCCAGTTTTGATTTCCATCCATCTTCCCTCTCCTCGAAGGAGAAAACGAACACACACACATACACGCACGCACGCACACACAATCTGTCGTCCGCCCCCAGCCTTTCGTTATCAATACATTAGGAATCGGTATGGTGGGATCACAGCTCTTTAATAGGATCATTGGTCTTGTAGCTGACGAATTTAAATAGCTAATGCGCCCTGGATGAGTCAATCATCTGCTCCAAGTATTTATTTCCACCAGGTCAACGAATTCATTTTCCACGTGCAAGAATCAAACTGAAATTCAAATCCGTACATAGTGAATCAGCTCTGGCCACAGAGATACGATATTCAGGGAGCGGGTGAAGGAGGGGAGATATCGGGAAGGGACAACCAGCAGGCATCGAAGACAGGGCAGAACCAACACACAGATATCTACACATCGAAATAATTAAGTGGTGCAGCATTCCCGGCTCGGATAATACAGATCCCAATAAATACAGCAGAAATTGGCGTGGGGGCTTGGCTTTTTTTAACCATCTCCACCCCTGAGATGTTAAAAAAATCGAGTCTTAAAAGAAAACAAAACAACCCAACAACAACCAAAAGAAGAAAGCGACCAGCCCATCACTGTTAGTGGCCCCATAGAGCGTAGTACACAAAACCGCTTAACAGGTGCATGCAAAGGAGCAGGAGGGTCGTGGCAGCGGCAGGGCTCCGCGCTGCTTTCCCCGCTAGCAAGGTCGGAGCTCCGGGCTTGCAGCTCCCTCACGGGTGGTGCGGCTGTTGCAGCAGCGGCCCCGGCGGCTGCAGCGCCTGGTCTGAACCCGGCTCGGCGGGGACCCGCGGCAGTCCCAGGGCGCTGTCGTGAAGCTTCCGGACGTGCTTCTTGAGATCAAAGTTCCTGCAGAACCCCTTGCCGCAGGTGGGGCAGGTGAAGGGCTTCTTGTCGTTGTGAGTGTGCATGTGGAAGGTCAGGTTGTAAACCTGGTGGAAAGCCTTGTTGCAGATATTGCACTTGAACTGCTTCTCGCCGCTATGGGTCAGTTTGTGGTTTTTGTAATTGCCTGGGAACAAATAAATCAAGGGTCACAGACGCTACCGGGTGGAAAGAGCTTTCACCCACCCCCAAACCCGAGCTACGGATGAAAGTGTCAATTGATCGTTTTAAACTAACGCACAACACAAACCATCCACGCAATATTCCTGCATTGACATGTACTGTCCGACCCAAACGGCAATGCGCGGAGTAACACCGGAGTTATAAAAGACACGAAATATGCATTTTAACGCTGCGCGATAGTCGGGGAATTATTAGAACCAAAGATTAATATTAAACAAAGATTCTTAGACCTCAGCAAAAAAAAGTGACCAATAAAAATTGCATTTGGGGTGGGGGAATGCATATAGATTAGAAACTGCGTCTTGCCATTTTCTTTTCTTTCTTTCTTTTTCAATTTTCACTCTTCTCTGCAAACTTAAATCGGATAATCAGCTACCGAGTATTCAATATAAAAATCGGATCTCCAGGTTAAAACCTAGCCGAGGGTTTAAAACGAGTAAGATAAATTACTGAAAAAATAAAGCAAGCCCTCCTGCAAATTGTTTTGATTCTGAAACTTCTACGGGTGGGGTTCTTAGGAGACTAACAAGGAGTTTGAGACTTGTACCTTTTTGATGAAATCCTTTGCCACAGAATTCACAAACAAAAGGTTTGTAGCCTGCGTGGATTCGTGTGTGTGTGTTTAAAGTGGAACTTCGGTTAAACGCTTTGCCACATTGGTTACACTTGTGAGGCTTTTCCTAGAAGGAAACAAAAGCAAATATTGAAGTGAGTGCATGGCAGGGCGCTTGGATATCTGTGGCTTCACAGAGACAAAAGAGTCTGCTTAGAAAACAAACGCCAAAGCCTCCCGACCAAACGACCCCGTTTTAACTGTTTTCGGTCGGATGGAAAGCAGATGGAAATACACAGCGCAATAGGGAGAGAGATTCACCTGGGTGTGTATGATCTTGTGCCTGCAGAGTGTGCTTGCTTGTCTGAAGCCCTTGCCACAAACTTTGCAAACAAAGGGTCTGGCTCCTGTGTGGACTGGCATGTGGCGAGTTAAATTATAATGTGCATTAAATACCTTGAAAGTGAAATCAGAAGAAAAAGAAGCTATTAGAATCATAAAGCCCCGGGGGGTAGTTCTAAAACTGGAGCAGAAAAAGGGTTAGAAACTTGACGCAAGCAAAGAAAGTGAAGTTACTTGCCTTTCCACAAACTTCACACGTGAAAACTTTGGGCTTGCTGCTGGGAGAGCTCCGGCTGAACTCCGAGCTCTTGAAGGCGATTTTTTCCGAGAGGATTTGGGCACTTTCTTTCATGTAGTGCTGGAGCTGAGCCTGCGACAAGTCCTTGAAGGCCACTCCGGAAGGGTACTTTTCCACGGCCGGGAGCACCAGCTTGTTTCTCTCCGCCAGGTACGCCTTGGGCTGCGGGTGCAAAGGAGAGCTGAGGAAATACGAAGCCACCGGGTGGATGTTGACGCTGGAGGACGGGTGACAAGGGCCGTCGCCGCGGTTCAAGTAGCAGAGCGCTCCCATGGCGTGGAAAGACGAGTGATTGACCACGCGCGGTCTCACCAGTTTGTACTGCTGCAGGGGCAGGGCATCGCGGGGGAAATCGCCTTTCAGGCTCAGGGCACAGTTCAACAGATCGCCGCAGCTGAAGGGGGAGGCGGAGGAGTCCAAGTGAGCCTTCCTGGCTTCCGAGCCTGCCACCCCCGCTTTGGGCAGGGGGTCGTACGCCACCGGGACAAAGGGGATCATGCAGGGGATGGAGGAGTTGAGGTGCAGAGAGTGTTTGGGGTCCCCTTTGGGCACGGATCCGTGGAGGAAGGGCGGCACCGGGATGGACTTGGGCTCTGGAGTCCTGGCCATGATGCGCTCAATGGAGAAAGCCAGGGGTTTGGAAGTGCTGATCATGTTGCCTCGAGCAGACAGGCTCTCTCTGGCTGGCGAAGTTGCTAAGATTTTGGTTGCAGGGTGGTGGCTACTATTGTCCATGGCTGGCTTGCATTTGTTCGCCGGGCTGAGCCGCTTTGGTAGACGCCTCTTTTTCCCCCCTCTCTCTCTCTCTCTCTCTCTCTCCACTCTCCCCCTTTTTCTGGTCACTGATCTGCAAGGAGGGAGACCAGCCCCGTGGCCGCCACCATCATCAGAGCCTCCGCCGGCGGAACCAGCCTTCCCAGCCCAGTGGCCTCGTGCCAGCCCATCACAGCTTACTTTGGCGCACCAGTGACTTAAGGACAATCGCTGCTTATTTCTATCAATAGAAAGTGTTGTGTCAATAACGCCGCCGAGATCTCGCCAATCGTTAACTTCCAAGAGGAGAAGGTAAACTAGATAATTGCTCAATTCGCTTCCAACAGTCAACAGGAAAAGTTTCCCCCCCTCCCCACCATACACACCCACTCCCCTAGTAAGCGACTACTTTTCATTGGAGCCGCAGCCTCCCCTCCCAGAGAAGGAGGTGTCTCCTCCCCCCCCCTCACGCAACCCCCCCCCCCCCCCCGCCTCTCTTTTCTTATTGTCCACAATCTGTTTCGCGGGCGTTAGGGGCCAAGCCGATCCGACATCAATTGTCTCGTTTGGCTCTAAGTGACAGCGTCTAAAATCCTTGCCCAAGTGCTAAATAAGGAAACCGAGTCCGAGCTAGGGGCGAGCCGAGTGCTGCAGGAGAAGCGACTCTGGGGGAAGCTGTGTGTTTCCTGGCCACTTCCCAGCCCAGCCCAGGCTCTGGCGGAGGCGGGGGATGTTGGCTGCTCCGAGGGCTGCTGCCCTTCTCGCAGGCGCTAGCCGGGGGCTTACACTCCGGGCCTGGCGGGGGTTGGTCTTTTGGAAAGGGCAGCCAACAAGCGGGGTGAAATTTGCCCCAGATCCCCTCGCTGCACAGTTCAATCGCACGCAGCAAAAGCCAGACGCCACTGGGGCCAAGCCGCGCCGAGAGCCACAAGTTGAAGCGCAGTGTGGAGGCAGCGCCTGTCCAAAGCAAACCTGACCTGCGCTGCCTGGGTACTTGAGCAGGGCCAGCCCGAGGGGACTCGATCGGCACAGGGCATCCCTGTCTACCCAGAGGCTGCGGGGCTGCTCGCTCCGCGCGTTTACAGCCAAAGCACAGGAGCACGTCAGCGTGCCTGGGGGAGAGGGTCCCTACCGCGATTCCCCTACCTGTTCCTTTGGTAGCCAAGCTAACCTACGGCCAAAGCAAGTGGCAGCGGAGTTACTCCAGCCTGCCCGGCCGTCGGCTGCTGTTCTGTGCAGCGGGGCCTGCGGTTCCCCACACGGCTGTGTCCGAGCAAAGCAACAGGCTGCAAGGGCGCCTGGCCAGAGGCATGGCTGTGTAGGGGGGGCCTCGCCTGGGCAGGTCCCCTCCCTCCCCCGGCTCTGGGGCTGCTGGCTTTTTCTGGGGCCCTTTGGGGGCCTGGTTGTGGCCGAGTAGCCGCCGCTTTTGTACCGCCTGAAAATGCCTGTTGCCCGCTCCCCGGAGGGGTTCCAGGCCCGGCTGCTCGCCAGGGCGCTTTGCACACGTGGGAAGGGGAAGCTCAGCCCGGGCCCAGCGGCCGAGGTGTCCCTGATTGTTGTTTCCTCTAGTCTCTGGGTTGGCAAAAGGGGGCAGCTGAGAGGCACCAACAGCCCGCCCACATTGCCGGCTCCCCCACCGCTGCGCGCCCTCCTCTAGGCCCGCGGACGCGAGGAAGCTGCGCGGAGATGGATCAGGGCCCTGGACCTGATTGGGGAGAGAGCTCCGGGGGGCTCCAATGGATGAGCCGAAATGGGGCCAGGGTGGCAGGGAAAAGTCGCCCCACGCCCTCCTGAGAGCCCGGGCAACGCCCTGTTGGAGACCCTGCAACAGCCCCCCGTTCCACCCCGACCCAGCCCTGCGCTCTGGAGAAGAAGCTGGACAAGGGCTGATCCGCGCCTCTCTGGGCTGAGAAGGGCGGCCCTCCTCCCAGCGGAGCCAGGTACCCAGCGCCTCTCTCCTCTGGAAACCGCGGCGGGGACTGGAGGTGAAGTGGGTGGCGAGTCCCGCAGGCGGGCCCCGGAGGGATCTCTGACTTCCCACGTCCAGGGGGAGTGTGGCCTCTCCTGGGACCATGCGGCGGGCAGGGGCCGGACTGATCCAGCACCCCGGAGTGCGGGATCCCTTCCCGCGGCCCCAGCCAGGCGCCATCCCGCGCACACAACCCCCCTGCAGCGAGGGATCAGGCCCCCCTGGCGGGGACAGAAGGCCAGAGGGTGCGATGGGCTGACCCTGGGAGGGGGTGAGGCTTGTGAGTGCGGGCAGAAGTGTGGGGAGATGTCCGGGCTGAGGATCCTGGGATGGGCCAACGGCAGGAAGGAGCAGGGGGGCTGGGCGAGCCGGGTTTGAGCGACGCAGACATGGGGGTGCCAGGCAGCGCCCCCCGGGTCCCCTGATACCCCGCCGGGCGCTGCTCCCGTTTCCTCCCTCTTGGGCGCAGACAAAGGGCGGGCGGTGGGGGTTACCCGGGTGGGGCTGGCGTCTGGAGCAGGACCCGCGGCAGATGGATCGCGGTTAAGACTTTAATTGCTGCCTTTTAAGCGCCGATCAGGTTCCCCTTGGCGGGGCCCTCTTCTTACCGGCTGCTTCCTGCCTCCGCGCCGAAAGCCCGGGGACTCCTCCAGCGGCGGGGCACCAGAGAAACTGCAAACACTGCGTCTGAACAAGCGCGACAGGGGCACACATAAAATGAGATTAGCGTGTCCCGCGCCCGGGCGGGGCGAGGGGCGATTTAGTCCTCTCGGAGAGCGCTTCCGTTTCCAGCGTGTACTTCTCCCGGCCGGGTCTGCGTTGTGCCTGTTCTAGGAGAGGCTCCTCCAGAACAATTTACAGTTTATTTAATCTAAACACATTTCCTCTTAACTGAGAGGAAAGAAAGGAATTAGTGTGGGGTGGGTTTAGCTGCTTCAGATCCCACACACTTCATAGGTTCACACGTTGTTTTGAACCGGTCTTTTCGGGATTGACTTTTTGACACGAAATATGTAGTGTCATTTGAGCAGTGTAAATATCCCAAAGCAGCAATTACAGCCCGTCCATTAGTATAATACTGGCCTTCTTCATGCTCAAGTGGTAAAGAGGGCGCTTTGGAAATCTTGATTATTCATTATTTGTTAATGGTATTTCCCCCTCTGTGCCTCGCATACATGAAAACTTGTGAGCAAGCCAAATTAATCAGCAGCCATCCAAGGGTTGCGGATCTCTTTTCAGGATCAGCTTCTATTTGAGAGAAGGAAATTTTGTTAACACAACAATTGCGGGAAACCGAGTTAGGCTCTGAAAGCAGCAGAACGATTCCCCCCCCCCCCCCCTCCTGGCCCGGACATTGCATT
Organism: Pelodiscus sinensis; assembly: GCF_049634645.1. NCBI lineage: Eukaryota > Metazoa > Chordata > Testudines > Trionychidae > Pelodiscus > Pelodiscus sinensis. Next base: position 41,771,572 of record NC_134711.1, on the reverse strand, counting down.
TCAGTTAGGATCACGCTTTTGTAAAGGTATTAGCTGGCGAGTCCGGTAAACTACAAGCACTTCCACAAAATCCCTGCTGCAGAAGGGAAGTATTCTTGAAACGCGTGGATGGATGTGATTCGCGGTGAGAAGAGTGGCGGGTCTGACGCCTCACGTTTCGCAAAGGGCATTTTCGGTTGCCTTGTACCTGGGGAGTTTCACCATTTGTTTGCCTTTCTTTTCCCAATCTCTGGACCTTCTTTCCAGACAGGTCCAGGGATGACTGGGTTGTCCTGGAGGGGGAAGACTAGCCTGTGGAAGTAGCAAACCTCAGGCGACCTCTCCAGAGTTAAAAACTGTCTGAGGAATTAAGGGCAAAAGTTTGAGCGCCGTAAAATAATTTCGTATCCTCTCTGGAAAAGCTGCTGCTCTCTTTCCCCCCGTAATCAGTTTTGCATTTCATTCGCTCCTAAACTCTGTTCTTGATATTGCTCACTTGCATTATTCTCATAACATATCTCTACATGCGGTTAAATCCGAGCCACAGGCGAATTCATCTCGTGGTCAAGATTACTCCAAACTGAGCCCAAAGGCGATTACAGCGAGGTACAATACCGCCTAAACCCTTAATCTTTCATTTCTTCCTCCGTAATAAAACACACCGAATTCCATTGCGTTTTTAAGTAAAAAATGAATTGAAAAGCATAATAATTTCTCCAACCTTCTGCTGCGCGCATTAATCTTCTCCTGGACGTGTTTTACGGTCCCCCTAGGAACAGGCTGCCTTTCACCTTCGGATCTGGATAAAGACAACAAGCTTCCGTCACTTGCTGCATATTAGCTACAGGAGGAGAAGGCGACGGAGATCTAGCGTGTTTTATTTGGGATTATGTTCCCGGGCGATCTAGGAAAGAAGCAAGAAGGTTACACACAATACTCCTGCCTTCTTCCCGGAAAGATTGTAGTGACTGCCTCTGTGTCCGATTTATTTATTTTTAGTTACTTTGATTCGTTTACAGCGACTGCTTTGTTCTTATTAACTAATCAATCACCAATCACTAGGATCACACCTTTACAAGCCAGCCTCGTTAAAGGGCTGATCTGCCCTCAAACAAAAGCCAGAAAACCCAGAGCTAAAGCTGCCACTTCGTCCCCCACCTTGTCTCTGTTGTGCTGCCAGACTATTCAGAATAGCGCCTTATACAACGCCTTGTAATGTGACATACCTGGACACAAAGGAGCAAATTAACCCGGCATTGCCATGGCTTTTTCAATATGGAAATTAGCCTCTGGTTGTTGTCATTGTTGCAATGTATTGGAGTTAATTTTTAAATGATTGTGTCTAAAATATACATGAGAAATGGTTTATATGAAGGGTTTTCAATATGAAAATTAGCCTCTGGTTGTTTTCATTGTTGCAATGTATTGGAGTTAATTTTTAAATGATTGCGTCTCTACAATATACACGAGAAATGGTTTATATAAAGGTTTTACAAAGAAAAAAAGGGGGGACATAGACCTCTGGCTTAGAATCAGAGCCACGGGACCCAGGATAATTTTAATGGAGCAGGTTCAGTTGTAATTGCTCCTATCAGCAACCTTTTGGCAGGACTCTAAGTTACATATTCCGTAGTGAATTGTTTGTTCCCCAGAGCCCCGCTCTGGCGGAGGGGGACCGCCAGGCATTGACATACTTCATGAGCCAATATAATAATGAATGGGGCTGTTATGATAGAACGTTAGCAGCAAAGTCCTTTGGAAATCAGCAGATTCGTTGCTGGAGTACTGGCGCTAAGCGCAAAGGGATTCGGAGGGATTTTGTGGCGTAGAAAATCAGGCTCGGACGTTTCTTTCTTCTCCCCAGCATTGTATGGCAGCCGAGGGCATTACTGTTTTAAAGTCAACCAGAGTTTTGGCGAATCCGCCCGCCAAAAAGTGCTGAGAACCCAACAGCGGGGCGTGCTGCTTTCTTTTGCACCCGCGCTGGCCCCGACTCTCCAGGGCTCCCACCAGCCTGGCGCAAATGCGAACTTGTCAGCTCTAAAGCCTTTAATCACATCTCATCGAAATGGCAAGTGACACTAGAGCAGCGCTCCCCGCCCGCCGTAGTGCCCGCGCACACAAGTGTTTCCTGTGCCAGCGATGAGCAGAAACTCCAGCAATCACGTCTAATCTAATCAGCCTGCCTCCGAGGGGGCCCGGCGGTGTCACCAGCTCCAAAGGGCCCTTGGTGAAAGTGGCTGGGAGGGGCCAACAGCAGCGGGGGCTCATGAATGACACTTTCCCACTTGTTCCTTTCCAGTTCAACAAATGTCGAGCCAAATTCCCGGCGCATGAACGAGTCACGCTCCCTGGCTCAGACGCGCCCCGTATTGTAAGTGCTCTGAGGAGGCACGGGAATCATTAGCGTTGCTTCTGGTTAGTGTGTTTGGCTGGAGGTGGGAGTCTAGAAGAAGGTCTGGCTGAACGATTAACGGCGGCAAAGTGCAAGAGATCTTCTCCCCAAGATGCCCGCTGGCCACGCACCAGCAACCCAGTGACTCCAAAGTACGTGCCTTCCTCTTACTGCACTCCCCCATAGACACAGGACTGCGGGCCCCGTCCCGGGCTGGAGCCAATCCCGCAGCAAAACCCTGCTCCCCATTACAAGTCCCCTCGACTTCTCCAGCTTGCTTCTCAGCACTCTCACACCTCAACCATCCTGTGCCGTGGCCGTAGCTGGCAGCGGACCCGTACGCACAGGGAAAAGTTTGCTAATCTCTCTGTTTGCTGCCCGGCTTTGCATTCAGGCGGAATGAATGATAACCCTGCTGATGGAAGAACGTTGGAAGGGCAGAGAAGGGCCGATTTGGGCGAAGTTAGCCCAAAGCATCAAAATCGCACTAAAAAAAGTCAGTGAAAGTTGGGAGGGAAATTGTTGGCCGCAATCCACATTCTAAATACTCTTTGGGGAATCCATTTATTCTCTGGATGCCAAGACACAATAAGGGATTTTCCATTAATGTACAGAAAATAGTGCCAACTTTCTGTCTTTGGGAAATCATTCGCCGTGGTTTTCCTTCTATCTGAATTGCGATTTGTATTTGCTTGCTAAACGTTGATTAACGTCAGTTAAACAAATTCATTATAGACTCAATTTGGCAAAAAAAGGGGGGGGGCGTCATTGTTCCCACACCCGCAGAATGCTATTTTGCTCAAACAGATACTAGGTAGCTGCCAGAAACATCCCGGTCTCTCTTCACATCTCATCGAATGTGCTATGATTGCGCTGGCGTTTGGGGCAGATGATTTATAGCTGCGGCTATGGACTGTCCTTACAGAGTTTGATTTGATACAAGGCATGAAAACGTTTAAGGGTCCTACTCAATGGGCCTGATTCAAAGCTTAAAATACTTTCCCTTCATTCCATGGCCTTTGGATCAGCCCTTCTTACACTAACGACCCAGAGTCGCTTCTTCGCGCTTCTGTTCGCTGGACGCTTCTAAAACCTCAATGCTAACTGGTTGTCTAACCCGGTGACGAGTCTTTTCAGAACAGGCCTGCTTCCTTTTTCTAAGCCACCCATCAACGCACCCGTGGCCGAGCGATTTCAGCTAGATTGCAGCAAGCTCCCAGGTTTCTATCCGGTTTGAAGGGAGATTTGATTTCTGAATGTAATCGGTTTATTTTTTAAATGCCTCAGCAAGTACATTAATAAACCGGACGGGAAGAGTCTATGTACTGAAATAAACCCAAAAGGCGCCTCTGGGTCGAATATATTAGCTGGGATAACAAGCTAATGAGCAGTTGGGCCATTCCGAAGTCTGGTTTCCATAGTATTCTCAGATTTTCAGTGTAAACGAGCGAGGAAGCATCAGCAAGGCCAGGGCAAGAGGAATGTATTCCTTATTATCTGTCCAAGTAGTAATGCGCATACACAAATGGGGTTCTTACTAATTAGGTTTGTAAAGCCAGTGAGTGGGCCTTTCAAGTCATTAGAAGTGTCATAACACTGCGGGGTTCTAGCTGCTTCAAACGCCTCCGCTCATCATCCAAATCCAACCTGCTGAACGAACCCGGTCGGACCAGTCCCCTTAACAGATGGGTAAACGGAGACATCGTGGTTAAGGGACATGGCTAGGCCACACAGGGAGTCGGTGGCAGAGCGAGAGATCGGTAGCTTCTATCTTGCACTCCTGTGCCGCTCTCGTGCTGCTTTGGTTGCCACCTGCGCGCTGAAGGCTGAACCCCGTTTCACGCCAGTGCAGCTCTGCGCTCGCCCAGCCTGGCCATTTCCCGTCTCTGAATTTACATCCCAGAGACCCCCGCAGTGGCCCAGACTGGCTCCGAACCCCGCTCTGGTTACGCGGAGCCCTGCCCACCTTCCTCCCTGGAGCGGCGCCCGGCCTTGGCACGGCCGGCTCCCACTCGCTGCACCTTAGCTTTCGGTTGGCGTTGGCTTATCGCGCCCCAGCTCTAGCTGTGAAAGCGAAGAGCAGCTGAGGCGGCGGCGCTGCTAACAAGATCGGCCCTTCCCTGCCTCCCCCCTTGGCTCCTCTCCATGGTGGCTCCCCAGCGGCTCATTTGTTAACGGGGGAGGAGAGGAATTGAAAGCGTTGCAGTGTAGGCAGTGAAGGGCAGGCTAACACCCCTGGGATGTGCAACCGGCTTCTTCCCTGCCTAGGAAAAGTTAGAAAGACAAAGACAAAGACACACACACACACACACACACACACACTCTCTCTCTCTTACTTTGCTCCCATTCTATTAGACACCCCTCCACCTGTCTCACACCCACACCCCTTTGCCTTCCAGGCTATTAGCCCCCCTCCACCTGTCACGCTGGCCCTCCGGGGCAGGCGGAGGGGACAAACAAAGTAGTACAAAGAGAAAATCTCTTGCGCCCGGGAGGTGGAGTTTTCTCCCTGCCCCCTGCCGACGGTCACAGTGTGCGCGGTACAAACTGGTCTGCTGGCTGCGATTTAGGCCACAGCCTGCGCCCGGCTCCTCGGGACTAGATACAGTGAAGCCCGCGGAGAAAAGCTCTTCTAGGCAATGAATCGCCGCACGGGAGAACGTCGGTAGGGTCTCAGACACGGTCCCGACTGGGGTCTTCTCCATGTGCTGCGATGCCCAGGGGGAGGCTGGAATCAGCCGCTAAGCGCTTTCCTAACACGTGTAGCGTGCCGCAGCCCGCATGCCTAGGACCGACTCCCTGAGTCTAGCGGGAAAGGCGGTATCAGTTCTGGGGGGAGCAATGGGCCCGCGCCCGCCAACTTCCGTTTTTCCCTTTTCTAAAAGAGCTGGGGAAACAGAAGCGTTAGTCTGTGGCGCACACTCGGGCCCCAGCACCGTGCCCCCGCCCACCAGCCTTTGGCGTGACTGGGACTAGTTAAAATGTATTGGGTTGGATCTTCCGTTATGCAGAAACACACCGCGCTTGGCTTCTCTGAAGCTGTTCGATTCGCAGGCTTAAGTTTGAAGAGCCCTCAGTAATTGGAGCGATCTAGTCACTGGCGATGGTACAACTTCATCCTTTCCCTACACCACTAGAAAGGCCCTGTGGCATTCACTGGGGAGAAAGACTCCAGTTCTGCTCAGTCTTAAGAATGACCGAGCAACCGTTTCCTCTCCACTGAGTTTCTAAGGCATTTCTGCAGTGATTTTCTGTAATGAACATTTAAACAGGCACAGTTAGATATAGGGCCCGCTGCTGTCCTCATGGAGGTCAAAGGCGTTTAATGGAAGCGGAATCTCTGAATATAAACGCCAACAATTTGCTTAACATGAGGATATCCTATGTTAATGATCAGCAAAATATTGGGATGACTAAAGAACGAATTCACCCTCCCCAATAGGCTATTATTGTAGCATGTGCTACCTACACTGCCCTTAGGACCTTCTGAATATGGCGCGTACTGTTTCCGATAACTTCTTCACCGTGTCGTTGCCTTTTGCAACCTGACTTTAGTGAATGGGGTTGTCACTTTTTTCCACAGATGCAAGCCCATTTTGTCGTCTCTGTTAAAAGAGCTCAATGCGTACTTGTGATTGAACTAGAGCATTTGATGTAAAGTCTCCAAACGTTGGGAAAATTATCATATAAGGGCCCCTTCCCTTTCCCTTCAAACATCTTTCCAGTTTCCTTGTCTCTAAACTTCAGCTTCCAGTAGCTGGGATCTCGTTATGCCAATGTTTGCTAAGCAAAAGGCAATTTGTAATTTTTACTATTTACTCTCATCTGTGGAGAACTCTTCACATATCTACTGTGGAGATAGGCACTGTGCCCCAAACAAGAAAACAGAGGGGCAGGGGGACAATTTCCCCGCAGACAGATATTTCGGAACACTGAGAAACAGCCCCTTCATCTCACCTAGGAATAGTGGCCTTGACTCCCTCAGCGCTGGAAGGGGGCTACAGGACTTCATCTAGACCACTGCGTCCCTGCCACCTTCTCGGCTTCTCCACTTGAGACCTGCGGTGCTTTCCCCCACTATTAGATGGGCTGCTGAAACCTCACTCTTAAGTAGCCTAGGGCCACCTCCACCCCTCCCCCACAGGAGCCTGCTGGAGGAGGAAAAACTGGCAACTTCACGGGTTTGTCTTAGATCATTTCGTCGAGGGAATGAAGATAAGCTTTCCCTCCTCCGCCAGGCTCGCTCTCTCTCTCTCTCTCTCTCTCTCTCTCTCACACACACACGATTCAGCCTCAACCCCTACAGGGTTGGTGGGGCTCAGCAACCTCCCCAGCTGCGTGTCCGCTCCACCAAGGTGCAGGGGAAGAGGCAGGGCGTCTTGAGACAGCGGAGAAGGAACGAGGAAGATCTGTGCTTGGACCTGGGCTGCCTGGCCCGGAGAAAGGCTCCCCTCCCTCTCGCTTCAGCCAGCTTTGGCTCCAGCCTCGTGAAGGTTTCAGCTGGGAGTCTCTGCCCTTCTGTCTACACTGCTCAAGCCTGATTGGCCGGAATGCTTCTTCGGGCGTCCCAGCAAGAGAACCTTGGGCTCTAGTTCTAGGCAGTTGCCTAGGGGGCGCTGGTCAGGCCCGAACTCTCGCTGGTTATTAACCCCTCCTACTTCACCCCCGCCCCCAGACACAGCAGATTTCCAGGAAAACACACTGGGGGGCGGATCTTGGGGTGGGCAACCCCCCTCCAACGGGCTATCCAGGCGCTTTCACTGAATGATTGCAAAAATAAGTGCAGCAGTAAGAGTGAAATGGTGCGTTGACGACGCAAAGAGAGAGGCATTCCGATGCAGGTGGGGGAAATTGTGCCAATCTAAAAGTGTCACAATTATTAACCTGACTCCAACAAACACTCAGGGAATTAAAAATGACTGAGTGCAGCCGTATTACCAGCGAGGAGAAACAACCCTATTATTTTCCACTTCATTTACCTTGTTCTGCTTCCCTTTTGAAACTGCCTTCCCCGCTTCCAGCAGTATTCATGTGCTCACTCCTTCCCTTAATAAGATCCACACAGTTAATCAAGTGCAGTCGTACATTCAGGAAGCAAACAGAGCAGGAGTCCTTCGGAAAACACTTGTGCTTATACGTCTTTTGTTTATCAGGGTTTATTAGTAGCATATTAACAACTGGAACTATTTTAATTGGCTGTGCTCTCTGGGTAAGATCACGACTCGCCAAGTAGGAACAGGACGCCATTTGAACCCAGCCATCTTCTACTTACATTTAAAAACGAATCTAGGGGGGAACGATTCTTGTATTAATTACTCAACATTATTTTACCTTAAGCTCCTATCTCCAAACCCCGTCACTAAAGGAGTCATTGTTGATTTCTAATTTTTTTGTGTTTCTCTGTTTCCTTGATTTCCCTCCTAATTCATGTATTTTCAGGTTTCCAGTCCTTGCAGTTTGCTTTTAGATCCAAACATCCACAGGCTCTCTTTGCTTACCAGGCTGAATTTTTATTCTGTACCTTTGAGAAAACTCAGACTTTGGTAGCTGCAACGTGCAAGCACATCCTGACGAAATCCCATCATACCAAACTCAAGGTTTCTTAGATGACAATGGGATCTAGAATCTGGGCTTGATTGCATTTTCCTTACTTACGTACCAGAATTCTTCTGTTCTGAACAGAAACATGCGGCTTCCTACTACATACAATGTAGGGGAATGGATGGTTAGGTTTACACGGAAATTAGGCTGTCCTGAAACCTCATGATATTCTAGCTGTGCCGTGTTGCATGGCTCCTAGTGGACTAACCTTTCCTATTTTTGATCCGGTTTGAAGAGGGTTGACCCTTCCCCTGTACTGTTTTGTTCAGTTTGCTGCAGGAGAAAAATCAGGCAACATAAGCCCCATTGTTAAAAAAACCCACAGACCAATACTTGCCACCATGCCCTGCTCATTAATAGCAGTACAGCCAAGAAAAGCTTGGGAATTTCCTTGAGCTTGCCACTCTTGGAGATGCGATGCAGGCCAATCACTACCCAAGAAGTTCAGCAAACCCATGGCACAGGTTTGAAGTTAGTTACCCTCACAAGCAGAAGAATTCATGCTGGGAAGGCAAGTTGTGGAGATGGGGGCAGAACAGAGAAAACTCCACCTGAGCTCCCAGAGAGTTTGGCCCCAGTGTACCTACCACACCTGCCAGTGTTTGTCCAAAGGATCAAAGAGCAACCCCCCAACTCCACCCCTCATAGCACTACAGATTCTCCCTGCCCCATTTGCCCCCTCCCGCTCCACATGCGAGGGAGGCCAATTTATTCTTTTCTCTGGCAGATTGGTCCGGTAGAGCTTGCACGTGGCCTGTTAACATTTCTGGCTTCGGGGTATATGTTGCCAACATGGCCAGAGCACAGCCCGTGTGGCTTCAGAAGGATAACTGACATCTCTCGCGAGATTTAAGAACAGCCCATCGCGTGCCTGCGGCCCCAGGGACTGTACGCCGCCACTGGGATGCAGAGCTGCTGCTGCCCGAAGGGGGCTGCTGTGGTTTTACTCAGCTGTGGAGAAGCCAGGGCTGATCTCGGCTTCCACACCTCTTTAACCACTGTGCAGTGCAGCAAGGGCAGTGGGGACTGCCTGGACTGCAGAGGAGGTCGCTGAGCTATTGAGCCAGACCCTGAACAGGGAATTTAATATAGAAAAGATGATCAGGGATACAATGAATACAATGGGCCAGAAGTAGTATACATGTGGAACCAGCCTATCAAACACAGCTTTACTTGGGGCTACCAAAGGCCATGATTTAGCACTCCAGGTAAAATCGATTCAACAGTGACAATCTGGGAAGGCAGAACACTAGGCACAGGACCTGGACAAGTTCATCTTTCCTCCCCTCTGTGAAGAGGCAGGATGTGGATGGTTTTCAACAGCAAATGTTGTTTGATTTCCCCCTTCTGTTTCATTTAATTAAACTCCTTTTCGGTTTGAGTGCCAGGAGTGCAGCAGGGAGTAATTGTCATTTTCTTTTCTAAGTTGTTGAGCTATGCAGAAGTGTAACCTGCCAGCCGTTGTTCTGCACAGTTTATATGCAGGCTTAAAACATACTCTCAACTGTTGAAAAACTTTTCAGTTCATCAGGCCCTTTGCCCTTCCAGAACCTCCTGAAGTTCCATAACTGTCACTGCAAGAAAACTTCATGTAAGCTTTTTGTTCTATGAGTCAAACACTTCACTTCGTTAAATTAAGCACATTTAGTGTCAATGGGAACTTCAGTAACTTCTTCCCACTCCTTCTGAAATTGCTTTTTCAGAATTCTTCTGGATCCCGTTCATCTGAACATTCATACATGTTCTCTGAAAATATCAGAATCACTGTGCTTTTTTATAGGAATACCAATTTTTGAAAAATTGGTTCTAAGCAAAGCTACACATTAAAATACACTAAAATCATGATCCTCAAAAAATTCTTGGCACTTTTGCTCCCAATAATTCTGCTTTCAGATTTAAATGTGTCCGATTCTGTCAAATACACAAAGGTATAGGAATGTAGGTGTTCCTTTATATACCTGTGTCATGGGCTCATACAAAGCATGCTATCAAATACAAGCATTCAGAAATAACATTTGCATTTACAAAAAAAAAAAAAAGACAGGTGACAGTTTGCATGATTTGAAATACTGAAAACATCTTTTAATTTTAGAATTCTATACAAACTTGAATAGATATACAGACATGGTCATGACAAAATGTGTTCTTATTGCCTGCAAAATTTCACACAGAATAGAAACACGGATGGCAAGCTTACTGACATCCAACATGATGAGATATCCTTAAACTTGCAAGATAAATGTAGGGAAACAGAAGACACAACACTTCTAAGTAGTCTAGGTGCATTGTGTGGTCCCTGGAGTCCTCTTATTTATACACCAAACTCAAAGCACTGTGAATCAAGATTTAAGTTTTTAAAGCACATCACACAATAATGAAAAAATAGGTACAAAACAAGACAAAAACCCATGTCAAGTGTAATCCTGAAAATACACTATTTTTTAACAAGGGCACTGAATTATTCTAAGAATAGTTTCCTGTATAACTGTGTATCATGTGAGGCACACATCTTGTTTTTTGCACAGGACATTGATGGAGTTACAGGAACAAATGGTAACTCTAACAAAAGGTAAAGAAACTGGATCATACGTGGAACTCAAACTCCATGCCAACATTCCCACAGTTCTAAGCAAAGCTACACATTAAAATACACTAAAATCATGATCCTCAAAAAATTCTTGGCACTTTTGCTCCCAATAATTCTGCTTTCAGATTTAAAAAAGTGGAATGAATTACATTTTTGGTACTCAAGTGTTGTAAAGCAAAACTATAAATGCAACTACAAGGACAAGTTACAAAACAAACACCTAGTGTCAATCTTCTAGGTGAAATATCTCATCCTTCTTCTTCATCGCTGTCTTTCATGGTGATACCCTGAAGACCTCCCCCATCAGTGACTGAGACTGTAGCCTCCTCCACTGTAAGACGACTATGAACAGTTTCATAGGTTTTACTGTTCAGGGTTCCTTCCATCACACCCTGCAATCTGAAATCTCGGTAGGTTTTCTGTAGAAAGAGGAGAGACTATTCTAAATGCACCAATGGATCTTTTCCCAAGAAGCCCACACATAGTCACTGTATAAAGTTCCCAATTATTCCTTATCATTTTAAGTGGCACCAGTGCTTTCCTTTTTCGATCAGACATCAGCACTGAAAACTAGGCTCTTTTATATCATCTCAAGATGACCCCTCCAAAAAACAAGGATCACTAATCACTTTTGAAAGCTTGTACCACAGAATACAAGCAACATGTTGTGTATCCATATAAGCAACTTATTTTCATAATCATCTGCATACTTGTGCATACCACTCTGTTATACCTATCAAGGAGAGAGATGTGAAGTGATAATAAGCCATCTTATTAGAAACATATAGTTTCTGTTACCAAGCCATACTAGAAATTATTTATTTAAGGCAGTTGTCATCAACTTTTTCCTCTTGTGCACCACTTTGAAAGAAAGATCACCTTTCAAGTGTCAGTTCCTTCCCAATACAATAACCTCAATACTCAAAGATATTCTCTACACTTTCATCTCTAGCACTGCTCCAGCTTTCACTAGTGGTAGCAATTCTGCAAGTGGACAGAGATGTTGTTAACCTGTTGTCTAATTTTGGGTAAGTTTTACAAAACTTCTAAATTGTTTCATTCTGCAGACACCAGAAAAGGGTTAATTGTCCATTCCTCTAAGATACTGTGTTTTGAATTTATCTTCCATACTTCACTGAGTACATATTCTTCAGTAACTCTGTTGTCATCTTATTCACTCAGATACCTGACAAACAGATTTATGAAAGTGTAAAGAATTTTGTATAATTCTATTAAACCAGTGATGAGAGTATAGCATTTTGAAACTAAGAAGTTCTACAGTTGCATATTTAATTATTAATTTAGATATTTAGCTACTGTTTACCATTCAGCAGACAAACTCAGCACCTGATCTTTCCTTATAATACAATTTCCTTTTGCAGTTATCTTTGCTTTATAAACCACAAGTTTATAAACATCATTTAGAAAACAAGTTCTAAGATATATTCTGTATTCTGTGATGTAACAGTTTCTATGGTCACCGTTTAAACAAAAGCTAGAGTAAATGCTCACTTAATTGCAAATCATCTACATAGCTTTCCTTTTGTTCACACCTCAAGGTTTTGTTTCTCTTATCCACAGATTTGCCCTGACACAGCAGAGGCTACTGTTTTATTTGACTTTCTGTGTCAAGCAAGAGGACTAAGGAGGAGCCACATTATTCAATGATGATGTCTTAAAGCAAGCAGGCAGCAGTGAAAATCCAACACACTCATTCTGCCATTATTCCTTGTAGCACAGGTTTGGGCATACAATGTGCATGAAAAAAATTAAAAAGCTATAGGAAAAAAGGTCCAGAAAAGGACAAAATCCCTCCTCCCCTAATTCCTTACTACTTTGTCTACTTTAAACACAGACTGTTAATTTCCCACACGGGTTCACTTTGCTGACTTTTCCTTATCCCATTGATTCTTCCCCCAGTCCAACCAAAACACAGCTATCAAGCTTTTTCCTTTTCACAATACTCTAACTAAATCACTCCTACTGATTCCAGATTTAGTTGTTTGCATTCATATTATATATCTATTGAATAATCTGCTATACAGTCACTGACATTTCAATGCAATACAATCAGCAATAAAGTAGCTATAACTCAGGATAACCAAAGCAACCTCAATAAGGAGCAATCTTACTAGAGAATCCCCCTCCCACTTAATCAACTTCCTTGGACTAAAAATGGATTAACTGATGAGGTATGCAACCTACCCTGAAGATCACATTTGTTTCTCTCTTAGATCAGAAGAGAAAATAAGTTCCAGAGGTGAAGGTCTTTGGAGATGACTCTGTTCTGGGCCCCAAAATTAACAGCAGTTTTTGCATTTCAGTTGATTTCAGCTCTCTCCCTCACACACAAAACCAAAACCTTACATTGCATCTGGAAAATAATTGGTAGCCATTGCACACATCAGAACTTAAGTATACCGTGTTCCCTGAGGGAAATCCTTTAAGTCATGGCCATTTTAAGCGGTCTTGTGAACATATTGAGATCAAAGTTCTACTCATCACTTTCAAATCTCTCCAGAACTTGCATCACTACTCATATCTCTCATCTTTGCTTATGATCCTTCCCACTTAATATACTCTATGCTTCCTTTCCAAACATTTGATTTATGTCCCACATCCTCTATTGCCTTCTTTCATGACACCCTCAATGCCTGATCATCCTTGTGCAAGCACAAAGCTCAGAAATATCAATTTTAATTAAAAACTTAAATTTATGCCCCTAGTCCCCACATTTTAGAGTTTGTGCATTACGTTGTGAATGCATATACTGCGGGTTTGAGAAAAGTGAGTGCACTTTTCCTTTAAACAAGGAAATAATTATGGGACAACAAATAGAAAATCCTGTAGAGACTGGATATAGTCACTCACTGTACTTCACTACTGTACATACAGTAGGATTTTCACAATTCTCCTTTTACATGACTTTTAAGGGTTGATTGTACAACCATTGTTCTGATGAATCCCCCACTGATTTCAGTGGGAATTTTGCCTCATTATAGACTTCAGCATCAGAACCATTGGGCTATATTCTCAATTCAGTATAGTGGCATTTGTTGGTGAAGCTGTTGTTATTTGGTAAAAGCAGATATAAATCTATAGCAATAAATATAAATATAAATACATAAAATATAAATATATGGAGAAATACCATCTCATAGAGCTGGAGGGGACCTTGAGAGGTCATTGAGTCCAGTCCCCTACCCTAACAGCGGACCAAGTACCATCCCTGACAAACTTGCCCTAGATCCCTAAATGGCCCCCTCAGGGATTGAATTTACAACCCTGGGTTTAGCAGACCAATGCTCAAACCACTGAGCTATCCCTTCCCCCCATTTTATGCTAATTAGAGGGGCTTTTTTGTATTTTATTGTGATTTGTGGTAGGGTAGCCCCTGCTGGCCATTTGAGGGAAAGTATAATCCTTATTTTTCAGATTAAATTCCCTCCCTGTGCATGTGTCCATATGCTCTATTGTTCTTGCCATGGATTTAGCCCAGTGAGGCAGAGATTTAGCATACCTCACTTAGGCTATATCTAACCTTCAGGGAAAAGTTGGAAAAAGATATGCAAATTGTGATTTGCAATTTGCGTATTTTTTTCCACTTTTCTTCCAAAAAAGACTTTCCCAACATTTGGCCTGTCCATACAAGCAACTTATTTTCATAATCATCTGCAGGGCTCGCCAAGCCATGTGGTTCTGTGAGCTGCGATGTGCAGATCGCGCTGCACATGTGCAGATCATGTGGCGCTGGCTGTGCTGGCTTGTCAAGCTTTGATCATCTGCATAATCATATGTCAGAAGAAAGTCTCTTTCAGAACCATCCCTTCTTCCTCGTAGAATGAGGTTTACAGGGATGCCAAAAAAACCACGTCTGCTTTTCCAAAATTTTTTTCGGAAAAGCAGATACGTTCTTTGAACAGGGCAGAGATTTTCTGGGATATCTCTGGTATCCTGGAAAAAGCTTTGTGGTGTAGACATAGCGTTAGTGTGCAGCACTGTGCAAACTGGTGGTTCTATAATAATCCATAAAATAACAACATTATATAATATGAAGTACTGTCACAATCTCATGTATCACTAGCACCAAGTAACAGCCTGTTTTTCTTGAATTCCAAACTTCAATTCTCTTCCAAGAAAAAAGCCTATTTGCTTACATCCATTTTCTTTCCTTTGCTTTATTAATGTTTTTAATTTCCATGAGTTCTTATGTGTTCTGTTACTGTTTAGCTCAAACACATTTTTTGAAAGACTTTGCAATTACTTGTTAAGTACTTAAAAAATGCAACAATATTTTCCCCTTTTTACTTTTTCCTAAGTGTGTAAAATTAAACTCTCAATCATATAATGGTAGTTCAGAGCCCTTGAACAAGTTAAATAGTTACTTCTGGACCTTCTCCAGAATCTGCATATACAGACTCATGGGATGTCCGTAACATCCATATGGGATGTTAGGGCCTCTTCTACACTAGAGGCTACTGGCATTGAAACCACTTTTGGAACTCTCTCCCTCTCACGTTATATAAGAACGGCCATACGGAGTCAGACCAAAGGTCCATCTAGCCCAGTATCCTGTCTTCCGAAAGTGGCCAGTGCCAGGTGACCCAAAGGGAAAGAACAGAATAGGTAATCATCAAGTGATCGTCCTCCTCTCACCCATTCCCAACTTCTGACAAACAGAGGCTAGGGACACCATTCTTACCCATCCTGGCTAATAGCCATTCTTGGACCTATCCTCCATGAATTTATCTAGATCTTTTTTAAACCTGCTACCTATATCACTGCACTTCTTCTAAGCAAGGCTAACCACTGTCAATCTGTAGATTTAGCATAGACAACAGTGCTGGCATAGTTGGTTTTCTCCATTACTGACACCTAGTGAACCAGTCATTCAGTAAGTGGTCATTTTGGTAAATCTTTTGAACTCTGTTGACCTGGAGTCTAGTTTTTCCAGAGCCCTACATTTGTATAATTTTGCCTTTTAATTCTCACTGCGTGAAAGTCTTGCTCTCCATGGGTTCTTCAGCTCTGGAAGAGGACAGGTAGTTTTCCCACTGTTGTCCTTCTTTGTGGAAAACTTTGAATTTACAAAGTGACCCTCATGGGAGTCACCACCCACAGCATGTCTTGACTATGCTATCACCAGATGGTGGCCTGAAAGGAAATAACGGGCTCAATTCTGTTTCCACTAAAACCAATAGTGTAGGACCTGGCTCTAAGGTGGCAAAACTAAATTTGGATGGCCTGGTAGAATGATGCAGAGGTATCTACAGCACCATCTGCCATAATGTATTGTTTTTTACAATGGAAGTTCCAAACCAAAACCTAGTGTCAAAGAGTTGAATTTGCCCTGATGTTATGACCATGATTTTAACTGTACAAAATGATATTTGGGGGAAAAGGTTATCACTGAGACCAAGAACTTCTTACTGGACCTTTGTATGGGTAACAAGAATATTCAGAACTACTATAATAAGGATTAAACAAAGTTTGGGAAGGGACACAAATTCCTTTGGCTCAAGGGATAAGCCAGTTTCTAACTGATGGGATAAGGTAGAAGCTTTCCAAGAGGGTAGGTTATCCAGTAATTATGTAATGCAGCTTTTTTTGCACTTTTTCTGAAGCGCCTAGTCACAATGGGTATGTCTTCACTAGCCACCCTAGTTCGGACTAGGGTGGCTAATGTAGTCATTCGAACTTGCAAATGAAGCCCGGGATTTAAATATCCTGGGCTTCATTTGCATGTTCCCAGGTGCCGCCATTTTTAAATGCCCAGTAGTTCAAACTACCTGCCCGCAGCTACATGTGGCACGGGCTAGATGGTTCGAACTAAAGCTCCTAATTCGAATGACCGTTACTCCTCCTGCAATGAGGAGTAATGGTAGTTCGAATTAGGAGCTTTAGTTCCAACTACCTAGCCCGTGCCGTGTGTAGCCACGGGCAGGTAGTTCGAACTACCGGGCATTTAAAAATGGCGGCGCCCGGGAACATGCAAATGAAGCCCAGGATATTTAAATCCCGGGCTTCATTTGCAAGTTCGAATGACTACATTAGCCACCCTAGTCCGAACTAGGGTGGCTAGTGAAGACATACCCAATTAGTGAAAGAACACTGGACTGGAGAGTCAACCAATATGGCAATTCCTGCATTCTTAATTCTACTGGTGCTCTGTCTGGCCTAAGAAAAATTAGGAAATCTACCCAGGGCTTGTACAATGTTCTCCAGACTGAACCTAATATATCACAATAGATAGATAATGTAGTAGAAAAATAATTAAAAATAGTTTTCCTTCCAGTTTCTTGAGGGCAGGAAAACAATGGAGTAAATGTACTATTGTATCTGTCAAGCTAGAAATAGTAGCTTTCAGCAACACAATCACTAATACCTTCTAAGGCAGGGCTACTCAACACAGGGCCTGCGGGCTGCAGGTGGCTCGCGGCCCATTTGTTTGCGGTCCGCAGTGCAGTTTGGGTTTATGTGGGGCTCAACACACAGCTCACGTGTGGGAGCCAAAACAAAAAAGTAGTCAATATAATGGTCTTCTTTGATATGCATTTTAGTAATTAAATTCTAGGACTGTCATTGCTCATTAAAAGTGCTGTCATGTGGGTGGAAATTGGGTAAAAATTGCATTTTATTAATATCAGCAGAACTGACTTCAATAGGGCCTGCGTGTTGTACAGTCTTGCCTTTAACCTTTGTATTCATGCCTGTTAGTGTGAAAGAAGCTATTTTGCTTATATATGCATTTGCATATCTATATATTTAATATAGATTTGCATATATATATGCAACCACATTTAAGTTGCGGCTGTTGGGATGTGCTGTGAATATCATTGTGGCCCCCGGGGCTTCCAAAGTTGAATAGCCCTGTTTTAAAGTGTACAGTATGTAGTCCCTATTCAAAATGCTCCAATTGTTTCAGGTAAGGATTTGTAATTCAGATACAATGTGGCCAACATTTTTGTTCTCTGTAACTAAATGCTTGTATAGTGAAGTTACAATGGACAGTAACTACTCATTCAGGGAAAGGCATTCCCTGCAACTGAATGCCATAACTCTTTGGACATCAGGAAAAAGAGGACAAGGCTCTTTTAAGCATCCCTGCTGCATTGGGGTCATTAGGGTGGGGAAAGGGAGCCAAAGGAGAAACAAAGTGGTTGGACCTGGAAGGGTCACCGATTTACCGGTAGCTAGTCATACCCCCACATTCCAGAAGAATCTCTCTTTCTCTCTCTCTCTCTCTGTGTTCAGTGGTATCTGTCTTTCCTCCCCAAGAAAAGTAGAATCAGATTTATGATAGTCAGTGGGCTTTTACTAATTGCCTTCTTTTATTTGGGGTTGGGAAGGAATTTTTCCCTCACTGTCAGATTAGCTGAAGTAGGGGAAATTTTCTCCACCTTCCCTGTAGCAGGTCAGGTATCTGGTGAGTGAGGTAGCCAGGAGGGTAGGTCAAGATGTCACAATTTAATAGGTACTAGCTATGGCAGGTGTTCAGAGCAGACATGTCTTACAGAGGCAATATGGTTCTCCAATAAACAGGGTGAGGCATTCCCTATGGAAGCTGGTAAAATAGTTGGAGCTCCTAATGTCTAGTCTATCACAGAGATGACCCCATCTTGTCTCCAGCCCATTTTAACTCCCTCATACGAGGGGCAGGAGGTGGAATCCCAGGAATAGGCTGAGACCAGGTTCAGATTAGGCAGATCTGAGAGCAGGGCTTTGAAACAAGTGGAAATGATTAAGAAAAGAAGGATGCCCTGCACTGTACAATTTATAGCCAACTATTCACTGCCTCTTGTCTTTCTTCCTGCAAATCAAGATAAGTATTTTTAAACATACTCCCTTTCCCCCGCTATAACGGGAACCAAAACTGAATGAAACCCTTAAAGAAAGTAGCAACTTGTTTCACTCTATATGTCTGGATTTGCACAGGGATCTGTGCATATTGATAGTAGGTTACTGTCTAGTAATCATCCTTTATTTTTAGCTCTGATGTGGTTTTGTCATCTAATTCAAATTTTGCTTACCTTCACTATCTTGATGAGAGTCTTCAGCTGGTAGATGTGAAGCTGAAGGTCTAGTCTATCAGCCAGCCACATACATATGACTTTCATGGAGCTGCTGTACCATTGCTGGAAAGAAGGGTAAAGGGAGAAAAACCTCTCTGAAGTATTCATTTAACATATTTAGTAATGAGAGATAATGATAACAGATTAGCACTTAAAGTCATCATGATATAATTTTCTGTTAAGAGAATTGCATATGTTGCTAGGAAATAACTAACTTGATCTAGACCATCTAGTTTAGAGGCTAAAAAGAGGTGTTTTGCACCCCCAAACTGCAAACTTCTGGAAGGTATGTAATTTGGCTTCCTAGGCACAGCCCTACTAGCCTGAATATAGCTGTCTCTCCCCTTCACTACAAAATACAGAAATCAAAGTACACCTATTTCTGGACTGTTTTACATTAATTAGCAAACACTGCACTGTCTCAGAGTTGTAATAAATTCATAATAAATAGTGCTTTATAATTTGCTGTCAGTAAGAATGTGTATTAAATACACATATGAAAGAACTGACTGCTGAAACAGCAGGGAAAAATGCAGTAAGATTAGCTTTAAAGAAAGATTTTGCTGTGCTTCTGCTTTTCCTTACCACACAAGAACACAATATTCAACATAAAATAAAGACATCTAACAATGAGCCAAAAATCCTGAAGTCCTTACTCTGTTTTTACTCATTCCTGACTTTGGGAAATCACCCCAAAATGAAAAGGGAGTTTTATTTCAGCAAAACCAGACAGACAGACAATAGAAGAAATAAGCTTTCAGCATTTGCCTTCCATTATTACCAACTATATTACAGAGCATTGCTTTTTCCTTTTCCATTTTCACTCTAACTTTATGAATGATTATGGCAAAAATAATCTGCTTGCAGTTGATGCTCATTTGATCAAAAAATAATTTCCAGTTCAAACAAACTATTGTCTGTGGTCAAGATATAATTGTCAAGATACAGCACCAGGTTGTATTAAGATAAAATTAACAGAGTTTTTATAAAATGTTGTAGTAGTTTTATTCTCTCTCATGTAAACTACTCACCAGATGTCAGTCAGTCAAAGTGTAAAAAGGAAGGAGCTTGTTTCATTTTAGGAATAAGAGATTACACTTTGAGAGAGTTAAAGTCTCATCCTTATTTATAGTCTCTCTCCCACAGGGAGGAGGCTTAAATCCTTTCCTGTTGTAATTTCCTGTCCCCTTACAACATACACAGATATGTAAGGAATAAAAACATTGTGTCTTTATGTTATAAAATGCAGCATATAATACAAGATGCATATATTAACAAAACTCAAAGGATGGCTACTGTATTCACCTTCACACTCTCTGAATATGGTAAATCCAATAAAAAAGACATTGAAAGATCCAACACAATATTGTTTTTAGATTATCATGCAACTGCAATAAACGTAGCACTCTCTATACCAAAAATGATAACCTTGGGGAATAATCATTTTATGTATATTGGTTTAATATAAACACTTTTTCTTTATAATAAATAAATCTAGACTCAAGAGTGAGTAGCAATCAGCTTTAAGAAATGTTTGTAATGATTAAAAGTAAGTTTTTGTGTAATATATATATGGCAGTTTAATTACAAGTCACAGGAAATAAATTAATTTTACTTATCAAACATTCACATTAATTTATTACTATATTGAACTGAACAAACACTCTGAATAAAATGCATGTGCTATACAAATCTTATAAAATTAAGCAACTTGATTTGTTTCATATTATGAAGAATTGATCTGATATCCATAGAACATTGCTCCAGATCTGTAATACATTCTTCAGCAGAATTTCTTTTTGTTTATTAGTCACACATTTGTTTTAGGTTTTTAATTATAATTGTTTCATATTTTATGTTTTGAAATAATTGATATTGGGGTCTTATTCAAATAAAGGATGATTGTCATGGACTATAACAAATAGCATATACCTGAATTATTTTTCTGGACTCTGCAGACATAATAAACTTGAAATGTCTTATAGCCATGCATTCTCTCTGGATCATCTATTGTTCTTTATAAGAAGATGGACCTAATCTATCATTTTGCTGCTTAGGTGCTACACATCTTAACTTTAATAGGGGAGAGATACAGAACATGATTCAATAAGGATTCTTCATAAAACTAGTGTTATTCCTTGAGGGGAATAATATAGAAAACAATTTACTTCTGCTAAGTGGATTGTTGTGTTGAAATAATTGGAAAGGAGCAAATGAGCAAGCGGCAGATACTGAGACAAATTCTGTGATTGGTTATCTTTGTGTAACATTATTGAAATTAATGGAGTTGAAGAAGGAAAATTGAAAACAGAGCCTGTTTCATTCTTTCAAATTTGTGTATATTCAAAAAAATCTGGATATGTTAATAAAAACTGCCATAGAGTTCAAATTTGTCTCATCACCCCAATAATACAGACACATTGAAAACAGCTAGGAAACTAAAATCACAGTATAGTATTAGTCCAGCTAAATCAGGAAACCATACAACAAATGCTGTTCTGATTATATTTAATAACTTTTCCCCTCCATTGTATAAATATGATGATCAATAAGGCAGGGCAAAAGCCACTTTTATAATTATTAACATAAAGTGGCAAAAAATTAAAATCACGATCAGTGAAAAATCATTAGACTAGCTGTAACAAGCTAACCATATATAGGAAAATTGCCCAGTAAAACTACCATTAAGCAATACTCCAGTATTATCTGATGTTATATATCAAAACAAATTAAGAGAACATTTAAAAAGCATTATTTGAATATGACCAAATCAAACTTTGAAGCCAGAATTGTTATGAAATTTTTACAGGAATCACAGCTAGCATATTTTCAGAATGTCGCCCCTTTCATACATACATACATACATAGAGTAGCATCAATAGACATTCCTGTTACTTTCTGGCTTCTACTATATAGTGTTTGGGCATTTAATACGGACTGATGTAGAATAAGAACTTGGATTTTCTTTTAGATTATATAAAGTGAATGTTTCCCTATTTCTTTGTTTTGAAAAGGTATTAAAAAAGGACAGTGTTACAAAGTCCTCAGAGGAGGTTGGCAAGTGGACCACACATTTTGACCATCATCAATACAGTTTACTGGCAGAGTATGCACCCAACGTGTCATTTGGAAGCTCTGTCGCAAACTTACTAGTAACCTTTAGCAGTCAAGTAGTGGTCCTTAGGTTTCAAAGATTTTAAATAAAAACAAATCCTTTTTAACTGGTAAAAATGCACTTTTCCCTTTCTAATGACCACACTGGAATGGCAGTACTATTCTTGCAGATGCCAATGATATGATATTAGTGGCTTATTCTTTGCTGTGATCTATGCAGGCATAAAGCAGTAAGTGAATATTATATATTTTTTCACATCAGTGTATGACAGCAGCCAACCATTTTAAAAATATGTTAGTTTTTTCGTATTCATGGTTCAACCAGCTCCTGTAAGGGCATGCATTACTCACTTCAATTTTCCAGAGATATCTCTTTTTTAAAGTAAAAATAAGAGAAAAGGAAAGGCTAGGGTTGACTCTGTGAGACCCCTGTATTTATTCACACTTATCGTGCATGACTGTAGACTGGTAAATCATATTAGCGGCCTGTCTCCCCATCAAGCTGCTACTTGCTTTCCAGCCCTGGGAAGGTTCAACAAATCAACAGGAGCACGGAAAACAGAACATCAGTCTAATCTAGTGTTTAAGGTGAAGTTTTCAAACCCAATCTAAGAAGATCTTTAGAGCAAGCAACAAGCTGAAGGGCTCAGAAGGTGGTATTGACAATGAAAGAGTGTTGAAATATTGAGAAGCGCAGCACTTGTGCATTTTTAATAACAAGAGGGTCAACAAGGACACAACTCCCTCAGTGCCAATAGTTGCCACTGACTATGGAAATTGCCACACCAGGGCTATAAACGCTCTCAGTTCATCAGCTTTCTTAAACAGTTCATCAGCTTTCTTAAACACCCTAAACCCCCTCAGTGGACCTTTAGTCTTGAATTAACAAACCAAAGCAATGAAAGAGGGTGCAGCTTGAATGGCTGGCATTGATCCCCAACTGTGTTCAGCACTGCTACAGGCACTGAAAAACTCTCTCCATTGTCAATAGAAATTGACAAACCTCCTCTCCTAAATAGTACAGCTGAGCCAGGCTGGATCCATGCAGCTGTAAAGGGCTCCACTCTCAGGGCCCAGGAGCACTCACAATAGAACAAGCATGAGCTCTTTGTCAGCCCCAGACTCTGCAATTTTCTAACAAGGATTAAAGTTGTTTCTCGGCAGTGCTGGTGAAAAGAGATTTAGCAACATACCGTGCTTTCTTCATGCAAGTTAAAGAGAAGTAGTTAAGGAATTTCATTATTCTGTTGACTATTGGGAATACAAAACAAATATATTAAATATTCACAATCCCCTTTCTTGCCTAATCTATAATGTTTTGAGAATGATTCAATTAAATATAACACTTATCTTCTGAAAGCAGGCACTTCAGATTTATTTTTGAAGTTTTATAAAAAGATGCAGCTGTTTGCCACCTGGAATGAGGACTCAATACATACTAATACACAATGCCTTAGACTTTCGAGGTCCGATATTCCTAAATCTGAATCACAAGACCCCATAGGGTTTCTCTATCTTGGCTGTTCCTGGCAAATGGGCACCGTCAGAACGCTGCTTCTGATGAAGATGAGAGAAAAAAATTGGGATTTTTTTTCCTGGGAAATAAAGCTGTAATATTTTTTCTACTGAAATGTTTAGCTTGTTATTGATTAGGAATTGGTGCTGTACAATGACAGGTTTTTACCTCCTCCAGCTATGCTTATCTCAATAGCAACAAGAACGGAGATTATACCTTCCACTAGAAAGATTGTTCGTTAAGACAGAAAAGCTAAGATGCCAGTGTAAAATTAATATTTGAGTATTTAGAATACTATATCGCCTGTATCAAAATGTATGATTATTGGATTCATAGCACTAAGAGTCTGTTAGGTGCTTTAGTGCTACAGGAAGAAAGTTAAATCATGAAACAAAATTAGGTTTAAAAAATGAAAATTATAAAAAGGGTAAATAGGGACATTAAATAATATGGATATTTTCAATAGGCAGAAAGATGTGTTTAGTTTCCTAATGTTTCAATCATTGTATATTCCTCTAAACAGGGATAAATAAAATATACAGGGATATAAAACAGGGATAATGATACTGACCTACTTTGTAGAGGGCTTTGAGATCATCTGATTAAACTGCTATACAAAACCTAAGTATTAATTATTATTATATCTTTAAGGACACTTTTTGGACTTATTAACTACAGTTTGGGTGCTGAAATTAGACACCCAATTCAATATGCATATGTCAAGGTAAGTGGCCAGATTGCCAGAGTTACAGAACACTCTACTTCCATTGTCTTCAATGAATGCTGTAGATGTTCAACACCTCTGAAAAATAAGGCCACTTATCTGGGTGATAGCAAATAAATTCAGATCCTAATTTTATTTATCAAGGTCTGAAAATCTGGTCAGTTAATTTTTTCAAAATCTGACGTCAAAAGTGAAGTGGCCTATTAACCGATAAAAATCTGCTATTGTTTATGTTGCATTTGGGTTTAAATAGCTTTCCTTAACTTGTAAAACTACATTATGCCAACGGATAATGTAACTTGTATTTCTACAGTCTTCAGCCAGGTTGCCACAAAACCATTTCAATTAACTAAAATGTATTTTTTTTATAAGGCCAAAGCACATCTATATGATACTCAGATGTCCACTTCATAGCAACAATGAAAAATGATAAATATCCAAATTTAGGCTGGATCTCAGAGTCCTTCCACAGACAAAACCACTAGCTTCAGTGAAAATACTTCCTAAAGGAACAACTGCAGGTTTATGTTTCATAGGCCAAACCATATCCCAATTTTATGTTACTGCAGTGTTGGATTATGCACGTAAGCTCTGGAAGAGGTTACCTTCTCAGGCTGTGGAATCCTCATCACCGAGGTTTCAAAGAAAAGGTTAGACAATCACCAGTCAGGGATGGTCTAGGTGTACTTAGCCTTGCTTCAGACCAAGGAGATTTACTAAACAACCTCTTGAGATCCATTCAAGCCCTATATTTCTATGATTCAATGTATGCTGTCTCCTCAGCAGTCTAAATGAGCTTGGACACTGGTAGTACATGTGAAGAAGGGAGTTTAATTGTCACCATTGGATGTTAGGAACAGACTACAGGGATTAGACAGTTCACGCATATGAGCATAATCTTTTCTGAGCAGGCTTCTGCAGACACTCATCTTCCCGATCATTGCAACAATAATCTATGGAGTTGCCTTGGGGAAGAGGGACTAAGCCCATATCTCCACCTTGCTGATCCAAGGGGAGAGAAGCTTACGGGGAGGGAATAAGAACATGAAAATGGCCACAGTAGGTCAAACCAAACGTCCATCTAGCTTGCTATCGGACTTCTAACAATGGCCAATGCCAGGTGCTTCAGAGGAAACGAGCAGAACTGATAATCAAGTGATCCATCACATGTTGCCAATTCCCAGCTTCTGGCAAACAGAGGCTAGAGACACCATCCCTGCCCATCTTGGCTAATCGCCATTAACAGACCTATCCTTTATGAATGTATCTCGTTTTAAACCCTGCTATAGTATTGGCCTTCACAACATCATCTGGAAAGAGTTCCACACATTGACCGCATTGTGTGAAGAATCTAGTCCCTCCAAAAATAATTGGTCTGGGGCTGAGGGGCTTTGTCCAATTTGTTCTAGGCTGAAAGCCATCCCCCCCGAGATAATCCTGAAGATTCCCATTTTGGATTTCAAGGCACAGTCAATCTCCTTGGCTACTTGACAGCTTGGAGGGGTAAGAGAGTCCCTTAGCTCACTCATATGGAAATTAGGGAGATACTACATATGCAGAGTGCCTCTCTGACATGATCCCTCAATCTCTAGATAGGAGCAGGAATACGCACTTTGTTCTTGGATGGACAACATGAGGGACAGGCAACCAGAAATCCTCCCGCAGAACTGTTCTTGAGGGTGTGTAGAGTGTATGTGGAGGGGGGGAAGGAGGAGGAGAGGTTCTTGAAGACAGTATAGCTGTGCAATAAGCCAAACCCTGAAGTTCCGGTGGGCCCATGCTGTGGATGCAGGTGAGATTAATATGTGGTTTTAAGAGCCCAAATTGGCAAACCCTTTCCTCTAGACATAGCACTTAGTATCACGAGTAGTATCTTGTCATGATATTAAATCGTTACAGGAACAGGTTTTAAATATGCATGTTTCAATTTTATTTTACTCTTAAAAAAACTTGTCTGTTCTTTAATAGACAGTAACTGGAATATTTTTATAGCTGCCCCTGAAACTTTTATATTGGTAAATGAGTAATTATTCTTCATACAATACTAGCAAAAGTAATTGTTTCAGGTAAACAGTGGTGGAACCTTATCTTTTAGTTTGAAACATTTTTCTAATCAGGTGGCATTTTTATGCTGCACATTTTATAGAACACTGAGTATTCAGATAAGTGGTATTTGTGAATATGAATTT
This sequence comes from Pelodiscus sinensis, assembly GCF_049634645.1. Lineage (NCBI taxonomy): Eukaryota > Metazoa > Chordata > Testudines > Trionychidae > Pelodiscus > Pelodiscus sinensis. Next base: position 41,745,395 of record NC_134711.1, on the reverse strand, counting down.
GCACATAGTTTTGGAATTAGGGTGCCAGAATTCAGTAGCCTCTGTTTTCATGGGAACTGCTCAATAGAACAAATAGCCAGCATCTCCAATAGCTGCTACTTGGCCTACATGTATAATTGATATATATTTACTACACCTGGCTATATTATTACACAAAACAATAAAAAGGGTTACATTTGAGGACATGTTTTAATGGATTCTTTTTTAAAAATTCCATATGTTAAAAAAATCAGATATCAACTGAATGGAAATGAACAATTAAGCCAATAACTGCCGGCCATACAATCCTTCATCACTCATTACAACCCAGTCTTAACTTGGCCAACTTATTTTGTTGTGTAACGGAAATATGCTGTTGGATACGTACTGTTGATTTTGTATGTTATGTGCATTATGTCATAAAAATTAAAAAATAATACAGACCACAATGTATATTAAAGATATGTAATCAGATATTGCATAATGTAATGTGGAAGGGGACCATAATATTTTCATATTTGGTGTTATGATGTGCATTGACTGTATAGTATTTTAGGTTTCTGTGATTGTAGGTAGGCCTGGTAAAGTTGTATTTAAACTACATTAACTACTGTGTATCCTACAACAGATGTTTTTGTGGTGAGTAATGCAGTATTATACTGAAAACAGGTCTTAATAATAAATACATAAATAAATAAATAATAGGTTCTTTAATCGCTAGTCATTTATTATTTTGAGCTTTGAATACATATCACACACTTTTTGGGGGTAAGGAAATTAATGCTAGGGATAATGTAAATCAGATGAAGGCTAATGATGAAGGTTTATATAAAAATTAACAAACGGTGAATTCTTTAATTGTTAATTTGCAGACGTATGCGCATTTACAGTTCACAGTTTTTTTTAAAGAGATGACTAATCTTGGTGTTGTATGCCAACTGGATGCCATTGAAACAGTTTAAACTTTAATACTATCTTGCAATGAATTTTTGGAGCAGAAATTGTTTTTTAATGAGCATCGTCAATTTAAATCTGGGATATATGGTCCACAGGAGGGGATCCGTGCTGTGACATTTTGGGAGGCCCTGTGCATGTGAAGTTGGATGTGTCTGGAGTTGTTTTATTGTGGATTGTAGGCTTAGAGGGCAGTGGAAGGGAATGGGGCTTTTTATCTACACTAAAAACTTAGTGCTTAAAGTTTTGAATCTAGAACATTTTAAATGTTTGATACTGATCATGGATAAACTCTCCATTTTCTCATCCCATGTTCTGTGTGTCAATCTCTTAACCCTTCCTACCTAACTATTCTGCACCCATTTTCTAAGCCTCTCCCAATACCCTGCACCATTTTCTATCTCTCTGGGTCCTTGCATTTCTTCTCATTGTATGGTCTGCCAGCCATAGCATACTTTTAAGTCACCCAGTCTATTCTGCTTGAAACTTACGGCCCCACTTCTCCAGATCTCTTCTGAACTCCTGCTTATCCACATATCTCCATCTCAAATCCCACCTTGCCATATGTGAAACAAACTTTGAGCATCTCTCTCTCTCTCTAATTGCTTTGTACAGGGAAAACAGTGTCTGCAAGTAACAGGAAGGGAGGCATGGGGAACTGAAGTATTTCAGCCTTCCACTTTAAGGAACTGATAAGCCTCTGTGCAGATCTGTGTTCTGCCCAATCTCATGGAAAAAAGGATCAACACTGGGACTTATTTTACTGGGTTGAAAAAGCATATAGATCTTTAAGTCTCTTTTCTCTTTACAACAACATGGTCGACTTCCCTCTTGTATCTTGGCCTGTACTTGGGAGGAAGAATGCTTTCTTTTCCCTGCAGGGCCTCCCCTCCAACCTTCCTGTGCTTTTATTTATATCTCCATTCAAATGATCCTATAATTAGTCTCTTCCCTGCCTACTTTAGTGAGGGGTTCCTATCACCCACCTTTGTAATCAACTCACCAGCATCTCTCTTGCAAAAAGAGAAACCACAGAAACACCATTCCAGAAGGCCGACAATACCAAACAAACTTGGAGCTTTTTGGCTCAGCTATTTTGGAGATAGGAAAAGCCAAAAATGGTTAGGATAATTTTAAAAAATATGGAAAAACTTTAAAAAACAATGAATAGTCTAGCAGCACTGTAAGGATTAACAAAACATGTGGATGGTATCACAAGCTTTTGTTTTTTCTTAGTCTTTAAGGTGCTGCTAGACTATTCATTGTTTTTAAAATTTTCAAGTTACAGATAAATTTGGCTTCCCCTCTGAAGCTTTTAAAAAGTATGTCAGTGAGGAGGCAATTTTTGAATTCCACACTGTAAAATTCTTTTTCTGTTTTTTTTCCCTCAAAAAAATCCTAGAAAAATTCTGCAATGGAATGAGATATGGCATGTACTTTTCATGGGGATTGTTTTTCAGGAGGAGGAAATAAAATTTTTGTGTTCTAAACTGAACTCAAAATTGGAGGCTATGCTAGATGATTATGAAACTACTGCCAATTCATAACAAATGTAAGCTTTCAATGCATGACATACAGTAGTCATCCATCCACATACTATATTACTATGTCAGAGACAGATGTAAAATTTCAAAATAATTTGTTTGTAACAGTTGTGCAATTTTGTAATTGCAGTCTTTATTATCTGTGTTTCCTTGGGTCTTCTTTGCATTTGATAGGTGTAGAGTGTAGTGGGGCTTTGGAAAATTATCTGTACACATAACTGCCATCCAGACCTGGACATCTGTCATGTTATCTTTATTTTATTGTGTGCTAATGTATGACTTATTAAAGTGAGAGATTAATGGTATTGGAACATACATGAGCACACACTTTATTTATGAACTGCACTGCTCTAAACTTGGTGATTCTATGATATAGACCAACGTCCACTATGGAACAGAATGAGACCACCAATTAATGTTCCTTGAGCTTACGCTAACACAAATCCCCACAATAAATAAATAAAAGGTGAAAGGCCACTGTTTTAAAATACCTAATACTATCCCCATCACTAATGTCCTAATCCTACAAACACTTATACACCAGCTTAACTTTATCCACGTGAGTCATCCCATCAAAGCCAATGGGATTGTTAATGTGTAAAGTTTAAGGATGTGAATGAGTGTTTTTTTGCTGGATCAGATCAAAAAATGTTTTATTTTCAGGTTCGGTGGCACTGCTCTCTTACAGTGGTAGCTCTTAATGTAATTAGTATTATATAAATATGTTTTAAATTACTGCATTTTACAAATGTTTCTCTATCTATCCTTGTTTATTCCTTTCCATCTTTGATGCATACATCTTTTCCACTCCACACGCCTGCATTTTTGTGATTTACATAATTTTTTTCAACATAGTTCAAAAAACTATCTACTTCTATATTTTCACTATTTGGTTAGCACATTTTAAAATATGTATTATACAGTGGAAAATGAAGGATATTGGTCTCTGTTCAAAGATGAGGAGTAAATCTGAGTTCTAGGAAAAGGTGTGTGCACGCGCGTATGTATGTATGCTAAAAATAAGCCCCCCCCTTTACTCAAAATTTTTTTTATATTTATATGTGTGACCACCTATGCTCATTTAAATCTGTGGCAAAGCTCACACTGAATTCAACAGTGCAGGATTCAACAAGCAGCACTTACTACTAATGTTTACTGATGTCACAACTTGTTTGAGAGAGCTTGCAGCATCTTCTCATTAAACTATTTTGATTTACAAAGGACCACCCTATTTCTGTTGCTGCATGCTGATTCTCATAAAACTTAGGGCACTTAGTGCCCCCTCATTCTTGGTAGCTTCTTTATATGGTGAATAAAGCAGTTATATTTCTGTTTGTGAATATTTACACTTTTTTTCCCGAAAGCTTGACACATATGTGAGATAAGATTAAAAAACACCAAATCTGCATAGTATGGTTCCAGAAGAGGAGAGTTTCACTTGCTGACTATGTGTGTGTGGATTACACTACATCAAGAAATCAATATGCTCTAGATGGTGCTTGTGCCTGGCACTTCATGGTGAACAAATATTAGATAAGGCAATACAAATAGTACAAGCCCTATTGATTTTCTTTGTATAGAACATGACAGCTACAGACACAGATAATGCTTACCAATAGGCTCATCTAATATTTCAGTGTTGGTTTATATGTGTACACTTGTGAGTGTCCCATAACTTTTATTAAGGTACCAGACACTTTTAAAACCAAAAACTAAAATAATTGTAACAAGGTAACAAGGTGGGATAAAAAGGTTAAGGGATTTAATTTTGACAGGGTGATGCTCACTATTTGATAAGATTGGTTTTTTTTTGGATGCACAGTTGTGGATGCATAGGGACATATTTTTAGAAACGGTCCAAATAAACAGTGGTCAACAGAATAATTTATAGTAGAGGACTATATTGCTAACCTCAAGCATTTACAAATTATGAATTGGACCCCCCCCCATCCAATCATAAGGTTAGCTTTAAATATTGAGATTCGCAAAATAAATTGTTTTTTTTAAGTCTTCTGGTTTTTGTATCTTTAGGATTCATGTTTTCAAGGCTTTCTTCACCACCATAATGGTTAGAAATATAATTCTAATTTTTTTCAAATGAAAGCTGAGATTCTCAAGTAATCAGATGAAATCAAGAGTTGGAAAGATGCCAAATATCATAAAAAACCATGAATGGTCCTGCAGCACACTTTAGAGACTAACAACAAATTTAGATGGTATGCGCTTTTGTGGGAACGACCCCTTTCATTTTTTTGTTACTTTCTAAGATGCTGCAAGACCATTCATTGTTTTTATGTTTTTTCAGTTACAGACTAACACGGCTACCCCTCTGAGATTTCCAAATATCATAACACTTTCGATAAAAGCATAGGAGTTGGCAATGTTGAGAAACGTCTTCATTTCTTGGTTTCTGGTTTAGTCAGACATTGAACAGTGCTTAAGACTTTCCTACTATCTAGTTCAAAGAATCTTAGTCTCCAATCTGCAGCAGCTTACAGGAAACATGCAAATTATATGATTAAGCTTGTGGGGGTAAGTGGAAGGCATCAACTCTGGGGTTCCAACTACACTATAAGCAAATGGTAGGATTCCCAGCTTGTCTACATATAGTCATGCCAACTCAATGAGAGTTAGTGAAAGTATAAATAGCAGTGCAGTCACAGTTACTTGGGGCAGTGGTAGCAGCATCATGGCTCAACCATGCTGAGTACACACCAGAAGGTTCAGGTGGGTTTGCATTTGCCATGGCTAACCTGTGCTGATGCTGCCCATGGTATTGCAGCTACACTGCTATTTATACTTGCTCTAGCTCCCACCGAGCTAATGAGAGTATGTGTACATGGCCTGGGAATCTCACACAGTCTGTAGTGCAGACCTAGCCCATGCACGCAACACAGACTGAATTATGACATACACAATCTCTGAGTCAAAATCATTCCCTTGTCTTCTCAGGCTAGTAAAAGAGGGTGACAATAAAGCGATTCAAGATGGGGGTTTCAAGAACCTAAGGAAAAGCATCATCAAAATGAAGAAATGGGGAAAATTTAGAACCACTTGACCAGCCACCATGCTCAGGACCAGGTCATAATACTCAGAAAGAGCCAAAGGAATTACCTGAAAGACCCCTTCTACAAAAAAACACACTCTATTAACTGCTTAAAAATGCACATTGTAGATTTTACCAGCATGGTACTGAGCATACTGGCTCTGACCTTGCTAAGCACATGCTTAACTTAAAGCATTTGAATAGGTCCATTTATTCCAATACTTAGCCTTGTTGGACAGTGGTAGACTGAGCATTCTGCTCCCCGGTAAAATTTTGAAAAAATAAATATTATTCTTTTATAAAATCATACTGGATAAGTGTTACCACATTTTAAATGGCTGATTTCTTTTTTTATAGTGTTTCTCATCTGAAAAAGAGAGTGGGAAAAATATTTAGAAAAAAACAATACTGAAGTAACCTTTAAATCACATAAATGCTAGATGCTGATAGCAGCTGACTATGTATATGTGTATGTGTGTGCTCACAAAATATCTTTGTATTCAATGCTGAGTAAAAGTTCCTGAAATTAAAAAGTTTTATTAATTTTTTCACTAGGAAAAAAAAGTGATACTACAAACTGTTTTAAGGAGACAAACATTCTTCCAGTTCAATAGAAAAACTTAGATCAATTCACATGTGGAGGGCTTTTAAAAAATATATTAGGCACAATTAAAGGTGAGTTAAGGCTCTGGTGGAAATCTAAAGAGCATCGGTAAATCTGAGCACTGCTCAGCTTTTGAATTGCTTTTCTACTTCTCAGTTCTTTTAAATGGTTTTCTATGGCAGGAACATTTTTCTTAATTAGTCACAGCTAATTAGTGTTCTGGCATAGACAAGTAATCAGAAATGTCAGAGCTGCAAGGCTACATCTCCCTAATCCTTTGATAGTAATTCAGCCTCCTGGGAGGGCCTCAAGCTGCGGTAAGTAGTGGTTGACAATAAGGCAAAATTAGGTGGGCAGCAGACCATTAGGATAGAGAAATAAAAAGCACTACCAAATCCTGCTGAGCACCATCAGGCAACTAACTACACTGCCAGATGAGGTGCCTGTTTAAGCCTGTGTTGTTAATTAGCTGATTCTACCAGACCTGCCACATATGTCCAGGTGCATCATCGAAAGATGTGTAATTCTGGATTTGTGCCAAATGACAATTGAGTTGTTCTTGATCACATTTCAAGAATCTGAGCAAGAAGTCTACATATTTCTTGAAGATTATTCTGAATTATCAAAGAAATAAGAAGATCAACAAGCTATAATACATTTGCTTGTTGAGTTTCTTTTAGGGAATTAGGTACGCTCCTCTCAAATTTCGCAGATTTTAATTCAGATACAGCTTTAGAGTCAAGTCAAGGCCTTCAATGAGGCCCCACTTAGTTTCAACTTGTCAGAGTCAACTTGGAATATAACCTAGATCAAAAGTAAGCCTTTTTTGTAAAATCTTACACTTGCAAATAATTACTTAACATTGACAATGATGATTATTAACTAAAAATAACTTGACAGGCAGTAATTTGAGAATGAGCAAATTTTTCAAAATTAAACATTACATTTTGCTAGAAAAATACTGCTAAATACTACATTAATGTTGCTTTCTGAGACAGACATGGACAACACTAAGAACAAACCAATACAATAAAAACCTCATATCTCACATCTCAAACACATTCTTACTCTAGCAAACATCACCAGGAAAATAGATTACTTTTTATTTACTAAGGAGAAAAACATCTTAGAGATCGTTTTTGCAAATTATAATACATGCAATATAAAAACATTCAGCTAAATAGGCCTATCAATTGTTTTCTTCTAGATACTAGCAGACATAACAAACATACAAGTATTCAACAAGTACTTCAGATCCACCATCTAGCACATGAGGTACACAACATAACAATCTTTAGAAATAAACTATTACCTCAAACAGCCTCAAGTACATCACTGAACTTATATCATCCATCCCTTTCTACTAATGGAAAAGGAAAATAATGGTTATGACATGGGAACATGATCAGTATTCAATTCAGCATGTCGACATAATAACCAAATGATATGATCGATTTGTTTCCTTTGACAAAAAAAGACTAGTTATGACAGGTTGACAAAATTAATGGCTTATATTGAACATGTCAAATACAAAAGCACAACAAATATACAAATAATAAAGGCTATGAAAAGCTGAAACATTGTTTTAAATTCCCCAGTCTAAATGTCAAAGAATGGCCTATGAGTGCTTTTTATTCTTCATTTCTATTTCTTTAATCAATGTATGTGTTTATTCATACATACCCAGTAACCACCACAATATGGCCATGATTTTGCAAGCACTTATACATGTGCCTACCTGCAGACATATGAGTGGTCCTTCTCAATTCAGTGGGCCTACAGACCATATAGAGGCCTTACTTACAGGAAAGGAGATTCTATCCTAGGATCAAATGTCTTTGAAAAACGTTTGGTGGTTATGGTGGATTATCAACTGAACATGGGTTCCCAGTGCAACTCTGTGGGCAATGGTAAAAAGGATTAATGCAATCCTAAAATGCATAAACAAAGGAATCTCGCGAAGGGGTAGAGAGGCTATTTTACTTCTGTATTTGGTGCTGCTGTGAACACTGCTGTAATATGATGTTCAGTTCTGGTATCCACAACTCATGAAGGATATTGATAAATTGGAGAGGGTTCAGAGTGGAGCCATTAAAATGAGTAGAAAGTTAGAAAAAATGCCTTATAGTACCGATTCAAGGAGCTTAATATATTCAGCTTAACAAAGAGAAGGTTAAGGATTGACTCAATCACAGTATATAAGTACCTAAAGAGGAAACAAATATCTGATAATGGGCTCTTCAAACCAATGGAGAAAGTTAAGACACAATCCAATGGCTGGAAGCTAAAGCTACAGAAACCAAGACTGGAAACAAGATGTAAATTAACAGTGAGTGTGATTAACCAATGGAACAGTTTACCAAGGTCATTGTGGATTCCCCATGACCAGCTGTTTCAGATAACTCTTTGGAGCATAGGTTAGAATTCAAAATGACATTGGAAAATGCATCTAAAACCAACAAGATGAAATTTAATAAAGAGAAGCACAAAGTACTACATTTAGGAAGAGAAAAAAAAATCGAAAGCACAAATACCAGATCGGGAGTAACTGGCTAGGAAGTAGTATCGCAGAAAAGAATCTGGAGCTTATCGTGGATCACAACTTGAATATGAGCCAATAGCAAAAAAGTGTGTGTGTCACAAGAGACACAGACAAGACTGTCATATGTAAGATATAGGCAGTAAAGTTGTCCCATTCTGCTCAATACAGGGGACATCTCAACTGGATTAGTGTGTTCAATTTTGGGCACCATCAGGAGTGGCCTTAGGGAAAAATGGTATCCTAGCCAAACTTGTATTTTGATGCCTCTAGCTCCTGCTGCCTCCCTGGACTCTCCTACTCCATTTAGCCCCCAGGCCTTGTTGCCTCTTCTCCCCATTGCCCTGAGCTCCTTTCCACAGCCTCACATCCCAGACCTACCACATCCCTTGCCTGTGACTATGGGTACATCTAGACTACATCTGTTTGTCGGAAAAGGCTTTTGTTGGAAGAGGCTTTTCCAACATTTGGCCCATCTAGACTGGGCCAAATGTCGGAAACCCCCCTCTTTCGAAAGCCCCCTTCTTCCTTGTAGAATGAGGAAGACAAGGGCTTCTGAAAGAGCACGTTTGCTCTTTCGAAATTTTTTTTTTTAAAAAAAGCAGAAGAGCAAATGTGTTCCCTGGATGTGGCAGAATTTTTAACCCCCTGGCTACATCTACACTGGCCCCATAAAATGGAATAGTCATGCAAAGCAGGTAAGTCAGAATAGGGAAATCCGCGGGGGGTTTAAATATCCCCCGCGGATTTAAATAAACATGTCTGCCACTTTTTTTTCGGGCTTGGGGAAAAGCCGGAAAAAAGCGTCTAGACTGGCGCGATCCTCTGGAATAAAGCCCTTTCCCGGAGAATCTCTTTCAAGTAGGAATAAGAGATCCTCCGGAAAAGGGATTTATTCCAGAGGATCGCGCCAGTCTAGATGCTTTTTTCCGGCTTTTCCCCAAGCCGGAAAAAAAAGCGGCGGACATGTTTATTTAAATCCGCGGATTTCCCTATTCTGACTTACCTGCTTTGCATGACTATTCCGTTTTATGGGGCCAGTGTAGACGTAGCCCCTCAGTCTAGCCATACCCTATCTTACTCCTCTCCTACACTGAAGTCACCCACATTACTCACCTGTAAGGCTGGCCCTTGGCACCATGCTTTAGGAAAGATGTGGACACATTGAAGAGAGTCCAAAAACAGATATGATAACAGCTTTAGAAACCCTCACCTATTCGGAAAGGTTAAAACATTGGGCACGTTTTGTCTTAAGAAAAGAAGATGGAGGGCAGACTTGATAACACTCTTCCAATAGTCTGATGGCTATTACAAAGAGGACAGTGATCAACTGTGCTACATGTCCATTTAAGGTAGTACAAGTAGTAATGAGCTTAATTTGCAGCAAGAAAGTTTTATATCATAGAGCAGAAAAAACTTTCTAATAATACAGATGGCAATAGAGTTTGGTGTTTAACTTAGGGAGACTGTGAAATCCTCATCAGTGGAGGTTTTCAAGAGCAGGTTAGAAAAATGCCTGTCAAAAATGGCCCTGGTATACTTGGCCTTGCCTCAGAGCAGGGAGCTGGATTAGATGGCCTTCAAAAGTACCGTCCAGCCCTACAGTTTTATGATTTATGCTTCAGGAACTATTATGGCCTGTGTTTGACAGGTCAATCTAGATGATCACATTGGTCCCTTCTGGCCGTGGACTCTACAAATCACATGCCCAAAATTAAATAAGTGTGTAAGAACTGGCAGGGCCAGGGCCAAAGTTCACATTTACCAATAGTTACTATCTTATATCATCTAACAGTTTTTCTCAACCAGTTGTATGAGTACACTTAGGGGTACTCGAGAGAAGACTGGGGGACGGGGGATGTCAAAACAACTGAAATTTGGAGAAAACTGAATTTTTGTTTTAAGTTTTACAGTGTTTTATTATTTTTGTACGTTTTACACCCAAAAATTTCATCACCTGCCTGGCTACAATTAAGTTGTTTAAACAAATGTGTTGCAATGACAGAAAAAAAATGTGTGTCTGAAAACTGTAGGTACTGGGTGGGGATACTTATTATTATTATTACTACTATTATTATTTTTTAAAGAGGTACTTTATAAAAAAAGGTTGAGAAACACTAACATATTTCAGTGAGACACACTGTTGGAAAATAGTGACTTGTTAACAAGTGTTCATTTTATATACATAGATATGCATATGGTAACACACATACATCATTTTTAATAATGAAAAAATAAAAGCGGTTATTGTTGGGTTGCAGGATTTTTTTTGTTTGTGTTTTGTGTGTCTTTGTTTTTCTTTTAAGAGAAAAAGAGATCAACATTTCAATCTAAAATTATGGGCATGCCTTTATGGCTCTCTTTTGTCTTCTGTTTTTTAAAAAGGAAACTGTTTACTTCGATAAATGTATTACCTGCATGACCTTGACAAAATCTGAACATAATCATATAGTTGCTTAAACCTGTAGCCTTTCAATAGGAGGCATCTTAATAAAAATAAATACTAGAGAAAGCGGTGGGGGGGGGAGCGGGGAGAGGGAAAGGGGGAGCCTCTTTGGATTACAGGAATAGGAATATCTTTGAAAAAAGCTTTTTGTTTTCAGATAGGCATCTCTGTGTTTATTGCACAAATGATAAATGTATCAAACTGATAAGCTACCAAAATGGTGCTTGACAGAATTACTTTTCCAGAAGGAGGAAGGATTTGGATCAGTCAGTGTATTTTTACATAGAAGCACAATTCTTTGATGTGTGAACAATGTAATGTAATCCAATTTTAATTTTGATCTAACACACCAGCCTCTCATTGAATAAGTCTTTGCCAATTAAAAGTGCACAGCAAACAAAGAGAGTTTTTAATCTTATCTTAATAATTTAAATTGGAACATGTATCTAAATTCAACCAGACTGCATACTGAGAAAAGCCTTTTTAAAGGTCAACCCCTATTCCCATTGATTTTGAAGGTACAAAAATCAGACCCTAAGACAAAGTTTATATTACTGGATACAGGGTGCATTTAAATGATTTGCATGTGTAAAGTTTGTGCTTGGATAAATGGGAAATGGTCATTGTTTATTCAGGGCTACTCAAACTAACTGCCTAATAAAATGTTTTAATATGGGAATTATACTACTACATTTCAATTAAATTACCAAGTATCACTATTCACCAAGTACCACTATTAGAGCCTTCACTGAAAGCAGAGAACTTAAGCATTAACAGATACATTTGATTTAAATATACTAAACCATTATTTTTAATATTACTTTTAATTTTACTTTAAGATAGTTAAAATAAATCTTCTCCAGATAAACATTTGTAATTGCTATTTTTAAATTATTTTATAAACACAAGATATTGTTTAATGGTCATGATTTTACTAATTATGCACAGCACCCTGTTGCATCACAGCAATATAAATGGTAGAAAGTTTGCATTGTAGACTACAGTTAGAAACCTAGTTACTCTTGGCCAATTCACCACTTCATTATTTCAGTTTTATTCCCATATAACTTCATTGAAATAAGTGATTTCAGAGGAATAATAAACACCAGCATGAAGCTGAAGCAATGCAGTAGTGAAGGAGACCTACGACATACAGACAAGCAGTTTTGAAGTTTGTTTTCAAACTAAATAAAAAAAAAACCCTTAAAATATTAAGGGCTCCATCCCCGATCAAATGTGCATCTATGTCTGCTGGAACACAGAATAGCTACAAGTCTCCTGGGGTCATTAGCTGCTGAGGCTTTACTTTATTCCAAAGGGGTATTTCCCTTTAAGAAACAAACACATAGTTCCATATTCTCCCTTCCCCATCTCTCAGTTTTTCTTCTGATGAAAATGAAAAATATATTTCAGTGAAAACAATAGCAATCTGCAACTGTATCAGAAATAAATGGTTTGGGACAGCAAATAAAAGCATTATTACCAACAGGAACGTGAAGGTATGTATACATTAACTTAGTGCAACAAGCAGCAAAATCTGGCTCTCAATTACACTGATGTAAATGTAGAGTAATCCACAGAATGCAATTGTCTTCAATGAGATTATTTTGGATTTACAGCAGTATAACTGAGCAGGATTAGGCTGCGGTTATTAGTATCAGTAATTTAGCAAAGACTATGTAACCTTTATATATACAGTCAGATTTTTATGGAAGTATTAAAATAAGATGTAATTAACTTTCCTTATTAATTTCAATATGACACCACTTCATCTCTTACAAAGCAAAAATCAAAGATGCAAGTGCAGGGTGTGAAACAGATTACCTTAAAAACATTTTATCTACCTGATAACGATAGCATTAGGGTCAAAAGTTTTGATTCAAGTCCCGTTAAAGCTAAGAGAACGCCTATCACTGATTCTAATGAGAGCTGGATTTGGACCTAGATATCTAGCAAGTTTCAGAAAATTACAATTTAAAGAAGAAAAAAAAACCAATCCTCTCCCCCCCACACACATTCACAACAGCAAACTTGAAAATGAAACATATGCTTGCAGATTCAGTGCAATACCAAACTGAAGCAGAAGTTGCTAATACAGTTTTAGTGCTTTGTGAAAGTGCCAGCTGGATGGCTGATAATTTTTCTACCCCTGCAGGGCATCAAAGCTTTTATAAAATATTTTTTCACACATATTAACACTTAGCTTATTAAAACAGATGATACTTTTATTGTAAAACTGCCTGGGAATGTCTCGAAATATGAAGTACAAGAGATAAGTCTCATTTTGACCACCCACTCTAACAAACAACAAACACTGACATGACATATCATGACTGCAAGTCTATGTTACAGGACCTTCTACAACTGCCACAATTGAAGTGTCACAGTACAGGCTGTGAATTGCTGTTATGACAACATTTGCAGTAACTTGCATAATTAAATGAAACTGCCAGAAAAGCTCTCTAAAATGCTGAGTAGATGGTACACAAATAAATACATTTCAAAGCAAGGCTCACATTTCAGAATCAGCATTGTAATGGACTATATTAATCAGTCTCAAAGACATAGTATTACTTCCTGATTACATGAGCATCTGAACAGAGAAGTGACTAACATTATCATTATCTAAAATTATTGTTTTCTTGATCCAGATTTCAGACATGTGACAAAGAAATGTAGATGTTATTACCATTGTTTATGGGCTTGGTACTTTCAATACATATGAAACAGGATCACTTCATAAAGCTTCTACTGTAGTTCAGAGACACAGACGATACAGATCAGACAAAGCACACATCAAGTGATGGTCAAACCTTGAAGCAGTGAAGATATACAGACCAAGTGTGGCTTTACGGATGTGGTTTGTGTAGGGAGGGCTTTGGAGGATGAGGCCATTTCTTATTTAAGCAGTAAATGAAGCAGTTGTAGGGAGGTTGGGGAGGGAGCGTGAGGGTATGTAGGGGAAAATTAGAGTAATGATATGGGCAAGAGTGGTGAGCAGGGTCTTGATGGTGAAGATGAGGAACTCACTTGAAAAGTGAGGTCAGCAGGAGATGTGGGATGAAGGTTTGAAAAGGAGTCTTGCGCCTAAATAAGCAGTTGGCTAACTCAAAATTTTGGACTAAATGTACAGCAAAACCAAGTTCCAAAAGTCACTCAACAGAAACTGCCTTTAGAGATCTGGAGAAATGTAGCCTAGTTTTTTTGTTTTCTTACTTTAGCTGAATGAAGAATAAGATTTAAGAATTGTTGGGGGGGGGGGGGGCTTTATCTGTGTCTCATGCACTAAGAACATCCATTACAATACAATTCTGTTCATGGCACTTTACTTTGAAACCAAAAGTGGAATAAAATGATACTGAATTTTGCACAATGATAACATGACAGACTAGTTAAAATATTAATCTTATAACACTTGATTCACTCATTCCAGCACATACAACTCTCATGCAGGAAATGCATACAATTAAGGTGATCGTTAGTAACAGAAGACACCAAATAAAAATTCTGAACAAAAATAGCCAACAGGGAAAAGCATCCTGACCCGCATGCTGAATGCAATCAAAATGCAACTTATCCCTTTTAGCTGTAACCATGATGCCAGCATGCCTTGCAAGGGTAGTTACTTACATCAAACAACTTTTCTATATACATTTCCTCATTGACCTTTTCTCGAAGTATATCCTGGTTTTGCCGAACAAACATAATGTAGGTGTCTGCTAGATCCATTCCTGGTTTCTGTGGGAGAGAGAGACCATGAGAAGACTTTAACTTGCTGAGAGAGAAGTTATATTTAATCACAGGTAAGATTGTGAAAATTTTAAAATGGAAAAAATATAAATATGTATAAATTCTGTTTTAATTCAAGTTGCTTTGAACTTTGATTTAGATGCTTTATTAAGGCAAAATTAGATATTTGTAATGCCTATTTTGGTAATTTCATGAAAATTTTTAGCCATCTATGTAGTCTGATGCACATTTAGAGTGAAAGCCTAGTTCCATTGATGTCCACAGCAAAACTTAAATTGAGCTCATTGGAACCAAGATTTCACCCTCAATGTTTCCAGTATTGCTTGCTGGATGTATCTTTTGCAAGTTCTGAAATACAGAAGCAGTAATACTTGTTAAGTAGTTTACAATGAAGAACAATATCAGGTTATATGCTTTTCTTGATCTGCACATACAGCTTTTATTAGCACTAAGGGAAGGTGGGTTCAAATAGAGCAAGGGAACGTACTTCCATACTATTTAAAGTATTTTATGTCCATACATTTAGGAAAGATGAAAATCAGGGCTGGATTTGCACCTTACGTGACCCTAGGTACAGCATCTTTAGGTCTCTCTGCCTACAGCTGACCTTTAGTGTTTTCCATAACAAATTTCCCATTTTAACCCACTTCTAACTGTTAGGCACCCCTAGTCGTGTGCTTAATGTTCCTAATTAGAAATCTATCCCTAATGACATGTGGGCATGCAAATACATACACATTTTATATATTGAATATACACAACTTGAAAATAGAAATGTACATATATTAGATATGAAACCAAAAAGATGGCCACAAAATTGAAAATCAAAATTATAAATCAAATTATAAATTAGAAAAATCCACAGAATCTTATGTTGCTGAAGCCCTCATATACCTCATATATCATTTCCTCAATAGTGATGCTCTTTGCACTCCTTCAGACTCATTCTGGTCTTAAGGTACATTTGAGAGCATTATTAATTTTTGGGATCCAAACCATGTGAGGCTCAGGTTTGTTTCTACAGATCTATGCCTCTTGGTTCTGATTCTGATCTCACAACCGGTATAAATCAGCAGTATCGCCACTGAAGTTAGCTAAGTTACAATGGTGTATAAAGCTGGTATGAGATCAAAATCTAGCCTTTGTGTTTTCAATGTCTTTGCACTGGCATTATGGGCAAAGAGAATGACTACAGTTGGAGCTTTGTAACAATACAGGTTCCTGGAGCTTCATAACAATACAAGGGGAAAAGACAGGATGGTCACTGCATTTTGAAATGGTTGCTTCCTGAACGAAGCCCAAATCCTTCAAGTTTTGTGGAGAGTTTGGGGAGGCAGAATTCACATGCCATGTCCCAAATGCAGAATGCAGGTAGGTTAGGCTGTCTCTCTATGTCTATTCCACTATGGCTAGAATGGTGCTGCTAAAGGATTGTTTCCATAAATGTGTTTCCATTAGACCCTTTGCAGACAACTGCCAATGCCCTTGTCCTTATTAGCCTATTTAAACCTGACAGAAGCGTCCAAGAAGAAGAGCTCAAAAGGACTGCAGGGGTATGGCTAACCTTCTGCAAAGACACCACCACTCTTGGGTTCGTTTCAGTCTAAAAGTATAATTTCTACAAAATACTTAATAGCTTATTATCTTCATAGTATGCAACCAAAGGACAGCTGTTATGATGATATAGATCAGAGGATGGTACGAAGTATCAGATAAATATACTACCTGATAGTACTAGTTTGTAACAGCTTCACAGAACAGCATGACCACAGCATATGTCAGAATCTGTCCTTCAGACTCAGCCATTTAGCATATTTCAAAAGTGAATCTGCAAACACTTTTATATACTCAAAAATACCATAAGAGAAGATTTTGATAATATGGCTATTTTATTACTCTATAGTTGTAGGAAATTATGGGTTGTCAAGAGATTTAAAAAATTAATTGTGACTAAAAAATTAACTGCAATTATTCACACTGTTGAACAATAATAGAATACCATTTAAATATTTTTGTGTGTTTTCTAAATTTTCAAATACATTGATTTAAATTACAGCGGAATTACAGTGTACAGTGCTCACTATTTTTTATTACAAATATTTACACTGTAAAAAGCAAAAGAAATAGTATTTTTCAATTCCCCCATTATAAGTACAGTACTGTAATGCAATCTCTTTATCATTAACTTACAAATGTAGAATTAAATTAAAAAAAGTGAATTCAAAAAGAAAACAATGTAAAACTTTGGAGTCTATAAGTCATCTCAGTCCTACTTCTTGTTCAGCCAATTTCTCAGACAAACAAGTTTGTTTATATTTTCAGGAGATAATTCTACTGGATCTTGTTTACAATGTCTCCTGAAAATGAGAATAGGTGTTTGCATGGCACTTTTGTAGCTAGCATTGCAAGATATATATGTGTCAGATGCACTAAGGATTTACATGTCCTTTCATGTTTTAACCTCTACTTTAGATGACGTGTCCATGCTGATGATGGGTTCTGTGTGATAACAGTCCAAAGCTGTGCAGACCAATACACATTCATTTTTATCATTTGAGTCAGATGAAATCAGAAGAAGCTTGATTTTCTTTTCTGGTGATTTGCATTCTGTTTGTATAAGAGTGTTGCTCTTCTGAAAGGAAGTTTTACAACTCTTTCTCCTAAATTTTGGAAGGCAACATCAGGTTCTTAAACTTCAGGGAAAGCGCTGTAGCTATTTTGGAAATCTAATATTGGCATCTTCTTTGTGTTTTGTCATAACTGCAGTGAAAATGTTCTCAAAATGTATGTGTGCTGGGTCATCATCTGAGACTGGAAAAACATGAATTAGATGGCAGAATGAGGGAAAAAACAGAGCAGGAGAGAGAAAATTCTCCCCCACAGAGTTTAGGAAAAAAATTAACATTTTTTTAAAAAGGGTCATCAGTATTTGAGTATGTAGCATTGAAGTATGTCCTCTGGAATGGTGGCCAAAGCATGAAGGGGCATATGAATGTTTAGGATATCTGGCATGTACATATCTTGCTAAAGTGCCATGCAAACACTTGTTCTCACTTTCAGGTGACATTGTAAATAAGAAGGGGCAGCATTATCTCCCATAAAAAAAAGTAAACAAAATTGTTTCTCTAAGCCATTGGCTGAAGTAGGACTGAGTGGACTTGTAGGCTGTAAAGTTTTACATTGCACTCAAAAACAAAACAGCTAGATATCAAAACCAAAATTACATTTGTGAGTTGCACTTTCATGATAAAAAGACTACACTTACAAATCTTCTAGGAAGTGAATTCTTATTTTTTTACAGTGCAAATATCTGCAATAAAAACAACAACAAAGTGAATACTGTACACTTTGTATTCTGTGTTATAACTGAAATCAATATAATTAAAATGTAGAAAAATATCAAAAATATTTAATATATTTCAATTGATATTCTATTTTTAAAAGTGCAATTAAACGGTGATCGTTATGTTGACTTAGGGTATTAGGTCATAAGCATTCCTTAAATATACTAAGGAACAAAACTGTGAAAACAACCCAGAATAAGGGATTCCCTTGAACATATATGGAATTACTACTTTGTGGCACCTTAAAGATTAACAATTTAATTTTATTTAATTTCAGCTTTTTGCCCTGATTCAATAATAAAGAAATTACAAAATGTCAGACTTTCCCATGAGATTGAAATTCCATTTTCTGGCCAGTTCTAGTTGTGACTGACTTTAGCATTCATGGCTTTCAATGAGAGTTGTGGACACAGCACCCTAGAGGATTATGGCCAAAATGAAGGGCATTTGGAAAGCACAATTCTATTTTTGCAATTCACACAAAAAACCCTATTTCTCGTAATTTGCTCCAATAACTTGTCCCATCGGTTTAGAAATTAAATCACTAAGTGAAGGAGATTTCATAACCTATAATACAAAACGATATATTTTCTTTCATTATACCTATGTGAAAAAATAGGAAAATATTTCAGCATTCCATAGATCAAACTTTAGGAACTTGCTTAGTCTTGACAGGTATTAGACAGAATTACAAATAGTTCTGATTTGAAGTGACAATAGGAAAATATTTTGAAATCTGCAAACAGAAAAAAAATACAGCCAATTAGGAACTCATCATTGTTCTTGGGGATAATTTTTCAAAATATACACAAATCTCCAATTGAAATGTTAACCTCTAACATTTCAAATTTTGCTTTCACTGAGTTAAGTAAAGAAATGTTTGTCCTGAAAACAGTCAAAGGTAGAAAAAAAATACTTCCTATTAGCATCAGGTTTCTTTTTCTTTGAGCTGTTTACCTATTTTTGAAGCTGTGACATATGGGAATTTCACACCTAGTGAATATATTTTCATGTAGCTTGTGGCATGAGGCTCTAATCATTAAAAAATATACACAAGTAAGAATAACTGCAACAGCTGGTGACATTTACCAATTACAATTACAGTTCTTTAAAACACTTTATCCTTTTCTAAAGTGTGCAGGGTAATTAGTTCTGATATATTGCTGAAAAAACATAATTCTCCCTTTAAACAGTTTCTACTTACAGTACAAATGTCTCTGGATAAAAGAAAAATAACTGGTTTAATGTTCCTCTATGGTAAATCTCTCTGTTTTAAAAAGCATGGCACACTGATTCATGAACTCATTGAAGCCGTTACAAATGGTCCCTTTACTGCATGTCATTTGGGATAGACACTGTAAACAAAATTGACTAAATCTGTAATAAACTATATTCTTTACTATTTCCCCAAACTGAGTATATTCATTATATTTTCCAAAAAAAATTAACAACAAAACAGAATATTTTACTATAAACTCTGTTTGTAACATGAATAGAAAAGTGTGGTTTTTTCATAGGGATTACTTTTTCAGTTGAACCATTTATATCATTACACATCGTTATTTTTTTTACTTTTAAATTCAAGAAAAACAGAAGATGAATATCCAATTTAAAAATGTGAGAAAGAGATAAAGTCTCATTAGCAATCAGATATACCTTAAATGACAAACTGATACTGAGTTGTATTTAAAGTAACTATAACTGCTACATTGCAATGAACATTTCAGCAGTCTGTTAATATCAGGTTGTAACCATGAACAACTATAACCAAAGTATAACTATCATCACTTTTATAACCAAAATAGAAAATTATCTTTGTATGGAACTCCTGCTGAAGGGAACTACCCATGTGCAACTGAAAGCAAAATCTAGCCTGGTAAACTTAATTGAAATAAGCATAAAGTTTATTAATGTTCTGAAATCTTCTAGGAAAGGAACACAAAAGCTACTATCTTATTGTTTATTTAATGCAGCACAGCAGACAGGATGTTTTGAATTATCAGAGATTGACAGAGAAAGACACAAAAAGATTAATAGAAACATTAGAAAGACAAAGACATCAAATAAAATACCAGGAAATGAAAAAAATTTAATAGGGTTTCTCTGTCGCTTGTTACACAAGTAACTAAATACACTGGCAAGTGAATGAGTTTAAACAAGGGTGTAAGCTTCAACAGATTCTTTCTAGGGTTAATCACTAGTTAACCTGGCAAGATGAACATGCTGTTTAAAAAAAAAAAAGATAAAAAATTCCTTGTTAATTATATGCTGCAAGTGCTCTTACTTCCTGCTGCTACACCTAATCCCACAGGTGCAGACCATTTCTTTTACCATTCACGGGTAGGTGGATTCAACTCCACAGTCACTTTTTCAGAACAACAGATTTAGATACAGAAGAAGCTGCTTAACCTTCCACTAGAGGTTAACAATACTCCAGAAAAACACTGTCATGGTGCCCATTTAACAAGGAGACAAATTTTTAAATACACTATTTTAATTTCAAAGAGAATCCAGAAGCTACATTATAATTGACTTAATTTGAAAGCACGTCTTCCTCTAGAAAAGCTCGCCTGCAGCAACAAATCAAAAGTAATGTCATATTATCTTAATTTCTGAGATTTCAAGTATTTACTGCAGATAAAGATCTGCAACAAGTGCTACTACTCAGAATGTTTCCTTATGATCAGGGAGATACAGCTTGATTTTTGTGTTCTGCTTCTAAAATGGAACAGCTTGTCACAATTTCAATAGAAACCACATATTTTTGTAAATACCTAAGTTATGTTTATTCTTACTTCATCATTAAAAAGAGATTTACTTAGCTGAGCATATAAAACATACCCACATTTCTAGTATTACTTAGACAAAAATTAGTTGTATAAGGATTGAATCATGAAAACATTCATTCCTCAAGAGCTTAAAATGGATTTCACACTATACCTGTCCAATAATAAAACTCTTCTGATTTTAGTGTAATTCATAGTACCTTTTTGACTGAAGAAAGCCATTTAATGTGGCAGTTAGCTGCAAAACTGCAATGAGCTGGAGGAGACTCTGGGGAAGAATACAGGAACCCTGTCTTAAAATTCTCCCACTACAACGAAGAGAAGGTGGGGGTGATTTACCTGACTTTGAAGGAAGTCTCTCCTCTCTGGAGACTGTTAAGTATCACCGCCAGAGGTGAATTATCTCTGCTGCTCATCACTGTTTTACTTTGGAGATGAGCAGATGGCACCAAATGTGAGCAATTCAAATTATTATTGGGGTAGATATCCTTGGAACCTCCTACAATGTCTTCATTTCTCCCTTCCACTCTCACACTTCTAACTGCACAGTTAGGCAGAATACTATATTATTTGTACACTTAATTAGTTTGCATAATACCACTGTATCCTTATATAACTGTTTTTTTAAGGTAATGGTTTTATATTTCTCAATCATTCATCTTTCCTTTTGGAGAGCAAGAGGCAATTTGGCACAGGGGGATACCTGAATGCTATAGGGCAAATCTTAGGCCCCAATCCTGCAAACACTTATACACATGAAAAATCTTAAGGGTGTGAGTAGTCCTACCAATGGGGCTACTCAGGAATACCAGTATTTGTAGAATTAGAATTTTAATTCCCTAGTGCAGGGGTGGGCACAATACAGCCCAGTGGGCACAATACAGACTGGTGCCACACCATTTGACCCAGCCCACAGCCTGCCCTGGCAGGGAGGCAGGGGTGAGAGACTTTGTGTGCTCTTCTACCCCCAGGCCCTGACTGGCTTTGACACGAGAAGCATCTCCGCCGCCAGTGGCGTGTGATGTGTAGATGGAACCATGACCTGTCAAAACGGCTGGTGTTTTTCCTTTACGTACCACACGTCTTTTGCAGCAGGTGGGGGGAGGGGGAGAGGTAAGATGTTGCATGCTTCCCTGCCCCAAACCAATCACCACAGCTGAGAGCAGAGGAGCATGCAAATTCTCTTACCCCCCAGCAGGGTCACATGGCCCATAGAGGGAACTG
Organism: Pelodiscus sinensis; assembly: GCF_049634645.1. Taxonomy (NCBI): domain Eukaryota; kingdom Metazoa; phylum Chordata; order Testudines; family Trionychidae; genus Pelodiscus; species Pelodiscus sinensis. Next base: position 41,723,179 of record NC_134711.1, on the reverse strand, counting down.
CCAACCGTTTTGAACAGCTGGCAGTTCCGTTTATGCGCTGCATACTCCTGGTGGGGAGTGAGAGACTTTGCATGCTCCCCTGCCCCCAGCTGCGATGATTGGCCTGGGTGCAGGGGAGTGCAAAACCTACCTCCTCACCAGGGGCATGCGTTCAAAACTGCTGGTGGTTCCCTTTAGGTGCCATGTGACTAAGGCGGGAGGGTGAGAAGCTGGGGGTTAGGTGAGCTCTCACTAAGTCTCTTGCACCCCAGGAACACGTGGCACTGAGCACCACATGGAGGGAACCCGTGTGGCTGGTGCTGCTGCAGGAGGGAGCCTGCTTCAGGGACCCTGTTGGACTGCTGGCTGGGAGCCGTCTAATGTAAGTCACTCTGGGCCAGAGCCTGCCTCTGGCACCTCAGCCTCTGCCACCCAGCCCCTCTCACTTAACTCCCTGTCCCATGTCATTACCTTCCCTCTTCCCCACCCTAAGTCAGCATCCAAATCCTCTGCACACGCTCTAGATCACAATTTCCTTCCAGACTTTGCACCCCCTGCTACATTCCTCCCCCAGCTCAAAATTCACTCCTGAACCCCTACTCCCTCCTGGATCCAGCATCCTAATTCCTTGCCCCAGGTCACAACTCCCTACTTCACCTAAATTCCCTCTCAGACCCCACAACCTTTGCTGCACTCCTATCCCCTCTCCTGAGCTCCCTTCTCCACCTAACCTCCCTCCCAAATCCTGCACCCCCCTCCATAGAGAAGTGTGGACCTTGACCACTTTTCAAAATCCTGGAGTGGCCCCCGATCAAAAATTATTGCCCACCCCTGCTTTAGTGCAAAGGGTTTTCAGCAAGCTGCATGGAAAAATCCATCTGAAACCCTGTTTTTGCAAATAGATTTATTTCATTTATATTTTTTTAGTTTTCTTGCTGACCTGTCCAAAAGTCTGACAGGTTAAAAAGAGAGTGCACTGCAGTTGCTCAATATCTCACTGCACGCTAAAGTTTTACCTTTGGAGTCTACAATCATTCATATAAATGGATTTCAAATTAGAAGGGCCATAGTCTAGGTTTGTGTGAGAGAAGGAGGAGGAATTATTTAGGAGAACACATGAATTTGGGTTTAAGAGTTGTCCTGTGTTGCCAGTTTAAAAGACATCCACTGAAATCTTTAGACAATTTGGTGTAAAAATGAACAGCATATTATGGCACTCTGTCAATGATATACAGATGCATCAAAAAGATGTTTTAGCTTTTAAAATAAACTAAATGAAACACTGAAGGAGTAAAACAATGGGACACACATGCAGATAAGTAAAATATCTGGCAAACTGCCTTAAAAACCTTAAAAAACCTTAGTTTTTAAGGTTTACGCAGTGGGGAGGGACTGGAACAACTTGTATAGTAGGGATCCTGAGACCCATTGAACCAAACTGTAAATCCCGTATAAGCTGATAATGTATATGTTGATCGCTTCAAGTTGGGGATGCTCCCACATCCCACTCCTCTAGTGCTCAGCACTTGTGAGTTCACAGATCTATAACAACTACACCACTTACATCCACAGCGTGGCTGAGACTACACAAGAGTGATAAGGCCTCTATCCTCTCCCTTATACCCTTGTACAAAGGCATATTCAGTGCTGGGAGTGTAAGAACTGTGCTAATCCAGCATTAGTGCCAGCACGGGACTGCCTTAATGTGTTGTATGCATCTGGCACAGACCCAGATCATGGGGAGCAGAGGAAGAGGAAGCTTTCACTTCATCCTCTAAAAGACTAACACCGATAACTGGCTTCTATATATGCTCCCCCCAAACTTAGTTTGAGTTTCTGAATGGTGAACACAAATATATGCATACAACTGCACGCCTACTTTGGGTATCTAATTACTGTGTTTGCATGTGCAAACTGGGTAATTGCATATACAAGTGACCAACCAGATATGTAGCTGACCATTTTTGTCCACAGTTACTTGTTTTACTTGATGAGAAACTGCATGTACAATTTAGCACACACACTTGTGTACACAGTTTAGAAAAATCAGGTTGTTCCTCTTTTAAGGATAACTATAGACTTCTGTGAAAAAGACAGCAAAAGAACAGCCAGCCTCATTCTGATTCTCCCACATCTTCTAATGCCCAGAGCTTAGAGAGAAACTACACAATCAATTATAGCAAAGTTGTATGAACTGGTAGAGAGTCTATATTTCTTATAACAACAACAAACCCCCTACACAAGCCCACATATTCTCTTTCAAAAACACAGTATTATCAAAGACACAGAAAATTCCATCCTTCACCACTTTATTTATGTATTGTATCCCTTTCTCCATCTCTTTTCTTTATCGGTTTAGATTATAAACTCTTCAGAATAAGTACTGTACAGTTTTGATAGAAAGAGAGTCTGTTGTGAGTGCTGCCAGAAGGAGATATAAATAATGTGCGCTAATTATTTTGATTATTACTAATAAAATCAAACTGCTATCAGTGCTGCTACTGTTCTCAGTCCAGGGCTTTCAGTGCATATTTTTGCTGTTGCTTTAGCTAGTGCGCCGATGCCATGCCCATGACCCATAAGTGTTTCTTTAGAAAAGCCACACACTACAAATGTTCAATGCTTCCGAATGCAAATTCCCTGTGACAAGATGCTCCCTCCTGCCTTCTTAGAAAAAGGCTTTCTAAAACGGAGAGAATAATTTTTGTTGTTGATTTAAACAGCAATGGAAAAGGAGGTGGTTTATGGCAGACAGTGATGAAAAGGATTTGGTTGGGTTCTATTTATCCTTGAAAAGCTGAATCACTGGAAGAACAGACTGGCAATCAGGAGACTGCTGAAGATGTACAACTCACGGCTAGAAGTTAAGACCTCAGCACATCAGTGATGCACAGGAGAGAGTGCATAAATATTTTGCTAACAATTCTTATTGCTGCCTTAATGTCAAGAGGCAGGCAACTGTATCACAAACAGAGATTCAGGTTTTTTAGCATACCAAAGCAGCAACAATCTACATATGCAAGAGGTACAACAAAACAAACAAAAAGCATATAAGCACCATAAGAATATACTGACATTAAAGAGTGCCTCATTAGCTACCTACACAAATTTCAAAGGCGACTAAACATATACAATTTAGTATTTGGATCTCAATGTGTCACAAAGAGAAAGAACTGACAGTTGGAGACGGAAGCACAGAAAAAATGAGAAGTGAGGAGTAGTAGCAGAAATGGTAAAGAGTAGCAGTAAATAAACATCTGAAAGAAAGGCTTCTAGCTTATCACTGCATCTCTGGATTTCTCAGCTTTTAACAGAACACCATAAGAACAGTCATACTGGGACGGATCAACGGTCCATCTAGCCCAGTATTCTGTCTGCTGACAGAGGCCAATGCCAGATGCCCCAGAGGGAGGGAACACAACAGGTAATCCTCACATGATCCCTCCCGTCACCCATTTCCAGACAATTTCTTTACAACTTCTTCAACCACATCTTTGCTGTTAAAGCTGCAAATTTAGCAAATGCCTGAAAGGGGCCAACTTGTTACCATGCTATAGATTATAAACTATTTTCACTAAAATACCAAAGCAAAAGTAAGAACACACTGTCTAATTATTTAAGACAATGTGACGCAGTGCAAAAAAAGATTGCAAAATATTACCTATTACTGAGGGTTCAATTTGATTGGAACCTTAGTCTATGATGTACTTGAAAGGAAACCTGAACATGTAGAAAATTTAGTATAATTGAGCACAAGTTGGGAAAATACAGTGTTGCACTGATTTATCATTGCTGGAATCTTATTATCAGCTTTGTTAATCCTCTCTATCAAATTAAGATGCTATAAATAGTAGTTATAAGTATGTACAAGTACCTGTAAATCTATAACCCAAACAAATCCAGTTCCAATAGGCCACTGTTGGTATGTAGGATGGGCCTATTCAACATATTTTGGGACCAAACTGATCTAACCTTTATCTCCTTTGATCACATCACTGTGTGTGGTATGTTGTGCTGTTTTGTTGAAGTATCCCATTGTAGCTGGTGTATGAGAGTCAGTTTGTTTCAGTGAGTTTTCTTGTGAGAATGAAAAGCAATGAGGGACCCACTGATGTGCCCACATGTCAGGCAGACCTGGCCACATGTTTTTACTACAGCCTGTTTTGTTTGCTCATGCTTCTCTTTCACTTTTTCTGGTATGCTGTTCTTAATAGCTTTAACTGCAAACCAATAGGTCTGCCTTTATCCCAATATAACAGTGGCAGCATCTTCCCATGTAAATTACTATGTACATCACAGGGCCAGTCTTAAGATTTGTGGGAGGGTCAACTAAATGGGCTAAACAACCCAAACACCACTGATAACATAAATATACATATAGGAAATTATAAAGGTGGAGGGGAATCCTCAGGTCATCACCAGCCTTATGCTACAGAAGAGGTATCACCCAGTTTATGATGTTGGGGCATGTGCATAATTCATATCACTTGAATTCTTGTTCTGATACCCTAAACCCTAGGCCCTTACTCAGAGCAGCACTATTGACTTCAGTGGGATTTAAGGATATGGCTGAAGTGTTTAAACATCATCCTGAACAAGGATACTTTCCTGCATTGGGGCCCTAATGATCAGTCACATTTTCAGAGCAATCCTTGAAACGTAAGGTACTAGATTTTTTTCTTTTCTTTCACAAATGCACATGTTGATATGCAGACTCCTCAAGAGGTCATACAACTGCAGGCCTGAAAGGCAGGCACTTGAGGTTATCAAGCAGCATGTGGTCCTGTTCTGAAAGCAGTGAACCATTCCAGAGAGGTCTAGCTCTGATGCTGTCAGCATTGGCCTTCAGGCTGAAAGATATCAAAGGTGTTTTCATGCTGCATTTGTGCTTTGCCAGTCTCTGCACTTCCGGATGCAGATTTGGCTATTGGTGTAAGTTAGAGAAGCCTCAGGGCTGCTCAAATTTATGGTTTCCTGCAACAGACCCAAAGCCAGGCACAAAAGATCACTGTTTGCTCTTCAGGCAGATCTTATCCTCTGAAGATCAGAGAGGGGTAGTATTTAACCAAGGCTTTTTAATTGGGGGGGGAAGACCCTACTATAAATGCTTCCTCTCATTAACCCTTCAAGACTGCTAAACTTTCCAGTGGTCATTAAAATGTCCTCCTTTCACCAGTATTGTCTCTTTTCAAAAATTTGACTTTCTGTCCACTGCAGAGCTCTCTCAGATGCTGCTGAATGGCCATTCTGAGCTTTACATATCACTTCACTGCCAGACTGATCGGAGGTAATTCCTGTGGAGACTATAAAACATGTAGCAATGTAACAGATGGATTTATGTTTTTGCCATGTAGATTTACCCAGCGGTTCCCAACCTTTTCCAGAAGAGGACCCATTTTGACAATTCAGGAAGACTTGGTGACCCAAGGCAATTTAAAAATGGGGGAGAAGAGAAGGGACAGAGACACCTGGAGAGACACTTGGTGACCCTTTTGAAATGTAATGGCGACCCATATTTGGGTCCCAACCCATAGGTTGGGAAACCCTGACCCTAGAGACTGCAATAGTACATGCTGCTCCTGCTTCATGAAGGATGATGGTCAATCAGATCAATGGAGTGAGAGAGCCAATGAATCTCTCCTGTGGCTCTTCCCTTAGCTCATGCTTCTCCCCTCCCCCATAAACCTAAAGTCACTCACTGTGGAGCTGTGTGAACCACACTGTAGGGTGCAAATCCTGGCAGTACCAGGGGCCAAATGGGACCACCGGGGTTTCTGTGTGACTGTGGAGAATGGGATGAACATTTGGCCCCCAAGCAGAATTCAGCTTATTAAGTATTTGAAACTACATCAAGATTAAAGCAGAATTTCTGGCGGCCTTGTAAGTCTCATACCACTTTTTTAACCAATCGCATTCTGAATACGAAGAGTGAAATTCAAAAGTGCTCAGTATTGCCCTGCTCTACTCGAATTAAAGTTAATGAGAGTTTTATCATCGACTTCAATGGAAGCAGAGTTAGGCGAAAGCTGAGAGCTTTTGAAATCTCTTTCCCATATCTGGTCTAAATAAATAGAAACTCTTTTCAATTGATCAACCAGAAGTCTATGAATTTCTAATTTGTTATAGTATGTGCAAGTTAGGAAGCGATATAAAACAAAGGTAATGAAGTATCCTAAAACAGCTCTGCAAATTTCTGTTTTTTGGGATGTTCCATTAGTTTTTTAATTTTATGAATTATTGTACAAACTGACCTATAGGCATTAAATTTCAGGGTATAAAACTCTCTAAAGGACTTCTACCTGCAACTTGAGATATAATTGCAGTTCTTCTGTGACATCTATTTCTTGTAAGCATCAATAAAGACATAACATTTTAAAAAGAGGAATTATTAATATTAGGTTAATGACACTTGCTATTGGCAAGCCAAAATTGTCTAGAAATTCTATCTGAAGAATAGAAGTTATGAGTAATATGTAGCTTTGTAAGACACAATGGAGAGGCACTCATTTAAATTATTTTAATCATTTTTTTCAGATAATATCGTTCATGAAAAATATTTAATATGTATTTAATGAACAATAAATATAGCAGTTGACTTTTGTTTCTACACTAAACAAAGCTCAACCAACATCCCTTACTCACGTATATTTTATGTTGCCCCAATAGAGCTGCAAGCATAAATAAGGATTTTTCATCTGAATAAAGGCTATAAGATTAGGCTCTTGTTATGTGTAAGGAATTTATCAATAGTGATATCTGAGGATGATGCCTGCACTTGCGGTATCCAATTGTTTAAGTGTAACTGATTATACATGTACAAACAATATATCCAAATGATGAAATGTCCCCTATGATCGAGTTCCTAGGTTACAATTCTCACTCCTCCCACAACTGAAAAAGTGCATTGAGAATAACCTTTGTAAGCTTTGCTTTGAGAGTTAGCTGTTGCTTGAGGGAAATGAGATGCTCTCTCAGGGCTGTGGTGGCTGTTTAACTACTCTGTGTAAAGCTCTAGTGGATCCTCTACAAGAGATCAAAATGAGAACAAAGAAAAATGCAAACTAAGAAAAACTGCATTTATTGGTGAATTGTTCCTAATGCTAGAAATAAGTGAAATTTAAAAAATCATACTTACAGGAACATCAACATATTTTGCTGCTGCTTTCACCTTTAAAAAAATTAGAATAAATACTGTAAGTGGTACCCATTGGGACTGTATGTAGTTTTAAAACAAATAGTTAATAATTAATATACTTACAGTGAATGAAAGTATTGACGAGAAGAACGTGCCTTCATCATACCTTGATAGTTTAGACAGCACACTTTCTAACACTGAAACAAACTGCATGAAGACACAGTATAAATATTTATATACATGCAGTGTCAATTATTAAGGATGGGAAAGTGAATAACTTTGACTGCACTTTGTAACAGAACATGGTAATCTGTATATCTGATATCCCGCCTCCCCGCCCCAAATGAGCTGAACACAGAGGAAGTACTTAGTTTCACCTATAAATGACACAGCTTCCAAAGTGCTGAAAATTACACAGAAATTGGGGGTGGAGGGGAGATAACCACCAACCCATGAACAAAACAAAACCCCCCTCTGCTTCTAAACAATAGCTTTTTATTTCATTACCTCTAGAATGTGTGGTTACAAAAATGTATGCATCCTGCAGTGTTCCCTGTAAGCTCCACATTTATATGGACATTCAGGCGAGATTCAAATGCTGCCCAGATGATTAGTAGAGCACCCAAAACTAGGTTTTTTGTTTCTATTGCCGGTGCACATTTTACACGTCTCAGTACGCATACAAATTATACCACACATGGGTGGAAAAAAGTCTGCACATGGATGGAAAAGTTTAGAGGGAACACTGGCACTCACACATTAATTTGTACAGAAATATATATATATTTGTATTATTTTAGACCATATTTCAGAATGCGGTACAAAAGGAAGCAGAAAGTTAGAGATAGCCATTGAAAGTTCATTCAGCTGCTGTTCAAAATTATTTTTAAAATTGTATGGTGCAATTGTTAAGTTTAAATGTCCTGACATTCAATATTTTTCTTATATTTAAAAGGGAGATGATTAGTCAAAGCTGATTTCACTGAGTTATATATTAGCACCACTGATTATGTCAGCATAGCTCTAGGAACAGTGTTTCCCAACTGCTACTGAAGAACCAGCTCAGGATCAGAATATGTGAGAATCTACAACCTCTTGGCTCCACTCCGCAACTGGAAAGAGGCCATAAACTTGTTGGATCAGACACTTATGATTTTCTCAGAGTCAAAGTCCCTGAATCAGTTTGTTGTAAAGGTAATATAAAGTCACCTTTGCCAAACACAGACTCCTACAGGCAAATTGTAGGCATAATGTTTACATGGTGTACGAAAAAAATAATTTATCTAAACCAAACTCTCCACCACCTTTATATATCAGATTTCGTTGGTCATGACATTTATTACACCACATATAAGAAAAATGTAATAACTGTTGAGGAAAAAAGTGCAGTGTAGCACATTCATGGCTAATTATTGTATATCTGCATGCTCATTGATCACGTTAATTGCCTCCTGACATATAAAGAATGTTGTAGAAAATAACTGTTTGCTGCCTATGCACTTACACATTCTCAGAACCAAGGAGTAGCACTTTATGAATGTGAGGACAGAACAAAATTCCATCTGGCATGCTGTTAATGGGCAGTATCACGGTGTCACAACAGTGTCACCTTCCCTTCTCCCCACGAGAAGCCGAGAGCATCACCTTGCAATAAAACTTGCTCCCAACAGTTCAAAGAGCAAGAGTAAGTGCAGAACTACACTCATCACCTATCTGTCCAACTAAACTATCCATCCACATTTATAAATGATTTATCATCACTGTAGGACCCAACAGCTGTCTATGGATTACAAATGCATTGGGCTACCAGAGAGGATGGAAGCTGTTTTTTTTCCTGTGCTTTGGGATGCCTGTTCTCTGCCTCGTTATTACATGCCAATGAGGAATTACTGCTTGATACTGCAGTACTGGTAAAATACTCATCTTATTCAGAAGGATTCTTTTTGCAAAATATGAGTCAATATTATTCTGAAAAGACATATTTGCAGGCAGGAGTGAGCTCAGAAACAAGTATCAGGCCCAGATTGTCATCACCAACACGTTATCAAAACCAATATATTAAAATAATGAATTGAAATCCCAAAGAAATACATGGCTTAGTTATAACGTTCGTGATTGTGTCTTTAACTGTTTCCTGTGCTCACTCTACATAGGCCTTAGGGACAATATAAATACTTCTGGGCACACTTTGCATTTTCAGGTCTTCTGGGGTTGCCAGGATGAGACATTGAGATTGCTTTGTTTCATTGTTCTATATTATTTTTGTGATTAGTTTAACATTTTAGCACAGTAAATCTTTTCGTGAAATTAGCAATTTAATCTTTACTACGTGAAAGCTCATTGAAATAAAAGGAATTAGTACCCTTTTCATCTCTGTAATTGTTACAGATAAAAGCAAATAAATAAAAGATAAATATTCTAAGCAACCAACTTTTATTCCCCTGTTAAAATAACTCATAATGGTGTGACTGATTACCATCTTTGGATACAGTACATAAAAGAATACGGATGCTATGATAAGCACTGTTGGTTCTAGCCTGTCAAGAACAATGGGGGAAAATCATCTTTGCTTTATATCTTCAGACTTGATCCCTTGGAATGGAAAAAACCAATACAATTTGCTGATGTCTCTGGGTGACTACATTCTGTAATCCAGCATGAAGAGACTGCTTAGGCTTTCAGTGATCAGCTAATCACAAAGAAGATTGTTTCCCCTCAATTTCCTAGTCTTCAGCATCTTATAGCAGTATCAAAGCGGTAAAGTATGTGCTTATGTCCACCCTTACATAACAAATCATTTACATGCACTTGGGTGTTTTAGTTTATTGATTGATTTTACTGTGGTAGTATCTGGGAGCCCCAGTCATGGACAAGAACTGCAGTGTATTAGGAACTGTACAATACAGAATACAAAGACAGTTCCTTACTAAAAAGTATACAATCTAAGTATAAACCAAGACATATCAGACAATGTTGGTCAGCATGACAGACAGTGGCTTCAACACACCAGCAACCTAACCATTAAATATTTTGCTGAATAGGGGCTGTAAAACTAAAATGAAATAAATAATAATAATAATCACTTATATAGAGTTCTGCATGTTGAAACTTCATACACATAAATAACTCAATCAACCTATTCTTTGCATTAGATTTTTTTTGAATAACCCTCATTATTGCACTAGACCAAAGAAGGGGTGTTTGCAGTAGAATGAGATGAGCCCCAAAAGGTTACTTGTGCATTAGTGGCGACTCACTAACACAATAGGTTGATTAAGTTATTATGTGTATGATGTTTTCAACATGCAAAGTACTTAACAAGACATATTTGTTCATGCCGTTTGGGTGATTACATAGTCAAGTACATTAGTTATGTATGCAGATTCAGGTTTAATGAAAGAATACCTAAAAATGTGATCTAAATGTGGAATTGTGTGTGTGTGCATATGAGTGCATGTGCACACATTTTAAACCACTTCAGTACTGTTGAGAAACTAGACTGAGAAATCAATAATCACTGTTCTGTGCTCACTTTCCTGTAAGCAAACATTATATTCATAGCTGTGGGAATATTATCAATTATGCTTTCTGTTTTGGCATCATAGGGCACAAATGTAAATAGAAACTCTTGGTGAAGAAAAGTAGACATATTAATTTCTGCCCCTCCAAGTAGTAAGAAATTTGTCAACAACAACAAAAAAAGAGACAAAAATCTGAGGGAAAGAAAATCTTATTTCAGACTTCTGTAAGGAGTATAAGTAAAAGAACGAACAACTTTAATTCCAGAATGCTTTAAATACTTTGCATACTAGAATCTTTTAAGTTTCGTTTCCAGGAAATAATAGTGCTGCTGCATTCAAATGTTTTAAAATGAAAAATGGCTAAATATTTAATTTTCAAACTCAGGGACAAACTTCCTTACTAAAGCACATTTTCTTTTCACACATAAATCCTATTGCTCTTTCCATGATTTTTTACAATTTCTCTTGTGACATTTGCTAGCTATAATATTAAAATTACTTTTTATACAATAGCTGGTTCTCTTTATAGCTGAAGCCTGAGGCAGTGACCTTGAATACCCTGTAGGAAGTTTCCAGGAGAAATACTAATGAGAGTAAAGCGAGAGTCTTCTTTCTTTCTTGAGGGGTTACTACTACATGATCCTTTTATAACTTGTCTACACTAAACTTTTTATGGAAAATCACTACCACCAATGTCTCTCTACTGGCATAAATTATACAGTGGTGAACTTGCCTGTGTCCTGTCTACACAAGTGTTCGTTCCTATCTACATAAGTGTACCTATCATTGCTACTACTGTATCGGTAGAGGTGCATCAATAGTAGGAGTTATCCCAAAAATGCTAGTTAATAGACACAATATTAGAGGTTCCAATTCACCATTAGTTTTAAATTATTACTTCATTGATATTCTTTTGAGCACAAGTTCATTTCAGAATGGAAATGTATGCCAAAGAAATACAACTCTCAAAATCCTCTCAAGATGCATGCAGCCTCAATAAACTTTCTTTAAAATAAACACTGATTATCCAGATTCTTCTGCTTTGATTGGCTATATTCCTCAGTACTCTCTTCCACATGTTCACAACAAATATGGCCGAATCAGCTTCTGGCTTCATTCCCTATGCCTGCCAACTAGTCTCAAATATTAAATACACTTTAAGAAAGAATTATTTTTATTGGTCCTAGTCTACACTAGGGAATTCTTTCGAAATAACTTCCCTTATTTCAACACAAGTGGAACGTTCACACTACCAATCCTATTACTTTGAAATAACAACTCTTGCTTTCCACAATGCATAGTGCTTATTTTGAAATAGTTATTTCAGGAATTATTAATTTTGAAATACAATACAATATTTCAAAATAATTTCCTAGTATAAATATGCCTAGGAGTGCGCTCTCTCTCTCTCTCTATCTGCACACGCATATTTACCAAAGAGGTAACTCTCAGAGAGGACTAGCTTCATGTACTGCTTCAATTTGTAAAGTTCAGCCTTTTTTGAATTATGCATACATCCAAATTATTTAAATCTTTCAACAGAAGAAAAAATATGTATTTTGTGTCTTCACATAATCCTATCACAGGTGAACAAATTTTGCTCAGATTTCCAAAAAAAGTTCATCTTTGGATTGTTTCAAAAAATGGGAGATGTAGATTAAATTTTTTTTTCCAGAAAGTTGTGAGCTAGAGAAAATAAGCTAATAACAGAGGTCTGAATATAACTAAGTATAGTATTCTTTCTTGGGTCCTTGTTAATAAATTAACGTACCATATACTTGTTCATAATTTATCCTAATCTTGAAAAGCTGACACCTTTGGGGTGGAATGTATTAGCTGTTCGAAGTGCACAGATGCTATATTTAAAACAGGAGAACATTTAATTTTGAGAGAGAGAAACTTTTCCCATATTATTTTCTGTTTTCTTTATTGGAACTACTTGTGGTTGAAGGCTTTTTTCTCCTGTTGTGTATTTTTTCCTGTTGTGTATCACTTTAGGATTCTAAGCGGTACTATAATAATAACAATAAATGATTTAATCTTGTTGCAGAGAAAAACATCCTCTAACTATTTAGGATAATTGCAACAAGATTAAACCATATTTTTATTATAGCACCACTTAGACTTTTAAAGCAATTGAAATATAAATATATATTTAAAACTATGTAGTTATTTAATTTTAAGAACTAACTGCTTAAAAACATATTTTCTAAATTAAAAAATGTTCATAAAGGAAAAGTGAACAAAAATGCTATTCAGATTTTTTATGTGGCCAATCTCTAAACTGATAAGTAATTTAAACAGTATTTAGAAATGGAGTTTTCTTCATGCATACAATGAAACAAGGAAATAATGACTAATGCGTATGTATTAAAAGATACAATATTAATATACTCAAAGGTGTTGGGGATACTAGCTGCCATTAGTCATGAAGCAGCTGCAATATAAACAAGAGAAACTACTTTGATTAGAAAACTAATCAGATTTTTGCCAGATGAGGATCTTACCAATTTAATTCTGTAACATTCATGCTGAACTGAATGATCGCTATTTATAAATTATATTGGTCCAATCTCATTTACAGAATAAAATACATATGTTTAAAGATATTTCTCAGAATGGATGATTTGAAATGTGCTTGCCATGCTACTACAAATGAAAATGTAAATATGGTTTACCTTTGAAACAAGAAGTGAAATAATTTCTTTAACAGTTTCTTCAATCAAGTCATCTATTTTTGAATGGTATTGTTGCTGTGTTTTAAAAGACAAAAGAGAACATTAGTGTGTATATGAACACAACACTTTTGTCATAAGTCATAAATGGTACAAAGCTGCTAACCCTGACAGATCAGATTCACTTAAAATTATCATTTTGAACATCAGAAGAACAAAACCTTGAAAACGATCCACCCAATCAACACTTTCTTACATTCTGTGTTGAAAATTTTCCCATGTACACTGTTGAGTTAAGCAGCTAATGGGGTTATTATTTAGATGAATTGAGTTCTTATTCTTATTCAGGCGAAGGAATGTGAAGGATACTTTTTGTCTTCCCCTCTATAATTAAGGTGGCCATGTATTTTTTTTCTAAAGGGTTGGTTTAGCTGGAGAAGCAAAAAGACTAGAAAAAGATTTAATTAATACAGCATTTCATGTCTGACAACTCTTATTCATAAGTTACTTTAAATGTCCTCTAGAAATAAAATGAGCTCCCAATTGTTCATCCTAAAAAGGCCTTTTTATCAGCTTGGTGAGCTGCAGTTTATACAAACCTCACATTATGCTCAAGCAAGGACAAAATTAAAATTTCATCAACAACGCTGAATAGATGGTAACAAATTAATAGTCCATAAAAGGCATAATAAAACAGTCCTCATTCTCTGTGGGTTTTTTCTCCTTTTTCATGAAAAAAGATGTTTTTAAGTAGGTGCTATTTAAAATAAATCTGAAAGACTTTTATACTTTCTTTAGATAGTACTACAGAGTTCGGTCCTGAAATTAACAGGAGCTAGGACTCCTATTCTGCTGTGAAGGGACATCAATTTAAATAGTAATTCTTCCTTTAAAAACATTTATCTGATGGCAAAGATTGTCCCCAATAGCCACTTCACAGAAAATGTGACTTGTAAAGACTAACCCTATCTTGATAATTCAAGGCTACTTGGAACAGCTAATAACATAATGCTTGGAGTAAAAGTACTGAGGTCAACATAAACATTAGCCTAACTTTGCAGCTGCCAGATGAATAGTTTTCTATGATGTAAGTTTTGAAGGCCATTTTTCTTTTGTCTTAAAGTTTCCATACAAATCAAAACATTAAATTGGATTTGCTTAATATGTTCAGGAAATGATTTTCCAAATAAATACTGTATCTGCATTTAAATTAAAGTAACACAGGGATGTTACATAACTACTCAGTGCGCCAAATGTTTCTTATTGCATGTTGAATTAATATATTTTAAAAAAATTCTCCCTTTTTAAAAACTCAAATAATTGAATATATGCCTCGTGCAAGGCTCAGTACATATCTCAACGCAAATACACAGAGACGCTTTCTGTGGCAGCAGTATGTATATGTTGCTGGCCTTTGCCATATACCCAAAGGGAAAATTATTGTTTGAACATCATAAAATTTGTAGAAAAAGACAAAAACACTCAAACCAAAAATCACCAGCAGTACATTATTGAATTTGGAAAAGAGGAATAGTTTCCCAATTCCTGGGTTCATGAGTTTACATTTTTAAGCTAAATCTAAACCACACCTTGTTCATTATTATACTGCATTATTTTCTGTTCCAGTTTAGTGCATCCAAGTGTCCTATTTGGGTTTTATTAAACTGGACTAATATTTTTAAAAATTATCACTGTTGAATCCAAAGTATATTTCCTTGGAGGAACTTGGAAATCAGTATCTCACTACATTACGAATTTAAACAACTATTGTCAATGTTCATTTACATTACACTTCTATTACATTTTCTTTGGTCTTTTACTGCCAAGCCACATGAAGTGTTGTAATCCTTCTGGAGTTAATCAGAACCCTTTTTGGACTGTATTAATCCAAATTACCTTGGAGTCATTGACCAAGTTCACCAACTTGCTGCCCACCATTAATAGATATATTAAGCATCATTAGCTTAAATGCACTCCACTATTCAGGTTTTCCCAGTTTAAGGACTATGTGAAGAATAATGTCTGCCTTCTTTCCTTTACAAGCATGGCAGGGTAATAATGAGAGTATATAATTTTGAAATATTCAAGAAAGAGTTTCCCTATCTGTAAACTGATTTTCTGTGAAGCATTTAATGAGCAAGGGCAATGACATTTCCTCTGCAGTTCAAACTAAGCTACACAGAGTGATCAAGTAAGCTTTTTGCCTCCCAGGCTGCAGCTCTCCTTCAGCTGGCTTGGTCCCACCAATTTCTTCACTCGCAAAATAAAAATGTTTTTAGACAACACTAAAAAGTCCTGCAGAATTTAAGTTACAACATTTTAAGATGACAGGTTTAAAACCAATTAACTTCAGTAACAAAAAACTATTAAAAGTTCCATCTTCACGTACAGTGCAAGTGTGCCACTGTAGTGCTTTAGGGAAGGGACTACTAAACTCACGTGACAATGTCTCCCATCAGTGTAGTTAATCTACCTTACCAAGAGGCAGTAGCTAGATTGACAGGAGAAGTTCTGTTGATATAGTGCTGCCTGTATAGGGCTTAGGGCAGTATAACTGTCAATGAGGGGTATGGATTTTTCACATCTGGCTTCAGATTCTTAAATGCTTCGTTACAGAAAAATTGTCCCTGTAGGCTCCCAGTCATTTGATAGGCTGAAGCCATGGACTCTTGAGCAGTAACCTCAGTTCAGGAGGACAGGGAAGTGATAGCTTTCAGCATCCAACAACTCAAGGGAGATGAGTCAAATTTGAAACTCCTAGAAAATGGTAAAAACTAGTAGGAAACAGTTGTCTTGCTCTACTCCTTTTCCTTTAAACCCCTGAGATGTCTATACCCATAGCAAAATGGACTGGAGTGCTGTTGGAAGAGATGGCAACTGTAGACTAATATGTGGAAAATGTACATGATTTTAATCACTGGATATGACATCATTCAATACTAGGGCTGCCAATTAACACGTGTTAATGCCTGCTATTAATGCAGAGCACAATTAACATGTTAATTTTTTTAATGCGTTAATCGCAGGCACTTCCACCTGCACTGCCCCTTTGAAACACCACCAGGGCATTTCAAAGGGGCAATGCAATAGGAACCTGGGATCAGCTGGAGTCTGCAGCTGACCTCAGGCTCTGTGCAGCATTGCACCTTTGAAACGCCACCGCTATGATTCAAAGGGGCAGGGCGAGCAGAGCCTGGGATCAGCTGGGGACTTCAGCTGATCCTGAGCTCCTGTGGTGCTGCCGCTGCCCCTTTGAAATGCCACCATGGCGTTTCAAAGGGGCATGCACTGAGCCTGGGGTCAGCTGGGGACTCCAGCTGATCCCAGGCTCCCACAGTGCTGCCCCTTTGAAATGCTGCGGCAGTGTTTCAAAGGGGCAACATGCGATTAACTGCTCGATTAATCGCGAATAATTTTTTCAATCGTGCGATTAATCACAATTAATGTCTTAATAGCTTGACAGGTCAATATCTCTTTAGGAAACTTGTCCACCCATGAATAAGGAATCTGTCTGAATGGACAGGAACAGTAACAGGTAGCTTATAACAAACAATGAATATGGACAACCGACAAAAAGCAAGCAGTTTCTAAAACAAAAGGCACTTACCCACTGACCAACAAACTGGATCATGTCATGGAAAATCAAAATAGGAAAAGCAGATGATATGAGGAAAAACAGGAAAATGATGAACATTTCATTAAAGTGGAAAATTAATTATGAATAAACTACTAACTTAAATAGATGAGCTAACAAAATGAGGCACACTGCCCCAAGACAACACAAAAGCTCAATCAACAGAAATGATATAGTTGTATGAAATAATTCAAACTGCCTGTAACAGAGGTAAAAAAACAACAAATGGTCTGCTAGCACTTTATAGACTAACAAAACATGTAGATAGTATCATGAGCTTTCATGGGCACAGCCCACTTCTTCAGATGACTGGAGTTATAAAAGTGGGCTGTGCCCACGAAAGCTCATGATACCATCTACATGTTTTATTAGTCTATAAAGTGCTACCAGACCATTTGTTGTTTTTTTCTGTAACAGACTAACTCGGCTACCCCCTGAAGATCCTGTAACAGTGGTGTGAGGTATACGTTTCTGCACAATGTAGGAATAATGTTTGGTGTTAAATTCTGACAGTTTGTTTCCCTCCCCCACCAAAACCCAAACAAAATTACACAATCACCACCCAACCTAAAGCAGTACCAATTGTGCATTAGTATTCTGGATGGCTTAGAAACCACTATCACCATTGTACTAAATATTCCTGATAGGAGTGGGAGTTTCTATATAACAAACGAAGATGGGGCAATTGCCAAGTAAGGATGTACATCCATCCCCAAAAGCATGGGCCATTGCTCAATACAGAGATTCTATCTTCAGTCCCATTTGATGGCCTCTACACAGGTTCTAAAAGAGTAGAAGATGAAGATTAACTGTTGTACTTGATAGTTTTTTTCCACTAGCTACAATTATTTTTATTGTGCACATAGGTGCAAATGTCAGTCAGAGCATTAAAGGAACCAATTACACATACGTTTTATAGAGGTCTATATAACCATGGCCAGTGTGGAAAAAATGAATAAGAAAAAGTTATTTACTTGTTCCCATAACATAAGAACTAACGGTCACCAAATGAAATTAATAGGTAGCAGGTATAAAATAAACAAAAAGAAATTTTTCTTCACACAGCGCATAGTCGGCCTGTGGAACTCCTTGCCAGAGGAAGTTGTGAAGGACAGGACTTTAACAGCGTTCAAGAAAGAGCTAGATAAATTCATGGTCATTAGGTCCATCAATGGCTATTATCCAGGATGGGTACGAATAGTGTCTCTAGCCTCTGTCAGAGGCTGGAACGGGTGACAGGAGAAGGATTGCTTGAAGATTCCCTATTCTGTTCACACCCTCTGGGGCATCTGGCATTGGCCACTGTCAGCAGACAGGATACCGGGCTAGATGGACCTCTGGTCTGACCCAGTATGGATGTTCTTATGTACATTTAATCAGGTGAATAGTTTGCTCTAAAGAGGCTTTGGCTCAGCTGTGCTATTAAGTTACCATCATAAATAAGGGTGGTTCTCTGATGCAACTTAGGAGAAGCTCAAGAGCAAAATCCCTTCTAGTGTCCCCTTGAACACAGAGTAATTATGGGTATTCCTCTGTCCACTAGGACTGGGGGATGGGGGATAGTTTGCACCCTCAGTGATACGCAGATAGTTTCATAAACAAAATGAAAACTATGCATATCAGAACACAAAATACATAAACAAAAACAAAAACTATTTTTAGCCCATCTAGTAAAGACAGTCCACAGTTCTAGTCACCTGTGATTAATCGAACAAGGCAGTTAAACATGCATAATTCAACCTACCTCTTGCCCACCATCCAGAATGCAGAGTTTTGCAGTTTGCTTTTTGGCATCAACTAAAACGTTAAACATTGTACATACAGACGCAGGGATGCGCAAGTCCATTGATTTGTTTGTCTTTTGCAGCTTGAGTTCAAATGCAATTCTTGTTCTATTTATTTAAACATGAATTCACAACATGAAAGTCTGTCATAATTCCAGACAACTGATGTGTAAAAGCAAAAGTCTCATTATAAATGTGTTAATTTTTACATCAAGTCTGTGAGCACCAGAGTGGAAGTGTGTAGTAACATAATACTACAATCAACAGAGTAAAATATTCAGCTGTTCAGTAGAACCTGACAGTAACAGTAATCTCTAGGTTCTGCTTTGATTTAGCTAAATAATGACTGGTAGGCAAAAATAAATAAAATAAACAAAAAATAAAAAAATAACAATATGCTTCCTAATCCATTATCTGTGAACAGTTTACAAACAGTGAAAACAAGTTCAAACAAATATCTAGATCTTCTGCATGAAAACAAAATAGCTCAGAATATTGATATCTCACTTCTGATACATATGACTAAAAATCCTCTTACAACTTTAATAAAAAAGAAAATCTTTAATAAAGAAAAATTAAATTATTTCCTTTTATTTTGAAACAAAGATAGATATTGAACACAAAGATTGTTTCTTCTCATGCTGGTGTAAATAAGGAGTAACATTACTACAATCAATAAAGTTACATTATACTAAATTCATAGTGAGATCAGAATCAGGCTTTTTTATTATCCAAATATAAAAGAGACAGCTAAATCAAGCATTTACATTACTACAGAAATATAATTCTTATAATCATTAAACAATTTGCATAAATCAGCTGAAGTGTTTCAATTTGTCTCTTCCCAAAAAACTTTCCTCAGACAATGTTCCATTTGATTTGAGAGTGTGACAAGATTTCTCATGTGGCAGCTGCAATATTATTGCTGTTTTGAGACCATTTACAGGTGTCTTGAACATGGAAACTCATGCTGAGGTGAAGCTTTACACAGCTGAATTAGAATGCTCCCTACAGTGAGCATATAGAGGGCTACTGAATAATGTGCCTGCCCCACTGGAGATGAATTTGCTGAAGGACCACGATGACCATGTTAAAGATTTAGCAATACAAGTTGTTTCTAAGCATCTTATTAAGCCTATGCATCTAGAAACCATCTGTTTTCCTGATTTGATTATCAGGCCTTTGACATTCCAAATTTGCCTACTGCAAGATGCTCTCCAAAGCCAAAAGCCAACTCAAAAGGTATAGCTGGTTCATTATGTGGCATCTTGCCTCCTAACAGACAGCTTAGAATGACAACAGTGCACCTATTATCTGATCCAGTTCTGATTTGCTATAAAAAATACTTTAAAGTTCTGAGTATACTAGGTTCAATTTGATTAAAGACAGCATTCCAGATATATCTTGTTGGACTAAACAGATCCCAGTTTCATTCATACAGTAGTATTTCCTGTGGAATGTTCACAGTATACCTTTTCTATATAACTGGTGGACTGGCTAGGTCCATAAAAGCTATGTGAGGCAGCTGACATTGGTCACACAAGATTTGTTGGCATCAGCAGTGAGTAAATGTAATTTCCCTGGTACAGTGACCCATGAAGATAACGTACTGACTCTTGGGTAGAAAGAGATGATTGGGGAGGCTTTTTGACAGAGCTTTACCATGAACAGATAAAAGAGGAGACCTTCACTATGTTTTTTTATAGAATAGTAACTGCATGTTTGAAATCACTTGGAATGGTCTTAGGCTTCCAAGTGGAAACATGAGTGTTAAGGATTGTGAATATTGTTCTGACACCACGATGAAGCAGTATGTACAGAGGATAATCCTTTTTGCTGAATGGTAAATTTGAGCTGATTTGATCAGCAGCTTTGCTAATTTTTTTCCTATGACACTAGAGCTTGAAGTGTTTCTACTGACAATAGGGTCCCAGGCTCTTTATTCAGCAAGTCACAATTTCACAATGGTAGTTAATAGTCTTGAACCAACTGCACTTTGTGGTGGAACACTTTTTCAAATCCACAGATGTAATTCATTTATTTCTAGAACTTGATCATGTTACATATTTGCAGTATCAGAAGAGTTCTCTTCTACCAAGAATTTTTTATTGAAAATTGAAAGTTGATTTTTAGCTGGAAGGAGTGATAAGTGAAACCATTTTCTTTTAGGCCACTAATCTCAGGTTCCTTCTTGTCAAAAAAGACTAGAAATAGGATTTAAAATCTTCCTAGCACTCTGAAGGCAGTAACACAGACTTAAAAAGTGGCCTTAAAATATTTCTTTTCAAATGTGCGTTGTCAAGCTGCAGCCACAAAATTTGCATCTGGGCCCATTTCACGGGTAAACCTCCATCCACATTTCTGTCTGAAAAATGGATTACTGAACACAAAAATAGGTATGAGAGCTAATGATTATTCATTTGCCATTCTAAATACAACTTGTATAAACATACTGTACAGGAAGAGCTTAGATATTTGAATTTTCAGCCATTATGGTAAGCACTAAGTGCTGTTTAATAAGTTTCAAAACCAGGATTTTTTTAAAATGAAAAAATGGCTTTTTTTGGAGAGCAAAATTTTTTCCTGAAGAACTATCAATCTACCCTGTAAAAATGTTGTTTTTTCAAACACATAGGGCTTTTAAAACAATATTTTATTGAAAAATATCATGAAAATAGTTAGCAATTTTTTTGTTTACAGAAAATTTGGGGTACACTAAGCAAAAATGTCAATGGCAATTTTGATATCAATTTTTAAAACAAATATTAACAATATCATGTTAAATTTTGATAAAACTCCAAATGGTTCCATTTCAAATACATAAAAATGAAAACAACGTTGACATTTTAATTCTTCATTACGATTTTGTTTTCAACCCAGCTCCAATTAGATATAATTAGGTAACAGTTATAATAACTTACCAAAAGGTATATATAACTTATAAAAATATAATGTATAAACAATATCTAGCTTTTGTTTACATTTAGTAGCAAGGTTTTTGTGACATATCTTTAAGATGCCTGAAATCATACTCTGTAGATACTTTATCTTTAGTGATTGGTTTACATTAATTTCTTTTCACATTTTTCAAATCTACCTTTTGAAAGGAATAGGGACAGAAGCTTCCTTTAAAACAATTCCTCTGCCTGATGCTAGCTTTATGATACAGGAGAAAAGTGTGAGATGGGATCTGTGGTCCCAAGCTTTCCATGCTCCCATAGTAGCTCTATTATTTATTATCATAACACTTAAGAGTTCCACTCAGCCAAGGACACCACTGTGCTTGATGCTATAAAATAAAATCTCCTTAGAACAAAAAGCCTGGACCTGCCCCAAATGCCATGCCTTATATCCAAGTAGAAAACAAAAGATGGATACAGACAGATAGATGGGAACTGGGGTGGGTACAATGAACCAATGAGGTAATTTGGTCAGTGTGATAGACAGCAGTCTCTGCACATCATTGTCAAGCTTTGTGTAGGCATCATGGAAAAGGAGGGTTTTAAAGGAGGATAATGAGATAGCTGTGAGGCTATTTAAGGGGAACACTTCCCAAGCATGACAAGTAATACTGGAGAAAGCTCAAAGGCACTCAAATGAAAACCAAAGAAGCAGCTGACAGAGGTAGTTTTCCTGGACCAAGTGGCAGTGGGATTTAACATCTCAGTAGTGAATGAGAGAGACCACAGTAAGATGGTGACAGGATACAGAGAACTTTAAAATTGAAGGCAAGCATCTTACATTCAAAGAGAGAGAAATGAGAGAGTCAGTGAGAGATGCAAAGAAAAGAGTGACATAGTCAGAAAGATGTGCTAGAGTCTCTGCAGCAGCATTCTAAATAGACACCACACATCTAGACATTCCACGGATGTTCATTTCCAAATGTCTTACAACTTTTAACAGACAATGTCAAAATATAACTGTACCTTTTGACGCAGGCTTCTATCATATCACTGGCCATAAGTTTAAGTCTCTGCTCCAAATGATGGGCAAATTCTGGTTCTGGCCAGTGCAGATCGAAAACAAACATCTGAAGTGCATCAAGTTTCCAGAAAAGATCTTCTGATGTAGCTGAACCATTGCTATAAAAAAATAAAAACACATTTATAGGACACATGAAAACCCTCCCACAAAATTACTTGCAGAAGTAGGGTCCGCCCCTCCTTCTAGTTCACTTCCCACCTGCAGCTCCCACAACAAAGTTGGGTATTCTTCAAAGAGTATTAGAGTGGCCGTGGAAGTCCTGCCTCTTCGATTTAACATGATTTTCTTATCAGTTCAACCCTGATATGATCGAGGTGGAAGAGTGAAGTGAAGCAACCCAAATTCAAGAGAAGAAAGAAAACTATATGTGGGGGGAGGGGAAGGTTATTTAGGAAATAACTTTTTCACAACAGCGAACACTTGCAAATGCCAGGAGTTGCAGTGTTACCCGTGGCTCAAAGGAGCTCCTGGATCCCATAGTGAGTTCGGAAGACACATGGAGCTCATCGCAGGGGGCTGGGAGCCACAGCTCCTAGCATTTGCAAATTTCACCATTTGTGGTATATGTAGGAATGCATCCACCACAAATTATGAGGGTTTCCTATAAACTTTTGATACATGCAGATTAACTCCCATAAGGGAAGTAGTACAGAAAACCTCCAAAGCAAGGAAAACCAGAACTCACATTAATGTCAATGTCTCTAAATCTTTTGCATTTGCCACAATTTTAAAATTCTCCCTCCTGACAAACTCATAGGTTTTAATAGAGACATCATTCATCATTAGTTAGTGATACCATTACAAAATTCAACCTGAAGCTCCACCTTCAAATGTGCTATGAATGTGCTTGTATTCAAAGCCTTGAACTGCTGTGCTGAGGGCCCTAATGCTAACCAGACAAACATTTCAGGTAGCAGATTGCAACAAACATCTGAAGCAAAAGTGATAGAATTTAGCACAGCAACTTTGACTCAACATCTTAATTTATAATTATTGCCATTTTCGTTCCTATATTCTCATGCCAAAAGGCCATAATCATGAAGGGGTTAAATACCCTCAATTCCCACTGAATGAATCAATAGGACTAGTGCTCAAATATGAGCGGAGTTAGGTTCAAAGAAATTAGAGATGGAAAAGGCCTGCATTATCTTCCTAATAATACTGGATTGTTCCTTATAATAGGTTGCTAATGGATCTGTCTCCTCCAATTTTAAATGATCCAAATATTGATGCTTCCCCCATTTCACTTACAAGAATAGCAGGCAACCTATTAGATTTCACCATTAGGAAGGCTCATGATATTTTGTCCCTGCTTATTATTACCCAATAACTCTTCATTATACCTCCTTGTTATACCCTTGAAATAGAACAACCACACCTCAAGAGAGAAGATCTATTGGGTTGATTAGGCTCCATCCTGATTCCCATCTTGAATGTGTACATTGCTGGTTTAGATTGCAAGCATTTTGAGGCAAAGTCTCTTCCTTTGAACTGAAGATTAAGCACTTATTTACACATTGGCAACAGTTTTTTATACAATAAAATAATGATCCTCTGTGCTGCTAGGGTAGAATTGTTCCTTATCAACTAATGAAATAACTCATTGTGGTTATTCTATAGGCCCTTTATCCTCTGGCATAGGTGCTGAAATTGGAAATGCTGCCACACTCCCAGCTTGAAGTGGTTTCCATCATAGAAGGTTTACAATTTGGTTCAATGACTCAGCACCTCACCCCCCACAATACAAATTGTTCCAGTGCCCTGTCCCCTGATAGTGAGCTTGGCACTTATGTATGTTACATTATACTCAAAATTAAGCCACAAAATAAGATAGTCAACTGGTATGGATGGATGAGAAAGATGGAGATGCTAACTACAAAACAAGAATGGGGAGAGGGTACATAAATACACCAATATATTTTCTTATAAAAACTCAGTGTGTATTAACTTTGATGAGAGTAGATATCTTCTAGAAAGTAAAGTGCATTTATTTGCCAAATGTGATAACTTCTATTTGATCTGCAGGGATTTTATGCATTTTAATTTTGTTCTCTTTAAATCATATTTCTGCTTAATAGGACTCCAAACTAAATGAAATCCTTTAAGACTCGGGAGGAATCATGTGCTCTCAAATATTGTCAATGTATTCTTATGCACGTTCGCTCCCTGGTGTCCACTTAAACTGGTTTCATTACACATCCAAATAAGGTTTTACAATTATAATAATTATAATAATAGCCATTGGTTTTTGAAATTTGAGAGATGCTCAATAATAAACATTTCTTGTTTTTATATGCTTCAGAGCTACCATTCATATTTATTATTTAGTTAATATTGCACAATGACATTCTGAACCATTTTTCTTAAAGATATAGACTAATACTATATACTACTGACATAAAAGGAGCTGTGACAACAGAAAGAAATAACATGTACCTAAATCACACATCTGTCATTTGATTATTATTATCTATTATAGTAAATTACTCTAGAGGATTATGATTTTACACTGACAGATCATTTGTACAGCAGCATATACTTTATCTGGCTTGATTCTGCGCTCTGGTCTTGATCCAGGAAAGCATTTAAGAATGACAATATACAAGCTTAAAGTCAAGAACAATCTGAAATGGTTTTGCAACTTGTGCACTTCTTGCTCTCCTCATCTGATTTTTTTTTTAGGATCCTATGCTGCTGCAGCAGTTTGAGATTCAAGGAACTGTAATCAGGTCCTTGAGGTTCCTCCCCTTTCCTGCACCAGACATATCTTGTTGTAGGGAGAAGATAATCTGTAGTGAATTAACTGGACACTGTACATAGGAAGAACTCCACAAAACAATGACTCTCCTACAGAGAGTCATATTCATTGCTGGTGTAAAAAGTGGTCCTAATCCCATGGGTTGTACTTGCTTCTGCCAATGGTTGTGTTTACAGTGACTGAGAATCATCTATTACATATATAACTGGAAAATAATTTATAAATGGAACACTGGTATAACCAAAACAAGCCGTAAATTTAACTGAAAAGCTAGGTTCAAAACTTGTAGAAGCATAAAGATTCAAAATGGAAAGGAAATACAAATTAGGGTTAGAGTAACAAATTTAAATTAACAAGTAGAAAAACTCCCTTTCTGGCTAATTAAAAGGTTTTACCTCCCCTTCCCCCACATACTCTGTCCCAGCCCTCTCAACCTTTCAGTATGTTTTCCTTAGCTGAATCTGGCAATAATTCACAGTGCTCTGCACGTCTAGCCAAGGTGTCCTCTGAGTTAACTTCTCATGGGACCAATCAAGCAAAATACTGAATACTACACACAGCACTTTACTCTCTTAATATCTCCCCAACCTTAGCATGCAATGCCCCAAATGTACCATTAAATTAAAGGACCAGCAAAAACAACTGAAAACACAGTAATGATGTTCTTGTAGAAGTGTAATGATAGAGAAGAGTACACATTTAGTGTTCCCGGCCACACATTATAAGAAAAAAAACTTGTCAATGGAAATAGCAACAGAATATCTACAGTGATTTAATATAGCCTGTATCAAGTTTAATGGCATATTTAAAAGGTAATGCTCAAAAGAATGAGTGTAAATTATTACTCTCAGACAGGAATATAATTAATACCCCACTTCAGCAAAGCACTTAAAAACATGTTTAAATATAACAACATACTTAACCCTATTCTTATTCAGCTAAACATTTAGGCAAATGCTCAACTGCTTTGTTGAAATAAAGGGATGGACTTCATCATGTGATTCAGTGTTTTGCTGTATTGGGAACAACAGCTTTATTACCAGAATTTGGACATTAGCAATGTATGCCAGAATATTAAACTCTTGTCATTTCACAAAATGTCGACTAGATAGATGATTTGACATTCTGAGACAGTGTTTAAAAATAACTCAGTTAAATCATAGTTTCTGATGTGTCTCAGATCCTCACTGTATAATAAAAACTCCAGCACTGATAAAGATTTACTGTAAAAAATGGCTAAAATGGCCAGCGGTTATTATATAACTTTAAAGGAATTAATTGAAAATTGATCTGAATTCCACTGAATGCCTGTCATCTACAACTTTGAATGGAATTTCATTTCTGTATCAGCCATCAATGGGTTAGAAAAATAAGCATCTATCATTGGTTTCTCAAAGGCACACAAAAAGGACTTCACACCTCAGCTGATGTCCCAAGCAGGCAATACTTTTACTAGAATGTGCCACGATATCAGATGGCTAGGGGGGAAGGGAGGAAAGCTGGGGGTGGGAGGGGCAATGCCCCACCCACAAGAGGGAATACACATACAGATGCCACAGTGAAGAACAACATATTATTTACTATAATCTGCTCTCTCAAACATGATCTGAGTCACTTATCTTGAAAGTGAATATTCTAAATTAACTCATGCTCTTACAAAGAACAATGGCACAAAGGGTAGAAAGAACAGTAGCTGGCAGGCAGCTGTGCAGCCAGCCCTAGAAGCATACTGAAGTTGCTAAGCAAGATGTTTCAGTGAGCTTGTACAATGCCTGGTGGGCTGTTTGTTACTATTCCTTTCAGCAAAAAGGGCACTCTAGCAACTGCCTGCAAGTGCTTGGGAATGGCAGTACATGTACTAGCTGAATGCAGCACTTGACAACCCACACACCAAGTTTGCATGTTACACATGCTTTGCTGAGCACTCTTGTGCAGCACTGTGGCATCTGCCCTGTGATACTTTAAATGTGAGGATATTCCTTTATATTCTCTTCAAATAATTACACTCCAGTGCAGCCAATGGCAGAATTGGCCCTATGGTATTTGAACATCTTTCCTAATGCTCCTCCTCTCATTCATTTTTGTTACAATTATGCAAGAGTACACTTATAAATAAATAGATAAAATTACATTAAAAGAACATTATTAAGGTTGCAAAGTCAAACAATCAAAAATTAGGAAATGGCAGAATTAGGGTTTCTGGGCAAAGGCTTACAATGTGACTAAATTTGGATGGGTTTCCATGGAAATGTCAAAAGGCACTCCCTCACACCAGTTACAAATTACAAGTTCCTGCTCTACAGGCACTACCAATGCTTGAAGAAAAGAGTATTAGAATTTTTGTTAACACAAGCAAAATAATGTATCTGCCCCTACTCTCATTCTCAGAAATGGCTGAACCCTTTTGGCTGAAATTTTCTAAAGAAATAGCCTCATCAGACAACCAGCATAGAAAATTTCAGCTCAGTCAGTTAAAGCTGGCAAAAGTTATAAACAAATGAAGACAGAGTCTTATAATGGAAAGTGATGGGCAACACTACTAATAATACAGGTTGAACCTCCCAAAACCAGGACTCTCTGGTCTGGCAAGAGGACTGGCGGCGGGGAGCCCGAGACTGGAGCTCCAGTAGTGCAGTCAGGGCTGCTGCAGCAGTCCCAGTAGCAAGGCCAGAGCCAAGGACGTGGCAGCCCCGCAACCCGGCAGGAGGGTAGCTGGGGCCAGGAGCAGGGAGGGGCGGTGATCTGGGGGGCCGCTGGTAGGGAACCTCCCCTGGTCTGGCAAATTCCCTTGTTCAGGACTGGTCAGGCCCTGAGGTGTCAGACCAGAGAGATCCAACCTGTATTCTCAGCTCTGTCTATAATAATACCAGTCCTTAATATCAATAATTTTGGGAACCTACTATATATTTTCACATGGGAAAAACATTTGTGTGTAAAAACCTCCAGCTAGTCACCATGTATGTAAATTGTGAATTAAAATTCATTTTTACTGGGCAGCAGGGCTGTAAGTACAGATTATTAGAATACCACACTTAAGAACATGGGCTCTAATGAAAGCATAAAGTATGAAGGATACGGTTTAAGAAAGTAAACTTTCAAAAGACAGGAATAAGCAGGCAGGAAGAGTTCTGAAGGGCAAAACACCACTGAGTTGTGATTCAAAGTTGGAATAATGATTTATAAAGACACAAGTGTGCAGGTGCAAACTTGTAGTGTTACCATCAAAACAAAGACTGTAAAAGCCTAAGGATGAGGAGGAAAAAGATTGACAATTCTTTAGTGGAGCGAGAAAGAACAAATCCTATTACAGCTAATGAAGTGCCAAAAGTCTATAGACACATTACTCAATATACTTGGCTAGCTAACAAACACAGAACTTCACATGTGATGATAGATTTAGGCAGTTGCTTGTAAAAAAGTGTATGTTTTTCAAATATTAAATTATCTTTAGCATTAAAGGACTAAGTCAAAATGTTAGTTTTCAAAATGTAAAAATATTTCCATTTGTTGTTGTTTCTAGTGAACCCGCTCTTTTGGAAACTTATAATTGAAATGTTTCTATACACAACTATGTTCCTCAACTGTGCACACATGCATACTCAGACACAAACAGGTAGACATACTGAGCTTCGATAAGTTATTGTGGCATTGCTCAATTGGGGCATTGGCTACTGGCTCCATTAAAAATAAAAACAGAAACATTGTGGTGAAAAACCCCTCATAAAAACAAAATAATGGAAATCAAATTTGGGCCTCGTATTCTTAACAGTTCCATTTTAAGACTGAGAAATTAAATCAACAGGAATATTGCAAACAATTGTTAAAACTGCTTTCTGAACTATTTTGCACATGCCATGAACTAGTAACATTCATGCAAAGACACGAAGAGCTATTGCAGTTTATGAAAACATCGTCTAAGGACAAGTATTTCAATTTTTCTCTCCTGCTTATTGACTGAATTAGCAGCACAATTCTGACTGCTAACTGTACTACAACAAACCCTTGCCAAGTCAAACGGAAGGCGAGACATTAACTAACATTCTGCTGTATTTTTATGCACTAAAACTCATGATGCACTGACATTCCATGCTTGGCTCACAACTGAGAAATTATTATTTTCAACTACACAATCATAAGCACCATGCAATCCAAATGTAACTATACAGGACACCAGGTAGGCCATGCAGAACTGACATACAGTCACAACATTAGTGAAGAATACACACGTGGAATCATATAAAGAAGCCATCCAAGTTGGTGCAGAAAAGCTAGGTATCTGTGGAAGATTAAGAGGCAAACTTGGAACTTTCGGAAGAGCTACATTGGGAAGACTGTTGGTGATGCTCCTGTGAAAAAATAAACAATGTAGGAATACAATAAAAATAGAATTTAGAGGACAATAGAGCAAAAAAAAAAAAAAAAAACAGATTGGATATAAAGATATAGGTATGTTAAGACCACCTGTAAACACTTACTTGACAGGCTGCCAGGACTCTTGTTCAAGACCTCTATGAATAGACTGGGCAATGGATGATTCCATAAGATCAACATAGCGGACGACCAAGGGAACAAAAATCTCTTGCAAGTGCTTGTGAAACTTTCCATTGCACAAAAGTACTTTAAAAAACAAACAAAAAAACCAATTCTCAATTACTCAACAATCTGTGATACAATTTCATTAGCTATAGCAAAATCTGCTAAAAAGTTCTGGTACATAAATAGTTCTAAGAGCAGTGATGACATGACCCAACATGATTACCATGTCAGAGAAATACCCAAGGGCTTTTTTAAAGTTTAGACTAGTTATATTTCTCAGGAAGTATTATTTACATGAAGAAATTAACATAGTACTGACTGTTTATGCCAAGGCTAAAATTGCCCATTTACAGTCATTCTTGCTTTGTATCAATTTCTTCTACATTGTATGACTGTCTTGGCAAACAGAATGTTTGCATATTCTTGTATTATAAATAATTGAATACAATATGCATGTAGAGAATTAGGCCTCAGTTCAGCAAAGCACATAAGAATGTGCTTAACTTTCACTATCATGAAACTTAGGCATATATATATATTTTGCTGATTAGGAATGGATTTAAGATTGTGCTTAATGGATTTGCTGACTCTTGATTTAATAATTATATTTCCTTGATAGAATACTTGAATGCAAAGACAACAAATGAACAAAAATAAACCCTAGTAGTAATTAAATAATATTCTGTTATTTTTTATTTATATTACACTAAAGCTCAAAGGCTGTGATCAAGGTTGGTGTCAAATTTTACCAGGCCCCATGAATATATAGAAGTACACACAGCGTCTGCTACAAGGAGCATCCATTTCAAGACAAAAAGCAATAAGTGTGACAAACAATAGCAGGTGGCAGGAGAGCGAATGACTGTGATGATTAACATTATGGAGAAGACTAGTGAGACACATGCTAACAATGTGTTCCACTAGAAGATTCTGAATTTATAAAACAATCCTTATTCAAAGATCATAATCCTCTCCCGTGCTCCCTTAATATCCTTGCACACCAAGGTGATGTGTATTGTCTCACTGTTATTCTTACATTGTTTTATGTAAGTTTGTTTGCTTCTTCTATATAGACTACCCCCTTTCCATACAGGCTATCCCCAATGAGCCTACTATTTATGTCTGTTAGTTCCTTCTACAGATATGTATACTGTTACCCCAAAAATATTCTCACTGGAGACCACCCAGGGTTACACTAGTATGGGTTTATTTCCACTAAGTAGAACTAAAGAGGAGAAAGCAGCCACCAAAGGTTTAAGCTAAAGATAGAACTCTCTCTCTCTCTCTCTCTCTCTCTCTCTCTCTCTCTCTCACACACACACACACACACACACACACGTAAGCAAGCACATACCCCTCCATTCATTCACACCCATTCATACCCCTCCATTCATTCACTCATTCACACACTTACACAGACATATGGGTTGCAGAAGGAGCCAAGGCATGTGGATCCTGGAGGGTCTGTCTGTTCATCATGGCTGGGGAAGCTGGTCAGGAGGAAAGACACTGGAGAGGAGCTTCTCAGGATCAGTGGAAGGAAAAATAGAGAGTCTCACATGTGCTCCTTCTCTTTATATAGTCTCTGAATGGCTCCTGTGATTCATTCACCTTGTCACCAGGGAGCATGCCCAAACTTCCCTTTATCCAGCAGGGAGCATGCCCATACTGTGATGACTCATTGCCATGTGGTCCATTGTTCCAATCCTTCTTCAAACATACTCACACTCTCTCTCCATTCACTCAGGGGAGAATGCAACTTAGGGAAAGTTACAAGCAAGGTGACTGCATGGTACAAAGATTACTAAATTGCAGTTTACAGTAAATTTGAGAGTTACACAGATTACAAAGATTGACAAAGATCACAATAAATTGCAGTTTAAAGCCTTAGACCTTACAGTTTGGTGTAGCTTTAGAAAATCCATGTATATAAATCTAGTGAGCTTAGGCGGAGGCTTTTTTATGCAACAAATACTGCCAATAATAACAACATGCATATAACATATGGAAAAAATCCCTACAACTCCCTCCAGGTTTGGGTCCCTACCATTGGTTTATACTTCTCCCTGTCCTAGGGCAGGGGACCCAAAGGTATGCTCACTTGCTCTACACTGCCCACGGAGACAGGTGTGTTCCTGAAGGCGGTATGGGGCGAAATGGAAAAAATACACGATCAGTTATGGTGTTCTATGGATTGGGTGTAAGAACATGATGTCCATTGCTCGCCACAATATCCACTGACCCTATCCCCATTCCCTACTGTCAATCTCCAAATCCCATAAAACAGCTCACCTAGACCCTAATCCTGAAAAACTTACACATTTGCTAAAATCTTTGCAAGGTCAGGGCCAATCTGGAACTACTGTCCTTGCAAGCTGTGTCTACACAATCCTTTGAAGCCCATGAGTGCAAGCCTGGAAGGGCTCATGTTAGCACTCTAGAAATAGCTGTGTAGACAATGCTGAAGTTGGAGTTAGAGCTGGAGTTGTCTGTCAGAAGCGCTATTCTCCTGAGTGTTGCAAGCACAGGATGCACAATCCTCTGGTGTTTGCAGAGCCGCAAGGAAAATTGCATCAGTGGGGAACACAACAGTTTCATTGAGGACAGACTGCTGTAAGACACACTGAAAACCAATTCCAGGTTTTTGGTGTCACTCACAAAGCAGCTGCAAATGGTGGAGAATAACTTCTGAGCTTCAGTGCAGTGATACTAGAGTGAGAGAAGCAAATGGTGATTGCACCGTGGAAAACAAAGCCAGATTGCTACTGGTGATCTGGAAATCATTTTGGGGGTTGCTATCATTCAAATGTGCAAAGACATTAATTGTGACTTAAATAGGCAAGACACAGTAGATGGAGCTGCTGCAGTGTGGTTCCTGAACTTCCATGGAGTTATAGTTAGCACACATATCTCTATTTTGGGATGCATCAGGGCTCAGAGCTCAGGGCTTTAGCTCTGCAGAGGGCAGTGGGGCTGTGAGCTTTAGCAAAGATGGGAAACAATGAACAACATCTGTGGATGCAGCTATATAAACAGATATCTGCTGATTTGCAGGACTCTAGTGCTCTGTGTTGCATAATATCTATGAGGCAAAGTGGGAAAAGTTGCTGTGGGGGTGAAGGGCAGAGGCGTAGCTGCTCTTTTCTGACTTTGAACAGACACAAAGGCTATTAGAAGAGCTCACTGTGGAATTATCTGGCCGAGGGAGGCCTTGAGAGCATTTTAACAGCCTGCCATTACAAGATATTGTGGTTGGCTCTGCTCTAGATGGCCTGCAGTTCTGCAGCATGTTACAAATTGTATGGTGCTTGATACCCATCTATGAATACAAAACTGTCAATGCACTTCTTGCTGAACATTGATTATTATACTGTATTTATTACTGATCCAATGAGCTGTTACACTGTACAGTACAAGTAAGTGGATGCATTCAGTACTTCAAGGTGGTCTGTAGCATATGTTATTGTGAACTAATAAAGAACTATTATTATTATAATAAAGAACACACACTAGAATTTTATTGAGTAACAAAATCCGTGAGAAAAGAGTCTGTGCATTTTTCATGCAAACACACCTAAAACTTAAATTAACAGAACAGAATGTGATGTCCTGTCCCTTTAAATGTTTGAGCACTCCTCCTGCCTCAGAGCAACGCCTCACTTTCATCTTAGTTTCACTTTTGCTTGAGAGAACAATAGTTTCAATGGCCATGAGCTGTGGAGCCCCTCTGTCTGTATCTCCTTCTCTTCTGGGTCCACATGCACTGTTTTGTGGTAAACGATTTCTGCCCCATGGGAATCCCGGCACTGCCTGTGCTCTACTAAGAAGGAACAGAAAGCAAATAATATTATAAGAAGTTGGGGAGAGTTCACTTAGGGGTACAGTGTGGCAGGGTTTTTTTGCTGCTGTGACATCATGAACCAATCAAAGAAGGGGAATTCACAGTAAAGACAGAAAAAAGGAATAGGTTGCTGCCTGGAGCTCCTGCAAACTGAGCACTGAGAGGGAAGTAAGCAGCCATATTGGCTGAGCATGTGCAAGCTGGCAAACAGGTTAGGCTGCACTGTAGGTGTATACCCAGCAGAGGGAGCCCAAGTTCATATATGAATTTCTGCAGTGTTGGCATACAGCCAGAAGTAGCAGATAGTAGAAAAAAAGAAACCCAGTTTTCCTGTGGAAGAGGAGATGTCCAGGAGGTGGAAAAACCAACTGGTGTGCAAGGAAATGGCAACTTTTGTGGGCAATTCGGTTGATTTGGAATCATGGGTGAACATTTTGAGAAATTTATAATCTGCAATAACATTCCAGAGGGACAACGAGTTTCAACCTTGCTGAGAGTGATGGGTCTGAAGGCATTCAAGCTCCTGCATGTCCTCCTGTCTCCATCTCTGTGTGGAATTGCCACATACTCCACAATCACTGCACCAGAGAAGGAACGTTAATGATAACAGAAGAATGTGAGTTCCATCAGCAACATCAGGGAAACTAAGAATCAGTAGGAGTTTATTGCTCCTCGAGGAAGCTGTCAAAGAGCACTGTCAGTTTAGACAAACATTAAATGATGTACCCCATGACCAATTTGTCTCTGGATTATGCAACATCAAGCTCCAGAAGAAGTTATTGACTGTATGACCTTTTACCTTCAAGAAGGCTGTTGAAATATCTAGAGAATTGGTGCCCAATGGCAGGAGTCAACAACTACAACATCGAGTGGCATGAGACCATGCCTGTATTGCCCAGTGGCAAGAATCAGTAGCTGTGTCACCAAGTGATGAGAGTCAATAGCTACATTGCCTAGAAGCTAGAGTCAGTTCTGTATCACTCTGTGGTGAGAGTCCACAATTGTGTTGCCCAGCGGTGAGAATAGTCACATTGCTTTGCGGCTGTGTGAGTAGCTGTATTGCCTAGTGGCAAGAATCATCAGTTGTATGGCAAGAGTCAATTGCCATATCACACAGCAGTGAGTCAATAGCCATATCATCTTGTGACTGGAGTCAATAGCTACATTGCGTAACAGATGAAGTAAATAGCCGTATTATCTATCCGTTGAAGTTGCCCTTTGGCAAGAATCAAAAGGTGTGTCACCGAGGTGTCAGTCAATAGCTACGTCTCCTACCTGCTGGAGCTGATGGTTGTATCATCCAGTGGCAAGAGTCAGTAGTTTGAAGTATTAGAACCCGGGCCCTCCCTGCTCTACTGGATTCCAACCCAAAGCTCAATGAAACATGTGACATAAGGGGAGGGCATCCCATACCTGCTGCCTGGGCCTCTTCCTACACCGGCTTCAGTTTCTCTCCCTGTGCCAGTGGTTTGTTTCTGGACTCCTGGAATCCTTTTTGGTCACAGTGTGGAAGGTCTTCCTCTTTCAGTCAGGGCTAGTCATTGCTATTGAAAGGTCAGTGGTGGCTTGCTAGTAGGGTCTGATCTCAGCTTTTTGGGACCCCAGCAACTTCTCAGCAGGAGCCTGCACTACATGACTGTTCTCCTACATGGTCTACCCAGATTGAGCCAAGCTTCTCTATTTTGAGCTCAGTCTCCATTGTGAGCATGCCCAGCAGGGGATGTCTGGGACATGGCTTTCTAGCCGAGAGCTACTCCTTAACCCTTACTCCACAGTCTGGGACTTGTATGCCCTATCAAATGAAGTAACAGATGCAAAGGAGACTCCAGAGAAAAATTTAGCATGATCTGAATTCATTTTATAAGACAATGAGACAGAGAAACATGGGAATGTAAGGAATTTCAAGGTGGCCATTGTGTTCAAATTATATGTTGAGAAGAGCTGCTGGGCATATCAGGTCATCTGCAGACTGTTCCAGAAGAAAGGACATACTGTTGTGACCTGCCAAACAGCTCAACAACTAGCAACACAAAATAATATATCCAAGATGACACCCGTGAAGACTGAACCTAAGAAAAAGATGGAAGTCCGGAATAAGTAACGTGGAAAGTTAAAAGCTCAATTGATACTGATCAATACTTAACACTACACTTATTTTGAGAAGCCCGAGTGAAAGATGAAATGTGGGTTACACTGTTGATTGAAGGAAGCTTCCAAAAATTCTGGGCAGACAAGTCAAAGTTTTTGAAACAGAGCTTTGACAGATGAGCAACATGGCAGTGAAACTCACTGTTATGTCGGACAGAGAGCCACAATATTGCAAGTCCACAGTTGTGCCTTACACTCTAAAGCCTCTAGTAGAAGCTGATTTGGATGATTTAGTGAACTCTCAGTCTTTGTCACTGGTTTCACACAGGGAGTGGACTATTCCCATCATACCAGTGATCAAGGACGGGAGGCTCAGTCCAAATTTGTAGCAATTTCATCAAAGTGATGCTGAATTTAGTTTTACATGCAGACAGTATCTACTCTCTCACATTGAAGGTTTATTTATTTCAGTAAAATGGATTGGACATTGACCCAGAAACTTGCAAATCTCTCAGTTAACATGCAAAATGGCTTATTCTTTTATAATGGGGTTGTCTTTAAGTGTCTCTTTGACACTGGTCCTTTTCAGAAAGTCATGGATGAGAACCTGATGGCACTGAATGCAGTTCAGTGCTATTTGAATGACAACCATGTTTCAGAAAACGACCAAGAGGGTCATCTTTGAAATGTGGATGCTGTTTTGCAATATTTAAAAGATCAAGGATTGTAAATCTGTCAAGACAAATGTGAATTTTTCAGACCTTCAGCTGAGTATCTTGAACATGTAATTGACATGCTTAAGGAAACTGTCAGTGAAATAAAAGGTCATTCTTGAAGTGCCACTGCCAGAGAATGTGTCAGTTGGTTCATTCTTAGGACTGCCTAACTACTCTCACATATTTTTGCCTCATCTGGCAACATTATTGGCACCTTGACATGAATTGTTACAAAGAAATAATGGAAATGATCTAGGGAGTGCAATTGTGCATTTAAGGAAGCAGAGACACTGTTGACATCAGCTGAAGGTTCTTGTGTGATTTGATGCTTTGCAATTGGGATGTGATGCTTCATAACATGTGGGTGCATTTCCTTCCCCACATTTTGCCTTATGGCATGCGGAAACCAACTGCCTCTGCATCACAAACAGTCACTACTCCTAAGAGGAACTATGTGCAGAAGTGGGAAGCTCTTAGCATTATCTTCAGAATTCAGAAGTTCCGTATCTACCTTTATGATAGACATTTTATCTTGCTGATTGCTCATCACCCATTGCTTTCAATTTTTGGACTGAAACATGGAATTCTATCATTAATTGCTGCTCATATGTCAGTGTTGCATATGAGCAGCAGCTACTGACAGAATTCAGGTCATACCTATAGTATTCAATTCCATAAGGAATGCAGCATGGGAATGCTGATGAGCTGTCATGCCTGAGCTCCCTGAAGAAACTTCAGATAAAATGTTCTATCTATATTTGATAAACAGGTAATCCATCACTAGTACAGTCATCAGAAAAATAGCTAAGGATGGTGTACCCTGTTTTGTGATGGGAATAGTACCATACAGTACAGTGCTGGATCACAAAAATCTCCAGTTTATACAGTTTGTGTCATATCAATGTGAATTATCTGTAAATCACAGTCACATCTTATTGGACATCTGAGTGACTGTTTCAAAATCACTTCAATCTTAGCCTTTGGAAGAACTTCATGATGGTCATTTTGGTATTGTACTGATGAAGGCCATATGTCTGGTGGTAAAGGACTGAGAAAAGTACTGACAAAATGTACTACATGTCTCTAAATTTAGTGTGATCATGGCCCAGTTAATTTACACCTTTGGTCCTGGCCTCCTTAGGTATGTATTTATGTGGACTCTGTGAGACCATTAGGGTTATATGATTTTGATTGTAGTCAAATCTCATTCAAAATGGCCAGAAGTTTTCAGAATGACTTCTATAGCTGCAAAGTACCTTGGACATTTTTGTGCCTTGTTTAGCTAGTTTGGTTTACGGATACAGTTGCTGAGAGACAATGCACCTTAATTCTCTTAAGAATTTCAGAGGTTGCTTCAAATGGAATTCAGCAGCCTTCTTCCACATATACCTTTTGCACACTGGAGTGCACTGGCACCTTGCACTTCCACAAATGAACTGTTCATGGCTGTTCAGGTTCTTAGAGAGAGGGATGAGCAGGGATGGAGTGTGAATCGGCAGATACATGGCTTTCCAAAAGTGCTGTGAGGGATGGGGTGAAGTTAGAAGTGTGGGGCTCTGGTGCCCCAGGAGAGCATGAAAAGTAGCTGTGTGTCTGACTTATAAGTTGTTCAGTTAGTGAGTTGCTATTCCAGGGCAGACTTATTCTTTGCAACTTGAGAGTCTGTAGCAGTTCATCCACAACTTTTAGTTAGTTTATATAGTGCTTTATATTATTCACGCAAGTGATAATGAATACACATTTGGGAAGTTTTTTAAAGTAAGGTGGAGGAAAGAGATGTCCTGTTACTTTTCAGGTTTTATGCACTTCTCTCTAGTTTGAAGCCTCACTTCCATGTTAATTTCAGTTTTGCTGCAAGAACAATAAAAAGTTTCCTTGGCAACTTGCTGTGCTGAAATGTGTCTGTATCTTCTTCTCTTCTGGTCCACAAGAAACAAAAAATATAAGGGGAAAGAACATTCATGTCCATTTTGGCTATATACATAGGCTGCGTCTAGATTGGCATGATTTTCCAGAAATGCTTTTAACGGAAAAGTTTTCTGTTAAAAGCATTTTCAGAACAGAGTGTCTAGATTGGCACGGACGCTTTTCCACAAAAGCACTTTTTGCGGAAAAGCGGCTGTGCCAATCTAGATGTGCTTTTCTGCAAAAAAGCCCCAATTGCCATTTTCGCGATCGGGGCTTTTTTGCGGAAAACAAATCTGAGCTGTCTACATTGGCCCTTTTGCGCAAAAGGGACTTTTGCCTGA
Organism: Pelodiscus sinensis; assembly: GCF_049634645.1. Lineage (NCBI taxonomy): Eukaryota > Metazoa > Chordata > Testudines > Trionychidae > Pelodiscus > Pelodiscus sinensis. The sequence continues at coordinate 41,684,279 of NC_134711.1, read as the reverse complement.
ACGGGAGCAGAATAGTATTTCCGCAAGAAGCACTGATTTCTTACAGTAGGAAGTCAGTGCTTTTGCGGAAATTCAAGCGGCCAGTGTAGACAGCTGGCAAGTTTTTCCGGAAAAGCGGCTGATTTTCTGGAAAAACTGGCCAGTCTAGACACAGCCCTAGTAATCGTAGTTCTCACAGTAGCTATCGCAGGTCAATATATGTGAAGCTATGATTGTCCTTATTTATCCCTGGGCGTGGAGTGGTAGGTATGAAGATGAGGTGCCTGACGCCATGTGAAATGTTGAGGGACCAGGTGCAGTGGGGTGCTGTAATGGAGTTCTCCATGGACTGCAAAGGGAGGCTAGCCCAGGATTATCACTCTGTAGGTCTACAAGAACCTGAAATTTGCTGCTGGGGAAGCCATATCACATCCTGGTGTATCCCTCCCCTTTTTCTGCTGAGATTCCTGGGCCTTCCTCCTGTCCACTTTCCTTTTCCATTTAGACTCAAATACACAGGTTCTCTACTCATGGTTCAGTGCAGCACTAGTTTGCAGGACCTTGCTGAACATGTCATCCTGAGTTCTTGTCCTCTCATCATCTGACTCAGGCAATCCATGGGTGTGGAGGAGGAACAGGTTGCAACAGCAGCAGCTATAGATAAAACAAACAGAGGCACCACTGCCAACATAGCCACAGAGAAGTGCAAAAGTTAAGATTCAGAAGTCCTTCTCCTAGCAACTCAACTTATTGACACTTCTGCATGGTGTGCTTGTGCATGGCACCACCCACAGCACCAGCCTAGTGAGTTTGGCCCATCAGTTGAGAGTGAAATGAGGGAATTGCTCAGTTGCATGCAACTATGCATGTTGGGCAATGGCATTACATATTAACATGATTTTCCACAGATGATGATTTTAACCAATATCTTATTCCTAAAGGTAATAAAGGCATGGAGAGCACAGAGGCTGATGGTGTCCGGTAGCTCGCTGGGTTCATGTACTACTAGCCCATTTATTGCAAGGGTACCCAGTCTGCTGAAGTTATTGCAGACTGGCACATGGAAAAGTCTGAGCACAGAGGAAGAAATAAGGTTGCCAAATCTAGAAATCTTCGGGAAAGGATTGTAGCACATCTTCATGGAAATTTCAGTGAGATTTCTCAGGAGGAGTCAAGAGACATCCTTATTTACACAAACTGCTCAACATGGCCACCTCCCCACCCCCACCTAACTCTTTGGGGATATGAAAAGCAGATCACCTCTCTCACTCTTTGTTGTACTGCTATCTTGGTTGGGGTGCTTAAAGGGTCCAAGCTAAGTATAGCTTACAGCTCTTTGTAAAAGTGGCAGTTCTGGGGCTCAGCACCTGATTGACTGTTGGCCTCCCTGGCCTTCCCATATGCCTGCTGTAGTTCCTGTGCTTTCAGAAAGCACAGCTGTTGATTCCCAGCTTTGTCCTTCTCCTGCATCCCCCGTGTAATCTGCTCACTGATGTCCACACTTCTACTGCTGGTCCATAGCTGTGCCTGCACAGCCTCATCTCCCTAGAAGCCCAAGAGATCCAATGTCTCCTGTCTATTCCATGCCAGTGTGCATCTGGAGCACATAGTCAGCTGGACAGTTGCACACAACAATGTAGAGCTGGGGAGAAGGCTTTTGGCACTCAGGACCTCTACCTAGCCAAGTTCACAACTGTGACCAGAAAGCAGCTTTAGGCATTGTGAGACAGCTGCTGGAGGACTGCTAGAGTCAACATAGGTAATGCAGGGTATACGTTGGCTTTGTGTCTACCTCAGTATATCGATGCTTGTTGTGGAGATGGTGCCTTAGTTCGTTGTCTTTAAAATGGGGATACATTGCACTGCTCTATCTTCCAGGGGATTGTGCGTCACTGTGAGATCTACTAATGAAAAGTGCTACATAACAATTAGGCATTATCATCATCCCCATTCCAAATACCACCATTGTTCATTCCCTCTGGAGGATGTTGGGGCTTTCTTAAAGGAACACTCCTCTTGGGAAATCCATTGGCAGAGTTCAGCATGGTAGCTCTGGGACAGGTAGGTGATACATCCTCCTATGCAGCAGTCCCCCTTTCCCATCGCTGCCGGCAGCATTAGGGGGGGTACTGTTGCTGGACACAATATTTTTGTTTCAAAGGTAAGAACAGGAAAACAAAAATTATTTTCTTTAAAAAGACAGATGCAATTAATCACCTCCTTACTGAGCTGAACGAAGTATTATTCTAAGTGCTAGTAATTTTTAATTAGCTTCAGCAGAATTATTTTTATATTGGGTACCAAATCTGATACCCATTTTAGAATCACTTAAAAGCAGAATGTAACCTTTTTTTGTATTTATATTTTTTAAAAATCAGCATAGCTGTGAGCCATAATAGTACAGAAGGGATTATAAACCAACCTAAGGGTACACAATATATACAAATAGAATGCTCCAAGATAAAGGATTACTACAACAAAAAATTGATCATCAGTTGCCTGAGACATAAAAGTTGTATGGTTCAAAATATCTACCAGAATGATTTTCAAGGAGTAAGTATCGAGCAGAGACAATCCCAACACCGTTGAGAGCTTTAAAAATAACAACAGTGCCAGTTTTAAATCAACATGCCACTGGATAGGCTGTCAATGCAGACAATGCAAGGCTGGCATAATATAATCACAGTTGCTAGTGTGGGTGAGCAAGCATGCTAGTCCTTTCTGAACAAGCTGTAGAGATGCCCTGCTGCATGCTCTGCTCAGAGGGAATTACAAGAATCAAGCCTCATAGGCAGGAGGACATGTGTTACTATTGAAAGGCTGGAATGGATTAGAAAGGGCAAAGAAAACACAAAGTGTGCAACTGAAAGAAAAAATCGTATCAGGCCAATACTTAGCTTGGCAGGGAAAAAGCAACTCTGTAAAATGAAGCCAAGATTCTTAACTTGACTCCACCTCCAAACAAATCCTATGAGTGAGAACATGAAAAAGAGTGAGCTTTCTCATGCTGTTAACCCAGCAGCTCCTAGGTATGAGTGAAACCATGGAGGGCAGTAACAGATACACTGGCAATTTCTCTCAAATGCCCAAGTACCAATGCATGCATGGCCTGTTGTATCAAAAGCTGTTGAGAGTTACAGCACGACCAAATGGATTGATCTATTTAAAATGAGCATTGTTATCCAAATAAGCAACGGTGCTTATATCTGTTTGGAAGATAATTTGCAATAAAATTCTGACGTGCTCTCTCTTTACTCAATAGAGCTGGCAATACACGGCCGAAAATCACATGCTGATTCTAAGTTACCTTGTCCACTTTAAGTAAATAGGACTCATTCCTGAAGGGATTTGATTTGTCAAAAGAGCTTAAGATGAGGAAACTTCCTTGAGTCCACTCCCCTGCCCTCACAGCAGGACCAAGCACCATTCCTGACAGATTTGCCCCAGATCCCTAAATGGCCCTCTCAAAGAGTGAACTCACACCCATGAGTTTAGAAGGCCAATGCTCAAACCACTGAGCTGTCCCTTCCCCTTTGTCCAATCAAAGAGTAATCCTAGCACTTATCTTCAAGTCCTTTTCCTTTCTGTAGCCTATTCACCCATCCAACATCCTCTGTTCACAAAGCCATTCTACATTCACACAGCACAACACAAAGTAGTGGTAATACATGTATTATTCAAAAACTGAATTTGGGAGCTGGAAAATCCTATGGAAGATCCAAGAAAAACTGGAATTAAAGCTATAAACTACTCCTACCTCTCTGAAATATTCAAAATATAGTAAAATATAACCTGTGATCACAAGACCAGTTTCAAATAGCATTAGCTATTGCAATGTGAACAATGCTGCAGCACAGAAATCATGCTTTTCCTCCAGAAGAGAGGAAACAGACTACATTGCTCATGCAGGTAAAGAATTACTGATTCTGCTCTCAAAATAGTGGAAATCAGAAGTAACTCTAAAGTCAGTGGAGTCAAACTGTCCTCTGAAGAAAAGGGACAAGAAAATTGCATGAGTTTCATAAACTGAACACATACCCTGCACACATGCATAAAGGAAGGGTTTCTGCAGAATTGAAAGGAAGAATGGTGCAATTTTATGTCAACCTCTCCCTCTCTCAGATATCTGTCCCATATTTGCAAGATTGTCTAAAATTACCCTGCCACCTCATTGGATTCTCTAAGAATGAATCCGCCGTCCCTGCTAGTATATATGCTCTCTTATTCTATGTTATTGTAAACTGATAATAATTTAATATTATATTGTATTTTTACTGAACAGTATTAAAAATACGTAGGGTTCAGGGGGTGCTGAAACATTTATATAATGGGGGTGCTTAGAGCCATTGAATCAAACTCTAAATCCCATATATAATAGAAATCACTTCAAGCTAGAGAATGCAGAAGCACCCCTTGTTCCACACCTATAATAGGGTTCAACAAGAAAATGACCTTGGGGATCAGTGTTCTATGTGTAGCTATTGAAAATGGTCCAGTAAATTGGAAAGAAGACAGACAGTTTATATTGCATTTTTAGTCATTTTCCATGTAGAATGCTATTTTTCCAACCCTTTAAATGGATAAGCTGTTATTCATGCATTGGCATAATCTGCAAGAGTATGTTCTCATGTACAAAGGAACATAACCATAATTTTTGTACATACGTTAATGGAAACAGATTTCAAATTTGATCTACAAATATTTTAAGGACTAAGAAACTTTTCAAATTCTCTTACCCTGTGCTAATGAAATGATAATGCATATTTAAAAGATTAAGCAAAACAAAAGGCTCACCCCAGAATTCTCATGCATCTAAAATGCTTACTCAGTCAGTATAAGTTCTGGGTACCCAAGTAACGTTTTTGCCTGAAATTTCCTACAGAACTATTTAATCAAACGATCAATATTAAATTTTAATAACCTAAATATGCAACTCTGAACATAAAGGAAGGTTGTGGTAATATAGCTATGGGCCAAAATTCCTAAAACTTTATAGTCAGGATAGATTTCTAGCAAAACAACTGGGATTTTTTTCAGTTGTAAGAACTCTAGGATTTGATCCTAATAACTGTAAAATTCAAGTCAGCAAACTCATATGGCAATGGGCAGTTAGTAGGCTTCAAGTAATTGTTTCACTTGACTGAAAACTAGCACTTCATACATCACATTCTGTTTCAAGAGAGACAAATGATCAGTAGCAACAACAATGACTTTTTCAAGGAGATCATTGTTTCAGTTAGGCATTGTGCTGGTCAGTGAATCACAAATATAATTTAGCTCTGCATACATATACTGTAGCAAATGTACAACTTGTCAGTTTAGATTTTCAATATCTAAGGCCACTGACAGATTTCTGAATCTGCTTGTCCATTTCTACCAAAGCTGGACAACTACTTCATTGTTATAAGTATTAAATACCAAAATAACTGTTCACATCAATGCCAGTCTAGTCTTTTGGGGTTTTTGTGTGTGGAAATTCTGTTTTTAACTTCTTGCATTTTTATATAATTCTTTCATAGTATTATTAAAGTATTATTTTCTTCCTCTTTTGTTCTGTTAGCCTCTGTTAATGCAGATTCCATGTTCAACTTTTAATAACTGACAATGGTGCATACAAAATTACATCTACCACACATTTCTCATGAGGTTTTTCCCCCCTTAACAAAGATGGCCACTACTGTTCTCTCGGAGATAGAAGGTGACTTTGTTGTAAATTTTACAAGTGTAAAGTAAACAAATAAAAGAAATCTCTCCTTCCTTCTTGCTCATCTCTCAAATGAAGACTTTTCACCTACATAACCATCCCTTGCTCCCTCCCTCTGTTATATGTGGGAAGAGCTGCTCTACCTCCTTATCTACAGAAACATCAGAGACTCCTACTACTGGTCCATATTCCTTGTCCTGCCAGCTCCACTGACCATGCTCTCCCCAGTTGTATCTGGCAAGACTCATGCAGTTACCACCTGATGTACTGGTTCCTTCCAGTAATGGTAAATGGGGTATTCTGGACGACACTCCAAACAGTCAAGGCTCTAGTGAAAGGAAGTTGATGGGAGATAGAACGTGCTCCTTCAAAAAAAATCCTATCCTATCCTCATCTTTCAGAAGAAAAAAGCAGTCACTCTCTCTGGCCAAGTACCCAGAACTGCAAGGCAATGAAGAACTTTCACTTGGGTTAAACACTAGAGAATTAGCAGGTTTCCTAAGGTTAACACTTAAGTAGAGTTTTAGGGCAAAAGCAAAGCTTATAGTGTACTAAAAATAATTTACATTTGGAAAACAAAACCCAAGCAAATATCAGAAGTTCTGGGGCACACTGAGAAGACTTGAAGGAGTGTGAGATCAATGGTAGATTTTAACTGACAAATATTCTGCAGCAATCGGGTTATAATATGTAACTGCACGTGATGGATATTTTTTCAAATAAATGATTCTGTTGTACATGATCTATGTGGTTGGTGTAGGAATTGATCTAGAACAGTCTGAGGACTGTTTTAACCTGAGACCACTTCAAGTTGTATTTAGATATAGGCACCATATAAAATTAGGTTTAAAGATCAAACTTTTTTATTCATAATGCCTCTATTTAAAAAAATCCACCTGACTTAAAAATGATGGAACTGATTTGTCTCACACACAAAGACATTACATGCCAAGTTCCCATACAGCCCAAGTATTTTGTGATGCATATGACAGGGCCTTATGAACATGGGCTTGCAGTAGAAATGCTGACACAACCTCAGCTATACCAGAATATTCACATCAATAAAAATCTATATGTAAATCCATGCTTTCTTACAGATGCCTATATGCCAGTCTCCATTCCACTCTCAATCACATCATAGTTATGTATTGTCAATGCCTTTGTTTTAAAAATGGCACATAGCCTGAGGCTTGAGTGTGAACTTTTCATGTCTCTCCATATGGTGTAGTAAGAATGTTCTAGCATTCTTCCTTTAACCAACAACATCCATTATGACAGCATGCATCAGGAAACAAGCCCTCAGTGTGTGGCCTTTTCTACATTGGCTGCAGTCATATCGCCCACTGGAGCTGTAAGGTTTATTCAGAACAGCTTTATAGCCATTTTCACTGAGCAGCACTTTATGGAGAGCACTTACTTGCCTAGAGACCACATGTGTTAACCACTCAGCTTTCCTACTTTCCACTAATCTGGGAAAGTGCCTGTGTCAGCAAATAATGTAGCAACAAAGTCAGGCAACAATACTTTGAATGATACCAGAAAAGAGAGAGATGCAGCAAGGATTAAATGGAACCTCAGATCAGAGAGAGATTTCTTGATAAGGAAAGTAACTGAAAGGTGAGACACAATTTTTACATTCTTACAAAATTCTCAGTCCCCTCTACAAATAAACCAAATATAATCTCTCTTTGTGATTACACATGCTGTGGCAAGCTGTGCTAGCAGATGATAGCCTGGATGTCATCCTTAATCAAGAGGGATACAGTCAAGGTTTTCTTGATACAGTAAGCACAAGAGTGTGCAACCTATATAATAAGTAGCAGAAGAAAACACATTGCACATTATGCTAACTCCTTTTCCCTTCTAATCACCTCAGTAGGGGAAAAAATAAGACGAGTCATTCTAGGAAATAAGGTACAACAGACAGAACCTCAACCAGGGTTCCCTCTAAGCTGCATGGTCGCACAGCTTCACAGGTGCTTAATCAGCCCCGCGCAGTCAGACAGCTCCATGCACAGAGCCCTGAGCCTCTGACTGGGCAGGGCTGATTAATCACTTATGAAGCTGTGCTGCTGCTCAGCTTAGAAGGAACACTGGCCTCAACTCATCTAAAAATCCTCAGATATAGCAATAAAATATTTTTTTTGTATTGTTAAGCTTTAAGCACAGCATAGTTCTGTACCATATAGTAACATAGGGTATGTCTACACTACCCCGCTAGTTCGAACTAGCGGGGTAATGTATGCATACCGAACGTGCAAATGAAGCCCGGGATTTGAATTTCCCGGGCTTCATTTGCATAAGCCAGCCGGCGCCATTTTTAAATGCCGGCTTGTTCGAACCCCGTGCCGCGTGGCTACACTAGCAAGCCATTCCGAACTATCTGTACGCCTCGTGGAAAAAAAAATGGCCTCACAGTGCATGCCCATAACTGGAATAAAGCCAGGAAGTTAGGAGAAACTAAGTGCAAAGTTAAACAAGAAAACTTTTTTCCAACAATAATTTACAGGGACCATGCAAAAATAAATGGATGAATAAGATGGAAGATGTAGGTTCTATTCCCAGCTCAGTCTCTACCTGATAGGGGACCTTGAGCATGTCACTTCACTGCTTTGCCTCAGTTTCTCCATCTGTAAAATGATGATAATTATACTGAACTCTTATATAAGGAACTGTGACAGTGCGTTGCCCTGCACTGGCCCTGTAAGGGGCTGAGAGTGGAGTCAGAGGAAAGTCCAGCTGAGGCCCTGGTGGAGACTATAGAGAGTGACTCAAGGAAGGAGGAGAGACCTGCCTGCTGCTCTGGAGAGAGAGCAGTAGAGACCTGATTGCCAGGGAAGGAAGAAGCTCCCTGGAAGAGGGCAGGGCTGGGGAGGCTTTGGCCTAGCAAACGCAGTCTACCAGGCCTGAGGCCCTAGGGACTACGAGAAGCAGCCATGGTGGGCAGGGCTGTGAGAGGCAGTCATGAAAGGCCGGGCTGCGAGAGGCAGACGTGGTAGGCTAGGGAGGCTTGCGCTGGGAAGCCCCAGGCCGTAAGGCAGGGTTGAAAGAGGCAACCTGGTAACCAGAGGTAGGAGGTCTGTATCCTTTGCCAGGGAGGAGTGGCCAAAAGGGACTGCCCAGAGACAGGGGCTAGAGAGAGGCACTGGCAGGGGGCCACTGAGGCCTGGAGGGTGCAAGGGACTTGGGTGTTCCTGGAGAGAACTGGGTGTTCCCTGGAAGAAAAAATGGGGGTCCCAGGGAGTAGGGAGGACCCTGGAGAGTATAGCGGAGGAAGAACAATAACCTCCCCCCCCCTCGGAAGGGGGCGCCAACGAAGACCAGAGTGGGCACTACTGGAGGGCAGTGCCCTGAAGACAGTACCGATGGAGGACATGGGGGAGACGCCAGTGATAGGGGGCGCATCGGAACAGCCAGCTAATTCCTCAAAGTCACTTTGCTGAAGGCGCCACGCTGGTGAATATACCCCATTACAGGAACTTTGAACTCTATCGATGAAAAATGCTAGGCATTATTATGATGACTAAATAAATTTGAAGGACATTACTACTTTTCTGTAGTTGATAGCATTAAATATAAAAAATGGGTAAGAGCTGAGAAAAAACCTGCAGTGGTCTTGCAATAAAATAAAAATAAACTCAGTATTAAACATAATTACAAAAGACTATAAATAGGGCTCAAGCTGCACAGGAAGTCCTAATTTTATTAACAGAATCTTTATTTAAAAAATATGATTTGTTAGGTTTTAAACAGAAAATGAAGGACCAAAGAAATTACACAATATATAACTGTTGGCCAGAGAACAACAGAATTACTTGTATAGTCAAATATGTAAAAGTAGGAGTTGTAGCATATGTTCGTATTTCCTCTTCCACCCCCTAACATGTGTCCCCCAAATGTATTGTATGAAAAGAGCTAGACCTCCCTGGGAATTCAACCTCCTTTCATACATACTCTGACCTATTGCAAAGATGGATCCAAAACTCATTTGCACTCTGTCTCCTTCCCTGTTCACTTTCTCTAACTATACAAAAAGATGCAGGAGAGTCAACGGACTTTCCAAAACTATGTTCACATATGCAGAGCCAACACAATCCTGCAGATCATGAAGAGATTTTTAAAATCCAGTGCAGCAGTGTTAAGTGAATTGTTCAAATCTTTACACTTTGACTATTCACAGGTAACTTACCAGATCACTGAAAGGAACATTTGCCAAAGGTCTATCATCTCCATGACAAATGGTAATTGTTAACCATCTATTATACATTATTGTTCAAAGCTGCTGAACATTTTTGTATAATGGGAAGATAGTACATTTTTTCACTCTTTATTTATGAAAATATAAGTTCAAGCTTAAAAATATATAAAAAAAAGAAATTGCTCATGAACTGAGAACAAACCTCATTTGGCCTTTCATTTGATATCTAAATGCAGATGAAATTCCTTTAGAATAGACACATTTGTTCAGTCTTAACTAAACTAATGGGCTACGTCTAGACTGGCATGAATTTCCGAAAATGCTTTTAACGGAAAAGTTTTCCGTTAAAAGCATTTTCAGAAAAACACGTCTAGATTGGCAGGATGCTTTTTCGCAAAAGCGCTTTTTGCGGAAAAGCGCCCGTGGCCAATCTAGACGCGTTTTCCGCAAAAAAGCCCCGATCACCATTTTCGCGATCGGGGCTTTTTTGGGGGGAAAACAGTACTATGCTGTCTACACTGGCCCTTTTGGGCAAAAGTCTTTCGGAAAAAGACTTTTGCCCAAACGGGAGCAGCATAGTTTTTTCCGGAAAATCACTGACGATCTTACATGAGATCGTCAGTGCTTTTCCAGAAATTCAAACGGCCAGTGTAGACAGCTGGCAAGTTTTTCCGCAAAATCATCTGATTGTGCAGAAAAACTTGCCAGTCTAGACACAGCCATGCAGTTTCTACATGCTCTCCCTTTTATATTGAATGTTCATTCTTGCTGACTGTTCTAGGAAATTCAATCTTGTTGGAACTACATCATAATAATGAGGTAGAAAGGTGGGGATGGGAGTCGGGAGGGGGCGGGAGGGGAGAAAGAAGCATTTTTGAACAGTACGCTAAATGTTACAACTGTTAATTATTTTTTTTCTCAGTTTTCTTTCCTGTGTTAATATGACATGCTGTACAATAAAAGCTAGCTCTGTGATGTCTCCACAGCACACTCTATATGAGGTTAATGATAAGGAAATTGATATTTCTTAATGAATTTCCAACAGGATTTGGTGGACACATTTATATGCTATCTACCTATATTTTCAGAACATTATAAAAATGTTATGCATAAAATGAGTCTTCTCCTCTATTTTTATGTTATAAAATTCCTCAAACTGAAGACATATATACAGTAGCACACTGCAACTTCATTTTAAACAGTTTCTTCATACAAATCATACCCTAAGCTAATTTACAGAGGCAAATACTTAAAAATACAAAAAAAAGATGAAGAAATTAACCTGTACAGACAGAAAAATAGAGAACTTTGGCTGAGATCTGAAATTAGATGGGCATGTGCAGAAAGTCCATTCCAGACGGAAAGCAAGAATTGTAAAGAAGACTACCAAAACAACAGTAGTAAGGACACTGGCCAGATCTTGGGCTTTGCATTTTAGCAGTAGAAAACGCCAGGAAGGCTGGCCAGCCTGGGGCTCTGAATTACTATTCATCCCTTTCACCTTACAGGCCTAGAATGATGGGGCACACTGGAGAATCACTGTGCTCTAGCTAGTCCTCGCTAGTGCACTAGAGACCCAGGTAACCAGCTGAAGTGGTTTAAAACCAGCCTGCATAAGAACATAAGAACGGCCGTACTGGGTCAGACCAAAGGTCCTTCTAGCCCAGTATCCTGTCTACCGACAGTGGCCAGCACCAGGTGCCCCAGAGAGGGTGGACCGAAGACAATGATCAAGCGATTTGTCTCCTGCCATCTCTCTCCAGCCTCTGAAAAACAGAGGCCAAGGACACCATTTTATCCCCTGGCTCATAGCCTTTTATGGACCTAACCTCCATGAAATTATCTAGCTTCTCCTTAAACTCTATTATAGTCCTAGCCTTCACAGCCTCCTCTGGCAAGGAGTTCCACAGGTTGACAACACGCTGTGTGAAGAAGAACTTTCTTTTATTCGTTTTAAACCTGCTACCCATTAATTTCATTTGGTGTCCTCTAGTTCTTCTATTTAGGGAACTAATAAATAACTTTTCTTTATTGGCCCTCTCCACACCACTCATGATTTTATATACCTCTATCATATCCCCTCTCAGTCTCCTCTTTTCTAAACTGAAAAGTCCCAGTCGCTTTAACCTCTCCTCATATGGGACCCGCTCCAAACCCCTAATCATTTTAGTTGCCCTTTTCTGAACCCTTTCCAAAGCCAAAATATCTTTTTTGAGGTGAGGAGACCACATCTGTACACAGTATTCAAGATGTGGGCGTACCATAGTTTTATACAGGGGCAGTAAGATATTCTGGGTCTTATTTTCTATCCCTTTCCTAATAATTCCTAGCAACCTATTTGCCTTTTTGACCGCCGCTGCACACTACGTGGAAGTTTTCAGAGAACTGTCTACAATAACTCCAAGATCCCTTTCCTGATTTGTCGTAGCCAAATTAGCCCCCATCATACTGTACATATAGTTGGGGTTATTTTTCCCAATGTGCATTACTTTACACTTATCCACATTAAATTTCATTTGCCATTTTGCTGCCCAATCACTGAGTTTGGTGAGATCTTCTTGGAGTCCCTCACAGTCTGCTTCTGTCTTGACTATCCTAAACAGTTTGGTATCATCCGCAAACTTTACTACCTCACTGCTTACCCCTTTCTCCAGATAATTTATGAATAAGTTGAAAAGGTTTGGTCCCAGGACTGACCCTTGGGGTACACCACTAGTTACCCCTCTCCAATCTGAAAATTTACCATTTATTCCTACCCTTTTTTTCCTGTCTTTTAACCAGTTCTCAATCCAAGAAAGGACCTTCCCTCTTATCCCATGGCCATGTAATTTACACAAGAGCCTTTGGTGAGAGACCTTGTCAAAGGCTTTCTGAAAATCCAAGTATAGTATATCTACTGGATCCCCCTTGTCCGCATGCTTGTTAACCCCTTCAAAGAACTCTAATAGATTAGTAAGACAGGATTTCCCTTTACAGAAACCATGTTGACTTTTGTCCAACAAATTATGTTCTTCTACCTGCTTCACAATTTTATTCTTTACTATTGTTTCGACTAATTTGCCCGGTACTGAAGTTAGACTTACCGGTCTGTAATTGCCAGGATCGCCTCTAGAGCCCTTTTTAAATATTGGTGTCACGTTGGCTACCTTCCAGTCATTAGGTACGGAAGCTGATTTAAAGGATAGGTTACAAACCACAGATAATAGTTCAGCAATTTCCCATTTGTGTTCTTTTAGAACCCTTGGATGAATGCCATCCGGTCCCGGAGATTTGTTAACATTAAGTTTTTCTATTTGTTCCAAAACCTCCTCTAATGACACTTCAATCCGGGACAGTTCCTCAGATTCATCACCCACAAAGGACAGTGCAGATTCGGGAATCTCCCCAACGTCCTCAGCTGTGAAGACTGAAGCAAAGAAATCATTTAGTTTCTCCGCAATGGCTTTATCGTCCTCGATTGCTCCTTTTATAGCTCGATCATCTAGGGGGCCCACAGGTTTTTTAGCAGGCTTCCTCCTTCTAATGTACTTCAAAAACATTTTGTTATTTCTTTTTGAGTTTTTGGCTAGCTGTTCCTCAAAATCTTTTTTTGCTTTTCTTATTACATGTTTACACTTGATTTGACAGTGTTTATGTTCCTTTCTATTTATCTCACTAGGATTGGACTTCCACTTCTTAAAAGATACCTTTTTGTCCCTCACTGCTTCTTTTACATGGCGGTTAAGCCATGGTGACACTGTTTTAAGTCTCTTGCTATGTTTTTTAATTTGGGGTATACATTTAAGTTGGGCCTCTATTATGGTGTCTTTAAAAAGTTTCCATGCAGCTTTCAGGGATTTGGCTCTAGTCACTGTGCCTTTTAATTTCTGTTTAACTACAGCATGTTTAACGCAGCAGTTCTAAACTACACAGGTGCTCATGTAGATTTAGCCCTTGGACCTGGGTTAATAAATATCTTTGCATATCCAGTCTTCAACAGTACCTGATACTTATTGGATATGATTGAACTCTGCATGTCCATACCAAGAGTAGACCAAAAATATTATCCACTACTTATTCTAAGCAAGACAATATGAGAAAACTCGGTTTGTTTCTCTCTTTTACTCCGCGGAACTGTAACAAGGAATTTTTCTTTTTTCTGCTTTCTGATAAGTTAAAGGTAGCTGTGCTTTGATGCATTTTGCTTGAATTTGTGTTCTATAGAAAAAAGTATGAAGTTCATAGAGTAAGACACAGTACATTTATAAAACGATACATACATTCATTATCCTGTAGTCTTTCTGGCACTACATTTTAGTGTTGTGTTTATAAAAATAATCTTGCATGAAGATTTGCTTAAAAGCTATAGCTGTTAGATTATTTCTATACTGTTGGCAGTTCACACATGTCAGATTTATATGAAAACTGATTCCTGCATCTCAGATTAGAGCTCATTTAAGGCTCTTGAGATAGAATAACACGCAGGTGTCAGCCCTCCAGATTTCAAAGGTTGAAGATTAACCTAATATGCAATATGGTGACCTAACAGTTCTTCATTTGAAAGAAATCTGAAAAATAATCTCTGATATAGCCTGAGAGAGAGAATAACCCAGTGGGATTTCTACCTCTTCATTTCCTAATGAGTTTTTTGATAATGAGAGGTGACTTTGCCAGTCACTCTGGGCTTTATTATGGCTAATTTGACTCCACTTCACTTTCCTTGTTAATTATTAACACTAGCCTTTTTATCCTCATGAGACCACATTCCAGTTTCTCTCTTTTTAGATTTTTATGAGCCTATCTTTAGGAAGTCTTCAGGAATAGGTTTTCACTTAGTAGAAAGCCAGAACATTTATTATTCGTTTAGGGAGACCCTGTGACATTGATTTGATAAGCACAGGGTGTTCTTTCTGATAGCTGTAATGCACTGGCAATGTGAAAGGGCTGTTAATTAAAGAATAAGCACCATAGTATGTTTCACTTGGGAATCTGTTCCTGGGAGAATGGTCATTTGCCACTTGCTAGTACATCTAGCGATTAAAAGGTGATTCGTTTCAAGGGTTGCTTTTCAATAGTACTGAAAAAAAAAATAAAGATACAGTTTTCCAGATGGCTTTCACTTGTCAGAAATGGTCACTTACTGTATCTTTTGCCATTAGGAGAATAGTGGAAAATAATATACAGGTGTGGCATTTATTTCTTACAGTAGCTGCTACTTGTTCCTTCAGCTATATTTTACAACCCTGATGATAATTACTTCTTTATGAAACCAAATTTTCCACCAGTTTTAATAAAAAGTCTTTCCTGAGACTTTCCTTAGTAATCATTTAAAGTAATTATCCATTTAATCTTTTCAGAGAAGAAAATATAAGCAGTAGCCTTCCAACAGTCTTTTCTTATGTAAGCGTGGAGCTAGAGATTGGTTGTGTTGCCTGGGTTATTTTGCAAATCAGCAGGTAAGGCAGCCCGCATTGTGGAACAAGAGGATTAATTGTAATTCTGGTGTTACAAACCCTGCCTGAAGGCCAAGAATATCATCCTGCAATATGCTTCATTTCCATTGATTTTATAAACTTAACTATTGCCATAATGGCCCCAATACTAAATTTATTGATACCACTGGCAGAGTAAAATTCAAACAACCATACCCGAACAAAATTACACATCACACAATCCAACACTGATTGTAATCCTTGTTGGCAGTCTCAACACAGACACTAAGGATACAATGGGCATAAGGAAGAAACTACTCTCTCACCACTTCAAGTGTGTCTTTGAAATAAAAATTGAAGCATGTTTACATGGCAGAGTTAGAAAGTCTTTGTTGCTGGTGTCTACACTGTACCTATCAAAAAGAAAGCAACCTCCAGCACCTTCCACAAAAACAACCAAGAAGAGAGGAAAATGTAACAAAACATACACCGCTTCTCTCACTTCTTTTGTAAAAAAGGCTATCACACAACAGGGTTTAGTGTATTGGCAACTGCCAACTCGTGAAAACACAGTTAAATGCCCATGAAGAGAGACTGACAACACTGGATAATAAGTCCTCTACTTATTCACAGACTCCATAATGAACAAGCAATATAGTTTCCTATATTGCAGTTCCAATAGTCCCCAACTCTATCTAGAATGATTGCACTTTTAGGATAAGAGAGTAGTTAAGGCTGCCTGTCTATTCAGCCCTTTGCAACCCGAGAAGTTTGCCATCAAGTGTATTAATGCCAATTGCAATGCTTAGTTTTGAAATATGGATGCTCCTACAGTAGCATTCAGATCACCTACTCATTTCAGTCAGGCACTCAGTAGCTGATGGCAACAATACTCTGTTATAAACCATGAGCATTGTTGCAGCATCTGTGATCTCATGATGGAAGTCTCAGAATCCCATTTCAAATCCCCTAAATCATGCAGCTATAATACAAAAAGGACATTGATATTGGCTTTTATATGTTTGACAACAAAAACAATACAAAAATTTAAAAACTAGTTGTTTGTGCATATGAATCTGGTAAATACAAGCAAAAATTAAAGCTTGGCATAAAAATTGACATTTTCCTTCCCTTAATAATTAAGGAAAATAGAGCATTTTACCTATTTAAAACAGCACATTATTTTCTGAATGTTTAAAATGTTTTAAAAAATCTACATGTAAAATAAAGTACAATTCATGCTTTTAAATTTAACCTAATCCATTTTTTCAAGTTTCATTGATACACTTTGTATATTTCCACATGTAAAAACACACAGAAAAAAATCAAAATTTAGAGTCTGCACATTAGTTAGCTATTATGAAAGCAAAAGCAGCTCATCCATGTATTAAAAAAAAGCAAGAGCATTGTATTTCATAACTAATATGTCCGAAGTTTTCAGAAAATATAAATGATGTAAGTTTAAAAATCTTTCAGTTTAGTGAACACACCTAACTCCAAATTAGGGATGTTACATTTAGATTAATCAAACAGTTGATGCAACCTGCACTGACTATTCAATTAGTCAATAAGGGCACCTCTGCCTTTGAAGTGTAGCAACAGCCGGAGGGCTGATGCTACACTTCAAAGGCAAAAGCGCTGCAGGGAGCATGGAACCAGACAGGCAGTCCCCTGCTGGTCCCATGCTCCCCGCGGCATTTCAAAGCAGCAGCGCTGCATGGAGCCCAAGGTCAGCGGGAAAGCCCAGGGTGAGCAGGGGATTCTTCAACTGGCCCCGGGCTGCATGTGGCATTTCAAAGCAGCAGCACCCATGAAGAGCCCCAGGTCCGGCCCCGGGCTCCATGCAGCGCTGCTGATTTGAAGCGCCTCTTCTCTTTTCCCCCCTACCCTTGCTACCTCTTTCTGATAGAGGCAGCAAGGGAAGGGGGAAGCGACTAGTCAACTAGTATGTTGACTATCTGATAAGCATTTGTTTATCAGATAGTGGATTAGTTATTTACATCCCTACTCCAAATAATACTAAGTTCACAATACATTTATAAATATGTTCAATGGTGTTAAAGCAGTGATGAGAATGATAACTTAAGATGAGAGTACACTTATTGGTACAGACCTATTTAAATAGAAGATCTTTGTATTCACAATAATATTAAAATGCACTGTGCTGTGTTTATAGTGCTGCTTTAGAGGTGAGCTATACTATAAAGTTTAAGTATGGTTTACAGTAAATCTAGTGGGACAAAGAGAGATAGTAATAGTAATTTTCTGAATTTTAGAGAAACCTAGTAGAGAAATATTTATAGCAAAGAGGGGAACTGTTACTTTTTCTTTCCTTTAGGAATTGAAATACTTACAACAATGTCTGGAGTGTACAGAGACTGAAAGAAAAACTCATATATGAACAAAAAAGAAAAAAACCCTTAAGATCTTACCGTCACTTCTTAGGAAGTTATTTAGCAGTTGAAAGAGTGGGAAAGTATCCCAGGAATCTTGAGGTTGTGCTTCCAGTGCTGAATCCATATCAACAGAAAAGAGAGACCAAAATTTCTCTGCATGTTCAGCCAGTAAATCTGGCCACCAAGCAAAAACCTACAATGAAACAAAAATAAAATTAGTAAACACGAGTCATAAAAGGAACAGCTACTATCTGGTGGCTATGGTCAACTATATTCGGACATGCCATTTTATGTCTTTTATCATGCATGGGTAATGTACAGTATACATTTGAATAATGTAAATGTATTCTTATACGGACATGTATTAAAAATACACCACATTTGTCAACAAGAGGAAAAAAAAATCAAACCAGAAATTATTTTGTTGGAAAGCAGAACTAGTAATAAACCTAAAATCACTGCCGCCAAGAGGGGAAAAGTAGTAAACAGACTATTAACAGTTTAAAAACTGAATATCATTGTATTGAATGCAACTGTTTTTGCCAACCAAGAGAGAGAAAGAGAAGAACTGCAAGTCTAAAGTCAATCCAGTGCAAAAATCAGAGTATATTTTAATTTTGGTTTAACTAAGTTCTGACTTTATAAGAAATTAGCCTAATTTGTCAAATGTTCTCTAAAAATATAAAGGCATTTTTGTCTTCTTTAATTTATCAGAAGAAATTTGATTTAAACTTTAATAGCAACTAATATCCTCTGAAATCTGTATTTTTGATAGATGCAAAATCTTTTTTAATCCTATTTTGCACTAAAGTAATAGGTTATTCACTATACATAAATCACTATTTCCTTTAATAAGTATTGTGGGTAGATATCTGGAGATTCAATAATCTCCTGTATTTAACATCTATTTCCATTAATGTTGGAAAATACTACTTTCTTGAGTGCCAGCTTAGCGCATTAGGTGGTCTTAGCTCAGAAAAATGGAGGTTAGGGAGGAAATTCATTCAAAATTTGCTGTGTTCAGGCAAAAATAGGGACTCTACTAGAAAGAGATATATGATCTCATGGAACCAGAAGGGACCTTGAGAGGCCATTGACTCCAGTCCCCTGCCCTCACAGCAGGACCAAGTACCATCCCTGACAGATTTGCCTCAGATCCCTAAAGGGGCCCTTCAAGGACTGAGCTCCTAACCCTGGGTTTAGCAGGCCAATGCTTAAACCACTGAACTATCCCTCCCCTAATACTACATTCACATCATGCATGTTCTTCCTGAATTTACATCTCTGCTTGTTGGAAAAGGAAAAGAATGACGGGAATTGTAGTTGGATGTTAAGTGAGAAATATGGTGGATGGAGATACTGGCAGTAAAGGTGAAGGGAGGGTAATATTCAGAGACTGAAAGAGCAGGTTTTATCATACTAGTATCAGACTAACAATACTGTGTCACTGCAAACATATACTAAGAAACTTGAATAAAAAAAGTTACACAAAGGACCACATTTTCAATTGCGACCTTTAATTCTGAACACATCAGTTTTTGAAGTGGCAACATGGGATGCACCTAGGATCTGGTCATCAGAAGGGCTGAGCAGCCACAACTCCAAATGATGTCAATGGCAACAATAAGTGCTCAAGCACTTCTGAAAATCAGAAATCTAAAAATCAATATAAAGAATTGAAGAGCCCAACATTAGATTCCACTCTTGAAAATGCAGTTATAAATGTTTACTTGTTGCCTCAACTTCCTGATGACAGCCTTTGGTGTCTGTTTTTTTATTAAAGGAATGATTGAAACATGATGAGAGAGAAGACCACCGGAGAGCAATTTCTTAGAGGTACTGAGGGATCTCTAGAAATACCTGCTGCTCCTAGTGAAGTTAACAGGAATAATGGCACTGAACACTCTGCTATTTCAGGTCTTAAGCATACTGACTGGTAATAAAGTGAACAGTACAGACATGTTGCTATGTTTTTGGCAAGAATTTAAAATAGAATTCCTTTTTGTTTAATGGGAAGAAGTCTCTGACTGACAAATTGAACTTAAATGAGAGCTCATTAAGGAAACAACCTCCTAGCCCAAGAAAATAACCTACCACAATAAAAACAAGTAGTGTGAATGTTTTTTTAAAAGTATACAAGCATTGGAAGGTGTTCCTTTGGGACAGGCAAATAAAACTCTTTTCAAAACATGTAACACCACAAAAAAGAATCTAGAAAGTCAGCCCATTTTATTCCAATTTTAAAACCCTTTGCAAATGACATTGTGAACCAGACAAATTCTCTTGACCCCCTCAAGAATTATCCCGAAGCTTCCGGGAGCAAGTGAGAAGAATGGGAAAATATATACCAGGGCTAAGATGTTGTTCCATCAAAATGAACAATATGAAAACAAGCTGAATGCAGCTAGTGATTGGTCACATATATCCTAAGAGAACAAAAACATCTGACCTGATTAAAGAAAGACTGAAGTTCTTAGATTCTAGAAAGAGAGACAAATGTGGCAAAACAAAATCAGAAATGATCAGAACAATTTATGACACACGTTCAAGACACAGTAACAGCTCCATGCTACAAATGATGAAAAACAATAATGCTTTGCTTGTGAGGAACCACATACCTCTCGTGCCTGTGGGAATCCATAAATTTGGAAGTGTTATGGAACAGAAAAAAAAAGTTGTACTATTAAAATGAGGAGTTTGAGGTCACCATTTTAGAAGCTACAAATCCATTTCATTAATTGCATAATTTATTTAATGTTATGACATGAGCTCAGTGTTATGTATTTATATTTTGAATAGGGACAGGAGGTGCATATTTACAATATTTTATGTGTTTCACTTTTTTAATATTGCACTTCTGGTTATTTTATTACTTTCACTAGAAATGCAAATTTATTTTTAGAAACAAAGGAAGAAAGAAATAATGCAAAAATAGTAGCTTTGTTTTTGAATTTGACTGAGATTCAGAATTCCTGCTGGACTGATTTTCATTTTGGCAAATAAAAAGAGTAGCAAAATTAATTTTCAGACATTATTATTACATTTAATGACTAAAGAGCACCATTCTTAAACAGTAAAATGTATTGTATATTGATATTTTATCAGATTCCTTTGATTTTAAAAGTCTAATATTCTAAAAAAACCCTCAAAAGACAAAGACAATTATATACATTGTATTAAGTAATCATTTACAGTGTAACACAGTGGTAATACCAGTGTAGAATAAAATCTCCTGGGAATTAATTTCAAATTATTGAAGCAGATGTTTCTTCAGTATAAAATAAAATAACCATAACAAGTTCACACATGACAGATGTAAGCTAAAAACTAGATTCTACAGTGTGACCTAAAAGCAGATGTTTTGAATGATATTTATAACTATGTATATTAAAATCTTGGTTTACCTCTTTGTATGCTTTCCCAGAAAATAATTCTAGGGTTTTTTTTTAAACAACACCCTAGAAACTGTATCTTACATAACTAGATTACCATATTAATGTTAAGACTATAACTGTATACATATTTGGTTTATTTGTTCTTTTTTGTAATACCTTGAGATAAAAAGGTGCTACTGCTATAATGCTTGTAGAACCCACTTTAGTTTATGAATCAAAGGACAAAAAGATTTCTGAAGGTAAGAAATATGAAATTGACCAACTTTACCTCTTCTATTTTAAAATTACATTTTTAAAAAGACAAGTTAAATGGAAATAGTTGTTGAATCACTCAATTATTTTTAAAGTTAAAATTAACTGGCACAAGGCACAATGTTACGTTATTTTCCTTTCTGTTTTGCTGTAGGGGTAAGAAGTTGGAAGGAACAGCTATATAAAGCTGAATGTTTTCCATGCCATTTAATCACTTCTTATTAATGTTACACTCTTTAATCTTAAATTTCCAAACCTGGAGCTCATTCATGGGAACTCAGCTAGAGTTTTATTTCACTTCACTTTTCATAAGCTTCAAACACTCATTGTCTCTGTAAATGTGAACTGTCTTAAATGTATGTCAGAAACTAAAGTTAGAATGTTTCTGACAGCATTCCTTCATATCATGAAGAAACAACATAGGTATAAACCATTATCCTACAGTGAATGCAGATATCCTCACCTCTGCATGATGCTCTTCATTCTGCTGCAATACTTCGATGCAGAGCTCTGCAAGGTGAAGAACCTCTTCCAGCTTTCTAGCAGAAGTTGCTTGATTCAAGGTCTCTATACACACATGCATATATACACACACAATTAAAATAACTAAGTAAAAATTATTTTAGATAGAAATACAGAAAAATAAACGGTATTTTGCAGCAGAGAATGCTACTGACAGGGAGCTAGAATACTGCACTGAAATAATTTTCTGATACAAAAGCAATTCAACATTTTAGGGATATTCTTTTAATGTAAATGAATGCAATTGTATGACCACATCTCTTGAATTACAGAAAATCTCTCATCCACAAAGAAATCACTGGCCAATATGAACATTTTCTATTTTAATACATGAGAACGAAGAGGTGCGGCAATACATTAGATGCTCAACTTCTGCAACAAGAAAATTCTAATTCTCTCCAAGGTCAGATATACAAACACAGCAGACACAAGAGACTTTTTTTTCTTATTGTATTGTCAATACAATGCCATTCTCACCAGATGAGTCATTACTGGCATTAGCAAGATTCATGCTTTTTGCTGCAGTTTAAATTCCAGGCATGTTTTATCTGAATAAGACCCTAAATTTTAGTTGATCTAAAAATTGAAAAAAGTACAAAACCCAACATCATGTAATTAACTGATTCTTCTGTTGCTGCTTCCATCCCTCAATAACATTCTTTTGAAGCAGACGGTTCTATTCAGCACTGCAGTGAAAACTAGCACTATGAAATAAAAGATGTTATAATAGGAATGCAAGGTACCCAATAAAAATTTCAAATAAAAGAAAACAAATATAAATGGGGGGAAAGCCCACAAATGAAACTATTAGTTACTCTGAAGAATGGAAATAAAAAACCAGCAAAGAACATAAAGGTGGAATAAATAATGCTAAACCTCGTAGAAGTACATTTAAACTCAGTTTAGCCTAAAAAATAATATCCATCATCAAATTAAAGCTAGCTCGGTAGGAACAATTAACAATTCTTTTGAAGAAAAAGTTAACGCAATAAGATAAAACATTAACTGAACTTTATCACTATATCCACCAGAAATAAAGCATTATTTATTATTAAGTATAAACCTTAAAGATATGAGATGGAAACAATGTAGCACAATACAATGCATATATAAAGCTATGCATTATAAACAGAATGGGTCACACAGAACAGGTGGAGTTTTGGAAGCTTTCTGAAAGAGGTTACACAAGATGAGAACTCCATAAACCCTGCTTCATTGCATATGCATGTTCAGACATCATATGAGTGAAGTTTTATACATATCTTCACATACAATTTCTTAGGTACATTTTATGTTGCTATAAAATAATGGCAGTTTGATAGAAAAAGCCTCAATACCAACCAACATCCCTTCATTTCTATAAAAATACCAGCTTGTCTACACAAAATATTTTAAACACCAATAATGCTGCCAAATCAAAACATCTCTTTAGACAGTGGAAAGACATATGTCCCTGCCAAATTTCACATTTCTACCTCAAAAAAACACAAGGACACTAGAGCTCTTTATACCAATTTTAACAATGGCAATGTGATATTTCCCCTACACTCCTCAAACTTAAAAAGGGCTGAAATTTTTCCACCTCAAAGGTTACAAAGTCTGATATAGTTAAATGCAATAGGAAAGGATCCATTAGAATGGAAATATTTAGGCTATATTAACTGTTAATTTCTTACGCTTCATTTCCAGTCTCAGCATCTTAATAGTGAAAAAAGTAAAATTTTGGCCCCATTTTCCATGTATTTAAAGTTGACTGTAGAAAAATGTACTCTCCCAACACTACTAAAAGAACAGGCAAATATGTTTTTGCTACAACTAATAATACAATCCTATTTAAACACACCACATTTCCCTACTGCAGATACCTGCTGGGAGTCTAGTACCCTGTCAACATGACCTAAATCTTCTTAGGACTCCATACTGATAGCTTGAAATAAGATCTATTTTGGGTCCTCCTTTGGGTACGGAGAACTATATCCCAATTAGGACAGTGAGCACATGAAAAACAGGCCACCTTGTGGTGTGCTCAAGTGAAAAATTACCTGTTAGGCTAATAATTACTAGGCTACCAGGTTTCCCAACTATGAATGAAATTCATGACACAAGATGTTCTGTGGAACATGTTATGCAGGAGATCGGACTCAGTTATCACAATGCTCCTTTCTGACGTGAACAACTATGAATTTGAACCTATGAGCCCTTTCCCTTATTATTGATAAGGACTTTCCCACTGGAACAGAAACTGCAGCAAGAAGTGCTTCTGAAAACTCAAAGGGCCCATCACACCAAAGCTAAGAGCTGTGAACCAGAGTTATTAACATCTCACTGCAAATATTACAGGTTGAAACAAGAGTAACTTAACACTGTTGTCCAACCAAGAACACTGAAATTGTGTATAGGAAAACAAATACCAGGCAATGGTTAATGATAAATAGATGCGCCTACAACTATCAAACAAACCTTTCCATTCCTCACCAAACAGGAATACAAGGAACCAGGTAGCAGGCTCCACCCAGTCAGCAATCTTTTAAAATAGAATTCTGTGCTGTTCTCATGTGAAACAGTCGTAGGATAAAACATGATGGCTCCAAATTTCTTTGTCACTAACATAGCTTTTGCAAAGAACCTGATTCAACAAATGGAGCAATTATACAAGGCCAACTTTCAGGTTAATGAAGCCAGAATCACCTGGTAGGAACTGCATGCACTCGAGAACAGCATGGTAATCTGAGTCATATGCAGCTATCTTCACCAACTTTTAGTTAAGAGAGTAGATTGGCTCTTTCCTTTTAACCGAATTTCCTTTTAATGTGGCAGAGGGATGTAAATGAAGCATTATGAAAGTGCAAATGAAGTGGGAATTTAAATATCCCGTGCTTCATTTGCATAATCACATCATGGCGCTGTTTCAAACAAGCGCCATGTCGAAAGTGAAACTGCAGTTTAGATGCGTTTTTTTCAACAATGAGGTGATTTTTCAAAAGATCTTGTAGTCCCGAGGAGTATGCCACGTCTAAATTGTGTTTTCACTTTCAACATGGCGCTTGTTTGAAACAGCACCATGATGTGATTATGCAAATGAAGAGCAGGATATTTAAATCTCTGCTTCATTTGCGCTTTCGAAGTGCTTCATTTACATCACTCTGCTGACAGAGGGGTGTAGTTTAGACGTAACCATAGTGAGCAGGACTCTCTTGCCTTTGCTTTGTCTCAGTGTATATCTCACGATCTATAGTAATCTTGTGATATCTGCAGGTTTCATGGGGATAGAATCATAGAACACTAGAAATGGAAGGGACCTCAAGAGGTTATTGAATCTAGTCCCCTACCCTCATGGTAGGTCCCAGTACCGTCTACACCATAAGGAATGAATCCATAGACATTCAAACCCAGCTTGCCCACCCTACTTCTTTCAGTGTAATGATTCAATGGAAATGTTATGCAGTAAATTGCATAGTGTGCTGCCTTCTACCTCTTTCTTCTAGACAATTTGGCCCAAAAGAAACAAATGATTTTATGGAGTATTAATATGAAGTGCTGAGTTGATTTCAAAGATTTGGAACAAGTTCTGTGAAGTATTTCTTAGTGGATAGCTTAGCATGACTGGCACAAAAAATAATTTTACTGTATTCACTCATTATACATTAATTTAACCTTCTATAGTATACAAATATACCACTGACTTAAACTGGGCTTTCACAACCCAAAATAATCCTTTCAGCACACTAAAGCTAAGCTTGCTTGTAGAAACAAGACATACAAAATGACACAATATGGAAACAGAATGAAGTTATAATGCAGGGTTTCTAATACTTTATCATCCTAATTCTTCTCCCTTTTAATACAGATTGGTATTAAAATTTATATAACTGATTTCAATTCCTGATCTTGTAGTGATTAATTACCTGACCACCACCAATAATTTACAAAGAATGAAAAGCTACTTAATCTAAATCAAATACATAATACAAATAGTAGTAGAAAAAAAACAACAAGACTCGTACACAATTATTCTCACAATCTTTTCTGTGGGAACCCTCATTCCTAGAAAAGAACATGATTGTTTCCTCTTACTGTGTTAGTTCTAACTTAAATAATATATCCTGTAAAGTTAATGCTTCTTTATGGTACTAAATATTAAAAAGAATGGAAATTATTAACTAAGGATACATGAACAATTGTCACACCAGCCTTAATATTCATTCTACACACAGACCTAACAACAAGTCTTAAATGACAAACATACAAACCAGTTTGCTTGTACCCTAACATAACATAATTGCCTTAGATTGTAAGTCCCATGCATGAGATCTGGGCCATGTTGTAGTACTATACGTTTTCCCACTGTCTTCTATAAGGCTAGGATTACACTCCACATTTTGAATATAGCTTTATGAAAGGCCAAATTCTTTATGCCTTTAATATGCATATGAACTTTCATGTACAGTTCTGAAAAAAGTAATGTGATAACTTACATTATGTATTTTAATACTTAATGTTACATTACAAAATCATCAAATCAGGACAAACTGCACTGCATGAAGCATAGGACAAACACATACTATGTTTAGCACAATGGAGATTCAATCCAGACTGAGGCCTCAACATAAATAAAATAGTAACACCTACAAAATGTAAGTAAACCAAAGCTGTCTCATTACTTTTTTCCAGAATGGTACATATAAATATTAATACTTAATTCATTCATGTTAAGAATTTGAAGAGTATGACCTTTCATAAAAACCATACACAATCTAGAAAAATCAAAGATAATTTACTTAGTCAAGGCTATGTTAAAGGGAGACTAGCGAAAATCCAAGGAGGTATTATGTACTTCAAAGGACTACTTTAACCAATGTGCTAGACGAGAATTAATTTTTTGGACAAAAATTCTCTAGATGGAGAAGATAGCAAATGTACCAGACCCCAGTTATGAAAAACCCAGACTTCTGAAGCTATTCTGTGAGGAAAGGACCTTCACTGATCACTTATTACATGAGGACAAATTCAAATGTCCAAGCTGTATAAAGGAAGAACTAACCTATGCATGGTTGTTCTTGTTCTCAGGAAAAACTGTGATGAACTAGCAACCCTAAATAAAACCTGGTGTAGAGTTTGAAGGACAGATGATCTAAATAAAGCCTTTGATAGATCTGGGGGTGATCTCTGGTAAGCTTATTAGCAGACAGTTTTGTCACAAAAAGAATGGATATAACAGTAATATTTGAGACTGGAGATTAGAAGAAGAGTTCTAACCATCAGAGGAGTAAGGTTTTGGTACAGTCTCACAGTAGGAGTTGTGGGGGAAAATGTAATTAGTTTTAACAGATAACTGGACAGGTTTAATTGTTGCTTGTGATGGGACAGGATGGCTCAAAGCCCTGGGCCTTGCTGGAGATGGGACATTGGGTAGGGTGAACCAAGATTTTGAGGTTGCACAAAGCATTCTCTCTCTGGTGCTTGCTCATATGCTTAGGCCAGGAGTCCACAATCATTTTTGATGAGGGAGTGTCATGTGGCTGGGGAGAAGACCCCATTCAGGGAGGGGTGGGAGTGTCTGACTTGCACCTGTCACTCACATATTTCTCCCTTTTTGTTCCCCAGAACGTGTGTCTCACTTCACCCACCACTGTTGGCATGATCTTCCACCCCCTTAGTCCCCAGCTCAGGGTAACCCAATGATCAGCATCTCTATCTTGCCCTTGTTTGCAAGGCAACACAATTCCACAGTCCCAATCAACAATGCCTCCTCCTCCTCCTTGTGGGGGTAGTGTGACTCAATTTCCACAGTCTGTAGCTTATCTGTATTCACGGGAAAATGTCTTCAAGGGCCCTGGACAATAAATTGCTTCTCCTCTCCCTGCGAGTGGGGGTGTGAGATGCAACCCACTGGACAAAGTCTATAACTTGCTCCTGGTTGCAGAGCAGTACAGTTCAAAAGTCCCCTTTAATAACTCTCTTCTACTCAAGTAACAGATTTATTGGAGCATAAGCTTTCGTGGGCAAAGATCCACTTTGTCAGATGCATGTGAACATGCATCTGACGAAGTGGGTCTTTGCCCACGAAAGCTTATGCTCCAATAAATCTGTTAGTCTATAAGGTGCCACAGGACCTCTGATTGTTTATGCAGGTTCAGACTAACACAGCTACCCCTTTGAGACTTCTCTCCTACTTGCGAGGTGATGCCGTCCCCCCTCAAGGGATGGGAAGTAGAGGGAGAGTTTACATCTCCTGGCAGGGGGATCCAGGTCCTCCTACTCCAGTGGTCCTCTGCCCAGAGCCCTGTTGGTGGCTTTCCAGAGCCACTGACTCAGTGGGGAAAACTCCAAATGCAACACTGACTCTCCAGTGTCGGCTGACTCACCCAATAGCCATCACCGTCCCGAGCTGCTTTCTGCTTCAAATGTCACTCTCTGGCTGCCAGCCCCAGTTGAGCTGGGCTCCTCTCTTTTAGAGAAGAGCAGTTTGGGCCTGTCCAGTAAGGCTCAGTGGGTGGATTCTTCTCAGGCCCAAGGGCTGGTTTAACCCCCTCCTGTCCAGTGAAGGGAGGAGAGGCCCCATTACAGGGAGGCACTCCAAGATTTTGGTAAATGGTCAAGGGCTGCACTTTTCTATTGAGGGAGTGTGGGGTCTGGGATGGAGGTTGTGTGCAGAATGGAGCTCAGGGTAAGGAACTGGGATGCATGAGAGGGTGTTGGCTCACAGAGATTTTGAGTGAAGAAGGGGGTTGTGATCTGGGGCAGAGATTTAGGGTGCAGGTGAGGAATCTGGCGTGGGGGAGGTATCTAGGAGGGGGTTCAGGATCTGGGAGGGAGTTGTGACCTGGAGAAGGGGGTCAGGAGGGTATAGAGAGTTTGGATGGTGGCCTGGGGCAGGGAGAGGATGGAGGGTGCCAGAGGCAGGCTCTGGCTAAGAGCTGCTTATCTGGGCAGCTTTCTGCCAGCAGCCCTGCAGGACCCTAGGAAGGATCCTTGCCTGCTGCAGCACCAACCTGTTCAAAACAGCTGGCTACATTAGAAAATTAAGCAGCTAAATTTTAAGGGGATTCCCCCCAAGCAAAGGGTACACAGCCCCTATTAGTATAATTGGCTGATATTTGGAAGCTCCAATAACCTCCAGAATATCAGGAAAACATTCTGCTGTTTGTCAGTGAACATTTAAAACTATTGTAAGGCAACCAAACAGAAAAACACACACAAAAAATGGAAATCTGTTCTGTTGGTTTTCATTATGTGCCTTCTCCTCTCAAATGGTAAAGGTGTTTGTGAAGATACATTTATACTGCTCAGATTAACAACACTCTGAAGGAAACAAGCTCCTGCAAGTCACTAAGTATACCTATTGACATCTTTTAGTAAACAAACAGCAAAAGCCATCAATCATCTGTTTTCTACTTCACTTTCTCACTCACGAAAAATGCAAGAAAGGGCTTTGGAAGTAATGCACGACATTTCAAGTATGTATTATCAGAGAGTCACATATGGTAACAAGAAAACAA
Organism: Pelodiscus sinensis; assembly: GCF_049634645.1. Taxonomy (NCBI): domain Eukaryota; kingdom Metazoa; phylum Chordata; order Testudines; family Trionychidae; genus Pelodiscus; species Pelodiscus sinensis. Next base: position 41,654,923 of record NC_134711.1, on the reverse strand, counting down.
TCCGGCATTGCTAACTGACCTAAGGAAACTGACTAATCTCAAGGTTTTGAAATGAAAAGAGGACTACTTCACAGATTCAGAGAGATAGGCCAGAAAGGACCATTAGATCATCTCTTCTTACTTCCTGTATATGACAAGCCTTTAAATTTCACACAATTAAACCCAGTAAATTACTGGGTAGTTTACTTATCTAATCCATAAAGGAGAATGTTTGTCAGTTTGTGCGCTAATAACTTGGACACTACAAGAGCTACCACAATCAAACTTTGCATGGGATAACCTTTCATCCAGGAGAAGGTTTTAAGGTACTTTTGGATCTGATCAGGCCTGCACTCAAGCTGTAAAAATCAAAAAATAACCCGCCGCGCTGCGCTGCAGGGGCCGCCCTGCCCACCCTAGGTTCTGTGTCCGCCGCCTGCGGCCCCAGCGCCATCTGAGACTCGCCCCCTCCCGCCCACAAGATTACATAAGCGTCCATCTCCCCCCCCCCCCCCCGGGGCTGGCATGCAGTGCCCCACCCCCATGCGCACAACGGCTCGGGCACCCTCTCTGCTCCCCGTGGCACTTGCAGCCCCAGGTGTGAGCTGGGGAGCCCCGCCCGCGTGTAACTTCTGCTCCACCCGGGGTCGCACCCCCCCGCCTCCAGGGATGATGTGGACGTATATTTTAATCCCTATAGAAATCAATGCAACTTTTCTTTCATTCAAAAAAAGATAATGGACTACTGTTTTTCTACATTTTGTTCCTCTGGTTTCCCAAGCAACGCCGGGTAACTCCAGCTAGTATTTTACTAAAGCATATCTTATATTAAGTGGAAGCATATCTTCCTGAAAGGCATCAAGTTTTGATTAGAAGACATCAAGATATCGAGACCCCAGCAATTCCCTTAACCATGTGTCAGAGTGGCTAAGAACACTCATGGTTAAAAATTGTGCCTAATTTCTGCTTTGAATTTGTCTGGCTTCAGCATCCAGTCTTCAGCACTTCTTATGTCTTTCTGCTAAATTAAAGAGCCCGTTAGAGCCTGGTATTTTTTTCCTCTATGAAAGCACTTTTCCATCAGAAACAAGTCATTACTAAAATTTATTTTTGATAAACTGAATAGATTGAGTTCTTTAGGTCTTCAACTGAAAGGCATTTTTCCAGCCTAGAAATAATTTGTATGGCTCTATTTTGCACAGTCTCCAATTTTTCAACATTCTTCAAAAATGTGGATATCAGAACTGGACATAGGATTCTAGTACTGGTCTTACCAATGTTGTACACAGAGGTAAAATCACCTGTCTACTTCCACTCACTGTTCCCCCATTCACACATCCAAGCACTGGACTGGGAGCTCAAGTTGAGTTGTTTCTCACCATTATACCCCTATCACTGTTTCCAGGATAACATTCACCATTTTGGATGCATGGCTTGCATTCTTTGTTCCTGTATGTATAATACTGCAATTGGCTGTATTAAAACACATTTTATTTGAATATGCCCAGGTTACCAAGCAATCCTAATCACTCTGCATGACTGCCCAATATGCATCAGTATTTACAACAACACCCAATCTCAGTGTTTGTCAGGCCTGTGGGAGGTCCTCCTTGAATTTGCTGATGGAGTCCCACAGTTGGAAATTGTACTTGCCTAGCAGGGCCTGATGATTAGTCACCCAAAAGAGGGCATAAGGTCAGCAGTGCCTAATATACCAACACCTGAGCACAGCATTCAAAGGGGTGCTATAGCTGACCCTATGGATATCACTAAGGCAAAAATCTCTGGTGATCGTGTACATGGATGTGCACACAATTAGGATGGAATCAATGTAAGCTAGCACTCAAAGAATTATTGTACATGCTGGTTCTATGACTCTTTTGGTCCAGATTTTTTTATGTTTTGTGTATCTTCTTGTCCACTAAGGCCCTCAATTAGCATTTTGTGCACCAGAACTTTCTTCTATCTCTGGCAGAAAGGAAAATGTAGCACATCACAAGTAGGCTGAACATTTTTTTTTGGTCTTCCATATCGATTTTCCGGTCCCTTCTGCCAGCATCCTCAGAAAATCCCATTTGCAGCTCCTATGCACCAATCCAGGACTTTGCCTGGTAAATAACATATACTAAGTCTTATTACTCAGCACAATCCCCTTGTTAATAGGGAGAAATTAACCACAGGTTCAGATCAGGGCCAGATTAAGGGGGGGGGGGGGCAGCTGGGCAGCTTCCTGAGGTGCCAATCTATGGCGAGTGCCTGATTGAGGTGGTAAGGGGCGCTATGCGCCTGGGTGCGTAGCGCCCCTTACCACTTACTGAGCAAGTATGGCTCGATCTGGCACTGGTTCAGATATTTCAAACAAAAAATCTGGTCACAGAGCCATGGGGACCTTACAGAGACACTGACAAGCAGATCTGTCTCATCTGGTTTATTCAGGGGTCCACAGCGTAGCCACATGACCTCCAGAGAAAATAACCAGAAACATGAAACACACAACTTTCCAAATTCCTCTACTTTCAAACACAGGATCTGCAGCAATGCCCTCCAACACTTGCCATTTCTGCTCGCTTCTTCCAAGTAGTGCTTGTCTGTTTAATTGGCTTCTTCAAGAGGATTTTCACGTGTTTGTAACACAACCACCTTAGGTGAATAAAATGTTTAGTTTATATCAGAAGTTATTCAATGTCAAAATAAGTTATTTCAATCATTTGGAGGTCTATTTCTGGCCATAAAGCAGCCATTGCAAAGATATTACATGATATATCATTTTATATTATTTCCTATTTTTTCTTTTTATACGTTTGCAGATATATCTATCAGGATATCATATTGGAGTGAGAAGTCTCTCAGGATCTGAACTCCATGGAATGCCATTAAACCACAAGAGAAAGGAGCATGGTTTGTTGATTAAGGCAGGGAACTGGGAGTATTAGTTATTACAGTGATAAGTGTAATCAAACACAAAATGCTAAAATGGATTCCTTTTGCCAGCTCTACTGGTGATTCATATTAGGCTGGGATATGCCTACTTAAAAAGCAGCCTCTCCATTTCAGGCAGCCCCTACCTCCACCTACTGCCAAAAAATTATGCTGCATTAAAAGGGGTATCTTAAGCTACATTAATTGTTTTTTTACCTCTGTAGCTTTCAATGAAAAAGAATAATTTAACACAGCAACTAACCAATTCATAACATAAACAGTGCCACTTATGACAGATGAAGATTAAGCAAGAGCTATTTATTTTATATTTTATAGTCGTGGTCTTGAGATTACAACCAAGACTGCAGTTAAACTCTGTATAAACAGTATGAAACTGTTTTTGCTCTGAAAAGGTTACAATTTAAATACACAAGTCAAAAGGTGGGGTGGGAAACAGAGGAACAGAGAATGGGAACGTGTCCATTCCTACACAACACTATAAACCCTTGTTTGAGAGACATTTTGATTCTTCAAAAATCCCAACACAGCCCACTCCATCTAGGGTTGCTAGGCACCCAGGTTTTTACTGGACACCTAATCAAAAACTGATTCTGCTGGCTCTGGTCTGCATTCCCAAGTGGACTATTAAAAGTGCCTTTGGTGGTGCAGTGTGGGCCTGAGGCTAAGGCAGGCTTCCTACTTGTCCTGGCTCTGTATGGATCCTGGAAGCGACTGCCAAGTCCTTGCAGTGGCCTCTGGGTGAAAGAATGGTAAAGAGGGCTCTGTGCACTGCTCTTGCTTTGAAGGCTGGCTCCACACTCCCAGTGGTCAGGACCCATGATGAGAGGGAGCTCCACACTCCCAGTGGTCCTGTTTTTAAAAATGCCACTCACAAACACTAACAATTTATCACCCTTCCCCCAATGACATTACCATGCAATATATTTAACAATTTGATTACATGGATTCTCCACCTTAAATGTGTTTTAAGTAAGTTTTAAGAGTAGATTCACTAGTGTAGCAAAGCTGCACAATGATGGGAGGGAGGTGGGTGGGTGGGGCGGGCATGCCTGCAGGAGCAAGAACAGTGTGCAGAGTCTCCCTGGCAACCCATTCTCCTAGGGGCTAATATAGACACCTGAGGGCCACTTCCTGGGCGCCGCACTCCTGGAACCCTGCACTCCAATCCTCTACCCCATCCCTGAGCTCCCTCTTGCCAAATTCTCATCCTCAGCTCCACTCAGAGTGCATCCCTAGCCAGAGCCCTCACTCCAGCCCAGAATGCCCTCCTGCACTCCAAACTCCTCATCTCCAGCCTGAACTCTGAGTCACACCCTCAGCCAGTGCCCTCATCCCTCCTACACACAAACCCCTTGGCCCCAGGCTAATGAAAGTGACTGAGGGTGAGGGAGAATGATTGACAGAGGGACAGCCAATAGAAAGAGTGAGGTGTGGGGCTTTTGGGAAGGGGCGGGGCAGGGTGTTCAGTTTTGTGTGATTAGAAAATTGGCAACTCCAATCCCTCACCCAATGGAATTGCCAAGAGCGGATCCTCCCGAGTATGAAAAATTTAATTTTTCTACACAGAAAATGATTTCATAATCAATACATTTATTACTTGAGTTTAAATTTTAGCTACGTGCAGCAAATATTCTAGGATTCTGGATCTACAGACAGGGACATTTAAAAGAAATAAAATAATTACTGTGAATAATTACTGTGAATTAAACATAACTCATTACTTGTTGGAATATATTTAGGGTAAGATATTTATCATACACATGTCCTCTTTCCTGTTTAATGTTATCATTTTGTTTTCTACTAATGTTCTCTAACAAAAAAACCAAAACCCAACTATGGTGTAGAATTAAATTATTGATATTTATGCTTAACCTTAAGGATGATGAACATGAAGTCTGTGTTGCAGTGATTCCAGATGGGGGGGAAATATTTATAAATCTCGGTGTTAAAATCAGTTTTATTCAAAATGGAACTGCAAGATATAAAACAAGTGCATTCTCATTGTATAATGTCCCTACTAGAGTGATTTAAGGTTATTTTGGAAACCAGAGCTGTGCATTTCTTTCAATAAGCCCAAGGTAGGTACTCTCAAATTTAACTATGTCTTAACAGGTTTTTTTTTACTAGGAATGTCCTGTTTTTAAAAATTAGTAAAAATGCCACTCACAAACACTAACAATTTATCACCCCTCCCCAATGACGTTACCATGCAATATATTTAATAATTTGATTACATGGATTCTCCACCTTAAATGTGTTTTAAGTAAGTTTTAAGAGTAGATTCACTAGTTTAGCAAAGCTGCACAATGCAGCCAGAGCTCACTATTCACTTCAGATGGATTTACAGATGTTTTGTATTGCCAGAGCAGCAGGAACAGACTGGTGCTTCAATGCACAAAAGTGCCATGACAGCAGTGCCAGGGAAGCCTTTCAAGTACTATTGCCCAAGCTATTATGCAGCTATTATGCTTAAAAAGCAGTGCTAGGCCAAATAATCTACCAATGAGAACTCTTCACTCATGTGTCCAGTCTCACAGAATCCCTACAATCAACAGAACTCTGCTACACATACAAGAAAGTTGGCAATAGTTTGGTTTACCTCTGATGTAATAATGTCTGTATTTAAGAGTTACCTGAGCCAGTCTATGGCCTACATAATTAGACTGCACAATAATAGATATCTTAACTTGAGCTCAGCCTAATTTCTTTGAATATAGTTCATATAAAAGACTTAATTTAATTTTAACTATCTTGAAAGTTTGAAGTATCTGTAAGAAAATACAGGACTATGTAGCACTTTAAAGACTAACAAGATGGTTTATTAGGTGATGAGCTTCCGTGGGCCAGACCCATTTCCTCAGATCAAATAGTGGAAGAAAATAGTCACAACCATATATACCAAAGGATACAATTTAAAAAAATGAACACATATGAAAAGGACAAATCAAATTTCAGAACAGAAGGGGGATGCGGGGGGGGGGGGGGGGAGAAGGAAGGGGGCAGGTAAATGTCTGTGAGCTAATGGTATTATAGGTGATAATTGGGGAAGCTATCTTTGTAATGGGTAAGATAGCTAGAGTCTTTGTTGAGACCCCCGCGTAGAGTGTCGAATTTTAGCATGAATGACAGTTCAGAGGATTCCCTTTCAAGTGCAGATTTAAAAGGCTTCTGAAGCAGGATGCAGATAATTAAGTCGTTGAGACGGTGTCCTTTCTGGTTGAAATGGCAAGAAACTGTTTTTTCTTTGTGATCCTGTCTAATATCTGTTTTGTGGGCATTGATCCTTTGGCGAAGTATCTGAGATGTTTGTCCAATGTACAAAGCAGACAGACACTTCCGGCACATGATAGCATAAATTATATTTCTGGATGCGCAGGAATATGTGTTCTTGATCTTATAACTCACTTGGTTAGGTCCAATAATGGTATCAGCAGAGTGAATATGTGGACAAAGCTGGCAACGGGATTTGTTGCAAGGGAAGGTACCAGGGTTGGTATTAGTGTGGTATGTCCTGTGGTTGTTGGTAAGAATCATCTTGAGGTTAGGTGGTTGTCTATAGGAGACTATGGGTCTGTCTCCCAGAGCCTCTTGGAGTTTAGTATCCTATTCCAGTATAGGCTGTAGTTTATTGATAATGTGTTGGACAGGTTTGTGTTATTCAATTGTTAAGATCATTTGGAACCAAATAAAAACTACCAGAGATGCTGAATTTCTTAAAGGACCAATTTTAAATTAATTTTAATTCATTATTAAAATTAATGGATTTTCTTGTAAACTCCCAGAAAATTAATTCTGTACTGAAAGAGTAAGGACTGTGCATCTAAGAAGGATACATTACATTTTCCTTACAAAACAAAGAGAATGAATTCCCGATTTCAGTAAAAAACAGAACTCACTCTTAACTACGGAGTTGTAACCAGTGACTCCATAGCTATTACTCAGGACTGTGGTGTCCAACCAGTTCTGAAGCAGTAGCAATTACAGTGGCTACTGCTATAGCAAACTAACCACACTCAACCGGCCAAATAGCCACATTGTTCAAGCTAACTAGCCACACTCACCCAGTCAAATAGCCACATGTGGCTAGTGTGTTGGACACCACAGAAGGAGTTAAATACATTTTTAAAATCAAGGATCTTAAACATTCTTCTAAAAACATAATTACCTTTATTTCATTAGCTCTTGGAGTCACATGTAAATGATGAGAATCTCAGCTCGCAATTAAAAAAGTTTCTGAGACTCATGATTTTGGAGAAAAAAAAACTTTAAAATGTGAACTCCAAAGACACAAAACCTTGAGGGCAAGTAAAAAGAATACTAAATGTATTATTTTTACAAAATCCCATAATTTTTAATCTAATCTCATGATTTTTGAATGCTTGAGGTTAGCAATACTGACACTACTGCTCTATAATTTTCTCCTTTTATAATTTAATTTCTCTTCTAAAGGGAAACATGATGAGCTCTGGGTCAATATTTTGTTCCATTGATGGCTACAGAATATTCTATTACTTCAATGGAATATATTTGTGTAAATAAACATAGCAAACATTAGATCCATATGAATAAATGAGGATGAGGGTGTATGTTTTCATTTGATTTTCATTTAGCTACATAGTAATCAGAGTCCAACAGCAAGGTGTTACATGATTGTGCAGGTCACTAGTTTTTCTTTGTTCATTCAGTGAAATGAACATGCACTGAGAGCTTTAAATCACCATGAAGCCCTCTCATCACATGCACAAGTGACACTCTACTTCCCTCCTCAATTTCAATAATGTTTGTAGTGTCCTTGTTTTTCCTCAGATAGATCCTTGGGAGCTTTGAGGGCATTTACATCTTTCACTTCCTTTAGAAAACTTGTTTCTAATAAAATATTACCTATGCAATTATTTCAAATTAAACAGACACATGGGCTGTGTCTACACTGGCATCCCTTCCGGAAAAGGGATGCTAATGTAGCACATCGGAATAGCAAAATCCACGGGGGATTTAAATATCCCCCGCGGTATTTGCATTAACATGGCTGTCGCTTTTTCCGGCTTGGAGATAAGCTGGAGAAAAGCGCCAGTCTAGACGTGATTCGACCGGAAAATAAGCCCTTTTCCGGAGGATCTCTTATTCCTACTTCGAAGTAACAGGAAGTAGGAATAAGAGATCCTCCGGAAAAGGGCTTATTTTCCGGAGAATCACGTCTAGACTGGCGCTTTTCTCCGGCTTATCTCCAAGCCGGAAAAAAGCGGCAGCCACGTTAATGCAAATACCGTGGGGGGTATTTTTTAAATCCCCCGCGGATTTTGCTATTCCGATGTGCTACATTAGCATCCCTTTTCCGGAAAGGGGTGCCAATGTAGACACAGCCATGCTGTTCTGTTACTGACCCACTTGTGCATGGGGTTCACACTTACATCAGATCTTCACATTTTGACTAGCTAAAGGGTAATATGTGCATAATAAATATCATATGGGTTTGAACAGTTGCAAATTCTACAGGAGCCCTCGGTATGATTTTCTTCTAGTTAAGCCTCTTCTGGTTCTTATAGCACATTGATTATAATCTGAATGGCAGAAGGGATCTAGTTTATAAAGTAATAAAACTAGACTTCATGGACATTTCTGCAGTCTGACTGGCTCCTGCAACCACAAGAAACATCCATACACCTTCAATAAACACATATGACCCCTTCAACTTCCTAACCATTTGAAACTTCCTCCCTCTCTCAACACATTATTAAAATATAGCTCTCATAACAAAGGTTAAGACTCCCCAACCCCTAATGGTGAGAAATGTATTTAATAATTTAACTTTAAAAGTTTCTATCCACCTTCTAAGTTAGTTAAAAAAAACCCACAAACAACTGTAGCCTAATGGGCAGAGTCTTATTACCTCTAATCTAGTCCGGTTTTAAATAACTTTATGGGCAAAAATATATTGCTTTCTTATAAGTACATCTTAAACAAAACATTCTTTATTGAGTGTGAGAGGGGTCTTTTTCTTCCTAAACAGCATTGAGAATTAGAGGGAGGAGAAAAGTTATGGAGAAGAACACATTCCCGCATGCTCTTTGTTGGAGTGGGCTCCCTGGTTTAGAGACTCAGACATTGATAAGCTTAAGATGTGTGTTTTATTACATAGAGAATGGATATCAAGTTTACACCAAATATTACAGGTTATTAACATGACTTAATAAAATTATCCCAGAAATATACATTTACACACAAAAAAGCTACACTAGAAGAATGTTTTTAATGTTGCAAAATGTCAAGTACACAAAAGCTGGGGCATGCCAGTATTAAGGTGGCTTTTGCATAAACATGACATCTTCATAGGGAAGCCAAAAAGGTTAAGTCACCTTGTGTATTTGTTATTGTAAATGTTCATTTTTATTCAAACAAGGTTTTCTGTATTATAATAATACAACAACAGAGGATTGGCTAAGCAAAATGATGCCCAGACAGCAAACAAATCCGTCTATATAAATGCAGCTTATAACACATCTTCCATTAAAAACAACACAAAACAAAACAAAAAACAAAAACCTAACTACTGTCTTCTGGGAAAGCACTTTGAATCTAGTTCAATGGAGACATTGTGAAAATGAGAGCACTGGGGGTTAGACCTGGGAACCTGGCAACCACACTGCTGAGAAAAGATTCCTGCAAGACAAAATATTTGCACGTTCACCTCTATATACCTTTTATTCAGGACACCTTTTCATTTCAAGATCCTATATACAAAATCTATTGCATAAGTTAAGAGGTCAGTGTTAATCACCAAGAAATAGTCTTCCCTTGTCTTCAGCTACAATGTCAGATACAATGGTATGGATAAATTCAATATATATTATGCACCATGTAATGGTTTCATTGAAGTGAACAGCAGTTTTGTCATTGACTACAACAGGAACAGGCCCTGTTAGTCTATCTAAAAATAAGATATGCAAGATGCATTAGTATTTGCATCCTTTTCAGTACCTTTTGTAATTTTCATTGGATAAAAGTATCCAAAAAGCTTTTTTTAAAAATCACAATGTATTTATTGTCATTTTACCCATTCCTGTGTATTATCTGATTTATTTACAGCTATGCTTTTGATAAAAATCAGTTTAATTATGCATTTAAATTATAAGTATATCAGAAAAATAATCTATTAATCTTACTAGCATTGTGCATCACCTCTTTCTCACTGTGAGCAATGGGCTTTATACATATTCATTTTCCAGTGCATCCAAACAACAGATTCACTATACTTCAATATTTAGATGGATGATAATAGATTAATTATAAAGTGTGCAAAAAACTCTGAGTGATAAACACAAAGATAATAAAGATAAATGAGAAATAAATACACTTCACAAGTTCAGTCAATTCCTGTAGTATTCGCCATTCACTGTGTTTCATCAATTTACATTGCTCATATCAGTGGTTTGCAGGAATGAGAAGTAAAAGCAGCAAGACTGTGGCACACAAGAAAAGATGGGCTTAAAACAAACAACATACACCATAAAGGTATACAGCAGTGAGGAGTAAAACAAAGGCATAAGGATTCACTCTAAGCATGCACTCTAATTATATTACTACTATGCATAACTTGTCACCACTGCTATTGGGCTTCAGGCTGCTCAGTTCTTTTAATTATATGTACTATTTTTCTATGTTCCTCTCTTAAAATTTTGGAAATCAGTTTGTCAGTAATTGTGTGTGTATACAGTTGCTGTTACAAACAGATAAGGAAATCTTTCTGTAGGTGCACACACATGCACATTATGTTATAATATATAATTATTATATAGTATATACATATCATACACAATTTGTACACTCACACACCCTTACTTGTTTGTAACAACTTTGAGAAACTTTGCATTTCCTGGCAACCCAAAATTTCCACAGAAGCCAATGAGAATTTTGGGCACAATGGAGATGTAGAACTGGAATGTACATTATAAAAATAAAGATTTTTAAAATCGAATTGAATTTTCACCATATACCATATGATGTTTCTGTTCCCCAAGGGAAAGAAGAACTGGAAAGCCCACTTCATAGCAGCTGTTTTTCTCACACCATCATTTGCATCAAGAGGGAGCCGCAGACACAGACCTCTTCACACAGCTTTTCCATCACCATCTGAATCTTCCTCTCAAATGGCAAGTGACCTCATCCTGGGAAAATCACCAAGGCAACCCCCCACACGGTTGCCAATATAGTTGATGTTGCAGCAGTGCTTCAAGGCTCCAAGAATCAAAGTTCTATTGTGCTAGGCACTGTACATATATGTAATAGAGACACTAAAAGGCACACATGCACACAGAAAATCAGCTCACTGCTCAAACAGACCACTCATCCAACACTTCTCTTTCACAGACACTATTTGTCCCACAATACAAGAGGAGGAGCAGGACCAAATCCCATTGATGCGCATCTTCTGCCCATTGTTGCAGGGAATAACTGTTGAGTTTGAAAACCACAGCTGGTCATCCCAATTTTCCAAAACAAAGTGACTCCAGCACACACACAGCTGCTTCCCTTGAATCAGAAGTGAGACTCCATCCAAGAGCACAGTATGGCAATACCAGCATTCACTATGTGAGCTGAATGAACTGTCATTGATGCTCAAGGTCAGCCATCTTTCAACTTGCCAGAAAGTTCTGCTCAAATTCCATCCAGTAGTTCACCAAGTGGCTCCTCCATTGCATAACTATTTCTCCCACAATACAGAGGAGCAGAACCAAATCATCATCCCATTGCTGCACATCTCCCACCCAATGTTACAAGGAATAACAAGGAGAGGCAACATGATCATGAACTGCCACCAGAAATGTGTAAAAGCTGGGGATAATACCAGTAACACGCAGTAAAACAGTTCCTAGAGTGTCTCCCTGTGACACACTAAATTAGAATATTTCCCAAAATGGTAGTGCTGTTTTCATGTTGTCAGGAATGAGGAACTGCAGCTGCACTTCTCTAGCCATCAGACAACCAATGAGAACTGCTGGGCTACCTGTTTGGCTAAGGCAGTCAGGTGACTTGCTCTTAAGTCCAATAGCTGTAAAGGATTAGCAACTGCTCGCTCACTGCCTCCCTGTGCTCAGCTCACTCCAAGCTGTGCTCCTGCCTTGCTCCTGTACTGCCCCCAGCCTCATTTTAGTCTAGTTCATGCCCTGTACCAGCCTTATCCTAGCCTTACTCCTATCTCATGACCAGCCCTGCTTCTCCCTTCCCTGACTCCAGGTAATCTGGTTCTGACCCTCAACTTCAACTCTGTCTCTATCCATGGCACTGTCAATCAATCAGACTCCGACCATTAGGATAACTCCCACTCTGACTATTAGGCATGACCACCCATGACTGGTCTTTTGAGACATGTAACAGCAGCAGCAGTATGGACACAAGTATACAGTTGTACACAGCATTATATCCATGTGCAGCACAGCAGAATGTGGACACTTGGAATGACTTCAGGAAGAACGCACAAGCATGTATATAGTCTAGTACTTGAATATGTGCACCAGTGTAGACATAATAAAAGACAAAAGAGAGGCAAAATGCAGTCCTGTTTCCCTTCACATTCAGATGCAGAAGATGCACTACTTCAGAAACAAAATTTGTTGACTGCCTCCATGTGATATCTGCAAGGCTAAGAAACCTAAGACACTTAGGGTACGTCTAGACTACAGGGTTTTGTCGACGGAAGTTTTGTCGACAGATACTGTCCACAAAACTTCTGTCGACATAGAGCGTCTAGACACATTCAGTTCCGTCGACAAAGCAAGCTGCTTTGTCGACAAAACCCTGTAGTCTAGACGCAACCCTACAGGCAATAACACCTTCTGTCAACAGAACTCTGTCGACAGAAGGTGTTATGCCTCGTAAAATGAGGTTTACCAGTGTCGACAAAACTGCTGAGTTCTGTCGACGTTATGTTGACAGAACTCAGCGGTAGTGTAGACGCAGGTATAGTTTTGTCGACAAAAGTCCACTTTTGTCGACAAAACTCAGTAGTCTAGACACACCCTTAGGGTGTGTCTAGACTACAGGGTTTTAAAACTATACCTGCGTCTACACTACCATCGAGTTCTGTCGACATAACTGCTGAGTTCTGTCCACATTTTGTCGACAGTGGTAAACCTCATTCTACGAGGAATAATGCCTTTTGTTGACAGAGTTCTGTCGACAGAAGGCATTATTGCATCTACACTGTCCTTTGCATCTACCTTCTATGTTGACAGAGCGGCTTGCTTTGTCAACAGAACTGGATGTAGTCTAGACGCTCTTTGTGAACAGAAGCTTTGTCGACAGTATCTGTCGACAAAGCCTGTAGTTTAGACGTACCCTTAAGAGCTACAGTCCAGAGGAAGAGTGCTGAGTTCCTAGAGGAACAGACAGACCCACTACCTAGCATGCTGCCAGAATCTCCAAGATTCATCACACCTGGGGAAATCAGTGTCCACATAAACAGAACTATGATTACAATAGAATCTGTTCTTTGGTGCTTCATAGAATCATAGAACACTAGAACTGGAAGGCACCTTGAGAGGTTGAGTCCAGTCCCCTGCCCTCATGGCAGGACTAAGTACCATTTAGACCATTTCTGATAGATTTCTATTTAACTTACTCTTAAATATCTCCAGAGATGGAGATTCCACAACCTTCTTAGGCAACTTATTCCAGTGTTTAACCACCCTGACAGTTAGGAAATTTTTCCTAATGTCCAACCTAAACCTCCCTTGTGATATCCATGTGTTTCTCAAAGGGAAACCCACACCCAATATTGCCAATCCTTAGGCCTTGTCTACACCAATCCTTGCTGTCGATCTAATCTATGTGACTTCAGCTACATAAATGGCGTAATTGAAGTCGACGTACTTATCATGGCTACTTCTGTGGAGCAAGGTTAGCAGGGGCTACTCTCCTGTCAACTCCAGCTACTCTTCTCATCCTGGTCAAGTACTAGAGTGGACAGGAAAGCATCAAAAATCTATTTATCACATCTAAAAAGATGTGATAAATGGATGGCTTGTGGATTGATTACTGCAGCATCAGTCTACCATGTAGTGGAGACAAGCTCTAAGAGTATCCAAAACACCATTGGTGAGGCCCCCCAAAAGTCATGAGTTCACCTTACCATTTTTTATTTTTTTGAAATACACATTTTGGGTTCTCTTTATTTCCCTTTTGGTGGCTTTGCTTGAGCCTTTACAGTTTGTATTTTCAGCTTTTCTCTGTAGCCATAAGCAGATTTTTAAAAAAAATGAAAACTGGGATTAGAACAAAACTGCCTAGCTTCAAGAGCTGTATCTTTAAGAAAAAATGCAGAATTCACAAGATTCATTATATAACTGCAAGAGTTGGTAGCACCATACTCTTAGCCAGACATGTGCTGAGCCTCAATTTTAGATTAGGCATGAACAGTGAAGATTTAACAAACATTTCTATTCTACCACTTTATTTAGAAAATAATAATGGTCTTTTTCCATTCCCAATAGGAGAGTGTCTCAACAAGGTTTCTGTTTCTAGTTCAAGTTCCTGGACCTGATTTTAAAAGCCATCAATAGGTCAGGACCCAGGTCTACCAGGAACCACATCTCCATCCGTGACCTCTCAAGACAGCTGCTCTCCTCTTTAATACTGCAGTTTACAAAGATCTGAATAAAATGCGAGACTGAAATACGGTGTTCTTAACTGAGAGCATTTGACTGGGGAACTAGTTTTGAAAGGAGATTAAACTAATCCAATCTGACCATTTTTAGGGCATGCAGTGTGTATGGGTGTGCAAGCACACCATCCCTCCCAATAAACAAACAAACTGGAGTTCATGGGACACCCATTGGGATGGTAATGGACAGACATTGCAGAAAACACCAGAATATAGAGAGTTCATCTGGACCAATTAAAATAAGCTAATCAATTTCACTGCTGTTTTTAATAAGTTTCATATTGTGATTCTTCTAATATTTCAACCACAAACAATGGAAGAGAATAACCATTTTCACCGCAAATCTTTTCCCCTATTTTTTAAAGTTTTATTGTGAGTGAAATTGTTTTCATAGGGCAAAACATTAAGGTCCTTACTCAGGCCATCTATTAATTTCAATGGTGAGAGAGCTGAGTAGAGACATATGGCCAAATTCAGGATTAAGCCTATTATATTTCATAAAAACGTATACTAAGGAAACCTAAAATTTTGGTTTCAAGTAATTTGACAATGTCCCTTTAATTAAAAATTTAGACACAAATTTAGACTGAAAGAAGCTATTAAGGAATTCCTCTGTGTATATTACTCAATTACAAAATGTTTGAAGAATGTTGTCCTCAAAACTGTATCAAACTCCACGAATTACAGAATTTCACAATTATCTAGAATGTTAATAAAAAATCAAACACGTGTTTTACTATATGCACACAATGCATGGACTATCGTCCAAGCACAACTTTAATTGTAATATACTTTTGTGTTGTGGTCAAAATTCTTCAATTGTTTAAATAATCTAATAAACTAAATTTAAATATAACACACTGAAAGCAATGGTACCATCATGCATGTACATAAACAGTAATCACCTGAATCCTTCTCTGCTGTTGCTAAAGCATAAGAAAAAAAAATGTAAGACACCATCAGAGAAACATACAATGCTAAATTGTATCAAACCGAACAAATATTAAATTAGGCATTTTAGTATTCATCTATAGAAAATTGACTGACTTTTCTATATGCATACTGAATACTACACTTGTTGCTCTACAAATAAAAACCAGACAACCACAAATTAGTTTTTTTAAAATCCGGCACTAAAAACTTTGTATTAAAATTCAGTATCATTTAACAATTCAAAAAAAGTATCACATGCTATTCGTTCAAACATAGATAAAACATTAATAATGCTATTTTGAACAGACTTCCTTCTTTGGTAATGAAGAGATATGTGGGGAAAGGAGGTAGAAAAATTGGGAAATGAAAGAGGATTAAAATAATCTGAACTCATGTTGAAATTTTGTTGATAATGGCGTATTTTCTATTTTCAGCATGTATTTAAATGTATAGTACATTTCCATTCCAAATTCTGATGTAACATCTATTTTTTCTAACCTCAGAGTGTCCTGTTTGAGTTTTCATAGATCACCTGACTTTTTTCATTGAGGGTAGAATGCATGTGTGTTTGTTGATTTGTTACTCTCATCTGATTACATTTTAGAAACAGTTCTTTTTCTAGTTTATGCCTAATGACAGAGTCTAAATATCCATCCCATATTGTACTCGGGAAATAGGTGACAGAAAAAATAGTAAAATACAAAATAAGAATACTATATGTTACTATTGATAATCATCTTTGTAGCTTTATTCTGTATTTCATTGTAATTGACTTCAGCCAATATAACCATGAGAGCATGCATGACTAACTGAAGCTGGTTTTATGACTATAGAAATATCAGTTCATTAGACATCAGTGCCAAGCCCAAAATCACATTTGGGGATGTCATGAATGTGATACAGTTTACACAATGCTTAGGTGCTTACCACTGTCTAATACAGGGAGTAAGGAAGTAATAAAAATAGCAATACTAATTATTGTGGGGAGCCAGAACTACATTTCAGTTCATGAAGACAGATCAGAATTGCTATTAATCTGAAGGGACAAAACTCAAGCTATTGGACAAGGTATTTACCAAATAGGTTTTGGTACCAACAGAGAGTTAGAACATGTAGGGCACGTCTACACAGCAGGACTAAAGCCGAAATAAGCTACGCAACTTAAGCTATGCAATTGACATAGTTTAAGACGAAATAGTTTATTCTGTCTACACATCAGGAAGTCTAAGAAAGGGCACTCTTCCTTCAACTTCCCTTTCTTCTCATACAATGAGGGTACAGGAGTCAGAGCATGAAGTCCTCCAGCCCAACTTTATTTCGACATTATGTCAAAATAGCTGCTTGTAGTATAGATGTGGACTTTGTTATTTCAGAATAACTGGTATTATTCTGAAATAACGCTGCTGTGTAGACATAGCCGTAATGACTTCATTGTTGGACAAGAAAGATACAGGTCTAAAACTGAAAGTTGAACTGTATTTGTGTATAAAATATTGTTGTGCATAAAATATTGCTATCATGAAGTTGTACTCTCTCTTGTTCTTTAAAAAAATTGCCGTCTTGATGTTACATATTTGTGTACATATAAGACCATTTTAAAAATGGATTTCTATAACTGGGGTTTTCCATTACAGACCTTGCATTTAGAACAAGTTAACATCAGATGGGGGCAATAAACCACAAATAATATATGGAGATATACCATCTCACAGAACTGGAAGGGACCTTGAGAGGTCATCGAGTCCAGTCCCCTGCCCTCACTGCAGGACCAAGTACCATCCCTGACAGATTTAAACAAACAAATTCACTTAAGTCAAAATATACAATGGGCCAAATTTCCCCCTTGGATGCTCACATGGAATTCCGGCTCATGTCAGTGGGAACTATATGTGTGCTTGAAACTGTAGAATGTATCTTTAGGAGAATTATATTCCCACACTTTTCCAGAATAAAATTCAGAACACCTGTGCAATGTTTTTTTTTTAATTGTAAATAAATTGTTTCTACAACCAGCTTAAAATCAGTCAGTTTCTAAATCTCTTACAGGCTTTGGTGATGTCTATTTTTTAAATTTTTATATTTATTATTTTAACAGGTTTGCTAAAAACTCAAGATTACTGAACAGCAGAAGTCCCCGTTATGAGTATGCATATTATCAAAGCTAAGGGAGAAGAGGTATCTTGGCTCTCTCTCTCAAAAAACTAACTAATATTCATCCTTTCTTTAACACAATGTGATATCATAATTAATGATGATAAACTGGTTACTAAGGTGGCTTCATGTTGTTACTGCTGTTATATAATATTGGTTGCTATAGTGATGAGATAGCTTTTTCCTCTTTTTTTTGTTAATCACTCCTGAGATTGGTTAACTCATGTTTGTCAGTGAGTTTGACCAGAGCCGGAATAAGAAAAATTCATTATACTTCTACAAACACTGGCCTCTTTCCATTTTACTGGATTTTGATATCTTAATTCCAGATTGTTACTAAAACTATATTAAAATAGATTTTCATCTGTAGTAATAACATATGACTCTTATTGTGTCATGGTTTTTCTTCTGCTAAATTAACTCATCTACTGTCTATATTTTCTTTAAAATGATCTTTATACCTTTTCTCCTAATCCTGAAGTTAACTCTGTGTCATTATACAATGGATAACTGGTACGTGGTTTTTCTTATGCTTTCTAAAAACAACTGTATTGCATTTATTACTTTATAAACTTTCCTAATGTTATGACTTACTGTAATACAAGCTTTATATTGAACAATAACACAGCACATCATAAACTACTCCATGACTAGAAACAATTAGGATGAGTCTCATTACCACAAATTTACACAAATGTTTAATAAAGAAAAATTCCAGATCATCATGAGATTTAATATTTACTTCTTTTACTGTGTTTATAAATAATTTAAAGATAATTGATATTTCACCAGTTTACTGTTACATTTCACTATATATATATATATATATATATATATATATATATATATATATATATATATATATATATATACACACACACACACACATACACCACAAATTTCCCATTTCTGACTGACAACAAACAAAATTACTCTGTTATTTACCTACTTGTGAAAGATATTTATAAGGGTTCTATAACTTTGGTGTTCAAGTCTCATGGCTCTGTTATTGCCAATATGGCAAGCACATACTGCCAATAATTTAATTATTAGGAATACTTAGAGAAATTAAAAATAAGCCATGAACACACATTTAGGCTCAAAGAAAATCAAATAAGAACAAAGGATAACTTAAACATGAAGTCTGGATCTTTCATACAGCAGGGTCCCAGGAGGCATATTAAAGCAATGAATAGGAAAAAGCTCTATAGTTCACCAGCTGAGATTTTAATGAGACATTTCCCCTTGCTGTGGTACAGGTTTGTTCAGGAAAGGGAAAAGGCTGCTCACAGAATATTCAGTTAATAGGCATTGCTGGCTTTTACAGCCACTTTGGCAGTTGATCACTGTACTAACCTTCTATTTTGGCATATTCTGTAAGTCGAGTGTAATTGATCAACGCAGCTTTCTCCAGACATTTTCTAACCACTTTCTTCACCTCTTCTGCTGGTATGGGTGTGGCAATATCTTTCATTAAAACCTATCCCAGAGATAAACATTCACACACTGGTTACACACATTACCTAAAGCCCAAGAGAAAAATCTGAATGTACATGAGAGACTATTTCAGATTTGCTAATAAATGCAGAATTCAAAGAGGCATTTCAGTATTTGGAAGACTTGGTTAATAAACTACCTATTTGCTTCTGGAGACTTGAGTTCAAACCTCCATTTATGCTGCATTAATTTGATAGCTTCATTAGTGTTCTCATTTATGCACATTATAAGATCACTCCTACAATGTTGCCCTAGTCAGCATGATTGTCAGTTTCTGTTCTAGCAAGAGCCAAGACTGATGGAATACCCTAAGAGTTGAAGGTTAGATTAAGGTACACAGCTAGAGACATGGTTAGAGAAATTTGTGGAGCACCTATTTGTGTTATGCTAAGCCTTTGCCAGTGAAATTTATCCAAAATTTTTATAAACATAACATTAATTGACAGATGAAAAAAATAAAAAAAAGGAAGAACACAGCATTTAGACTTGTCATTACTATTTTCTTCCTGCATATGCTTATTAAAATTAAGCAGATCTAATTTGTGAAAAAGTACTAGCTAGTTTAGACAGCACAAGTACTAGTCTTTCACTGAATCTTTGGAGTACTGAGAAGCTAGATCATATAGCGTCTTTCAAAAAAACCCTGAAGCTTCCCCCCCCCCCCCCCCAGCAACTAGTCTTCCAGCATTTAAAATGTAGTAACCAGAATAAAATGGGCTGGGGATGAAATCCTCACCCTCTCTGAAGTTAACATACGCACTGCAATCTTTACGAGAGTGAGTCTTTGTTTGGCTAGCTGGAAAGAAAAAGAGCATTGTCCCTCTACAGGCTCCTTAACAGCAGGTGGTAAGAAGGGGGAAGCTTTACAGGAATGGTCAGGAAGGGTAAGAAGCAGAAGGAAACATGTCAGAATACTGCATTTCCCTTTCTCCTGACCAGAAAACAGGTAGAGCTATTTATAATCCAGGCAGCAGTGGAGGGGTCCTCTTTATTCAGATTGTGCTGGCTGGAACAGCTTGGGGCTTTTTGCCTTTCCCACTGCTGGTCTGGGAGGTAGAGTGAGGTAGGGAGTTTATTTAAAATGTTGCAACTTAATTCATAAAACATGTGGCAGATGATCAGTGCAGGTGCTGGGTATAGAAGGGATAAAGTTACTGGATAAAATACACGGGAAAAAGATTTGCAGGAAAGCATCCCTCATGGGAACTGGGTAATGGAGGTTTGGGTCTCCTACAATCTCCTCACTAGGAACTGACCCCCTCTTTTTCTTGATTCCTCCCCTTTAAGGAAACTGAGGAAAGTAGGATGTGGCTCCTGTGACTGGATCAGCAGGGAGCCAACCCTTCCTCCTTGCACAGTATTTATTGCAGGGTATCTGTAGATACTTTAAGTGAATAAAACTGTGGACTAGTTAAACCACATCTTTGGCCTTCTGTCTCTTTTGGTGTGGACAACTGAATCTTTGCCAGGGTCTTCCATGTCACTCAATCTTTACTGGTATGTTGGCTCAAATTATAAATAAAATATGTAAAATACACAAAAATATTAATTATTTTTCCAATGTCTAGAAAAATTTAATCGGTTGAACAAATTAAAGATTTTTCTTATATACACTTTATCACTAAAATTTCAATACGGATTAATCAAGACTATTATAAATTAGGTGAATTGGTCATGGAGAATTTAGGATGTAAATCTTGATATTTATAACTTCCTCGAAGATAATAGTAAGAGACTCTGACATCTTCCCATCTTTAATACTATATTAATAATTCAATACAGCTAATAAATTGCTTTAATATTTCACTTGCATCTCAATTTTGCTATTTAAAATTTTCTAATTTGTACTTTGCTGCCTGTAGTTAGCTGTGACCAAAATTCAGTTCTGATTTTACATGATTACATTATTCTAGATGTGATATTTAATCAAGGCCTGTATTCTAGACAGGTTTCAAAGTTTCCAAAAGCAAATATAAAAAACCCAGGGTTCCAGGTATGCATGCAGAGCTGACACTTGCACATGTAAATTTACTTTCTGCTTCCTCAGGTGCAGCTATGCACATTTTTTGCAGTCAGGTTTGAAAACCTGGCCATTTGTAACAACAGGAAGACAAACTCAAAATGTTGCTTTCACATAACAGATTTCTAAACAATTAAGAAGATATTATATAAAGTTAATTTTAAAACAAAATGGACAGATAGAATCAAACTCACCACTGGTATAGACCCTGGCAGAGGGCTTTCAAGGCAGACACTCTGCCAAGGGAGTTTCAGTGGCACTAGTTTCATGTTGGGAGTGGAGCTACAGGGAGAGCTGTCACCTAAATGCTGGGCAGTGCTAGACACGACAGGGCATTGTGTGGGTGGCCATGCAATGCTTTCTTTAGCTAATTCTTTCAGCAGCCTCCTGCTGACAAGGTTCCTATGGAGCTATTGCCTGAATGTAAAGCTCCTCTTTCTCTAGGATGCTGCTAACATTTCTTGTCCTTCCTATGGACCAATGCAGGGGATTTGAAGACCAGGGTTCATTTCTATCTCCCCCTCACAATTTAGCTAATTCTAGCCCTTTGCCTTTTCTTCTTGAGTTGACTTCAGTTTAGCTCTAAATACTTATTTCAATTTTGTGAAGTTTTCTTTAAGTTACATTTCAGATAGCATGTAACCAAGATTCATCACAAGCACCATCATTTGATAGATTGTGCTGAATAACCACCATTTATAAAGAAATAGGGGACCACTGAAGTAACTTCAGGGAAATTCCTGTAATTATGTTCTAGATTGGGCTCCTGTCGTCATGGTTGGAAAATATTGCAGTGCATAAACAAAACCGGTAGTACAGTATCTAAACAGAAGTCATATAACCTCACTGTTGCAGTTATAATATAACACATAGTCTAAGTAGTCCAGCAGCATTAAAACAAATTTAAAAAACATACCCTTTCAAGTAATGAAAGTGTGGCTTTTAACGCTCCTTCTGGACGTCCAAAAGGGAAACAGTATCTTAAAACAAAAACCAAAGATCACATTAAGAGTGTAATTTTAAATTAAAAATGTTATTTTACATGTAGTATGCATGTATCATTCCAATAATTTACTTCAAAAGAAGGTACACGTATATCGTATATTTATAAGATACCTCAACCTTTTTTTTATTATCTAATATATGGAGTAAAAGTATTTGAAATCAAAACAACTCCTGGCTCAGTCCCAAGATTCTGAAAGTCCAAAAAGTAAAGGCACTTGTCATAGGGATTAAACTATGAAGGGTATTTACAAATATATTCTGAGTTTGTTCTTAGAGGAATCATGGTGTTGAGAAGGGGTTTCATTTCTGATTTTAGCAGACATCAGTCAGAAACTGTAAAATAGCATTTTATCTGTTCTGTCCTCCTTTAATATCAGTTTAACATTCAGAAGAAAATCTTTTATATCTAACATTTTAAAATTATTAATGCTAAAATGAGTGAACATTTCCTTTAATTTTTCCTCTTTTGTTATAACAATATTACATATGAAAGCATTATAAACTGGGTTTTACTAGAAGATCCCCAGGACACAAACTTCTTATGTCTCAGAGTATTCACCACACTTTTGGTGCTTAACTAATTTTTTAAAAACCCATTAATTCGATAGATTTGAAAAAAAAAAAAAAACCCCTGCCATTCCTTCAAGTCTGCAGTATTCAGATCATCAGACCCTCTTCCTAATCTTATCGATGAAATCTGTATTTTGCTAGGATATCCCCAATTAAAAAAAAAGGGATTTTCTACTTTGTTGGGATTATTTGTATGAAACTACATTTCTTTTAATATTATTATTATTTAATGAGAATGGTTGCTTCATTTTCTAACATTGTTTTACCAACAATAAAAGGATTCAGACCAATGAGTTTTAGCAATCACTTTGGGCATTCTATAATAAAGCCCTGAAAATGAGGTCAGACAAATCTTTTCAGCAGACACAGTGCCAGTATACTATCTCCTTCATTCTGCTTGTTTCGTATTGTTCTGTCAGCAACTCTTGAGGGCATTAACAAATTAGCAAAACAGATTTAATCCTTAGCCTTAATCCACCTTTAAATAAAATACAAATTTGGCTGTTGTATTTGCCTCCACCTCCTTAAACCATCTCAGTATATTTGCATAATCCATGCATTGTCTTTTCTATTGTTTACTCCTATTAACCTGTAGGTGACATAGTTTATGAATAAATGTTATTGATCCCTGGATTACATTTAGCATTTCAAATCAAGAGATCCCACTGAGTATGTTCTTAAGTGTTGCTTCCTTCATATTATATGTCAATAATGTAACATTTCTAACATGCAATGTAATCCTGTGTCAACACTGAAAACAATCTACGTATACAGAGACGTAATTAATATTTTTCAGTATTAAGGCTACAAAAGTTTCCATTACAACCATCTATTTTTGTTCAATAATACTTTTCCAAATGCTCACTTAATCAGCTACATTTTTCCATGCTTTGTCTTGACCAAAAGGTGAATGTTTTAGGAGAGTTTGAAGAAATGTCAGCTATTTTTAAGTTATGGGGTAGAAGAAAAAAAGAATGGTTACTTAACCACAGTAAATGTGGTTCTTTGAGTTATGTTCTTCACATGGATTCCACTCTTGGTAGGCATGTGCCCTACATAAACGAGATGGGATTATTTGGCCAATAATGTTCATTGGGGCTGCACTTGAGCCCTATATATTCTCTTGTTCCTCCACCTGCAGGCATGCAGGGTAATGCAAGACCAACCATCCTGCATTTCCATTGTCAATCCCAATCCCAGTAGAATTCTGTTGTAGAAGAGCAAAAGGGTGGAATCCAGGTGAACATCATCTCTCAAAGAACCACATCTACCATAGGGTAAGTAACTCTTCTTTCTTCTTTGAGTGTGTGGCCACACAGAGTCTGCTCTTAGTGAGTGATGGGAGTCCTACCTAAACTGCTTACAGGACAGCTCTTCCCTAAGCAAAAACTAGTCTGGAGGTTCTACCTAAGAATAGTGGCTTGTCACTGTGCAGGACAAGCTCCTTGTAGCTGTGTATAAATTTCAGGAACACGCACGTTCTCCAAATAGGCAGCAGAGGCTGCGTAGGCGCTAGTGGATCAAGCTCTAATGTGTCTAGGTGGATCTAATCTGGCTAACTCATTACATGCCCTTACACAGTATGTGCAGCCTGTCAGGACGTGTGCACAATGAACTGTCCCTTCGATATGATAGTGTTCGTCTATAGCTGATGTTCTTGATGTTCTCATAACTCCGGTCATCTGAAGAAGTGGGCTGTGCCCACGAAAGTCATACCACCATCTACATGTTTTGTTAGTCTATAAAGTGCTACCAGACCATTTTGTTTTTTTTTTCTGTAACAGACTAACTCAGCTACCCCATGAAAGTTCTTGAGATAGTTTGCACACTAAATGAGACTAGGGATGCAAATGGTTAATCAGTGAATTGATTACGGCTGGAGCAGCTCTTTGCCTGCCCCAGACAGGGGCTGTTCCAACCCTGTGGGGCCTACTACAGGCAGGGGCTGCTTCCTCCAGCCACCTGGAGCAACACCTGTCTATGGTGTGCCTGTCTCCTCCTCCTCCCCACACAGGTGACACATTGGCTCCCTGGGAGTTAGGATTATTTAAGCTTCATACTGCAGAGCCCACAGCATGTGTAAGTGTATAACCACTAGGATTTTTAGTGGTTACATTTTTAAACAACTTTTTATATCCCTAATTCATAACATTGTATTTGTCAGAACTTGGAAATTAGCCACATGTGCCATCAAATGAATAGACTTTTCATCCAAACAAATCCAGTTTCTTTGGGGTGCTCTCCCTAATACAGAATTAGAAGCATTCTGTTACTTCAATATCTCTTGGAAAGCAGCTACCAGAAGACCCTGAAATGGATTTGATATCTCGTCATCTCATTTCACTGTGGTTAAAATGAATGCTTGTATACACCACAAGATTTCTCAAGTGTAAACAGTGCCTCATTTATAGACACAGGAAGCCTATCAGTCAGAGAAAGGTGCAAGATATGCAGGAGTTTGAGATGCTTTTCCTGCACTACTTCTAGACATATCTAGACTCTCTCCATATGTTTAATGAAGTTGTCTTGAAGATATTGAGAGACCTGTTGTCTTGCTGTGAGAGGATGAGGAGATCACAATTGGGACAAATTATTCTTCCCTTTGTAGATGTTGATTCTCACTGGCTTCCACTTCCTATTTCTTCAGGACTGGAGGCTGCACTAGCAGACTTTGGTGAGGAAAATCTAAACCTAGAAGGAACTAATGATGTATGTTTGCCTGAATACACCTGAAGTCCACGGAGTGTCCAGTGGGGCTAGGGCTGATCTGAGTATGACAGACACGGGGGAACTATAAGGTTGTTTCTTGTGAGATCTTTTCCTTGAGTAGTCGCTTCCTGACTCTTATTGTGCTAATCAATCAGTGAAAAATGGGTGAGTAGGAGATAAGTCCCTATTATGTCCCCTAAGGGATAAAAGAATATACCTCTTCCAAAGAAGGGGCTGTCCTGTCACAGACGCCCTGGTTCTACTATGCTCACTCAGCTGATAGAGCAGGGCTACTCAATACATGGCCCGTGGGCTGTGACCCATTTGTTTGTGGCCTGCAGTGTGGTTTGGGTTTACATGTGGCTCAACACATTGCACGCGGGTGGGATCCTTTGAATGTGGCCTCCATTGGGAACATGCTCCACAACGGCGAGGTGTCTTCCCAGATGGGGTGCGCATTGAAAGATGCAAGCAGACAGGCTGGCTGGAACAGACAGGTACAGAGTGTTCGCATTTATAGTCCCCGGGAGGAGGTGCCAGGAGCACCGGGGCATTGTGTGAAAAAATGCTATTTGCATATATACTTGCATGTATATGCAACCAAACTTAAGTGTGCTGTGAGTATCACTGTGGCTCCCGGGGCTTCCAAAGTTGAGTAGCCCTGTGATAGAGCAAGATTTGGCAAGTTTCAGCATTTGACTCATCAGAGTAATCCCCTGGGATACTGCGAGGCATTTTGTTCACATTGAGCATCCACTGGCATGAATCCCTGCCCCCCACACCAACTCCCAATGACCATGGTTTACTGTTTCTGGCCACTGGAAGCCGAGGGAAGTGGTGCGGGCAATAGGGATGTATTGGCTGCTGTTTCCTGCAGTTCCCATTGGCTGGGAATGGTGAATTGCAGCCAATGACAGATGCAGGAGGCCTTACCTGTGCACGGGTAATGTAAACAAAATGTTTTGCAGCCCACCAGTAGATTACACTGATGGGATCAGCCAAAGGTTGCTGATCCCTATGACAGAGAATGAAACTGATATTGGAAATTCTTCTTTTAGTTGCTGGACAAACTCAATAGCTGATGGCTTAGTTATCACTCCCCACAACCTCCCAGGAAGAGGAGACTAGTGCCATGTTTACAGATAAATCACTCAGTACAGGATATCTCTTGGGTATCAATACATTAGTTATTGACATTCTGGGCACCAAGGAACACTCTTCAGAGGTTGCTTGTGTAGAAGTGTCAAAGATTGCAGGATCACACCAAGAGAGATGTAGTATGCAGGTTCTGTGGATATCACCAGTGCTTTCTTAATCCAAACTGGAATGGTGGGTGATAACTGGGACCTGTTAGTCCATATAAGCCTGGGAGGTCAGGGTGAGACCTGTTCTCACCAGGGCTCTCATAAGGAGGGACCAAAGTGAGGCAAGAGGTCCAGCTGGGTCCCTCCTTTTGGTGTCTGAGGAGTTTGCATAGAGCACTCCAGAAGGAACAATTTCAGGTGGCCTTCTCTAGCTTTCTAAATCCACTGAAAGAAGGAATGACACATGGCACATCACTTAGGAATATATCCCTCTCCTAAACAAATTAGGCACCTAGAGTGCATATCAGTAAATGCCACTGAAGCTTCACGTGTGAGGCAGGTTTTAAGTCCCAGAGATTTTCTCTTGAGACATTCTGCTAGAACACCTGTTCCAGCTTAAATCCAGAACCTGACTAAAATAAGAAAATGTCTCTCTTTTTTAATGCATGTGTGTGTTGTCAACAGGTACCTACATTAACAAATAACTAACATTAGCTAGCACAATGTGAAAAGAACCTGGCAGAGACGTCAGGGATTCCATTTTGCTGTCATGAATGGTAAAAAAGAACTGAGGATTGGTTGGGCCTGGTCTGCTCTTTATGCCCTTAACTGCAGTGGAGATACTAGGGCATCTAGGTCTCAGGCCTGCTTCAGTGGACACTATAGGCTAAAAGAATCTGGTCTTGTGTGCATGGGGTATATGTGGATCAACAGTGGAATCCCTGTAGATGATCACTTGAAGAAATACCTTTCCTTTGTGATTGAATTCTGAATCAAGATTTTGAACTGGGCAACAACAAAAAAGGCAAAACTTTGAAACTCAGCATGGAGAAACTTTTCATTGAGGACTAGGGAGGAGGGTTTTTGCTCGACATGGAGGAAAATGTATAAACATATAAAGGTTTGTAAAGAAAGAGATTCCCCCACAAATATTTCCAATCAGGAAATAGAGATTTGCATATGAGATCTGATTAGCTCAAAGGTTAAAAAATAGGTTTAACTTAAGTTGGCTGCAATCAGAGCACTCAGTCTGCAGATGGGTTATATGAAGGGTGGGAAAAAGGGCCTCTGCAGGCTGGATCCAGCCCACCAAACAGGTTGATCCAGCCCCCAGAGACCCTGCTGCTCCCTTGCTCCTGGGTCAATTAGGACCTGGGGTTGGGAGGAGCACACAAAGTTTCTTCCACTTTGACCCCACCCTGCAAGGAGCACCACGCGCTCCAGGCAGGAATGGAGGACACTTCATACACTCCCCTGCCTCCAAGCCCTGATTGGCCTGGGGGTTGAATGGGGAGCAACTGAAATCTCCTCCCACTGCTGGGGCAAAGGTGCCCAGAGGGAGGGGGGAGGGGAAGAGCAAAGGTGCTCCCTCACCCCAGACCAATCATGGTCTGGGAATGGGGAAGCAGGTAAGAATCCTGGCCCTGCCCCTTCCAGTTAAGGTCCCACCCCTTCTGATGCAGCTCGGGGCCACTTCAAAAATTTCTGAAGTGGCGCCCAGCAAAAAATTGCCTACCCCTGGATTATACCGATTAACAACAGTCAAAACATACTCATTTTTCTTCATATGAACATTTTCAGATAATCCTGAGCTAGAATTACAGTTAGAGGTATCAAGGCCAAAAGCACTGCTATAGTCATCTAGTCTGCTATCCAGGTCAGAGGCAATGTACCCTCTAATGTTTTCCATCAATGTGCAGAATAAGTTTTGTTATGTGCACCAAAACATATGCAGATGTGCACCACCAATATAAACACATGGTGCTGGCTGTGGGTGCTTCGCTAATTAGCTGGGCAGCATTTGAATCTCTCTTGGTTAGCCACCCAAGTGCTCAACTTACAGGGAACACTGGTCAGAGGACACAGAATTTCACCCATTGATTCCCACATTGGAAGGAATTAGTCTCTTCTGCTATGTAAGTGAACAAAACATATTATTAAATTAAATGTTATCTTTTAGAAAGACATCCAATATAAACATGCTATATTTACTGTGACTTGAATTTTTCCTAAAGTAATGACATTTATCTTTACAATGTCTTGTTCATAGTTTTAAAAAAAAGAATGAAGCTTCTTATAGTCTGAATGAGTTATACACTCACCTGAAGTGGCTTATCTGGTTTTCTAAAAGGGAAGAAAGTCGATTTTTAGTCTCCTCAAACCTTTCTTTCTCTTCAACTGAGACTGTTCCAATTCCATCAGGCCTAAAATATGATATAGTTATTTAATCTTCTGTTCAACATTTCTTCCACTTGTTAACCAACCACAGAAGCTAAACCTGTCTTCTGTCTTGGCATGTTTTAATCAATTAAAATTATGCAGTGTGTTTTGTTTGGACAACATCCTGTAGTGTAAGCATTGTTATTACCCAGATTTCTCCCTGGCTTTTTCACTCTTTCCATGGATTTGAAATAAACCCAGTAATAATGTATGTAGATAGGTAAAGAACTAGGCTGAAACTTGTGTTGAGAAATTAATTAGACTAGATCTTAGAAATTCAAATTCTTAACTACCTACTTAGCTCCCATTTCCCTGTAGTCTTTCATTCCAGCTTCTCTGTCATAAAGACCCCTTCCAGTAACAGCCACACATAACCCAGTAGAAGGTGGTAGAGATAGCCTTTCTGATTTCCCAGCTAAATCCTGTCCTTGCACACACAACAGAGCATTCTAGAACAAAACTGAGACCTATCTGGAACCTGGTCTTCTGAATTTCAACTCCCTGATATTTGGAGACACCAATCCGGAGGCACTGTACTGTTGACATGGCAGAAAAGCAGCCCACCATGAGAAAGGTTCCCACCTCTAGCAGGCATCTCCTAAGAATCCCTTCCTAAGGGAATAAGCACTAATTAGAATCAGACCTGCCAAATGAAGTGGCTAGGATGCAGCAAATGACCAAGACAGAGCAGGCACCAGAACTCTGGAGGAAGACAAGGCTTTGTTTGCTCATCTTGTAATAATTGGTCTTTAAGCAGTGCCCTTTTTGCGATTGCAGTTTACACCTGCAAAATGTGCACCTGCAACAAAATTTCTAGTGCAAATCTGGATATTTGTACAACTCGAGCCCTTTTTATGAGTGAAAAATGCATAGCCTCTGACTGGCACCTGAAATTCTATTTTATGGGTACAAAACCACAAGTATAAATTTGCACTTTCAAAAGCTATGTTTCAATAGTTAAAATAATATTACTCTAATACATTTGTTTAATAAAACCTGCCAAGTAACACAACCACCTTTTTAAATACACGCAAGCACTTGATATAAAAATAAACCATGAGCTCAACCACATCTCTAAAGGTCCTGCCTTGATAGCTGATAGGTTGGGTGAAATTCATCTCTGTACAGAGGGTCAGTACAAGGTCTAGGCACTGCTTAAGTTCTACTTAAACCCATGGGAGGGCTTAAGTGGGATTTAAGAAACAGACAGACCTTATGTTGGCTTTCTGCATCACAGTAAATTTTGCCTATGATGAATTGTTGAAAGAATAAACAGCTTAAGAAAAGAGCATGCATATACCAAATAAAGCATAATTATTACTGGCTTCCTTAAAAGACTTAACCTGGTGTGAACAGATTTATACAAGGATCAACATTCTCAAGTGATTTTCTAATAAAAAAATGTTGTGTAATATCCTGGGTTTCTTTTCAGTGAGTCCCTAATAGCTCGTGCTGTAGGCAAGGTTTCATAAGGACTTTCATTATAATCACTCTTTCACATGCTAATGAGTTTATGATAAATTCTCTCTTCTATTTGAAATAATTGTTGAATGGTTTCAACCCATATATTAGAAAGCTTGAACAAAATCTGTTGAAAAGGTACTTCTAAGTTAAAAAAAGGTAGAAAAACTAAAACCAAACAACCCTCATCCTACCCTTTTCTCATTTTTATCTCATACCAGCTAGCCACCCCTTCATGGCTCTCCAAACGGTTCCCCTCTTCAGCAAGCGAGGCTCCACAGAGCAATCAGTACAGGTACCTCCTCTCCCGTGAAACCCTGTCTATGATTTAGAGGGCCTTGTACCAATGTGAATATCACCTGACATGTCTTATCCAGAACCCCAAATGTCTGATCTTCTCAATACAATTCTTTGTGTAATTTTTTGTCAGTTGTTTTATCCTAAATCCTTTCATATTCAGACAGGTAATGGAACTAAAGACATACAATCACCTTAGGAGGCATCTCAGCTATCATTATTTCAAAAAACACAAAACACGGATGAGTCATTGGAGACAAACTGTATTACCAGTTTGAATATATGAGCAATTCTTACTAAATAGGAAAGATGAAACTGAAAAAGTGGTTACATTATTTGTGAGTCTGTGTACACAAATTGTAATGCACACTCCTTTTATACCGTATAAATACAGGTTGTACCTCCCTTAGCCAAGATTCCCTGGTCCAGCAACATCTGTGGTCCGGCATGGACTGTAAGGAGCACCGGCGACTCAGCTGTAAGCCCAGAGCATGTGTGTGGGAGGGAGAAAGGGTAGGACAGACGGCACTGGTGTGGAGTTCTGGCCCCAGCGGAGCTTTGGCCCTGTCCCTACGCCCCGACTGCAGAGCTCCGGCCCCAGCCACAGAGCAAAGCGGCTGCAGAGCTCTGCCCTGGCTATGGAGCTCTGGTCATGGTGCTCTGGCCCTGGTAGTAGCAGAGCCGGGAAGAGCCCCGGAGGGCCGAAGCAGCAGTGGGGGCAGGCTGGAGCCCTAGCCCAGTGGCAGCACGGCCATGAGGGGAGGGACCTTCTCTGGTCCAGCAAATCCACTCGTTTGGGACCAGTAAGGTCCTGAGGGTGCTGGACCAGCAAGGTCCAACTGGTATAACTAATACATTAGCTATACTGAATGTTAAATGGAAGTACATAGCATTTTTTTTAAAGTTTACCTGCATACTAATTTTTCTACATCTGTCAATGACAGCAGACACCATTATGCTTGATAATGAGCAGGCCTGCATGTTTCTAAAATACTACATTTACTTCATGAAAAAGTGTCAAAAGGAAAACTGATACAATTAAAATAATACTGGGCATTGAATTAACAAGATGATTAGAACTGATGACATTTAGAACACTGGCAATTAATCTAGGCTCCAGTATATTTGAGACTTATTATTGTTAATGAAAAGAAGTTAGGGCATGAATTCAAACTGTCAGTCCACAGCATGTTGAGAAAGGAATGGATTTCCTATGCAGAGCTATCACTGCAAATATGGCATATTGGACTATAATTTATTTTTTAAGAAATCACGTTCATAATTATTTTCTATTTTACTCAGACTGTAAATATTTTAATATTTTGTTTTCTTCAAAGTATATTTCAGTTTTAAAAATGTTGCATCCATTCCAATGTATTTTTTAAATGCAGAGATATCTATATCTATATATATCAAAATACTGGAATTGTACTTCTCAAAAAGCTGTAAATAAATGTTGAAAAATCGTCTCCGATTTAAACTCCTCAGTGAGGCTTTTATGCTAAGGAAGTTGTTTTTATTTTTCACCAAATCAGGCAACAAAAGTAAAAATTAAGTGACCAATACTTAAAATGTTACCACTCCCTAAAGCAGGGGTGTCCAAACTTTTTTCAAAGAGGGCCAGATTTGAAGAAGTGAACATGCGTGAGGGCCGTCCCCGCACTCTCAGCCCCAAGGCGGTGGGCCTGCAGGGTCGGAGGCGGGCGGAGAGCGCAGGGCACGCCGGCCTCACGGCGGCCCGGGGGCAGGGCGAACCCGCAGCCGAGCGGGGGAGCGGGGCTGCGGACGTGCCCTACAGGGCAGGCTCTAGGACCGCGGAGGTCATGGGCGGCGGCGGCACGGCCGGAAGCGGCGTGCTGGGCGCGCCAGTTCAAAAGAGCGCCGGGGAGCCAGGAGAGGGGGAGGAAGCGGGGGCCATACTAAATCGGAACACGGGCCGCAATTGGCCCGCGGGCCGGACTTTGGACATGCCTGCCCTAAAGTAACCCCATTGAGTCAAAGGAGCTTGACTTTAATGCAGGGGTGGGGAACCTTTTCTGGGTTGGGGGCTGCTGACCCACAGAAAAATCAGTTGGGGGGAGGCACACAAAAGACAGAAGCAAAACCCCAAACAAACCCTCATTGATGTGCTTCCAACTGAGAAGCAGAAAGACACTCTTGATATTCCCGTGGCACACCAGAGTCTAGGGGGACCCAGGTTAGTAGACTTTGGGTGTTCCAGTGCCACAGTAGGGCGGTGGGTGGGTTGAAGTGCCAGCACAGGCCCCTCCATGCTTGGTGGGGGAGTCCTGAGCCTCAGGGGCCAGATCTAAGGAAGCCAGGAGGGCCGTGTCCGGCCCTTGGGTTCCCCACCCCTGATTTAATGGAACTATTCATGACTGTTCACAGGCATGAAGTCTGCAACAATATGCTCTAAAACAAAAAGATTGTAAAGAGATTAGCAATTATCAAGGCAACAGACTATACATGATTTGTGAATAAAATGTTATCTCCTATTTAAATAGTTTATTTTCAGGTTTTGAACATCAGAAGATCGTAAGCTGGAAAAACAACAAAGAGAAACAGACGTTCGATTATTATAATGTCATGTTATCTGATTTACTTTCTTTCTCAATATATGCTAATAATGATTAAGACAATTGTGATGTGGCCTAAGGAAGACTGGCCTTGATTCTGGAAAGTATTTACATAAATGTTTTAGTCCAAGAGCAAGTTTAAGCATATGCTTAAGTCTTGTCTTGAATAAGAATGCTTTACTGAATCAGGACCTTAAAATGTGTATAATTGAAATTACTGAATGAAAGGTAATTCAGAAGAGTTCCAGAAACCTGAAGTAAATATTCCCTATGCTATGCCTCTGCCATATAAAACTCATGTCTTTTCCTTGTGCATCACCTTTAAAAAAGACACGACAATACTTTAAATTTACTAATTATCTGAACTAAACACCAAAGAAAGTAATGAAAGATCAATTAGTGAAACTCTGAACTTAACTTTGGCTACCAACATTAAAGCTAGAAGTGATAGCTTGTTACCTGGTCATGACATTATATACTGTAAGATCAAAGCAATAACTCCCTCCACACATCATTTATACTTGTGACCTGTCAGGTCAAGGAGGAAAACACACCTAAACTCTTTAAATTATTTCAAAAACAGCAATAAAAATCAGACATGGGGAAGATATGTGTAGCTAGCTACATCAATATACTATCATATAAATCTGAAGTGAAAGAGTAAATAACTTATCTTCTCTCTCTTGATGGCTGCCCTGACACTTTGCCTCAGCCCCCCGATGGATGGAACGTGCTCAAATTTGAGTAAATTTCACTGTCTGATTTCATTGTCAAGAGAGATTGTGCTCTGGAGTGATAAAATAAATAGTTCTGTCATATTAAACCTCAATGAGGCATGTTACATATGTGACAGGAAAGAGCCAGAGGTCCAGATAATGACAAGTGAGAAAGGTGAACCAGGAGAATGTCACATCTGTCAACCTGAACTAAGACTAGACTCACTACATACAAAGGAACTGTCACTTCACTGAGTTTGTTGTCACATAGAACTACACCAATGATACCTAAGTTTTTTAGAATTGCCAAATATATTTGCCGTGAGTGTTTCGACAGAACTGAGTGTTGCCAGAAGAATAAGGAAAGCACAAAATGTCAGAAAATGTGTATAATAGACTCTAAGTTACCCCTGAGCTCTCCAAAATGTGCTCTTTGAAAATAGTCCCAATTTTCAAACATGGTTTTCTTGCCTCACTTAAACCTTACTATGTCAGAGGAGCATATGAAAAATGCTATTTTCCCAGTAAGATAAAAATGAAATTCAGTTAGTAGCCCTTTCAGGAATATCTACATTCCAATTAGACGCCTGCAGCTGGCCTGAGCCAGCTACCTCAAGCTTGTGGGGCTTGGGCTAGAGGGCTGTTCAGTTGTGGTGTAGGCATTCAGGATCAGTAGGAGCTCAGGCTATCTGACCCTGAGAGACAGGAGGGTCCCAGATTTCAGGCTACAATTCAAGCCCTCACACCTACACTGTAATTAAATAGCTCCTTAGCCGGAGCCCCAGGAACCAGAATCCGCTGGCACAGGCCAGCAGCAGGCATTTAAATATAGTGACAATATAACCTGAGTTACACTACTGAAAATTCACTTTCAAATGCAGTTTGTTATACCTGGAAATAACTGCTCACCCAAACTAATAAGGGGCCCTCCACCTGGACCCAAGATAGTTCTATCCAGAAAAATTATTCATTTCAAAACACATGCTTATTTTATGCTTCCAAACTCTTTTCTTCATTTGCCTCTTGGTCAAACTGAGATTAAGCCAAAATGGCACTGGCATTTTTCACTAGTTAATGTTGTGGTTTAATTGTTATTTTGTTGTCACCTGTGCTGTTCATTCCGTCTGGGGCACCTGGTATTGACCACTGTCACAAGACAGGATACTGGACTAGATGGACCTTTGGTCGGACCTAGTATGGAAGTTCTTATGTTCTTGTGAAGAAGCAAATTGGATTTTCCTTTTCTCCTAAATGGCAACCACAAAAATCTCATTCACCACAAATATTGTTGGCTTTGTACAGCTACATGCATCTTGGCTCATGACACTTAGAAAAGAAAAAAAACCCAACTTCCCCTCACTATTGTAAAATTCCCACTTATTTTTGAGGATCAGACTAGTTGGATTTGGAGTAGCCAGTATGCTTCTGCTGGAATATATCCAGCCCTAATGGATATAGATGAAATATAATCTCTGCTTATCTTTCAATAAGTTTTACTCACTCTGGTTCTAGATATACCAAAACCCCGGATGAGAGCTGGACCTGTTTTCACTATGGTCAGTAAATTCAAGTGAGAAGTAGTAGCTCTGTTGTTAGTAGAAACTGATCAATGGTGTACTATCAGAAAGAAGATGTTCCAGCATTCTTTTGCGGAAAGAAACTTTGACAGTCTTGCAGATTGTTAGCCATACTCTGTCCAGCCTTTACAAACATCATTATGAGACAGCAAATTTGGGGAGTCCCTGGAGATTTCTTTGACCCCAACCATTTCTCACTTGGCACAATCCTGCAAGGCGTAGAAAGCCTCCTGTGAAA
The DNA here is from genome assembly GCF_049634645.1 of Pelodiscus sinensis. Taxonomy (NCBI): domain Eukaryota; kingdom Metazoa; phylum Chordata; order Testudines; family Trionychidae; genus Pelodiscus; species Pelodiscus sinensis. The sequence goes on along the minus strand of NC_134711.1, from coordinate 41,619,074 downwards.
TTCTGATGTCAATTGGAGTTAAATGCTCCAAGTAATTTGCAGGAGTCATTGAGTGTAATGGAGGACTGGGGCCCCTGTGAATGACTGAAGCAGTTGAGATCAAACAGGGTTCTCAAGTTTACTGTCCCTCGGTATGAATGTCACAGGACTAGTGGCAAAATGTTCTCAGTGAAGAGCCCTCAACTCTAGAAGTAGTTTCTCCTGCTGGTATGACAGAGTGTGAATCTCTGAACTTTCAATTAGGCTTCTGCCAGAAGAGGTGATAATAGGGTGTATGTATGTTTGTTTTCAACTGAATGCAGGTGAGGTTATTTTTGAGTGTAATATGATATTGGTCACCTGCACAGTAACTGGTTTTACTTATCTGTATATATCAAAATATTAAAAAATAGAATCTTTTCTACCATTAACAAATTGATAAAAGCAAACAAAAAAAGAGATAAAAGAAATACACAAGTTGGCATAGTTGCATTTGGTTTGGAATTCATGTGGATAGAGAGGTACGGCAATGTTTTTAAAACATGCCAGAAAAAGAGAAAATAAAAGAGTTGTAAGACAAGAAAAAAAATTAATTCATAATGCTTACATGGAGCCATTAATTTGACCTGTGGATTTTTATAGTGTATTACATTTCAGAATCCCTTCCTCCTCTGAGCTTTCTGGCTAGAAAAAAGTTTAGTAAAAAAAACCCTGTATTTCCTCTATACAAGGAATGCTTCTCTTCAAATGTAGCATGCAGAGTGATACTCAGAATGAAAAAACTGATCACAGTTTTCAAATCTGCAAGTGAAAAACATGCATTTCCTAACTTCAAGTCAACAGAAGATTAAGTCTGCAGCTTTGATGAAGAAAATTCTGTTATTCATTTAACAATCTTTTAATAGCTGAATTTTTCTTTAAAGCTCAGCTTTAATTAAAGACTAGTAGAATCTGACTAGTGTGAAAGGAGTTTGAGAAAACCAAGCAGCTATATGCTCAAAAAGCAGGCCAGAGAGGTAAGGAGGAACACAGAGAAGAAAGAGAACAAATGAGGGTGCAGCATTTTGGCACTCTTTTAACTAGCAGACACTTGAAGATCAAGCATTTTGGTGTTTATATTAACTATACTTTAAACATCCATACAAAAGAAAATGTGTACAATAGGGCCTTCTGTTGCATGTGCTTCTCAGCCTGCTCCTACATCTGCTTACAGGTCTCTGTGTTTTCACAAGCAAAAGAGAAAAGACCAATTTTAGAGGGCTATAAAATGGATTATGAAGATAGGTCATGCTATCTCTTTAACGGTTCATTTTAGATGCAACTCATTAATGTCTTTCTTTTCAAAGGCTAACCATGTGTTGCAAAAATACTTTTTACATGGAACATATGTTGACATATAGGCAGAGTACAGGTAACTAAAAATACAAGACATCTTATAAAATGTATAAAGCATTTAACTATACTCAAGTATTAGCAGCTGTTAATTCATTATCTAACAGGTAAATGTCATATTAAACATATGACCTGATTTCCTTTTCACATGTAAATAAGTTTTTCACTGACAATTTCTTTGAGACTTATCAGGGTCAGACCTAGCTCACTGGGTTGAAAAATACATAGCTGCAAATTTGGTGGTGTGGACAAAATGTAGATCTCAAGACAAAGCATCAGCACAATACTTACTGGAATACCACCTTTCCTCAGGCTTTAGGTGAAATCAACATATTTCCATTCTGTAAGTCAAACAGATTCTTAGCTTTTCCCTCCTGGGTTTAATGAATACGTGTAATAAAGAGTCAATGTTATTTTAAATGAAATAGTTACCCGTTCATTGTGTTTAAAGAAAGACAGCAGAAAGGTGTCCACGCTTCTCCAGAAGGTCCAGCCTCTGGAAAACATTCCCAGCAACAAACTAGCACAATCTCCATCTTCTGGATAGTGTTTCAGAGGACCATTGCTCAATCACCAGTATGTCCTATTTCACTTTTGTTGATGATGAATAATCTGAATGCTCATCAGTCCTTTTATTTGGACATTATCATACACGATAATATATACTTCAGAGAGAGAAAGGATTCAACAGTGGTTTGGGTGCCAGTCTGGGACTTGGGAGTCTAAGGCTATGTCTACACTGGGAAGGTTAATGACAAAAGTGCTGTTGACATGCAAAAATTGCCAAAAGTGAAAACCTGTCAAAGCAGTTTTTCCTGTCTCCTATTGTCAACATTTCATGGCCACATTGTTAGCATTCTGTCAACAGATAGAGCAAAGCAATGTGGGTAAGCACCCCACAGTGCAGTATTGTGAGAAGGCAGATCTGATCTCTGCACTGTGCCCTTGGCAAGTTCTGGAGCGTGCCAGTCCTGCAGCTTCCTAAGTGAAGAAACAAACTAGGTAAGATGGAGAGTGGCTTGGCAGAAATCAGTATCAAACACATAGGAGGGATTCATGGGAGTCTCAAAGGAGGACTAGAAGGACACAACAAAGGATTCCTCTAGCCCCCCAGCATTACCCAATAGACCTCAGAAAAGAATAGCATTAGCTAGCTTCTTGTGAAGAAAAAAACCCGTATCTGTTCAGAAGCCATTGACAATTGTTCTAAATTTGTAGAAATTCTACATTTCAACCTGATCCACAAGATCACGTCTCAGAAAAGCTAGCACGTTTTTTCTCATTTTAATTTTCTGTCAAAACAGGCACTGACAATTGGCCAACTATTCACTGGCTCTGAGTCCCCAGGTTTTGGAGAACGTACATTTCAAGAATATTACTTCCATTCTTCATCAGCCTCGATGGAATGGACTGGCGAAGAAAGCCATACAGATGGCTAAGAGAATTCTATACCCAGCCAGACTATGATTGCTCTCCTGATTTTAGGGTAATCCACACAACAATCACTAGAAGAAGCCCAAATGCTTATGAGTAGTCAAATCAGAAGAACTCTACCAACCTTAGAAGTAAATCTTCCTCAAGAACCCCATAGCTAAAGCTCTACTGTATTCATAGTTCATTTTGATCAATTTGATAGTCAAAGGATTTTAAAAATAATACATTTTATGATTTCAACTATTTGAATTTTCACATTGTCGTAATTGTAGAATTACTGACACAAAAAGGGGTTGCAAAGGTATTGTAGTGGTACTGCTCCCCTTACTTCTGTGCTGTTATAGGTGGCAGAGCTGCTTTCAGAGCTGGGTAGCCAGAGTGGCGGTTGCTGGCCGAAAGCGCAGCTTTGAAGGCAGAGCTGCTGTCAGCAGCAGCACAGAAATAAGGATGGTATAGTATGTTATTGCCACCCTTACTTCTGTGCTGCTACCTATGGAGCTGGGCCGTTAGTCAGCAGCTGCCATTCTCCGACCACCCAGCTCTGATGGCAGCAGCACAGAAGTAAGGGTGGCATGGTATGTGACTGTTACCCTTACTTTTGCACTACTGCTGGTGGAGCGCTGCCTTCACAGCTGGTAGTCCAGCCAATAGCTGCCACTTTCTGGATGCCCAGTTCTGATGGCAGTGCACAAGTAAGAGTGCAATACTCTGGTGACAACACCTCCCCTCCCCGCTTTTAGGTTGGGACTCCCAATCTGAGAAACTCTGGTCTCACACTGTGAAATTGATATCGGGTAAAAGCACACAAAACATCAGATTTCACAGAGGGAGACCAGATTTCATGGTCCATGATGCATTTTCATGGCCTCAAATTTGGCAGGGTCATACCCATATTTCAAGAGATCTCAATCTGTTAGAATGCAGCCTGAAGCTTGCCCAGGCCAATCCATACCTACAGACACACACCCTCCCAACCTGAAGGAAATCCTTTGTAGCAGCCACACATTACTCCTCAGATACTCACCCACGAACCTACCCTGTTGCCAACTCCATCCTCATATCTATACAAGCAACACCATCACAGGACCTAACAACCTAAGTCACATCAGGGGCTCATATAACTACTCATTCCCAGGGGCGGCCCGTGGCTATAGGCAGACTCAGCCGCCACCTAGAGCGTTGCCGCCCAGGGCGCCCGATGATGATGTCACATGGCACCCGGGGCGCCCACCAATGACAATCAGTCCATTGACGGCCCTGCAGGCGAGAGCGCCGATCACATGTTCCGCCTGGGATGCCAGCTGCTACAGCCAGCCTCGGCCAGCTCCTACTCATTCGCTAATGTGATATGTGCCAGCAGTGCCCCTCTGCTATGTATATTGGCCAAACTGGACAGTCTCTGAGACAAAGGATAAATGGACATAAATCAGACTTCAGGAATGGTAACACATAAATCTGTAAGGGGACATTTTTAACCTGCCTGCTCACTCAATCATGGATTTAAGAGTAGCCATTCTTCTACAAAGCAATTTTACTGTCCAATTACAGAGAGAGTCTGCAGAACTGGAATTCATCTGCAAGTATGACACCATTACCCTGGTCTTAAAAAAAGATATTAACTGTGTGGCATACTACAAAGCCAATTTCTCCTGCCTCTAACAACTGCATTTCCACATGTAAAGCTATGTATGGAACACATCTAGGCCACTTAATTAGCTTCATTAATACTGGTCCTACAATTGACAGGTACTTCTCTTGTTTTCTGTTATTTCCACTCCAATTCATTGATGAAGTGGATTTTATCCACAAAAGCTCATGATTCTATATATTTCTGTTAGTCCCTAGCATACCACAGAGCTACTCATTGTTTTTAAACCAAGGAGGCCATCTCAATAAAATAGAATGAAGAAAAATACAGTACACCAGCTGTTATCACTGAATGCAGCCACAGCCCAAGATTCTACAGGATTGAGACTGATCAAAGTATTCACTACAGAAGAAAGAGGCAGAATCTTGAGGTTGCAACCCTGCTGAACTGACATAGGGTTCTATTAGGAATGGGTTTGACATCCTCAATGAAGAGCCTAGACAAGGATCACTCAACAAGAATGTCTCTCTTTCAGTTTGATAATCCATGGAAATCAACAAGACAAAACAACCCATCATGCCAGATGATGATCAGATTTGGATGAGAGGTGAGCTATTGCCTCCTCTGAATGCATCATTTTCTGTTAAATCTTGCTAGAGATTGTGTATGCTGAAAAAGAAAAGATGAAGATTTCATGCTGTAAACCTCAATGCTTTAAAACTTGAAAGAAGCTAGGCAGAAGGGGCAAGAGAAGGTTCTGAACACAAGTGCTACAATGAAGTAGAGTGAAGGAAAGAGACAGATTAGTGTTAGAGGTAATATTGTTTTCCCTTATTTTAATAAAATGTCTGGATTAAAGTTTGAAGTAAGCAACAGTTCCTGAGATACTTACCATTATCACTTGACTTGAGGTGGAGGAACACAAGTTCCTGTTACATATCAATTAACAGTGAAAGAAGGTGAGTTAATGCAGTGGCTCTCCCACAACTCTCTCAATTTCGATAGGATATCCGTGTTGATTTACAGAGCTGCAGTTCTCCTACGTACTCATGCATACCTCTTCAAGTTAGTCAAGTACAGTAGAATCAAAAGCTATAGATTCATTCCATTCTCACAAGGGCTGAAGATTTCAAAAACAAGGTAGACAGAAATTACAAAGTTTATGGTCAGATGCTTTTTACCTATACTGTCTATATGAAGAATGTATTACACATCAGAGAGAGAGAGAGAGAGAGAGAGAGAGAGAGGACAGAGACCTAACAGGGAGAGGGCATTTTTGAAATTTGAATGCTTCAATTCTGACTGCAGCTCAGCAGGTGAAAGAAGTCACTTTGCACTTCATGTATTTCTCACCAGCATCTATTTCAGAACAAGAGGGACAGAATGAGAAGTCACAGCATGAGAACCAGAAACAAAAGATGATGATGGGGAAGAAAACAATAGCCCCTGACTTGTGCTTAACACCTACTGCTGCTGTTTAGTCTGAAATGTCAGCCTTCAGAACTATATTGTATTTACATAATCAACCCATTTCACTTACACCAGAAGTACGAGCATAAATAACAATAGCAGTAAGATAAAAACACTTGTGAAACATTGAGTAGGCCTGAGGAAACACAGATTGTGAAGAGGAAATATAGAAAGAGGCATTATAAAATTCACTATCATCTAGGTAGAATGAAGAGTAGCTTTTATTGGGTGTGTCTAGACTACATGGCTCCGGCGATGGAGCCATGTAGATGAGTTTACTAGACATCTCAAAACGAACTGGCGATTTAAATAACTGCCGCTTAATTTACATCAAAATGGCTGCCACGCTCTGCCGAACAGCTGATTGTCGGCACAGCACCATAGTCTAGACGGGGATCAGCCAACGCCAGAACCTTTTGTTGTCAGATCCTTTATGCCTCATGAAATGAGGCTTACAGGATCTGACGACAAAGAGTTCTGGGGTCGGCTGATTCCAGTCTAGACTACCGCCCTGTGCTGACAATCAGCTGATCAGCACAGCGCGGCAGCCATTTTGATGTAAATGAAGCAGCGATTATTTAAATCGCCACTTCATTTTGCTATGTCTAATAAACTCATCTACTTGGCTCCGTTGACGGAGCCATTTAGTCTAGACACACCCTTTATGTATGATAAAAAGGGAAAAATCAGTTGCATCAGAACCATTGCTGTGTTTGTTGACATTACAATTACTCTTTCCTTCCCTCCTCTTCTTCCCTCTCATTTGTCAATCACTTGCCGCATCATGTCTTAAATTAGATTGTCAAGGTAAATGAGATAATATCTTATTTGGCCAACTTCTGCTGGTGAAAGATTAACTTTTGTGTTTCTCAGATTTGAAGAAAAACTGTAAGGTACTCAGGGTGGCATAGCTAAGTACAAGGTGGAACAGACTGTTCAGCAGAAGTGGTTATGGTAGGGACCATTCAAGATGAAGTGAAATTAGATTATAAGCTCTTTGAGGCAAGGACTGTATCTTCCCATGTGTATTTGTATAGCATTCAACAAAAAGGAGCACTGATCCTGGTAGGGGTGTCTTGGGTCTTACAGCAATACAATCAATTGTTAATATATCAAAATTATTATTAATAAGCATAGCTCTTCCTTCTCTTCAGTTCAAAACTCACTATCTAGTCAGTTGCATAAGGTCTAGACAGAGAAGGAACCTATGTTCACAGAAGCTATGCCACCCGCTGGAACTGCTAGTGCAGCAATTTCAGACATATGTGGGCTAAAAGATATTTTGAAAGAGACAAGTCTATAGCAGCTGCTAGTGAGTCATTGGGGGAAAAAGATAAATTCTGAAAAGGTAATATAAACTGGCACTGCAAGACATTTTCATACACTCTCTAGGCTTGATAAGGAGCTAGGAAACATTTTTACCTTTTGGGTTAGAAGATAAAACTTGGGAGGGATTTTTGTTGCTCAGAATTTTTCAGGCTCAGTCTCTATAATATTAAGGGAAAACACTGGAAAGCACAGAAAATGTACTGAGGGCACTTTGGCTTAATTATGGTAGGATTTTGCACAATTTGCCACTTGTACAATCATGTATGTAAGTACATAATGTAAGACAGACATAAAACATATGAGTGGGCAAGAGAATCAGGGCCTACATTTCTATTTTGTTGTTTCACTAAGACTAAAAGCAGTCCAAGAGCCTGATTCTGATTTGTACTGAGGCTCCTTTATACTTCTCTGGCAGCATAAAGGGGCCCAAAAGTGAGTGAAATGTAATCAAGCCCGAAGTCTAGAGCTATTTCTTAGATTTAAAATGGGAGCGGAGAATTAAGAAGTAATCTTCCATAATCCCTCTGATGATTTAACGTGATTTGTTACCAACCAAATGTAATAAAAATAAAATAAAAATACTCCCCCTCCCCATACACATACCTGGAATGAATATAATTTAATAGAACACTCTGGATAGCATTTTAATTCCAGATACAAATAGTAAGAATTTATTTTGTATGAGGCTGACTATAACAAATATCTAATGATAACTATAATCACAATGCATATTTTAAAAATATTGAATATGCATTCGTGGTCTTTTGTTTTATGTAGAAATAAAAGAAAGTAAGAAAAAAGAGTCAACAAGAAGCTTTTCAGAGATTATTTGCCATAATAGATACATGTATCCAGTATTATCATTAACTGATATCTGATAATTATGCAGGGAAATATCTAATAACAGACAAATTAAACTGGTGAGAATGCTGGAAATTTTGCTCTAAAACAGATGCATCCCAAGTAGTGTGATAAATTGATTTATTTGGAGTATGTATAAATGGTAGCCGATCTCAAAGCTTGGCCACTGCATTCATGATATTCTTTAGCACACTTTTATATAGATTTGTGCTCCATAATGTTACAAAATGTTAAATTTTAATTACATGAATTGTCTCAATATAGGCTGAAGAATTCAGCCAGGTTGTTTCTTTTTTTGAAGATACAGGAAAGTTAATATATTCACATATATCTAGCTATATCTATCTCCATATATATATATACACACAACTATGATGCCAATACAGTAAGTTAGGAAACATGAAGAAAAAGAGGCATCTTCATCTGATCATTTGACTGATGTCACTAAGGTTGCTTGCCACTCTGAAATAAACTAGTATCTAAAAGAAACAAGGATTACTTTGTATTCTGACTATAGTCATGACTGGTATTTCTATATCTTTTCCCACTCCAAAGCTAGTATATCTTAGATGGTCTTTGTCAGGCTAGTAGCAGGTCTAAGGCTCTCCTAACCAAAGAAAAATCTCTGAATTCACTGCTTATCCATCATTTCTAAACCATTTAATTGGGCCATGAAAACTCTTTGTCTTGGCTCTGTGGTATTTCTCCTCCTCAGCATGACTTACAAAACTAAGAAGTATAACAACACAGATCAGCCTAGAACTTTGGCCTATCATGTATTGTCTGTGAAATTCTTTTTCTCCCTTGCTGCACTTCCCTAGTGGTTCTGTAGATGAATGAGTGGATGTATTATCTGTGTATGTGTGTCTGTCATCCTCAGTGAGTGTCTCTGTTTCTGTCCTTGACTTACTTTTCTTCTTCTTCTTCTTTCTTTTTTCAATCTTTTTACAATGTCTCAGAGCTAGTCAGACCCGCTCTGTTCAACACTATTCTTTTATTCCTAAAACACTTATAATGCTATTCAGACAGCATGCATTTGTACAGAAGGAATACATACATACAGAGTGCTTACCACTGTGCAAAATGATGTGCTCCCTGTGATTTTTCCCCATACTGCCTGTACTGTTGTCCTTCACTTAATAAATAAAAAGAAATGTATCTCCCTTCCTTTTGAAAACTTGAAATAAGTTTGTGCAATTATCACTGAATATTTGCATTGTCTGATTCACAACTAATAACAAAAAAAGCTGGAGAAAAAAACTACTTAGAATCAGACATGGGGCAGCTCAAGTACGTTTCTTATAGGTGCTTCAAGATTTGACAAGGGAAATATGCTTTGACAGAGAAGAGGTTACTAAGTAAAAACCAGAAAATGTGCCTAACTTATCAGAATGTGAATTAAGCTACCTTGAGAACATCTCAGATACATTGTGATAATTTTTCCATTTTACACCTTACAGCCAAGGAAATCTTTTTTTTCTTGATTCGCCGGCTTCCCGCCGAATATCCCTCAGGTACACAAATGTCTTACCCTCTTGACACTCTCCCATGTCCCATGCAACCTCAGAGGTTAGAAGGCTTTGTCTTGTATAGCAGAGATAAGAAATCCTTGGCTCCTTTAAAGGTTGCACCACCTGATTAGCATAATGAGGGCAGCTCTGTGGCTGATCGATTGGAAACAAGTCTACTTGCTGCCATGCATACAAGGGAAGGACTTAAGAGCCCTTCTTCTTGCCCAGGGATGCCATTCTGCAGTGGGAAAAAAAGCTGCCCCTCATGGGATTAGAGAAGGGCAGGGTTTTGAGGCTTTGCTGTGGACATCACACTAATTGTTTACTTTTAGGGCACGAAAGGAATTTTTTCCTCACTGCCATATAGGCCAGGGTATTGTGGAGTTGATACCTGCACTGCTGAGAGGTAGGCAAATGCAGTGGACAGTTTATAAAATAAACTATCCTTTCAACTTGATAGGAACCCAGTACAATTTAGTAGTTTCCTGACAAACTGGAATTGAAAGAAGATTAGGGGAAGGCATCTTCCAAAGAAAACTGGTAATATTGTTGCAGATATTTACTCTGCCTAATGTCCAGAACACTGTACAAAGAATCCCCTCTTCCTTAGCTCCTTAACCATGTGCTGGAACCAGGTTAATGGGGTAGACAGGCCTGCCACTGAGGAGGGGGGCCAAGGTGGCAATTACCTAAGGGCATGGCAACTCAAAGTGGCCTGGGACTACTGGCTGCCACTGTTGAAGTAGTCGGAGCCCCAGACCCTTTAAATCACTGCTGCACATAGCTCTGAGGGTTGGCTGCCCTTGGCCCTGCCCCTTCAGAGGCACAGAGCCAGCCCCCCCACACTTTGCCCATCGGCCCTGCAGGGGGTGAAGGGCCAATGGTGATCCTCCCCAGGTGAAATGGATTACAAAGGAAGGGTGACTTACTCTGGAAGGCTACGGCTACTCTGTAGCCTTCTTCTGGAAAAGCTTATGCAAACGAAGCATGGAGTGGAATATCGCTGTGCTTCATTTGCATAATTAATTAGCAGCCGCTTTTGTGCAAGAGGCTTCTGTGCAAAAGGAGCTGTGTAGATGGCTCCTTTTTGCGCAAAAACTCCCTCTTGAGCAAGAGCTGTTCCTCATTTTTTCAGGAAGAACGGCTCTTGTGCTAGAGGGGGTTTTGTGCAAAAAGGAGCCGTTTACACAGCTCATTTTTGCGCAAAAGCGGCTGCTAATTAATTGTGCAAATGAAGCATGGCGCTATTCCATGCCACGTTTCATTTGCATAAGCTTTTCCGGAAGAAGACTACAGTGTAGCCATAGAGAAAAAGTTGTCGACAGATGTGATATTTACTGAAGTTGCCACCTACTTAAATCCCATTCCTAGTGACTTGTCTGTCTTCCTGGAGTGTCTGGGACAGGGAGATTTCAGAAAAAGAGACAAGTTGACATATTACAGGATGTGGAAGGGGCACCAGAGCCTACTGGGTCCCAGGATTACTTAAAGTATTTATTCAGAACACCAGCTCAATAGTGCCACAACAACTGGGGAATTCAGAAGAAAAACTCAAGGCCCAGACACAATGAATTGGATCTCATACTTCATCAAATGGAAATGATGTTTTCGTAAGCTGCATCAAACCCCCAGAACCACTGTAGATCAGTTTATGAACAGATCCATTTGTTTTTTCAAGTATTACATTTTGCTATCTGGTCAGTGCAAGAACAAAACTATAAATATTTTCCCTTTATCAACTAAGTCAAGCCTAATGATTTGTATACTAAATTACCTATTGCCGTGAACATGAGAGGCACAGAATGCGAAGCTGTAATGGAGCAAGGTTGGGTCAATGACAGCACCATTTTCTGAATGGTCCATTAATTCATTAAGGTAGCAGAGATGACGGTGACAGCCTCTCACACCATAACGAGCACAGTATTCATCTAATACGAAGACTTGGCCTGGGCTAAACCAACCCTGGAAGAAAAAAAATACATTCTTTTAATTCATCCAGAATTTTCTCTTCATTTCCCTGCTTTTAAATCAACCCAGAAAAGAAGAAACAAAAGCAAATAACATTTTTGTGTGCATTACATATACATTGCATACTACTCAAGTGGAGGCCAGGTTATATACCAGAGGAAGGGGGCTCTAATAATAGCTCTCTTGATAACAGCAACTGAGTGTCATGGAGTAACTCTTTTTGTCTTGGACTGAGCCGCTGATCAACAGATCTCATCTATGATGCAGTTGGTGAGTGACTAACCCAATCCTTGATCGGCAGAGCCAATTACAGATGTCACGTAAAAACCGCCTACTGCAGGCCCTGTAGTTCTTCAGCCTTAGTACTACTGTCAACCACATGACTGACGTGTAAATGATCTTGTACAGAATCTAAAAGTGTCACTGTCTGAAACTATAAAATACATTAAATAATATGAACCCTTCAAAAAGCTGGGATTTATTTATGTAATTTAATAAGCTAAAAAAAGAATTGCAGATACAAATGTTATGGTATCTTTAGGAAGATGGTTAAAAGACAATTTCCAGGTGGTGAAATCTCTGTGATTGCATACTTAATCTAAGAGAACTGAACCACAGTTAAATTGCTTGTCCTCTCTCTCATGTAACACTAGTGCATAACCATTTCAGCACTTGTAGTGTTGTATTTATTCAAAGATATGCAACTAGATCAGGGGCGGGCAAACTAGAGCCTTCAGGCTGCATCCAGCTAGTCTGTCATTTTAATCTAGCTCTCGAGTGCTCATGGTAGATTAGCATTTGGGACTTGCTTTGCAAGTGTTGTGGTGCCATGTGGCTCCCTGAAATAGCCCCCTTTGGCCACCTATATATAGGGACAGCTGAAGGGCTCTGTGTCCTGCCTCTAACCCAACCACTGCCTTGCTACTCCCAATGGCCGGGAACGTGGCCAATTGGAATTTCAGGGGCAGAATCTGTGAATGGGAGGGCAAGTACACAGAACCACCTGGCTGCACCTCCAAGTAGGAACTGGCTAGAGGGGATGGTGGGGCGTGGGGGTCATGCTGCTGCTTCCGAGAGCTGCTTGTGGAGTTAAATGCAGCCTGGAGACTGTGCTCCTGAGCACCTACCTTTGGCCCCAACTACCTGCCCCAGCCTTGATCTGTCTCCCATCCTTTAAACACCTCAGTCCTAGCCCAGAGCCCCCTCCTCCATCCCAAACCCCTCATCCCCAGCCTACACCCACAGTCAGAGCCCTCACCCCCCTCCAACCCTTTGCCCTTGTCTGAAGTCTCCTCCCACACCCTGAACTCCTCATTTCTGGCTCCACTCCAGAGCCCGCATCCCCAGCCAGAGCTCTCATCTCCTGAACCCAGATGCATGGCTTTCCATATAATTTCTATATTTTGCCTTGGTCCTTGGGTCAAGACATTTGAACTAGACTTTTGATCCCTGATTCAGGGAAAAAAAGCATTTGATTCATCTCATGATTTGGAGAAAAGTGCCAAAATAAACATTCAAACACAATAGGAAGAGAGATATAAACATTGGGGTGGAAGTTAATGGTTTTTTTTTTTTAAAAGAACTTTTAACACTGACAATTTTTTCTTTTTAAAGGGATCTCTTTCTCATTGAAAGAGATCAAGGAACATGTAATCTAGCCCTTAATATTAAAGACAATTAAAAAAAATCTTTCAGTATAAGTGACCAATACTTCAGATAGCTTTGAGATGTCATTAAATAATTAAAGTGGTAGCATCTGAAATTCAAAAGAGAATTATTTCCTACATAATCACAATACTTTTATGGTCTTAAATATTTATAATTTAAATGAAATTGAAATGAATGTCTTAGGAAAGACTTTTGGAAATATAATGTGAATATTTTTTCCAACTCATTCCTGGTGTAATTTAACTGAAGACAATAGAGTTACAATAAAAAAGGAATTTGGCCCTGTATTCTCAGTTAGACTCTCATTTTTAATTTAGGATTATTGTCTGAGAGCTCCTTACAGTTATCACATAGAACTGTCCAGTATAATGCTCTTAAAGCATGATCCAAATCCCATTAAAGTTAATGAGACTCTTTGCTTTGGATCAGGCCCTTAATGTTTTTGGAGAAAACCTAGTTTTGTTTCAGTAAAGAGAACATATTATTCTGGCAAAGAAATGAGAAATAGAGATTTAATTGAATACATGTGATAAAATGTATCCAAAGGTTCAATAAAAGGTTCAATTAATTGTATCCATCAAAATGATACAATTAATCAAAATATACATGTTATTAATGTACAGGAAAAGTATTTATATATTTCCACATTTTAATGAACATTTTAGTGAAGATTTTTTATTTTTAATATTTATATATCTATGTAGATATGCCAAAATTATAAATTAATCAATACAGAAAGCAGATCATCACAAGACTAGGATTATCATTTACTTGAGTAAAGTCTGTAAATGAAGATCAACTTCCCACTCTCCCTTAAATTAATCTGTCACAAAATGTGTATCTTTGCATAATGTGTCCACACACAGACACTCATATGTATATGTGCACACACATAATTATACAAACAACTCTGCACTAGTTTTTGTTAGATGACTAGAGAATTTTCTAGCAATCAGTTTTTATTTATTGCATAATTGCAAAAAAAGCTCCCCACTGTTTACAAGAGTGTTAAATTAAAGACGTTTAGTGCTGGTAATAGGTTTAATCAAAAATTATATACAATTCAAATGCTTTAAAATTAGGATTTAGGGGATTTTGTAGATGTGTGGATAATTCTATTTTAATTTATTGAAATGTAAAGATATACTTATTTTTTTAAATATATGAAGTATACAAATTTGAAATTTTTATTACAGAACCAAACACATAACTATAGCAACCTCAAAATTTATCTTTAAAACAAAAAGGGAAGGGAGCTAATAAAATGAGTTATTTCTCTTTTATATTTCAAGGAAAACAGAACATTATGCCTGCACGTTGTTATTTTAGCTTTTTGTCAACAGAAAGATCAATAAGAAATCCACCTTTTTATGTGGTTGCTATAGCACTGCATATTCCTGAAGCTCATTTTAAGTTCTTGATAACAATGTTATATTTAGTTTCCTACTATATTATTATTAGTATTATAATAAAAAAAGATTTTGATCCTGATGCACTGTTAGAAAGCTAACCACTTTCTCCTGAGTGCCAATTACTTTGTACAGATGTACCTTCAGGCCTTTTCTGTTGATTCAGTGAACAACTCACAGACAAAAACAGTCCTTTAACTTTTTTCTGTACATACCTACTTGGTACACTATGAAATAAAACCATAATTTCAAAAGTGTTTTACAAGAAGGCAAGTGTCATCAAAAATCTTTTTTTAAATTGTACAAACTAACCTATAGAAATCTGCTCATTCTCCTATCTGAGCAACCTTGACTGGATAGTTAAATAGAAATGAAAATAAAAAACTGTGTTGTATTAATTTGGTAGGACTCACAATTTTGGAGAGCAGGTTCTAGCAGACTTTGATTTTGATGTTTAGAGAAACTGATCTCAACTCCAGACCTCTCAAAGTTAAAAATATGGCATTAACAAGTTAGGGGATCTGATTCTGATGTTAATGACATCACTTTTACACCTGTGTAATTCCACTGACTTCCATGTACCCACTCCTGATTTTTACTTTTAAAATTAAATGAGAATCAGATGGAAAGATTTTTTTAAAAAATAAAATGAAATAAAACAGTACAAGCAAACACAACAATGTAATATACAACAAACAGTGAAATGTGAATAATGAATATTGATCTTCTCGCCTCAATTTTTCCTATTAATCATACAGATTTGAAAAAACCCCATCAATTTTGGCACAGTTATCACATTTTATCGGTTTTCTTTTAGTAGTTAAAACATATTTCTAACTCCCAATTACTGCAAGAAATTTATACAGGATTTATGCTCATAGAGTGAACCTTAGCTCAGCTGATTAAAAACACCGTAATTCTATTTGCCTTTTTTCCCCCGTGGTTTCGATTCTATTCTTTAAAAAAAAAAAAAATCTTAGTCCATGACAGAAGAGAGAATTACAAGATAAATGACATAATGTCTGACATCTGGCAAGCTTGAATTTGTACCTTAAAATGCCTGTACAGGTGTTAGTAAATCCTACCACAGAGGTTTCCATTTTTATTAAAGCCTTCTGTTTTATTCAGCCCTCCCTAGAGGAGCTGATAAACTACAGTTCAGAGTCAGTTTGAGTCTATTCTGTTCTCTATTGAGTGTCACAGCAGTAGTCTTCAAGTGTATAATTTTCAAATTTGAAGCCAATCGATTGGAATCCTTTATCCCAACTACAAGCACAGTTATTGAATGAGTCAGGAAGAAAAGGCCACTTTGTTAACAACTATTTCTCACTTCTTCATTTCTTTTATTCCATTCTGTACTCACCAAACAAGAATAGGAATCATTCAATCTATGATCCAAAGTCTGCCTCTGAAGTACTCTAAAGAGAGATGCATGGTCAAACTTGCAGGGATTAGCAGAAATAAACTCATCCATACCATGTTTCTGAGCACGATCTGCATCTGTTCAGGGAAAGGAAAAACATACAGTACATGTGTATGTATAGTCTTTTAATTAAAGACTCTCGTACAATGAAGAAGATTCTTGAAAGCATTAAAAACTGAAGAGCCGAATTACATCGATGGATGCATGCAGATGATTCCAACTAAAGAATCTTGTCTTAAATTGATCTAGCAAATAATTATATTGAATTATTTTTCTAATTGCCTGCCATGATAAAATCTGGGCATATTACACAGATTAAATGTAATAATGGATATAATTAAATTGCCCAACACTGGCAGTACAAACAACTCTTTTTCCTTGTACTGTCCCAATCAAAACAAACGATCTAGCTATGGTCTAAATCAAACAAGTGTGTTACCAAAACCCCAGTTTAGAAAACCTATTTGCAAATGTGGTGCTGGATATTTAAAATCATTCTGACAGTATGATTTGTTTATTATATCTTTTTAAATATCACAGATTATAAATTAATTTTATGAGTGTAAACAATTTATTTCTATGGTTTTTTTTGTTTAGATGAGGCCCACTTGCTAATTTTGGTAACATTAACAAGAAAACAGCCTTCCTCCATTAATAACAAAAGTTTATGTATTAATTTATTGATGTAGGGAAGACTATGTCCACTGCACA
Source organism: Pelodiscus sinensis (assembly GCF_049634645.1). Lineage (NCBI taxonomy): Eukaryota > Metazoa > Chordata > Testudines > Trionychidae > Pelodiscus > Pelodiscus sinensis. The sequence goes on along the minus strand of NC_134711.1, from coordinate 41,602,331 downwards.
TCAAAGTACCACTCATAGAAAACATTCACTATTGCTAGAAGCCCATTTGCCAAATGGCAAACTGGAGCAGAAATGAACACATTGGGTTGAGCTAGGTCATTTCCAGCCTTCTTTTTGTACTCTGCTTTTAATGAGATGAACCTAAATGTAGTAATGGCAAAGAGCTCCTTCAACCTCCGAGCAAAGAGTAATGAAAAAAGGGAGCAGTATTTTTGTGTAAATACATAGAGAAAACATGCCATCCCAAATGGCACTTCAATCAAAGGCCCAAATTTATTGTTCTTTACAGATTGCATCTTTCAACGCCTTTGAACCCCGCGGGTTTATCAAAAGACAAGCTCTGGTGATTGCTTTCATTAATGGTATGTTTTGTCAAAGTCCTCAATGTGAATTATCAACCAAGTATGGACAGAAAAAGCCTTACAGTGCCCAAAAGGACTAGTTATGTATTAGCACATTAGCTCAGCTAGATTCTATAGTCTATATTGGAGGTGAACAGTCCTATCAACTTAAAAATTGACTTTCCCTTACAATAGGATCACAGCTTTTGTTCCTTTAAATTCAAATATGTCTTTTTATGCTTGTTACTAGAAAACTACAGTCCTAAATGTGTTCTAAAAATAATTTTGATAACTGCATGGTACAAACCTAAAATTTCTAAAGAAAGGAAGACAAAAGTTTATTGATTAAACCCAATTACAGAGTCAGGTTCATAATAAAACTCAATATTGATCTGTGGGCATGATGCTAACATAATCAGTCACATTTAGAAATTTAGCCCCAGATCATATTGATCCATGTCAAGTCCAACTTTCAGCTGTATTTGTAGATGGAAGAATTATTTAATTCAAGCTGAAGGATCTGCAACATCATATCTTGAAAAGATGCACAGACTAATTCATATCACTTGGCTTTGCATTGTCAAAGCAAGAGTCAAATCCATGTGACAGATTTCACCAAGGTGGATGTAGCAAATAAACTGTGTGACAGTACACTGATGATTTAAGGTATGAGCTGACCATCTATAGAAAAAGCATCATATTATGTCTTAGCATTTAAGAAGCAACATCATGTATGATTAAACATCTTTTAAAAAGATAAACAGATTGTTTCCTGAATACAAGTGGACTACCTTTAATCACAAACTTAGACTGTATTTCATACACAGTAAGCTGAAGTGTCTTTTCTTTAATGTAAGTGGAAAATAGTTTACATGTATTTAAAATATTTAAAGAAATACAATTAGGCATCTCTGAGATTATGTTTGATTCAAAGTATTAAACTATAGTATGAAGTTAGTTTGAATACTGTTACCAAAATGTTCTACACTGATAGAAATATTTCTCCAGACACAATAAATATTAAGAAAACAAACAACATTTTTCTTTATTTCTTAATAAGCATTGATTCATGTACAAATGTCTGCTTTTCTGAGTCTTTTCAAAAACAAAAACATTACAACAGGTCACAAAAAATACATAATTTTCCTTTGTGATGTGTCTCTGGTGCATAACATACACAGAAACAGCTTGTAGAAGCTTTCAGGACTTAATTCTTAGCTTTATAATTACAGATACAATATCTCTTTTCTTTTTTTAAGTATATTTCTTGTTATGATTAATTTGAAACTAGTGAACTGTGTGTTGCCACACAATAAGACTTTCACCTAACTTCCAGATTCACTAATATGGACACTTGAACATTTGTGAAGTTCCACTGAAGTCAATGGATTCTGTGACAATTTATCCTTGATGGGAAAACCGAAAACCGAAAACCAAAAACCAAAACAAACAAAGTTTCAGATATATGTACTCTTTGGTACATGTCCATTTTCTACTATTTTTATTTGTATTTTTCTTCAAAAGTCAATGAAAAACCTTAATGTACTAATATCAAACATTAAATGGAAATATCTCTCAATATTTTTAAAAAGAAAACAGTGGTTAAAAGCTTACCTTTTCCAGCTACAGGTGAGCAGGAAATAATACAAAAAATAGTTGATGTCACACACCATATCCCATTTACTCTACAGAGTTTACACTCAAGTAATTGTTCATCTTTTCCAATAAATTCCCCACAAAAATAAAATAAAGTTAAAAAATGTAAGAATAGTTTGCAAGATTAAAATATAGGGATAAATGTTTTATGGCTGTGGTGTCTAAATTAAATTAGCAGTACATTTTAGCTTTATTTAGAATAATAATTTGCTCCATTAGTAATGAAGCAATGAGCTTGCGACTGTCTGATTTACCTGCGAAAGCAAAAATGAGACTATGTCCACCATAATGATACAGTAAAAATACAATTTCTTTTCAACCTCTATTCAGTTATTTGACTTTTTGGGGGGAAAACACCTAAGGAGGACTAAAAGAGGATTTTCATTTCATATTTGACTTTCCCCCACCCAGCCCCCAGCAATACTAGCTGTGTCATATCTGAATTAGGTCCATGTGAAATTAATGTGCCCTTTTCTGCTCAGGAACCATAAATAGGTTAATTGTTTAATTTAATGGACAACAGAGCTTGATCTAATGCTCACTAAAAATCAATGAAAAGGCTCCACTGATTCAACAGGAGTTGAATCAGGCCCTTGGTCTTCAGGGAAGATATCTGAGATGTTTGAAAGAAAGAAACTGGTTCACAAACAAAAATAAGTTTGGAATGACTGAAAATGAAGCACTTTTATGGATCACTATGCAACTGACATTTTTTAAAGAACCAAATTCAAATAGAGTGATAATTAAACTTTTTAAAATGTAATAAGAATTAAATTCCCTCCATTTAAATTATAAGAAGTTTTAAATTTCCAACATTTCCCAGTTCACCTTTCTTACACAAGATATTTGTGTATATGTTGATAAAACTGTAATTTGCCATTCTGATACCATGTATCAATAAACCCTAGATCAGTGTTTCCCAATTTTATTTGGCCAAAGAACCCTTTTAAACTCGAAAGAATTTTGAGAACCCCTAATAACAGTCTTATATGTGGAGCTGAAAAAGTAGACCACAAATAAGGCACTTGCACCATTGATTGACTGCGCACACAGTGCTGAGTGGTGACATCACCATCCCCACTCTCTAGATAAGCTGACATTATACAGGGACACTTATTGTGGCAAACGCAAATGCAAATGGTTTTCAATAAAGTTCATAAATGATTAAATATTAATTTTTTTAAAAAAAATCATAAAATATTATTGTAATGGAATTTTCCCACTGAACCCTTATTTTCACTTCGGAGAACCCTCGGGTTCTGCAGAACACCATTTGGAAACACTGCCCTAGATTATAGAACACAGTAGATATATCACAACTGTTAACAGGATGAAACACACCAATCTTTTAAAAGTCTGCTAGTAGACTGCTTTAAATGTTTGTGGTCTAAAGATATGTGAATATTCAAGGTTGGTCCTGTTAAGATTTTTTTAAAGTAATATATTGAGAAATGCCATCTTCGAATTTAAGGAAGAGCCCAAGATTCAACAAAGCACTCATGTGCATGCCTATCTTGAAGCATTAAAGTAATCCCAACCTTACTTATGGATAAACTTTGAAAAAGCAGAAGTAAAGTAAGACCATAACTGTTCATTTCACCCAGATATCTGTATGATGTCAATGGAAATTCAGCATTTGCTTACTGTTAAGCATGCGTTTCAGTGCTTGCTTAAATGGAATGGATTAAGTACATGTTTAAGTGCTTTGCTAAGTCAAGGCATTAATCAATAAAAGCAGGAGTTTATTTGAAACTAACAGACGTACCAAGCGCTGTTCGGGTCCTTAACACTTTTTTTGGGGGGGGGGGGGAGAGGTAAGGGAGGAGGGCAAATGCAAGAGTAAGTGCGCAGTATAGAGTTTGTAGGAGTCAGGGCAAGGGAGTCAGTATGTGCGTGTGGTGAGGGACTGGAGGTGTGGGGAGTGCAGAAGGGCAGGTTTTGGGGCGAGAAGGGGCTCCAGACAGGGAGCTAGGAGGAGTGGGGGGCTCAAAGAGGCCACCTGTCATTGACAGGAGCAGCATTGTCCAGGCAGTGGTGAGAGCAATTTTGTTCAAGGCAGTGTCAGGGGTTCTCCAGGGCCACACATCTACTGGGTGTGGCTCCCCAGTGGTGGCAAGGGCTGTACTTTATGTTTTGGTGCCCCTATGCAGCACTGTGTGCTTGTATGCCTGGGGCTGCTGCAAGGCTTGTCCCTGCCCTCTCCCACATGTGCTGCAGAGAGGAGTCCCCCATGCTCCACTCCAAGTGTATAACTCCTCTCCAGCCCCAAGGATGACCCCAAGTCCAGGTAAGCTACAGGACAGGGGGAGCGAGGGAAGATGTGCGAAGGAAGCCCGTGGCCCCATTAGGAGCCACACAAGGGGTGTGTGTGAGGGAGGGAAGCCCCAGGCCCCATCTGGTGCCATACTAGGGGTGGGAGAAGGAAGGAGGGAAGCCCCAGGTCCCCAGCCCCTTCTGGAACTGCACGAGGTGGGGGAGGAGGGAAGCCCCCGGCTCCTATTTGTAGCCACACTGGAGGGGAGGGAAGGAAGCCCTTGCCCCCCATTAGAAGATGAACAGGGGGCAAAGAGGGGGAAATGCCAGCTTCCATCTGGAGCCATGTGGGGGGTAGGGAGGAAGGAAACTCTGGCCCCCCAGCCCTGGTAAGGGCCATGCAGAGGGGGAGGAAGGAGGGAAGCCCCAGGCCCTATCTGGAGCCACACTGGGGGGGGAGGGGAGAAGAGGAGCCCCAGGACCCATCTGAATCCATGTGGGGGGGAGAGGAAGGGAAGATCCAGCCCCAGTAAAAGCTACCCTGGGTGGGGGGTGGGGGGGAGAAGGAGAAGGGGGAGGAAGGAAAGCCCCAGATCTCAGTCAGATCCATGCGGGGGATGGGAGGAGGGTGAGCCCCAGGTCCTGGCTGGAGTTGTGGTGGTCAGGATGGAGAGGGAAAAGGAAGCCCCAGGCCCCCTAAAGGAGCCGTGCAGGGGGTGGGGAAGGAAAGCTCCGAGATCCCCACAGGAGCCACACGGGGGAGGGAAGTCCCAAACCTTGGCAGAAGCTAGGAAGGGGCCTCAGTTACAAACTATGGGGACCAATGCAAGGACAGCCCTGCACTGTGGGGTCTGGGGGCCAGCTGGGAGGGAGGAACCCTGTTCAGCACCAAAACATTCAGAGCCCCTTCCTCAGCTAGCTGCTGTCTTACTGGTGCAGCAGCCCTCCTGTGCTCATTCTGCAGTATAACTGTCCCTCATTGAAGCACCCTCCCTTTCCATGTCATGGAGAACAATCCCATTCCAGGCATGCCCCATTTTACCAACACAAACAAATCAGGACCTTGCTTTAAGTTAGGATAAGAGGAAGCTGCATATCCAATTTGGTTGTCCTAACTCTTACCATTTAGGAGGAGTTTTTTAACTGGCTCACAGACGGACACACAAAATGCAGGACAATGTAGCACTTTAAAGACTAACAAGATGGTTTATTAGATGATGAGCTTTTGTGGGCCAGACCCACTTCCTCAGATCAAATAGTGGAAGAAAGTAGTCACAACCATATATACCAAAGGATACAATTAAAAAAAATGAACAAATATGAAAAGGACACACACATTTCTAAAATATATAGACAGATTAGCTTTGCTCTTCAACCTATACCTGTGTCGAGCAGAATATGACAATAGACTCAGCATGACATGGGCTGCATCAATGGTGTGATTATATGAGACTGGTAAAACTGCCTATGTTAAGGTTGTTCAGCACTTGTCATTGCAAGATCGGCACTGCAGTTGCTTATAACTCTGTACAACTAACTGTTTGGGCTGAAATGGTCTATGCAGGGTTTTTACTTCAGGTTGTTTTTGTGGAGGTGAAGGAGGGGAGGACTTCAACCAAAATGTTTAGCCATTTATGAGATTGAGGCGAGGGGGAAATTATATTGTTTTGTCTATCTCAAAATATTCTGATGCTTTCTTAAAGTTCTATCGCTTTCAGGTTTTGTCTGAATGCTGTGAAGATTTAACGTATAATTTAGTAACCTCTTGGGAAATAAGGAAGCTCATGTAGCCCATAATATCTCTCTTATGTTTTCATTAACGTATTTGTAGACTATATTTAAGTGCACAGAAAAAACAGATGATAAAATCAAATGAATTGAGAAGGGCAAAATAATGCTTTTCTATTGATCACTGTAATGGCTAACACTTAGAAAATATATTTTCCACAAATGCTAGCTCAATGGCAAAATATGGTTCAACATTAACCATAAAAAGTTAGTCATATTTTCATAATTTACAATAGCAATAATGACCTCCAAATCAGACATTCTCTGGCTGTTAATGATATTCTGAGTGAAAGAGCTTTCAGCTAAGAACAAACTATTCAGAAACCTCCCCCTTGTGAATCACTCCTCTAAGGGAGCCATTCCAGGCTTCACTTTAACCTCCACAATACTTACAAAGCTGTGATAATTCCACATGGACATTTCCTCCTTTTGGATTCATCTTCTGTGCTTGACTTGCAGGAATGGGTTTATATGACTGGCCTGTTGCTCTGTACATTGCTTGAACCCATAATATTCTATCCTGGTCATCATCACTGGCAAATATTACCGTATCTCCTTCTTTAACAGCATTGAAAAACATTTGACCACCCTGAAGACCTGCAAAAATAGACAAGAAAATAAATATAACAGCACCAGTTATTGAATACATATTTAGTATGTTAACTAACTGAATGCCAATATTTTTAAGATCATGATATGAACTAAATAGGTATTTGTGCTCAAGAAGCACAAGAAACTTATGCAGCACTGCTATTAAAATGGGAACATGTAGTCATACCATATACGGGCCATGCAAAGATTAACACAAATCCTAACCTGTTTTTTACTGAAATCAAGGATCAAAGAAACTAATAGTCATATGTAGCACATATATATTTTTACCTACAAACTACTGCACAAACTAATCAAGTTGTTCAACATCTCTGATATATAGGTAATTTTGATTATTCCTATTTTCATGTCCAGAAATTGAGGGAGAGATGTTAACTGACTATAACCTATGAGTTCCTAGCTTCTGATTCTGGTGTGTATTTACTAAACCATGCTAACTCTTGCAATGCTGAAGAGTGTGCCTTTAGATCAGTGTTTCGCGAAGTGTCCGGGAGACCACTTTGAGAAATCTGCTACCTAGCTGCTCCGGTGTATTTATTTACTGGCTCTGCAGTCAGACTCATGGCTCCCATTGGCTCCAGTTTGCCATTTCCAGCCAAGGGGAACTGAGGGAAGTGGTATGGGCTGAGCCACCAGTTCCTGTGGTTCCCCTTGGCTGGAAACAGCAAACCAGAGCCAATGGGAGCTGTGAGGCTCCACAGCCACAGAGCCAGTAAGTAAACACACCGGAGTGGCCAGTTAGCATGTTTCTCAAAGTGGTTTCATGGAAACATTTAGATTAACAGACTTCATTCAGTAGAGTCCTGTGGAGTTCTCACTATCTGTCAATATTTACATTAACAATATAAAAAGAAAGGGGAAGATATTGGTTTGCTGTGTTTCCCCTAGAGGTGTGTTTTTGTTTTAGTGCAAATGGTTCTGTAACCCATTGGACACCTTAGTTTGAATTTTTTGATCTCTCTTTCACCAAACTTCTTTCTTTCTAAACCATTATTTTCACAGAGAAGAAACTGTAAAATGTTCCACTACCGGGAGAAAATAAACATAATCGGCTACGTCTAGACTGGCCCCTTCTTCGGAAGAGGCATGCTAATTTCTAACTTTGAAATAGGGAAATCCGCGGGGGATTTAAATATCCCCCGCGGGATTTAAATAAACATGGCCGCCGCTTTTTTTCCGGCTTAGGGAAAAGCCGGAAAAGAGTATCCAGACTGGCGCAATCCTCCGGAATAAAGCCCTATTCTGGAGGATCTCTTATTCCTACTTTCAGAGATCCTCCAGAATAGGGCTTTATTCCGGAGGATTGCACCAGTCTGGATGCTCTTTTCCGGCTTTTCCCCAAGCCGGAAAAAAAGCGGCGGCCATGTTTATTTAAATCCCGCGGGGGATATTTAAATCCCCCGCGGATTTCCCTATTTCAAAGTTAGAAATTAGCATGCCTCTTCTGAAGAAGGGGCCAGTCTAGACGTAGCCATCATGTTGACTGACAGAAACATGAAAAAAAATAAAGTAAAATGAATCTGCTGTTGTACACATACTGTGAAACACTTTTGTAATGTCATGAAGAGTACCTTGGTGAGGAGATGTATAATCCACAGTGTATCCTTCAAGCTGCATTAATTCCTGAGGCTCAGATTTCTTTTCTCTGTAACTGCACATTGCAAATGTGTACTGGCTTACCTGAAGAAGAACAGGAATTTTGGTTTGCCACATTTCATTTAATATGTTTTCATGCCAGAAGTCAATTGACTAGTGTTATACAATACAAACAATACACATCCAGAAAGCAGAAGTAGCTCTTAGAAAAGAGCTGGCAAAGACTAGTTTGCAAATGAGGGATTTATTTAAAGAAACATCTCAGATAGGGCAAAATTTCTAATGCCCTCTCCCCTTGTGCTACGAATAGGCAAAGAAGTCTGGATCACACATACTTGCAAGTTTCTCCAACACAGCACACTCTGAAGTATAACTTTCAAAAAAGTCCCAGAGTGTCACTCAGTTTGATGGGAGTGAAATTATTGGGGTCTGATGGAGGAAACACTTGGTACAGCAATCTAAATGCTTGACCTGAGAGGGTGAGAAAGTACCAGAACTCTAGTCAGAAGACCTGAAGCAGACTACTTTGTGGAGAAGACATTGCTGAAAGAAGGAAGTCCAGGTTTACACCACACAATCAGCCATTGGGGATAAATGAGAGTGCAGTCTGGTCACTCCTAATCAATAGAGATAAGAGCTAGTTATAGTCTGTAATATGGGGAAGAGGAGAACCCAGATTTTACATGGGGCAGGTGAAAGAAAGCTATAGGAGGACTTTTGAATCTTTATCTAAACTCACCTTTGGGGGTTTCTCCATTCCTAGACCTAATTAGTACATAATTCACTAACATTCCTCATCTAAGGTCAAATTCTAGCAGCTGAATTCAATGGGTTCTGCAAGTGCTTGACCAAATTATGCATTACATCTTCTTTAAAAAAAAAAAAAAAAAAAAAAAGCAACCGATCTCCAACTCAGTACATTTTCAAAATGGCACATGTACATTTTCCTGTGTGACTTGTCCTTTGACATGCTCAGATGAAAGGTGTAATATTAATGTTAAGTATTATTAATAATAGAATAAATTCTTGTATATTGCTTTGAAAATGTACTGCATTGTTTTAATTATTCTTTGTTGCTTTACAGCTGCCATAAAGTCCCCCAAAAGATTTGGCACCTTTGTGGCAGATGCACATGAAAAATGATCAGTCCTGCTTGCAGAGCTTGCAAGCTAAATGAAGACGACAGATAAGTGAAGTATGATCCCATTTTACAAACGCGGAACTAGACACAAAAAGATTAAGTGACTTATCCAGTGTCAGAAAGGTAGTCTATGGTGAGACAGAAACAAAAACTAAGTATTCGGAGTCCCAGTCAAATACCTTAATCACAACCTTTCTTCTATTTTTTTCCACATACAGGAACTAAGGATAAATTAAATTATACAGTGTATATGTGCATACATGAGATTCTCTATGCAGATGTTATATTATCTGTTACTTAAAATATTTATTTAGTCTGATATTTCTATAAATATTAAAATGAGCAGCACGTGCTGGTTCAGATCCAGATTCTTTTACTCACATTGAGCAGCAAACTCACTCCTCAAACTTGGCCCATCAATTGAAATGGGACAACCTTAGGAGTAAGGTACAACTCAACCTGAGGGAGGAAGGCAGAATCGGGCCAAAATGGCTAAAATGACTTTGACATGGATTCTAAGGTCATAAGGTACCATTATGATCCGCTGGTCTGACCACACAAGCCATAGAACCATACCTAGGTATGCAAGAAGCTCATATTTTAATGAGCTAATGCATAATATTTAGAAAGATGACGAGTCTTGATTTATAAAGACAACAGGTGATAGAGAATCTATCATGTCCCAAGTAAGTTGTTCCAACCATTAAATTACTCTCCAATATAAAAATTTAATTTATTTTCTTCCTCCCATTCCCTGCATATCCTCCCCTCTCCTACTGTCCGCTAGATTCACCTGATGAGTTTTGTCTCCCATTAGATTTTAAGATTTTTGAGTTTGTGACCAAGACTTCCTATATACTTATGCCCAGCAAAACTTGACCCTGATCCTGATTTCAAACTGTGAGCACTATAATAGTTTATGTAAACTCAAATAAAAATAAATCTGCAAAAGTTAATTAAGACTATTGCAACCTATATAAACGATAAGGCTGCTGCTGTGCGAGTATTGAAATATTTCTGATGGACAATTGGGTAGCTTGAACAATGTTTTAGTTGCACCAGCTTTTGCCTTATCAAGAATCAGTGCGTTTGCCACAATATTGTTGTTATTGTTAATTATTTTTACAGGACTCAAAAGTGTGCAAGGTGCTTAATGCAACAAATACTAGACAAATCCCTGCTGAAAAGGGCTTACAACAAGGAGAAAAAAAATCTCACATTTGTTCACTACTCCTCTTCTAAATGTATGTCAAACCCTCCTTCATCATTCCAAGCCAAAGTAGTGCTGGGTATTCACTTGGATATGAACATACTCATGACTGCATCCATCTGGCATGTAATTCTGAGCTCACACTTGCAATCATTCCACATATATTTTCATGAATCATATATAGCCATTTACAGACAGACTTGTGAGGAGTCCCTGGTACTAATTATAATAATGATCCCCCACCATAGAAAATTCTGATTCAATCTGAACCACAATCCTCTTCCTGATACTCCCATCTGGGTCACTACAGATTCTCTGTCCTGTCTCCACAACAAAGTAGATGATTGTCTGAGCTGGAATTAGGGAAGACCAGGTGTTACCACCTGCTATAAATTCTTTAGTTACCCTTTCTATGAGCCTTATGTTTTACTGGCTATTTAACTGAAGCAATCATATGCTCTGCTGATAAAAAAAAACTTCTTACATTATCAAGGTAAAGCAAAACAATATACTTAACCTAAATATTTTCAAACAATAAAACTTTTTAGTAAAAATAATGTAAAATAAACACTCATTGGGTGGTAGGACTATAAAGAGTATTTCTACTTTCTTTTGTAATACTACCTAGCAGTGCACTATTGTCATATTTTTATGCATTAAGTCTATGAGGCCAGGATTTCATGTGCCACATAGAGGAAGATTTTCTGCACTAATACACTACAAACCCAATGTTATACCTGAGATACAGTGATGATATTTTCATCCTCTGAGCAAATAACCTAAACGCCCTCACAGATTTCCACCATGTCTTCAGCAACCATTACCCACCCATCAAAACACTCGTTAGAATATTCCCAACATCAGTATGAACCTCCTAGGCAGCACTATCAACTTCAACAATGCATCCCTACAGATAACTATTTACAAGAAACCCACAGGACCACCACACCTGCTTTCACAGAGCCAGTGAACACCCCAGTCACACCAAAAAATCCATTATCTACAGCTAGGCACTGAGAGACCACAGAATATGCTCCAAGGAGAAAGTCCACACTTAAAACAACCTTCAAAAAGCCAGGACACTTCACCAGAGAAGTAGGTCATTTTATGGAATGGGCCACTTAAATATCCCAAGAGAACCTTCTTCATTATGGGGAAAAACCACTGACCACACATCCTTATTTGTTACTTATCACCCTGCACTGGAAACCACATGGGGTATAATTAATCAACTACAATCCATAGTTGATGGGGATCCCATCCTGAAATATTTCCAGAATCCCCTCTTCTGGCTCTCTCATGAGCCACAAACTCACCCACCTCATTATCAGAAGCAAGATCCCCACAGAGCAAGACACATCATCTCAGATAGCACAAGATTCTGCCAGAACAACAGATGAAAAACTTGAAAACTGCTGACACATTTCTGCTACTATCAATACCATCCCCTTTGCAATACATCTTTCAAGATCCAGTGGATCTACACATGCCTATCATATGTGGTGTACCTCATTCAGTGCACTACATGCCCTAATGTCAACTATGTCGGTGAAATAAGAATCACTACACTCTTAAATGAACTCAAACAGAAAATAATAAAACACAAAACCACCACATCACCAGTGAGCAAACACTTTTCATAAAGCAATCACTGCATTTTTGACCTCTCAGTCCTTATTCTCAAAGGAAACCTGCACAAAACCTTCAGAGGAGAAGCCTACAAGCTTTAATTCATAACTTTGCTAGACACTGAAAACTATGGGTTTAATACAGAGACTGGATGTACAGCTTATAATAACAATCTAGCCCACTAACGCTATTCATTCCCTTTTTTTTGTCCTGTGACTGCAGAGGTATTAACTGGTTACTTCATCTTCAATGGTCTCTTAGAATGTGTCAACTATGTACTCTAAATCAGTGATTTTCAACTTTTTTCATTTGCGGACCCCTAAAATAATGTGAAAAGAGGTGCAAATCTTAGATATAGTCTGTGGCCCTCCAGGAATCTGCAGACCACAGGTTGAAAAGCACTGTTTTATGGCAATGATGACCTTTTGCAGACCCTGTAGACAGTCTATGAGATCCCAGTTCTAAACAATCCGTTCCACCTTGTATTTAGCTGCAATACTGTATCTTTTCTGGATCTGAAGAAGAGGTAAGCTCAAAAACTTGTCGCTTCCACGAAAAGAGTTTGGTCCAATAAAAGATATTTTACTCACTGTACACCTCCAGTGTAGCTCATGTCCTTGCAGAGTTTTGCTACACAGGAGGGTCAGATGTGGGTATTGACAGTTCACTGAGAAACTTGAAGATCATATAAGAACCCTCCTCTTTTTCTTACATTTTTGAGATAAAGCTTAGGATTTTTGACTGAGTTGGTGAGACGAGACTATAGAAAGCTACAGAACACAGCACAAACACCCCTCCCCCGAAGCTACTAGTTTACTTTCATAGCTTGGTTGAATGTTCATATATTTACAGATTTTAAGGCTAAAAGGACCATTAGAGTAATATAGTCTAACCTCCTGCTTAATTTAGGCCCACAGGATTTCCCTGAAGTCTATTTGAAGTAGAATATATATTTTCCAATCTTGATTTAAAGATTTGTAGTAACAGAGCTGCCCCCCCGCCCCACCCTACAACTCTTGATAAACTGATCAAATGGTTAATTACTTCCACCATTAAAATGTGGTCTTCTTTCTAGCTTGGATTTGTCTAGCTTTAACTTCTAACTATTGGATTTTGTTGCATCTTTGTCTGATAGACAGTAGAGCCCTCTATTATGAAATTTCTATTCATCTAGATATCAATAGATAGTGATCTAATCACTCTTTCACCTTCTCTTTGTTAAGTTAAAGAGCTTGAGCTCTTGCAAGCTTGTAAACATGTTTTCTAACCCTTTAATCATTCTTATTGTTCTTCTCTGAACCCTCTCCAATGTATCACCATCCTTCTTAATTGTTGACTCCTGATAAGAGACAGTATTCCAGTAGTGGTCACTCCAATGCCAAACACAAAGGTATCATAACCTCCATATAACAAGATGGCCTGGTTTTCACATCCAAAAGTTGTGCTAGTCCTTTTGGCCACTATGTCACATTGAGAATTCATGTTCGGCTGATTATCTACCACAATCCTCAAACCTTTTTCAGGCTTCCCAGAACAGAGTCCTGAATCCTATAGCATAGGCCAGCTATTCCCTGCTACCACACCGCTGCTTCAAGATTTCTTGCAGGCAACATAGAGGAAGTGAGACTTAAGGAAACGTGCAGTGAGCCTTCTAAATTATTTCTCAGTATAGGAAGTGGTTTTAGACAGACAGACATGATATACTTCTTCCTATGTCAAGTTCATCCCTAGAAAGCTGAACATGGATGTCTAAGCCACCATATTTAGAGGCCATGGATAATAAAATATTAATATTAAGCATTAGACTATAAGAATGGCCATATAGTTCAGCATCCTATTTCAAACAGTGGTCACTGCCACATACTTCAGAGGGAATGAATAGAATAGTGCAATTTCAAATGACCCATCCCCTGTAGTCCAATACTGGCTGCTAGCAGTTTGAGCTATAGGAATGTCCAAATCATTGCATCCCTGGCCATCTTAGCTTATAGACATTGTGGACCTATCAATCATGAATATATTTTTTTTTAATTAGTTATGCTTTTGGCCCTCACAATATCCCATGGCAAAGAGTTCTGCAGGTTAACTGCGAATTCTGTAAAGTAGTAAATTTTTGTTTGATATCTGCTGCCAATTAATTTTGTTAAGTGACTCCCTACTACCTATGTTGTGGGAACACTTCCCTATTCACTTTCTCCACAGCATTCATGATTTTGTAGAGCTGCATCTTATCCACCCTTTGTTGTCTCTTTTCTAGATTGAACAGTCTGAGACTTAAGCTGATGAGTTTCATCCCTATAATCATTGTGTTGCTCCTTTCCCCAACTTTTCCAATTCTAATATAACTTTTTAAAAATTGGGTGACCAGAACTGCACTCAACAGTCAAGGTGTAGGCATACCATGGATTTATATAGTGGCACTAAGATCTTTTCTGTTTTATTATTGATCCCTTTCCTAATAATTTCTAACATTGTTTGCATTTTTTGCTGCCACTGCTCATAGTGCACCTGATTTCAGAGAACTATCTATGATGACTCGAAGGTCTTACTTGAGTGGTAACAACTAATTGAAACCACGTCATTTTGGACAGCTGGGATTATTTTTTCAAATGTGGATTACTTTGCAGTTATTAGCTCTAAGTTTCATCTGCAATTTTTTGTTACCCCGTCGCCTAATTTAGGGAGACTTCTTTGTAACTCTTCTCAGTTTGGACTTATTATATTGAATAAGGTTGTGTTGTCTGTAAAATTAAAAATAGGAAATGATAATGTTTTTCATGTTAAGAATCTTTCCAACCCATTTTTTTAATTCTCTACTGAAAACTGACTTAAAGGTCCCTGGTTCAAACATAAATTCTTTCATGCAAGTCTTGTAGCTAAGATATATAGGAACAGATCTTGCAGCCCTTACTTAGTCAAACCACTTACAGATTCTGTAGCAGGTCAGAAGGACAAGATTTAGCCTACATATCTGAGATAACAAGAGCGCCGATGTCTAAGCAGATGGACTTCTGCATTTAATGCTGAAAAGAACAGTTAAGACTGAATTACAATGATAGTGGAAATGCCTCTCTGTTTTGCTTATTGTGAGAAGAAAATATTGCCAGATCATAAGCAAGATAAAATATCAGAGCTGCCTACGTTTTCTTCTTTAAAATATAAAATATTTTGCCCCTGTCATTTCTAGTTTGAAAAAAATAAAGAGATGGATAGACAGCATTCTAAAGAAGTGTCGGGATTTTAAAAGAAATAAAAAAATATATATAACAAAACAGAGGTAGTTAGAATTTCCAAATACTCGAAAGCCTGTTTTAACTGTCTATTCTATCAACATGTTCCTTTTCAGACCAGATATAATTTCTGGTCTAAAATAAAAGGGAATAACCACACACACACGTTTCCTGAACAATCAGCATTACATACTAATGTCACACCTGAGTAATAGTTCACAACTATGTATAAACCATGTTGAAGGCATCTGTCATATAATTGATTATTAAGTGCTTAGTTCATTAAAAGTCTAAGTCAAATTGATATGAAAGAGACAGAGCGGGAGGGGAAAGACAAGAATGTCAATAATTAATTAATGTAACAGATTGATATGCATTGTTATGTTTATTTCAAATCTTTCACCTGCACTGATGACATGCGGCAAGTAGCATGTATACATCATATCAATAAGCAGGGCCTGACCATATAGCTGATATTGATTTCACACAGTATATTTATATCATATAATCTTGGTTTTTGTAGCTACTTCATATTATGTTTCTGTCATGTTGCTATCACATACCAACTTTACTGATGTGGGCCAAAATAAAGCACTGTTGGCTAGTGCAGGAAATCACCACATTTAGAGAATTATTGTAATGCCTTTTCTCTAGATTTCAACTTGAGAATAGAAAGTGGGAGATAATTAAAATTAAGTTTGTTGGACTCAACTAGTTTCCTAGCTTGTTTGACAATCTCTTCACCCACCCCCAAACCAGCTTAGGTGCTCATCTTCTATACATTTAGGAGATCCACAGAAAATACTGGCTGGAGGAAGAGCCTGTTTGTGCAACAGAGGGTAGCACAACTGGGGGGGGAAGGGAGGCGCTTGCTGCAGAAACCAAGCATGGAGGAATAGCAGGATGAGCAGCATTCATAGAATCATAGAATCATAGAATAATAGGACTGGAAGGGACCTTGAGAGGTCATCGAGTCCAGCCCCCCGCCCTCAAGGCAGGATCAAGCTCCGTCTACACCATCCCTGACAGATGTCTATCTAACCTGTTCTTAAATATCTCCAGAGAGGGAGATTCCACCACCTCCCTTGGCAATTTATTCCAATATTTGACCACCCTGACAGTTAGGAATTTTTTCCTAATGTCCAATCTAAACCTCCCCTGCTGCACTTTAAGCCCATTACTCCTTGTCCTGTCCTCAGAAACCAAGAGGAACAAATTTTCTCCTTCCTCCTTGTGACACCCTTTTAGATATTTGAAAACCGCTATCATGTCCCCCCTTAATCTTCTTTTTCCCAAACTAAACAAGCCCAGTTCATGAAGCCTGGCTTCATAGGTCATGTTCTCTAAACCTTTAATCATTCTTGTCGCTCTTCTCTGTACCCTTTCCAATTTCTCCACATCTTTCTTGAAATGTGGTGCCCAGAACTGATTCCATCCCTCCTGAGCACTTCAAGCAGTTCATCACCTGCAAACAAGCCTTATATAGCCATATCAGGGTCCTCCCACCCCTGCTAAAACTTGGTAAGCTCAAAAGGAGTCTTAATAACGCCCCTGGAAGCCATAGTAGGCTCAGAAGAACTTGTCAAGACTCACTGAAGTGCCTTGCCCCCCTAGTCTTATAAAGATTTTGACCCTTAAGTCATAGGTTAGAACTTGATTCCATAGCACAGAAGCCATTGACTTCATTGGACGCCAAACCATATCCATATGCTTTCAACTTTCAATTTCCTTTCAACAAGGATTTTGTCTGGGATGGTTATTATTCTGTTTAACTTCCTCTAAATTCTCAGGAGAGAAGTGGCCTACAGGAGAAGCTGCGTGTGGATGTGCAACAGAATGCAAGAGGAAGGAGATGGTTTCCAGAAAAATAGTTATCCAGGTTTAGAAGCATGAATCTTTTTAAAAATCCTTGGGTTGATGAGCTCCCTATACGTCCATCAATAATATGTGATCAAGGAGATATACGTAATCATCATGGCACCTTTCTGCAAATTAGAACAGGGACACACACAAAGGAGAAGAATAGACTAAAGTGTATCACATTTTCACCCATGACCTGAAAACAACCAACACCTTGGCTGCATCTAGACTGGCATGATTTCGCGCAAATACTTTTAACGGAAAAGTTTTTCTGTTAAAAGTATTTGCGCAAGAGAGTCTATATACTGGCATGTGCCTTTGCGCAAAAGATTTGCTTTTGCGCAAAAGCATCCATGCCAGTGTAGATGCTTTCTTGCGCAAGAAAGCTCCGATGGCCATTTTAGCCATCGGGCTTTCTTGCATAAGAAATTAACTTGGCTGTCTGCACTGGCCACTGCAAGAGGGCTTATCCCTGAGAGGGAGCATTGGAGTATTTGCGCAAGAACCACTGATTTTGTACAGTACAAAGTCAGTGTTCTTGCACAAATACTCGTGGCCAGTGTAGACAGGTGGCAAGATTTGGTGCAAAAGCAATTGCTTTTGCGCAAAATCTTGCCAGTCTAAACGCACCCCTTGAGTATACGCAGAAAGAGTGCTAATTTTTTTAAACACTAAATAAAACTCTTGCTCATTTCTCCAATCTGACAACTCATGTAAGAATTTCTATTCCAAAGCTTTTATTTGCCTATTTGGTTGTGTAAAGAAAAATTGTTCACTCTTGCCACAAAAGGCAAGACAGGAGGAAATGGGACAGCAATCTTGTTTAGATTAAATCTTCCTGACTCTAAGATCACTAGGACAATGGAACAAACTACTTAGGGAAAGCTGTGGGAGCTCCTTCACTGCAGGTTTTCAAAAAGAGGTTGGGTAGCCAGCTGTCTTGGATGGTTTAGACACAACAAATCCTGCATTTTGGCAGAGGATTAGACTAGAATGTTCTTTGTGGTCTCTTCTAACCCTACAATTCTATGATTAAATTTCTAATACAGAAAGGAGATGTAGATAAACACACACACAAAACTGAAACATCAAGAAAGTATAACACTGGGCTACTTTATTAAATTTCAAATAGTAGAACACAATAGTTGAATTAGCTCATTCAGGTGGGATAAATACATTTCACTTTTTATTTTTTTAAGTTGCCAATTAACTGAATGCTACTAGAAAGGGCTATGCTCGATAGGATAATTCAAAACTGCACACCTTCACTTCATTGTGTATTTATCATTGGACTTTCATACTGAAAGTTTTTCTGAGCAGGATGTGGTCTATGTGTACATTAAATGCCCTCATACTTTTGTTCACTCAAATTATGAATAAAGATAGATAATGAGGCTACTATAATATTTGGAGTTCTATGAACATAAATTGAAGGTAAGTATTTATAAAAGAGAATATACTGCTTGATCAGTGCAAAAATCATAGATAAGATCTCACCGTTCTGATAGTATGTTACCAGAAACTTCACTGTCTGAACTTAATAGGCAAAGAAACTAACCTGAACAAGAACGAAATAGCGTTTTTTCCATCTTTTCCAAACCTTCTGTCCAAGAGCATATAGATACCTGCCAAGTTTAAAAAAAATATTATCTGAATAATCCATGTCATACCAAGAAGAGCCAATGAAAACCATTATTCAACTATCAAGCCTTCCTTTAAATCAAGCACTATCATTGCTAAACAGGAGTAGTTTTCTCTCCTATTTATTCAAGCTATTGAAAATGCAAGTGTGTAAATATTCCTTTTCACTCACAATTAGACTAATTAAAATATGACAGAGAAGCAAACTGATTGCATTGATATTTAAAAAGACTAATTGCTTGCCTCTTTTATGCAAGCAATTGACACTGAAAGAACAACATGACTTAGCAAATTGGAACACTTGAGGCTACACAGAAGAGTGTGTGTGTGTGTGTGTGTGTTTTCTTAAGAACTGGACTGCAGGTTTATCTTTTTTTGCTCCATGCATATTTATTTTGTATTTCTAATTTTTTACTGTTAGTTCTTCGACACTAGTGAACGTGGGTGAGTTTTGTACAACATTAACAATAGTGCCAAAATGGGAAGATAATCAAATATCATACTACCAGCACTGGACAAATGAGCAGAGCCCTCAGAACCAATGATGACAAAGCAGGCATCTCAGTCAGGGTCACAGTTTTTTGAATTCTGGACTATGCATTTTCCTTTCTGACACAGTGCTGAGAACTCCAGTCCCAAACACTGGTGAACACTTCTATTTTTCTTTGTCCGTTAGACAACCAAGAGTGGTATTAAAGTGTCCTTGAAATAAAGACTCACATAAGACTGAGTAGACAGCACTGCAAACTGATAGTCCTAAATTAAAGCACAGAGGGGAATCATGGGACAAAAATCTGACTGGTTTCAAACCTGCGGCTCTGCAGGAGGAGGTCTGTCTTTCTGCAGTTACAGAGGTAGAAACACATTGATTTGCTCTTCAGAAGGTGAAGAGCTAGTTCTACCTCCAAAATTTCAAGTAAGGCTGAAAACTCATTGTAGGATCTGTGGACTTTGCCTTACTGAGTTAAGGCAGTATATGGGATAGAAAGGGACAAGGAGGGGATAAGAGATATGCTACTCTAGAAACAGCCAGCTGCTCCACAAGAAACACCAGAGAAGCAGCATTAATGCCACTGGGAGTTCTATGTCTCTTGTCCTCAGAGGCACAGTGTGTTATGGAAGCACTGATTTACGATAGCACAAGAATTGCAGCCATCACTGCATGGGAATATAGAGGTGACAGCTGCTTGAAATCCAAGGTGTTGGGAATGGGGTTCTATTGCCTTTTGGGGTTCCATCCCTTGTGTTTTGCATCCTGTCAGCAGTAAGGTGCAGACACTAACTTGTTCCTTCCACTCACTTTTGTAGAGGACAGAAGGAAATGTGCTTATATTTCTAAATAGATTATTGCATTCTATCATTATTACAGGTGAAAGATACCACTTTTGTCCCCTGAGAATGTGTAGGACAAACCTTTTTTAATAATAAAAAATAAATAGTCTGGTAGAACTTTAAAGACTAACAAAACATGTAGATGGTATCATGAGCTTTCGTGGGCACAGCCCACTTCTTCAAATGACCGGTCATCTGAAGAAGTGGGCTGTGCCCATGAAAGCTCATGATACCATCTACATGTTTTGTTAGTCATAGAATCATAGAACCATACAACTGGAAGAGACCTCAGAAGGTCATCAAGTCCAGCCCCCTGCTCTAGGCAGGACCAATTCCAACTAAATCAACCCGGCCAGGGCTTTGTCAAGCCGAGACTTAAACACGTCTAGGGATGGAGACTCCACTTACTTCCCTCAGTAACCCATTCCAATGCTTCACCACCCTCCTAGTGAAATAGCTTTTCCTAATATCCAACCTAGACCTCTCCTACCACAACTTGAGACCATTGCTCTTTGTTCTGCCATCTGTCACTACGGAGAACAGCCTCTCTCCATCCTCTTTGGAACCTCCCTTCAGGAAGTTGAAGGCTGCTATCAAATCCTCCCTCACTCTTCGCTTCTGCAGACTAAACAGACCCAAGTCCCTCAGCCTCTCCTCATAGGTCATATGCTCCAGCCCCCTAATCATTTTGGTTGCCCTCCGCTGGACCCTCTCCAATCTTTAAAGCTCTGCCAGACTATTTTTTGTTTTTTAAGTTTATCCTGTACAGATTAACTCGTCTACCCCATGAAGATTTTTTTAATCAGACTCTGATCATTTTGTTGTACCTCACACTCATTAAAATATGGAATTAGCATCCCTTCATTCGTGCCCTGGTACAAATGTGTAAGAATTCTACTTTACTTGAGTACTGTAGGGTTTTTTTGTGCTGGTGAGATCAGACAATTTGGTTTGTGTACCATAGGTTTGTTTGCAGGACTGCTGTGTGATTGTGTTCTGGCTGAATACTCTAGAGCCTGCTGTGTAATTCCCATCTTCTCTCAATTGTATGATTATCTTAAATTCGATAAAAAGAAAGTTTAAGAAATGGGGTGTGTAAATCAGACCTGTCAGAGAAAGGGCATACTGGGAGCACATATTTAACTGTGTTTTATGTGAGAATTTATAGTGTTTGCCAATAATATATGTATTTACCACACAGAGTGCCAGAAACATACTCTAATGTGTAATGTGACTTGTTTTACTTTTCAGATATACTTTAAAAGAAGCAAACATGTTCCCCTAGGTTGGAGAATTTATTCTTTTTTGCCAACACATACCAATTCTTCTCCCTTGTAATTTCTTTCATTTCAATAATCACATTGGGGGTCGGGGGAGAGGAAAAGTGTGAATGGACATGTTTGAAGAACAGTAGCAAAAACATTTACAGAACACTGCTCTCATCCTTAGGGACAATGAGAGCACAGTTCAGAGCAGGAAAGTGGGTGCACAGGTGTCCTTTAGTGATATCTCAAGCCTAAGCCTGTCCTCTGCTAAGATGGTTCTCTAGCATAATTCAGAGGAGCCATGCTTTAATCTGTGCTGGATGGCAATGGTCCATAAGGCCAACACAGTAGCTGGAAATTGCTGAGACACATCCTGACCATGTGCACTTACTGCCCTCAGTGTACGTCTATACTGCAATTAGACACCTGTAGCTGACCTGGGTCAGCTGAGTGGGACTTGGGCTGCAGGGCTGCTTAACTGTTGTGTGGACCAAATGAGCATAGCATTGAGAAATGACAAAGGACATCCTAACTGTATGATGATCCATGAATATTTGATCCCTGAAGTCTTTCTAAAAGAAAAAAAAGGTGGTTTTTAAGCTTCTCTTCCCACACAGCTGTTTACAATTAAAACTTCTTTTTTAAGACCAGATACTCTTTTTTTTAAATGGGCACAATTCTCACAATTTACAATTAACTCAAAACCAGTTTAAAAATAGAGAGAGAAAAACTAATAAATATTCTTTTTCCTTTAGTAAGTCTATCCAAAGTAAAACTACCAGCTTTTGCTGAGGTGGGGGGAGGAAAAGGAGGAGGAAAATGTTGCCTACTTAAACTTTAAAATCTGCTGTTCTGACATAAGAGTAAGTTAAAAAAATTAGCACTACTGACACAAAGCTGGGATATAACACAGAGAAGCAAAAGCTTTATGGCATTTAGTTTTACAAATCACTATAAATACACAGCAATAATCTTAAAATATGAATCCCTCTTTCAGTTCTGTCCTTGAAGGAAACTACCGAACATTTCAGTAATTACCAAGGTCTAGGTCGAATTGTGTGGCATCACAAAGAGTTAACCATTCATTCTGTTTAGAGTAGCACTTGGAAATTTATTATGAATTTATAGGGATTTTAGTTTGTCTCATATGATGGCCAGAGCTTTTATCCCCACTGAGCCAACAGAGCCAGCTCCCAGAGTGAAAGCAGTGTTTAATTTGTGCCAGTGTTTGCCATGGCTGACCCTCGGCACCCCCAGGCTTGGCAGTTTATTGCCTTGGCATCTCTGGGCTTGCCCTTTTAGTTATGTAAGTAAAAATACTGCTTGAGCACCAACAGGTTCTTTCATGACAAATTAATCATTGGATGAAAGAGACCTGGGATTTCACTGGCAGACCTTGTGCTTCTGGAAGAAGACAAAACCTCACGTCTTTGCAAACCAAGCTCCCTCTTGGCACCTCCTCATAGGAGGCATGGGCAGGGAAAAAAGGGTTCTGAAGTGAGCAGAATCAGGTGCACCTAGACTATGTTTTTATTTAGAAAGATATGCAAATTTGTGCCAAATTTGCATATCTTCTTCCCATCGCTTTTTCGAAAGAGGTTTTTTCGAAAAAGCAAGCAAACTAGATGTGGTTCTTTCGGGAAAAAAAACTTTTTTGAAAGAATGCTGTAAACCTCATTTTTTTGAGGAAGAAGGATTCTTTCAAAAAAGGCTTTTTCCGAAAGAATCCCATCTAGAGTGCTTGCTTTTTCGAAAAAACCTCTTTTGAAAAAGCGATCTGAAGAAGATATGCAAATTTGGTGCAAATTTGCATATCTTCTTTTGAAAGAAAAAGGTAGTCTAGACATGCCCATAGGAGGTAGGCTTAGGAGGGTTTATCCTTAGTTATATGGTGGGAACCCTGTAATCCCACACTGGACCTAATTAAATGCCTGGTATATAAGAACATAAGAACACCCATACTGGGACATACCAATGGTCCATCCAGCCCAGTATCCTCTCTGCTGACAGTGGCCAACACCAGATGCCTCAGAGGGATGGGACACAACAGGTAATCCTCACGTGATCCCTCCCCTGTCACCCACCTCCGCTGAAACAGAGGCTAGGGACACCATTCCTACCTATCCTGGCTAATAGCCACTGATCAACCTAACCTCCATGAATCTATGTAGCTCTTTTTTGAACCCTGTTAAAGTCCTAACCTTCACCACATCCTCAGGCAAGGAATTCCACAGAATGACTGTGCACCGAGTGAAGAAAAACTTCCTTCTGTTTGTTTTAAACCTACTGCCTATTAGTTTCATCTGGTGACCCCTAGTTCTTATATTGTGGGAATATGTAAATAACTTTTTCTTATTCACTTTTTCCACACCAGTCATGATTTTATAGACCTCTATCATATCCTTCCTTAATCTCCTCTTTTCTAAGATAAAAAGTCCAAGTCTTTTTAATCTTTATTATATGGGACCTGTTCCAAAACCCTAATAATTTTTGTTGCCCTTTTCTGAACCTTCTCCAATGCCAATATATGTTTTTGAGATGAGGCAACCACAGGGAGGGCATATGTGAGACAGGGAGGGCATGTTGCAACCCTGTCATGCATTGCTGCTTAAATCCATACTTGTGTGCCCCTTCATTCACTTACATGTCCTGATCAATTACTCCATGCACAGAATATGCCCATAAAACTATACCATGGAGTACACACCCTTTGGTTTATCTTCAGCCATACTAAAAACCACATAGCAGTCATTATGTCAAATTCTCTCTCTTTGGGAAAACATTGAAACATATTTTGTGTCAGACTCCAAAAAATCATATGCAGATACAGGTGATATTATATTCCTCAAAAACATTGTACCATTTACTACATGTGGTCTCTCTTGCTCTTTAATTTCACCATAGATTTTATTCAAGGTCATTCTTAAATTATTGCAATTTAGCCACATATGTTTATGGAGGCCTCTACAGAAATTATGGCCACTAAATAGCTTTCCCATCAGCTCCATTTCTCAAGATATACTTTTGTTACAACACCTATTACACCAATTGGCCAGCATTCAAGAAGTAGGCTGGAAGCAAACTGGGGAAAGTTGCTATTTATTGATCTATATAATCACACAATTTAAATAGGAATGTGAAAGTATAACCGTTTAAACAGTTAACTGATAAGCCTGGGCTTATCCGTTACTGTTAACTGTTACACACAGCCTCCTGCCTCAACATATTTGATTGTCCAGCTCCCTCAACTTTTGTATATTTGCTTATTCTCTTAGTTTCCTGATAATCTAAGGCTAATACAATGGGGTCTCAATCATAATCAGGGCCTACATATGATAATATGACAGGATAAATTAATATTATTAGTAATAATAAGCA
Organism: Pelodiscus sinensis; assembly: GCF_049634645.1. Classification (NCBI taxonomy): domain Eukaryota; kingdom Metazoa; phylum Chordata; order Testudines; family Trionychidae; genus Pelodiscus; species Pelodiscus sinensis. The sequence goes on along the minus strand of NC_134711.1, from coordinate 41,577,399 downwards.
CGAAAATTCAGCTATTTAGAAAATAAAACCTCCTTCAAACATTTGCTCTTTTAATAATAGCCTTGAAAATTATCTTTTGTCAAATGACCATGCAATATTTCCCTTTCCGATTTTCAATCCACATAAGATTTGAGCCATATAACACAGAACTGAATTATAATCAATTAAGTTATATATTAATATTATATCTTCTGTACCAATTGCAGGTTTTTTGGTTTGTTTGGTTTTTTAATAAAAATACAGTTCATACACATTCCGTGGATTTTTTTATAATTAATTTCCTGGATAAAAGAAAAACTGTGATGGATAGTGGTTGTATTTACATCACAATGTAAGGGAAGTCAATATTCTTTTACCTGAAAACAAAATAAATTCACTGAATGTTGTACATATTTTCAATGAGAAACCTGTCTTTCTTAAATTTGACATTTTATATACAATAAACTTATGGTTTTTTCAAAGTACATATTAGAAAAGTTCAAAAACATTGCTAAATATTGTAGTTTAGTTTCAATTATGTGGTGGCATACATGTCAAAAATGAAAGATGACAGCAGATTATTTGCACTAAATTCAAGCTGTGAGAGTTCAGGGATTTCGTTTTTGATGAAAAATCAGCACTAATGAATAGCTGAAAAAATCTAATTGTGTGTGGAATATTGGAGCTATTCATTGTTGGAAAAAACAGAAAGGGACTTATTACTTCAACACAGATCGTTTTTAGTCAAGCTTTTTATTCTAAGGAATGAAGCAATCAATCTACATCTTGAATGATAAATTCTCTACTTTTACAAGGCTTCATTTATCACAAACAATGAAAATATACAGAAAGAAAAATCAATACATATAGCAGCTTAGTCCAGCAAAGGGTTTTCTTAAAAGAAACCTCAGTCAAGGTTGAAAGAGCAATTAATGCAGTCTCAAAAATCTGGGCCATTCTGATAGAGTTCGGTTAACATGTGGCAGAAGTAATCATCCACTTGTGAAAATGATTTTCAGTTCATTCTCAAACACCTTTCAGACACTCATGATCCCATTTAACTGACAACAATACAGGCTATCTGTGGGCATCATTGCATTTGATGTGAGAACCAATAGGGACCAAATGCCCACAGGCACTTTCAGTCATCACTGCATGTTCTGTGTTGCTTGCATAAAAGGAATCTTCCTTGCACTGCATTCCTTCTTTTATTTAACCCCACAAGATTAAGCCATTTTTTTGCCTTCAGTTGAGGATGAGAGGCACAACATATTCAAGACAACAATATGACCTGGGTCATCAGAAGCCTAGTAGTAAACATTCTCAGATTGATTTTAGTACTTTCTGTGCTCTTGAGAAAGAGAACTAAAAAAACCTTCAACAAATGAAAAAATATCAGCCCAAACTTCTATTGTAATTATGACTGCTAAGGATGCATAAATCTTGAGAAATGTCAAGTAATCGAAGCATCACAACTGATGGAACACATAGTACTGTTTATTCCAATGAGAAATAGTCTCATAATATGGACTGCAAATTTATTCTGAGCACCTATTTACATTTCATTATACACACAATATTTTGATTAATACAGGAGCACTTAAAGATCTGCATTACGTTGCATACCTTTTACCTTTTACCATCTTAACCATCCAACACTGCCACTACACTAGGAGCATTACTGTACTTATCAGCTGTGAAATAAATACAATGATGATTTGTTAATTCATAATTCAACAAATTAGTACGGTAAAATCAACTACATTTATGAACAGAACATTCACATTAAAGGCAAAAAAAAAAAAAAAAAAACCACTCTGAAGCTTTCAGAGCACTCCCAGACAGTAAAAAAGTGACTGATGTATGCATGTGTATACAACATAAAAGTGGACTGTGTTAAAGTAACAGGAAACAGATCAATACATGCATCATGTATGTAACTTCCTAGTAAAAGGCTGTTGTGTTACACATTTATAAGGAAAACCCTGTAATAGAGACATGATGATAATAAATTAAGATAGTACAATTGTTTGCATTTTCCCCTTTGTTCTGTGTGTATATGAAGCTGTTGGGAAGCCTAATGAATAACCTGGACAACAGTGTTTTCACTAGGCTGGTGACACACCGCTATTTCCAGCTCCTGCAATTGGCTGAGGGCTCAATTAAATAAAGTTAGAAGAAGCCACCAGAAAATATAAGGAGGATTATATTTGCCTCTGTGTTTGAAGTTGTGTTTGTGTTCTTTGTTATTACTTCTCAATTTGGGAGGGCTTATTGGGTGAACCTGGACAGCAATGGCATCTAAGGAAAACTTTCTTCTTCTTCCAGCTTGGATATTCTGACCACTTCTTTGGATACAACCCTGACTCATCACCCATATGTTGTCATCTCTTGATTAGACTACTACAGTGCAGCCCACACCTTAAATCAACCCAGAATCTGAAGTTGGTACAGAGAATTGAAGCCTGATTAGAAAGTACTGTATCTCAAAAAGAAGCAGATGGCACTAACCTAATTGATTTCCAGGTATTGATGAAAAGTTTAAATTTGACTTACAAAACGTTAAGTGGCTTAGGATCTGCCTATGTGAGAGAATAAATTTGTTTCTGTGTCAGCAAAGGAGCTCAGAAAATTAGGTTTAGTTTAGTTTAACTACAGTCAGTGTTGTCACAGTGTGATTGTTAACCCACCATAATTCCCTGTGTAGACAGTGCAAGGTTGATAGAAGAATTTTTCTGCAGACCTAAGTGCCATCTCTTGGAAAGGCAAACAGGAGAATCACTGTAGCATTTTAAGTGTAGACAAACCCTTAGAATCTGTGGGGTACAAGAGAATGGGAACCATTAGGTGGGTGTTCTCTATGAGGAACTCTTTGATTTCAAAGTCACTCCTTGTCCTTAATGATGCAAAATAGTCTAATTTTATTGAGCCAGGGCTTGGGAAGGCCAGGTGGATACTGGTAGAAATAGGAGAATGTTGCAATGGCATTGTTTATATATAATTATCCAGTTGGCTATATTTTTTGTGGTTTTAGGGAAGCTGCCTGTTTTATCTTTACAACATTCTACTTTCAATTACACCAAAAGCACCTATAATCTAGAATAATTGTTTTTAATAGGAGCTATAAATAAAATTAAGTAATAATCTATGTAGATGTATATAATTCCACATTTCTAAGCTATGGACTAATAAGGTGAAATAAGTCCAAGATGCTCCTATTTTAATTTACTGACACAAGTATATCAGTATTTTTATTAGTTCTTTCAAGAAGCTATCTTTTAATGAGTGTCATGATATTGAGAAGTTGCAAGAGTGTATGCTATGGTTTGGCAAATTCTACTATATCTTGTATCTTTTATTACCACTTTGATGTTAAAAGTTACAGTAATAAATCAATGTAGGAGTTTTACTCAATTTGTGCACAAAGAGTTAGTGTGTTATGACTGTTTGCCTTTGGATTTTTTTTACCTAAAAGCCAAAAACAAATTAAAACCCCTATTTTAAAACAGCATAAAGTTTTTTTTTAAATAAAAAAACCCTAAAAAGTTCTAAATTAAACTCTCATTATTTCCTTAACAGGAATACCATCAGGCACTTGAATAATACTTTACAAACAGTATATAGTTATCCTACAGCAAACACTCCCAGAGAGAAGGTAAGTACTATTAAAATCTCAGTTTTCCAGGGACATCAATAGAGGCAGAGAAATTTAGTGTTTTTCAGAAGAATCAGGAGGATTTCAATGATGCATTCTCTGACCTACGTTTAATGTTCTAATAGATGATTGATGATAAAGCTGATTGAGGACAAAGAGGAGGTGTGAAAATTTAAAAAAATTATCTTTAGACAAATATCTTGAGTACATAGATATTTCCTTGATTGGAGAGACTACTGACCAACTACAGCTAATACTGGATGAGCAGAGAAAAAATAAAGCAAAAATCTATGAGATTTAGGATGAGTGGTGGTAAAATTAAAGCCATGCATGCCTCTTAAAAAGTGGAACAGCCTTCCAATACTGGTGGTAGATGATACTGACATTAAATGGATGAATAGTTTAACTACCTAGGTACCTCACTGACAACAGGAGACTGAATATTTGAAAAAAAAAATCACTCATCAGATCAATCCTGAGTCAATGGCATTTCAGCATCTTCAAAAACCACTGACTGAGTGGTGGGATGTCTGTGTGACAACTAAGATATGAATGATACTGGTGATGATGGCAACCCTAGTATATGCAGCAGGAACATCCCTCTAAAAACTGCTGAGGAGAGAAAATTAGCAGTTTCCAATGTCAACTGTTATGGCAGATTCACAATGTTTACTAACTTGATTTTGTCACAAAAGAGGAGATACTCACATGATCCCAACATGTTGGGCTGCACCTAGGAATAAGATGACTAATGCTGGAATCATGCCCTGAGTACAGAAGGTGTCCTTCTACACAAGTTTTACAGAGCTGAATTGAAGGAAGTAAAGCAAGATGTCAGGCAGGGATGAGTTTGCAAGGAGACAGTTTTAAGGGATTTAAGAAGCTTAAATCCTCCCATACTGTGTCTTGATGAAGATAAAGACTACTTACAAAGGACTGTTCATGAGTAAAACTGTTCATAAAAGTCCATTCTAAAAGTCATCACAGTTGCATTATAGCCATATAAACTTCTGCTGCTACCATATTTGAATTTTAATTATGATAATTTACATTTTTAGATTACCTTATTTCAAAGTAAGGATGTTAAAGAACGGGTATTTGGCTAATCATGTAGTCAATACAATTTGTATTGACTACGTGATTAGTTGATAAGGGGAGGTGCTCTGCAGAACTACAACAGGGATAGCTGCTGAAGTCAGCTCAAGCTGGGCCTGAGTGGTCCACAAAGCTCTTGCCATATTTAAAATGCAGAGCTGTCACATGGGTGGCTCCCAGAGCCGGCACAAGCCTGGACTGAGTAGTCCTGGCTCACACTGGGTCCTGAACCGCTGTACTTATGTCCCGGACCACTGTGCAGCACCTGCTCCCAAGTCCCCCCATTGCTGACTCTGATACAGAGGCAACAAGGAGAAGCAGGAAGCAAATAGTTGAACAGTAGCTCAACTACCTGATACGCTTATCAGTAGTCGACTACTCGAGCAGTCGCTTACATCTCCATTTCAAAGATCTCGAAGTGTTTGGCAAACTTTACAGTCCTCATTTCATAACTAAAATCTTTAAATCCCTCACAGCAATATTGCAGAATGGTCTAGGATAAGGAGCTTATTTTATAAAAATTGAATTGAATGTTTATAGTCTGTTGAATGAAGCAACAGATTTGAACTGAGCAAAATGCAATTGCACACTTGGAATTTAGCCCGAACTCTCAAGTTGGCAGCCCAAATCTTATATGGGAACAAGTCTTTATTAAAAGTAAACAGGAAATAATTTTATTCCTCCAATATAAGAACTCCTCTATAGAATAAATAAAGAACTTCTGCACTTGGTGTAACATGTTTAGCAAGCCTCAGTAATAGGATGTACCTGCTGTTATCCAAATTAGTTAAATAAACGGAGATGGGCTCCAGTGAAAATAGTCTCTGATAATTAAAAAATATTTTACATATTACAGTAGATTCTGCTTAAAAGTAGAGCTATTACGTGATTAAAAATTGTAATATTCAACAAAAGCATTTATATAATTGTTACATATTGTTCATATTTTCAAATATATTGATTCAAATTAAAACATAGAATACAAAGTGTACCATGCTCACTTTACATTTATTTTTATTACAAAGGTTTGCACTGTAAAAATAAAAGAAATAGTATTTTTCAATGTACTACCGTACTTGTGTTAAGTGAAATTTACCATAGAAGCTACATTTGCAAAAGTAGAATTATGTAAATAAATATATGTAAAACTTTAGTGCCTACAATTCCACTAAGTCCTACTTCTTTAGAAAAAGTAGAATGGTACTACTGTTAATTAGTGTTGTAGGATAGGATATTTACATGCTAGTTGCGCTAAAGATTATATGTCTTTTCATGCTTCAACTACCATTCCAGAGTATATGCACCCATGCTGATGATGGATTCTACTCAATAACCATCCAAAACAGTGCAGACCAAAGCATGTTCACTTCCATCCTCTAAGTCAGATGCCACCAGTAGAAGGTTGGTTTTCTTTTTTTGGTAATTTGTGTTTGTAGTTTTTGCATTAAAGCGTGACAATTAAGACCTCTGAAAGCATGCTTCCCACACCAGCTCAGATTTTGGAAGACACTTCAGATCTTAAATCTTGATTCAAGTACTGTCACTTTAGAAATCTTACAATGGTATCTTCCTTGAATTTTGTCAGATCTGATATAAAAATATTCTTAAAATGAACATGTACTGGGTGATCATCCAAGACTGCTACAATCTGAAATATATGGCCGAATGTGGATAAAACACTGAGAAGGAGACAAATCATTTCCTCCCCAGAGTTCAGACAAAATTAATTAACATATATTTTAAATAAGTGTTATCTGCATAGACTCATAGAGCTGGAAGAGACCTCAGGAGGTCATCAAGTCCAGCCCTCTTCCCCAGGCAGGACCAATCCCAACATAGAAGCATGACCTCTGAAATGATGGCCAAAAAATGAAAGGGCATATGAATGTTAAGTGTATCTGGCATGTGTTGCAGTGTTGGTCACAAAAGTCCCATTGAAATGCCTGTTCTTGCTTGTGTCTCATGTGACACTGAAAACAAATGGGCAGCATTATTTCCTGTAAATGTAAACAAACTTGGTTTCTTGTGTGATTGATGAACAAGAAGTAGGACTGAGTGGACTTGTAGGCTCCAAAGTTTTACATTGCTTTGTTTTTCAGTGTAATTATGGAGCCCAGAAAAGAAAGGTCAGACTGAGAAAGACTTACCTGGAGATTTAAGCTATAAATAATGCAATTTGCCTTCAAGAAACTCTGCAACCCATATAAAGCAATTTTAGGGTTAGACATATTTTGTAATCGGTTTCTTTACTGTATTCAACCTAGTCTGTGTTTTGTTTTATTTGCTTAGTAATATGCTTTGTTCTGTTTGCTATCCCATATAACCACTTAAAATACACCGTTTGTAGTTATTAAAAGTTATGTATATCTTCCTCCATATTTGGGGAAGGGGCAAATTTCATGACCTCATGTTGCATAGATCTCTATTCAACTTAAGACAATATAATTTAGGGTTCATACTCCAAGATGATGTGTGCATTTGACTGATGGGCAATAATTTATCTGAGTTCTCCCCCATAGAGCTGATTGCAAACTCTGTGATTCTACAGCTTGGTGTGTCCCTACCTATGTGTGTGCTGGAAGGGTTTTTGAGAGCCTGAGTAAGGGGAAACCCAGGCTGCTGGAACAGGTAAGTGGACTAGGACCCTGGCAGAGGGGTCCAACTCATCACAGAAGGTTTATTGATATTGGTAAGATGACCATTGGTCTGTTCCTATAAAGTAGGATTTCCTAATCTTTTTCATAGTGTGGTCCACATTTAATAGAGAAGTAACTTCTGTGGAAATAAAAGCTATGCATCAAGGAAGTATATAATGCAGCTTAGCTTAGAGAGTGCATTATGGCTGGAATTGTCAGAAGTGCTGAAAGAGCCACAAGGTGTGTGCTCCTGTGTCATTTGGGCAACACTTAGCAACCTTTAGCAATGGGATGCAAGATGTAGCCATCATTCTAAGTGAGCAGATTGGGATTGAGAGGAAGTAATATGGGTGGCTGAAATGACAGCACAAGATGACTGGAGAACCAGCATTGACTAGAGCGGGTCATGCTAGAGCAACACGGATAAACTGGGCCTGGTTCACCTTCATCTTGACAACATTCTGTGGGATGGTTAGAAATGGGGGGAAAAGGGGGAGGAGAAGGAAATCACACAAGACAACTGCCAGCTGAGACTGAAAGCAAGATTGAGACTCTGAGAACAAGACATTGTTGTGAACAAAACAGATGCATTTCCTATTGTCCCTCATAGCAAATGGATTGATCTTCAGGATGCCTCAAGGTGTGAATGTGACCTGGAGGACTCTTGTCTTCAGTGACTACTCAGGATGCAAGGGAAAATGAGTGCACAGAGCCCTGAGTTTCTGACTGGATGAGTCTGATTAATCATCTTGAAGCTGTGCTAATGCACAGCTTAGAGGGAACACTGGTCATAACCTGATCACCCCTTGACAGAGCTCCCTGGAACGCGGCTCCCCCTTGCTTGTTCATGAAATGCATCATGATAATATTTTTTTTTATAAAAATGTGAAACGCTGAACCCTTGATATGGTGGAAGAAAAGCAGGCTATGCCCTGTAAATGGGCCAAAGCCCTGGCATATTGACAGTGGGACGACTCCTCTGACCACAGACCTTGGACTTTCAGCAATCCCAGGTGTGCTCCCCAAGTCAACAGGGAGGTGTTTGTGACAACTGACTTGGCAAGGCCTGGGCAAATGGAATGCCCTGGAAAATGTTTTTTGGACATTTCCACCACTGTAAGGAGTTCAGGACCAGCTGAAGAAAACCGACCAACTAGTCCAGTAAAATAGGGAACCATATTTGGGGGGGGGGGGGGGGAAGAGAGAGAGAGAGAGAGAGAGAGAGAGAGAGGCAAACCTTATGAACTGGACCGCCTGTTTGTAAGTAGACATCTGGTCCAAGAGTCTCAGGCATATCTGAACTGTTATGGAAGGCTGATACTACAGACGGAAGCAAAGGGAACAAGTCAAAAAAGTAGAATGTAGTGTTGATGTGAGAAAGGGATTCTTCTCTGAACTTGTCCCTCAGGAGATAGGCATCTATATTCAGGAAGATGTAAATCCCTTTCTTCCTAACATTTGCTTGCATGATGACCACACACTGGTAAAAATCCAAGGGGCAGAAGAGAAGCCAAAAGGGAGCATTCTGTACTGAAAATGGTGATTTAGTACAACAAATCAAAGGAATTCTGAGGCCTGGCAAAATTGCCATATGGAAGTAGGAGCCTTAAGGTCCAAAACAACAAACCAAACAATCATTTGGAGATAATGGGAGGGTAGTTGATAAAGTGACTACTTGGAACCTCACATGTCTGATACATTTGTTTAGGTGGCAAAGGATGAGCATGAGTTTTACCCATCCTTTAGATTTGGGCACCAGAATGTACTGCAAATAGAAGGCATGACCCTGGTGTTCCAGTGGAATCTCCTCCATTCCTCCCAAAGTCAATAAAAAATGAACCTGCTTGAGGAGCAGTGTCTTGGGAGAGGGGTCCCTGAAGAGGGAGAAAGAAATTGGATGGCAGAGCCTGATCCATTGGCTCTTAGGACTTACCTGTTAATGACTGAGCCCCAAGCATAGCAACAGCAGGCCAGCCTGTCCTCAAATGGATGAGATGGGGAGAATGGAGCATCAACTGGAATACTGATTTGGACCAAGGATGAAAATGAGTGCTTGAAGGGCAGCAGAAAATGGCATGTAGATTGGCTGAACCTCAGACCTGACTGTCTCTTCCACTGGGATCTATCCTCTTGCTGGGGTAGTCATAATGGTTCAGGAAAGGGTTGCCCAGATATGCACTGCAGATGACACTGCTCCTGTAGGGATAGCTCTGTTCCACAGTGCTGCTGGGGTGTATAACCCCAAGGATGGTAGGACAGCCCTAAGTCCTTAAGGAATTCGAGAATCTTATCCATCTTGTTAAAGAGGGTACTTGGCTATGAAAGAGCAAATGACCTATGGTCTGCCAAACATTGGGAATGATGCCTGAATTCTGCAGCCAGGAAACCCGCATGATCACTCCCTAAGACCACCACTCTGACTGAATTGTCTATGATGTCCTACATGGACTGCAATGACATCTTTGCCACCAACCAGCCTTCAGTGATAAATGACTGAAATTCTCCTTTTCCAATGCCTTGCTTTGCAAACTCAAGCATAGTGATCTAGTTAGACAGCAATTGGTTGATTGGCAATTCATGTGTATAGGGAAGAGGATGTAAATCTTCCTGCACATCAGGCCCAATCATTTAGAGTCCTTATCCTTGGACTTAAACCTGCTTAGCCAGGCTCTATCATTCATTGCAACTATGACTTGAGAATTTGGGGCAAGAAATAAAACCCCTAAGATCTTTCCACTGGGACAAAGTAGCAGTTCTCCATGAACTTTGCTGCAGGGGGCACAGAAGCCAGAGGATCCAGAAGACAGAGGTTCCAGAGGACCTTAGCAAGCTTAAGGAGTGCATCATTAATAGAAAGGGCAACTCTCCCAGGAGTGTCTGCAGGGGCCTCAGGATATCAAGTCATGAGTGTTCTCCTGCTGGATCTCCATTTAGATACAGGAGGTGGCAGCCATGCATTTCAAAAGGTTCTATTATGCCTGAAGGGAAAGAACACCTGTACTGTAGAATCTGGGCATGAAGATGAAGCACTTAAATGCCAGAGCTGGATGCTGTTCCAGGACTGATGGACCTGGGTCTGAGGCTACCATGAATTGTAAGAAGTGCTTGTGTGTGGGGTGTATTGTGATGTGAAAATATACATCTTGAAGGTTGAGGGCTGTGAACCAGTTCCCCTGTCCAGTGCTGGAAATATTGTGGCTAGCGTGACCATTCTGAAACGTTGCCTGTGAAGATATTTGTTTAATTGGTGCAGGTACAAGATAGGTCTCTAACTTCCTGTTCTTTTTCCGGTAAGAAAGTAGTTTGAATAAACCCCCTCCCTTTGTATTTTTTGGTGACTCACTCCATGGCTTCTATTTTGAGGAGGTGTAAAACCTCCTGGGGGAACAGAGTCTCATGAGTGGAGTCCATAAATAGCCCAGGAGAGGGTGGGGAGGTTAGAGGAATTGCTGTGAAAGGGATAGAATAACCACGGCTGACAATTTCTAGGACCCACTGGTCTGTAGTGATTGCTACCCACTGATCGCAGAAGGGGCGCAAGCGGTGATAAAATATATTGTGCTCACCTGGTACTGTAATTGGGGGGGAGGTTAGGCAGACCCTCGACCAAATTTTCAAACTTGCTGCTTCGAGGCCTAAGTCACAGAGGAGCAGTTGTTTGGTGCTCTCTTTCATTGGTTTCGAAGTCTGAAGCAGTTTTGCTCAAAGGGTCGGTATTGGTGTTGTCTAATTAAGGTTGTGTCTCTGTGTCTTTGATAGGGTCTATAGCATGTTCTTCACTAAAGGAGAGTATACATCCCCAATGTGCGAAAGGTAGTGCGGGAATCTCTGCTGGAATGTAGTGCTTCACCCACAGTGAACAATTTTTACTTTGTCAAATGGCAGCTCCTTTACTTTGGCCTGGAGGTCCTTAGGGACTCCCACTGCTTACAGCCATGATGAACATTTCACCACCATGGCTGTCATGGTGGACCTAGCCACAGCGTCTGTGGCATCCAGGGCCATTTGCAACACCGTATGATACACAGTGTGACCCTCCTTAATGGTTGCCTTGAGAATAGGTCTTTTATCCTCTGCAAGATTGTGCATGAGTTCTGTTAATTTCATGTTAATTTCTGTTAATTTCGTCAAAATCATGATTTGCAAGCAGTGCTATATAGCTAGCTATGCATTGCTGGAGGATTGATAAAGAGTACACTTTTCTCCCAAACACATCCAGGCGTTTGTGGTCCCGGTCCTGTGTATGTGTTTAGTGTTGTGGGTTCTTGGACCTTTGATTGGCAGGGTCAATCACTAAGGAGTTTGGTTGAGGGTGCAGGCAGAGGAAGTCCATGCCTTTAAATGGAATGAAATAGTTTCTATTGGCTCTTATTAGTTGGAGGGGCCGTGGCAGGTGTTTGCCAGACTTCATCGGCTGCCTCAAGAATTGTTTCATCTAGAGGCAGTGAGATTTTGGACATTGCAGAGGGCTGTAGATTCTTTAGGAGTTTGTATTGTTTCTCCTGGACATCTGATAAAACTACCTCCTGACTGGCAGCCACTCTTTTAAACAGGTCCTGGAATTGCTTAATATCATCAGTGGGTGTTGCGTCGTTTGGAATAAAGAGCAAAGGATGAATTATCATTCGGTGCTGTATCAGATTGGTAGATGGTTAGGTCATCCTCAATCAGTCCTTCCTCTAGATCTGAGCCCTCAGATGGGGAATGTGATGCATCTGAGTGCATGGAGGGCAGTTACCTTTGTGTGGGTGTAGGCAGTTCAGTGGAGGTGTGTCGTGGTGCCCAGTAACGATAGGGGGACCATTGACTGCGATGAGTGTCATAGTAATGCCAATCAGTGTGCCGCAGGGGATGTGACCCATTGCTGCGCTGGTCAGCACTTGTGGTGGTGACATGGATGTAGCCGTGACCCCATGGGATCTATAGTTACTATGGGGCACTGGGTTGGGAAAAGGGGGGCTAGAGGTAAACCTATCGGTTTTCTTTGCCACAGGCAAATGTTGTGCCATAGATTGGCAACGTGCCGGGGATCTTGAATGTACCCATGGCGAGCCAGGTGCCTTAATGCCAGTGGTACCTCTGTCACCACAGGGCCCTTACTAGGTGCCTTTTTGTGGAGCTGATTCAAGCGCATCTTTGAGCCCGTTATTGAGGAGGCTTGAGTCCTGTACAAAGCACTTCCTTGGCACCCCTGCTGTCAGTACCATTGACTTTTTTTTCATAAGCAAACTTTCATAGGCAAAGGCCTAGCCAAGTGGCAAAATTATCAGGGATGAGAAGGTAAGGACCCACAATAGAGGTTCAAAAGCTTGTCTCTACGGGCACTGGTTACAAAAACTTCCCTTCGGAATCATAATCCACAGATTTTGTGGAATCGCTGCCATCATCAAGTGCTTTTTATCCCTAAAAAACGGGTTAACACTTGAAATCACTTCATGGGTACCCCAAGCTCTTTTGCCCCAAAAGAGCTTCAAGAAAGAAAAGAGAAAAACAAGCTGCAGTCTCTTGTAGCTGACCCCTCAGTCAGAGGCATGCAGATACACACAGACAAACTTTCTAGGACACGAGAATCAAATCTTCGCCTTAAAAAAAGTGATTTTGATTACAAAACAAAAGATGAAACTTGATAAAGCATACTTGGTTGCTAGATGTTACACAGCACTAAGGAAAACAAGAACAACAAAAACAGAGAAAATTCTCTGGGCACAATGCAAGGTAGTCAATGGGGAGGGAGACAGATTCACATAGAGCAGTTCAAACCAAACCACAAAATAAAGAAAAATTACCCTGAATGTGACTGGTTTCACTTTTCTCTTTTTCTTACTTTTAATTTTCTCTTTGTTTAGTCCTTTCCCATGCCCTGAATTCCTTGGAGACATAGCAGTCCTGCCTGTTTTTAAATCATTCTGTGTTCCTCAACCCCTGGTTTATTTCTCTCATACAAAGAAAGCAGGGATGCAACCTATATTCAATTCAAATTTCTCCGGCCCCCTGGCCAACACCTTTGCTAGCTACTTGAGCTTAATCCCTTAGTCACCGGGTGTTGATCAGCACTCCTCCTGTCTATTACTAAGGTAAGTATAGAAAGGCTAGGAGGACCATTGCTACTTGATGGGGAGGAATAACAGCCATGAAGAGTGAGTACTACCTCTCTACAGGGAATGCTAGGCAACATTCTCTAGAACTGGTGCACTAAGCATGCACTCTCTTCCCCAAAAGTTAAATACAGAGTTGCATCTACTTGAAAAAGAATCAGAGCCTCTCTCTCCTATAGTCAGTTTCCATATTCTCTTCTCTGCCCCAGTTAGCTTCTTTTGACCTTGGTTCTCATAAATGACCAGTGAGAGACCCTTTTGTCTATAACTTTCAGTCCCCTTTGTCAAGTGAACCCCCTGATCAGCCTCACTACTGGGTAATCAATTTCACCACAAGGTACCAATACTTAATTACTAGGCAGACTAGCTTTTTCTGGAAGGTAGCCAACTCTTTGTTTAAGGGTGCTTTCACATAGAATAGAAGATTGTCAAAGTTTAACAAATGTCCACTGTTATCCTCTGACACTATTTAGAAGTTTGATCCAATATGGAGGGGAAGCCAGCTAGGATGCCTGAGTAGCCTTGCAATTAAAATGGAGTGTGTAGTTTGAGAGATGCACACAGTGCATAATTTCAAACATTATTCCTAAATTGACACAGATTCCATAAATTGTCATTGGTTGCACTTTGTCCCTTAGATATTGCACTGCAGTATATAGGTGAACAAAGAAATAAAGCACATGGATAAGAAAGACGTGAACTATAATATCACTTACATTAAAATGGACATACTGGGTCAGACCAAAGCTCCATCTAGCCCAGTATTCTTTCCTCTGACAAGGGCCACTGCCAGATACCCCACAGGTAATGAACTTTTTCCAATGCCAAGACATTTTTTTTTTTTTTGAGATGAGGCAACTCACATCTGGACGCAATATTTAAGATATAGGTTTACCATGGATATATATGGAGGCAAGGATATACTCTGTCTTATTCTCTATGATTACTAGCATTCTGTTTGTTAGTGATTACTAGCATTCTGTTTGCTTTTTGACTTTTGCTGCACATTGAGAGGATGTTTTCAGAGAACTATCCACAATGACTCTAAGATTTCTCTCTTGTGTGGTAACAGGTTATTGAGGTTAATGGCAATTGGGACAAATTACCACATGGTTTTACAAAAGGTAGATCGTGCCAAACCAACCTGATCTCCTTCTTTGAGAAAGATTTCCACTCCATACGGCTAAATGCAGTGCCTTGCATGGTGTCAAGTATCAGAGGGGTAGCCGTGTTAATCTGAATCTGCAAAAGCGGCGAGGAGTCCTGTGGCACCTTATAGACTAACTGAAGTGTTGGAGCATAAGTTTTCGTGGGCAAAGACCCACTTGCATCTGACGAAGTGGGTCTTTGCCCACGAAAGCTTATGCTCCAACGCTTCAGTTAGTCTATAAGGTGCCACGGGACTCCTCACTGCTTTTGCAGATTCAGATTAACACGGCTACCCCTCTGGTTCTTTGAGAAAGTAACAGATTTGTTAGATAAAGGAAATGCATTGGCTCTAATCTACCTCTATTTCAGTAAGGCATTTGATACAGTACCACATGGAGAGTTACTGGTTAAATTGGAAAAGATGGGGATAAATATGAAAATTGAGAGGTGGATAAGCAACTGGTTAAAGGGGAGACTACAGCGGGTCATACTGAAAGGTGAACTGTCAGGTTGGAGGGAGGTTACTAGTGGAGTTCCTCAGGGATCAGTTTTGGGACCAATCTTATTTAATCTTTTTATTACTGACCTTGGCACCAGAAGTGGGAGTGTGCTAATAAAGTTTGCGAATGACACAAAGTTGAGAGGTATTGCCAATTCAGAAAAGGATCGGGATATCATACAAGAAGATCTGGATGATCTTGTAAATTGGAGTGATAGCAATAGGATGAAATTTAATAGTGAGAAGTGTAAGGTTATGCATTTAGGGATCAATAACAGGAATTTTAGTTATAAGCTGGAGACACATCAGTTGGAAGTAACGGAAGAAGAGTAGGACCTCGGAGTCCTGGTTGATCACAGGATGACTATGAGCCGCCATTGTGACATATCCGTGAAAAAGGCTAATGTGGTCTTGGGATGCATTAGCTTAGGTATTTCCAGTAGAATAAGGAGGTGATAGTGCCGTTATACAAGGCATTGATGAGACCTCATTTGGAATACTGTGTGCAGTTCTGGTCTCCCATGTTTAAGAAGGCTGAATTCAAACTGGAACAGGGATGAAGAAGGGCCACTAGGATGATCCGAGGAATGGAAAACCTGTCTTATGAAAGGAGACTCAAGGAGCTTGGCTTGTTTACATCAACCAAAAGAAGACTGAGGGGAGACATAATTGCTCTCTTTAAATTTATTACAGGGATAAATACCAGGGAGGGAGAGGAATTATTTAAGCTTAATACCAATGTGGACACAAGAACAAATGGATATAAACTGGCTATTAGGAAGTTTAGACTCGAAATTAGACGAAGGTTTCTAACCATGAGAAGAGTAAAGTTCTGGAACAGCCTTCCAAGGGAAGTAGTGGGGGCAAAAGACATATGTGGCTAGATGGGCTTATGAAGGGGATGGTTTGATGGGATAACATTATCTTGGCAACTAATTGACCTTTCACTATCAGTGGTAAATAGGGCAATGGTGGGATGATAGGAGTTACTATAGAGAACTTTTCCTGGGGGTCTGGCTGGTGAGTCTTGCCCACATGCTTAGGGTTCAGCTGAGAGCCATATCTGAGGTCGGGAAGGAATTTTCCTCCAGGGTAGATTGGCAGAGGCCCTGGAGGTTTTTTGCCTTCCTCTGTAGCATGGGGCACGGATCACTTGCTGGAGGATTCTCTGCATCTTGGGGTCCTTAAACCATTTGAGGACTTCAATATCTGAGATATAGGTGAGAGGATTATTCTAGGAGACGGTGGGTGAGATTCTGTGGCCTGCATTGTGCATGGGGTCAGACTAGATGATCATAATGGTCCCTTCTGACCTTAAAGTCTATGAGCTAATTTAGTACCCATCATTAAATACAGGCAGTCCCCGACTTACGCGGATCCGACTTATGTCGGATCCGCACTTACGAACGGGGCTTTCTCGCCCCGGAAGTTGGGGCAAGAAAGCCCCGTTCGTAAGCTGCTCCGGTGCTCCTGGTCTGCTGGAGACCGTCTCCAGCAGACCAGGGGCACCGGGCAGGTTCCCGCGCTTCTGAGGCTTTGCCAGAGCAAAGCCTCAGAGGCGCGGGGAACCGCCGCTGCTGCCGCTTCAATCTGGGTGCCTGTGGTCTGCTGGGGACCGTCCCCAGCAGACCACAGGCTCCCGGACTGAAGCTGCAGCTGCGGCGGGGTCCCTCCCTCTGAGGCTTTGCCAGAGCAAAGCCTCAGAGGCTCTGCTCCCCGTGTCCCTGGTCTGCTGGGGGGGGGGGGGGGGGCGCAGCTAGTGTGCTCCCCCCCCCCCCCCCCAGCAGACCAGGCTTTTGTTTTGGACTCTGGGGCAGAGCAGCTGGGGCGCTGCCGATTGGTCCTGCAGCGCCCGCTCTGGGCACTACTGGACCAACCCGGCAGCACCCCAGCTGCTCTGCCCCAGGTCCTGATTCAGCCGCTGCTGGTCAGTTTCAGCAGCGGCTGAATCAGGACCCTGGGGCAGAGCAGATGGGGTGCTGCTAGGTTGGTCCAGTAGCACCCAGGAGCGGCGCTACTGGAGCAACCCAGCAGCACCCCAGCTGCTCTGCCCCAGGCATCCCCAAGTCAGCTTCTGCTGAAACTGACCAGCGCTGACTACAGGAAGCCCCAGGCAGAGTTGCTCTGCCCCGGGCTTCCAGGAATCAGCTGCTGATCAGTTTCAGCAGCAGCTGACTTGGGGACACCTGGGGTTCTTAAGTTGATTCTGCATGTAAGTCAGAACTGGCGGTCAGTTTCAGCAGTGTCTGAATCTGGACGCTAGTTCCGACTTACATACAGATTCAACTTAAGAACAAACCTACAGTCCCTATCTTGTACGTAACCCGGGGACTGCCTGTATGTATAATTGGGATGTTTTTCAAGATACATTACTTTGTATTTATCAACATTAAAATTAATCTGGTGAGAGCCTTTTGAAGTTCTTCACAGTCTGCTTTGGCCTTAACTATCTTGAGCAGTTTAGTATCATCTGCAAATTTTGCTACCTCACTGTTTACCTCATTCTCCAGATCTCTTGCATTTTATCATTTTCAAATGCTTCTCTTTACTGTATGAGAAGGGTGCATACAATGTTCAAATGAATTTCTCTGACTGTATTGTGGTGCCCAAACTTAAACAGATCTACAGAAACTCATATTAGTGCTTGCAGAAATGTGGAACATATCAGGGCCATCTAATGGACAATGAATAATACTGCAAAGACCCTTACAAACAGTCTTAAAGGCATATTCACGTTGACATTTTTACATATATATTCCTATCATATATGCAATTCCTTAGATGCCTACTTCCAAGAAGGCTAAGGGGACATAAAAGTGAACAGAACAAAATAAAATAAAATTAGGAAAATGTTGGTTTTCCTTTTACTACTGTATAAAGATCCATGCGGCTTCTCTCTGAAATAGGCAATAGATAACTCATAAGATTCAATATGTAAGTTCCACAAATGTATTCCTGATTAAGAGGCTAATTTTCAAATACACACAGATTGCAACACCTTACAAAACAGCTTTTATTATTGTAAATTGGAAAATATGAGGTGTTTTGGCAGCAGTTTTTAAATGGCACAAACTATTAAAATGTATCTTATTAAATAATTTTCTGATATTATTCAAGTCTTAGTATGAGCTTTCTTAAAGCCAACATTTCCCAGATCATGACTCTCTTTTATATTCCTGGATCATTCCTCTTCCAAATCTCTGTGAAAGCAGGAACCTCTTCCCATTTAGCAATATGAATGTTAGTTTGGTCCCAACATCAGACACCTGTTAAGGGTCACACTACCCAAGTGGGGAGCACCTGATCCACTAGAGTTAGCCAAAACAGTCATCTTGAAATTAATGGAAGCTGTACAGCTAAGTCCCTTCTTTGGCTTTAAAAAGGAACCTTAAATTGTTTCAACTTGAACCAGATGGCATTCATACTGTGATACACTTTAATTCATATTAACCAATATATATTAAGGAAAATATATACAATTAACAGATAACATTTTAATCTATGCTGACTAGAAAAAATGCTTTCATACAATTAAATATTTGTATTATGACTGACAATATAAAAATCATTCATGCTTCAATATCTCCCTGGCCCCTTTCCTTTAAAATTTAACCACACTGACCTCTTGTGGATGTTAACATGTTCAACAATGCAGAGAGAGACTGATTCAGGCCTCATTTTGTACAGAGCTGCAACTGATATGCTCACACAATATGAATTAGGTTTAGCATTTTGAATCTAGCAATCCTTACTTGATACACAGCAACCTGATGTTAAGGTTACAGGCTTGCAGTAGCTGTGATATGTAAACTGTATGGGGTCACCATAGCTGGTGTTAGACTTGCTGGGGCCTTGGGCCAAAGCCGATGCCCCACCGCCCAGGGGCTTCATCCCTGGGCACAGGGGCTCAGGGTTTTGAGGCTGAATTCTTTGGCACTCAAGTTTTCTCTTCCCCGCCTCCTCCTTGCCTGGAGTGTTGGGGCTCAGGCAATCCCAGGCTTCAGTCCCCTTACCTTGTAGTAATTTTAGTTGTCAGAAGGGGGTTACAGTGCAATGAAGTTTGAGAACCATTAAAATGTTATCTTAGGCTGAGACACAAAGGAGAGTGAACACAGTAAATCATTTCATCTGTTGAATTATAATTGAGAGTGCATAAACTTTGCCACTCAGACAATGAGGATTATATCAAGAGTCCTCCGTTTTTCAATATGCAACTTTCTCATCTTTTAAATGTATCTCATACTTTTGATCTATTTTCATGTCCGTGTCTCTTTCTGTCCTACTCTCATCTTGGAGCCCCTCAGCACAAGGACTCATACTCGTGAGCAGATCTGCCTTTGCAATACGTCCTGTTACAACAGACACATCTTACATCACTACTTTGGTGGATCAGTAACACCAGAAGTCTTTTACTGTAACCCCTGCCAAAAGTGAAGCCATAGACTGGCTACCATTGTATATTCATCTTGGCCTCTGAGGATAGAACAAGAAGCAATGGGCTTAAACTGCAGCAAGGGAGGTTTAGGTTGGACATTAGGAAAAAGTTCCTAACTGTCAGGGTAGTCAAACACTGAAATAAATTGCCTAGGGAGGTTGTGGAATCCCCCATCTCTGGAGATATTTAAGAATAGGTTAGATAAATGTCTATCAGGGATGGTCTAGAAAGTATTTGGTCCTGCCATGAGGGTAGGGGACTGGACTCGATGACCTAGAATCATAGAACCATAGAACCAGAAGAGACCTCCGAAGGTCATCAAGTCCAGCCCCCTGCTCTAGGCAGGACCAATCCCAAATAAATCAACCCGGCCAGGGCTTTGTCGAGCCGAGACTTAAACACCTCTAGGGATGGAGACTCCACTACTTCTCTAGGTAACCCATTCCAGTGCTTCACTACCCTCCCTAATATCCAACCTGGACCTCTCCCACCTCAACTTGAGGCCATTGCTCCTTGTTCTGCCATCTGTCACTACTGAGAACAGCCTTTCTCCATCCTCTTTGGAACCTCCCTTCAGGAAGTTGAAGGCTGCTATCAAATCCTCCCTCACTCTTTGCTTCTGCAGACTAAACAGACCCAAATCCCTCAGCCTCTCCTCATAGGTCATATGCTCCAGCCCCCTAATCATTTTGCTTGCCCTCTGCTGGACCCTCTCCAATGCGTCCACATCCTTTTTGTAGTGGGGAGCCCAGAACTGGACACAATACTCCAGATGTGGCCTCACCAGAGCCGAATAAAGGGGAATAATGACATCTCTGGATCTGCTGGCAATGATCCTCTTAATACAACCTAATATGCCATTAGCCTTCTTGGCTACAAAGGCACACTGTTGACTCAGATCCAGCTTCTCATCTGCTGTAACCCCCAGGTCCTTTTCTGCAGAACTACTACTTAGCTGGTTGGTCCCCAGCCTGTAACAATGGGTCCCTCTCGAGGTCCCTTCCAGTCCTAGTATTTTATGATTATATGATTCTATTCATTGTTATAGCTACTTTTTTATGGTGCAGTTTTCTCGGAAGAGGACCAGCAGATATAAACTCTTGTGTGTTTCCCAACACAACTAAAACACTTTTCACTTAAGACATCATCTTATTCTCTTCAAAACTAGCCTCATTTTCACTTCTATATAATAATTTAAGGAAACTACAATCAATTTAAAGATCACACTTGTGTCTGATTTCTTTTATTTTTTGTTTTTACAAGTCAATTTAATACCAATATTATAATGAGTTTTTTTTCCTGCATTTGACAGATTTTTGGTAGAGTCATGTTGACTGTTTACCTGTATAATGAGTTTTCCATGTTGTTTGTGTGGGTCTGTCATACAGAGAGTTGAAAAACATTTAAAATAGCAATGTGTGATTTTAAAACTAAAACATTTTAACAGGGAGATTTAGGATCCAATTTATTTTTGAAACCGAGAACATTTCAAGATGCTATCCTGCAACTCATGTTATCATGAGAATACACAGTATTATACTGTTATAATATATTTATTTTCAAACTAAGGAAAGACCATATATTATATGAAACACACGATTATATTGCATCATGTAGAGCAAAACATTTTAGCCCTAATATTGTGAAGGTCACCCAAGTCCTTTAAAAAAATTAAGGGGCTATAAAAATCAGGAAATCTTAAATGAATTTCAAACAATAACAACCAGTCTGATACTCTAAAATCATTTTTAAAGGACAAAAACAGCAACACTGAGCTGAGTACAGTAAATTCCTTTTTCAATGTAGACACACTTTTATCAATTTATCATTGAATGCAAATATTTCAAATATTTAAAGATATATATATATATAAATGCTTTATATAAAAATATATAAAACATATAAATTAAAATAAGTCTGAATAATATATTACAATTAAAAATGAGCATTATTAGGTGGTTCAATAGGAATGATCTTTGGGGGGCGGGGAGAAGAAAATGTCATTCCAGATCAAATGGATTTTAATAAATCCAGGGTTCTAATATGCTCTGTGTCACACAGTGACTGCAAAGTGGTAGTATGTATGATAAATTCTTCATAAAATATAAAGAGATGTGGAAGAATTTGATGTTTAAAATAATTGAGAAATAGTATCCATTTTTTTTCAATTTATATCTATTACATTTTTACTGGGGCAAAACAATTATGGCGGGGGCTGACAAAAATTTAACTTTTTGAATCTGAAATCCCAGTGTCATTAAAGCTTTATAAGCATCAAAACAACCAATATCACACCAAAATATACAAAGTAAATGCCCTTAAATTCTAATAAGTTCTCAAGAAGTATTTCCTATTTAGTCTATCTAACTTTTGATTACCTTTGATGGAAAATATTTTTAAATCATTGGCACACGTAGAGTTAAATCGACATTTAGCAATATTCACTGATGAAAATCTAATCCTTTCCAGCCTAAGTATAAAGTAAGGGTCTTCTTAGCATTACGCCTACTATACTTTGTTATAAAATCAGTTCTACTATAAATTACAGGTTTACAGCAATAACAGGCGTGCTGAACAGACAACATCAGTGTCGGAGAGGTGTGAGAATCAGTGTAACAATATCACAGACTCAACACAGAAATTCTTTTATATAAATAACTATTTAATGTAAAATAGTGCTTAGAAACAGAGCAAAATAATTATCTTTCCAAACCGAAGCAAGTCTTTCTTGAATCTAAGGAAGAAATAAAAATCCACTCTAACTTTAAAAGATGCAAACTAAGAGCTAATCATCTGGATTCTTTAGTGTCGTTTTGTCTCTTGATATTCAGGCAAATGGAAAATGAATGCTGAATTTCAAACCGAGCTCTCTGATGAGATACCATACAAATTATTTAAAAGATTCTCACAGAAAAATAGAAATATCAGGAAAAGCTGAAAGCACACAAAAATTATAATCTTAAACAAAATATTTAGTGGAGTCACGTGCTATTTCATGCCAATTATCAAAGCTGTGAACATGCCATCTTCATAAAAAAAGCAATTGACCTAAATAGTGGAGCTAATTGAATGAAATAAGATAATTAAGCACTTAATATATAATCAAAATTTATGGCTTTAAATGTTTCACAATGCTGTCTTTTTGTTTTCCTGTATCTGCTTTTCTATAGAATTCTAAACAGTGTATTCCCATGCATTATATATCTATCTATATATAGTGTAGATGTTAATTTATTAGTGATAGAAACCAGGTACTCAATTAAAATAGTAGGTGTGCAAGAAAAAGCATAAACTTTCCATTTATTAGAACACATGAAGCTCAATTAAAAATTAATGTGTCACTCTATGATGAAATTATACTTCAACATACCATAAAAACTACTTTATTGCATCATATTCATAGATCATCATTTGAATTAACTACTTGATTTATGTATCAGAATATCTCCTGTTTTGAAATGCATCTGTTGATACTTGATATGTAATATTTAATCTGGATGTTAATATATATCTATATAGATATAGGTATCAAGTCACATATTCAAGTTAGGAAGTTCATTTTCTCTAAAAAAAAAGATAGGAAATTATTAGTCATATCACCTGCATGTTTTAAACCCAGTATTCATAAGTACAGTAGCACTATAAGCTGAAATCTACCTCCATATTGAATGTAGTAACAAACTTTACAAGATATGGAAGGATGAATGCCCACATATCAGGTCTATGGTGTATAAACTGACCCACTATTTTCTGAGTCCAAGAGAGAATTCTGTGTAATTTAAAATTTAGAGGTACCATTAGCCTTAACAATTAATACTGATGTCCTGGCAGTGTCCTTGATCCTGGGTGGGTTTATTTTCCATGAAGCACAAATTAGATTAATTTTATGTTCAGGCAAATGACAGATGGATAGTGTAATTGAGGATGTAGCACAATGTAGGCTGGCACCATACAAATATCCCTGCAGTTACCTGTAACTCCAAATTAAAAGAAAGCCAGGTCATACAAAACCACTTTCAATTTTGGGTGAATGTCACGTGGGGAAACTGGTATTTTAATGTTATGCAATACAAAATGTTTCATATGAACCATACTGAATTCAAGTCAGACTACCGGAAGAAAAAGGTTAATAAATAACCACAGCATCACTTCACTTTCTTGCCATTATTAACATGGACATTATTCGTACATATAAACTGAATAACACAGATATAAGGACAACCTAAAAGGGCCCTTTTTGTGATAGTCCCACATCATGGTGAAATAACCATTAAGAATACTTGTATCATGGCTATGGTGGTTAGTCTCCAAGGTATCACAGGACCACTGGTTGTTATTATAGTAATTATGCCACTAATGTCACAGCCAGTTCTGCCTTCATTAACACACATTAACATCTCATAGAAGGGATGTTTTCAGAGGACTTTTTTTTTTAAAGAGTTCAAAAGATAGAAGAGTTTTAAAATATTCTCTACTGTTCAATGCTGTAATTGGTATAAAAATAGTTGCATCGAAGCACAAGCATATTTTGAATCATTATATTGTTGGGCACTTGTCCCTTTCTTAAAAGCTGGAAATCGGACTGAACAATAAAGCTCATATCTTGCTGTGAACTGAACTATTCTACAATTATAGGGTGCTTTGGAGCAAGAGCACTATGTGGCCTGTCTTAGAGGGGAAAAAAAATCTGACATATTGGTATCACAACCTATAGTTTCTCAAAGTGTGAGTACATTGGGATTGGAAAGTTCAGGCTAAATTATAGCTTTAAAACTGCAAATCTTAAAACCTTATTGCCAGAATTTTAAAGTCATGGCTAGTCTAATTTTTTTTACTAAAAAAAATTTACGATTTGTTAAATAACACTTACTATATAGAGAAGCAGTGACCTTTCTTTGCCCTATTTCATGTGCACGAGGTCCCTAGCTACCCTATTTAGCTATTTTTCCAATGAATGCCTAATCAGACCAATGTAATTTGCTATAGTATAACATCATACATTTCCTTTTTTCTTTTTTTAAAAAGCAGTACATTCAAAACCCAATATCTCAAGTCAGCATCCAGTTTGTCTCCCCTATTTTATTGGTAATAGCCCGTGACATGTAAAATAAAGTTCCAGGTGAAGTGAATACCCTAGAATAAAACCGAGTAACAGGTTACCTCGGGTCTTAGATTTCCACAACAGCTTGGACAAGCTGCCTAGTTTTAGATCTAGATGCATGTTCTGTCAAATGATATTATGAAGTAATTTGCTCCTTCAAATTATTACCATAAGCTGTTTTTATGAAACAAACTTTAAAATATTTTTTTTTTTTTTTTTTTTTTTTTTAAGAGATTAAGGGTTGTCTGATGACAACATAATTTTCACTAACAGTAATGGCAACATGCAACTTGGATTTTACTCTTCATTTATAGTAAAGTTCTGATCTTGCAAACAATCATAAATGTGAGTGTAACTATTCACCTGAATAAGTGTTTGCTGGATTTGTCCTTTCCTTGTATTCTCAGGGAGCAGCAATTTTTCTTAGAAGAGTAAGAAAAAAATTAATCTTTTATCTTCAAAGGAATGCTAACATGGCTAACAACGTGGCAATAATGCTGTGGTGGGATTGGTAGCAGCACAGATATTCCAAACGAGGAACAGAAGTCTTTGATAATGTGTTAAGGCACTTTGCCCTTCCATTCCCCATCTCTTTTTTCCTCATGGTGTGAGAAGGAAGCTGCATTCCAGGGCTTGTTTTTTCCACTGCTGCCATCATTGATGGGATTAGGTGATTGACTCTGTGGTAGTTGGGGGGGAAAAGTGGAGTGAATACATTTTATTTCCCTGTATCATCCCTACCCTTAAACTTCAATGCTAGATCTTCTGTGATGTCCAAACCTCAGCCAATTACCAGATCTAGACACAAAAATTAGCAAACAGGTAGTGATTATTCACTTCTCTCTTAGCATCCAAGAAGTTTGGTTGAGGGGCAGGGTTAAAGTTGAAACATCACAACTACAGTGGCCAAAAAAATTAAATGGAACAGTTTTCTATCAGAAAACGCACCTCTATCGAAATCAGAATTATTTTCAATATCATTTCTATTTCACCAAAATTTAATTTGAAGGGGAGAGAAATGAAAATAGTTCCAAAAACATCAGAATGTTTCATTTTGATTTCTTTCAAAGTAACTTTTTGTTTAGATTTTTATTGTGTGTATGCATTAGTTAGAATCAAAACATTAAAATAAAACTATTTCTTGCCTCAAGTGATGATTATGAAATGTTCACTTTCATTCTGAATTGGAATAAAAACACTTTTAGAATCCCAAAATGCTCTGTGAAATGCAATTTCTATTCCCATTCAGCTCTAGTCACAACTTTGGCAGATTCAGATAGGACTTATGTGTTAGGAAGGATCTATCAGGGGATCTAGGACCCAGTTGGGCACCTAGTTATTAGTCATAGGCATTCACATGGCATGGTGAGGGGGTATGCCTGAAGGTCTGGCACATATTTGGTGGAGGAAAGAAGGGGATAAGGACCTAATCAGGGCTGAGAGTGAGAAAGCATGATCCCTCAAGTTCCTAAATACATCACAGGTCAGTGGTGCCAGTTTAAGATTTATGATCAAAGAACCCCACCTAGTAGTTTAGTGTGGTTTATTCCAATTTATTATGATTTGTTGATTAAAGTTCTGGCCTGAGCATTTAACCGCATTTAATGCCCATGTCCCATTGTTCTTCCACATCCACACTAAAACTTCACTCGTTTAAAATGATCTTCAGAGAACACTTTGTTCAAGACGTGGTTACACTTTGGAAAATGTCTAAGTAAAAATGGCACTTTACTCAACAGTTCTGCTTGCAGTGAATATTAAAATATTAAAATTCAAATTGCCATGTTAAAAAAATGACACCAAGAACAGGGTATGTCTAATTGAATGAGAGGGGAAACAATAACAGAAAATGTGGAAATGGCAGAAGTCCTAAATCTTTATGTTCCAGTTTTCACAAAAAGTTTAGTAGCAATTGGATATCTAACAATGAATGCCAGTGAAAATGAGATAGGATCAGAGGCTAAAATAGGGAAAGAACTGGTTAAAAATTACACAGACAAATTAGACATCTTCAAGTCACCAGAGCCTGATGAAATACATTCTAGAATACTCAGAGAGCTGACTGAGGAGATAGCTGAGCCATTAGCAATTATCCTTGAAAAATCATGAAAGACAGGTGATATTTCAGAGTACTGGAAAAGGGCAAATGTAGTGCCATTCTATAAATAGGGAAATAAGGACAACAGAAAATTACAGACCAGTCATCTTAACTTCAGTACCCAGAAAGATAATGGAGCAAATAATTAATTTGTAGACACCCAGAAGGGAAGTAACAGCCAATATGCATTTGTCAAAAACAAATCCAGTCAGATAAACCTAGGAGCTTTCATTGGCAGGATAAAGCAGCCATTGGATGGGGGGTTGGAGGGGGAAGCAGCAAATGAGTTACATCTTGATTAAGGCTTTTGATACTGTGACACATGACCTTCTCGTAATCAAATGGGAAATCCCACCTTTTATCAGATGTAGCTACTATAAGGTAGGTGCATCATTTGCTGGAAACTACTCTCTGGAAAGAGTTTATCAGTCATTTACAGTCAAGCTGAAAGGACATATATCAAATGGGATCCCGCAGGATCAGTTCTGGGTCCACTTCTGTTCAATTTCTATATCCATGATTAAGATAATAATATAGAGAGTACACTTATAAATTTGTGGATAATACCAAGTTGGGAGGGGCTGAAAGCAGTGTTCCCCCTAAGCTGTGCAGCAGCGTAGCTTCACACGTGATTAATCATCCCCACCCAGTCAGTCAGCTCCATGCACTGAGCTCTGAGCCTCTGACTGGGCAGGGGTGATTAATGACCTGTGAAGCTGTGCCACCTCACAGTTTAGAGGGAACACTGGTAGCAAGTGCTTTGTAGGTTAGGATTAAAATTCAAAATGATCTGGACAAATTGGAGAAATGGTGTGAAGTAAATAGGATGACATTTTATAAGGACAAATGCAATACTTCAGTTACAAAAGACTCATCAGTTGCATACACAAAAAATGAGAAATGATTGACTAGGAAAGAGTAATGCGAAAAAGGATCTGGAGGTCATAGTAACTCACAAGCTAAACATGAGTCAACAATGTAATATTCTTGCAAAAAAATTCTGGGATGTATTAGTGTTGTAAGCAAGACATGAGAAGTAATTCTGCTGTGAAACTCTGCACACTACATTTCTAGACACTACAGTTGTGGACGCGACATTTAAAGAAAGATGTGAACAAATTGGAGAAGGTCTAGAGAAGAGCAATATAATGATTAAAGATGACTGTACCACACTTAAAGCAGAGAAAACAATGGCCGGGCTTGCCAAGGCTTGGACGGGGCAGGGGGAATGAGATCTGATGCTTCTACAAAAGGCCATAGCTTTGCAGTGCTGACTCAACCCCTTGGGAAGGTGAGGTCTAAGAGCCATAGAAGTGCAAGCCCTGGGTGCAGAAAGCTCCTCCCTCCCCCCACACAGCAGGGAAGGCAGCATAGCCACCTTAACCTTCTCTACAAGGGAGCTTGATAGTAAGTGCCAAGCCATGAGCTGGTTGGGGGAGAACTGGATGGAAAATGAAAGGAGAGTGGTGATGGAAGCCCTGGGTAATGATTTGAATGACCATGAATTTCCCCGCACTGTACACTTTCTCTGCCATGTTGTCCAAGACACGTGAAGTTACAGCTTAATTAAAATCCATATCAAGTATCTCCTGTCCTTTAAAAAAAAAAAAAAAGTGTACCCAGACATTCTGAAAAACATGACCTATGAGGAAAGACTGAAAAAACTGGGTTCATTTGATCTGGAAATGAAAAGACTGAGAGGGGACATGGTAACAGTTTAAAAGGTACACTGCAGTGCTTGCAGTGAAGTTGGCTCCCCAGGAGCAGGGATGCCAGTCCCTGCCAGCCCCATTCCTGGGGAGTCATGTAACTTGAGGTGGCGGAAGGGGCGGGCCGGGCCTACAACAGACAGGGGCTGTTTCAGCTGGCCAGGGCAGCCCCTGCCTATGGTGAATCCCATGGGACTGAAGCAGCCTCAGGTTGGGAGTTGCTCCAGCTCTCACTGGTTAACTGGAACCAGTAAACCTCACCTGTTAAGGGTCAGGCATGCAGGTTAACTTGTTAGTCATTTACATCTTTACAAGGTAACAACAATAAGAGTTTCAATAACTAGTTATGTGCAGTTTCCAGACAAATTCATAAGTACAGATTTCACCTCTATAAACCAGAACTCTCTGGTCCGGCAACATCCGTAGTATGTTCCAGGATCAGAGTCCCAGTACGATGTGGGGGGGTGCGAGGACCGGCATAATGCGGAGGGGTGAGGAGTGACGTGGAGCTCAGCTGGGCTGCGGGGAGCCAAGCTGTCTAGCATATGGCTCAGCTGGGCTGTGGGGGAGGCTAAGAAGCCCGTGGGCAGGAGAGCCAGGCCGGCAGCAGGGGGGCCTGAAATGACCTCCCCTGGTCTGGCAAAATCCCTCATCCGGGAGCATTCAGGTCCTGAGGGTGCTGGTGCTGGGAGGTCCAATCTGTAGCATTAATAATAATTTGCCTTCTGGTGATCACCAGACAGATATACAGGAATTTCAGCATTGGCAAGTCAAACTGGGATACAAAGGATAATGAAGTAGTGGGGCTATACACGGATATTTTTCTGTGAACTCTTTTATACATGTTAGTTATACCTGCATAAGCCCACAGAAAGAAATGGGGTTGAACAGGTGTCACCAAGTTTATTATCTGAGGACAGTAGGGGCTAATAAAAGTGAAACAATTATCCTATAATCATATGCAAGGAGGAAAAAAAAAAAAAAAACTCATCTTGACTTTAAGGACAGGACTTTCAAAAGCACTCAGCTTTTCATTAAAACAGTAAAAATGAATCACCACATGGCCATTTTGGAGTTGCTTTTACCTCAGACTAGAATTACATTTTAAATATAATCCTTAGGTTATAAAAAGTTCTGAAATCACTCAATTCTGCTACATTTTTTTTAAAAAGCCATGAAAAACATGAAAAAAATCCCATAATTGCACCAAATTATTCTAAGAAAAGAGATGACATTTTCAGTTTCTGAATATTAACCTTGCTTAACCCATAGATCTTTTTCACATAAATTCTGTTGTGGTTAAGCAACGTGAGTTTAGATCTAAATTTCTCTCTCAGCTTTTACAAATATTTCAGACTAATTACTTTGGAATAAATGAAGAATGACACCTTAATTAGTAATACTTCTCTCGGCAATTAAAATGGCAGTGGCATATTACTAAGGTCTCCAAGATTCCCTGTGCCTCACTAGCAATTACTGTAGGAAGCATTACAAATCAGGCTCATAGCTATAATCTGTTCTCTGAGGATCTAGCAGCAGGATAAACACTTTTGCTTCTTCCTTCCCTAACAATTTTGCATTTAAACTCATCATCATTATCCAATCAATCATTAATGTAATGTTAATGTGTCATTTGTCGTGAAGTTCAATTTTCCATTTTTAATGTAATGGATTTCAGTCAACTGATTTTGAAGAGATATATAGAAAGCAAATAATTTACACTAAGACAGAATTAACACATTAGCACATTTCTCAAATGTGTCGTTCTAGCATTTAGCACAATTCAAACCAGTGGAGCAGCTAGTACTTGAATGAAATATGCAAAAATACTGAAGCCAACATATTCATGCACCATGCCTTATAAAGTAAATTAAAATTAAACCAAAATATGTTGTGCTGTGGTTCCATCAGAGTTCACCAGATAAGCAGATTGAAGGTAAATCAATATTTGAAAGAAGGACTTTCACAGAACTCTCATAAGTTTCAGGAAGTGTAGTGAGCAGTTTAGTAGTGAACAATTTCATAACAGTGAAACAATTAGGGTTACCAGTGGTTTAAAAAAAATACCAGACACACTTGATCTCAGATGGGTGGCAGGAACAGGCCCGGAAGGGAGCAGGGCTGGCCGGGCAAGATTTGGGGGGGCATGACTGGTGGGAAGCAGGGCTGTCTGGTCGGGGGAGTGAGGCGGGCTGCAGGAGATCGGAGAGGGTGGGGGAAAGAGGGAGAACCAGCCACCAGAAAGCAGGGCTGGCCAGAGAGGAGCAGGAGGGGGGAACCAGCCGATAGGAGCAGGGCTGGCCAGAAAGAGGTCGGGGGGAGAGGGCTGGCTGGGGGGGGGGAAGAGCAGGGGAGAACTGGCCAGTGGAGAGCAGGGCTGGCCCAAGCGCACGCAGATCCCGGGGTGCTACCCATCCCACACAAGGTTCCAGCGGGGCGCATGGGCGAATCTGGCCCCGGGGATTCCATTCCGCCCTGGCTGTGTTAGTGTGTCTACCAGCCAGGCAGTACGCAACTCTGTACTGATACTCATGATAATAATAAAAACGTAACTAGAAAA
The DNA here is from genome assembly GCF_049634645.1 of Pelodiscus sinensis. Classification (NCBI taxonomy): domain Eukaryota; kingdom Metazoa; phylum Chordata; order Testudines; family Trionychidae; genus Pelodiscus; species Pelodiscus sinensis. The sequence continues at coordinate 41,546,388 of NC_134711.1, read as the reverse complement.
TACCGGACATTTATATGTTCGGTATTGTCTCAATTTGTTTCCCGGACAGAAAGCTGGAATACTGGACTGTCCAGTTCAAAACCGGACACCTGGCAACCCTAGAAACAATAGACCAGGACTATCTGTGGAAACTGTTAAAAGAGCAAAGGCACCTCAAGAGTAAATCACAGGTACAACAGGCCTGTGCCTAGAGCCTTTCCCCCCACTCCTGTCTACACTGGCCCTCTTGCGCAAAAACATTTCTGGAAAAGGGCTTTTGCCCGAACGGGAACGACAAAGCATTTACGCAAGAAGCGCTGATTTCGGACAGTAGAACGTCAGTGCTTTTGCGCAAAATCAAACGGCCAGTGTAGACAGCTGGCAAGTTTTTGCGCAAAAGCGGCCACTTTTGCGGAAAAACTTGCCAGTCTAGACGCAGCCCTTGAGTCACACAAATCTTACTTCCACTGTGGAAAATAAAAATTATGATTATAGTCCTCCTATTTGCCCCCCTTGAAAAAAAGCCTGATTATGTGATATGTATATAAACAGATAGAGTTGTGTCTGCCCAAGTATTCTGAGACCCTGAAACAGCAGCTCAGAGTTGTGAATTGCCCTTTTCATCTCAATGAGTTAACTCTGAAGCATGCTGTTAGCACCACTCCAACAGAGGGCTATGTGAGCAGGAGCCCTCTTTGCCACCAATCCATTATAGTTCCACTAGAGTGGTACTGGCAGAGGTCCTTTTAGTAAAGTTCTTTGTTCAGATAGTGATGGTAGCAAGAAAAAGAGGTGCAAAGCTGAACACCCTCCCCTCTGGGACAGACCCTCAGTCACCAAAAGACAGGGAATGGGAGTTGTGGTCAGAGGAGGTATCAACATACCCAAACAGAAGTGATGGCAAACTATCTCTACCAGACAAACAGCCCGCTCACCTGAGCAACCCTTATCACTAATACCTTATGGGAAAGTGGAACTATGGCAGTGGGCAGGCCTATGGGGGCCCTCCAAGTAAAGTGTGTGCCCAACCTCTAATTGTGTACATTTGATCTTAGGTGAAGATCATATGAATAAATGACCTGTTACCCGAATTCTGAGTGCTTGTTACCCCAACCACAGTCACCAAATGAAGAACACACTGTATGCTGGAATGTCTGCTCTCAAAACTGGATAATCAAATATGTTTTGAGACATAATTTATGTTGCTTTATTTATGAGCTAATGCTGTTTTTGTTAAAATGGCTATCAATAATCTCAGGACAGGATTTCTAAACAGACTGGTTAATATTCTATAGGTGAAAAGGTTATTGACTATAAGGCATAAATGATGTTTCTTGGAACTAATATATCCTAGAGAGTTGAGTTTGCTCTTTGCCTGCTCATCTGTCTGTTGATTTCTATTATCTAGAGGAGGGGAGGGAGTTATCTGAAAAGAAACCTTCCCATATGACCCAATCTGATCTAAGGTGCACCAGGAACTTTGGCCTGAAGCAGATGGCAAACATCACCTACAACCCACTTGACTATAAAAAATACCCACATTGAACTAAATTGACTTTATTGCCTTTTCCTTCCTCTTCCCTTTCATGGATAGATATGTTTGTGCATGTGTTTGATTAAGGAAACAGACTTGATAAAGCTAACATCCTTGTGAATAAAGCTGAGAATGTTTTAGCTTCAGCCTAATTAGTATTTACATCATTTTTAAAAAGTGTTGCTTAGGAAGAAAAGCTCATTTTAGGGTTGCAATTTCTTCTTGAATGTTTAAGACAGAATTGTTGATCTTACAACTCTTTTTATCAAGAGCATCTGCCCAGAGCCTGCTAAATTAGTTCACAGTGTTAGTGTCCTACTTGATTCTCTCAGCGTGACTGGATGCTCAAATAGCCATTGCTGAAATCTAAGTCTCCTTCTCTCAGTAACTTGTCAGAAAAATGTGACCCAAACTATCACACTCAGACCTGACTATGGTGAGCCATGAATTTATGTCCTTGGAGCTTAACAATTATAATTTGTATAGATAACAGGTCACTATGAGCACATCACCCTGGTGCTCTGTTCTCATTATCTCTGTTGAATGAAGAGAACACTTTAGTGGGAAAAAGTGCTCTGAGGGAAGGACTGGAAAGCTCATGCATAAACTGCTGAGCAAACCCTTTTCACTTCCAAGTCCCTAAGTCCCAATTTACTTACAACCCATAGCACAGGGAAGTTATGTATACCTACTATTTATCTATTTTGTGTGGGGATCAGATTCCACCATTACAGGTGGCACACAAGAATCTAGATACAGTAGATCTAAATGAAGGATTATGGTTAACTAATATGCAGAATTGTTTTGAACTTTAAAACATTATTATTTAGGACCTCTGAGTTGTTACGATTTGAAGACAATGATGCATTTACCAAAGAAAAGGGAGTACTATTTCATTTTCCCGGATATATCAAAATTCTTGTCATGTAAAACAACAACATATTTGTGCCATCTTTCCATAATTCCAGGAGGAATGAGATAATGAAAGACTGCCATCTAGCCTCAAAAGTCAATTAGCACAGGAATCACTAGTATATTCTTAAACTCTGCCTCTGATTATTTTACAAACTTTTAATAGAAAATCATTTCAAATGATATACAGATAAATATAAAGTGCCCATAATTGGATTTATTCTTGCTCTGCAACGGCTTTTGGGGATACAAGGTAACCCCAAACTGAATGTAGCATTCAAGATGAATATAATACTGTTCTAAATAAAAACAACAACATTTTATGTGCAGTTCTCACCATTATTGTGCACTGAACTATGCAGGAATTTCATCTAGGTATTTTTCCTGACACACAAACTAGTTTACAACTCCATGTATAAGATTGTTTCAACCAATTTCTTCCAATATATATTGTCAATGCCCTTTGCTTATGTATGTTGAATTTAACCTGTCATTGTTATACCCAATTACCTAGTTTTCTTGGTTCTTTCTTAAATCTCTTAATTTTGTCAGTCAGTTTCTCATGTTGCTATATACCTAATCCTCTATATCATCTATATATATATATATATATATATATATATATATATATATATATATATATATATATGAAACAACATTAGCTGAGGCATTTTTATCATTGTGTTGAATAGTGCCTATTAATTAAAAAGAAAATGTATGTATAAACAATGCTTAGGTTACTAAAACTGACAAAGCTAGGAAATGCAGTGTTCATCTCAATTGCCAGTGGTCTACTTAACACTGAGGTGTAAAAATAAGAACACATATTAGAGATGGGTACAAACCATTATGTTAAATTATTTTAATTTGTTGGATTAATTATATCATAACATACTTCTGAGTATTTAATTTCAATTTATAAAAGAGAGAAAGCAATTCTGTAGTGAAAGTTTTTTAGGTGTGTGCCTGTCAATCACATCTCCTCCACTCCACCAATAACATCAGCCTCAGTATATCAAATGCCTTTGGGTCTTTTTGCATGTCATTACCTATTCAAATCATAGTAATACCTAGCTAGCTTCTAGATAGCATTTTGCATCTATAGTGCTCCAAGGGCTTGATAAAGGAATAAATATCAATATTGCATTTTTACACATGGGAAAACTGAGGCACAGAGGGGGTGACGTGACTTATCCCAAGTCACCCAGACTGATATTGGCAGTGCTGGGGTTCAATCCAGATCTTCCAAATCCCAGTGCAATATTCTATCCAATAGGCCACACTATACTACCGAAGTTCCAGCCCACCAAAGCATTACTGTCTCTTCCTTCAAAACCCTTCCTTAGAACACTCCTCTTACTAGATGCCCTCTAGAGAGTCTACTACAACAACAGTTATTCAACCCAAACTTTAAATTACTCAGAAGGGCACATCCTAAACTTAGTAAACATGTGATTGAAATCTTAGAGTCCAGGGGTTGGCAACCTTTTCAAAACAGACTTTATTTACTGGGACTTCTGCTGCTGCATCTTTTCACACATTTCTTTGTAGTTTACATCATAACTGGTCATATTCAGCTTCATGCACTAATTCAGAGCAGTCTTGAGCACTAATTACCTTGGATGTGATTCAAATGAGGAAAGCCTGCTCACACATATAGGTGGCACCAGGCATTTAAAGTAAAGCTAACTTTACATTCTGCATGGTGTTGTATGTGACTGGAAGTTCTTTCCAAGTTTGCAGAATCAGATTATCATTGTGCTCCAATTTTTTCCATGTCAGTCCATTTGTGCAGTTTTGTCAACTCTGCACATTATCAAGCAAGGCATTCTAAATCAGAATTCAGCTTGATGAATTTTTCCACCCAGATATGACTCCTTGAAATCTGTTATTTCCATTTCCAAATCACTGACTGAGATGCTTGGAATGACTGTCAAATCCAGTTCTTTCATGGACTCTTTATGTGGATGAAACAAACTTAGAGCACTGTGTTTGCAAAAGTCAACAAAATGAGACTTGAATACCATCAGGAGGTCAGAAACAAACACAGCAAACTGCTTCAAATCAAGGCTGTTATTTAGATTCTCTCTCTCTGATACGAATCTCAAAACATCTGTAATTTTCAAAGTATGCCAGTCTGACTGTCTCAATACTTTTGATGAAGACAGTTAATTTTGACACAAATTCAAACTCAGGAGTCAGAGTCAGGACTGTATTTCCTTGCCCTTGTAGCTTAAGGTTCACGCATTCAAATGACTGCTGATGGCAATGAGATAGTAAAACTTGAGCAACACAGTACAGTTGATGTGTTTAACACTCTTCATAAGTTCTCACCTATTTCTGATCATGCCAGCAGGCTAATTTGTCCAATGTTCATTTTTTGCTGCAGCTAGCTCCTCCCAGGCTTTTTTAATCCATCAATCACCCTAGGGGTATTTTTTAAGCAAATGATGCATTTTTGTCATTACATTATTTTTTGTTTTGTTTGAGAAGAGTTTCACACTACAAATGAAAGTGTGGAGATCCAGACCTATCCACATAGATACCTCTTGCTCATCAGTGAGCTGAAAGAAATTGGAGGCATGTCTTCTCCCACCACCAGAGCTTCTCTGCCCATTCACCCTTCCTGTGGTTTATACCCATTTCCTGAGCTGACATTTTCCAGTGCAGATAGAGAGTTAGGCTGAGACTTAGGAGACCCGGGTTCCTTCCTCCCTGGTTTATTGCATTGTGTGCATGTGATTTGTGCTGTATTTCCTGGACATTTGAGGGATTTGGGCAATCATTTTTGGAGATTAAAAAGACATCTTATTCCCAAACTAGAGTGCTAGATAAGTATTACAAATCTGGGGGTGAGCTCTATAATCTCAGAGCTTTTTATTCTGCCTTGCATACAGGAGTTCTGGTCTGGGGCTTCTACATACCACAGTAACAAAAATAATAAATAGTAATTATAAAGTGGAATTGGCTTTTTAGAATGTATGATGTTGTGGCCACATTTTTATCATTTCTATGATTATTCCCCATTCATCTGGGGCTCAAAGTACATTACAAAAGGCAGATGACGTATAAAAGTTCAGAGAAATTGAGAAATGGGAAAGTTAAACGTTATGGCCAAGGTCACAGATTAAAGGAGCCAACTGCAGAAACCAGAATAGAACTTAGATCTTTGGGAACAAACTCCAGGAGAGAGACAAAGACAAATAGATGTTTGTACATTATGGTAATGTAAAGGTTTTGATTCTGATAATGACGACTACCATCCTTAATCCATTGCTTCTAATTAAGGATAAAAAAAAGATTTAAAAAAAATCAAACTGCATATAACATACCAAAAAAAAAAAATCAAGTATTCTGCCTGCTCTTGCACTTCAGTTCAGAGCAAAACTAGAACCTAATATACAGGTTAGAAGTTAGTAGTAAACATAACTCACTGATTTGTCAATAGCGAATCTTGTTATTATAACCTATTATCAAAGGGGTGGTGTGCTCCCCCAAGGGGACCTGTTGAATCCCTGGGGCTCTTGAGATCCTGTCCCAATCCCATGCGTATAGTACTTCAGCTGTAGTCCTAAACCCACAGTCCTCTTGCCATGCTACTCTCTGTAGTGTCTTTTCTCATCCCAGGTGTCCTGCCCCAGGTACTGCATGTAAAACAGTCCCTGTCAGAATAGTCATGAGACTAGCTGCTGGCAAATGTCAGCTTGGGTTTGGGGATGTGGGGGCCAGGCTGTAAAAAGATCTTGGCATATCTCCAACTAGGGTCTGGGCGGTGATGCAGCATCAGATCCCCTTCAGGGGAAGGACACACCCTTGTTCCCATGCTTAACTGAGGGTTGGATTGTTCCTCTGTTCCTTGTGGAAATCCCCATCAAACTCTAGCTCTACTAGCCTGGGTTCTGCAAGGGCCCTTCTCGGGCTGAGTTTGAGTCTGGGGTGCGCAAGGCCTCTTGAGGGTCCTTCTCCTGGGTCATCAGCCTCTGGTTTGCCTATCAATGTTCTACGAGCATGCCTAGCCACCACTGTGATCAGGGATCACGTGCTTCCCTCTCAACAGATCGGCGCAACCCAGTGAATCCCATCGTAGGACCACTGGATAGGGCAATTTTGGAGCCACCATGACTCAATACCATCCTTCCTGCTGTTCGGCTTCAAGTGTCACCCAAGTTGTCAGGTAGGACCCCACATTCCATGCATACACTGTAGCTGTACTGCGGCACTCTGTTGGTTGGGCAGCAGCACCTCACCAACTCGTACAATGATTTGGTTGCAGCCAGAGTTTACTAGGGCATTGGTGTGCGTTCCATTCACTTGGATGGGCACCACTATCTTGGCTGCATCTCTCTTGTGGGCCCTCCACCCCATCACCAGCACCTGCCTATAAGTGCAATCCATGAGGAGACACTCTTTCCGGTAATATCTTGCCTGCACTGGTAACTCACGCTTTGCCTCATAGGAAGTCTCTCCTGGTGGGGAGCTTCCCAATCCATTGGAGAGTCTATCCCTCCTTGGGCAGGGGTGCCCCTAATGGGTTCTTTTATCTGAGCTACTAGAGCCCCAGTCTGCTGCTCGGGCTCCAACCATTGCCAGCAAAAGTCTCAGATCCATTGTGCTACCACCTTGGGCCTGCCTCCAGCTGAAATTATCCTTGGCATAAATGGTGAGGGTATATCTGAGGGCTTACCCAGGCTTGTTGTATGACCACATTCCTTTTGGTGTATTCCAGTGCCTCTGGGGTCTAAGTTCTGGAAGGACGTTTCGGCAGCTCCCGTCAAATAAAGGGAAAGTATGGTGTTCAGCTGGCCATCTGGCAGCAGTGGCGACCCTCTCAAAAGTAACTAGGTATGTCTCCAGATCATCCCTGGGACCACAGGTTGGGGGTTGAGGAAGAGGTAGGGGGCACCCAAGCTCTCCCTATTCCACAGGGTCCCAGCTCAGCGCCCTATTAGCAGTGGTGCAGTCCACTGCTCATTCAGTGAGGAACCCCACTAAAACGATGAGTCCGCAGGATCCAGTCACCTGCCCTGGGCTACTTCCTACCAGTTTCCACCAGACTCCCTCCAGGGTCTTTCCTCCATATCCTAAGCAGTATCTCTGGTATCCCACTGGCTGGTCTTCAGGTCCGGTCCCACTGGTGGTTCACCTCCAGGAGCGGTACCCTACTTCCTCTTTGGCATCCAGCCTAGACTGAGTCTCTCTTCAGGCCTTTATACCTGGGCTACAGTCCGAGCATGCCAAGCAGGGCTGCAACTTCTTCAGCCAAGTGAGCCTAGTTAGGCTCAGCTTTCCCAGTGCAGGGCTGGTACAGCCTGTCACAGCAAGACTGAAAAAATTGTTATGGCAATTCACTGAAATTCTGCTATACAATTTGCACTTTTAAAGATGAAGTAAAAATGCACATCATTGCATATAAATTGCTCAGACACAGCCAAATGCTACCTTAACTATACATGATCAATACTAATGGCTGGGAGAGAAAAATGAAGTATCAGAAAGTAGAATGTGAAAGGTTAACTGATTAACTGGTAAGCATCAACCTAAAATTGATTCCGGTTAAATGATGGGGGTCGAAGTAGCCTGCTGCCTGCCACAGGCAGGGAGCTGCTCCAGTCCTGTGGTGCCCGCAATGGACAAGGGCTGCTCCAGCCACCTGGTGCAGCCCCTGTTCACGGTGAGCCTGGGCATGTCACAGGCAGGGGTTGCTCAGGCTGGGTTGGAGCAGCCCCTGCCTGTGGGAGATGAGGGGTGGGGATAAGAGAAAGAGAGAGGGTTCCAGCCTGGCTGCAGTGGCCCTCCCACCTGTCCACCCTTCAATCAGTTAACTTGTTAAACGTCACGTTTAGCCAGTTAACCAATTAAATGGGATTTTACATCCCAATCAGAAAGATACTGTAATAAGGAAATTGAAATTCCCATAAACCTCATAGTGGCTTGTGCATGTAATACCTTGCAGTTGTGTGTAGGGTGTATGTAGCTAACTGCTAGTGAAAGGCGGGCTGTATACACACTCATTGCAGCGTGGGGGCCACATGCAGCAGTGAAAGGCACTGGCAATGGCACAGCAAGGAGATGCTGGAATTTTTTCCACACTGCTGGAGGCTTTCACTGCAGTAAAGGACATGCTCTAACATTGGAGAGGTAATGGGTTGTACCATGTTACATCACTAAAAACAGCAACGCAGACAGGAGAAAAATTAGGTATCTAGAGAGCCACAAGGGATATATAATCTAGGATTCAGGCATGTACAACCTTCTACTTGCCTAAGCAGGGCCTCACTATCTTCTCTACTCTTTGGGACCTGTGTTAACTAGACACACACTGTCTATACTTTACCTACTGCCATAATATAGATCTATCTAAGTGATGTAGGAGGGTAAGTCCCAGTTTCAAGGGCTATTTAAGAATGCAGGAACCTAAGTTTTATTGAAAAGTAATGAAAAATGTGGGCTCCCCAGTCACTTAAGTACCCAAGGTTTGAATTGTTTCAAAACTTCTCACTTAGCCAGCAGAAATGGTGTCCAAAGCCCATATCCTGATCCCTGTGCACTTGCCTAAAATCACCCTAAAATAGGGAGTTAAATTTGATTGCACATTTTCTTTACATTTGTCTTGCTTGAAGATTTTTAAAATCACACATGGAGCCTCTAGAATACCCCCAACTTTTTCTTGCTTTTAAGCTCCCTAACGATGTATTCACAAATCCTGAGAGAACCTAGTTGCCTCTAAGCTTGACAAATGCTGCTCTTAAACTGTCAACAGAAAACACTAAAAAGTGATAAGTTGTATCCCCTGCTCTCAGGGCTATCTTTCCATAGAGCTCCCTATATATATGAAAATAAAACAGAAAATTAGACTTTCATTGGATTTATGCTGTGCATAAATGTGTAAAGACAAACCAAACATTATGTATAGAAATACAACATTTGATGCATACATGCACACGCATCTGACAGAATAATAAATATCTGTCTTTCCTTCTGGTCAGAGGAAAGTTCTTTGGTCAAACTGAGGACAAAGACCCATTCACCACCCACCCCAGAAATAATGTTAAGCTTGCTTATTAATGAGAAATGTATTCCCAGTAGCATAATGCAACTGAATAGAGAAGTAAACAGATTGAATGTCAGGCACATTGCGATGGCTTTACAAAGTATTAGGAAGAGTTATCTATCATGCTAGATGCACAATATATTGTGTTGATTGTAGTTACAGACATGTCTACAGCAACTTCTTATTCCTAAGAGAGGAATTTTTGCTGGTTGTCTTTGCTTAGCTGAAAATTGAGTTCTATTTATTTTGTTATTTGCCTGTGGGTAGACAACTTTGTATAAACAGAGGATTCAACAACCATAATTCTACTTTATACCTATTCTTTATCGTCAAGAGAAAGTCCTGAACATTTGGGTTTAAATTGATCATGTCTCATCATACAACAGGCAGTAACAAAAGTCTCTCTCATACATACAGATCTTATGGTGTTGAGAATGGGCCCGGAAGGTTGTTTGCATTTTATTTCAGATACAAGTTGCCAAACTTGGAAATTGATTAATTTGAGTTGTTTTGTCTTGTAACAGTCTCAAACCAGCTACTTCGGGAACAATTCTTGTGTATAGATCACCCAGCTGGATTGTAAGTTACCCAGATGGTTGTATTTCTCTTCCTGCCATGGGCCTGCTAGGCCCTACATGACCTTTGGTATGCACTATACAAGAGATAGGTATTCTGCTATTGTTTTTCTGAGAAACTTCAACATCCATGAGCCTTTTCTGGGTTGACTCATGAACTTATTGATAGCCATGACAACCATTGCCCCATACTTCTTTCTCTTCATATCAACATCTGCAAAGAAATCAGAAGACCTCAGATCTATTATGAGCTCTACCATTGACTTATTGTGTGTCAGTCAACTCTGTGCTTCAATTTCCCCATCTGTAAAATACAGATAATTATATAACTTTCCTTTGCAAAGTGCTTGTATACAAGTGCCATAAAAGAGATTCAACAACATTACCTACCTTCTAATTATATATACAGGCAGTCCCCGACTTACGCGGATCCGACTTATGTCGGATCCGCACTTACGAACGGGGCTTTCTCACCCCGGAAGTCGGGGCGAGAAAGCCCCGTTCGTAAGCTGCTCCGGTGCCCCTGGTCTGCTGGAGACCGTCTCCAGCAGACCAGGGGCACCGGGCGGGTTCCCGCGCTTCTGAGGCTTTGCCAGAGCAAAGCCTCAGAGGCGCGGGGAACCGCCGCTGCTGCCGCTTCAATCTGGGTGCCTGTGGTCTGCTGGGGACCGTCCCCAGCAGACCACAGGCTCCTGGACTGAAGCCGCAGCCGCGGCGGGGCCCCTTGCCTCTGAGGCTTTGCCAGAGCAAAGCCTCAGAGGCGCGGCACCCTGCTGCCGCTGCGGCTCTGCTCCCCGTGTCCCTGGTCTGCTGGGGAGGGGGGGGGGCAGCTAGTGTGCTCTCCCCCCTCCCCCCCCCCAGCAGACCAGGCTTTTGTTTTGGACTCTGGGGCAGAGCAGCTGGGGCGCTGCCGATTGGTCCTGCAGCGCCCGCTCTGGGCACTACTGGACCAACCCGGCAGCACCCCAGCTGCTCTGCCCCAGGTCCTGATTCAGCCGCTGCTGGTCAGTTTCAGCAGCGGCTGAATCAGGACACCTGGGGCAGAGCAGATGGGGTACTGCTGGGTTGGTCCAGTAGCACCCAGGAGCGGAGCTACTGGAGCAACCCAGCAGCACCCCAGCTGCTCTGCCCCAGGTGTCCCCAAGTCAGCTTCTGCTGAAACTGACCAGCGCTGACTACAGGAAGCCCCAGGCAGAGTTGCTCTGCCCCGGGCTTCCTGGAATCAGCTGCTGATCAGTTTCAGCAGCAGCTGACTTGGGGACGCCTGGGGTTCTTAAGTTGATTCTGTATGTAAGTCAGAACTGGCGGTCAGTTTCAGCAGTGTCTGAATCTGGACGCCAGTTCCGACTTACATACAGATTCAACTTAAGAACAAACCTACAGTCCCTATCTTGTACGTAACCCGGGGACTGCCTGTAGTACAAGATTCTCATCCCTGGTCTTAGTCCCTTAGAGTGAAATTGGCAGATTTCCCTGTGCTCTTAACATTTTTTGAGCGAGAGAGTTACGTACCATATCTTGTACTCGAACTCACTCTTGCTGAATTTAAATGCTATTCTCCAATTTTTCCAGTCAGTTCCAACTGCATGGGAGACAAAGCTCTCTCAAAGGGCAGAAAATTCAAGATAACTCTCATAAGGTTCGAAAATGTCTCAAAGTAATGTAAAGCAAGGTGCAAGAGAAAATACACCTAAAAAAAGCAGCCTCCAAACACAAAAGACAAGGGCCAGTGAATGAGTGACAATTCTGAAAGATATGTTCAGAAACAGATGTTTAGGGCAAGTAATGCTCTGAAGAGATCACCTTTCTAGCATTCTTATAATTGAAGAATAGAAATTGTTAAGATGTCCCAAAAGAAAAATGAGAGCAAAGATGCAATAAGCAGCAACAATATGGCCATTATACGCACGTGCGCGCACACACCTCCCCGCCTCCCAAGAAGTACTTTAGAAACTCCACATTAAGAATATCAAAAGTCTGGATTATTAGACAGGGATCCAGAAAAAAAATAACCAAGACAGACATGAGAGAGCTGATAAGAGACCTCTCAAGGAAAAGCAAAACAAAACTTTTTGGAGATGAAAATTTTGCCACCTCTATCTTGGAAAAACTGGAGCACTGAGAATATAATATCCAATCCTAGCAATAATGCTTTGTAAATATGTTGTTTGGGTTTTGCTTTTTAAAATTTGTTTTTATTGTTTACTCTTTTAGATTAAACCATTCAATAGGATTTGCTCTGTATTTATTTAATGAACTTGCTAGAAAAAAACTTCACTGTTCTTGATTTCATTCTACAGAGCAATACCCTCTATTAGCCACTAGGCTATGCTAAAAGATAATCAACCAGTCCAAAATATTTCACTTTTAAAAATAATCCAGACTACAAATCTATCTATTCAGTCATGTAAAGATGTACATTTAAAAAAAACAGAGTAGGGAGTGGGAAACTACTTAAATTAAGCAAAGACAGACCAATAGAACTGAGTTGTCCGCATCCTTTAATTCACGACCCTACATCATAAAGTGATGAATTAGAAAGGGAAAGACCAAATTGGCATAAATAGTATTCTTAGTGTAATCACTTACACAATTTCTTTTCTAATTTAGCTACTACATCTTCATATTGCTAAAAAGCTTTTGAAAGCAGCTTTTTAACCATGTGATGTGTTTTGGCTCAAACTTTTGGAAAAATCTTAAAATCAATGGAAACATTTTAACAGAAATTTTAATAAAGGTAAAACTTCAAACTCGCTTTTATTAGCAGTTTTTACAAACTTTGACAAGTAGAAGGATGCCACATTCCATGAATACAAGATAAACAGAAGCCGAATTCAAGAAAAAAAAAAGATTTTCTAAAAATATCCCTAAGTTACAAGCATTTGAAGTTCTTCAAGAACATGGTCACACAAGTCCTCATTGCTGGGCTGCCTTTATCTCAGATGGCTCAGAACATTCTAGTGTCTGTTGGAGCCTCACACACGCATCAAATATTTGGATTAAAAATGTAAGACAGTGGGGAAGTTAAACACCTTTCAGTTTCTTACACTTTACCAAACTGGTTATGTGAGATATACTAAAGAGTTGAAATGCATTACCTAAAATAATAATATAGTGCACTTCTCTCCAATACATCACATAGGAATATTAGATTCTCACTGTCAAATGTGTAAGTTAACTAATTCAAAAATTAGTCTAGGATAACAAATATGAAACAGCAAGAAAATAAATGGATTTTCCATCTATATTTCTCATTCTTACTTCACACTACAAACAAGTATTCTAAGAGAATTTCATTAAAGTTATAAAGTTAAATACCCAAAAGTTAGGAAATGCTAGAGTTAAAGTTTTGTGTGCAACCTTAATTTGGCCCCTTTGTACATATGCATTCTGATAACAGTTTTTAATTACACACCCTTCCTCCTTTCCCCGCCCCCCCCCCCCCCTCCCGGATTGACTGATTCAGTGCAGAAAATGGATACTGGTCACTTCATAAGCAGCTATTCTATATTTTGTTTTCTTCTCACTTGTTCCTTGTATGGCTCAAGGCCTTATTTATACTACACTGCTCAAACCTGCTCAGAAGACAGAATTATTAAATTAATTTCTATTCTATGCCATTAATTACTGTAGCATGTGGTGCTTCATAAACATCTATGAACTAACCTAGCCAATATCCCTGTGAGATAAAGATGTATTTATTTTCTTCATCTTACAGGGGAGAACTGAACCACAGTGAGATTAAGGTCAAAAGTAACCATTAACTTTAATTGCCCTATTTGAAACCTAAGTTCTGATTTTTCAGAGTACTCAGTAGTAGTTAGCACTTCATATGTTCAAAACACAGTTCCCACAGATTTCAGTTGCAGTTGCAATTGCTCAGCACTTCTGCAAATCAGACCCCACTGTCTCAATTCAGGCACTCCGAGGAAGAGGAGCACAAAATTCATGACCACTTATGAAAAGTCTGGTTTAAGTGACTTGACCAGAATCACACAGGAATTCTGTGGCAGAGGCCAAGATAGAAACAGTTTGCCAGCACAGTATTCAACTGCCTTAATGATGGCACCACCTTTTCTACTCCTGCAACCTCTAGATTGTGTCACAAAACACCTTCTGAATTTGTTAAAGAGAGGTCCTAAAGACAACACCCTCCTTTACTACACAAGCCTGATTCTTCCCTAGAGAAGGCCCATCTAGTGCACTGAGTTAGTCCACGGTCCTGCTGAAAAAGCAACATGTGTCAATAATTAAAGACCATCATAATGCACCCAGATGAGAAGGATAAATTAAAGCTGATTGAGTGTTAAATTCACAAACTTATTAATGTTCCTTTAACATTTTTTAAAAATAGTTCCTTAGTTATTAAAAAAAACCCTTGAACCCCTAATCCCCTGAAATTCCATCATGTTTCATCATATTGTCACAGATAGAGGTCAAGAGAATATTTGGAACTTTTAAGTTGCACCACACAGACCTCTGCCATGTGAGTTAATGGAAAAACTGATCTCCATAGTTGATCACCCTCCTGTACATGTAAGCCCTAAAGGAGGGAGACAAACACTTGGTTGGTTGGTTTCACAGAACATTTGTGAGCACAGATAAATGCTGAGTGTCAGGAACCTTCTATTACAGGTTCTGAAGGAAAATGTCTTCTAGACACCTGTCCTCTTGCCCACCCAACACTCCACGCATGACTCCTTCTATCCTGTTCCCGCCAACCTCTCTCCATCCTGTCTCTTTCCCACCTCTGGTTTCTTATCTCTGACCTAGTCTCCTTGGCTACCCAATATCAGTTTCCATTTTTCAAACTTCTTATCCCATCACACTCTGCCCCGTCAGCTCCAAGTCGCTCTTCCTAGCTCTTCATCCAATGGTTTTCTCCCTTAATGCCTCAGGCTCCTGAGCTCAGCTCTCTTGCCCAAGCAGTGTCAGGGTATATCTACACTACTGGTCAGATTGACAGGTAGTGATCAGTCCAGCAAGGGTCAATTTATCAAATCTGGTATAGACTAGGGATGTTAAGGACTAGTTGACTATCCGATAAGCATTTGCTTATCGGATAGTCTGTCGACTAGTTGATCCCTGCTCCTTGGGGATCAGCTGGGGATTCCCCCCCCCCCCTCCAGGGATCAGCTGTGCGGCATTGCTCCTTTGAAACCCCAGGGTGGCATTTCAAAGAGGCAGCCACCGTCCAGCTGATCCTGGGCTCAGCTGTGTGGTGCTGCCCCTTTGAAATGCTGCCTCTGCATTTCAAAGGGGCACCTGTGGAGCCTGGGGTCAGCTGGTGACACCCCAGCTGATCCTGGGCTCCACACGGCATTTCCCCAGAACCTGGGGCCAGCGGGGACTCTTGTATATTTCAAAGGATGAATGCGAAAGTGCCTGTTGACTACTTGACTAGTCAATTAACCACAATTTAACTTCCTTAGTATATACTCCAGTACTCCATCTCACTGGGAAGCACAAAGAGAGTCAACTTGAAAGAGTCTCTTGTTGACACATGACAGTGGAAATACCGTGGTAAATAGATCTACATAAATCAATTTCAACTACATTATTCATATAGCTGAAGTTGCTTAACGTCTCCCCTGGTCAGCTCTGTCTCCTTGCTCATTCTTTGACACAGCTGAACCACTTGGGCTGACATTTTCACTAAAAACATCCTGCAGAAGGTACTAGTCATGGAAAATTTCAGGTCATACAGCTAAAGTTTAGCAAAGTCATAAGGAACTGAAAACTATATCATAAAATAGTGTGGGGGCACCCTTAATAATAGGCGACAACATCAGCCCTATCTGAAATAAATAAAACGGAGACAATAAGAAGGATTTCAAAAGAATTTAATACTATACTCAATTCTAATTTATACAGTAACTAGAATGGAGAATCGTGTTCTTTTTCAGGAAAGCACTTCTGCCTATTGTTTGCATTATACAGAAGGATAAAAAGTATGCCTGCTAAACACTTTGTAACACTTGTAATTGATGCCTTTTCCTCTTGCAGGAGACATTTTTGCAATTCGGATGGGGGGGATGTGTTTTCACACATGTGTATCCATATTCATTTTTTATGATCCACTACACATAGCTCTAATGTAAGATATAAAAAACAGGAAAATATTCCTAACTTGATGACATAATGCAAATACCCTTGAACAGAAATACTAAACCTGAGAGAACAGAAAATGTTTGTGTTACAAACAGCATCACATTCAAATACAACAAGTATTTTATTTTAATGGAAATTGTGTTCCACCTAGATATCAAGTATTTTGAAAATTAACTCTAAGCCTAACATTCAAAACCTGGTTTTTTTTCATAAATAACATTGCACTTTTTACTCTGACATCTTAGAATTCATTCTTATAATTTATCTTTACATCCCAGTGAATCGTTTGATTTAAATGTTAGTCCAGGCTACAAATTATTGGTAAAGCCAGAACCTAGTGCCTTTCCATATTACAGCAATTGTTGTACACTTTAGTAATTCTTCTCAGCTTTGCCTTATAATTACATGTGGGAAAATATGAATAAAATATTGGAACTAAATAATATTCAGAGGAATTCACAAAGTGCATACTCACCCACAATGCTTCATGTGTGGTGGTTTATCCATCCTCACTGCCAGTTTAATCTTCAAGTCAGAGTCCTGACTATTTTTGGGGACTATCATTTTATGCAACTCAGGTAACTTTGAACTATTGGATGTTGGATACAATACAACCTGTAAGTCATAAAATAAGAACTTTTTTATTTTCAAAAATTTTATCAGAATCTATTCGGTGACTTGTAACCGAATGACAATTCATTGTCTTTTCCACTTTGAAAAAGGGGATGTTAGAGTCAAGATGTGAGTAATAAACCATTTTATTCCATTGCCTCACAACAGATGTGTTTTCAAAGGGGACTCATTTATTTTCTGACAAATGGGTGTTTTTATATTATTAGATAACATGTTTTCCTCTTCATTCCAAATTAATAGCTCAACAAGCACCAGCAGTACTGACAACTGAGAAATGCTCGTGTACAATTAAGCAGGCACCTAGACACTTACATCTCTCAATACTCCACAGGGAATGTGTCTACTGAAACAATGTGCTATAGTATTATACAACAGAGAACATTCTCCAGCAATGAAATTAATTGCTTGAGAGAACACAAGAGTAATACATTGTTTCTTACCATCATCATTATTCAATCAGCGGTAATAGTGAAAATCAATTACAGTACGATCACAGAAATTAGAGATGGGAGAGATTGATTAGGTCTAGCTCATTTTGCTAGAAGAGCAGTAGACTACAGATATTTCTCAAGCACTCTCTAATCCTCATTATCTATTCACAATACCATGTTGCTGTTGCTACCATAATGTCAAGTTATATAAAATTAGAAAAATATATTATTTCAAATCAAGCAGAAGTTTGATTCATGCTGTTAAAAGTCCTTTAGTACTATTTACAATTAAGCAGTTTTGACTACATAAGGAATCCTATATAGTACCTGAAGGTGTGATGAGATGCACAATCAGCTCTCAATTTAGTGAGTCTTTATTACATCCATTACTATGGTTATCTCACAGACTCTGGTACTTCACCGGATTGAGAAGCATAAAGGGAGTTGATGGGAGAGTTTCTTCTGTCAATTCTCTGCAGCGGAGATGCTGCAGTAACTTGGTCTAAGGTACGTCAACTCCAGCTTCGCTCTTCACATAGCTGGAGTTGCATACTTTAGTTCAACATTGCCCTCAGAGCAACCCTGACCTTAGTGATTTACTTTTTCAGAATCAGGATCATAAGTTCTGGTAACCAAAGAATAATAAATTGCAGGACTAGAAGGGAACTTGATAGGTCTTCTAGTCCAGTTCCTTGCATTCATAGCAGGACTAAGCATTATCTAGATGATCCCGAGAGGTGTTCATCTAACTAGTTCCTAAAAAACCTCCAATGATGGAGATTCCACAACCTCCCTTGGCCTTTATTCTTGTGCTTAATCACTCTGGAAGTTAGGGTATGTCTACACTACCCTCCTAGTTCGAACTAGGAGGGTAATGTAGGCATACCGCACTTGCAAATGAAGCCCGGGATTTGAATTTCCCGGGCTCCATTTGCATAAGCCGGGCGCCGCCATTTTTAAATCCCGGCTCGTTCGAACCCCGTGCCGCGCGGCTACACGCGACACGGACTAGGTAGTTCGGACTAGGAAGCCTAGTCCGAACTACCTAGTCTGTGTCACGTGTAGCCGCGCGGCACGGGGTTCGAACGAGCCGGGATTTTAAAATGGCGGCGCCCGGCTTATGCAAATGGAGCCCGGGAAATTCAAATCCCGGGCTTCATTTGCAAGTGCGGTATGCCTACATTACCCTCCTAGTTCGAACTAGGAGGGTAGTGTAGACATACCCTTAGGAAGTTTTCCCTAATGTCCAACCTAAACTGCCTTTGCTGCTACTTAAGCTCATTGCTTCTTGTCCTATCCTCAGAGTTTAACAACAACAATTTTTCCTCTTCCTTCTTATAACAAACTTTTATGTACTTGAGAGCTGTTATGTCCCCTCTCAGTTTTCTCCAGATTAAACAAACCCAATTTTTCCAATTTTCTCTCATAGGGCATGTTTTCTAGACCTTTCATCATTTTTGTTGTGCTTGCTGGATTTTGTCCAATTTGTCCACATCTTACATGATATATAGCACCCAGCTGAGGCTTAATCAGTGCAGAGCAGAGCAGAACAAAACAGGGCAGAACAATAATTTTTTCTATCTTGCTTACAACATTCTTGCTATCACATTGCAGAATGTTTGTTTTTCTGCAATAGTATTACACTATTGACTCATATTTAGCTTGTGATACACTATGACCCCCAAGATCTTTTTCCACACTCCTACTCCTTTGGCAGTCATTTCCTATGTTGTATGTGTGCAACTGATTGGGTATGTCTAAACTGCATCCCTCTAACAGAGGGATGCAGATCAGGCAGGTCAACACTGCAAATGAGGCAGGGATTTATATATCCCGCACCTAATTTGCATAAAAATGGGCACCACGTTTTGCCAATTCAGCACTTTTTCCAGCAAAAAGTGGCAGTCTAGAGGGGGATCTGTTGAGAAAGAAAGCCTTTTTCAACAGATTCCTTATGCCTTCTTCAACATACTTTTAAGTACAGAAGTTAAATGGACTGGTCTGTAATTCCCTGCATTGCCCTTATTCTGCTTTGGGAATTGGTACTGTATTTGTCCATTTTGAGTCCTCTGAAATCCCACGCATATTCCATGACTTCTTGCAGATATTTTTTCATGGCTGATATATATTTTTAGTCAGTGAGGCTATGTCTACATTGCGGAACTATTTTGGGATAACAGAAGTATCCCAAAATAGCTATTCAGCATCTTTTGAGCAAGCCATTATTTTGAAATATAACAGCTTCGCTATTCTGACGTCCCTGTAAACCTCATTCCACAAAGAGTAAAGGACATTTCAGAATAGCACTCTATTTCAAAATTAACTCAAAATAAGCTACTCAATTTGCATAGCTCAAATTGCGTAACTTATTTTGAGCTCCAGATGCACTGTAGATGCACCCTTACTTAAGTATTGTAGGATGCATTTCATCAGGCCATGTTGACCTGAAAACATCTTGACTAAGTAACTTTAAATTTGTTCTTTCCCTATTTTAGTTTCTGATCCTCCACCAAGGTCGCTGGCTTTCATTAAGTTAGATGTCCAATTGCTTTTTGGTAAGAACTGAAACAAAAAAGAGAGTCAATCTTCTGCTATTTCCACATTTTCTGTTTTTATTTTCCCCACCCTATCTTTGGTTTCCTCTTGCTTCTAATGTATATGTAGAATCTTTTCTTCTTAGCCATTATGCCATTGGCTAGTTTAATCTTGTTTTGCGTCTTGCCTTTCTAAATTTGTCCCCACATGCCGGTGATGTTTGTTTATATTCATCCTTTGCAATTTGACCCAGTTTCCACTTTTGTAGAGCTTGTTTTAGTTGCAGATCTCCTGATTAAGCTAGGGTTGGTATCATGCCATACTCCCTATCATTCTTACCCAGTGGGATAATTTGCTCCTGTGCACTTAATGTCTCTTTGAAAAACTGCCAAGTCTCTTGAATTGCTTTTCCCTTTAGACTTGCTTCCCATGGGATCTTTCCTACCAACTTCCTGAATTTCCTGAAGTCTGCCTTCTTTAAACCCAGGAGCTCCAGGGGGTAACCAAGTTAGTCTGTTACAGAAAAAAACAACAAATGGTCTGGTAGCATTTGGTCTGGTAGCAATCATGAGCTTTCGTGGGCACAGCCCACTTCTTCAGATGACTGGTCATCTGAAGAAGTGGGCTGTGCCCACGAAAGCTCATGATACCATCTACATGTTTTGTTAGTCTATAAAGTGCTACCAGACCATTTGTTGTTTTTTTCTTGAAGCCCAGTATCTTTATTGTGCTGTTTTCCCTCCTACCATTCCTTAGAGTCATGAACTCTGTTGTTTAATGAGCACTTTTACACAAGCTGCCTTTCACTTTCAAATTCTCAACTAGTTCCTCCCTATTTCTCAGCTGCTTCTGCGAATGAGAAAAAAACATGATACATGATCATGGTAATGTATATGAAATGTGTGTAGAAAACAACTGAAGGTAGGCACCTGTTCAGATATGTTAAATAGATTTAGTTACTTTAAAAGAGTTTATAGACTGACTACATATCTCAGTTTTAGTACTTAACAGATGCTTCTACTGTTCAAAAAAGAACTTTATTTTTCAGAATGGGGCCCCTCAGGAAGCAAAATGATTTTTATTTAACATAAATATCTCCTAAATACATATCCAAGCACAAAATGTTTTAATAGAACCCTAAGTTGCAATGCCTATATGTCTGAAATAATGTTAATTCAAAATAAAGCACACTGAATATTAAGCAAAGTGTCTGTGTGCATGCTTAAGGTTATGACATTCTAACCATTTAAAATCTCTTATTGCATTACAAACTTCAGTAAAGGCAATTCTTAATAGTTCCCTCTTTTCCATAAATTATGAATATAGAAGCCTTTGAATTCCACTGCATAAGAAATTATTTCTAGTTTGTTTGTTTTTAAGCAGACTATGTAAATAATATTATTAATCCTTCCTTACACTTAATAATGTCATATGTACCTAGACATTCATGCAGAACAGTAGATGATAGTCTGATTTCTTCTCTTTTACAGGCAGTAGTTACTACTGTCATGAAACAGATTAATAGACCTAATGAGTCTCAAGCAATATTTCTCTCTCCAAGGTTTTTATTTTTATGTTAATGTAAACACAAGTAGACAAGTGTGCCATTAATTCATAATTTTTGTACTTGTAAATTTCCTTCTGTATTTTAAAAAGGAAGATAGAATTTCTCTTGGGAAAAGAGATTGCACAGGCGTGGAGGCTCCCATAGAGGACCCAAAGGCAAGAGACTACAGTCAAGCCCAGTCAGTTGGTTGACTAGATGCAACACAATGGTATTTTCACAAACATCCATTTAGTTTCACAACAGCCCTGTGAGATAAGTGGTAAAGTTCTCCCCATTTTCCAGATGAGAAAGTGAGGCATAGAGAAATTTAGATGAAACATTTTTACTAACTTTGAGTGTTCAATTTGAGACCAAGACAACCTTTTCCCCCAGAGCTCGAAGAATTATAGAACTTTACACTATGCACAAAGCACAGCTCCCAGGGACTTCAGTTGCAGCTCAGTGTGCTCAGCCCTAGGGTCACCCATAAAATGAGAAGTGCAGAGTATGTGACCACCTCTGAAGGCTATAGTCTAATTGATTTGCCAAGAATCACACAAGCAATCTGTGCCAGAAGCAGGGATAGACTCCAGTTCTCCAGAGCAGAATTTAACTGCCTTAACCTTGAAAACATCTTCTCCTTTTCCTACAGTCTCTTGGCCCATTCAGCTACACACCTTCCAGCCTCTACAACAAATGAGGTAGGCTCCTCCAGACTGAAATCACCCTTTTCACATTACCCACATTCATCCCTCATACAAGTCCATCCTCTGAATGAAGCAGGAAATCCCATGGAAGCAGGGGTCCCCATGAAAAAATAGTATGTGATCATACTGTATGATGATAATAATATGTGATCATACACATGCACAAACGGGCCAAATTACATTTGCACAGATTATATTAATTCTGACATTTCCTAATATTTGAGTTCTTTACGTTGCAAATGTCATTATTTTAACACGGTTTATTTGTTTTAGAACCCTATAAAATTAAGTAAAGTGGAAAACCACAAAATTCATCATGTGGAATTATATTGATCTCTAGTTCCCAGTCTCGGTCTCCTTGGCCAGCCACTTGCAGCATTCCCACAAGCCCCTCTCTGAAACTTTGCTCCCAGATTTCTTTCCATGATTCCTCTCTCAATCTATTGCTCCCCACTACTCTCAGAACTTCAGTCAGTCTCGAAGATGGAATTGTAGCTGACCACCAGCAGCTCCTTTGGAATGTCTTAGAGGCTTGTTAGATTTACCCAACTGGGAGCATATTGTGCTGTGAGACAGGGAGGGGGCCTTTATATCCTACAGCCTGAAATAAGAGGAGGAAAGTTGGAGCTGCTAGAGATTGAGAGGGAGGGTATTTTCAAAAGTATGTGAGACGCTCTATATATAATGTCCTTTGTTCCCCTCAAGTATATCCTTTTGGACGTTTTCACCATGCAACAGAATAATTCACTCTACAGAGCACTTATTCTTTTATGTTTTACAAATTTAATGACTGACAAAGGAAAGCATTTCAGACAAAGCAGAGTGTGGGCAAGTTTTACTGTACTGTATTTTTGCCCATTGTTACATGGCATCTGTGACTGTCAAATTGAGTGAATTACACATGTCACCAGGTCAAACGATAGCCTGCACAAAGGCACAAGAAGTTTCACTGCCAGCAAACTGTATTATTCTGATACCCCTTGCTACTAATTTCTTTCCTCAGTACCTGAACATAGGAGTAGTTTTAATTCTTACAAACCTTGGGCAGGAATTAGTGTGGGGATCCACTAAAGGAGCATATTCTGAGGGTGATTTTGGCTGCCTCCCTTTAATCAGATACTCTTGCCCACTTTGTTATGGAACAATGCCCCCTTTTAACTTTCTTCTCCCTCACAAAATGGCATGGGAGAGTTTGGGATGATGTTGAGCTGCTTCAGCCTCACCAAATCTACATGAGTGAACTTCAGAAGGCTGGAAGTTGCAAACAACTAATGCCCTTGAGTGACTGAAAAACAGATTCCTGGGCTTAATTTTCTCCTCTGAGGAATCAATGGAGGCCTCACAGTTGAAGTTGTAAATCACTTGTGATTGAGCACTGGGTAGTGTCAGAATTCCTTGTCCAAGTCACTCCCTAGGCTCCAAGAAGGGACCCAGCTCTCACTCAGGCTGTTACTCTGTGATATCAGGGTTGTTTCCCACTCTGGCTCTAGTCCTAAGAGGTTCAGCCCCAGATAGTCTGTCAAGTGAACAATACAGAAAGGGGAAGAACACAATGAATTATCCCACAACTCAGTTATGGCTCTCTTCCTTCATAGGGCACTTGTCAAGCCATGGCCCTAAACTACACTCACAAGTAAAACAAATAGGAACAGTTCCCTTCAATGAGAGTCAGCATTAGGCCCTCTCTTTCTTCAGGAAGGGGTTGCCATGACATGGCCATCTAAGGAGCTCCTGCTTCAACCAGTCCTCTCTCCAGGAGCTGAGCTCTGATTTGTTGTCTCCCTGGTATGCCCTGAAATGAACTGGGTTTTTCATTTTAAATTCCTCTCTCCAGTTCCAACATCTTTGGTAGGTATGAAGAGTCAAGGCCACTTAAGTCTGCATTAGCTCGTTAACCCTGTATAGCCCAGTATGAGGTTTGTACACCTTGCCACTGGCAAAAATTCTAAGGGAAAGCTCTCAGGCAATGCAAAGGATAAATTATGGGGGGAAGGGGAAAGAGAGGGAAGCTTCAAGTGATGAAAGAAAAAGGCACTGCTCACAGGGACTTCCTTTAAACACCAGACCTACAGGAACCTGGTCACCAAGGCAGTTTGTGGGAATTCCATGTAATCTGTGTTAACTACCTTGCTGAGTGATTTAGATTTACCAGCTCTCATAACACTAGGATATAAACTGCACACAAAAAGGTCTAGGCCAGGGAAAATGACAAACAGCAAAGAGTTAAAGTTTCTGAGTAACTGACCCCTGCCATAGGCTATTCAAAGGATGCTCCTTTAAGTCTCAGGCCTCCTCTGCCAGCACCTTTCATTGGCCATGGAGCTATGTCCTCTTTCCCTCCTGACTGGGGTTTAGTGTGCAACCCCCATCTTGCAGAGTACTATGAATATTGTAGCAATTCTGACCTAGCTTAGCACCTGATATTTCACTCTTTTTTTCCCTTTAGAAGCATCGTGAGTGGTTACCAGTAACTGGACAGCTATGAATAAGCAAAGAACATAGATTTAAGGACAAAATCCTCTCAGAGAAAACCTATAAAAACAACAGGTGCTACTATAATACAAACAAGAAGAGGTTTAAATGCATTTAAACTTACCAGAGGACCATCAGTCCTATGGAGACTATTGCAGGTTCAAGTTCTTCCAACCCTTTAGCAGGGTTTGGATCTTTGGTAAAACATTGATGTCAGTTTGTTGGGTAAAAATAAGAGACCTCTGAGTCAGTTTACACTTAGCTTTTCTACTCCCAAAAACCTGTGTTTCAAGGCCTCCTGAAACGGGTAAAACTAATCAATGCTCCTTTCCCCAGGTGGGCGAAGCATCAAGGCAGGGTGGCTGCATAACCAGTATGGGAATTTTGCACTAATCACTGATCCAGTGATTCCATATTCCCTATGAAATCCAGTCGGTGAGCCAGGAAACCCAAATACATATTGATACAAAGATCTGTGACTATTCTACAATCCTATGTTCTCTGGTCCATCCCACTACAAGAGCCTCTGAAGTGTCCATGTTTTCAAGATCTGGTTCAAGCATACTGATAACATTCATGCAGTTGAACCAAGCACCCAAAGTATCTGTCACAAAAGCACCTGCTAAGAAGACCCTAAAATAATTACATAGGTGTTGAGAGGTGGGAGTCTGGCAGCACACAGGGCCAGCTGTAGCAATGGGAGCCTTTGAATGCTGCCACCTGAGCCTCATACAACGGCTGAAATGGCTAAAGAGCTACCATTCATCAAGGGGTATTCGAGCCTCTCTTCATCTGCTCTCCAGATTAGTCTGACAGAGAGAGACCATGTTGGAATGGAAGACCAATTTCTGAAGGAGACTTAGAGCAGATAACTTCTGCTTCTGAGCACAAGGGGGGAAAAAAACCACTGTGGGTCTTCATCTGTAGTGAGTGCTAAGGGTGGGACCTACACTCCAAGATTAGAAAACAGACAAAACAGACGGGGGGGGGGGGGGGGAGGAGGAGGGATAGGAAGGAAAAAACAAGTATTTTAACACCTGACAGAGAAGCACATTCCCACAACAGAGAACCATACATTAGCATATTCAAAGTGTGGAATCTATTTTAAAATTTACTTTGTTTCTTGGAGGGTGTTAGTTTACATTCTGTGATACATTCAATGTGCCTGCTGCAGTCAACATTCAGATACTAGAAAATTATCCAAGTGTGGGTACCTGTCTAGCAAGATATCTTGAAAGCAAATACAAAACAGCAGCATCAATGAAAAGCATTACTATAAAAGTTAATAATAACTGGCTGCATTTGCATAGGAGAAGCAGCCTAAAAGAGGATAGTTCTTTGCTCTTAATTGGATAATCAGTGTAAGAAGACTAAATTATCTTTATATTAAAAAAAAATCTGTAATCAAACACCACCTGCTGCTACCACATTGTATTCATGTGTGTGTGAAGCAAGCACAATGGCTGTCACTTTCAATTATTATGTTTGAATATCTTCATAGACGAAGCACCGAACAGAAAAAAGTGGTACAGGATCTCTGGTAGGAAGGAGAGAAAATTAGTATGCTCATCATAGGGTCAGATTTCCAAAAGCACACAAAAGTACACACTCACTAAGCTATTGCACACACAAACTCCAGAATTTAGATCGGGGTGGGCAATAATTTTTCATCGTGGGGGAGGGAGGGCACTCCAAGATTTTGGCAAGTGGCCAAGGGCCACACTTCTATGGAGGTGGTGAGGGGTCTGGGATGGAAGTTGGGTGCAGAAGGGAGCTTGGGGTGAATAGGGTGCACAAGAGGGTGTGGGGTCTGAGAGGAAGTTTGTGTGAAGGAGGGGGCTGTGATTTGGGGCAAGGGTCCAGGAGGGAGTAAGGGTGCAGGAGAGGATTCTGGACAAGGGGAGGGACTCTAAAGGGAGTGCAGAGTGTGGGAGGGAGTTGTGACCTGGAAGAAGGGGGTGCAGAGGGTTTGGGTGGTGACGTGGGGCAAGGGAATGGGGTGCATGGTTAGGAAGAGTACAAGGGTGCAGGAGAGGATTCTGGCCTGGGGAAGGAGCTCTAGGAGGAGTTGCAGGGTCTGGGAGGGAGTTGTGACCTGAAAGAATGGGGAATAAGAGTACAGAGGGTTTGAGTGGTGGCTTGGGGCAGGTTGTTGGGAGGAAAGAGGTGGTGGAGTGCAAGAGGCAGGCTCTGTCTGGGAGACGCTTACCTAAGTGGCTCCCAGGGAGCAGCCTGCAGAAACCTGAGGCAGACTGCCTGCTGCAGTCCAAGGCTGCTGGCTGCTCCACATGTCTCCGCTCCGAGCATAGGGAGGGGAAAGGAACTTTACCCTTCACATGCTATCCCTGACCCCAACAAAATTTCTCAGCTCCTATTGGATGAAAACTAGCCAATAGGAGCTGAGAGATCTTGCTGTGAGCAGAGGCATCATGCAAAGCCTTTCTCCTTTGCCCCAGCAATCCAGAGTGGAGAGCATCTGGCTGTTTGAAGTGTGAGCTGCTCTCTGCCTAAGGGTTCCTGCAAGGTAGCCAGGGGCTGGATCAGGTGGCTTGGTGGTTCAGATTTGGCCTGCTGGTAGCTTCTTGTCCATTCCTGATTTAGATCAATCCAGTTTTGTGTACATACGTACTGAGATACTTGGTCAAACTGGAGCCAGAAGCATGCAAAAGAATGTATATATTTTGGGAGTCCTAAACTATTACTTAATCAGGGTGGTCCAACCTATTCACTGCCATGGATTGAATGGTAGTTGGCCCACTCTAATCTAATCTTCTCAAATTCTGTATTTTCCTCACATGAAATATACAGCATTAAGAAACGTAAACAAAACCTTTAAATGCTCTCCTCTACTGTGCGTGTGTAACATACTGCTGGGGACATTCAGAGCCTCAGCAAGAGTGAGCTTAGCTGGAGATAAAACTGGGCTAGCTCCCTGCCACACCAGCCTTTCTTCCTCACCAGCAAAGTCTTCAAGAGTCTCCCAGCCCAAACTATATCCAGCAGGTAACTAACAGCCAACTCCATCTCCCAAGCTCCTCAAATATTTTTTTTGCAATGCATAACATATATCATAGCACAGTTACAGAAGACACTCAGTTTGCTACTTTTTTAGAGAGTTATCACAATACAGTAAACTTCCGATAATCCGGCACCTTTAGGACCCAGGGGCTGCCGGATTATCAGATATGATGGACTATCAGAAGGGGGGGCTATGAGAGGTCTGGGGTGGGGTGGGGGGATGCCACCCCAGGCCCCCCATAACCCCTCCTTCCAATAGTCCGGCTCTGCCCCAGGCGTCCTCAGGTCAGTTTCAGCTGAGACACGAACCCGGCGCTGTGAGACCAACCCGGCAGCACCCCAGCTGCTCTCGGGGATGCCTGGGAAGAGCAGCTGGGATGCTGCCAAGCTGGTCCCGCAGCGCCGAGGGGCGACGCTACGGGACCAACCCGGCAGAACCCCAGCTGCTCTGCCTCCGGCTTCCCCAATTCAGCTGCTGGTCAGTTTCAGCAGCAGCTGAATCGGGGAAGCCTGGCGCAGAGCAGCTCCAATTGTCCAGCTGCCCAGAGCACTTCCGGGTTCCCGATGGTGCTGGACTATCACGAGTGCCAGAGCATTGGATGTCGGACCAATGGAGTTTTACTGTACATCTTATTAGCTTGACGGGGGTTAAACTCTTCCTTCAGACAGAACAGTGAGTAAGTTTATAGCAAAAATAAACCAAGTTTATTAACAGAAGGATATAGGTGAAGTGATAGCAAGAAAAAGAAATAAAGGCAGAAATGATTACAAGCAAATAAAAATAGTAACAGATATCAAACAGACTACAACTTAATGCAGCAAAATACAGTTTTTGTTCCAATCTAGATAATTTTTCTAACCCAGTCTCTTTTCAGCTTTTCCTGGACATCCTGGCCATGATCTATCACAGGAGATGGTCTGCTTTGTTCCTTTGTCTCCTAAGCTGATGGATAAAGATGGAATCTCTTGTTGTTCCTCGTATCCCCAAGGGGAAGTCTCTGTGTTATAAGTCAGGAAGGCCTCCTCGGAGTTCAGTCTCCTGTGTCTCTCTAGGGTGCAAGACCAGTGTTAATTCACTGTCTCTAGAGTTCAGAATTATGATAACTCTAATGCTTTCACACTTGATGGCTTTGTTAACTGCTAATACGTACACTGAAGTAATCCTGTATTCCAAGACAGACTTAATTATCACCTATACCTAAGCTAGGATGTCTTGTCTTAAAAGTGTTCTAGTAACGAGAATTGGTAACTTCATATATAATGTTAATGCCTGAATTTTACAATACCACCAATAGCCAGTGTGTTATGTTCAATGCCTCATGTGGCACATTCTGTACCGATATTGTTACTGTATTGCATAGGGTGTGAATACAGGGATGCCTATGGTCACAGTTCTCTAACACTTTTTAAAATTAAATAACCGAGTGTATGCTTAGGTCTATATAAAGACAAGCACACACTTTTGCTCCCTTGCATTTCTGTAGTGTCTAGAAGTCCTAGTCACGGGGTCCTGCTCTACTACTTCTTTTACACTGAGTCAGTATATCTCATGATGACCCTCCAGTCTCTTCCAGAAGAACAGTGAAAAGGGGGTTGTTTTTTATAAAAAATGTTCTGAGCCACCAGCAGAAAGCAAAGAGAGCATCCCTATGTCAACAAACTGTCCTTGTGTTCATTTATGGATTCTCTAAAAAGAATATAAGATGTCAGAAGAGTGCCAGGGTAAAAGATTCCTCCAACCATAGGCATATCCTAAATGCCTCAGAAGCTGAAGACACTAGGTATGCAGAATATATGACTATTTACACAATGGCATACATGTGTGCAGTATTTTACAAAAGACATAAAGATGAACTCTTCCCCTGCAGAATTTATAGTTTAAGACCCCAATCCTGCAATTGGCTGTAAATGGAGAGATCCCTGTGTCTGTATGCAATCTGTTCAGGATAAAGCATCACATTAAAACATGATTAAGAACAAGAGGTGACTCTGCTGCTCAGTAATAGCATTTCCTACTCCTGGTAGAATTCTATACCAAAAATAAAAAGATTCTGCAACAAAAAATTAAATATTCTGTGAACATTAGACTGTGACAAGAACTTATTTACATTTTAATATTTTAATTCAACATACCAACAGATGTTTTGCCTCACTGAGAAGTGAGCAAGAAGCACTGAACTGGGTCTTAAAAAGTTGGTCTTCCTGAAACCGTATCACATTATACAACAGGAAGCAAGTGACAGATATAAAAGCTGTTGTACTTGACCAAACAATTGGAAGCACATTACTTTTGTTTAATTCTTGGCTTGCACATGGCTTATATTGCAAAATGGCTTAAAACAAACATACAATTTTAATCCCATGTTTTTTTCAAATGGAATATTATCACAGAACTCCTTCAACAAATGGCTCTCTTCTTTTGCTGTAGCACACAATTATTCACAGGTAATTTTACTTCAGCACTATCTGAAAGAGATGCATGTTCAGCGCAATAGCAAGGAAAATATATTTTTAATAGGCCTAGCAGTATCCTTTTTCTAACAGGGAGTTGCCACAATATCAGAAAAGATATACTGGAATTAGAAAAGGTATACAAAAGGGAAACAAAATGATTAGTGTGGAGAAAATTAATGAAATGTAATTTACTCCTCATAACGCAAGAATTAAGGGACCTCCAATGAAATTAATAGACAACAGGTTTAAAACAAATAAAAGGAAGGGTTTATTTTCATACAATACACAGTCAACTGGTGGGGCTTTTTGGGACAGGATGTTGTGAAGTTCAAGTCTATAGGTTGTACCTCCCTTAACCAGGACTCTATGGTCCAGGAACATCCGTGGTCCGGAAGGACAATGGATGTTCCTGAACCACAGAACCCAGGTATAGGGAGGTCTGGCATGGGGGAGGAGTGGTAGGCGTGGGGTGGGAGGGAGTGGAGAAGCCGGTTCCAGGGTGTAGGGTGTGGAAGGGCAAGCGGCACAGTAGGCAGTTCTGGTCCCTGCGACCACGAAACTCTGGCCCTGACCATGGAGCTTGAGGGCTGGCAGTGGCTGCTGAGGAGCTGCAGCCATGGGTGTGGAGCTCTGAATGGCAGCGGTAGATGCAGCGTTCTGGATCCAGCTGTGGAACTCAGGATGGCAGCATCAGCCATGGAGCTCTATCCACAGCCATGGAGCTTGTTAAGGGTAAAAATCCAAGGTTTGTAATGTTTAAAGGCATTATAGGGCATTCAATTTGAAAACAAAATGGAAGATCAGTCCCATGACACTGGGTCTGACAGGCAAAGGTTTTCCCACTTTTTTACAGCACAGAGGCAAACAAGTTCCAGTTAAAACCGAATTACCTCAGAAGATCCTATGGGATTTCCCTGTAGGGTCAGACTCTACAGGGTCTCCCTCGCAGGGGTTTCCTGCCTTAGACTGCATAAAAGGCTGGCAACCAAACAGCTTGGGGCTGCCCATGCTAGTGGCAGGTTGTGCAGGGTTTTCCTTTCAGGTCATCTAGACTCCTGACCAGACAGCCGTAGCAGTACTGAAGACTCCACAAATACCACCAGATAGCCAGCAACCTTGCCAGTTACCTTCCAGCGGAAGCAGGGAAGACTATGAGGGTTCTCCTCAGTGCTCCTCTCTCAAGGCTCTCCAAAAGCCACGAGATATGAGGTCCTGAGCAACCATCTTGGAAACTTTCAAGAAGGTTGCTATAAACTCTTTGTAATACTTACCTTATTATTTAGACTCAGCCAAAGGCTTATTTTGTTCAGTGGGTTCTGGAGACTGACTACTGTACAGGTTAAATTGTTCTTTTGTTTCTGAACTACTTTTGGTTACCCATTGAATTCCCTATTTTTGTAAATTTTCCCTAAATACATTTTCCATTTGTTCAGTTTACATACAATGAATTATCCTCTGATTAATTAAGGGACGAGGGAGGCACACCATCAGATGACAGATGCTGGCTGTCACAGAACCAGAAAGAGGGTCTAAGTTTTGTTAGGGGACCCCCTGTAGCTTTCTCTTTCTAAAATAATTTAGCCACCTAACAGGTAGGTAGCAGCAGGGTTAGACTGGAGCCCTAACCAGAGGAAGCAGGACATCATGGGCCATGTTGAGGGGGACTTCTCCGGTCTGGAAAATCCCCTCATTCAGGACATATCGGGACAGGTCCCGAGGGTGCTGGATGGGGGAGGTCCAATCTATAGAAAAGTTCTAAGCATGTACTATGGCTATGGGTATACAAAGAAATGACTACTCTGCAGAAGTACAAACACATTTTCAAAGTGGTGTGAAGGATTTATTCCCAATGGCCTTTATAGGAGGCAACTATCTAAATCCAGGTTCCAAAATTTTAAAATGTATCCTACAGTGTAACAGAGTCCACCATAAAGTGCTTCTGTAGGGTGAAAAAGCAAAAATAGGATTTGTTATTCAGTGAAAAATAATAATTCACTAGGCAATTTGTAACTAATTTAATTAGACTTTGAGATTCAGAGCAACAGGAATGACTTTTGATTTCAGCAAGATTTATTTTTTCTAAAACGATCACATACACTGACACCACCCAGTAGTATAATACAAATTATATGAATCTTTGTAAGAACTCCTAATTGCTCTTTCAAGCCCAACTCATCACCCATTCATCTCAATCAGATGTTCTTCACTAAATGACAACCCACTATGGAAATGGATACAGCCTGAAACAGCAGCTCTGAGATGTATGAACTGCTCCATTGTATTCAGTGTGGTGTTCTCATCTCTTCTTGCTCAGGCATTTATCAAACTAGTTCACATGCAGCCTTTTATAATATCAGGGTATCAGACATTTTGGTTTCAGTGCAAAGCTTCCAAAAGGAGCCCCAACAGAATGAAAGCCGTGGTTGTAGCTCTAGATGAGTTCCATGGATGTCCTCTTGTACCGGCAGGGTAGAGAGGGTGGGCCAAAACCAAACCTCTGAAGTATTCCATATTTGGTCCAAGCTGTTCCAAGCTCTAAGTCTCACATTGCTGTTCCACGGTCCTGCCACTGTCTACTCTGCTAACAGCCGGTCTCTCCCACCAATCAAACACTCGGTGTGGCAGAGTGATAACCAAAAAAATCATATTGCCTGGTCAATCATAAAGCTCCTAACTTAGCCTCCTCTGCCAATTACAGCACGACAGAAAAAGTGCTGCATTCTTTACTCAGCAACACTGAATGCATGCCAATCACCGCATCACCTCAATGGAAAAAATCATGCACACAGGTGCCATGCTGCCTTCATTTCTACCTTGGCTAGCAACATCGCACTAAGTGGCTACGGCCCAGTAAAATTAGGATAGATTTAACCAATGCGAAAGGAAAGTAAGACGACTGACAGTCCCATATAAACTTCTTGGGGAGGCTAGGGCTGATTGTGTTTTGATGCCTTATTCTGACTCTTAGGTCACAGACAGTCTCAGAGAGCTGCAACGAATGAGCCAGGGGGCATCTAAGGCCCAGGCACAGGAATTAGCCTTCTCCCCTAAGCCTTCTATATGGGGTTCCACAAAGAGAACATCAATTTTCTGAATAAGCTAACTCACCCCCTTCCACAATGCAGGTGCAATAGCCTGCCCCTAGGAGTTCAGGGGCAATTGCCATCTAATTACAGTAAAACTCCAATAGTCCGGCATCCAATAGTCCGGCACTCCTGATAGTCCGGCATCAAAATGGCAAGAGCCTAGTGAGTGAGCTTCGGCAAAAAATGAGTCACGAGGTAACAGCGGAAGCAGCTGATCTGAGCAAAAAGGGTAAAAAAGGCTTAAAAAAACCTAAAACATTACAGTATACTGTATACAGTATGTACAATAAAAAGAGTTAAGAACACTTTATATACAGTATATAATGTATACAGTATATATATATATAACCAGCTTATAGTACCTCCTGATAGTCTGGCATATCTGATAATCCGGCACCACCTAGGTCCCATAGGTTCCGGATTATCGGAAGTCTACTGTATTTTAACTTGCTCAAGGCCTTCTAGATTATTCTTCCTCTCCCATGGGCTCTTAGCTCAGAGCTCTCATAGGACAGAAGTGAAAGAAAAGATGGTCCAAGTCATTTCTAGCATAACAATGTTCTCTGACATTTCAAAACATCCAAGAGCTTCCAGGGAATATTTACCTGAAAGAGAACACTCACCACTGGCTGGTGCCAACTGACTCAGGCTTGGGCTACAGGGCTCCAAAACTGAAGTGCACAAGTTTGGGTTAGGGTTGCAGCTCAGGCTTTGGAACCCTATGAACCCAGGTTCCATCCCAAGCCCAAATGTCTATGCTACAATTTTACAGCCCTGCAGCTGGAGCCTGAGTCATCTGAGATGGGCCAGCATAGATGTTTTATTTAACGGTGAACATACCTCCAGGGGGCTAAGAAGTCCCTGGGCCACTGCTGAAAGTTGCCCCCTACTGAAACCTGAAATGGTGTTCCTTCATGGAATTTGAGCAGGAGAGGGGAGTTCACTCATCAAATTGGGAGGCCTCAAAAAACAAGGAACATGCACAACATGTTTTCTGGAAACCCAGTGGCAGGGCTCAAAATCCCAGGGCAATTTGTGCCACTCCCTCCCTCCATCCTTCCGCTGGCAGGCCTGGGTTCAATGAATGCATATCAATTTGATGGCGCAAAGAAAGATGTGACAACAGATTGTCTGAAAGCCCCCTTGCTCCAAGAGAGCCCTAGTCTTCTGTAAGGCACACAGCACATTTCATTCGTTTACGTGCATCCTTTTGGCAAACGCCCACCTGGAACTACAAACTTTACTTTTAATAACTTTTGTTGTACTAAAGAGGCTGTCAGGTGCCATGCCCTCACTAACAAATTCTGAGCAACTGAGATTAGTGTGGGGAGGATCAATGGTTGGGGGGAAAAAAAGTTAAAAGAATAGGAGGATGGTGTAAAATGCTGAGATTTTTTGGGGGAAGGGTAGCTCTGTGTCTTGGAAGCCATTAGCTCGAATGACCCCAAATTTGGAGCACTAACACTATGCAGAACCCCATGAAACACAGCAAATTTCAAGACGGTCTGAGTCAGAATACAAATTTGGAGCATTTTGAATCTCCTACCTTTAGCCAGACTTAACCATAGAGGACCAAGTGGTCTGCTATAAGCAGCACTGGATAGCTTTGTTTGCACAACGTGCCTTGTCAATATTCTAATTTTGTAAATGCAGCAACACTCACCCTTCCTAATTCTTTATCTTCGAGAGCTAGGACCCCAGTGCTTTCTGTAAAGAGTTTCACTTTCACAACAGGCCGAGGGTGAGTAGTGGTGAAGTCTCCTTGAGTTCCCCACCTGTAATAAATAAATAAAGTAACAGAATTTATTATTTGTTTAAGCTTTAAGATAATAACATGGTAATACTTTGTAGAAACATGTAACTTTGTTCCTTGGCCTAATTTTTAAACAGTAGAACTTCATATTTAGGCAAACAATTTTGTACAGCTGCAGCTGTACTTGGCCACAGACTAGACATCTGTATCTGAAAATTGGGTGACTTGTGATAAAACTTCATTTTCATATATGATTTTGTAATTAAAAATCACATATTTGACAGATGGCATAGTCAAAGCATTGCAATAATACTCTTTTGGGAGAATGCAGTATCAAGCTTGTGAATAGATTTATGTATAACAAAGCAGAATATCACATTTATTCTTCTATTGAAATACACTAAAATTATTAGGTTTAATCAAATCTCTTGGGTGTGTAACTAGGCTCTGAAACTCTTTGCTTTTTTAAAGTTGGGCATGTGTCTGAGTGGGATGTGTCTGCTGGGAGTGCTGAGTCCCAATCCCTCTACCATTCTGGAGACAGGGCAGTGCTATTTCAGTTTTACATACTAGGGATATCCTCTATTCGGATATATCAGAGGGGTAGCCATTGTTAGTCTGGAGCTGCAAAAGCGACAAGGAGTCCTGTGGCACCTTATAGACTAACATGTATGGGAGCATAAGCTCTCATGGGCAAATACCCACTTCGTCAGATGCATGTCATCCTTGTCTCTAATAGTCTGGGTCATTGTGGTGTGTTTTATGGCTCTAGAGTGGGGTGGAGAACCTTTTTTGGGTCAGGGGCCACTGACCCACAGAAAAATCAGTCGGGGGGCTGCACACAAGTGTGAAGTGGGAGAAAAAACCCTCTTTGTGGCCCCTGACTGAGAAGGAGAAAGACACTCTCCACATTCCCCTCACACATCAGAGGCTGAGGGGCAGCTGAGTAGATATCATGTGCTTCAGCCCCAGTACTGGGGCTGGAGCACCAGCATAGGCTCCCCAATGCTGGGGGAGAGGGGTGTCCTGAACCTTGGCAGCCAGATCCAGGCAAGATGAAGGCCGCATCCAGCCCCCAGGCCTGAGGTTCCCCATCCCTGCTTTAGAAGGAAAGCTCTGGAGGCGCAGGGAGCATTTATCCCCCATAGAGACCTGGTCTACATTAGGGAGTTATTTCAAAACTCCCCTTATTTCAAAACAACAAGCAAAGCATCCACACTACCAAGCCTGATATTTTGAAATAACAGGCTGGTTATTTCAAAAAAATACCTCCTGCTTTCCACAAGGAATAATGCTAATTTTGAAATAGTTATTTCAAAATAGCAGTAGCATGGACACTGAGCTGCTGCTATTTTGAAATAACTACTCCCCGGAGTAATTCAAACTACTTACTCCCCAGTGTTTCCTGGGTGCTAAGTAGAGGTAGCGCGCCCACATTATTGGAGCCTGCCTTGGTCTAATTTTGAGGCTTTCCTGTAGAGTGGACATGCTATTTTAAAATTATTATTTTATAAGTTATTATAATAAAATAAGTTATTTTGAAATAATTTCCTAGTGTAGACATGCCCAGAGCCTGGGGAACTTACACTAAACCATCAGCTAACTCCTCTAACCCAGGATTCTGTCTCTGTGAAAGAGAAAGAGAATGGGGCAGCTGCTAGGGTCTGGCTAGACTACAAGCGCATTTTGCGTACCTTTTTCTGATTCTTTTATCAGAGGAGGTTTTTCTGATATTTGGCCCATCTAGACTGGGCCAAATGTCAGAAAACCCCCTCTTTCAGAAGCCACCTTCTTCCTTGTAGAACAAGAAATACAGGGGCTTCTGAAAGAGCACATTTACTCTTCCGCAAAAAGAAGCGGAAGAGCAAACGCGTTCCCTGGACATGGCGGAGTTTTTTTGGGATCCGCTAGTATCCCAAACTGCCCCCCCCTCCGGCAGTCTAGCTGTACCCTTAGTGAGTTGAAGTTTTTTGAATACACAGGCTTTTGGGGAGAATATAGAGTGAGCACTTGAGAAGAGGTCCAGGAAAATCTTTGTACCACTTTGTATAAACACTACAGGTTTCTATTTCACCATCAACTGAGGGAATGTTTACACTGCAATATAGGGACAGGAACAGACTCAGGCTCAAACCCATTTTCTCTCCACCGACAATTCTATCTGATTCAGGTGCAGAGCCACAATGGTAGAGGGTTCAAAACCCAGACCTGATGGGGGTTTAAGCAGAATTCCATCATTTTGCAGTGTGCATATGGCTTGGGCCCAGAACCTCCAGATTCAGCTCCTGAGAATCTGCCAATTCTTTCCCACAATCCCATGAGACAGTTTCCTGTATCCTTTCTATCCCAAGACTAACCAATCATCTCCAAGGAAGCTAAAGGAATTTTCTGATTCAAATACAGCTGCTTGGCTTTTAACCCTTCCATTTGTTCTGACCGCTGAGCTGAAAACACAGTGACCCTCCTTCTGCATTTGCAATGACCAATGACATGAAGAAGTCTTTCACACGTGTGCCATTAACTGGCCCAGGACAATAGGCAGATTCTGGTAGATCTGTGGTGTGAGGTGAGTAAAGAGTTTGATTGGGTCCCAGACTGAGGTGTCATTAGAGGAGGTTTTCGAACACACTGATGAACTAAACAGTAATAAATCATCAGGAAACGGCAGAACTGCTAACTCTGGTGCGTAACTTGTCATGTAAATCAGCTTCTGTACCAGATGACTGAAGAATAGCTCATCTAATACCAATTTTTAAAAAAGGCTCCAGAAGTAATTCTGGCAATTACAGGCTGAAAAGCCTAACTTCAGTACCTTGCAAACTGTTTGAAACTATACTAAAGAAAAATTATAAGACACATAGATGAACATGAATTATTGGGGAAGAGTCAACATGGTTTTTGTAAAGGGAAACTGCTCCAGTCTATTCAAATTCTCTTAGGGGGTCAACAAGCATGTGGACCAGGGTGATCCAATGTACTGATCACGTAAACAGGGCCAAAGAACAAGTAGAACTAGATCAGAACCAGATCGATAACTAGCAGCTAAGCCCTACAGACAGATACCTGTGTGGCGTATTTTGTACCTTGGGAACCCAGTGTCGGACCTTAGACTTACTCTGGCCGGTTACAGCCATTATGGAGTCCTCCGTTGGGAACACACATGATCCCACCCATAGGCCGAGTGTTGAGCCCCACATGAACACAAACTGCACCACAGGCTGCAAACAAACAGGCTGCAGGCTGCATGTTGAGTAGCCCCGCTGTAAAGAGTTCAACTATTTCTTGAAGAAACTCATTCACTGAAATTTTACACATGAATATGCTGCAAATTATCCCTGTTTCCTACAAATTACCAGAAACGTTCTTATGTAAAACAAGTTATCAAATATTCCCTTAAGAAAATCAGGAGAATCTTTACTATATTTTAGATTGTTTAAAGATTTGAGATCATGTTAATTTTACAAGAATATATACAGAATGATTCAGCATCATTAGACAAACATTGTGATGTGAAGTTATCTTTTTGCTAGTACCAATATCAATATTTGAGATACTGAGTGATATTTACAGGAAGAACCAGGAGCCGTGCAAACAAAATGCTGCAATCTATTACTGTAGAATGAAACAATTACTACATGTCAACCACTGCAAGTTTAATGCACATGCAGCTCTGAAATAGTAGTAGCAACGAAGAAAAAGCTATTGGGTTGCCCTCTTCAAGCCTTAAGAATACATCAACCTTGTTTGCAAGCAATGTATACAAATAAGTAAAAATAAGGAAAATAAATTTAGAGCAAATGTATACATTTCTTTTTAAAAAAACGGAATTGGAAGATTGACCATAAAGTACACCCCTTCCCTTGATGACCTTTCGGGTTGGGAGGCTTTATTGGGTCAAGCAAGGAAAGAAAATCCTTTGTTCCTTTGATTGGCCACTTGTTCCTCCCCAGGTCTTTTCTTCCTCTTCAAAGGGTAAATCTAGACTACAGGGTTTTGTCGACAGAAGTTTTGTCGACAGATACTGTCGACAAATCTTCTGTCGACAAAGAGCGTCTACACTACATTCAGTTCTGTCGACAAAGCAAGCTGCTTTGTCGACATGGCAGTATAGACGCAAGGACAGTTTACATGCAATAACGCTTTCTGTCGACAGAAGGTGTTATGCCTCGTGAAATGAGGTTTTCCAGTGTCAACAAAACTGCTGAGTTCTGTCGACGTTATGTCGACAGAACTCAGCGGTAGTGTGGACGCAGGTATAGTTTTGTCGACAAAAGTCCACTTTTGTCGACAAAACCCTGTAGTCTAGACACACCCAAAGACATTTAGCAAGAGTACGTATGACCCTTCCCTGGACAGAAGGGTACAGTCTATTGCCTGCTGCAAGGTGAAAGTTTAGAAGATCTTCCCCCTGCCACCTGGAAGCCAAGTCTTTCCCCAAATCTCTTGTGGGATAACAGTAAAACCTGGTATTGGGGCTCTTGCTGTGAGCACCTTGTTAAGTCACCTTTCAGGAGATAGGAAGCGACCTTCCCCTCATTGCCAGTGTGACGGGGAAGAAACTCCCCGCACTGACAGCCCCTCCCCCGGAGAGGCGCCGAGCGGCGCGGCGGAGCGGAGCCCAGGGGAAAGCTCACGGGGAGGGGAGCGAGGGCGCGCAGCCGCAGGCGTGCCGGGCAAGACAGGCGGCAGGACCCAGGAGGAGGAGGAGAGGAGACGCCAGGGTGAGCGGCACGCCCCGTGCGTGCCGGCTCAAAAGGGGGAGTGGCCGGAAGGACAGGGGGCGGCCGGCGTTCACCTTCTCTTGGCAGGCAGCCAGGAGAGCAGAGCCGGAGGAGCCAGCGGGACGGAGGAGGGACTCTGGACCCGAGCATCCCTTGCCGTGGGTAGCGAGACTCCCCAGCCGGGGGCCCCGGGGATTGAAGCCGCCGACGGACGGCCCCACGCCCTGCGCCCCGAGCGAACCGACGGTCGAGCCCGGCGGAGGACCAACCCCCGCCGCAGAGTCGTGAGCGGGACTGAGGGCAGGGGGCCAGCCCGCGCTCACGGGCTGAGCGAAAGCCCGAGCGGGGCGGCCACCGATTTGGAGCCCGAGCAAGGGGCTCCGGACTCGGGGAGCCAAGACTGTGGGTGGGGAGTATAGGCGAGAGGGCCGGGGGCCCGATCTCACCACAGCCAGGTTGGCCTAAGTAGTCTGGGGGGGGGGTTTCACCTCCCTTCTCAGATGCTGAAAAACTTGGGGGTAGGTAGTTTGTAAAATGCATATTGTTGTAAATTGGCAGATACTTGTTGAAAGTAGAATAGGATACTACATCTCATAAGGAAAATGGACAACAATATTTTGGTTCCTAATGTCTGATACAGCAATACTTTGCCCTCCCTCCTCCCCTCTTATGCTCAACCCTCATTCCAGGAAAAGCAGTAAAGTCATCTCAATAGTCCTAAGACCAAGGGAATGTATGGAGCTAAGGGTGGCCCCCCCCAGGTGGTATAGATCCCAGAAAGAAGAATGACCTGCATAAGTGGGTGAGTTATCGCTGAATATTCCACATGTATTACTTAGTAAGTTACAGCCCAGTTAAATTACATTGCTGCTGTCTTCTTTTTCTTCCTGAGGTTTTAGGGCAATGTGCTTTTGCATTGTCATCAGCATTTGCACACATACTTATATGAGAGAAGATGTGCACCTTCATTCTCTTTTTCATGTTATAGGAGCTCATTTAAAAAAAAAAAAAACCAGGCATTTGACCATATCACACTATGTGTATTCTGTGTATACTGCCTTTCGTGTCAAATAGTTTAGACCCCAAATGATTGTACAAATCCTAATACTGATAACTAGATGATCAAAGATTTCTCCTTTTTTCTACTAGATTTTCTGTCTGCTTCAGACAGAAGCAGACTGTGAAGAACTTCAAAAATCTCACGAAACTAAGTGATTGGCAACAAAATGGCCAATGAAGTTTAATGTGGATAAGTGCAAAGTAATGCACGCTGGAAAAAATAACCCCAACTATAAATATAGTATGATGTAGGCTAATTTGGCTAAAACAAATCAGGAAAGAGATGTTGGAGTTATCATGGATAGTTCTCTGAAAACGTCCACACACTGTGCTGCGGTGGTCAAAAAGGCAAACAGAATGTTAGGAATTATTAAGAAAGGGATAGAAAATAAGACACTGAATTTCTTACTTCCCCTATATAAAACTATGGTATGCCTACATCTTGGCTGTGTCTAGATTGGCAAGTTTTTCCGCAAAAGCATGTGCTTTTACGGAAAAACTTGCCAGATGTCTACACTGGCCGCTTGAATTTCCTCAAGAACACTGACTTCCTACAGTCTGAAATCAGTGCTTCTTGCGGAAATACTATGCTGCTCCCATTCGGGCAAAAGTCCTTTCGCGCAAAGCTTTTGCACAAAAGGGCCCGTGTAGACAGCTCAGATTTGTTTTGCGCAAAAAAGCCCCAATCGCGAAAATGGCGATCGGGGCTTTTTTGTGCAAAAGCGCGTCTAGATTGGCACGGACGCTTTTCCGCAAAAAGTGCTTTTGCGGAAAAGCGTCTGTGCCAATCTAGATGCTCTTTTCCGCAAATGCTTTTAACGGAAAACTTTTCTGTTAAAAGCATTTGCGGAAAATCGTGCCAGTCTAGACATAGCCCTTGAGTACTGTGTACAGATGTGGTCTCCTCACCTCAAAAAGATATTTTGGCCTTGGAAAGGGCTCAGAAAAGGGCAACTAAAATGATTAGGAGTTTGGAACAGGTCCCATATGAAGAGAGGCTAAAGAGACTGGGACTTTTCAGTTTGGTAAAGAAGAGACTGGGGGGGGGGGATATGATAGAGGTATATAAAATCATGAGTGGTGTGGAGAGGGTGAATAAAAAAAAGTTATTCATTAGTTGCCATAATATAAGGACTAGAGATCACCAAATGAAATTAATGGGTAGCAGGTTTAAAACTAGGCAGCGAAAGTTCTTCTTCACACAGCACATAGTCAACCTGTGGAACTCCTTGCCAGAGGAGGCTGTGAAGGCTAGAACTATAACAGAGTTTAAAGAGAAGCTAGATAAATTCATGGAGGTTATGTCCATAAAAGGCTATTAGCCAGGGGATAGGAATGGTGTCTCTGGCCTCTGTTTGTCAGAGGCTGGAGATGGATGGCACGAGACAAATCACTTGATCATTGTCTTTGGTCCACCACCTCCGGGGCACTTGGCGCTGACCACTGTTGGCAGGCAGGCTATTGGGCTAGATGGACCTTTGGTCTGACCCAGTACAGCCATTCTTATGTTAAAATCTAAACCAGTGGTCTCCAACTTTTTTGGCCACAAGATCACTTTTTGAATTTAAGAGCAATCCAAGATCTACCTCAAATATAAATACCTCTCCACCACCTCCTTCGTGCTCCTTCTCCAAGGCTCCACCCCTGCTCACTCCATCCTCCCTCTCTTGCCCATCCCTCACTTTCATGAGGCTTGGGCAGAGGTCTGGGGTGCAGGCTCTGGTCTTGGATTAAGGGTTCTGGAGTGTGAGAGGTGCTCTGAGCTGCTATTGGAGTAAGCAGTAGGGATGTAGGAGGAGGTTCTAAATGTAGGCTCTGGGGAAGGCATTTGGATTTAGGGCTAGGGTGGGGGTTTGGGGGGCAGAAGGTGCTTCCTGACTGAGGCAGGAGTTTGGGATGTTGGCTCCAGCTGGGCACTGCTGGTAGCTCCTGGTTGCTGGTGCTGTGGGGTTAAGGCAGGATCACCCCTGCCCTGGCCCACTCCCAAAAGCAGCCAGCAAATTCCATCCCAAGTCCTGTTGTGCCGCCTCTCTACTCTGTGGAGAAAGGACACGTGGGAGGAGGCACCTTGACATCAGCACCCTCCTCCCCTCCCCTGCCCTGCACAAAAGGCAGGAGGCTCCCAGGGAGAGGGGCAGCTCCAAGGCAAAGGGCAGGAGATGAGCAGCAGTGGGGGTACGGGACAGCTGAAGTGCCAGCACCTGACAGCCTCTTGGCCAAACTAGTCAGGATCACCTGTCAGAGGCTCCAAGATCTACCAGTATATCCCTAGCTAC
The DNA here is from genome assembly GCF_049634645.1 of Pelodiscus sinensis. Lineage (NCBI taxonomy): Eukaryota > Metazoa > Chordata > Testudines > Trionychidae > Pelodiscus > Pelodiscus sinensis. Next base: position 41,503,535 of record NC_134711.1, on the reverse strand, counting down.
TGGTTGGTGACCACTGAGCTGAACAATATTCCCTGTTATGATGGCGTCTGAGGCAATGCAGTGGTCACACAGAATGTGACTAGTGCATTTTTGACCAATGTGAACAAAGCACAAAAATTAAAACTGCCCCAGTGATGAAAATTACATTAATCATCTGAGGGGTTTCTAGTAAAACATGCAAAATTGCAAATAAAGATTATAAAGCCTAAGGCTACATCTAGATTGTACGTTCTTGTGCAAGAAGATATGCAAATGAGGCGTGGCGATGAGTATCGCCACACCTCATTTGCATATCTTCTTGCGCAAGAATGCAGTCTATACGTAGCTATAGAGTTTGAGGCCAGCAGGGGCCCACTAGACCATCTAAAATGCCCACCTATACATCATAGGCCACCAGCCCCACCCAGCAACTGCACCTTAAATATAACAATTGTAAGAGGGATGAATGGTACAATAGATAGGAATTGACAGTAAGACTAGCATCCTAATTATGGGCTCCATATTTGTCAACTGAAGAAGTGGGTTGTGCCCACAAAAGCTCATGATACTATCTATATTTATTTTTGGTTAGTCTCCTAGGGTATGTCTACACTACCCCCCCAGTTCGAACTAGGAGGGGTAATGTAGTCATACGGAGTTGCAAATGAAGCCCGGGATTTGAATTTCCTGGGCTTCATTTGCATAAAGCTGTCCGGAGCCATTTTTAAATGCCGGCTAGTTCGGACCCCATGCCGTGTGGCTACACGCGGCACGGACTAGCTAATTCAGATTAGGAAGCCTAATCCGAACTAGCTAGTCCATGCCGCGTGTAGCCGCGCGGCACGGGGTCCGAACTAGCCAGCATTTAAAAATGACGCCAGCCGGCTTTATGCAAATGAAGCCCGGGAAATTCAAATCCCGGCCTTCATTTGCAACTCCGTATGACTACATTACCCCCCCTAGTTCGAACTGGGGGGGTAGTGTAGACATACCCCAAGGTACTACAGGACCATTGTTTTTTTTAAAAGTTTTAGTTACAGACTAACACAGCTACCCCTCAGACCTTGGCTCCTCCACAAATCCCTGCATGAAGTCAGGCAAGTCATTTAGCTCTCCATGCCTCTCTACCCCATCTGTAAAATGTAGTACTTACTTACCTAACAAGATGGGTGTCAGGATAAATATATTAAAGACTGTGAAGCATGTTGAGACCTAGAGATGAAAAAACACTGTGGAAAAGTAAGGTATTATATTACATTATTTTACTTTTGGCCACACAGTGCTCCTTGTACAGTGACTGATATATGGAAAATATTCTGTATTTAGAATTCCATGGGAACAATTTTTGAATGGCAGGATCTTCTTTTTGAATTAGTGTATTTATTTAATGACTTTTAGGAATGAACATTCTCCTAAAATTTGTAAGCATTAAATCCTTAGACACCAACTCTGGAATGCACAAATCATTCATACTGAGTTCAAAGCAACTCCATGTAGATGCAGTAGTCTGCCCATGCACTGTAAACGTGAAGATGCAGACCCCAAGAGAGTAAATCCACTTTCCTTTCTTCATAATATAGTGACTTCCTAAACTTTTATAAAATATAGTATTTATAGAGATTGACATCTTACGTAATTCTTGAACAGAGCCCCTGAATGGAGACTTACACATCAAATAGCATGAGTCTCCTATTTAAAAAACAAAACAAAACAGCATTTAAAGTGGTCCAGATATAGGCTGCATTAAATCAATTAACTATATAGCAAAAATGTGAACAATTTAACATTTATGCTACATCACAAAAAGAGAAGAGTCAAATGAGGCATAAAAGATTTTTTTTCCACAATATTTCACAGCATGTAAAAACAGTAGCAGCTGTATGAGATTTATCTGCATTTTATGAACAGGAAATTCACCCCAGTTTAGAAACAATGAGGATGGGGTTTTGGTTTGCTTTACAGATATGAAAAAATATATTTTTGTTAAAATTTAAGGGAATGAAATTAAGTCCTTGAGGAACACTCAGATGGTATGGCATTGAACCTACCATGGTAGGAGGAACAGCAATTAGGGAGGACTTTTCTTTAATACTGTTTAATTTGTAGCCATTTATAAATATCCAATAAGAAGTATGACCACACTAAATCAGATCAGTTCACCTAGCCCAGTATCCTATCTTCCAACAGCACCTGGTGCCAGATGCTTCAGAGAGAATAAACAGAATAGGGTAGTCAGTGATCCATCCCCTGCTGTCCTGTCTCAGTACAGTTGCAAGCCCTATACAGACCCCATTGTTTTGTATGTATAATTGGGATTATGGTTTCTAATGTGTTACTTTAGATAAAATTCAGTGTGAATAAATGTAACACTTTGTTCCCAGTCAACCAGTTTTGCGAGATCTCTTAACTCTTCACAGTCAATTTTAGACTTAACTATCTGAAGCAATGTTGCATTATGTGCAAACTTTGCCACCTCACTGTTTACCCCTTTTTCAGTATATTGAACAGCACTCATTCCAATGCAGATTCCTGGGAGACCCCACTATTTACCTCTCCATTGTGAAAACTATTTATTCCTAGCCTTGTTTTCTTCCTCTTTTATCCAGTTACTGATCTATGAGAGGACCTTCCCGCCCATCTGATGACACCTCACTTTGCTTAATATTTTTTGTATGGATACAGCAGCAAAGGAGGACAGACCCATTCATGGAATTAAGATAGAAATTCATATCAAATAATTCAGACCAATGAGCTGGTTTGAAGAAGCAAAAACCTTATCTGTAACTGTCCTAGTTTTCTTTGCTAAAGTTAAAAATGTGCAACGTGTCCAACTTAAAGTGCACTTGGTTAATGTGTAACCCACAAACCCAAAGTGGCTTTTTGTAATTATTTTTAGTATCCAATAGACTATTAGGAAAATATTGTGGGAATCTTTGGATATATGTACATACAAATATTCTGAGGATTCTAGTCACCATTTAGCAGTCAAAATTATGCTTGCTAGGAAAAGTCACAGTTTATTTTCCATGGACTCAGCCATGAAAGGCTCATTTTAAACCACGCTTTTTTAAGAAAAAAAACACTTTATGGCCTTTTAAGTAGCTCTAATACAACATATAATAATGCCTTATTGAACACGTTTAGGGAAGGGCTAAAAGCTGTAAGTTAGAATCTGTTGAGTTTGAGTCTCATGTACATTACAGCTACTATATATTCCTATGACAATCTAAAGGGGCCATTAAGTGACAATTTATTTACATATGCTCCATCGACATAACAAGAATGGTGTAAAGATGACCACAGTATAAATGAAAATCAGGGCCTTTTATTCCTAATGCAATTTTTTGCACTTAACAGCATATTAATAATTGATAATGGAATTAACAGGGTAAAAGCCTCATTCACCAACAATTTCTTCCAGTGCTATTAATCAGACTAATAGTAATTAAGTAGTGCACGTTTTTAAAAGACAATAAAAAATGCAAATCTGATGCTGAACAAAAGCTAGATTTGAACTGTAAAAATAAAATGCCATAAAATTATTTTTATTCAAAAATGAAAAATGTGATGGTTATGTATAATCGGTTCAGTCACACAAAGGAAAAGTAGAGTCTTTAAACGTACAGAGAATTGTATATGTAGAGCAAGTGAATACATTAGTCAGACAGACATCCAAGTGACATTCCTAAATTCACATAACACAAGGGTGCATCTAGACGGGAAAGATTTTGCGCAAAAGTGGCCGCTTTTGCGCAAAATCTTGCCTCCTGTCTACACTGGCCGTGAGTATTTGCGCAAGAATACTGACTTTGTACTTTACAAAATCTGTGGTTCTTGCGCAAATACTTTGACACCCGCTCAGGGATAAGTCCTCTTGTGCAAGTATTCTTGCGCAAAAGGCCAGTGTAGACAGGCAAGTTAATTTCTTGCGCAAGAAAGCCTGAAGGCTAAAATGGCCACCGGAGCTTTCTTGCGCAAGAGAGCTGGCACGGATGCTTTTGCACAAAAGATAGTTTTGCGCAATTACATCCACACTGCAATCGCTTTCTTCCAAAAGAAAAATCAAAAGAACAGAGGGGTTTTTCTGACATTGGTAGTCCTCATTCTATGAGGAAGAAGCCTTTTTGCGAAAGAGCTCTTTCAGAAAAAGGTGCGTGTGGACGTGGAAGAGGGAGTTCTTTTGGAAGAAGAGGAAAGAGGAAAAAGCACAGATGGCCTGTTGGCCACTCTGTCCATAGTAATCAGAGCTGAAATGCGAGACAGAATCCACACTAAATGGATGCTGTCTTTCAAAAAAGCAGATCACTTTTTCAATGCACTTTCGCGAGTGTGGGCGCTCTCTTTTGGAAGAAGCTTTTCCGGAAGATCTCTTCCAGAAAAGCTTCTTCTGAAAGAAGCCTGCAGTCTAGACATAGCCTTAGATTATTTAAATTATAAGCAATTTTGGGGCATGGATGATATTTATAGTCTCACCAATGATTTAAATGAAAGAAAAACAAAAATTAATTGAGTTAAGAACCTGAGTAATGTCAGGTAAACTTCTAGTAGCAATATAAATAATTAACAGTTGTAGTCCCTTTATTAAATGGGACTCTGACTTTTACTGGGAGGATCCTTTGTGCCGCAATCTAGTCCGAGAGACTACAACTCCCATGAGCCCTTGGGAAAAAGGGGGAACAGTGCTTCTTCCAGGCTATGCAGACTGAGAGCTAGGCTAGGCTCCATTTTTGGAGAGAGGAGCCAGGCTGCTGGTATGGAGCCTTTTCCAGGCCAGGAGCTGTCGTGTTGCAGCTAGAGCAGGGGTGGGCAATAACTTTTTGCCAGAGGCCACATCAGAAATTTTTCAAGTGGCCCCAGACTGCACAGGAAGGGGTGGGGCCAATATACTTCCAGGTTCCCCACCCCCAGACAATGATTGGTCTTGGGGTGAGGGAGTGACCTCACTGGCAACAACAGGAGGACTGGGTTATAGGAACTTGACAAAATGAATCCCATCAGGGAGGTGAACAGTGGACCTACACTGATCTCTTCCTCATCATCACCAATCTTCTAATGCCATAGGGACTCTTGCATCTTATTAAATCTTCAGCTGTCTTTGTTCTGTGCCATAAGCCACTTATTATCCCCCCTCCACACACACACTTATATCCCATCAGCCTCTCTCCTAGGTTAAGATCCTCTGATAATGGCTTTTCTGGTACAACTCTCCTGTAACCTTGTTGGTTCTTTATGCTGTCACAGAATGAAATGTGTGTCCTGGCAGTAGTTTGCTAAGAACATTTAGCTCAGTGAACATCAGCCTACTCAGTAAGGAGGGACATTTCCAAACAGGACTGAGGTATGCCATGGCAGTCCCTCATGCACTTCCTGATCAACCAAGAAAGAGTTTAAAAAAAAAAACCACAAGAAGCAGCCTGCAAGGAAATGGGACTATCCCTTTGGAAAACAGGAAGGTCCCTGGGTATAGTGGTTCCACAGTCCTTGGAGCATATCAAGCAACGGGGGCTCAATCAAGCCTGCGCTTGGCATGGCCCAGGGAGGATAAGACTTTGTAATAGAGGACCTAAGGTCTTTCGCATCTGGTTTGTGCAAACCTAGGATCCGTGCAAGAGGGAACGTCTGGAAGGGAAAAGGCTGCATGTATACAAAGTGAGACATCATTGGTCTTGCTCCTTACCCAGGTTTGCTTCATCACCCCTGCACCAGACACAATGGTGCCCCACAAACACCCCACACCTCAGGGTGACTCACTCTCTGGGGAGCCCCTGTGCCGGGAAGAGGATGGGTGTAGCCAGACAGCCCCCCCCCCCATCTCAAACAATCTTGCTTGCCCTCTGAGATGTCTGTATACAGGGCAGAGAAGGAACAATAAGAAAATCAGCATAGCCATTAAGCTTTGATGCGAGACCAGGATATGGGAGTTTCTCTGACTCTGAGTAACGATTAAGGAAATAAACTGAGCTCGAGGCTTCAAGAAGTGCCCGGCTGGCACCCATGTTGATTCGAACACACACAGTCCCTGGGAGAGGAATTTCCCACTGAGAAAAAGAATGTCCAGTACTTCCAATTTAATCCTCTCAACTCTCTCTTACAAGTGTAAATTAAGTTCACAACTCCCTTGTAAGAGCTGGTCTCACAAAAGACAGACCAGCACCATTTGGCATTACAGATAAGAAAGAGAAAATACGTGACCCAACGGACATATAAGGTGGTACAGTAGCACACTCTCTTTTGCGTCTCAATCTTCCCTCTACCTGCTGGTCGGGTTAGGTGTTTGACCTCCCATGGTTCCACGGGGATGCCCACTTCGTATTTTCGTCTTTCCGAGGAATTGAGGGACCGATCCTGGCATGACACTCTGGGATCGAGTGATGCAGAAGGGGGTAAAAATTGTACCTGTATGTGTCCTTTTGTTATAGTGGATGCATAGAATAGAGCTCTTTAAAGATTAAGCTGTCATTTGGTACCATTATTTTCTATTTCCTATCTTTATCTTCTTTGTAACCATTTTATATATATTTGTCAGCAGTTAAGAAATAGAACAATAGCCATTGCAACCATATGATTTATAAGCTTCCTCAATAAACCTGTAAATGTTTAAGTTTTAACCTGACTCCTTCAGTTGCTGTAACAGAACCAGGCACAATTTAAAAAGAACTTCACCCAGTCATTACGGACAGTATAGGAAGAGCTTGGGCGTTTGGATGTGTGTCACACCCAGGTGGCAAAATCCGTTGGGGCACTTCTCAGCCTCCCCGAGGCTGCCCGCTGCGAAGGAATCATAGATTCTAGCAGCTAAAATCTGAAGTGTAATAAGCTCTTCCTGTACACTTACTGGGGCGCCCATCAACCTCTTCCAGGTTGCCCACTGCAAGGGACCCCGGTCTCAGCAGTTGAAGTCTCAGGTGTATAGTATACACACACACACCACTCACTGCCCTGACCGTCGGCTGACAACGGGGGAAGGAGGAGGAGGGTGGGCAGCAGCACTGGATACACTGCAGTTCTTATGAATCAGGACTACCAGGGCAGAGGATCTCTCCATAGCCAGGTGGGGGGATTTGTGCCAGTTGCTGTGCAGAACTCTGCAGGCCAGCCCTCTCTGCACACAAAGCCCACAGGCAGTTGCACTCCTTTCCCTGCACTGGTGATCTGTCTGGCCAGGACTCTCTTCCCTCCCCCCTCCTCCAAACTCACCCTCTTCCAGGACAGCGCAGCCCAGCTCCAGAGGGGACCCCTACCTAAAAGCCTCCCCCACCCTCCCGGAGCACAGCGTGCTGCTTGCAGGGCAGGGGCAGAGTGGAGGAGGCTTGGTGCCCTCCCCCTGCCCACTTCTAGGCCAATTAGGGCCTGGGGGATGGGGAGCATCAGGGCCTCTGCAGGCCAGATCAACTCATTTGGCCCTTTAGCCCACCTCTGAGCTAGAGCCTGTTACTGAGCCTGTTACTGCTGAGGCTTGGATCTAGAAGGCTTCTTTGGGGGCTGCTGTTGATTGTCCCTGGCTGTGCCTGAGAGTGGGAAGAGCTTACATAAACCTACACAGGAGGTTACTGAGTAACTGGGCTATTTGGAAAAGTGCTGCCAGGGACGAAGCACAATAGACAAACTGACTCTGGGTGCAATAAGAGTCAGAGTGATCTGCCCAGGGAATCAGAGCGGCTGGCATTTGGTGGGGCCTGCTTCTGTGGCAGGGATTTTACAGCTGGCTGCTCAGCCTGGACTAACACACACAGAACCTGCACAGAGCTGTCTCCACTCCAGCTGCAGACAGGCCTTCAAGCTCGCCCACGCAAGCAAGCATTGAATCAGACTACTAGGACTGGAGGGGACCTCCACATCTTTCTTGAAATGTGGTGCCCAGAACTGAACACAATACTCCAACTGAGGCCTAACCAGCGCAGAGTAGAGCGGAAGAATGACTTCTCGTGTCTTGCTCACAACACACCTGTTAATGCATCCCAGAATCATGTTTGCTTTCTTTGCAATGGCATCACACTGCTGACACATATTCAACTTGTGGTCCACTATAACCCCTAGATCCCTTCTGGGACTCAATCCAGAGAAGCACACATTCTGGGGTGGGATAAATGGTGGCAGTGCAAATGCAAGAAGGATATGTTCATTTTCTTTCTGTGTACTTTTTAATTGATTTTGAGCACTTTTAATCTGTTAAACCTGGTTTCTTTAAGTTAAGTAAATGTGTGTTAATTCGAATTTAATCAATTAGATGTTCTTATTTATAATTGTTGTCTTGGAGTTAGTTCCAGGTTATTACTAGAATAATTTTGTTCCTGGAGGCTCCCAAGGTACACCATAAGTGTGTACAGGGCAAGCAAGGTGGAGGCACTGACATTATATATTCTTTAGGAGCAAGGGATTGTGGCAAAGGGGTGGATAGGGAATCCCCCAACTCAACAACATCACCATTGAGGTACTCAGGATCTCCTTTTATGTTAAAAACATCAGGCGCCTAGGTACACATGAATGTGACCTGCTCCCAGGTAACCCAGTGAGGAAATAGGGAGGTTACACAGTAAATCAGTGGCAGAGTCAGGATTAGATATCAAGAGCTGTAGGTTTCCAGCATCCTCACCATTACTTCTGTTCAAGTATAATTATTACTTTTCTTCCTATTTCCTGCTATTCTCACCCTCCTCTGTTCTACCTTTTTGTTTCCACTGCCCTCCTACTCTAAATCTGCTTCTACTTTCAAGTAGACTTACTGGCAGCTTCACTAATTTCTGCATTTTTACTTTTATATATAAAAGGATATTAGTTGTTTAGATAATAAATCAGAAGATTTATAATTTTCCTTCGGGGGGTGGCGGAGAGCATTTTGTGTTCTTTCTGGAATGGCCCCTTCAACACAAACTTTAGTCACCTAATCCTTGAGAGCTCACACATTGTTGCCATAGTTCTTCTGACTGAGAAAGACCTGTTCATTATAGTTGAGGGGAGAAATATTTTTCCTGTCTCTTGAGAATTTGAAATTTTTGAAAATTACCCCATAGTGATAAAGTCATACTGAAAATCAAATGTTTGAGAAGTTCTAAATGCTCATTTTCATTTCAATAACGACTATAATAAATTAACTCAAAAAGAAAAGTTGTTTGAAACAAAATACAGAACTTTTCATTTTGAAAGCATAATTATGGGATTCAATGATTTTGACTTTGTTTCCGAAATGGGAAATTTGCTGTATCGGACCATTTGATATTATTTTGTTTTTTACAAATCAGAACTTTCTGGTTCCACACAAAACTGCATTTAAAAATAATCTATTGTTAACATTCCTGAAGAGTATTACCTACTAATCACTAGCATTGTTGTTGAGTTAAATTAATCAGTCTCTCTCCTCTCCAACAAGTGAGTTACCACCTATGCAATACTGTTCCTCACTATTTCAACTTCAACTAAAGAATAAAGGTCTCTAAAAACAGAGGTTCCTTTCAGGATCAGATAAAAAGAGAGGAACAACTTATATGCACTGAGCAGTGGCTTATACAATAGTCCTCCAAACTCTTACCACATTAGGAAGGGAAAGAGACATTGGAATAAGAGTGAAGCATGCATATCTATGCCATGGGTTCAGCTCAAATTCTACTTTAAAAATTCAAAATAAAACTTAAATGTCATTGTAGCCTCAAGTTTGTGATGCTGAAATGTTTTGGGTGGAATATTCATTCCAAAATGGTTGAAACATCACACAGTGTTGTATAGGTGTGGAAACATCATAACAGCAGCGGTTTTCATTAAAGAGGAGACAATTCCATACTAGCCTTCTCCCCCTGCCCCCGTTTTTTAGAAACTCAATTTTGGCTTAAAGTTTTCCAGATTTTTTTCAGCCCATTTTTGGAGGGAACGGAGTGATAGTGGGAAAGTTGGAAAATAATCCAAACAAACCAACCAACCCACCAGTGCCCCTGCCGGTTTCAAAAACAGGATATAGGCATGCAAACTGACTCAGTGCAAAGATTTTGTTGATCATCAAATTTTCAAGAAATGTCAAGCTTCCTACCTGGAACATGCAACCTAGCAACCGTATAACACTTATATCCTTTGTGTCCTGTCACGTGCTTCACTGTAGCAGTGGTGTTTTACTCAATTTTATTCCAATCTCCAAAGTGCTGCCAAACATCACATTGGGGCAGACTTCAGTCAATTTCACTCACATGAAAATCTCACAGAGCACAGTCAAAAGTTGAGTGAGCAAAATGCAGGAATACAGGGAGATAAGCAGATCACTCACAGAGGAACATGAAAAAAAATATAGAAGAGTAGAAATCACAAGAGTGCGATTCTGAATAAGGAGAGGGACTGGTTTTATTTCAAATAACCAGACATTGAGGCCTTCAGTTAATTCCCTTCTCCCCACACACAATTATTGAATGACACAATACTACACTTTTATAGTAGAGCTGTAAAAATTAGTTTGAGTAACCATGATTTTGGCAACTAAAAACCTAGAGGGGGAAATCACTAAAGTAGAGGGTTTATTTTTGGTTATTAAAGGCACATACAAAAACTACTTATATTTCCCAGGGGCAAAAAAAGGAAAACAAATCTGTATTGAAAAACATTTAAAAGAAAAGATTATTTTACAGGATAAATGATCAATGGCAGAATACAGGGCAGCGTAGGAGCTTGTTTACTGAAGAGACCTACTGTCTCTCTCTCTCTCTCTGTCTCTCTCTCTCGACGATTACTGTTCCTCTCTTGTCTCAAGCAGATTAGTGGCTATGTCTTGCCTTACAAAAAATGGTCAGACATAACTGAAAAGAATTGCGGTTAAATATTCCACTGAATCTATAGATCTTTTGTGAAATTCATTCGCTGTTAGTTTGGTATGCAGACTGTGATAAATGTATTCCATCATCTTCTGATCAAAGCTCAGCAAAATATGCTGGGACAAAATGGTATTCCAGAAAAGTCTGATCAGTTCATTTACCAGAGGCAGTTTTCTTTTTTCCCCCCTCTTCACTGCTGGATACCAGACTCGCATATTGGCTTCTGTTCCTGGTATCTTAATTTTGAAGGATAATTTCTTAAATCTTAATTCATGGTTTATCTTAGTCATGACAAACCATAATGGAAAGTTTTACTAAAACCAGACACTATGGGAAATATGAAGGTAGTCATTGCTTTAGAAATACAATAATTCATCTCCAAACCATCTGAGAAACAGTACCAAAAACTCAGCATGTTAGTTATTAAAAGTGAATAAACACTAGGGCTATGTCTACACTTGCGGCTTCTTGCGTGAGTAATATGTAAATGAGGCTAAGCGTGGAATATCGCCAAGCCTCATTTGCATACCTAATGAGCCACCTTTTTTTCAGAAGAGGCTCTTGCGCAAGAAGGAGCGTCTACACTGCCCTTTCCTGCGCAAGAAAAACCCTCTTGCGCAATGCCGTTCTTCCTGAAAAGTAATAGGTGTAACGGCACTGCGCAAGAGGGTTTTACTTGCGCAGGAAAGGGCAGTGTAGATGCTTCTTCTTGCGCAAGAGTCTCTTCTGAAAAAAAATGGTGGCTCATCAGGTATGCAAATGAGGCTCGGCAATATTCCACACTTAGCATCATTTGCATATTACTCACGCAAGGAGCCACAAGTGTAGACATAGCCTAGGAGTACAGGACCTTTTGAAAAATGGGTGGTGTTTTTTTTTTTGTTTTTTTATTTAAAGAACCCCGTCTAGACGGTGGTTTTACTTTTAAAAAGCCCTTTTTTGAAAGAATGCATGGCTGCCATTATGCAAATGAAGCATGGGCTTCATTTGCAATTTCGATCTAATTTACATCCCTCTTTTGAAAGAGGGATGTATTCTAGACATACCCTAGAAGATTAGTAAGACTTGATTTCCCTTTACAGAAACCATGTTGACTTTCCCCCAACAAATTATATTCATCCATGTGTCTGACAATTTTATTCTTCACTATAGTTTCAACTAATTTGCCTAATACTGATGTTAGACTTACCAGTCTGTAACTGCCAGGATCACCTCTAGTGACCTTTTAAAATATTGGCATCATGTTAGCTGTCTTCCAATCCTTAGGTATGGAAGTTGATTTAAAGTTGGAGTTCCACCAATATAAGTACCGCCATAACATTAACAGCATGGACAGCAGAGGTACCAAGGAAGTGCTTCATACTGGGCTTGGCACACTTCCACTGACTGTGAAAGGGTAATTTGAGGTCTGGTACCAATAGGAGTAATGGCCCTCCAAGCCAATGGGGCTATAAAGGATGCCATTAGCAAAGCCCTAGCCCAGTGGCAAGCTAAGTATAGAAAGACTGAGGAGCTTCATTAGTACCTGATACACTGCTGGCCTGCATTGCCCTTGTTGATACCGGAATCAGCCTATAGTTTGAGGTCTCTGACTTCCTTGCAGAGAACCAGGGAGTGGTTGACAGGATCTGCTCTATTCTGAGCGCTGGCATTCACCCCTTGCCAAGCTGCACTTTTAGAGGAAATAGAACAGCGGCGGGCAATAATTTTTTGCCGGAGGCCATGTCAGGAAGGGGTGTGGCATCGAGCCGAATGGGTGTGGCCAAGATATTTCCAGGTTCTCCACCCCAAGACAATAATTGGTCTTGGGGTGAGGGAGTGCCTTTGTCCCGACCCCACATTCCCCCAAGGTGCCCACACCCCTGGCGTGGGAGACTTCCCTCACTCCCCTACCCCATGGCCAATTAGAGCCTGGGGGCGGAGGAGTACATGAAGCCTCCACCACTCTCTCGTCCTCCCCTGCAAGCAGTGGGTGGAGCTTCACACGCTCCCCCGCCCCTAGGCCCTATTTGGCCTGGGGGTGAGGAGGAGCAAGGCCTCTGTGGGCCGGATTCACGTGCTTGGTGGGCCAGATGTGGCCCGCAGGGATCCTTTGGCCCACCTCGAAGTAGAAGAACTGAACATGTCCTTGAGCAGTGTCCATTAGTTTTATGTGACTTTTGCCTCAGCACACACAGTTTTATGTGACCTTTACCTTCATCTCTTTGGAAGAGTCATTTCCTGTCGAGTGTGCTAAGGCAAAGGTCACATAAAACTGACAGACACCGATCAAGGACCTGTTGGGTTCTTTAGCTCACTCCAGGACATGAAGCAATGGCACTCTCGGAACTTAAGAGTGACCGCTGATCTGATTAGGACCTCAGCTGCATGGCTATAGCCAGACAGGAACCCCCCTTGTAACATCCATTTTTGCTTGCCTGAAGCATGCAGGGCACACAGAGCAGTAAGCGTTGAATAGAAGGCCCGGGCTGCTGCTGTGACCGTGAATGGCTGTAAACAGAGATATGCCAATTGCTGACCAAGAGGCTGCCAAGGAGTGCCCTTGACACCCATATTGATACAAACACACAGCCATTCGCGGGGGGAGGAATCTCTCGCCCAGTAAAAAAATGTCTAGTACTCACAATTTAGTTCTCTCACTTGCAAGTGTAAATTAACTTGAAACTTGCTTGTAAGAACTGGCGCCACAAAACAGACCAGTACAATTCGGCATCTTAGATAAGAAAAGATGATACGGGCCCCCAGGGGTATAAAGATGGGTCCAGCAGCACATTTACTCTGAGTGTCAATCTACCATCTATCTGCTGGTTGGGTTAGGTGTTTTGACCTCCCGAGGTTCCACGGGGACGCTCACCTCGTATTCGTCTTTCCTAGGAATTGAGGGACCGGCCCTAGCTTGACCCGCTGGAGTTGAGAGGCACAGAAGGGGGTAAAAATTGTACCTGGATGTGGTCCTTTGTCTTAAGTGTACAAATAGACTTAGAGCTCTTTAAAGATTAAGCTGTCACTTGGTACCATTATTTCTATTTTCTATCTTTATTTTCTGTGCAACCATTTTTAAGATCTATATTTGCTAGCAGTTAAGAAATAGAGCGATAATCATTGTAACCATAAGATCTGTATTTGCTAGCAGTTAAGAAAGAGAGCAATAGACATTGTAACCATATGCTTTTATAAAAGTTTTTTTTTTAATAAACCTGTAACTGTTTAAGTTTTAACCTGACTCCTTCAGTTGCTGTAACAGAACCAAGCACAATTTAAAAGAACTTCAGCCGGTCATAAGGGACAGGTATAGGAAGAGCCTGGGCATTTGGATCGTGTCACTCCCAGGTGACAGATCCGTTGGGGCATCTCTCAGTCTTCCCTAGACTGCCCGCTGTGAAGGGATCCTGTATCCTAGCAGCTAAAATCTGAAGTGTAATAAGCTCTTCCTATAAACAGGAGCGTCTGTCAGCCTGTTGGCTGCCCTCTGCGATGGGACCCCGGTCCTAGCAGTAAAGTCACGGACGTTAAGCCTTTTCTCAGCATACACACTCACACACACACACACACACTGCCCTGACCGTTGGCTGACAATGGCCTAATCAAATAGGTTGTGCTTCAGACAAAGATCCCTCACGACTTGAGTCCATTTGGTGAACAATGTGCAAATTGAGCAGAAACGTTTTGGACACTAAATTCCTAAGGGTATGCCTACACTACAGAGCTAATTCAAAATAACACATTATTTTGAATTAACTGTAATAGCTGTCTACACATACAAACTGCTATTTCGAAATAAACTCGAAATAGCGGAGCCCTTATTTCAAATTAGGTAAACCTCATTCTACGAGGAATAATACCTAATTCGAAATAGCTAATTCAAAATAAGTGCTGTGTAGACACATTTCGAATTAGGGGGCCTCCAGCCCTTTCCAGTTCCCCCTGGTGGCCACTCTGGGCCAAACCAGCAAAACTTGTCTGCTCCCCCACTAGCCCCGGAGCCTTAAAGGAGCAGACTCTGGCCACAGTGCCTGTGCCAGTTGCCAGCCTGCCAGCGCACAGCCAGCAGACCGTGCACTTGGCACACCACGAGCCAGCCACCGCTCCCCAGGACCAGACTGGCGGCTCCCAGAAGCCTGCCAGGGGCCGCAAAAGGTGGGCGCCTTCCTGGTCAAGTGCAGAGATCATGGGCCTCATTGAGATTTGAGGGGAGGCCTCCAATGCCCATGATCTCCTCACTAGGTGCAGGAATGATGTGTAGGCCACATGTGTAGCCAGGAGCAGGTGCTGACAAAAACTGAAGAACGGCGGCAGGCCTATGCCAGGGCCTCCCAAACAGAGGCTGACTCAGAGACCTGCCCCTGCTATGAGGCCCTGGACCGCATCCTGGGGGGGGGGGGGTCAGACGGTCTGTGCCCCCCGGTCATCATTGACCACGGGCCAGAGAGCCCTGCCCCTGACACAGAGGAAGGGGAGGAGGACAACAACGGCAGCCAGGAGCCTGCTGGGAGCCTGTCCCGCACCCAGGAACCTTGAGCCAAACCGGAGAGCCCGTCAGCAGCCTCATCCGAGGCCAGGGAGTCCTCCATGTGTGAGTGACATCACGGTCCCCTTATGTGGGATGGGGGGGAGGGGGAGCCCAGGAAGAGACACTGCACACTGCCCTCCCTCCAGACACTCCCTCCATACAGAGGCAGGGCACATCTTCTGCCCCCCTCACTGCTCCCCACACACACACACACCACACTCTAGGCAGCACAGGGGCTGGGGTGCACTCCTGGGCCCACTCACACTCCCGGGGATAGCAGGATGTGATGGTGTGGAGACCTGCCATCCTCGCCTTGCAGAGGGGGGCTGGGTTTCACCCACTGTGTCCCCAGGGAGAACTGACGACTTCTCTTCTTTCACCGCAGCCGCAGCACCTGCGAGTGGCAAGGCGCACCACCCCGCCTGGAACATCCACCCGAACCCAGGCCAGCAGGCGCACCCGCAACCTGGAGAAGTTCCAGAGGCAGCAGCTGTGGTTTCAGAGACAGCCAGGAGCAGTGGGTGCAAGAGGACCTGCAGCTGTGGCAGGAGAGCTTGAGGGAGCTGTGGGAACAGGGCCATGCCCTCCGCGAGCACCTGCAGGCCCTGGTGGAGAAATTGCTGCCTCCTGCTGCTCCAGCCCCTGTGGCTGCCCCACCTATTGCTCCTCCTCCCACTCCTGCTCCCCCTCCCACTTCTTTCCCCTCCTGCTTCTTCCACCCCCCGCATCCCTCCTGCCCCCCCGATATCCCCAGCACCCACAGTGCTGCAAGACAGGAAAGCCAGCAAGACCCCCAGCCCTGAGCTTCACCTTCCCCCTTCCTCCCCTTGCCTTCCCCCTCCCCCCCCATTCCTGCCCTTCCCCCCACCCCAGTTATGTAAAATAAATACTTTTTTTGTGGCAACACAGGTGTTTATATTGTAGATCAGGAAGGGGGGTTAGGGAGGGGAAGGAGGTGAGGGAGGAATTTAAGGCCCCAGGCCCCAGTGGGGGGATTTCAGTCCTCAACCGCCTGGAAGCTCTCCCACAGGGCTTCTCAGATGTGGCCAGCCCCCTGAAGGGCCTCCCGGCTGGCAGCCGTACTGGGCTGTGCGTACTAGCCAGCCCGGTGGTCAGCCTCTGCCATCCAGGCTGGTAGGGAAGCCTCCCCCTTCCTCTCACAGAAATTGTGGATCATACAGCACACTGCCACCATGTGCGGAATATTGTGCTGGGAGAGGTGGAGGTGGTTAAGGAGGCACCTAAACCGTGCTTTCAGTTGGCCGAAGGCCCCCTTGTCCATGATGCAGGCCCTGCTGAGCCTGGCACTGAACGCCTGCCGGGAAGGGTTGAGGTGTCCCATGTAGGGCTTCATGAGCCAGGGCTGTAGGCGGTAGGCTGCATCCTCCAGCAGGCACACAGGCATGTCCACATCCCCAACCCAGATGTGGCGGACGAGGAAGAAAGTCCCGGCGTGCAGCCTCTGGCACACGGAGGAGCTGTGGTACACCCGTGTGTCATGTGCCTTGCCGTACCAGCCCACATTGATGTCCGTGAACTGGCCCCAGTGGTCAGACATGGTCTGAAGGATCACGGAGAAGTACCCCTTCCTGTTTATGTAGAGGGAGGCCTGGTGGTCTGGGGCACGGATGGGGATGTGCGTCCCGTCAATTGCCCCCCGCCCCCCGCAGTTGGGGAAGCCAAAGGCGCCGAACCCCTGGATGACTGTGTCCAGGTCCGTGAGGCAGATAACTCTGTGGAGCAGCACCCTATTGATGGCCTTCACCACCTGCAGAGAGGCACACAAAACCGAGGGTCACTGGGGTGCCCATTTGGCTGGGAGTGTTCTTTCCCCACCACTGCCCCGTGCCCCACTCCCAGGAGCAACCCCCGCTGCAATCCTGGCCATCACGGGTGGTCTGTAGTGCGGCCGGGACAGACCTAACCCTCCCAGGGAGGGCACTTCCACCACTTCCCCCTCATTTTCCCTGAGGCAGCCCAAGTCCTCCTTCCTGCCCCCCCATCCTGGCCCAGTGGCCAGTGAGTGCCATACCTGCACGAGCACCGCTCTGACGGTAGCTATCCGGCATGGAGAGCTTCCAGAGGGGAATGGCGGGCTTCATGTGTGTGTCCCGTCACCACAAAGCAGGGGTGAGCCACTCTCAGAGCGCCAGGAAGGTGTCCTCTTTCATCCTGAAGTTCTGGGTTCGCTGGTGGTCTCCCTAGTGCTCCAGGACGATGTGGTCCCACCAGTCGCTGCTGGTGTCCAGACGCCAGATGTGGCAGGGCACGCTGGCATCTGGGCGCCGTTCCTCCAGGGCCCCCAGGAGGGGTAGGGGGAGGGCCAGGGGGCTGGCCTGCAGCAGAAGGTGCCAGGAAGCCTCCAGCAATTGCTACCAGGCTTGCAGCAAGACATTTAACATGAGCACCAGAGTGCCCTGGGGCGGCTCTGGCTCCATGGTGCCGAGTACTGCGGTGTCCCAAAGGAGAGCGACCAAAGCAGGCGGAGAGGAAAACGCTTTGCTGTCCCTTGGCGAGGTAGGCAAGGAAGCGGGAAAGCTGAAGAATCGGCTGTCCAGGGGGGTCCCTTTAAGCACGAGTCTCAGATAGCCTCAGACAGCAGCCACACAAAGCAACTACTGACCTGATGCCCTGCTGGAACCAGTTTCAGCTGCCCTTAAAATGCAATCCAGCGTCCAATCATTGTGGACACACTATTTTGAAATAGCAAAACACTATTTCAAATTAGTTTTTGGCTCTAGATGTGTTATTTTGAAATAGCACTGTTGTGTAGACATCCCCTAAGAGAGTTTTTCTTCCAGTGATAGAAATGCAAAGATTTAAGAACAAAATCATGACAAGAAAGTTAAATATCACAGTCATAACTGTAAGACAAAAACTGAAAGCTACTGCTAGTTCGTCTCCCCTTCACTACATACTTTACCTCATCACACATATCAGAAATGGATATAATCAAATGTATATTATTAATCCACACCAAAAAAAATAGTTATAAAAGCTTAAAAAAGAATTACTGAAAACGCAAGAGCTGGAAAATGTCAAAATGTCCCAGTATTTTTAAGGAAAAAAAAATCTCAGGAAATGTGATCTAAAGAACAATGTTAAAGTATATTATGTTTTCATGGTTAAGTACAGTAAACTTCCAATAATACGGTACCTTTAGGACCCAGGGGGTGCCAGATTATCGGATATGCCGGACTATCAGAAGGGGGGGGCTATGAGGGGTCTGAGGTGGGGTGGATGCCACCCCAGACCCCTCATAGCCCCCCCCTTCCGATAGTCCAGCTCTGTCCCGGGCATCCCTGATTCAGCCACTGCTGGTCAGTTTCAGCAGAGGCTGAATCAAGGACGCCTGCAGCCGAGCAGCTGGAGTGCTGCCGGGTTGGTCCGGTAGCGCCGACCCTTGGTGCTGCGAGACCAACCCGGCAGCACCCCAGCTGCTCTACCCCAGGTGTCCCTAAGTCAGCCGCTGCTGAAACTGATCAGCGACTGACTCCAGGAAGCCCGAGGCAGAGCTGCTCTGCCTCGGGCTTCCTGGAGTCAGCCACTGATCAGTATCAGCAGCGGCTGAATCGGGGACTACTGGGGTGCTGCCCGGTTGGTCCTGCAGCTCTGAGGGGCAGCGCTACAGGGCCTACCCGGGGGCACTCCAGCTGCTTTGCCCCCGCTTCCCCGATTCAGCCGCTGGTCAGTTTTAGCAGCGGCTGAATCGGAGAAGCTGGGGGCAGAGCAGATCCAATGGTCCAGCTGCCCGGAGCACTTCCGGGTTCCTGATAGTGCCAGACCATCAGGAGTGCCGGACCATCAGATGCCGGATCATCAGAGTTTTACTGTACTCAGATTTGAGAAATCCAAATTTACGATTGTACACAAAATCTTATTTCTGCATCCTTGTATGCATTATGATTCAATGTCTAATTAGCTGCTCATATATTTTAATATTTGGGAAATATTATGTACTTAAAATGGCAAAATACAAGGGGTCAGTATTAGCTTTGCACAGGCAATCTTAAGTTGATGATGATTTTGATTTGTGAGTTCTTACCCCTGCAACCTTAATTCTATTGTACTATAGCTCTTTTGATAGAATTATATCACTGAATACATGCAACTAGTGATCAAAGATGATCATCAGATTTGTCATATGGGTGCCAAAAACACTAAATTTTGTTCTAGCATTCTCTCATCCACATCACTACTAGATATTTTTCTTCTACACAAGGTTCCTAGCAACATCATGTTATTTTATATACAAATATGCTTAATAGCTAAGATATGTTTAAAAGCTTCAATCTTAACCATAACAATCTTTCTATATAAGCCATTTATTTTTAAGGAATTATTCTCCATATTTTTGTTAAATATTTATAAAAAGGATATATAGAGATATTACTGTGACAGATTCCATTCAACTAAGAAAAAAATCTATAGTCATGGATAAAAATTTACATTAATGTTGGATATTTTCTATTGTAGAAGGGGTGGGTGCCACTTCACAAATTTTTGAAGTGGTTGATGGCTGCCCCAGAAGGGGCAGGGCCTTGGGCAAAAGGGGCTGGGTGAGGCGGCTTCCCATGCTCCTGCGCCACAGACCAAGATTTGCCTGGATACGGAGGAGCACATGAAGTCTTTGCCCCCCTGTCCCGGGTGCCTAGAGAGAACTGCCAGCTGTTTTGAGTCGCTTGTAGTTCCCTCTAGGCGCCTTGTGCCCCCGGTAATCAGAGGAGACTTCACACATTACCCCTATCCCTAGGCCAATCAGGGCCTCGGAGTGTACAAAGTCTCTCACTCCCTGCCTAGGTCTCCATTGGCCTGGAGTGGGAGTATGACAGGATGGCCACAGGCTGGATAAACCAGCTTGGTGGGCCAGATCCCTCTGGCAAAGGCTGTCTTGGCCACCCCTGTTATAGAAGATGGATCCCTAGTGCATCAAAGCAATAAAGTCATGCTTAGGTTGATATAATGCAGTGTTTCTCAAAGTGGGCCACATGCAAATGGGCTGGCCCAGTTTGTTTATCTAAAGGCTCCGTAGCCATGGAGCCTTGTAGCTTCCATTGGCCCTGGTTCACTGTCTCCAGCCAAGGAGATTCGCGGGAAGAGGTTCAATGGAAGCCGCAAGGTTGTGTGACTATGGACTCTTTAGAATTAGATAAACAAACTGTAGTGGCCTGTTAGCAGCTCTCTCAAAGTGGGTCTGCAGCCCACTAGAAGAAATACTGATATAATGGAGGAGCCTCTTCTGAAGATACTCCTAAGTAGTCTCTGGCAGAAAAGGTCACTGTTTATGTTGGTAGGCCTTTTTGAAGGTTAAAAAGCTAGAAGCATTTATAATGCATTAACAATTATTCCTCAGGCAGTAATCAAAGTTTAATAGGGTTAGCATGAGAGGAAGCAATATAACTTTTAAAGTAGGCTCTAAAAAGCCATGGGTTCATATCCCCATGACATCTAGTACTTTAGTATCAGTACTAAACACTCAACCTACTATAGTGCACTATTGCATATATAGCATGGAGATTTATATATCTTCTTAAAAGAGAGGAAAGCCTATCTTATACAGTGTGCATTTGTTACTAGCATGCTGTGACATTAAATGAATAAAATAAGACCAGGCAGATCATCTTACTACTATTGTTACTTAAAATGAAGAAATGCCAAAATATGTCATAGAAGGTGTCAATGGAAAAAAAGGGTTTGCTGAATAGGACTATCCTATTTCTATGCATTTATCGTTTTTTATCTGAAATGATAAATATTATTTATGCACCTGTATTTCAAATTTGTAACCCCCCACAAGGTAGCTTACATCCAGTCTAGCCAGCACATTGTGAATGGACTATTCATGTGATGACCCATCAGTGAACACACTGGGCCATGGAAGAAGTGAATTCCCACTTCCTGGCATTTCCTGTGGAGGTTCTAGCCAGAATATGGGTAAGGGCCATGATATGACTTACCAAAGTAATCAAGGGCTTGTGACTAGATCATGTGATACTGGAGTCCCTCTTGTACCTGTATTTTTTCACTGAGGGTGTGTCTAGACTACATGCCTCCTTCGACGGAGGCATGTAGATTAGCCAGATCGGAAGAGGGAAATGAAGCCGCGATTAAAATAATCGCGGTTTCATTTAAATTTAAATGGCTGCCCCGATCTGCCGATCAGCTGTTTGTCGGCAGATCGGGGCAGTCTGGACGTGATGCGCCGACAAAGAAGCCTTTCTTGATCGACACAGGTATGCCTCGTGAAACCAGGTTTACCTGTGTCGATGAAGAAAGGCTTCTTTGTCGGCGCATCGCGTCCAGACTGCCCCGATCTGCCGACAAACAGCTGATCGGCAGATCGGGGCAGCCATTTAAATTTAAATGAAGCCGCGATTATTTTAATCGCGGCTTCATTTCCCTCTTCCGATCTGGCTAATCTACATGCCTCCGTCGACGGAGGCATGTAGTCTAGACACACCCTGAAGGATTAAGAGCAGATTAACAACATGACAGAAAGTATAAGACCCTGGAAGCATCTCCATTTTGCCTCTTTCCTGCTCTGATCTTTGACTTACACTGATGGGAGCATTCTATCCAAAGGAATGCGAACCTTCCAATCTTTTAGAAGCAGAGACTTAACAAGTAGTAGTTTATTCTATTCACTGCTGTGAATCTGTTCCAAAAACCTTATAATTACTGTATGTATTTAATTCCTTTGACCATTTTAACTCTCACCTTCTTTTCTTTTAGAAACAAACTTTAAAATATTAGATATTAAAGGGTTAGCAACAGTATGATTATTGGGAAAGTTTTGAGTTCTATATTTCTCTGCATATGTGGCTGGTCCTTTGGGATCAGAAGAACCCTTTGGTTCTTATGGTGGGAGAGGTCCAGGTTGAATATTAGGAAAAACTATTTCACTAGGAGGATGGTGAAGCACATGCTCAGGGTTTAGCTGATCGCCATATTTGGGGTCGGGAAGGAATTTTCCTCCAGGGTAGATTGGCAGAGACCCTGGAGGTTTTTTGCCTTCCTCTGTAGCATGGGGCACAGATCACAGCTGGAGGATTCTCTGCATCTTGGGGCCTTCAAAGTATTTGAAGGCTTCAAAATCTGAGACATAGGTGAGAGGATTATTCTAAGAGGGGTGGGTGAGATTCTGTGGCCTGCACTGTGCAGGGGGTCAGACTTGATGATCATAATAGTCCCTTCTGACCTTAAAGTCGATGAGTTGATTAAACTGGTTTGAATAACCACTCATCATGAAGTCTAGTGTCTGACTGGACTACCTCAGAAGGCTGCATTTCTTGTTAGCCAGTGTGGTGAAACAGAAGTTTACTTTTGTTGCTGTGTTAGCATATCTTATAGAAAAATCACCACCAGTTTTGGTGTGTGACTGCCCTATTTCTCAGCAATGTCCTGAACTTAATATTCTCAGCTGTGACCAGCCATGGTGAAACACACAAAGTACCAATTTATCATACAGATAAACAACAAACTGTCTCAAATAGGATTACTTTAATGTGATCTAGGAATCTTTTAGTTGGCACCCACAATTCTCCACATGGACTGTTTCAGCACAACTCTTTGGTGCACAAAGCTGTTAACACTCCCACAAAAGGACAAGGCCTTTTTCTTTCATGCCAGTTCCATTCTGTTACTAATATGTTTGTTTTTTGAAACCTTCCCCATTTCCATGTTGTAGACAGAAACCTCTCATTCTTTTTTTACTTGTATTTCTGAGGAGATGGAACAAATGGTCAGCTACTGAGTTGGAATGTTTGGCTAAACTCTAATTTATTTCTTTGTGTCTATGTTTTTTTTAAATGTTTCCTCTAAACGCTTTTTTACTTTGTTGATATTAAAATACTGCCAATATGCGTGAAAAGACACTTTCTGGATCAAGAGCCTCCAATTCCCGAGAGAGAGCTTCCTCCTCCTCACATGCTGATGAACATATAATTTGTTAAGTTTATGCTTTGACTGCTTAAATATCCTCTTCAATGGTCTCCTCTTAAATCCCTCTTGTATACAACAAAACTCTCTCTCAGGGACTTTCTTTTTCATTGTACCATATTGGTGGCAGCTCCAATGCAATAGAAATCCCACTTTTTACA
Source organism: Pelodiscus sinensis (assembly GCF_049634645.1). Lineage (NCBI taxonomy): Eukaryota > Metazoa > Chordata > Testudines > Trionychidae > Pelodiscus > Pelodiscus sinensis. The sequence goes on along the minus strand of NC_134711.1, from coordinate 41,480,160 downwards.
ATGAAGCAGGGCACTTCTAATCATTCAGAGGATCACAAATCAGCTTTAAGTGTTGTTTCTATTGATAACTCAGCAGCCACAACATTTGCAAATGCCTATGGCTGTGCCCACACACACTTCCACGATCTCATATCCTCTTTTTGAGCATGTACCTCATTCTACAGTACGGTACACTTCTCAAATCCTCATTCCAGGTCAGAGATTATTCCTTTGTTCACCTAACACTTGTCTAGAAGAACATGGCCACGTGCCTCTCCACTCCTGGATTACATGTTTCAGATATACAGCCTGAAACCCTCAAGTTCTGATCTACCTTCAAGAGCTGATCAGACCCTAACATCAATGCTTTCTATTACAAGTGCTTTATCATTCTCATTTTCTCCTGTCTTCATCCACCCTTGCACTACGTCCTTAATGTAAAATTCTATCGAAGATAGGTATGAAATTCAATTATACTGCATTTTCCACCTTTCACTATTCATGTACAGAACTTTAAAACTGGTCAGATGCATTATTGTAATGGGGTGATGATCTCCTCTTTTGGTGTCACTGAACCAACAAGTATTAGGCCACTATCAGAGGAAAATATGTTGGAATAGAAAAGCCATGGGTGTAAAACTTTGGTTTGGTAAGTTTCCTGTAAAATGCAAGAGAAAAGTTTAACAGCTTGTGGAAATTCTATAGAAAAGTGACACAATCACAATGACATGCTTACAGTTTGGCCTAATCAAATTTTGTATCTGTGATTTGAATTGAACTGAAGCCACCTTTACTTCTGAGTTTAAGTTGTCTTTTAGAAATATTAGTGACAACAATTTTTAAATTGTTTTTCACAAGACTCACAAAAGGAGCTGGTAAAAACCCTCATGATCTCTCTGAAACATATCTGCAAGAGATTCCAAATGACATTTTAACAGAGGGGAAAGCTTGTGAAGTCAATGTGCAGCCAGAGGTCAAACAAATCTACCAAAACCACACTTTTTTTTTCTTTGTGCCACCTAGTTCAACTACCATGGTACAATGCTTTTCCCCTCTGAGTTAGTTTTTTTTCCAAAATTAAATGAAAGAAGTGACTCCTATCATTTAAAATGAAATAAGCTCAGTAGGTGAGTAAGCTTTGAGAGGATTGATTACTGAGTATTGATTTTCCACTGGTTGTGCAAGTTGAACTCCACAAGGCCACCTTCATATTAACCTAGAAAACACACAAGCTCTCTCAAACTAATTTATATCAAAAGGTTTGAATTGTTAGATGGTACAGAAAAGAGCACAATGCTACAGCTTCCAATTGCTTTGTTTACACAGACCTGAAACCTGTTTTTATTGATTTGTTATTAACAACAAGCATTGTTTTCAAGTTTACAAGTGTTTTGCTTCCTGGTTCTGTTATAATTAACTATTGTTTTGTATTAGAGGCAAGATGGGTTTGGTGATATCTTTTACTGGACTAACTTCTGTTGGTGAGATAAACAAGTTTTCAGGCTACACAGAACTCTTCTTCAGGTCCTGTAACTCAAAGGCTTGTCTTTCTCACTAACAGAAGTTGGTCCACAAATACATATTACTTGACCCACATATTACTTCTCTCCAAGGGTGCATCTACACAGCAGCATTATTTCGGAATAATGGCCATTATTCCAAAATAACAATACAAGCGTCTATACAGCAATTCTGTTGTTTCAAAATAAATTTGAAATAACAGACGGCTTATTCTGACTTCTGTAAACCTCATTCCATGAGGAATAATGCCTATTCCAAAATAGCTATTTTGGAATAGCAGTAGCGTGGCTGCTCCACTGCTGCTATTTCAAAATAGCTCCTCCCCAGGTCCATTCAAAGTAATTACTCTCTAGCACTTCCTGTGGCTCTAAATCCAGTTAGGGTATCCACATTAGGAGATCCTGCCTCAGACTAATTTTGAGGCTTCTCTGTAGTGTAGACGCACTATTTCGAAATAAGCTATTTTGGAGTGTTTCTTCTGGAATAGTTTATTCTGAAATAAGTGAGCAGTGTGGACATACCCTAATATCCTTGGACCAACATGGATACAGCCGCATTGCATACTGTTTTATATGTTACATTTCTCATCTATGCTGGATAAGAGTTCAAGTGCTGTACCAAGACAAATACCGTCGTGCTCTAATATTAAACCTACCAACTACTGTAATGTCTCTTTCTTTTTACGGGTCTCTCCAAATTTTCTTGGAGAGTCTTCCATGCTGTGAAGAAAATATATTTTATAAAAAAAATAGAAGTGCTTACTGTGGCCTTGATGCTTCTGCCTGATCTGTCTGAAGTTTCTCTCCTCCTTCTACTTCCATTGTGCAATAAACAATCCGATTGGGAGCTACTGACTTTAATCCTTGCACTTCCATTATAACAATCTAAGCAAGAAGAAAAGAACACAATTTATATATCAGACTTTAGAAAATGTTAACCACCACAGATATTGAGCTATTAAACTGCCCTGCACAGAAATACAATTATGTCACTCAAGTCTCTATAGACAAACATGAATTTATCTTTTCCCTTAATGTCATCTTTAAATAATATATACTATAGCAATTAAGGAACAAAGAATGTAAAAGTTGTGTGTTGCATTCTAGTAATATTTACTGTAGTAGGGTTTTGTTTGGGTACCTGTTGAAGTCTCGTGTCAACGATAATCTCCACATTGATTTGAAGTATTTACATTTAAAATTAGTTCTTACATTCAGTTCCAAATACTAGTACAGATTATAATTTTTAAAGGAAATGCTTAAATAAGTGTTCATAAAAAAGATATTTTAAGGGTTAATCCAATACACATACAATCAATAAATCTTTCCATTAATTTTAATGGATATTCATTAGATAAGACCTTTAATAACAGCTACAAATGATATGAAGAACAGATCTTTCACCATAAAAGTGTTAGCAATTTTCCTGTTGTAAAACTGATGGGCTGTAACAGAGTTATTTAGTATTTTGGTGTAAGAAGCTATAACAAAAAAATGAGTTTTCTTATCTCTTATGAAAATTATTTTAGTTGTCGATCATCCTTTGTCATAAAAATATCTAGTCTTCAGTTTACTAGAAAGAGTACCTAGCTGTTGCTGGAGAGGGTAAATATGTAGCCATACGACATATTTGTTTACATTCACTTCTCTAATATATACATACGACGAATATTCTCTATCACATGCAGATCCTTTAGATCAGGGGTGGACAATTTTTGATGGTGGGGGGCCACTCCAAAAATTTTGAAAGTGGTCAAGGGCTGCACTCTTCCATATTAATGGAGAAGGTGTGTGCCCTGAGAAAGAGTATGGTGAAGGAGGCAGTTGAGACATGAGTTAGGGAATTAGGGCGCAGGAGGGAAGAAGGCTGTTAAAATGCAATTATCTGGCTAATCCTATAGTCAATACAATTTGTATCAACTATATGATTAGTTGTGAAGCTCCTCTACAGAGCCACAGTGGAGGTAGCTCCAGGAGCTGGGTCAAGCCAGGACTGAGCAATCCTGGCTCATGTCAGCTCTGGAGTCACCTTCACTGTGGCTCTGCATTTTAAATGTAATAAGAGCCACAGGGATTTGCTTATCAGATAGTTGACTAGTCCTTTACATTCCTAGTGAGGGGGTGAAGAGGTTTGGGCCGTGACCTAGAGAAGGAGATTGTGACTTGGGGCAGAGGACCATGGTGAGGAGGGGTTGCAGGGGTTTGAGTTGTGACCTGGTGTGGGGCATTGGGGTGCATGATCTGGGAGGGGATATGGGTGCAGGAGGAGGAGCAGAGGGTTAGGGTTATGTGGGGAAGGGGCTAAAGAAGGGGACAGAGTGTTTGTGTTGCAACCTAGGACAGAAGGGGGCTATGACCTGAGGAAGTGGATTAGAGTGCAGGATCTGGGAGGAGATATGGAGGCATGAAGGGGGCAGGGAGTTTGGGTTATATGGGATGTGGGGGGCAGAGGGATTGGGGTACCAGAGGCAAGCTCTGGCTAGGAGACTTACCTGCTTGACTCCCAACCAGCAGCCTTCTAAAGCATATTCTCTGCCCTTCCCTTCCCTTCCCTTCCCGCCCCCCCCCCCCCCCGCCACCGGCTTCAAAAACCACATGGCCCCTGAACAGCTATGAGCCTGAGGGGAGGGGGAAGAGTGCTTCACCATCTGCCAGTTGAAAACATGCAGGCTCCCATTGGCTGGAAACCAGCATGTCTTCCCTCCCCTGGGTTCACATCTGTTCAAACAGCTTCTCTCAGCAGGAGGGCAGTCAAAGATCTGCCTGAGGCTCCTCACTGTGTCTGCCTGGCAGCCTGGATCCGGCCCATGGAGGGTATTTTGCTCAAGCCAGCTTTAGATGCAGTTAAAACAAGTTTGCATTGCTTCCAGAGTAGCACCAAGCAGGAGGATGTCATCATAGTACTGCACACAAACCAGAAGCTCTAGAATCTGTGAAACTTTTCCAATTTCTGTAACATGAAAACTTGTTGTTGAAACCCAAATATGATTTGTACAGACCTTTCAGTTTTAAGCAAAGATGTACAACATAACTAAGAAAAAGAATGTGATCTTTAAACTAAAAATGTTTCTGTAAAGCAACAAAACTCAATCCCATCAAACCATATATACATGCTCCTATTAATGTTAAACGGCATTGCATATTATAAACAAAATTTATACCTGTGATGTTTACTGTGCTAGGGACTGACCTGTAAAATTCCAATATAGCTGAAAAGCAGTATGTGAGACTATTTTATTCATTTTTCAGTATTAGCCAAACTTTACAGAAAGTATAGTAGTTGTAAAGTAAAACCTATTATGGATTCCTGACAATAGCGAAAGAACACAAATGTGAAACTGCATAACTATTAACTGTGGTTTGCTAACCCATCCTATAAATCAACTTCTGTTCTTAATGACTGGAAAATAGCTAATGTGATACCAGTACTAAAAAAGGGCTCTAGAGGTGATCTTGGCAATTACAGACTAGTAAACCTGATGCCAGCACTGGACAAATTAGTTGAAACTATAGTTGAGAAAAGAATTGTCAGAAACATAGATGAACATAATTTGCTGGGGGAAAAGACAACATGGCTTCTATAAAGGGAAATCACGCCTTACTAATCTTCTAGAGTTCTCTCGGGGGGGGGGGGGGGGTAAAGAAGCATGTGGACTAGGTGGATCAATTGGATATAGTGTACTTATACTATATCCTCTGACAAGGTCCCTCACCAAAGGCTCTTAAGTAATGTAAGTTGTCATGGGATAAAAGGGAAGGTCCTCTCATGGACTGATAACTGGTTAAAAGTCAAGAAACTAAGGGTAGAAATAAATGGTCAGTTTTCAGACTGGAGAGAGGTAACTAATGGTGTCCCCCAAGGATGTGTACTGGGACTAATCCTATTCAATTTATTTATATATGATCAGGAGAAAGAGGTAAACAAAGAGGTGACAAAATTTGCACATGATAATAAACTGCTCAAGATAGTTAAAATCAAAGCAGACTGTGAAGAGCTTCAAAAAGATTTCACCAAACTAAGTGATTGGGCAACAAAATTGCAAATGAAATTTAATGTTGATAAATGTAAAGTAATGCGCATTGGAAAAAATAATCCCAACTATAAATACAATATGATGGGGACTAATTTAGCTACAATTACTCAAGAGAGAGATCTTGGAGACACTGTGGATAGTTCTCTGAAAACATCCATTCAGTGTGCAGTGGCAGTTAAAAAAAGCAAACAGAATATTAGAAATAATTTTAGAAGGGATAGAGAATAAGACAGACTATCTTATTGCCTCTATATAAAACCATCGTACGCCCACATCTTGAATACTGTGTACAGATGTGGTTGCCTCATCTAAAAAAAAAAAAGATAAATTGGCATTGGAAAAGGTACAGAAAAGGGCAACAACAATGATTAGGGGTTTGGAACAGCTCCCATATGAAGAGAGATTAAAAAGGCTTGGACCTCTCAGCTTAGAAAAGAGGAGACTAAGGGGGGGCTATGATAGAGGTCTATAAAATCATGACTGGTGTGGAAAAAGTGAATAAGGAAAACTTATTTACTTATTCCCACAATATAAGAACTAGGGGTCACCAAATGAAATTAATAGGCAGCAGGTTTAAAACAAACAAAAGGAAGTTTTTCTTCACTCAGCACATAGTCAATCAGTGGAACTCCTTGCCAGAGGATGTGGTGAAGGCTAGAACCTGAACAGGGTTCAAAAAGAGTTATATAGAGTCATGGAGGTTAGGTCCATCAATGGCTATTAGACAAGCTGGGTGGGAATGGTGTCCATAGCCTCTCTGTCTGGAAATGGGTGACACGGGAGGGACCACGTGATGATTACCTATTATGTTCCCTCCCTCTCGGTCATCTGGTATTGGCCAATGTTAACAGACAAGATTATGGGCTAGATGGACCTTTGGTGTGACCCAGTATGGCTGCTTGGATGATGGGAGAAAAGATGTTCTTGTGACTAAAGCATAAATCTAGGAGTCAAGGGACTTGGGTTCTATTCACAGTCACACCACATATTTCTTCAGTGCTCCATTTGACCTCTTTATAGCAATATAACCCAAAGTTAATAACACAGATTTTCTGTTGTGCTCAGGAAAAGGTCAGGGCAGCAAAAGAGAGAGAGAGACAGAGACACACAGACATTTTCTTCACCTGTCCCATCACCCAACAAGCTGGGTAACAGAAGTTGCAAGGGGACTTTGGAAAACATTGCAACAGTAGCAAGTCAGAGACTTGCTCCCTGTTCCTCTTGCAAATTCAGGGAGGATCACAGGCAACAGCCCAAGAGTGGGACCTTGGTGCTTGGAAGTGGAAGCCTGGAGGAGGCTGTGGGAATTGAAACAGCTGTTAAGACTGGCCTCCAGAAGGCTCCAGGTGGCTCAGGAGGGTCATGCAGCACTGCTAGCACTTGTGACAGGTCCCCTGTCTGCTCATGAGAGGCACAAGCCCCCAGGCTCCACAGGCAGGGCAGTGGTAGAGTTAACTCCTTTGCAAACCTGTGTCAGAGAATTTTGAGATTCCATATGAGTAGAGAGGTTGTATGTGTGAGCAGAAAATGTGAAATCTACTCAGGTCTACTGATGGGGAGGGGCAAAGGAGGCAGCGGCCCCAGATGGTATTTCAAAGAGGCCCAGAACTCCTAGCTGCCACTGCTTTGAGGGCGAGGGAGGGAGGGCAGCACCATGCTCTGGCTAGTGCTAAGGGCTGGCTCCTCCCCCACATCTTGCCCTTGGGCCCACAATGGCTGCTGAATCTACTAAAGGACAAGGAAATAATTCAAGGAAAAATACAGTTGGAGGCTGTTGCTAAACAAGAGACTGGACCTTTTTTAGTTTTCCAATGCCAGACCTATGACTATCCTTACCTAACCTAGATGTGGTCCCGTAAAAGCTGAGGGACAGTACAGGATTATTCACCATTTATCTTACTGACAGATGATATGGTAGTTTTGTCTTTCATCAGTTTTAAACCCCATATCAGTTGTGGGTGAACACCTTTCAGAAAGTCATTCCATCCCTCACCTCTCAGTCCTCATTCTCTGAGGAAATGAATACAATACCTTCAAAAGGCAAACCTGGGAGTTTAAATTCATATCTTTAGTAAACAGTATTTATTAAGATCATGATTTTTAGTGGATATATGGCTTATTACAAAAATTTGTAAGCAGATGTGTTAAAGAGCCAATTCATACTGAATGGTTTCTTACAATATACGTTGACTACTTATGCTAAACAATCTTGGAAGAGCTGTGACACTGAGTACCTTTCCCAGATCTGAAGAAGAGTTTTGTGTGGCCTGAAAGTTTGTCTCTTTCAGCAACAGATGTTGGTCCAATGAAAAGAGACATCGCCTCACGGACATTGTCTGTCTAACTTTGGCTTTCTTATTTCTATTCGCTTGTAAAAACCTATATTTAAAGGTTGTGAGGAGGAACACAAGGGATTTCATAGCTAATGGTAAAGAGTACTGTGAAGTCCTCCAATACCTTGCTACAGGAGCATGCATTGTGAAATGGATGAAGCCAAGATAATACCATTTGGGGATGACAGATTCTGGGCTCCTTGAAGCTCTTCCCCCCCCAAGTGTCTGTAAAGTACAGCCAACAGCTACAATCAGAGCTTTATAAAGAACACTAATTACAGCATTGCTTTATAAATTACTATCCTTGTCATTTATTATCTCCATGATCATGAATTATTTCATAACCACTAGCTGAGAAACATTATGGTATCCATTGTTTTTCTCTAATAATATCTATGCTTCCTTTTCTCGTTCCAGAAGTGCACGTAAGCTGGTATGCTCTAGGACACCATTCCTGCCAGACATTTATAGCCAGTCCGGTGGAGAAAGAACAGCTAGACAAACAAATCCATGGGACTGGATTTAATACATCCAAGAGTGCTAAGGGAGTTGGCAGATGTCATTACAGAGCCTTTGGCCATTATCTTTGAAAACTTGTGGAGATTGGGGGAGGTCCCAGAATACTGGAAAAAGGCAAATGTAGTGCCCATCTTTAAAAAAAGGGAAGAAGGACAATCCAGGGAACTACAGACCAGTCAGTCTTAGTTCAGTCCCCGGAAAAATTATGGAAGGATCCTCAAGGAATCCATTTTGAAGCACTTGGAAAAGGGGAAGTGATCAGGAATAATCAACATGGATTTACCAAGGGCAAGTTATGCCTGACCAATCTGATTAGCTGCTATGATGAGGTAACTGGCTTTGTCGACATAGGGAAGTCAGTGGACGTGATATACCTTGACTTTAGCAAAGCTTTTGATACGGTCTCCCACAATATTCCTGCCAGCAAGTTAAGGAAGTATGGATGGGATAAATGGACTGTAAGGTGTCTGAAAAGCTGGCTAGTTTGTCAGGTTCAATGGATAGTGATTAATGGCTCGATGTCTAGTTGGCGGTTGGTTTCAAGTGGAGTGCCCCAAGGATCAGTTCTAGGACTGGTTTGATTCAACATCTTTATTAATGACCTGGAAGAGAGGATGAATTGCACCCTCAGCAAGTTTGCAGGTGATGCTAAGCTAGGGGGAGAGGGAGATTTGTTGGAGAATAGGCATCGGGTCTAGATTGACCCAGACAAACTGGACCAAAAGAAATTTGATGAGGTTCAACAAGGACAAGGACAAGGAAAAATCCCAAGCACTGCTACAGGCTAGGGACCGACTGGCTAAGTAGCAGTTTGGCGGAAAAGGACCTGGGGATTACAGTAGATGAGAAGCCGCATACGAGTCAGTTGTGTGCCCTTATATCCAAGAAATCTAATAGCATATTAGGGTGCATTAGGAGGAGCATTTCCAGCAGATCTAGAGAAGTTATTATTCCCCTTTATTCAGCATTGGTGAGGCCATATCTGGAGTATTGTGTTCAGTTCTGGGCCCCCCACTATAGAAAGGATGTGGATGCACTGGAGAGGCTCCAAAGAGGACAACCACAATGATTAGGGGGCTGGAGCACATGACCTACAAGGAGAGGCTGAGGGATTTGATCTTATTTAGTCTGCAGAAGAGAAGAGTGAGGGGGGATTTGATAGCAGCCTTCAACTTCCTGAAGAGAGGTTCCAAAGAGGATGGAGAGAGGCTGCTCTCTGTAGTGACAGATGGCAGAACAAGGAACACTGGTCTCAAGTTACAGTGAAGGAGGTTTAGGTTGGCTATTAGGAAAAACTATTTCACTACGAGGGTGGTGAAGTATTGGAATGGGTTACCTAAGGAGGTGGTGGAATTTCCATCCTTGAGGTTTTTAAGTACCGGCTGGGATGATTTAGTTGGAGTTGGTCCTGCTTTGGGCAGGAAATTGGACTCAATGACCTCCTGAGGTCTCTTCCTGCCCTTGGATTCTACAGAATTCTGTGGAGAATCTCAAGATGGTGGTGGTGGTGGGGAGGAGTCACATGGAGGGTCATGTGCCCCCCCAGTAAGAAACTGGATTTTTTTGCACCAATTCTTAGACCAATTCTGTCTGCTCAGGACAGAAAACTGGAAGGTCAAGACAATTCCAGGTGAAAGGAAATCATCATATACTCATTAGTTGATGAACAGCTTTCAAGATTCTATTTGTATAGTATTCCCCCCCCCCCCTTGACCTGTTTTATATCTGTAAGAGATATAATATATTAAAAAGGCATCTTCTGCTACTATTTCTATCATTTTGTTACAAGTAAAAAAGATCCTCTAGAACAATTGCAACTTGTGAAACAATCACTGTTTTGTAAAACAATACCATCTACATAGAAAATATATATAAAAAGAAAAAAAAATGCTTGGTTACAAATTCTAAACTCTGGAATGAAAGATTATTATAATCCAAGTCAGAAACAAATGCTTAACTGAACAGTGATTTTAACACAGTCTATTGAGATTGCTTATGGCATTCAGCTGCAGAAACTTTTAATAGATTTATGCATATATTCAGAGGGAAAATAGATTTCCCAAACTAAACAGTATATTTTCTTGATGATTAATATAGACCACTTTAAAAGACCTCACAGCTGCTAGTGTGTATCTTTGAAGGGCAGAAAATGAAAAGCATCAAGAGTCTCTTAAACCGGGTCTACCAGACCCTGAAAGGTGAGTAAAGATATGCAACTCCGTCTTGAAAAATGTCTGTTAACACAGGAGGTGGTCAATATCTTAGTGATCTAAACATTTCCTCTACAAAGAAAAACAACGAAAGTCATTCAGAATTATGCAGTTTACCTGCTATTGTGATGTGGAAAAACTACGATGACTGTCCATGAAAGATCAGAGGGAAAGTACTACTACTACTTTTTGCTTGCTTACTTTGTGAATCTGAAAATTGTGTACACCCTATTGCACTATCGTAACTTTCCATTACGTGGGTCCCTCAAACACAGAGAAGACAAAACATTTTAGAAGCAGAAAATGTGGCTATAAAATGACAGCTATTGATAATATAATGAAAGAGCATATGTAAGTACCTGACACTACTCTTAGCTTCTTTTAAATGGATTACATTTCAAAGGTGACAATGTTCCTTTAAGGAAGCCATTTACTTAAAGTTGGTAGCTATTTACATTTTATGCTATGGAAAAAATCTCACTGTGATAACCAAAATATCTCTGGAATCTAAATTGTGCAGAAGGCATGCTTTGCATTAATCACTCTATATAACTTTTTGGCTATATTCCTTATTATTTTCCCCATTCCTTAGCCTCAGTTTGTACTCCCTTGTAATTTTCTGTTGTGACCCCTTCTCCTTTCTATTATTATAAACAGTGCTGGTTCCCAATATATTCCACACTTTGGAAAACAAGATATAGGGGCAGTTTATTATCTGCTTCCTAGATTTATTCTGTATATAGCATTAGCAGTTTACCTCTGTTCTCTTTGTCTTTTACTATTCTCAAACAGCTGTTCAGTGTATCTGATAAAGATTCCTTAATTTAATCACATCCCACAGAAACATGGACTGGATAGTCTAAGGTTCCCAATTTGCCACTATTCAGATGTTATAAATGGCATATAGCAGTACAAGCATACTCCTACTTTTCTTCAGGGACACCACTTACTCCAGAGAGTAGGTCAATTTTTGTCCATTTCCTGCTTTGTGTATACAAAGGAATAAATTCACTATGCTTCAGTTCAAATCTATGACATCAGCTTCTTTCTTAGTTTCTTTCCCCCCCCTTTTTCCCATTTGAGATCTAGCTTTTCCTGAATACAATGTGCGTGTATTGATCTCAGGCAAGAATCCGGTTTTCAGATTTTTAACACTCAGCGTTTAAAATATAAGTCTCCCATGGTGAACAAATGCTACCCATAAAACAACACTTTAGGAAGCTAACCTACTTTTTGCCTTTTCAAAAAACTAACTGTAGCCTCTTGGCATAGTAGAGAGCTTGTCAGTGACAGAAAAGGCAACAAGAGTTTTGTAAACTCATTAAAACAAGCTGGATACATTTCTAGTGGAAAAACTATATTCACCCAAAATAGAACATTTACAAGAAAATTTTATTTCTTCTTTGCCTCAACCCAGGACATCTTTTAGATATACTGGCTGTTATGATTCTTCCGCTTTTTAGATTTATTGGTTGTCATAATTTTTCTGATCTCAATATATTTCCTTCCAAATATCATGACATTCATGGTGTGAAATTTATGTCCAGTTCTAGAAATCTACAGAAAGCTTCAGAAAGCCTTTTTCTGACATCTTCATTAAACTCTCAAGATTCAGTCTATAAAAAGCTCTCTCTTTTTTAAAATATATAAAGTAGGACATTTTCAGTGTCTGCCAAACATTGTAGGAGCTACCCAGCCAATATTTGCTATGTATTTTCAGGCTTTGCATTCAATCTCTTAAGTAGGTTTGGTGCAAAGAAGGAAGGTACCATTGTTTTATATAATGCGTCTTCCATTTCATGTACTTTTCCACTAATGCAACCAGTGGAATACCTGTCTAGCTGATAAACTGTTGCTGTTTTGATATGTGGAAGGAAGAACTATGGTTCTTAAAAAAAAAAAAAAAAAAAAAAATTTTACACATGAATATTGCACGTAGAGGGGAAGCCCAACTTTTTTTCTTTTCTAAGCAATTAAGGATTTAAATAGCTCTTAAAACCTCTCCCATTACAAAAACGGGAGGCATGTTTTTGCCTTGTGCACCTATCAATTAGTATCTTCCTAACCTTTGAATCTTAAACTAAATCAAATGAAACAAACTTGAGAGCTACTTCCTACATCAAACAATTTAAATAAATCATTACTATCAGTTCAAGTACAGTATCAAAATGATCAGTGTACATTTATATTTTACTGTATGTATCATGAATAGCAAAGAAAATGGTCATTAATTTTGAGAGTTCTGATTAGTATATTAAAGTTTTCAAAAACTAAGAGAAAATTATTATGAGTGTCTACTAAATCATTGTGCTCTGAAGTCCTGTGTATAAATTACATTTCTTATGACTTCAAAACTGGCAATTTAGGTGGCACACAATACAGAAGACAATATTATTTAAAACATTTAGGTATAGATTCAAGCATTTCCTCAAAAGTTCATCTCTAACCATTGTTATAAATTGGTTTACTAATGCCACCAAGCCATGTCAAGTATATGCAATAGCTGTAGCAGAGAACTGCTGAAGATTTTAGTTAAGGATTTGGAAGCACTAACTGTGACTTCTAGCAGCCATAGGAATAAATAGGAACATCAGTCGTGGATGTTAAATTATTGGTGAAGTGTAGGGCTGGTCAAAACATTTCAAATGAGATATTTTCCCAAAAAAGGGTTTCATCAAAACCAAAATCTTTCATGGATACCTATCAACTTCGAAGGAATTTCCCAAGAATATAAATGTGCTTTGTTCATAAAAGTTGACCTGACCTGAAATGAGAAACACCGAGTTTCAGAATTTCTCCCGCTGCCTGAACCTCTGTAATGCTTCATGGGAATTGGAGTTCAATGTCCCTCCTAAAGCCAACTAGTCCCAATATCCTGTCCAGACTTCACCTCCCAGGAAGCACTGCATTCTCTCACTGTAAATGAGAAACTATAGTGTTTGCTTTAGAATCTGCAATTCCTGTGAAACAGAGGAAAGAAAAAACTTCAGCTCCCACAGATCAGCACTGTTGCTCATACACAGGGAGCAATATGGCAAAGAAAGTGGGAGGGAAAATATTTACTTTTGATCAAAAACAACCAACAGGATTACTTCAACATTCCCAATGCTAAACTTTTATTCCACAAAAAGTTTTGATATTTTTACTTTGCAGTATTTTGCCATTTTGATTTTATCTCAATTCAGGAAGCAATCTCCCACAGGACAGAAGTTCTTGTTTTTCATATCAGCTCTGGTAAAGCGCAATTCCCTAAAGGAGCACAATAAGTCCCAGTTCACTAGCCCAAAAGTTAAACTTACTTAAAAATACAGGTAAAGTTTCCAAACAGCTAAAAACTGAAATATGTTTAAAGGTGCTGAGTAGTATTCCCTAAAAGCTGTGTGCTTGTGTAGCCACTCAGGAGGGATTCAAATGCCACCCACTTGATTAGCAGAGCATTTACAGCTCAGTTTTGTTTCCACTGGTGATGAATATTTACACGTGCCTCAATGCACATACATTTTATTCTGCACATGGATGAAAAAAAATCCACAAATGGATGGGGAATATTAGAGGAAACATTGGTGGTAAGTGCCTATAACCCCAATTTTTATCAGCATCACTGAAAACCTTTTAGGAACTAAATTTGAAACACCTATGTTTGAAAATTTTGGATATGTTACACATTTCATCCTCTGTGGAAAAGTGCAAGTCCTCTTAAATGAAAGCTATACACATCAAAAATAGAATTCCAGCTACAGTACAGTACTTATATCAATAGCCAGTTAATGAATCCACGATGCTCAAAGTTTGTGATTACAGGCGTACATACATGACTTGGGAAACCTTTTTAGCCCAAGCCAAATTAAAAATATCTGAAAACATGAGGGAGAAATATTAGGGAGCCTTCATATAAAGATAATTTACCAGCTCCCTCAACAACAACATAATAAGCTTTTTAATTAAAGGCAAACATTGCTTAGAAAAGAACTATTGATAAGAAGTATATGCATGCTTCTTACTTTACCTTAAGCTAGTTTTAAAAAAGTAAAATTGTAATATAGTCCAAGTTGCAAATTCATCCATCAATGTAACTATTTTAAAATGCACTGAATATTCAGCATATGTAAAGGGCCATATACTGGATTGGCAAATACAGCTTGAACCTCACTGGTCTGGCACCCTCAAGATCTGACTGGTCCCAAACCAGGGAATCTATCAGATCAGGGAGGTCAATGTTAGCCCCTCTGCCATTGCCAGCTGTAGCACTCCACTCTGGGAGCAGTAGAGGGGCTGGCATTTGACCCCTGGGAGAAGCACTGGGGAGTGGGGAGAGAGGCAGGGTAGCTGCAGAATCCCACAAGCGTAGCCTCGGGGCTCAAGTGCACCCATGGGGATGCTGGACCACAGATGTTCCCAGATTATGGAAACCCAGACCATAGAGGTTGAACCTGTACAGACTTTGATCTGTCTTAACTCCTACTATTATCTCAAGAAGAGGCTGGTATTTTCTGGTACAGGGTTCATATTAATAGACTTAACGCCTGATCCTGAAAACTCATGTGCATGTGCTCTCCCACTGCAGTATTTTGGACTCTATGTGGATTTAGGAGTGTTCCCTTATTGAACAGACTGCAGGATCAAGGCCTTTGATTCTTCCTGAGTATTCTCAGAAAGATAGCAGTTTTCTTGAGGAAACATTCTGGAGATTTCAAAAACTAATTTCCACTGCTACTACTGATAGATGAGCATGGAAGATGTAAATTGTACATTTATTTATATTACTGTTGAGTAAAATGGATACTCTGTAGTCTATATGTTAACAGTAATAGAGGAAGAGTTAAGGCAAAAATAATTAAATTAAGGAAAAGAGAAAAAAAATTGCAAAAGCAGCCTTCTAACTTGCCGCCTCCTAGTTTTGCTCACAAGGGAAGTCAATCTAAAATCAACTAAATATGGTAATACTTTCCCACGCAATAGGACAGATTAGGCAGAAAGGACAAAGTGAAATTCATACCCTTAACCTCTGGGAAGCTAAGCAGGCGTGCTGAAACAATGGATGATAGGAAATGAAAGCTAAAATGGACTGATTGGTTTAAGAGAGTTCAGGCATTGAGCACACAATCCTCACTTTCATTCCTAACTGTGACCAACAGCATTTCTGTGTATTTAGTGAATTAGAATAGAATTTATAGAAAGTTGCCGGTCACAAGGAAAGAGAGTGTAACATTTTGTAACTTTTATATGAAAATGTTTCCAATCAATATTATGTGGTTTAAGGTGTGTCATTGCACCCTTATCTTTGCTTTTAGTTTAACATTTGCAGGTTGGTTACAGAAATTTATTCGCAGGTTGGACCTCTGTGGTCCAGCTCCCTTGGGATCTGACCGGTCCCAGACAAGGGAGGTTTCCAGACTAGGGAAGTCTGGGGAAGGGGCGCCAGCCTCCCCATTGGGCTCCTCTCCCCAGCTGTCTGCTTCCCTTGCTCCCTGCCTGTGGCAGCCCTGAAGGCTTGCAGCCCCATGGCCCCTCCAGCAGTGTGCTCTGCACCCCCTTCTTTCCCTTTGGCTCTGGCATCCCTGCCAGCTTCCCAGCCCATCTGGCTGCAGGCTCTGGTTCCCTGTGGGCTCCACTGCCCTGCTGGCTCTGCTCCCAGCCACCGGCAACCTCTGTGCTGGGGCTCTCTAGTCCAGCAACATCCGTGGTCCTTCCAGACCACAGATGTTGCTGGACCAGAGTGTCCCAGACGTCAGAGGTTCAACCTGTAGTAGAAGGCCACAAGGCAACACACTGAATGACAAAACCAAACTTCATTAAAAAAAATGAACAGACTTTCAATTTCTAGTTACACAAATGCTATAATTAAACAATAGATTTACGGACACCTTGGGGATGGAACGTGTTCATAATTCAGAACAAGATGTTACAGGATGCTCCTCAGGACAGACCGTATCTGTGAATTTCTGCATTGTCACCTCCTACCTGTAAGTGGCTGCTCAGTGAGTGGGGGTGGAGACTGGCACCTGATTCTAGCCCCTTGGCTGCAAGGGTGATAAAGGAGGCACACTGGGACTGTGGCCCTTTAAAACTGAGCAGCTCTTCTAGCGTGCAGCATGGGACCAGGGGCTTGGGCTCCAGCAGCTCACACTTCAGGTCAGCTACTAGCAGGAGCTCAGGATGTTTCTTTCCCAGCTCAGATTCAAAATGCAAGATTGTCCTCCTCTCAGCTGGTAGGGATGGGGAGAACTGCAGCTGTGGCTTATACGAAAGCAAAGCAGACCTCCTCACTGCTCCTGCTCTTTCTACTCAGTGACTCACATCTGGGCCTGTGAAACTTACTCCGCATCTTCATTTCCTACCTGTCAGTGGCTACCCTGCCATATGGTGAGTAGGGAGTAGAGACAGGCAGCCCAGATTTCCTACCTTTAAGATGTACAGTAGTACTATGCCTGTATTGTATTCACCTTTTTTGGGTCTGCTTGATTGCTTACTTCTGGTTCTGCATGGTGACTCGATCGTTCAAGTCCATAACTCTGGTGTTCGTATCTTTGACATTCTACTATACTCACACTCAACAACAAAATGGTGTATCAATATGGGGGGAGGGGAAGGGAGGAGGAAAGGAATCAGCCCATACTGATAACAGAGGAAGTACAGTCTTATAGCACTAGAACCTAATAGTACCTTTTGAATGTTAACTGGAGGTCTCTCACAATTTAGTGAAACTAAACCTTCTATGCGCCATTATTATACTAATTAATAACAAACTGACCTCTATCAATTATATTTTCTCCACCTTCTTACTAGCTTTTCACACTACTTAAATTAACATCTGCACCAATGTCCACATCTACTATCAACACAGGTAGTATTTTAATAAGACATTTACAATTCTCTAAAGTATCAATTAAAAACTCTACTCAAACCAATGATAACTGAACCATAATGGCAACATAACCCTAACATTATGTCCTTGCTGATTCTTACTTCCACATAATTTATCTCCAAGTTATCTCTGAATATTTCACATTAAGAACTTCAAATTCCCATATCCCTCACATTTAGGCTAATCTAGGCCCAAAACTTAATGTTTACTTTTTTTCTCAACGCAATTCATCCTATAGGCCTATGGGTCCCAACTAGTGGTCCGTGGACTGGTGCTCGGTCGCAGACCACTGACTACCAGGCTGTGGCACACTGCAGTGTGGCAGTTGTCATGCTAAGGCCCAGCAGCAGTGGGCAGGGGCTCTGGGAACCTGGGCCAGGCAGGGGCTGCAGTGCAGTGGGTATTGCACTAGGACCCAGTGGCAGCAGCAGGAGCTGGAGGAAGCGATTGCTGGGCTTGGCCCCCACAGCATGGAGCAACTTTCAGCTGCTGCTCGCAGGGACTCTGGGGCCAGATCCCTGAACCCTGGCAGAGACTGTTGTGGGACCCCCAGAGCCCAGGCTGCAGCCAGGAGGGGGACTCTCCAGCAGGGCCAATCCCTCTGCTCCCCAGGAGCCTCTCCCAGGGCAGCAACCCCAGCCTGGCCAGCCACTGGCCCAGGGCGGGCAGTACGTGGGGGGCTGGTAAGAAACACCCACTCTCCCTCTACTGCCCCCAGGAGTGGGGCCCCTGGTGCCCCAGAGCCACAGGGGAAGGGTTTGGCCCTGGGCTGCTCCCAGCAGAGCTGGCTGCGATCCTGGCCTGGGACCCACAGAAGCTGTTGCCAACTACCAGCGTGTGCGGGGTGGGAGGAGCCAGCCCTGGGGAAGGGGTTGTTGTTGGGAGGGGGCTGAAGAGGGGTGAGGCAGACAAGGAGAGTGAGGGGGAACAGGGATGTGCGAGGCAGAGGCATGAAGGGGGGTGCAGGAGGCACTGAAGGGAGGTTGGGGAGATTTATGAAGCAGATGGGAGCAGGGGTGCAATGGAGGGAAACTCCAGGGAGGGGTCACTGGGAGAGGAAAGGGGGGTATGGAGAGGGGACGCTGGCGGGGGGGAGGAAGGGGAGAGGAGACTATGGGATCAAGAGCAGCCTGGCAGGGGAAGGGAGAGACACAGGGAGATGGGGGAAGATACAATGGCAGCTCCTCTACCCCATGGGGCAGGAGCAGTGGGAGGGCAGAGGTGACTGGTGGTAGCACTTGGGGGCACTAGTTCCTATACCCCTAACACAATTTCAGTTGTTAAAATAGGGTGCCCCTCATGCCCTCTGCCCCTGTGTGTGCCCCTCTCTGTTCCCCTTCCTCTGCAGGCACCAGTCACCCCTGAAGGAGGTGCTGTCTCCTTCAGCCAGAAGGGAATTTCTTCTGTGATTTTTGTTTTTAGTGTTGTAGATATCTGCGCACACTGATCTGGTACAACATGTATTGTGTGCATACAGATGCAATGTAAAACAACATGTGACCTCTTAAAATTGATTACCATAATGAATATGCAAATAAAATGTTACCAGTTCACCAAAAGTTTATGAATGAGTTTGCCAGTCCACTACTTAAAAAAAAAAATTGGGAACCACTGCTATAGAGTACAACTCACCTGACATGATTGTGATCCAGAATCCTGCTCTTGTTTTAAAGGGAAAACTTTATATGTATTGCACATAAACCCTGATTTTCAAAATATAAATTATGGACCAGCTGTTTAACACATGAATATGACATTCTAAATATAACTACAAACACATGGGAGGAGTAATAAGGAAGTAGTAAGAAATAATATTCTAGAATCATTCAAATAATTAACAAATATTATATGATATATTTACTTACCTCTAAGGTGAATGATAGCACCACATCTGACTTTGATAGCTGAATTTCATTTTCATCTCCTAAGTCCAAGAAAGCAGAATTCTGTGATCGCTTTAACTTCTGCAATTTAAATTCTGGACCACCTTTAGAAACTGGAAGACTTTCCAAATTTGCCATTAGCAAATTCACTGAAGACCGCAACTCTTCTATAAACATGTTCTCCATTTCTTTCGCTACAAACTTTGGAAATTTTCTTTCCTTAAAAATATTTTTAAAAATTCAGAATATCATTAATTATGTCATATTACAAATTTTGCTTATAGTACTAATCAGTTAGCTATGTGCTTTTAGCCAGACACAATTCATTAAAATATAAATCTGAACTTTAATAATTATCAGGGATTACACATATTTGGCTTTGGAAATCTATCATAAATACATTGCCCTCATTAGTCAGAAACAGTCTGAACTGATTTGAAATTCTTCATATAAAACCAAACAAAAACTTCGTGAATATTTAGAGTGAAGGCCATCCTGAGGGGGGTTTGGGGAAACTCTGCCCCAGAGGCCCCAACATGGGTCTTGGGGCAATATCCTTCTTGCCACAGGCCCTACCTTCACTTCACCCATTCCCCACCCCTGCTCTGCCCTCCCTCCCAGCAGCACAGAGGATTATGGGATGTAGTGCAACAGCAGCAGCAGGGTTCACCTCCCGACTCACAGTTGTGATGGGAGAGCAATTTGCCAAGCTGCTCCAGCTTTCTCCACCCCATTCCGTCTCACTGAGAAGCTGTGCACAGCTGGCCAGGAAAGGGGTGGTGGGTTGGAGTAGAGCAGGCTGAGCGTGATTCCCACTGTAACAGTGAGTGTGTGTAGGATGCGACCGATGCCACCACTGCACCAAGACCCTCACCCTAGGAAATCTTGTGGGTCCCATCCAGAGGGCAATTGAGGTGGCTGCTGTGGTACCCCTAAAAAGCAAAGGGCCTGGGGTGGCCACCCCAAACCATCCTATGGACAAGATGGCTCTGCTTACAGCAAAAGACATTAATGGGCATCTTCCAAAGGAGGAAGGGCCAAATAATTCATTCTATCTTAATTCCAGAATGTGAGTGCGTGTATGCATCTTACACAGTGTCTTTGCCCTATTTGTATATTCATCATCTTGTTATATCCCTTTAATGGTCATTGACAATTTTGCTATTAAAAACCCATTCATTTCAAGGCACAGAAACTTTCAGAAAAAAAATGTAACATCAAACTGCACTTTTATATTAGTTAAATCATTATTTTAGATAACACTAATTTTGCTATAGAAAGGCTTATTTTAAATTGAAAGTCTCATGGTAGTTAAAAAGCTAACTTTCACTTTCGGTAGCAGTTAAAACAGACAATATAGTGTCAAGGGACAGAAGGGTTAGTCTATATCTGCAAAAACAAGGAGTCCTGTGGCACCTTAAAGATTTATTTGGGCATAAGCTTTTGTAGGTAAAATCCACGTCATCAGATGCATTAACTCCTACTGAAAGTGAAACTTCTTAACTACCATCTAACTTTCATTTTAAAATAAGCCTTTCTATAGCAAAATTATCATTGAGGCATCTGACAAAGAGCTTTTTATCCATGAAAGCTTATGCCCAAGTAAATCTGTTAATCTTTAAGGTGCCATAGGACTCTTCATCGATTTTGCAGACAACAGTGTGTATAAGCTCTACCCAAATGAACTGTAAAAATATACAAAGAAATAAAACCACTTATTGTGGTCAATGAGTAACGCAAAACACATTTTGGAACATCTATGACCATTGAACAAAGAAAAACTTTACAGCTTTCTATTCACCACATATGCAAAGCATGAGGAATAGGGTGCAAATTTTTGCTGTCAAGAACAGGCATCCCTCTGCTGAACTATAGAAAATTCCCCACTACCTGTTTCTCGTAAGAAGACTAAAAAGAATGGCCATTTAAAATCTTTACAATTGCTTTTTGCCACCAATATAATGCATAAGGAAGAACAAGATCACGTAAGAAGTTAAATGACAGATTTCATTCACAAATCTCAAGCTCCTTGAAAATGCAGGTAAGTATTATGAGTACCATTTTAATAGATGAGACATGCAGCATTTAAGTGACATTCCCAAGGACACTCATCCAATCAATTGCATCACTGAAAATAGCACAAAGGACTCTTGACATATGGTCTCATGATCATGCACATGCCAGGGAAAGGATATACTATTCAAATGTTAATTAGATAATTTTTAAAAAGATGTGTAGGATGATGAATTGTTTAATCACGAGAAGGCAAGCCCATTACAAATGGAAACATTTTGTACAAGTTTAACAGTCAAAGGCAGTAAACACAACACATTTTTAAAATCAGGCTTTCTGACAGCAATACAATTGTAACAAGTTAAAACTCAGTGCTTTTAAGCAAACCCATTGTCAATGTGTTAGATTACAAAGTTACATGAAAAATGCCTTACAAGAGTAACAAATAACATTCTGGCGGTATGTGGGAGATTTTAGAATGTTAAAGAACATTAATAGATTGTGTTAAATGATCTTTCCTCTTACTTTTTAAAGAAATGTCTTCTGTTCTTCTATGTCTCCTAGCCTTATTTAACTTTTTACACTCAGTCTTCTCAATTATTTTCAGTAAAGATAATCTCTAGATGTTTAACACAGCGCTGACTTTCAATAGCAGCAAAAGTAGTGGTGGCAACAGCAGTGCCTATATTTCAAATAAAGTCACATTCATACATTTCCATTGTGTAGTAAGCTATTATTATGGATTAGAACATTTTCTGCGCTCGAAACCAGAGCCCTCTAGTACTCAGCACCTGCCCACAGCTGCTTCAGTAGGCATAACCGGGGGAAGGGTGCCTGTTCTGTTTACTTTTTCTGAAGCACCTCTTGTGGGCCACTATTAGTCTGACCCAATATGACAATTCTTATGTTCTTAAGCCATCCACTTTTGATAACAGACTGGGAGTTCCTCTGACCTGGAAAGTGAGCCAAGGTGGGGAAATGGACCCCCTAGAAGATATGCTGATGAATCCCAAAAGAAAAGGTTAAAAAGGCTAGAAGGAGAAGGAGGAGACAGTTGAGGCCAAGTTACTTAACACATGGAGAGGGTTGAGAGCTGATAGGCTACTGAATTAGAGCTAGAAAGTCAGACTCCAGGCTTTTGGGGGCAAAAGAGATAGTGAACCACCACCAGGTTAGGGAAGTCATAGTCAGTGGGACAAGGTCATCTGGCCACATCACTCCCATGTCTCCCACTGGCCATAAAACTGACAAGTCTTAACCAAGTTACAAGCTTAGGGGAACTTGCAATGAAGAGGATGGTGATCCATTGTTCTCTTGTCCAGTGAAGACAGGACAAGTAGTAATGGGCTTAATCTGTAGCAAAGTTAGATACTAGGAAAAACTTCCTAATGATTTATGTAATTAAGTTTTGGAATAGGCCTCTGAAAGTTTGTGATATCTCCACCATTGGCAGTTTTTAAGACTAGGTTACGATCAATACCTAACAGAATGAGCATAACAACCAAAACGAGTTTCCACGAGGAACATTCAGATAAAACAAATGTAAAGAAGCTTTGCAAATTATCTCTAAATGAAAATGAACTTGTGCTCTCTTTTGCTTTTTTTATGATGCACAGAGAAAGCAGAAAATGTGTATTTGCTTTCTTTATTATTTTTACAAACATAAAAAGTAAATATAATATTTGGTCCTCTGTGTTTACTGGAGAACTTCTAGGAAGTTTCAGAGCTACAGTGTATTCCCCCAACACCTTAATGGTATGGAAAAGTATGCTGAATCTCAATAAACAGGCTTCATTTATTCAAAAAGCTAGACAATGATGTTAAATAGTTGTTAACTAAACAACTTTGCAAGTTTAACTATAATAAAAGCTAGTTAAAACATATTGGTGCTATACGACTTAGTGCTATAAGACTGTTTTCAGACTTTATGGAATGATTATAGGATGCTGCATGTATGAATCCTACTTAGTCCTAATCCTATAGTATCTGTATCCCATGGTATAAAGTTATATTGCATGGTTGCACTATAAACCTTGGTAATTTTTTAACTCACCAAACAGGAAAAGCATTAATGCGATCACACTGCACACACAAAGTGGCCCATTGAGTAGCCCCATAGGACAGAGACCTCAATAATTATGTTCCTCTCTCCTTCCAGGAAGGGGAAACCTATGCATGGGTGTCATGAGAGCCAGGAATGCCCAAGAGAATGGTCTGTGATTCCATGGTAAGACTCTTAGTGGTTTAGGAGTTCACACTTGATATTGGTGAACAGTTTGAAGTTTCTGTCCTGCTTTTTGACAGTCTGTCCTGAGGTTGGAAGACCCAATTGTGAGCCACTCCAGATAGTGTGAAACCACACAATCCCCATTTATTTGAATGTTTTTTTAATCTCAATCATATTTCATATGCATGGAGCAGTACAGTATGTGACATTCCCATTAACATTTTTAAAAGTAACTGTTATTTTAATATTCATAAAGATAACTTAAGCACTTACACAACTAATTTATTTACTAAACCTGCCTCTGAAATGTTTATTTTCATTCATTTACGAGACTGAACAGCTTATGGGACTGAAGTGAAATCACAAGTGAGTTGAACTTTGCCATAGTAAAAAGCATGTTGCATTTTCACTGTCTGATATATGTTGACACACCATGTGAACTTCACATAAATGAAAGAAAGTGGTAGAAAACTTACAAAACTCAACAGAAATATTTCTACATTTCTGAATATAAAACCAAAAAATGTGGAGGATAAAAAAAACGAGATAAAAGTAAGCTTGAAATACTAAACATTAAAATAAATGTATTAGAGCTGTTGATTAATCATAGTTAACGCATGTCATCCATTTCTAGACAAACAGAGGCTAGGGACACCATTGCTACCCATCCTGGCTAATAGCTTTTATCTAGCTTCTTCTCTTTTTTTTTTTTTTAGAACCATGTTAAAGTCCTGGTCTTCACAAAGTCATCTGGAGGTCCAAACTGTACATAATTGTACATTTGGAGTTTAAATTTCATGATAAAAAAGTGTACTACAGTACAGGCAGTCCCTGGGTTACATCAATTCGACTTACGTCGGCTCCCTAGTTACAAACGGGGGAGGGAGGAAGTTGTATGAGAATCAGGGTCTTTTCCACCTAACTCCAGCTCCCCCCCCCCCCCAAATATGTACCTGTTCCGACTTGCATACAAATTTAACTTAAGAACAAACCTACAGTCCCTATCTTGTACATAACCCAGGGACTGCCTGTAGTTGTATGACAAGAACTGAAAAAAATATTATTTCCTTTGTTTTTTTACAAAGCAAATATTTGTACTGAAAAAATAAAGTGAGCACTGCACTCTTTTTATTCTGTAAATCATGAAAATTTAGAAAACATCCAAAATATTTAAATAATTATTTTGTTGTTTAATAGTGTGATTAATCACACCATTAATCATGATTAATTATTTTAATCACAATTTTTAATCACTTGATAGCCCTAAAATGAATATCTGATAATTACCATAGGATATGGAATGGGAAAAAAGGGCTGCCATACATGGCAATGAAGTAGCCTCCTCTCGTACAGTCTCCCTTATGAAAAATTCTATGGAACTAATAGTGAATTATGCCCTGCCATTGAATTCTACAAGATGCCACTGAATTCCACATTCTATAGATAAGCACTTCCCAATTAGACTCTGCTATGATCCTGCTAAATTACATAAGGCTAGACTATTAATGTGTATTATAATCCTGGCTAGACTTAATAAAACTTTATAAGGAATAAAAGTTTAATAAAGCCCCGTTATGAAGTCAACATTGCTAGGCAGATTGTATATCAATTTAAAAGGTCAAAGACATTTTCCACTGGCTCAGACTCATGCTATTAGAGAAAGGAACTATGGACAACATGATGCAGACTATGGCTAAAACGCTCTCCCTAAACTTTTGAAAGTAAAGGCTAAGTCAAAATGCAGCTTAAGAAGAATGCATAGTTTAAGTTTCTTTAAGGTCAAAATAAACAAATTTTGCTAGATATTATATTTATCTATTTATTAAATAGATATTGGCATAGAGAGTACACTTATTAAGTTTGCAGATGATACAGTAAAACTCCAATAGTCCAGCATCCAATAGTTTAGCACTCCTGATAGTCCGGCATCAAAATGGCAAGAGCCTAGTGAGTGAGCTTCGGAAAAAAATGAGTCACAAGGTAACAGCGGCAGCAGCTGAACTGAGCAAAAAGGGTAAAAAAGGCTTAAAAAAACTAAAACATTACAGTATACTGTATACAGTATGTACGATTAAAAAGGGTTAAGAACACTTTATATACAGTATATAATGTATACAGTATATATATAACCAGCTTATAGTACCTCCTGATAGTCCGGCATATCTGATAATCCGGCACCACCTAGGTCCCATAGGTTCCAGATTATCTGAAGTCTACTGTACCAAGCTGGGAGGGGTTGCAACTTTTTTGGAGGATAGGGTCATAATTCAAAATGATCTGGACAAATTGGAGAAATGGTCTGAGGTAAACAGGATGAAGTTTAATAAGGACAAATGCAAAGTACTCCATTGAGGAAGGAACAATCAGTCTCACACATACAGAATGGTAAGCAACTGTCTAGGAAGGAGTATGGCAGAAAGGGATCTAGGGGTCATAGTGGACCATATGAGTCAACAGCGTGATGCTGTTGCAAAAAAAGAATGCACCTTAGAATCATATTTTAACAGGAGTCTTGTGAGAAAGTAATGAGAAGTCATTCTTCCGCTCTACTCTGTACTGATTAGGACTCAATTGGAGTATTGTGCTCAGTTCTGGGCACCACATTTAAAGAAAGATGTGGAGAAATTGGAGAAGGTCCAGAGAAGAGCAACAAGAAAGATTAAAGGTCTAGACAACATGACCCATGAAGGAAGACTGAAAGAATTGGGCTTGTTTAGTTTGGAAAGGAGAAGACAGAGAGGACACGATAGCAGTTTTGAGGTATTTAAAAGGGTACTAGGAGGAGGGAGGAAAATTGTTCTCCTTAGCCTTTGAGGATAGGACAAGAGCAATGGACTTAAACTGCAGCAAGGGAGGTTTAGGTTGGACATTAGGAAAAACTTCCTAACTGTCAGGGTGGTTAAACACCGGAATAAATTGCCTAGGGAAGTTGTGGAATCTCCATCTCTGGAGATATTTAAGACATCTATTAGGGATGGTCTAGATTGTACTGGGTCCTGCCATGAGGGCAGGGGACTGGACTCGATGACCTCTTGAAGTCCCTTCCAATTCTAGTGTTCTATGAAATATAAACAAACTTAAAAAATAAAGCATTTAATATAAAATGCCAAACTTGGTGAATGTTACTTCATGGTTATCAGCATATATACCTATCAAAATGAATAAATAAAAGCTATGTAAAAATAAGCAATAGGGAGTTCTTTTTTCTATTTGTGTGTGAGATTCTCTGATCATTGGTGATTATCATTCTCATGTCTGAGAGATATTTAATAGATCTTTATCATATATGTATATGGTCACCCTATATGCACACAAGCATTTATATACCACCTCCCCCTAAGATGTGCCTTCCTACCTATTGAAGTAGGTAAAAGTACTTGCCACTTCATTCTTACTGTGATAGAAAGGCAATGGTTAGGTGAAAAGGATACAAAATAGAACTTCAGTGGAGAAGGAAGGATCGTCTGTCCTAATGAAGCTTAGTTAGCAGCCTTCCCGCAAGCTACCAGTATACCCCTATAGCAGTTAGTAAGTCCCCCATATTGCCCAACCACACCCTGTACACTACAAGAGGGGCATTGTAGGATGGTTTATTTGAACTCTACAATGTTTCTGTGCATAGGAAATTCTGTCCCAGCCACTTGCAGATCTGCGGATCCTTGCATGCAGCCAGTGACCTATAGGAGACGGAACCAAGGCTAAAACTAGGGAAGTAAAATCCTGGTTAATCAGTTAACCAATTAAACCTTTGGTGTAACCAGTTAACTGATTATGTGGGATCCCATGCTGGGAGGCCAGCCCCAAGTGCGGGGATGAAGGGGAGGGGGCGGGAAGAGGGGCAGCTTCTGCTTCCAGCCTGCCCTGAACAGGAAGTTCCAGCTCCTGATCCCTGAGGGGCTAGAGCAGCCCTTCGCCCATGGCAGGCTGTGGGATGCTTCCAGGTACGGGTTAACCAATACCCAGTGAGCATCATCCATTATGGTGATGGTTACCAGGTAACCTGTTAACCATTCACATCCCTAGCCAAAACTGTCCCCTATGTCTTAGGGAACAATCCACCCATTACTGAAATGTAGCATTAGATTGCTCATTTTGAAGACTGAAAAATAATAGACAGGTGAAAGTAGGTGATAAATTGGACAGATAATTGAATGATTGAATAGGATTACATGAGCTGGAGTTTGGCCAGGAGACTGGCACTAGCATTTCAACATTATTGCATATTGTTGTGACTCAAATATTCTACAGAGAGCCAATACTTATGGCTAACATCAGACAGTGACAGAGTAAAAAGATACTCATGTAAAATGGATAATTTTTATTGTGAAGTGAATATTTACAGGAGTGGTGGGGTACCTGTGGCCTCCAGGACAGATCTTGCCCTCTGTTTCATTTAATCCATCCTGCAGCAAGTCTCCACACCATGAGCTGGACGCCCTGAGCCTCAAGAGACCCCCGTAGGGCGGGAGCCATGAGATCTGGCTTGCCGGCACATCTCTGTGGCCCTGAGGTGGAGGGAGGGCCACGGATGCTCCACATGCTGGCCCACTACCAGTGCCCACTCTGCAGCTCCCACTGGCTGAGAACCATGGCCAATGGGAGTGATGGGGACAGTGCGTGTGGGTGTGTGCACCACACAGAGGCTATGTCAACACTGCTTTTTCTTGTAACAGAAGATATGCAAATCACCGTCATTTGCTATGCTTCGCCGATCCTTTTTGCGGAAGAGGTTTTGCCACTAAAAATCCCCATGTAGACAGAGCCATTTGTTGGAGGAAAAAAAAAACCCTTTTTGCTCAAGATCCCTTATTCCTCAAAATATGAGGTTTACAGGATCTTGTGCAAAAAGGTTTTTTCCCGACAAATGGCCCCATCTACATGAGGCTTTTTAGTGGCAAAACCTCTTCCGCAAAAAGGATTGGCAGAAGATATGCAAATGAGAGCGCAATTTGCATATGTTCTGCTACAAAAAAAATCAAACAAACAAAAAACCCCCGGCAGTGTACACATAGCCAGAGATGGCATGGCTCCTCTGCCAGTGTCCCCACTAAGCTTCATAGGTGACTAATCAGTCCCACCCAGTCAGAGGCTCAGAGCTCCAGGCACAGAGCTTACTGACTCAATGGGACTGATCAATCACCTGTGGAACTGTGCTACCCCACAGTTTAGGGGGAAACACTGTCCGCCACCAAGGGGCCAGACATGGCAGCTGCTTCTAGGAGCTACATGAAGCCAGGGAAGGAAAGGACCTGCATTAGCTCTGCCACAAGGTTGACTGGGAGCCACCTAAGGTTAGTGCAGTCTGGGTGAAGCCCACATCCCAAACCCTCTCTTACACCCTCTCCCCCAGATCCCACACCCACACCCCAACCCCCTCCTGGAGCCCTCACCCCCTCCTGCACTCCATACCTCTGTCCTGTCCGCAGCCATGCTTCAGAGCCACATCCCAGTTGGAACTCATATTCCCTCTGACCCACCAGCTAAGCATGCTAAGAGCAAGTAATTGGCTAATCATGTAGTCAATACAATTTGTATCAACCACACAATTGATAAGGGGAAGCGCTCTGCAGAGCCACAGCAGGGATATCTGTGGGGTAGCTCCGTACCAACCCTGGGACCGCTGCAGCTCTGCCTATCCTGCCCCTTCCCCCTGCCCATCACAGAGGCAGTGCTGGGGGGAACTGGCTTTTAAGCTGGCTCCTCCCAGCACCAGTTTCCTGCTTCCCCCCTTTGCGGTAACCCTGGTACAGAGGCAGCAACGGGGGAGGGAGAAGCAAGTAGTCAAGTAGTGACTCGACTACGCAATAAGCCTAGGCTTATCCAGTAGTCGACTACTTGAGTAGCCATTTACATCCCTAACTCCAACCCCTGCCTCAACCCTAAGATCCCTCCCAAACTCCAAATCCCTTGCCCCCAGCCCCTCTCCTGCACTATAAATTCCACTTTCCAGAGCCCATACCTCCAACTAGAGCCCTCACCTCTTCCTGGACTTCAAATCCTGCCTCAGCCTAGAGCTTCCTCCCACATCCTGAAGCCTAATTTTTAGTTTCACTCTGTAGGGTAGGGAAAGTCACAAGCTACTGCCCCCTTGGGGCTATGTGTGGCCCAGGATTGATTTTTTTTCCTGTGGGGCAGTGATCCCTGAGAGATAAAAGGTTCCTCACCCTGATTTACAGGAAAGCAAAAAGCTCTCTAAACTGTTGAAATATTTGCTAATATAGATAAAAGTTCATTGCCAGACAAATACTTTAATAGAAGTTTCTAAGTTGGGTCATCTAGAAAGAGATAATAAATATTGTAATTTGCCTTCCTGCATGACTCTAGTCTTGAACTGTAGTCTTAATGGAACAGTAAATTGAATTGTACTGTTGAGCCACTAGGTTGGTGGCACTGTGTGGAAAAAACAAACAAACAAACCATTTTTACCCATCTTCAACCTGGCATAGCTTTAAAGGTGATGATGTTTATAAGCAAGCTCTGACAGTTCACATCTTGTGAATAAGAATGTGATAGTTGTACTCCTTTTAGAAATTTCTGACTTAAAGACTAACAAGAGTTCCAAGAAGAAAAGTGTTTTTAAATACACACAAAGAGCAAATCATATATATGGTTGGGATAGCCATTAGAGCTACCAGGGGACAGAACTAGTACAGAAGTTTCTTGTTAATGGCCCAGTGCCTCTCAAGGAATACTCGGTTTTGGGAAGCTCACGTGGACCCCTCTATAACTGGAAAATCCTGTCCACAACCATGGGGTGATGTGGCCTGTGATACAAGGACCCAAGACTGCCAGAGATTTACTCCTTATCTCCCACACAGTTTTTACCATGAAAGAATATGATCTGGGTCATAGTAACTATATAGGACTGTCTATACAAACGTTTAGTACACAGCAAGTTGAGTTTGTGAATCTACCCTGAATTAGCCTGCCATTCACTAGTTGTCCTAGGGACCCTGCTGGTGTGCATTACCAGGTCATTGGTGCACTCTGACCTGGTTTTGTAGCTTGAGGGATATAAAAATAGATCTAATTTTCTAAAGTATTTATAAAACAATTCCTTCTAATCTATACTCTTTAGGATGGCCTGCACAACTCTGATGGCTTTGCTACAGAAAAGCCAAAATCCATCCCAAACTTGACCTGCTACCAATTTTATACCAGATCATACTCATGTGTGTACAAACCACACACACTCTTCTCTCTCATGAAGCTTGCTGGCAGTGGCAAAATCAGATCACATTACTGTATATACAAAGTATCAAGGAAAGCTGTGGGGTGGGGAGGACGAGAGAGAGAGAGAAAGAGAATGCAAATATCGATGAGCGCATGCACTACACTGGAACTAGTCTGTTGTTCCAAACTGCTGCACAGTATAACTGCCCCCATTTGCTTAATATACCTTTTAAAAAGGATCAATAGTTATAATTTAGAAGGCTATAGTGTGTATACACTCAGACACAATTTAAAATCGTAGGCATGAATATGACTATGATCATTTACCTTTGTCATTTGTTCTGCCAATTGTAGACGTCCATCTAGTTCACGTCTGATCTGAGCTGCTTGTTCATCTGCATTATCCAGCTTCAATACAGAACACACAAAATTAATCATGTGGGCAAGCTATGGTAAGTTGGTAGCTTTAATTATATAAAAATAATGTATTTCATCATAAGGGAGTAACAGAAAAGCTTCAAATGTTCTCTATTTACAGTAAAATGCTACACAAACAATAAAAGTCTGACATCAGAAATGCAAGAAAATTTCCATTTGTAATAAATCATGACAATGCATCATCATTAGACAGACAAGGTGGGTGAGGTAATATTAGCTATTTTTATTGGACTAACATCTGTTGATGACAGAGACAAATATTTCCACTTTACATAGAGTTCTTCAGCTCTGGGTAAGCTCAAAAGATAGCTCAACTCAATGAAAGGTATTATCTAATTACCCTCTCTCTAATACTGTGGAATCAACATAGCTATAACACTGAATATATGACAACTACAAATGTAAATAATCACGGAGGCATTAGCCACTAGAGCTCTGACATACAGAGATATATAGAATGGCTGTAGTTAAAAATTCCCATTATTGTCCCCATTATTAGGATATAAGCTTTCATTCTATCTCCCAAAAAGCAATTTTGGAAGTTAACAAAGAACCTTACAGTCTACCTTTGAGACAGATACACTAAGTGAGAGTAACAAAAAAAGACAGGGGATGGAGAGAGATAAAACTAATATTATAGAAACAGAACTGTCAGTGCCATTTTAAAAATCACATGTACCATTTTAACTGGCTGTTAGTACGGGAATGCGTTAAGAGATTAGATTAACCCATAATCTCCAGAAAACACTGCAAATCATTCCTGTTTGATAATGCTTTTCCATTGTAACTAGAATGACAATTCCTATCAGCGACTCACTTATTTATCCCCAAAAAAACAAAAGCATGCAGGAGAGACAGGCAGAAAGAGACACTTTTTTTAACCTTGTTTCACCACACTGCCCAAACCTCCCAGCCACTGCAACACATTCTAGTTTATTACTTTCAAAACCTGGCTGCTCCTTGCTACCAGCTCTTCTGATACATGCCGTTCTGCCTGGACACACTCAAGAAACCTCCTAATTCTATTAACACACTAACAAATACTTTCTGTCAATCAATTATTTTTGCCATCTGCATACTTCTCTCTAGCTTAAATTTTTCATTCAATTTCTCCCCAAAATATTTTACTCTCTCTCCTATCTCCTAAAAGAGCAAATGTATTTTTATTATTATTATAGATAGGGCTGGTATCACTCACTACTAAGGTTACACAACACTTAAATTTATAAGACCCTCTTTTCAGTTTATAACTTAGCCAAAATTGAACCATTGTGGGCTGACATTTTCTATGCTAAGTGTCTGATTTTTTTTTCCTGGAGAAAATTTCCACCAAAATAGTTCATTGACTGACAATAAGAGTTAGGGGAAAAACTGATGCCTGTGTTCAAAAATATTTTTGAACAGCTCTATTGCTTTGAGCTTTGGAATAGGGACTTGAATTGGCAGGGGAATAGTCTGTATACTGGGGGGAGGGGGGTGTCTTTTGCCGGCCCTGTGAAAAACCAACACATATGGAGTCAAATTATAAGCCTTTGAAAAAAATCTCAGTTTACACATGGTCATTTTTAATCGCTAAATTCCTCAAGATTCTATTTATGGAATATGCTCCAACTTAGGGCTGAGCAGCACCTTCCCTGCAATTACAGTTTTGGGCTGCTGAGGGTCATGCCATGTTCAGGTCCCTGAACTGAGAACATGGAGGCTCTTCTGAAGTCTGATTTGCTGCTGAACCCAAGCAGAATGGAGAAGAAGGATGCCTGATGCAAAAGTAGAGAGGACGAGAGTCACAAACTTGCAGAGAGGTGAGGGAAGTATATTGGAACAAGGAACCAGGGAACTTGGGACTGGAAAGTGAAGTGGAGGGAATATTGAGTCTTGGTCAGAACACTGCAACTAAGAATGAGGAGAAGACTGGGGGCGATTGTGCAAGAGACTAGTTAAGAGAAATAATAACTGGCTACTGCAGTTATTTTTCTTAGACTTCCTTCTACAGCGTTTGGTACTAGACAAGGACAGTGACAGGCCGTCCTTGCTGTAAGTCCAAGATATGTTCCAAAAAAACTTGGACTTCTAGCAAAACAACTTAAAGTGGGGCATTTTTTTTCCTGCAGCTGACTTCCATTTGCGCAAAAATTTTTTGCATTACTTAAGCGCAATTAGCAGGAGGACTTATAACGCATCAGTTCCTACAAGTGTCAATGACTTTAGTGAAGAACAGATGTATACTGGGGCGACTTATAGTGGGGACACCCTGAATATGAATGGCTTGTCTGACCCAGTTGAGCTAGTTCTATATTTCTACAGCTTTAGCTCCATGGTCAGCATTACTGTTGTAATGACATCCTCTATTAACAAGGAATCCTACCTAAGCAGCAACTAAGATCACATTTCTGGAAGTCATTCTGGTTAGGCAGATTCTGCTATAATAGCCCTTACCCAGGCAAAATTGACTTCAATGTGAGTTTATCTGAATAAGAAGTACAGGCCAGATCAACAGCACATTGTTTTGCTCAGTTTATAACATTATATATATATATATATATATATATATATATATATATATATATATATATATATATATATATATATATAGTGTGTGTGTGTGTGTGTACACACATAATATAGAAAGAAAGCACAGAGCTAATGAATCATCATCCATATGTTTTTTAGAGGTTGAAATACAGCATGTTTTGTAATTCCATTTGTAAATATCTTGTGTTTACTCTTATATTACCTCAGGGACCAAACATATGTTCATGCATTTTGACAGCAAAAAGAAATGGCACCATGTGAAAAATGTGTCCAAAGTACAAGAACTTGAAGAGGTAATCATATTGCCACTAAATTTATGAAGTTTGTTTGAGATCCTAACACATATAGTATGTCAAATATCATTCATAAAATAAATTGAAACATTTTAATTACGTACAAATGGTAATATTGACCTGGCAGAAATCATAGTTCTTCAAATCCATAATTGCTAAAGCTCACTCTTCCCCCTGAAGATTTCATTAATGTTAAATTAGTTTTTTTGTAACTTTTAAAATTATTAATGTAAAGTTACATTTCAAGCAACACATTTGCTTTTTAAATTTATGACTGAATTCAAAGTATTTTAAACACATCTGTGCTTTGGGGGCCCCTTCTCATTTCTGCCACACTAATTACTTGCTTCTGTGTTTTTTGAGTGGCTGGCAGCTGCCACGGTACATAATGTTCACCAGTTATCACTAGCCATGATGACCAGTTGGGGCCCTGCTATACTGGGAGGTTAGTGAGAGATACCCACCTAAGATAGCCAACCACTACCTCTCCGGCAGTTCAGTCTGATGGCCAAGGGAGAAAGTTAGAGACATCAGGTGAGTGAGCTACAGTTTGGACCTCCTGGTTCAGTGCCCTTGACCTGATTGGTCCTGGATGAGGGATTTTGCCAGACCAGGGAGGTCATTTCTGGCCCCCCTACTGCCAGCCCCACTCTCTGCCCTGCCAGCCCACCAGGCAGATTCCCCCCCACCAGCAGCCCAGCTGAGTCCTAGGGCTTCCAGTCTCCCACTCTGACTCCCTCCTAAAGCCCAGCTGGGCTGCGCACTGTGGATTCCTCCCTCCTGCTCCCCATCCACAGCACACCGACACACTCTGATAGGGGAACGTCATTAAAGCATCCTTAAATGGGCCCTGAAGTTGTCTTTTGATCTTGTCTTGACATTTATGCCAGGGTCCTCAAGATTCTGTGCTGGTGGGATTCTCCTTGGGCCCTTTTCAAGCCCCTTGATGCCACTATGGTCTCTTCATTTGTATGAAGCAGGTGTGAAAGTTTCACACCATATATCCAACTCTTTTCATAATAAACAATTGTGCAGATACACCACAAGACTAATCAACAACTACATTCAGTGTCCTGGCCTGAATTTGAGCAGACCTAGTTATTCCCTTTAACTGAACAGCCTCAGACTTTTCACTCATTTATGCACAAAATTCCTTCTGTCATGTGCTGTCCATAGCCCTATTCTCGCCCCTCAAATCGAACATTTTAGATCTAAATCATGCAGTTCCATTTAAATTGATTTGCTGAGCTGAACTTAAAATGCATTTTCTTCTATATTCATTTCTAGGAACTCAAGGACCCACAACTCTAAAACAATTGTTTCCCTTTTTCCAAACTTGTTGTCCCAGAGGTTTGTAGAAGAATTCCATATTGGACCATACAGCATATTGCTTTGGTATATGCAAAAATAGTTTGAAGATAGTGTGAAGCTTGCTCTGTGGGTATGTGGCTTTGTGAATCAGATAGAATCATTTTGATTATTCATTATTTCCTTCAGATTTAATACAAAGATAAAAGTCCAGGCATTGTGTACTCTATTTACATGGACACATATGCACAGAAACTGTTAATTCAATAATGTGGGATTCAGATGAAAAAGGTACATTGTGAACTGGAAATAAATATTTCAGCTACTTATTGACTCATTGTGGTCTGTTGACAGATTGAGGGAAGTAAACCAGAGAACCGTAGATGTTCAGATACTGTAAGTCTCCTGTGTTTCTTGCAATTGTATTTTTCAGGGCTGTAATTTATTGCTATTATGAAACTCTTTAGGAACTAACCAGTTTTAGAAGGAAAAATCCAATAAAAAGAGAAGATTGGAAAATTAAATGATTACAATTAAGTTTAATGCTGAAATCTATTTTTCAAACTTCAATTATTTTTCCTCCATCATATGCATTTATTGGTTTGTTCTCTTCATGGGATTGTTTATTAATTCTGAAGTACTGGTTCTCTTTCTGACCTGATAAATCTATTCTTAAATGCAGATTTTCTGCTTTTGGGATACTAAAGCAAGCAAGCAAGTTCGCAATGACATTATATAAACATTACAAATTACTTGGGTTTTACACCCAAAAAAGGGTGAAACAAAATCTTGGATATAATGCATCTGAGAGCGCTGAGAGACTTGGCTGATGTTATAGCAGAATATTGGCCAGTATCCTTAAAAACCTGTGGCAGTTGGGGGAGGTCCCGGATCATTGGAGAAAGGTAAATGTAGTACCCATTGTAGTAAGTTGAGGTCACTAACATGGAGTCAGCAGGCCTAAATAGAGGCCTATAACATGAAAACAGCAACAGGCCTGCAATCTAGTGAGCAAGACTTTGGTTCAGTAACAGGAGCCAAGAAAGAGGCCCTATTGATAACTGTGCGATTGTGTAAGTTAGGTCGAGCATGGAAGGACACAGGGAGGCACTGGGTACAGACTGTAAGCCAAAGGGGAGTAATGGAACATCTTAATAAGAAATGTCTTGGTACAAAAACTCCCTAAAAACTAATGCACATACCAACCTAGGTTCAGGACCAGGTCGGAATTGACAGCATGAAGGATAGTAAGTAAGTCCCCCTTCCATAAGGTGAGGGGTGGTAACTAGGCAACAGAGGGTGGTAACCTGGTGCGTAAAGAAATGATGTAAGTTGTTTGTACCTGTCTATAAAAGGACACCGCAGAGGGTGCTCTCCAGCCGACCTTGGGGGGAGGCGCACTAGGCGCCTGAACGGCAGGTGTCATTGCCTAAACTTACAGAGTGCACAGTAGCTTAATTTTGACTAACTGCTGTTAATATCTATTATATGGCAATAGGCCTGCCCGGTGTTGGTACCTTGTCAACGCGGGCCATAGTGCCCAGTGGTGTAACATTGTACTGATCTCTGTTACCAACTGGTAGAGCTTTGCATTTGACAATAAACCTGCTCGATTGATTTCAAACCTTGCCTGCATCTGTCGTTTCTGGGGCCTCTCAGAGATCTCTTGTGTTGACTCAAGTGCACGGGGTCTAACACTCTAGATAAAGGGAGTACCGATTGTTACGCACGCAGCCGAAAGTTTAACAACGGAGTAGAGGTCCTGTCAGGAGCGCGCCAGGACAACCCTGACCAGACGACGCTGACACTGACAGTCCAGACCACCGAAGGTACCGAGGTACGAAAACACCGAGGTACGACACTGGTGACCCCGACCGCTGATCTGGTAAGAAGGCTAACAGTTCTGTTTATCTGTTTGCAATCTAACATCTAAAATGGCAGAAAATCACGAGTTAGATAACCCCCATCTACATTCCCTTATAACCCTGTTAGGTTTTGATGAAATATGGACCCGTTAGATTGCTAAAAAAGGAGGGCCATATGAGTTTAAAAAAGAGTATGCAGAAACCGGTAGATGTGAAGCCATGGCAGAAACTGAAGCGCTGAAAAAGAGTAATAGTACTAAAAAGCCTAGGATTTTGCAACTTATGTCTATGGCAGTGAGATGGCTTAAACAGCCTGCCACACCGCTAGCCTCCCTGGTAATGGAACAGATAGGGGAAGTAAAAGAAGCAACTTTGCAAAAGAGAAAAGTGCCGTCCCTAGCAAAGCAACAGCCTTTAAGAACTTTCACAGTACCTGAAGCCATGGGACAGAAATTATCAGTGGTAGCCCTGGAAAATGTGAAAGATGAAACGGGGTCCACTGCATTGCAACCACAAACATATGATAAAAGCCAGGTTCCAGTTGAACTTAAACTGAGACCTAGACTGGTGCCTGTCAGAATGGGAAAAGTAAGTGCACAAGAGGGAGAAGTAGCAAGCAATACTGTCACTGAATTAGTAAATAAAATGAAGGATAAAATGGAACAGTTCACAGAGCACACTAAGAGACAGGAGATGCGACTTGATTGCAAGAATGTCAGTAAAAAAGAATTTCAAAGTGAAAAAGCAAGATTAAACAGGCTAACAAGAACTGATGCATTAACACATGGAGTTGCCCCAAAACAGTTAAGTGCAGCATGTATGGGCACTCCCACAATTCATCTAGCATGCAGACAAGAACAACAGACACCGGGGGAACAAATTCAGTTTTTACAAGCGCAGGTAACTACCCACACTCTAATCTTAGAGTCAGGATAAAAATCCAGAGTGCAGGTTTCCAACTACTTTAACCCATGAAAGCATACTCTGCACTCAGCTAAAATGCACTCTTCTTTTGAAATATTTTTATCCTTTATAGCCTCTCAGTTTGCTTAATTTGCTGCTGCCTGTATTTTAAGAGAAATTTAAGAGTTAAACGCTCTTGACTCGAGGAAAGTTAGTTTTTATACAAATTTTTAAAATATAAAGAGGTTAAAAATAGAACAAAATAGGAAACAAAGAAAAATAAGGTATTTTTTTTTCCCGTTTAAATAATTCCCATAAATTAATTATTTTAACCCATCAGAAATGCAACAGCTGGAATGACTCCCAACTTTCCAGAAGATAAGGTTGCTAAGCAATAGACATGCAGACTCTGCTTCTAACTATTAACTTTTATTTGAAACATGGGTTTCTTTTTTATTTCAGTACACCTGTATAGCAGAGTTTTAAAATAAAGCTTAATATAAAGTAAAGAGCAATGCCATAAGTTACTAATTTAATACAACATATTTGGCAAATATTAATAGAAATTGATATCATTTTTATTAATAGTTTTAAATAAGGTAATAATTTGCTGATTTAAATGTTTAATTTTTTTTCTTATTTTGTACAGTTATAAATGTAATGTTGGCGCCATTTGTTTTTAAATTGTGAGTTGTCCTGTATGTCATGTATGTTGTTTTTGTTGTATGTCACGTGTTGCAACAAAAGTCAATTTTTATACTTTTTTTAAAATGTGGTACCACACTATTTTATAATCATTTTATGAATACTATTTTTTTTCAGAGTTACATATATTTCATGTCTCAACAAAGAATGCAATTGCAAACAATTTTTTTTCTTTTATTAATCAAAGTTTTTTATTTTTTTTTATATTTTAATTCAAAGAAAATGTAAGGGAGACCAGACCCTTAACATTAAAGGTCCAATATTAAGGTTCAGGTAACATTAACAAAATGTCAATTTTAGTATGGATTTTATAACCTTGTTTTTACTTTTAAATGCAGTTATAAGAATAGTATAGCAATAATGCATAAAGCTAACCAAACTTTTTCAACAGGTTTCCACCTTGAACTCCTAACACAACAAACCATAATAAATGTTTAATATTTTCAAAGAATTTACATACACCTGTTTTAAAAATTCATTTTGATATAAATTGTTTTCTTTTATAGAATATTAAAGGAAA
Source organism: Pelodiscus sinensis (assembly GCF_049634645.1). Taxonomy (NCBI): domain Eukaryota; kingdom Metazoa; phylum Chordata; order Testudines; family Trionychidae; genus Pelodiscus; species Pelodiscus sinensis. Next base: position 41,440,840 of record NC_134711.1, on the reverse strand, counting down.
ATAGTTGTTAACTTTTGTGCTTTTAAACAGTTTACAAAAGTGGAATTGGTATCACAAGGAAATTAACTCTATAAACTTGGTAACATTGTTAAACACTTTGATGGAAAAGCAATACACCATCTCATGGAACATTGTAAGTATCTATTTTAGCAGTTAAGCATTATATTTGGAAGACAAAATTGGTAATAAACCTCCAGTGAAAATAAATATCTGTACAACAATTGCAAAAGTTTAGTTGTATTATAAAAGACTTGATCCCTATTATAAACAAACTCAACTAACCTGTTTATTAAATTTAAGTTACTAAAAACAAGACAGATGTAAAGAAAAACTTGTATTATGTCAACTAACTGAAGTTTTGTAAGGTTTATCCTACAGATCAAAAACACTAGACGATATCACAGCACAAAAACACTAAAAGATAGCAGCACGCAGTGAAGAAATGCCTAAGCATCAAGAAAAGAGAAGAAAAATGAAGTACTTTATAAATAAAAGACTGTTCACCTCAATGTCCCATATATGGACAATTAAGTTGGCAATCAGCTAGAAATCATTGTTAGTTAATTTAAACTTGGCTATTATGTAAAACCAAATGTTGTTTGCTGTACCACTACTGTTGCTATATCACTGTATTATTATTGTATTTTTGCTGTACACCATTTACAATGCGCATAGCATTGCTAAATTGTTTAGCCATAATAGGTGAAAAATCAACAAATAGGAGCAAATATAAAAAAGGGTTTAAAAAAAAGGATAGAAAATCACAAAAGAAAATTAAGTGTATAAAACTACAACTTGGGTTAAAAAACAAATCCCTGTTATTACCCATCATGATTTGGATCAGTGACATTAAACCTAAACCGAGGCACATATTATTCCAAACAATTTTGTTTAGTGTCTAGGACCAATACTGAATCCCGACACAGCAATAATTAATAAACTGGTTACTGTCCATTCAGTAAGTTGTCTGGAAACAACTGACTGGTGTGTCACAAAGCACTGCGACCAATGGAACAGAGACGCTAGCCATTCCTGGTTCCTGCCTAGCAAAGTCTATTGCAGAGGGTGACCACCGGCAGTAAGGCTGATGTATAACATGAATGGACAGTACTGGGTAGTAATAGAGTACAAAACATTTATTATAAAAGGCCTCATTTATAATGTCACTACTCCAAATTTCTGTTTTGCTTCTTATATATATAATCTTGAGGGACACACTCTAACAATGTCTATCCCAGTATTTAAAATCACTAAAAAACACTCAGTCTACTATTAATAATAGTACAAATGGTAATTGTATATGCCCTAATTGAAGTGTATGGCTATCAGCAGTACCACACGAGCCAAATCACAATACCAAGTTACAAATGGCTATAAGGTTATGCCATACATACATAGGTGCACTGAGCAAATATGCCTAAATACTCTACAAAAGATACACCATTTCCATATTAATTATTTGAAAAGCCTGTTAAAACTCAATCAAAAAACCTGCATTTCTCAGTACAGTCCTGGGTCTAACATTCCCAGGCCCACCATAAGGGACTGAAAAGAATTGGAAAATAAAATCTGTCCATCAGTCGTACGAGGGAATGTGCAGACTAAGGGACAGATGGGGCATGAGTGTGTGAACAGTATGACAAAGGTGTCCACATGACAGTGTTTAGCCCACTGGGTCACCTTCAGTTCATGCATTATGCTTTTCCGGGACGATGGGTAAACATCCTCCCCATAAAAGGACAAAAAGTGGGGGAATGTAGTAAGTTGAGGTCACTAACATGGAGTCAGCAGGCCTAAATAGAGGCCTATAACATGAAAACAGCAACAGGCCTGCAATCTAGTGAGCAAGACTTTGGTTCAGTAACAGGAGCCAAGAAAGAGGCCCTATTGATAACTGTGCGATTGTGTAAGTTAGGTCGAGCATGGAAGGACACAGGGAGGCACTGGGTACAGACTGTAAGCCAAAGGGGAGTAATGGAACATCTTAATAAGAAATGTCTTGGTACAAAAACTCCCTAAAAACTAATGCACATACCAACCTAGGTTCAGGACCAGGTCGGAATTGACAGCATGAAGGATAGTAAGTAAGTCCCCCTTCCATAAGGTGAGGGGTGGTAACTAGGCAACAGAGGGTGGTAACCTGGTGCGTAAAAAAATGATGTAAGTTGTTTGTACCTATCTATAAAAGGACACCGCAGAGGGTGCTCTCTGGCCGACCTTGGGGGGGGCGCACTAGGCGCCTGAACGGCAGGTGTCATTGCCTAAACTTACAGAGTGCACAGTAGCTTAATTTTGACTAACTGCTGTTAATATCTATTATATGGCAATAGGCCTGCCCGGTGTTGGTACCTTGTCAACGCGGGCCATAGTGCCCAGTGGTGTAACATTGTACTGATCTCTGTTACCAACTGGTAGAGCTTTGCATTTGACAATAAACCTGCTCGATTGATTTCAAACCTTGCCTGCATCTGTCGTTTCCGGGGCCTCTAGGAGATCTCTTGTGTTGACCCAAGTGCACGTGGTCTATCACTCTAGATAAAGGGAGTACCGATTGTTACGCACGCAGCCGAAAGTTTAACAACGGAGTAGAGGTCCTGTCAGGAGCGCGCCAGGACAACCCTGACCAGACGACGCTGACACTGACAGTCCAGACCACCGAAGGTACCGAGGTACGAAAACACCGAGGTACGACACCCATCTTTTAAAAAAGGAAGGAGAAGGATCTGAGGAACTACACTCTGTTTAGCCTCACCTCGGTCCCTGGAAAAATAATGGAGCAGGTCCTCAAGGAATCCATTTTGAAACACTTGGAGGAGAGAAAGGTGATCAGGAACAGCCAACATAGATTCTCCAACCCTGAAGGGGTTCCAAAGAGGATGGAGTCAGGATATTCTCACTGGTGGCAGATAACAGATCTAGAAGGAATGGTGTCAAGCTGCAGTGTAGGAAGTCTGGTTGAATGTTAGGAAAAACTACTTCATCAGCCTCCTAGTGAAGAACTGGAATGGGTTGCCTAAGGAGGCAGCGGAATCTCCATCCTTAGAGGTTTATAAGGCTAGGCTTGAGAAAGCCCTGCCTGGAATGATTTAGTCAGTGCTGGTCCTGCTTTGAGCAGGGGGTTGGTTTGCTCTAACACTAATCTTCTTGGATTCTATGAAATCTTGGCAATATACATTTTTAGTGTGTGAATAATTTTTGAAATTAGTCAAACTGGAAGCTCTGAAACCATGGTAGACTCCATATTTCCAAGCATGTATACCTCACATTAATAGTGTACATGAGGCTTTGTTCACATTAATAGTGTACATGAGGCTTAATTCCAAAAATTGTGACCACTGACCCTGATGAAATTTGTTTTACATCATAATCATCATTTGTCCACATGAAAAAGTTACTATGTCAGAAAAAATGCTCAGGAAAAGCCTGGAATTGCAATAACAGAGGATCAAGTCATCACATGAGCTGAGAACATGCAATTCCCACTGAAGTCTGTGGAAACAGCATTTATACAACTGATGGGATAAGTGAGCTCGCAAAGTGCTACATGTCAAGGTTCTACTGCCAGACAGATGGGTATAACTACACAGCACCCAACACCACCTTAAATGAGGCATCAGAGGCATCAGTCTGTCATTTTTAAAAGCACTTATTTACTCATTTTGAAAAACTGTATTGAGAAAGACAAAATGACTGTCAAATCAACAGTAATAGTGAATAATTCTGTCACACGATGTTCTCTTTAATAGAATGAGCCAGGATAATTTTGTAAAAGAAAAAAAGATGTGTCATCTAAAGATATAAAATGCTATTAAACATCTGCAGTGTCCTCCATCTAAATATACACAGTATAGTATTACAGATTCATCTGACTGTAGAAAACCAATGAGTTACTTTTAATAACCATTCAATAACCTTTTCCCCACAAACACACCTGGTATTATATTTACTTACCTTTATTACAATTATCAAAGAGCTCAAGAGAGGATCTAAAAGGCAGCAAAAGCTGAACAATAATCAATACAAAGCAGACTTCTGATTTGATCAGCTGCTACTTTTTTTTTCTTCTTGGTAAGCAAAAGAAAGAGATGTGTTTTGTACATGTATCTGTACATGAGTAAGTGGGCGATATCTGAAATATTTCACAAGGTTTAAAACGTAAAAAAAGGATTTTTTTATTATTTGTTGGTACATATATTTTGAACGTGGCACTTGAAATTCCAGTGCCTGATATTTCTCTTGTCTTTCTAGGTAAAGCTATAATATCAGCTCATTAAAGTAATACTCATTTGACATAAAGCTAGCATTTAATATAACCACAGACAATGGCTCTGAAATAATGTGGCAATATAGGTTTTTCATCATGTTGATATTTATATTCTATTTTTTTTCTGGATACATTAAGTTGAAATGGAGTAAAATGGCTCTGGTGAGTACCCATAAGATGAATGGCGTGAGTGAGGAATTTGGACAAAATGTTTAAACTGAAATGAAAGGAATGGAAGAACCTCTAATATAATTAAGTGATAAGTTTAGAATTATATATTCTTGGTGATAGGACAGAAGAAAATTTATCAGAAGAGTCTAACCACAGGGTCATTTTTTGTCTTTATTCTAACGAAATTAGGGAAGAGAGAGAGGGTTTGAAGATATAAACTGAATACATTATAATGACAGATGCTTTCCCATTACTAGCTACCTGGTGCTCTGACACAGGGATTGCCAGTCAGTTGGTGAGATGAGAATGAACTCAAGTAACACGAGAGCCCAGCTGCAATATGGTGCACCTGTATTGTGTAATTGTGAAAGAGTAATTGTGTTTTAAGTTTTGAGGAGTATTAGTGACTAAAAGGACATATTTAATGAGATGCCAAAAAATCTATCAAACTCCATCTACACAACAATATACAATGTTATTTCTTTTGCCAGGCAGAAAATTTCAAATTAGCAGATAAGACATAGAAATGTGAGGAAAATGATGGAGAATCATCCAAGATTTTTTCTGGCAGTGTAAAGTAGTGTGATGAAGAAGAATGCGGCTCACATGAAAGGGAGAGAAAGGACAAATAAAAATGTGATTTACATGAAATAGTTAAGAGAAATCAGCTTTGCATGGTAACAAAAACATCAAGGAAAAACAGTGGCAGCCGGACAAGGATCCTTGCACTGAATCCATGAGCTTTCGTCATGCCTGGTGGCTGCCATTTCCTCAACCTAGCTTTTTCAGATGCAACATCATCTTTATATTCAGTATCTTCAGTGTACTGCTAAGAACATACGTCTTGTTTCCAGCATCAACAATTAGGCAGTAGATCCTCACCGACTTTATTACAGATATGACTATGAAGCCACCAACTGACACTTGCTAGGAGAGCTATATTGACACTAAGCCAGTGAAGGACCAAGTGACTGAGGTTTACAAGCACACTGATGGAACTGGTGCAGTTGAGTAAAGCAGAGGCTGGAATCTGACATGAGGCATAAAGCCTGGCAAACCAGTTCATGGACTTCAAATTAGTGGTCTCATTTATGATTTGGCATAACTGTTCTAAGTGAACACTGAAAGCAAAGCATTACCAGCTCAGTCGACCACTACCACTTCACACATTGCAACTACTACTACTTTAATGAGGAGCTACCCTGAGAGACAATGGAGTTGAAGATGCTTTTAATGCTACCAAAAAAAATGGCAGAAATTAGATGATCAACATTTCTTCAATGAAATTTGTAACCGTGTCTCTTTTCCGATAACAGAAGGGCAGAGTTGAGATGATGGACAGCTTGGAAGAAAAATTCAAGTACTCATTGGCACTACTCAAGTGTCCATCGAAGAAATGTTTGAACAAATGAAGCATCATTAAAAGATCTAAGTTTTTTTAGTCTCACCTTAGTAAGCTGTTGGCAGACAGGAAAACACCAGAAGCTGACACGTGGGAAATATTCAGACTTCAACGCCAAACTGAACAGCACTCATCATATTCTGCTGCATGGGAAGCAATCTCCACTCCATGTTCACTAATTTATTCAGCATACAGAGTTGAAGGACGTCTTTCCTAATGTGTGGATAGCTTTGAGGATTCTCCTCATGCTACTCATCACAGCCATGAGTGTTGAGCACAGCATTTTGAAGCTCAAGCTCATTAAAACATCGAAGATGGCTGATCTGAGAGTTCCATAATTTGTTATTTTATCACTTGACAATGCCATTAGCCAGTCTTTGCATTTTTCTGATTCTTTCTTCTGTTTGTGAGGACAAAGGCAAGAAATGCAACTTTTTGAATGAAAAATCTAGTTGTCACCTACTATGATGGTTTTAGTACTGATCCACCCAATATTGGTTCACAGTTTAATTTCATGATGTTAGTACATTTCCGTTTATTCTTAAAATTAAACATTACTACAGGCAGTCCCCAAGTTACGCGGATCCGACTTATGTCGGACCCGCAGTTACGAACGGGAATTTTCTCGCCCCGGAGGACTAGAGCGGCGGGACACCTGGTCCCGCCGCCCGCCTCCTCCGGGGCGAGAAAAGCTGCTCCCCATCTCCCTGGTCTGCTGGGGGAGCCAGCAGACCAGGGAGATGGGGAGCAAAGCGGCAGAGGACCCGGGGCCGGACCCGCAGTGCTTCCAGATCAGCTGGAAGCGCCGCGGGTCCGGCCCGGGTCCTCCGCGGCTTTGCTCAGTGTCTCCCTGGTCTGCAGACCAGGGAGACGCTGAGCAAAGCCGCGGAGGACCCGGGCCAGACCGCGGCGCTGATCTGGAAGCGCCGCGGTCCGACCCGGGTCCTCCGCCGCTTTTCTCCACGTCTCCCTGGTCTGCTGGGGGGGGGGGCGCAGCTAATCCCCCCCCCTCTCAGCAGACCAGGGAGACGTGGAGCAAAGCCCGGGGCCTGTGGCAGAGCAGGTGGGGCGCTGCCGGTTGGTCCCGCAGCACCGCTCCTTGGCGCTACTGAGCCAACCCGGCAGCACCCCAGCTGCTCTGCCCCAGGCATCCCCAAGTTAGCCGCTGCTGAAACTGACCAGCGGCTGACTACAGGAAGCCCAAAGCAGAGTTGCTCTGCCCCGGGCTTCCTGGAATCAGCTGCTGATCAGTTTCAGCAGCGGCTGAATCTGGATGCCAGTTCCGACTTACATACAGCTTCAACTTAAGAACAAACCTACAGTCCCTATCTTGTACGTAACCCGGGGACTGCCTGTATATGCTTAGAAGAGGAAAATGTACATTGCTTATGTGTGGCATGAATATATCCAGAGGTACAGACCATAGTGTGCAAATGTATTATCTTACACAAGAGGGATAAATTATTCAAGCAAATTGTGCAAAGTTATGAAATGACTACAAATGCAATAAAAATAAGGAATTCAAAGTTTAACTAAAGGAAGGAGGGACTGTGACAAAGTCATAAATTACTTTTAGATAAAGCCCTTTTATGCTTGCAGATTCTCTCTCAAAGTATCATGATGGAGGATAGATTTAAAGCTGCATTTTTTACAAAGAAATTTTGGAATAAAAGATTAAATAACCCTAGTAAGCTATCTAGCTGCACAGGACATTCCATTACAATAAGTCCTTGCTATATGCATAATATGGATGCATTAGAACATAAGAACGGCCGTACTGGGTCAGACCATAGGTCCACTAGCCCTGTATCCTGTCTGCCAACAGTGGCCAGCACCAGGTGCCCCAGAGAGGGTGGACCGAAGACAATGATCAAGCGATTTGTCTCCTGCCATCCCTCTCCAGCCTCTGACAAACAGAGGCCATGGACACCATTTTATCCCCTGGCTAATAGCCTTTTATAGACCTAGCCTCCATGAAATTATCTAGCTTCTCTTTAAACTCTGTTATAGTTCTAGCCTTCACAGCCTCCTCTGGCAAGGAGTTTCACAGGTTGACTACACACTGTGTGAAGAAGAACTTTCTTTTATTAGTTTTAAACCTGCTACCCATTAAATTTCATTTGGTGTCCTCTAGTTCTTCTATTTAGGGAACTAATAAATAACTTTTCTTTATCAGCCCTCTCCACAACACTCATGATTTTAAATTCTAAATTGTTTTACTGTATGCATTCTAAATTGTTTTACTGTAAAATCTATATCGTTCACCTGGTTGCCCATAAAACTCTACTTTCTATTAGGTGAATGGTTAACTGATTAACCTTAATGGCTGATGCTTACTAGTTATGATTAATCAGTAGGGGCTGGAGCACCCGCTTCTCCACCTAAAAGTATAAAAGATGTCATTAGCAATGAGATCATCTGAAGAAATCTGCTGAATATTTGGAAGTGTTGCTATACATGCTTCCTTGGGTAGAACTGAAATCCTGTCATCTTCCCACAATGTTTCCTCTAATTTTTTCCATCCATGTGCTGATTTTTTCCATTCACATGTGAAATACATTTTTAAATGTACACTGAAGCATGTGAGAATGTGCACCACTAGTAGAAACACAAAACCCAGCTGTGGGCACTCTGCTAATCATTTGGGCAGCATTTAAATTGATCTTGATTGGCTGCATGAGTACGCAGTTTACAGGGAACACTGCCCTCCAAATACTCCCATTAGTACTGGACTCTTCTCCCAACTCTTCTCACCTGTCTGTTTCCCAGAACAGCGGGAGTATACTTGTTCATTTTAGAGACAGAGATAAAATACTATCATTTGCCAAATGGAAAGAGGATTTAACCATCACCTTAATCAAAATCCCATACTGCTTACATTACAGTGTAGAAATACAAAATAAAAAAGGTGGGAATTTCTAGAACCAAGTTCTAGGAAAAGGAAAGATTCAGTTAGGCTTTCCTTTTCCCAGTGAAGCAGCAGAAACCAGGAAGGGCTCTTGACACTACACAAAAAACATGAAAGTAAAACTGAATCATCTGTCCCAAATATTGTTTATTATATAGTTTCCAGCCATTCTTATCCTCTTCAAACTTACTACCGAACTCACTGTTTTCTAAACCAAATATAAAATCCTTACTTTGTTCCTCATATTAGGCTATTCACGCTCATAAATCTAACAGCAAATATTAGCAAAGACAGACATGCAACTGATTTTTTTTTTTTGACAGCAACACATCAGCCTCTGGCAGAATCTACACCATTAATGATTAAAAAAAAGAAACTTGACTATTGAGGCACTAGGGATCACTATCATTCTATAGCAGAGGATGCATAATGGAATGCCATGGAATTTTAAAGTTATTGACATTTCTCCACCTATCTTGCACTAAGAGTACATATGGGACTGACAAGTGCCACCTTTGCTGAAATATTTCCACTGTAATGACAATTATGTATTTATAGGACTTTATACAACATTTCTTATATAGCATATTCAAAGATACTTCAGGGACAGGGACTTGTGTACATGCAAATTCTCATTGTGCAAGGTATTTTATGTCCTATATGCTTTCAGGAAAGTTCCCAGAGTTCTTTTGTAAATTGTGACCATCTGCAACACAGCAATAGATAACCATCACTTGATTATTCCACAGTGACTTCAGTTATAAAATAAATGAAAATTTGAAAGCTTTCTCTAGAAGAATTAATATTTCATTTTCAAAATATTATGTAAAATGTTTTCTCTTGGTAAGTGTTAATTACTGATTAGATGTCCTCGGGAGTGATGAAAGTGAAGTGAATCTATATAATTAGGGCAATAAATGTTAACGAACGCTTTATTCAGTATGCAAAAGCACCTTGAATGTCATATCCCAAATAATTATGTCTGTCTGTCACTTAATTAAACAAGTCCTTAAAATTCAGGACAACAGCTTATCTTTAGTTGAACTATTTATTTATTATATTTTTTTCAAGATACCACCATTTCATTAACTAAGTTAGCTGATTTCACTAAGGGAAAAACCCAACCATGTATAAATAATAAATCCTTACACAGAAGAAATAAATTCATATTTAGTCAAAATAAATCTGCATTTACATTATTTCAATTTAAAAATACAGTTTCTGGGAAAATATCCTAGAAACAAAATTACTTTTCCCCCCCCCCTCACTTTTTTTTTTTTTTTTTTTTTTTTTTTTTTTTAAGAGCAGAACAACTTTTATGAGGAATGCCATTTGGAACAAATACACATGAAAGAATGAATGAACAGAGAGAGTGGTTTTGGCTGGTGAATGCTGTGCTCACTTTCTGATACCTGTGCTCTTAACTGAATTAGAAAGATCCTTTTCAATCAAATACATCTAACTCACTGCTTTCAACAGTTGTGGGAGTAAAGAATATACAAATTGGAGATTGTCAACTGCAAATAGATGAGAAAGGAGGAGATATGGAGAGAATACTCAGTCAGTGCAAAGCTACCAAAGGAACCCAGAATTGTTGATGCTCGCCTGTGATTAAGATCAGAATTTCCACTAAACTCCAATAAGACCCAGTTTTGCTTCTGTGATTCCATAATTTTCCATTATAGCTATTTTCATCTTCCATTAATAGCCTTCCGAGGGGTGATCTCATATCTAATCATACCCATCCTCAGCTTAAGCCTATGATTGACTTCTCTGGCACTATGTTTTCTTTATTTGTTCTGAATTAAAGATACTCCAGGATTCATAATCACTGTGTTTGTTTCACTTCTCTTTGAAAATGCTGATCAGAAAAACTTCCCAGGAAAATATATGTGCATCTCTTTCTTAGATAAAACCAATATTCCTACTACAGTGAAACCTTTGTTATCCAGCACTCTGTTAACCAGAAAACTTTGTTAACCAGCATTGCCCCCAGCCACGATACAGTCACATCTTCATGAGCATAGGCCTGGCTTGGTTTATCATGACTGGCTTAACAATTTTTTATTTAAGAAGTACTAATCACCTTTAACTCAAAATAGAAATGTGAAACCAACTGCCTCACACTACAAAACTACCAATATTAAAAACCTGAGTTTTACTATTCTTGTCCCTTGGCTTTTCATAGGTTGATGGAATTGTCAGACAACCGGAATTTTTAGACAACTTGAACACCCTAATCCCCAAGCATGCCAGATAACACAGGTTTTTACTGTACATGGAGAGACACCCCTGAAATTCAAATCACAATGCTCAAAGTTAAGAGAAAAAGGATTTCACTTTCAAACATTCAGAACTGAGGATGGTAAATTGAGAATGCTTTGAAGATAAGCCTCTTAATTAATGTATGCAGATGTTTCAAATAGGGGAGGTGGTGAGAAACTGGTACGTCTAGGATGAGGTCTTTTCTGCATTGGTGTGTCCTGCTATACACCGTGAACCAGGCATTCAGGATTACCTGCTCTGTCCATGAAAAGGGGAAACACACTGCTTAGTTTCCTTTAGTTTTTTTCCCCATAAAACTGCTTTAGAAGGTGGAGGAAAACAGGGCTCAAAGATTGCTCTGAAAATATTTCAGACTAGTGATATTCATGTACTTAAAGAGGCTGAGCTCCTTTGTCTCCTTCCTCCCATAGACTCCTTTTTAGTTTCTCAGGGAAGCTATTGGCCAGAGACTGAAACACAGGCCACAACAGAAGCTCTACTATTTTCTGTTGCATGTGACCCACATGGACCAGCAAAGTCTTTGTTTTCCCTGAAGGTTTCAGTCTTGGACACAAGTAGGGATCCCCAGTGTTGAAAGGGAGGTCTGTCATAGATATGGTAGCAGGAGGCGGTACCTAGCCCCTTATCACACTCTTTGGCATGGGTAGCATCCATGAGGCATCCAACAGAGGCAGCGGTGGCTGAGCTTTGCAATCAGAAACGTGGCACCTGGTGTATGCTATAGTTGACTCAGGTGCAGTCTTCTGTGTGGTGTGCTGCTGTTCTGGCTTTGCTCACAGTTGATAGGGGCAGAAAGGAGTGGTTACCTTACAATCATTTCTTTTCCATTCCTGCCTCGCTCCTTTCCTTCTGGGAGAATAGGTCAAAGCCTGGCCTGGCCTGCATCTAGTTTGCATCACAGCTGGCATATTTAACCCAATCCTTGGCTTCCCTTTTGCTGGAGAAATCCCGCCCAGCCTGAGCTGAAGTGAAAACCATTCTCCACCCACAAAACCATCTAAACTCCCTAACAAGACACATAAGGTGGGACAGCAGGAGACAGAGACTGGCTTTTCTTAGCTTAACTCTGCCCTGAAGCCTTCAGGAGTGCCAACTGCAGTAAATGCCTCAGAAGGGAAAGAAGAGATGTGAGGATTATGTCCCCAAAAGCCATACACAGCCCTGACACAGATGAGAATTAGACAGATGTCATTCAACCAAATTTATGCTGTAAACACTCAATGTTTGGAAGACTCCACAGAAAAGCCATGTTGCAGGGTGGTCAGGCTGAAGAAGAGGTAGAAAACCCCTAAGGGAACTTCAGGAGTCAAGACAGTCTTTTGCTGCCAGTGATCAGCAGGTCGGAGTCTCTCCCCAGGAAGCAAACAGGCTGAAGTACCCTTTGTAACAGATCTGTGGATGTTAGCCCGAAGAAGAAAAGACATGATGGGCTCCGTTCTCTAATCTGCCAACTTCACTGCATGCACCAGCTGTTGCCACAAACTTAAGTGTACAGAGGAGAAGGTAGAATTTTGGGAGCGGGATGAAGCAGAGCTGCATTTTGGCCAATCCCTCTGCTGGCAAAAGCTCTGTTACACTATGTAATTTACACTAGTGTTAGAAGTTAGAGTCGCTCTCCCTTCCACCAAGGCAGGATTGGCTAAGGACCAAGGCTGCACCTGACTCTCCCTGCCACCACTCTTCGGTACGTCCAAGCTGCGTTTTACTGTGCTCCATGTAATCTGAGACCTTGGATGGACACCCAGATCCAAAAGCTGCCCAGATGATCAGCACAGTGCCCATAGCCAGCAGAATGTGTTTTTATTGGTGGTGCACACCTTCACATTCCTCAGAGCACAAAGTTCATTCTGCATGTAGATGGAAAACTGAACTAAACGGAGTATCACTATTCAGAGTATAAACAAACAAAAAAGAAGCAGAAGGATTTGGCTAGCATAGAAAACTCTCAGTACCATATATGCAAATTTTCTTGAGGTCCTGGGTATCAAATATTTTGGTTTGAAACCAATACTTGTTAATAAATTCACAAAACAAGCCAAATAGGGCTGTTAATTTTTTTTAAAGAAATCATTATTACAATATTTTAAAAAAATAGTTATGATTAATGGAAATTTTAATCACACTGTTTTAATCAGTCCAAAGCAGCTTAGCAAAGGGTAGTTCCATATCAGGGGATGGGGAAGGAAATAGAAACAGTAGTAGGGTAGAGTGGTGAGAGAAGTCTGGTTTGATTCCCTGGGATGTGGCCTCTCTTGCCTACACCTAAGGCCAGCTTTGTCCAGCAGGGATGGGAGGGTACAGGAGGCAAGAGTTAGGCTCCTCTCCTACACTTGGAAAGTGTTTAAGCAACTCTCCTAAACAGCCTGCAGATGATGGGAAAATCATAGAATACCAAAACTGGAAGGCATCAACTGAGAGGGCATCAAGTCCAGTCCCCTACCCTCATGGGACCCGGATGAGAGGACAGCTGTCAGTCAGCACCTCCTTTAGGGCTCTCCCCCTCCTGTGGGCTGGGAGTCACAGCCTGAATGGTCAGAATACAAGCAGCTGCAAGGGACCAATCAGATGCAGGTGCAAGGAAGGGGATCAATTGGGAAAGGAGCCAATCAGGTCTCTTTCTGAGCTGTAACACCTGTCCCTCAAAAAAAAAAAAAAAAAAAAAAAAAGCCAGACATTGCCTCTTACTTGAAAAATGTTTCTGGATAGAGGACAGAGGATCAAAAAAGAGGCAATGTTGGAGAAAGCCAGGATGTGCGGTAACCCTGCAGATATCTTCTCAATGAGACTCTCAAATTATGTTTTGTTGCAATGGTTATGTTGTATGAACATTTCTTACATTTCTGCTGAATAAGCTGGAAGCCTTCCGCAACAAGGACGCCTGTTATGGTTCTTAAGTATGTAAAGATTCCTAAATTTCCATTTCTTCTATAAAGTTCATGGACCAAGCAGAACATTTAAAACCAGTTTACTCCATCTTTAGTACAACTTCAACTAAACTCTGATAATTTAATTCCTATTTCCCCAAAACCAGGCCCCATTCTAGAACTCCTACTAAATATTTGCAGAAATGTAACCTGAGAAATCACCATGGAAGCCTGTATATATCATCATTATGTCTGAAGTCAGGATATCTTTATTCTTCCATATAATGTATCTTATATGGTTATAATTTACAAACACAACAAAGACACCTATAGCTCAGGAAATAAAAGTAAGGAAGCTGTGGGGAGTAGCATTGTGAAGACTAGTCAAATAATGTCAGTTGACAGCTTATTTGATCAGGGTCAAATATTCTAACAAGAGTACTCTCATGTAACCGGTGTACTACTTTTCTGATTTTATCCTGGTGCCTACTTAATTGTCTTGATCACTCATGTTACACTACATGGTAATGCCACCTGTTTGGCAAAAGATGACCTAACTGAAAATTGAGTACTTTGATTGATCTTCTTGAAAAATGTATGTATGTATACACATCTTTATTTGTATACCAGGCCTTCAGTGTATATGGCAGTTCATAAAGCACATTAAATGATCTAGTTCTTGCCCCAAAGAGCTTACAATCTAAACTAAGCAAACACTCAGTAATGGGAGGGGAATGATACAGTCATTAAACCTCTTCACCCAATATAATGAAAGATGCTTAATCATTAGCCCTATCTTTTGCAAACAGAAGTAGCCCAGTAATTGCCCCCTCAATACCTTCCCTAACTCTTTTCTTTTGCAGCTTTGCAGTGTTAGATAAATATCACATTTAAATGTTAAACTAACCTAGCTAAAAAAAGGTAATTATTCCTTCATTTTTAAAAGCTGCTTTTCATTATGTTTTGCAATTTTCCGAGTTAAAATAACTCAGGTAAGTAATTTGTTTTTGGTAACTGGACATGAGTATCTAAAGTTAATAGATATTCCTGGAGACCATACAATCCTGCTTTTCTGTTACTGTTCTAATAAATGAAAATATGAATATTTGTATATTATTTGACAATATTTCATCAATGTTTGACCAGATAATTTTTGAACCTGTCACACGCCCAACCCAGGTGGGGAGGTAAAAAACAAAAACATATTCCCACTGTAAAAATGACGTTGGAATTCCAAAAAAATTGTTACTGGTAAATTACATTCTATTAAGAGAGACTTCATTTAATTTTTCTGCTCTCTATTGTTACAAGGAATACCTATGATCTTTAGAAGTGAGAAATTAGAGAATTTTTTTTTATTTCATCAGTTCTTTGTGCAGTAACAGCTACATATAATCATTTTCACAAATTTCTTGTATAGTCAGTTTCCCTTGTTTGTGTAGGAGTTTCACATAGCAAAATGGAAGAGAAACATCTTTAAAAACAGGAAAATTGGCAGAAGGAATTAGAGGGCAGGTGCAATATTTGCAAGAACGCTCTTTGAAACACAAGATTTTTAATAGATAATGTTAGTTTGAAACACTAAATATGCACTAAAACTCCTTAGTTATGAAAGCAGTCATATTTCCCAGTAGTCACAGAAACAGCAATAAAATAATTATAAAAGCAATGTTGACACACAGAGAGAGAGAGAGAGAGAGAGAGAGAGAGAGAGAGAGAGAGAGAGAGAGAAATAAAGTTTATTCCCCTTTACAACACTTAGTAGCAGAATCAGAAATCCAACTTCTGCCCCTTGCAATAGGGACTTGTGGTGGTAACATGTGCGTGGCAGGCCATAGATGACCTATACATTACAACTGGGGATATTCTTTCCTGGCTGGATGCTGGGCTGTTCAGGCCTGGAATGTCACAAGCGATATACAATGGCTATTCATCTGTTTCACCCTAGATCTCCCAAGTCTCATTCATTCTGCACAAAAAAATGTAGCATGAAGGATAGAAGGGGTCAACAATAGAGGGGGGGAAGCATAGGGGAAGGAAAAAGGGAGGATTAGAGATGAGATGGAAGAAAAAAATGTTAGACATGGGAATCTGAAACGCTAAGAAACAGAGACAGGCAAAAGAGAAAGGAATATGAGAAGAGAGCTCACAGAACACAGTCGGTAAAAATATGGTACCTTGTTACACAGGAAGTATGGTGCCAAATTATTGCAACACCACACACATTCCTGGTTGATATAGATATCAGGGAGCATGCTTATGTGGGAGAAGAGGGCTTAGCAACCCTGCTCATAAATGGGAATTGTGCACAGTAAGGATGTTACATTTAGATTAATCAACTAGTCGATGTAATTTGCATGGACTATTCAGTTAGTTGATACAGGCACCTCCGTCTTTGAAATGTAGCAAGAGCACTGTCTTGCTACATTTCAAAGGCGGAAGCACTGGGGGGGAACATGGCCAGCAGGGGACTCAAGCAGTCCCCCGCTGGCCCCTCGCTCCCTGCTTTTCAAATATACAAGAGCCCCGGGCGGGGCAAAGCACCGCCAGGAGTGCAGGGCCACGTACTGAGTCCCCCCTGCTAGTCCCGCACTCCCGGCGGCGCTTTGCTTTTGAAGTGTACAAGAACGCTCCTGTGGATCTTGTACATTTTAAAAGCAGGGAGCACGGGGCCAGTGGGGGACTGCTTGAGTCCCCAGCTCACCCCAGGCTCCTCGCAGCACTTCTGCTTTAAGTGCTGCTAATTCTCCACTTTGCCTCCACCCCTTCTCCCCATGGAGATGGTGCTGGGGGGGGGGGGGGGAAGAACTGGCTTTTAAGCCAGCTCCCCCCAGCACCAGATCCTGCTCCCATCCTTGATGCCTCTCTCTGATAAAGGCAGTGGAGGGGGGTTGGAGGGAGTGACTAGTTGCTTATATCCGCAGTGCACAGGATCCTACTTGTCTTTACAATAAAAACTTGATCTGAATTGCATGAACTGACACCACACCGGTATCTCGATGAAGGTATTACCTATTCTCCAGAATCTCAGTATTCTTTTTTTTTAAATGAAGTCTCTAGCTGTTATGGCTGCAAAGGAAACCTCACAACTCTGAAAAGAGTGTCACTGAGGCAGCCATGTTAATGATTTCATTCCTCTTAAAAGAAAGGCGAGGAGGGTTATCATGGATGTGCACAAATGACACATCTCCTTTTGGTGGCACAAGTGCATGGCATTTGAAATATGCTACTGCTCTTCTCCACAACATGAGCCAAAAATCAAAGCTCCTCACAGAGCCCAGGTGCGCACATAGCCTCACCAAGAGGCTCTCAAACAGTTAATGGCATGTCTGAATATCTGTGCAATTTACTGTAAGCAACATCACATTTTGAGGATGCATGAGCTGAACATATGTTGTGGGCAGAGCTTAGAAGAATACCACTGCATTTCCCCTATCTTCAATTCAAACTCTGGCTTTGATGTGTATTTGTTAACACTTAATAGACCATAGTTTGGCTCTGACAAGTTTACATTTTTTTAAATGTAGGAAGTTGCATCAGCTAAACAATCTTTTTTCAGAGCTGGATATAGAGGAGGAAAAAGACTGATTGGTTCAAGGGTGTGAGGCAGAAAATCATTTGGTAAGGGGGGAAAAAGGCATCAATTTGTCTCTACCTCTGAACCAACTGGCCTTATGAAATATATGATGCATTTCAATCCCTTTTCAACTGGTAGTCCAGTCATCTTCTTTCCTCAAGTAAAGGGAGGGACTGATAAGGAGGCAAAGATACAAATTCCACAGCCAGATACCCATTTCTTCCATTGCTCCCTCCTCAACTTGTTATGGTTGGCAACTTTCACTTCAATCAGAGAAAAGCAACTTCCCTAAACAAGGAAAGGAAGAAGGAAGCACCATTTTCCGAGGGGATCTGCAGAAGGGGCAGTTAACAAGGTTTGGTGGGCATCACAACCTACCATTATTCACATCAATTATTCACAACTAGCAGAGTAACTCTAAGGCAGTTTTCCTCTCAAATATATGTTCTGTAGCCTAGTGTTTCCAAAGGGACTGGAAGTACAAAGAGGGGGGGCAAATAACTTCCAAGTCTCTGCACAATTGCAATTATACAAGTTTACTGTGCTGGAAGAGTGATAGTTGTTTCTCAGAGGGTGAATAAACTCACTCAGGATTTCATTTAAGACTGCAAGTCTGTTAGAAGCACAAACCAGAAGCTGACTCACTGAAACCTCTATCAAAAATTCAATTTTAACATCTGTTTGGTTTCTCACTTGTCTGGCTGTTTCATCTTCTCCTGGATAGTATTGATTTTGACTATCTGCAAGTCTAAAAAGTCCTGGCTAAGGGGAACAAAAGAACATTCCTGCAGGTGGGGTGGGGATAAACATGTAAACTGTGTAGATGCTGTCAGAATGTATTTTGACTTTACTCGAATTTTTCTATTCACAGATGACTTCCGTTCCCATTCTGTGAACACTATGAAAATAAGGGAATGAGGTTTACCAGCTAATTTGAATTAGGGGCTTTAAATCAGAATCCTGTTTCACTGCCGCGTGTAGACGCGGGAAGTTACTTCAGGCTAGTCAATTTCTAAAATGGCGACCAGCTGGGAACATTCAAATCAAGCTCAGGATATTTAAATCCTGGGCTTGATTTGCAATTTCGGTCACCCTCATTAGCCTCCCTAGATTGATCTAGGGGGCTACTGTAGACGTACCCATAGTGTACTGGGGTGGCAAAATAGTGTACCGGGATGGTGAAATATTTTTTGAAATAACAGGTAGCTTGTATAGCCCCAAGATAGCTATTTCAGGATACCTCTGGTATCCCAAAATATCTATGCAATGTACATGTACACTAAGAGGAAAAATTTTGTTGTATAATTTTATGTCAACCCACTGTGGAAATTTAGTAATCAATAATTCTCAACGTTTCACATTTCCTCCTGTGCTGATATGATCCTGCAATAGAGAGTATGGAGGGGAAAAAAAGTCTGAACCACAGTCTAGTCTAGTGGTTCTCAACCAGGGATACATGTATCTTGGAGGTATGCAGAGGTCTTCTACGGGGTAAAGCAAATTACCTAGATATCTGCGTAGTTTTGCAACAAGCTACATAAAAAGCATTACTGAAGTCAGTATAAATTAAAGTTTCATACCAACAAAATGAGAAGGTAAGCAACTTTTCAGTATTAGTGTGATGTGATACTTTCGTATTTTTAAGTCTGCTTCTGTACACAAGTTTTAAGTGAGGTGTAACTTGGATAAAGGGAGGGGATGTGCAAGACAAATCAGAATCCTGAAAGTGGCTGAGTAATTTGGAAAGGTTGAGAACCAATGGTCTAGTCATTAGCTTTTAGTCCTACAAGTCAAATGATCTGGGTTCAGTTCCCAGCTCTACCTCAACTTGCTGTGTGACCATAGGAAAGCAGACATCTGTGTTGCAGTTTTTCCCAATGGCGTAATTATATCCAGTTAAAAGTAAGCTCCTAACACTTCACTCACTAGTAACAGTGAAGTGCTTGATGAACATCGGATGGAAAGTCTCCAGAAGAGTAATGTTATGATATTTCACTTGACTACTACTGAAATTATATTACCTGGATTTGTGTTGATTGCACTATAAAAATAATTATTTATACAAGCCGTTAAGTGGAGTGACATGGAAAAAAAAAAACTTATGAAGAGCTAAGTCTAAACAACACAATGTAAAACAGCTGAAAACACGTAGGAAATTCATGTGGAAAGTTTAGATAAAGGGATGCCTTTTAAAGAAGTGAACTTTTCTTAGATGACCAACAATGTTATAAACAAATAATTTGGACAAGTTATCAATATCAGTACAAATAGAAAGCATTTTCTGCATTAAAAGGTCAAGTAATAGAGATTTACAGTTACATCACTGTAAAGGCAAGATAAGCCAGTTAGGTAAGTAAACAAATTTAATTAATTTATATTTACTTTGGAAGCAGTGGTGGTAATTATACTTCTATGATATTTGAGAAAAATTAGTGAAGTTTTTGCTACAAGTAAAACATTATACAAGTCTTTAGGTTTTATGGCCATCAATTTTATATTACAGTAGAAACCTGATTATCTGACCCTCCATTATCTAGTTCTCTGTATTAACTGAAGAACAAGCACATGCAGATACACAAGAAGGCAATGTCTCTTGCAGCTGCTAGATGGTGCTGCAGCCTCATACTTTCCCATTCCCTGAATCATTTTATGTTTATATTATTGGATGTGGCATTGATCCGAATTAGATTGGATAAATGGGGTTCTGCTGTGCTCACAGGTTTTTTATTTTGTAATGGATTTAGACCAAATCCTGCTTAAAATGACTTTGCCCTGATTCTCTCAATGATTTGGGGGGAATTCTTCTTCTTCCACAGTGCAGAACAGCAAAGCAGCTGCTAACTCAGCTCATGAAGGTTAATAGCAACAAGAGCCCGCCAATCTCTAAAGCACACAAAAATATCATTATTGAATCCTATTCACTATGCTCCTTGCCCTACTAGATACAAATTTCTTTCCCTTTCCATGATTTTGCGGGCTGCCATGGAGAGGTTGGTAAATAAAATATATATAAACCATTCTATGTTCTACCATCACCCAAATCACTGAAGCAGCAATACTGTTAAACACGTCAATAGGATTTTCGATCATTAATGATTTACAATTTTTATTTAAAAAAAAATCAACTATTCAAAAGCCACTCCACACAGAGAGGATGTTTTCTTTGTGAAGCCTCTCTTTAGGCACAGGATCCCATATTCTGGAATCATCATTCTACTGTATTTAGGATTTGCTGCAGTGATGGAGGGTGTAGAGATACGATTTGGCCTTTTGGGTGCAAAGGCTTTGAATGCTACCGAACTGAGCAAGACCAATTACTTACTTGGCAGGCATTATAAATCAACTGGTGTTCCAATTTTTTGATCCCTAGAATCTGTTGAAACATTTCATACAGCTGTTCTTTGCTCAGAATAAGTTCCGATACAGCACTTAATGCCATTCTATTGGGCTGTTTGAACAAGTCCTCTTCTCCCCTGCATATGGCATCATATTTGGCTATCCAAGAGCTTAACACTGTCTCTTTGCTTAATCCATCAATCTCTGGCAAACTTCGGACCCTTTTTTCTATGTTTTTCTTAAAAACATCTCTGAAGTCATTTGCAGAGCATCCTCCACTATGAACCATTCTGGCAACTCGATCACTCTTGAGAAAAACCTTTTAAAACAAAACAAAAAAAACAGATAGTTAGATATGGGCAAGAAAATTGAATGTTTATCATGAAGAAATGTGTATTTATTTTTTACAAATTAATGCCTTAAATTACTAAAAGAATCAAACAACCTTATGTGAAACTCTACACAGAATCACTACAGACAAAATAAAATTCTTCTGAATATGCAAAAAGTTAATTAAAAAATTATCATCTTTAAGATTTCCTTTTCCCTCAATGGCCACCAGGAAAATCTAAAATTAAATGTAAATATTTATGAAAATATAGTCTCCCAACATCTATAGTACATATAATGGGAGGATAGAGGGTGTTCAAAATTATGAATTCCTCCTGAATATAAGAACATTTTTAAAACTTTTTAAAACCATTTTTTGAAACATTATTGGAGGAAAACACAGTCTTCAATAGAGGGATGGAAGTGAAACAGCAATGTTGTAAAAGACTGAGTGTTGCAGTGGCTTCAAGGAATCATAGAAACGTAGGCTTGGAAGGGACTTTGGAAAATGCATTAACTCCTGCTCCTTAAGTAAACCTAGACCACGCCTGATAGATCTTTGCCCAAATTGCTCTTAAAAACCTTCAACAATTAAGCAACCACTATTACTACAAGGCTATTCCAGTGTGGCACTATTCTTAGTTAGAAAGCTTTTTCCTAATATCTAACCTAAATCTCCCTTGGACCTTTCAATGGGCAAGGAAAACAATTGATTATTATTTTGTTTACAAAAGTCCTTAATACATTTGAAGTCATCTTCTCTCAAGACAAAACAAACATTTTATAAAAATTTTCCTCAAAGGTCAAGTTTTTCTAAACCCTTTATCTCCTCCAGATTCTCTCTAATGGTCCACATATTTCCTAAAATGAGACACCAGAACTGGAAACAATTCTCCATCTGAGACGCAGAACAGGACAATAGGCTCCTGTGTTTTATATAGACTACTCTCATTAATACACCACAGAATATTAGCCTTTTTGGCAATTGCATCACGCTGTAGACTCATCCTCAACTTGTGCTCCACTACAACCCCCAGATCCTTTTTGGTAATACTACCATCTAAGCCCCGGGGTGGGCAAAGGGCCTTCTGTAGGCTGAATCCAGCCCACCAAGCCAGTGGATCCGGCCTACGGCCTCCCTGCCACTCCCCCACCTCCAGGCAAATTAGGGCCTGGGGGCAGGGGGTGTGTGAAGTCTCCTTGTCCCCGCAAGAGCGTGCAGCAGCTAGAGAGAGATGCCAGCTGTTTTAAAACAGCCAGCATTTATCTCTAACTGCCGTGTACCTTTGGCAGGGGGGAGGAGGAAGAGTGTGCCCGCAAGCTGGATCCACCAGCTTAGCAGGCTGGATTTGGCCTGCAGAGGGCCCTTCGCCCACCCCTGAGCTAGAGCTGCCACACGCTCTTGTGGGGGCAAGGATATTTTGCGTGCTCCCCTGTCCCCAGGCTCTGACTGGCCTGGGGGCAGGGAGAGCGTGTGAGGTCTCCTTCCACTAGGAGCCTAGAGGGAACCTCCAGCTGTTTTAAAACAGCTGGTGTTTCTCTCTAGGGGGCAGAGTGGGGGAAGAGAGGTGGAAGACTTCTCATGCTCTCCCCACCCCAGGCTAATTAGAGTGGGGAGGAAGCACAACAAGCCTCCTGGCCCTGCCCCTTTTGCCCAAGGCCCCACCCCTGAAGTGGCCACCTTTTAAAAATTATTGTTCACCCCTGACCTAGCCTATTTTGTAGCTGTGCATCTGATTTTTTTCTTCCTAAGTAAAGTACTTTGTATTTATCTTTACTGGATTCAAACCAATTTTCCTAATTGTCAAGGACATTTTGAATTCTAATCTTGTTCTCCAAAAGTGCATCTAATATCTCTCAGTTTAGTGTCACCTGCTGTGGAGTGCAATCCCAGAAGTCCCCTTGGGATTGTTCCCCAGTGTTCCAATCATGCCACTGAGCCTTGCTATGTTACTCTCTGGAACTCCCCCACCACCTTGTCCTCCTGGGCCAGATCCTCTGGTCTCTCCCAGACAAGACACAGAGTTGGGGTTACAGCCCCCCTGCAGAGCAATGCAGACATTGAACCACTTCAGGACAGAGTTAAGGACTCAGTGCCCAGGAAACCAACCAATCATTTGTTCCAAAATCCAGAAGAGAGAACAGTGGAGTCAGTACTGCATAAAACTTAGACAACATACTGTTAAGAGCCTCAGTTCAAAAGTATAACACATTAGAAGCCATAAAGCCAATATAAGCTAACTGCAAAAAACAAAAACAAAAAATGTTTAGTTAGTGTTTTGAAAGTTTTTAAAATTTACAAAAACTGTACTCAGACATTCTGTAAGGCTAAGCCACTCCTTACATATGGACTTAATCTGCTTGGTTTCTTGTGCTGAACTCTTTTGAAACTCTCTAGATTTCTACCATCCTGTCTGCAAGAAATGTTCCCATTAATAACTGTAATAAACAATAAGAAATGCATTCAGACATAGCTGCCCAAGAAGAAAAAAGGCATACATTTTGATTGTACCAATCTCCTCTACCTTCTGAACATAGTTTGCCTTCTTAGATTGAAAGCTCTTTAAGGGACGATCTGCCTTTCAGTGTGTTTGGACAGAACCTAGCTCGTTGAGGACATGATCTGAATACAAATCAAAGATGACAACAACATATCAGGTATATCTACTCTTCAAGTTGGGATCATAATTCCAAAGTCAAGTTAGTACATTAAAAATAGAGTGAAGCAGGAACAGCACAAGTGGCAGTAAGGACAAGGCTCCCCAAGAAGATTAGAATTGGAGGAGAGGTCATCTAGTCCAATATCCTGCTTGAAGCAGGACAAACTCCAACTAAATCATTCCAGCCAAGGCTTTGTCAACTCTGGCCTTAAAAACCTCTAAGGATGGAGATTCTATCACCTGCCTATGTAACCCCATCCAGGGCTTTACCACTCTTCCGGTGAAATGGATATTAGAAAAAACTAACTCAGACTTCCCACATTGAAATTTGATACTATTGTTCCTTGTTCTGTTATATGCCATCACTGAGACTAGCCTAGATCCATTCTATTTGTAATTCCCCTTCAGGTAGTTAAATACTGCTATTATGTCCCCCCTCACTCTTCTCTTCTGCAGACTAATAATCCCAAATCTCTCAGCCTCTCCTCATGTGCCCCAGCCCCCCCACCCCCTCAGTCATTTTGTTGCCCTCCACTGGATTCTCTTGTTTCTGTAATGAGGGGCCCAAAACTGGATGCAATACACCAGACGTAGACTCAGTGTCAAACAGAGGGAAATAATCACTTTCCTCGATCTGCTGGCAAAGCTTGGCAGCCCATTTTGCCATCAGCCTTCTTGGCAACAAGGGCACATCTATTGTAACCCCCAGGTCCTTTTCTGCAGAACGGACACTTAACAGGTCAGTTCCCAGCCTGTAGCAGCGCATAGGATTCTTCCATCCTAAGTGCAGGACTCGGCAACTGTCCTTGCTTAACCTCATGAGATTTTTGGGGGGCCTAAATTACCAGTCTGTTTCAGTCATTCTACCCGCCATCGTCTCTATCTCTCCCTGCAGATTAGTGTCATCTGTGAACTTGCTGAGTGTGCAATCCCACCCATCATCCAGATCATTAAAGAGGACAACAAAACCAGCTCTGGGACACTTCATGTGACACTGGCTGAAAATCAGACATTGAACTACTGATCGCTACTGATTGAGCCAGATGTTCTAGCCAGCTTTCTATCCACCATTCATCCAATCTATACTATTTTAATTACTCTCCCACAGTATTTTTGTGAGCATCAAAAAGTTTGCTTAAGTCAAGGTATATCACATTTACTGCTATCCCCCTACCCACAAAGCCAGTTATCTCATCAATCCAGTTGGACAGGCATGTCTTCCCCATGGTGAATCCCTGTTGACTGTTCTCAACTGATATGCCTTAAAGGTACTCAAAGCAGCTGGCCACTGCTGCATTCATGTTGCTGCAGCTGCCCCCTAATTTTAGTATGCCAGCTTCAATGAGAACTAGTGCAGATAGGTCTCCTTAAACTGGGAATCACATCCCCCACTCAAAGTACAGATATAACCTTTGCTATTACAGATTTCATCTTCCTCCATATGCATGGGGGCAGTATACCTAGCCAACAATTTAAAAACATTTTATACCATGTGCAAAATAAGAAGTTGGACTGCACATGATAGCAAGGAAGAGTGAAAAGAAGAAAACAGGGAATGATAAGGAGGATGTGTTAAGGAGCTGTTGATGCTCAGTGATTCAAGCAACCCCTATATTTTAAAAACGAATTTAATGATTTAATCTTCCAAATATCATGACAACCCTTACTGTTTTGCAGCATGTAGATTATCTGGGACCAAAAGAGCCATGATCAAAACAAAAAGATTTTTTCCTCTACCTGAGGATTACATTTTTCATTAAATGTTATCAGTTTCATCACTTTTTACATATATTGATATATCAGATGTATTTCCAAGTGCATAAATCTAGGAGCTGGCACAGTTACAAGTGACTTCCTAGATTAATTTTCTCAACACATTGTTCAAAAGAAAAATCTGAATCTCATTCCAGAACCAGACATATGGTCAGAAATTCCTTGGTGCAGTAAACTTTACTTATACAAATTGGTACAAGTGCATTGTATTGTTTTCTTCTTGTAATACTAGGAATTGAAACTATGCACTTTATTCCTTATAGCATAAAGGACAACAAAAGTAGTAAAATAATTACTATAAGAAATTCTTATAGGAAATTAAGGTCTCACGTAGCTTGGGCTCCATCCAGTTTCTCTCTTTTGTATTGTGTATCACAACAATAGATCTTCCACCACACTAGCAAACAGCCCTTAAAAAATAGATTCAGACACAGATGGACCAGTGACATAAAATTAATCTTCTCAAAGATTTCACATCACTTCCAATACAGTTAAACGGAATCAGTGGGGGAAAAAAAAACCTGGAAAATTATCACTTTTCACTTTATTCCTTCCTTTCCTCCTTTGTCTTGTCTACTTAGACCCCAAGCTCTTTGGGGCAGGCACTATCCCCTTCCCCTCGTTTTCACAGTTCCTACTCAATGGAGCCTCTAGAAATAGGAATAGAAAAAAAGCTTTGTACAAATATTTCACCATGTTGTTCCATAACCTCAATGTTTTGTTTTATTGTGACATTTTCTGAACCATCTGAAAATCAAATAGCACGTTTTGCTCAAATATTGACTCGTAAATTCTCAATGCATATCTGCTGTTTCCACAAACATCATATTCTGGTGAATAAACCAAAACTTCCAATTTCTATTTTAATTTCTGCCAATGAGTGGCCTTAATTATGCATAGTAATGTACTGTATTACTTTGCAAACATTATTAGTAACGCCTTACAACAGGGGTGGCCGACTTGCGAGCCATATATGGCCATTCAAAGTGGTGTCTTCAAGATGGTGGCAGCCAACAGGAGCCTGATGTGGCCAAAAAGCCTTTAAACACATTTCTTAAAGGCGCAGTCCTTTTGGGGGGGGGGGGGGGGAGGGATCAACAACTTTGCCCCAGCTCTTCGCGCTGTATCCACTGCTATTTCGGCTCTTTGTCCGGAACAACTTGGCCACCCCTGCCTTACAACACAACATCCGTTATGCTGTTTACTGGTGAAATTTCACTGAAGCTGGGGGTGCGATAGCTTAGTTTTTGACCCACTTTGCATATGGCTTTTAGTTTGGGTCATGGCTCTTATTAGTCTGTTTTACTTCGAGAAAAATAACTGCAGCTCATGTTTATCCTGAAGGATGGGTAGCTATTTGGGTGTCACTGGGTATTGTTTGATGGAACTGTGCATGAGACAGAAAAGAAGAAGAAACACCACAATAGCAGAAAAAGGCAGCAAAATCAAGTAAAACATCTGTAGCATGACAGAAAGAGTATGCAAGCATACACTCTTTGGGTACTGTTGTCTAGGAAAGGGGTCTTGGAATGTTGAGCTTGGAATCCATCTCGTGTTTCATTTCTAATGTATTCAGGAAAAATGGACTCTGTACATTCTTATAAATAAACAAAAAATCTCTCAAATATTTATCATCAATTCCTTTTCCTAATTAGAATAACCCAATAGACTCCCAATAACTGCTGGAGTCAAAAGGAAACAATATAATTGCCTACATTTTAGGAAATTGGTGATCAGAGAAGTTAAGTGGCTTAAATCACACTGCAAGTCAATCTAAGAACCAGGACGGAACCCAGATTTCTGGACTCCCCATCTCAAGTGTAAGTACATAGCCAAATGGGATGATTTGGAGGGATTTTTTTAAATAACTTATGAATCCTGTTTGATATTATGAAGTAATTATGAAAACTCATGTATCATGAAGCTCTTTTGTTAGCACGCATCCAACATGAACAGAAAGAGTTGCATCCTGTCTCTGCCAAACCAGGGACAGGAAATCAATAATTAGTACTCAACCCTCTATTCAAGGTAAAGTACTTTGAGACAGTGGGGTTGCTCGAGTTTGGAGAAGATGCTTCCACTTGCTTTCTGAGGGTAAGGGAAGACTGGAGAGCAGTGGAATGTTACAGGACAAACAGACAAGTAAGTAAAGGAAAGTGTATAATAAAAGGGCTCACAAAGGAACACACAGCAAGTCTGAGCAGGAGTGAGGAAATGGATGGACTGGCTAAGGTTAAACCTAAGGAGTAGGGATGTGAATGACTAGTCAACTATCCAATAAGCAAATGCTTATCGGACAGTTGACAGGCTAGTCGACTAGTTCCTTCCTCCCCTTGCTGCTTCTATCAGAAAGAGGCAGCAAAGGCGGGGGTGAGGGAGGGAGGGAGGGAGAGGTTGCTCCAGTGCTACGTGGAGCCCGAGGTCTGCCACTTTGAAATGCCATGTACAGCCTGGGGTCTCCCAGCTGGCTCTGGGCCGCATGCAGTGTTTCAAAGTAGCAGCGCCGTGTGAAGCCTGGATCAGCTGGGACTCCCCCGCTGACCTCGGACTCCATGTTAACATTAAATGTTTGTATAGTACTTTGAGCTTATGAAGAACCTTAGAAATAGTATTATCTGAGGCCCCATACGGTCTGAAGAAGAAAACAACTGCATAGGGAAAAGCAAACATCCTTCCCTTTAATCTAGTTTTGATGTCTTCCACAGAGCTGGGGCTCCCACTCAGCAGATACAAGCAGATCCTTTGACTATACAAAAATGTCAACCCTCCATTGTTCACACATAGATTGGACATATGATTTGAGCCATAACTTTAGGTTAAATAAAGGAGCCAGTGACCTACTCAGGTACTGCTTTCCTTGGCTTCTGCAACAGACTATATTTCTTTATCTGTAAACTTCCTGGATCTTCTAGAAGACTGTTGGAATGCTCTGCAGTAGCAGTCACTCGTTGATGTACTTGAGATTGGAGCAACAGTACAATTCACCAAGCCTGCACCATCATTCGGCAAGACTGTGTCACATTCATGTTGGATGAGACAGCAACCAGTCATGATAAAAACAAGAGTTTTTCAGTCCTATGCTACAACATAAATTTTCAGCAACCGAGTGTATTTGAAAAGTAATACATTAATAAATCGTGCTTTGGAGCTTGCCCCTATGCTTTCTAAAATCTGTTGACTGCAGACTTTCCCAAAAATATTTTCTATCGTCTGGGTAGCCCCCTCACTGGCCAGGGAACCCCCAGCATCAACGGGGCCAGGTTGAGGCCAGGAAATTCTGGCCCCATCAGGGGAACTTCTGGCTGCAGCAGGGCTGCCAGTGACCAGGCAGACCTGGCCAGGAGCCCCAGGAAACCCCGAGTGGCAGCAGTGTCAGGGTGACCAGGCAGCCTCTGCCAGGGATCCCCTCCCCCCCAGCTGAAGCAGGGCTGGCAAAGGTGGGCAGTCCCAGCAGGGGAACCCATGCAATCCCAGAGGGGCAGCATGGGTGGGTGGCCCCAGTTGGGGCCACCCAGTTGCCTCTGGCTGTTGCCACTGAGGGTTCCCCAGGCTGCAAGCAGGGCCTGCACCGGCCAAGTGGTGCCTTCCAGGAACCCTGGGGTAGCAGGCAGATGGCAGGGTGGGGAGCTCTAAGGAGAGAACCCTAAAGCAGGGCAGCCAGCAAGGGAGCACTGACTTCGCCTGATCCAGTAAACTCCCTGGTCCGGGAAAGCTCAGGTCCCAAGTGCGCCAGACCAGGGAGGTACAACCTGTATCAAGTTTTGAAATGTAAATTGTATGAAAATCCAAAGGGAAAGGAAGATGAACCAACATCCTAGCCTCCTAAAACAGGGGTGGGCAATAATTTTTGGGCGGGGGCCACTTCACAAATTTTTGAAGTGGCCCTGGACCAGAAGGGGCGGGGCCAGAATGCTTCTGGGCTTCCCCAGACCATAATCGGTCTGGGGGTGGGGAAGCCCCTTTTGTCCCCCCTTTCCTACTAGGCACATATGCCACTGGCAGGGCAGGAAGAGGCTTCACACACTCTCCCGCCCCCAGACCCTGATTGGCCTGGGGGCAGGGGAAGCACAGGAAGCCTCCTCCTACCCTGTGAGGAGCGTGTGGCACTTTGAAGTGCTGCAGACTCCTCGCAGGACTGGGACAGGGTGAAGGAAGCTTCACACAGCTCCCCTGCCCCCAGGCCCTGATTGGCCTGGGGGCAGGGAGGGGAAAGAAGCACATGAAGCCTCCTCCCGCCCTACTCCCACCCCGCAAGGAGTATGCGGCACTTCAAAGTGCCACGTGGTGCTCGCAGGGCAGGAGGAGTCATCACGCGCTCCCCCGCCCCCAAGTCCTGATTGGCCTGGGGGCAGAGGAGCTGCATGAAGCTTCCCTCATCCTGCTCCTGGCCCACGTGAGCGTACAGCACTTTGAAGTGTCATGCGCTTCTCACAGGGCGGGGGGAGGAAACTTCACACAGCTCTCCCACCCCAACCAATTAGTGCTTGGGGGCAGGGGAACACGTGACGCCTCCTCCTGTCTTGCGAGCAGCACGTTGCACTTTGAAGTGCCGCATACTCCTCGCAGGGTGGGAGGAAGCTTTGCATGCTCCCCCTTCCAAAGACCCTAATTAGTCTGGGGGTGGGGGAGCAGCAGGGCCTCTGCCAGCCGGATCAACCCTCTTGGCGGGCCAAATCTGGCCCATGGAGGCCCTTTTGTCCACCCCTGCTCTAAAATTACTTTTACTATAAGTTGCACTTCTATTACAACACAAAATATTTCAAGGTACTTAATTCAAAGTAGAGGATTTACAAAGATGTTGCATAGACATGAAACTTCAGGATACAATTTGCACACCATAGAAAGCTCATACAAATCTAATGAGAAGGAACTGATCTCACTTCTTTAATGATTCTATCTAGCCTAAGGATATACTCTCATGGTAATTTCCCTAGTCACTGAAAAATAAATAAATCACAACATCCTTAATATAAACAGCTTATCACATAGTGGAGAAAACTGTTAAGATAAAAAATAAAAATCTAGGAACATTCTTATATAAAAACTACATTTGCAAAGTATTGTTTGACAGAAAACCACAAAGGAAGAATTTCATAGATGAGTGAACTATTCCATGTATGCTACAAATATGACACAATAAGATACATTGAAACCGGGGTGGGAAATAATTTATTATGGGGGGCCACTCCAAGAATTGGTAAGTGGTCAAGGGCCACACACTTCCATAATATTAATGCAGGAGGTGTGGGTCTGGGCTGGAGGTTGGGTGCAGAAGGGAGCTTGGGTAAGAGACTGGGGTGTGGGATCCGAGAAGGAGTTTGGATGAAGGAGGGGATTGTGACCTGGGGCAGCAGACTGGGGTACAGGGTCTGGGAGGGAAGTGTGACCAGGGTTAGGGGTGCAGGTGTTTGGGTTGTGGCCAAGGATAGCGGATTGGGGTGGTAGGTCTAGGAGAGGTTATGACTTGAGGAGCGGTGTAGGATGGGGTGCAGTGTCCGAGAAGGTGTATGGGGGCTGAGTGGGAGTGCGGAAGGTTTGGGTTATATGGTGTAGGAGCAGACGGGAAGGGGGGAGGAAGTAAAGGGTTGGGGGAGGGAGATGCAGAGGTGCCAGAGGCAGGCTCTGGCTAGGAGACCTTACCTGAGTGGCTCCTGTCCAGCAGGTCCCATAGATAGAGTCCCTGCCTTACACACCCCATACATACTCAGAGCAGAAGCAAGGTGATGTTTACTGCTCTGAACTGAATGTTGTGAGCCCAGGAGATTGGTGGGGGGGGGGGGGGGGCAAGTACTTCACATGCTGTCGCTCCTGAAAATAGGAAGCTGCTATTGGTTGGAAACCTGCACCCCCAGGTTCTCAGTGTTCAGAGATGCACATGGCCCTGCAGCCGACTTTACTGAGTGCCAAGCGGGAGCTGGGCAGGCAGGGAGCCGGCTGAGGCTCCCACAGCTTGGCGGGCCGGATCTGGGCCATGTTTTGCGCAGCCCTGCATTAAAAAGATCATCTTGTTCTTTGACCTAAAGGGATAGGATTAATTTCACTTTGAATTAAAAATTCAGTGTTTTCTATTGAGTGTATTGCAGTTTATCTCCTGAAACTGAAAGCTCCTGCTAGTTCTTGTGTTTGAATTTCTTTGCTTAAAAAAAGTTAAATGAAAGTTTATGGTAAATCCCACTGTATGAGTTGTTGTGCTGCATTGATGTCAGACAGCACCGACATTGCAGTTGGAACAGTTCCATTACTTCTATGTACCACCATTCCACTATACACAGGTCTCTTGAGGAGTGGCTTCTCTGAGTAAATTTCTACACTCCTATGGCCCAAGGTCATATTTTACAGCAGAGGAGGGGATTTTTTTTTTTTTTTAATCATAGGCCAGTGACCTATAGAGAAAAAAAATTGTGGGCCACACACAAATGTAAAAAGCAACACATTTTTGTGGGTTTTTTAAAAGAGAAATACAAAATATTCAACTCACCTATGTTTTTAGGGTGATGGCTGAAGTTGCAAATTAAGTTAGATAGCTTTTCACGCTACAATCCTTGCAACCCAAACACCTTTGTAGGTACATGCAGCTGAGGGATACTACTTGCTCCTCCACATTAGAGCACTGGAAGCACATCCTAGAGTGACTGGGGACTCCGCCTTACCCTAGATTATTGGTACAGCCATTGCCTGTGGCTCACCTCTCTCCATCTCCACTGCGGTCTCTGACTCCCATAGTCTTCTATCATAGATCTAGATTTTTAGAAATACTTGTCATTGGCTAGACAAAATTAAGCAATGGGTTGGATCCAATCCATGGGCCGTAGGTTCCCATCCCTGTTTTACAAAGTGCCTCATTTCTACAAGCTGCACACTAAGTCTCACTGCGTACACTTCCTTACCAGCATCCATTTCCACAGCTATTGTTTTAAGCACCCCAATAAAGTTTATCCCCCATCCAGTTCTTCACTTTCATTCCTGATGACTGAGGCATCCGCCACACCCAATCCTCTCTGTGTGTCAGATTGTTCATGTTGATAATTAGTGCATTGATTTAACATATGTTGTAACAGTAAGTCTAAAGAAGATTGTTCACACTCCTGTTCTTATACTTGAATCTAGGCTAGTTCTAATTAGCTAAACTCTATATCCTAGTCTCTTAGGGTAGATAACGGGGCTTAAGAAACATATTTATTGATTAATCTAAGTAGAAAATGAAAATCTCACTGGGAGATCTTTACCACTATGCTAAACAAATATACCAGCAAAGCACTTCTAGTGCAGATGCATATAGCCCAATGTGGATACAAAAATTTGTATCCTCATCTTTATCTTCAAAAATGAGCTATGGATATCCACATCCACAGACACCTGGAGGATATAAACTGGATATTTGTGGATTTCCAGGGCTCTATAGATACAGCTACACTAGCGAAGCTGTACCAATACAGTAACGTCATCCTCCATGAGCAATGCATGAGAAATAAATCGGTTTGGGCATGTCTAAACTACATCCCTCTTTCGAAGGCGGGATGTAAATTAAACAGATCAAAATTGCAAATGAAGCCAGGATTTGAATTTCCTGTGGTTCATTTGCGTAATGGCAGCCGCACGTTCTTTCAAAAATGAGTATTTTGAAAGTGAAATCGCCATCTAGATGCAGTTTTAAAAAAAAACCAAAAAACACCCATTTTTGAAAGATCCTGTACTCCTCATAAAATGAGGTTTACAAGCTCTTTTAAAAAAGGTTTTTTTTTTTTTTTTTTTTTTTCAAAAGAACTGTGTCTAGATGGTGGTTTCACTTTTGAAATACCTGTTTTTGAAAGAACGTGCAGCCGCCATTATGCAAATGAAGTGTGGGAAATTCAAATCCCGGCTTCATTTGCAATTTCGATATGTCTAATTTATATCCCTCATTCAAAAGAGGAATGTAGTCTAGACACAGCCTTTGTCTCTATGGCATAGTTGCACTAGGTGGGTCTGCCTTTAGTATTTTAGGATCCCTGCTGCCTACTCAGGTTGGGTGAGAAATTTCCTATTCTATAGAAAAAAATTACATTTCTGCAGTACAATCCCAATCTACCATATTTATCTAGTCAGCATATAAACTGTCAGACTAAGGAACCTAGCACTGATGCTAACATCAGCAGCACTGAAGTCAAAGAGACCATGGAGACCTGAACACGGATATCAAACCACATATGACTTCTGGTGCCAAAGCACATGATGTTGGGGAGATCAGAGAGGCTGGCATATAGGATATCAGCAGGATAGACTGATGGCAAGAGGCCATGTTCCTTTCCTGAGTAAGGATGTTACTAGCGGTTAATTTATTAGTCGACTAGTTGATACCCTATTGACTAGTGCCTCAGCGTTTCAAAGGGGGTAGCGCTGCACAGATGAGCCGGGATCAGCTGTGCAGCACTGCCACTTTGAAGTAACCCCACTTCACCACTATTTGAAGGGCTGGCCTTACCATGAGGTGAACTGAGGTGGCCACCTCAGGTGCCAGACTCTGTGGAGAAGGGGGGGCACCACTAGGACCTAGAGTGTAGAAAATTGTGTCTGCTACATATGTATTCTCTGGTTGCCCTCACTCAGGACACCACAGCACTCTGCAACATGGAGCCAGAGCTGGTGCTGCTCTCGGACGTGTTGCTGAGAGCCTGGCTGCACTTTTTGCAGGCTGCCATCTGGGAGGTCCATCAGGGGCTGTCAGTATCCAGGAGGCCCTGTGGGAGAGCTTTCACCCTGAGGAGCACTAAGAGCCTCCCTGGTCTGCCCCACTGGGGGTTTGTGACTCATTCCTCCCTCACAGCCTTCCACTTACCCCTCCCTAACCCCCCTTCCTGATGTCAAATAAAATACACGTATTTTCATGAACACAAACTCTCTTTAACAAAACTGGAGGGGGGGGGGATGAAACTCTGGTGAGACTGGGGAAAGGATGCGAGAGAGGGGAGAAGAGAGGGTGGGAAAGGGGAGGGGAAAACCTGGGAGGAGGGAGCTGGAAGAAGGAAGGAAGGGGAAGAATTGGGAGGGGAAGTTCAGGGTTGCAGGGTCTCAATGGACCAATTTGATTTTCAAGCAAACCAGCTCCTGGGTTCGCATGTGGCCTTTGGTGGCCAGGCTGGCAGCTATCCTGCCATAGATGGCCGCATTCCTCTATCTAGTGCGGAGATCATGGACGTTGGGGGCATCCCCCCCAAACCTGAATAAGGTCCATGTTCTCCACCCTGGACCAGGAAGGTGCCCGCCTTCTCCAGGCCCTGGCAGGCTCCTGGGAGCTGGCAGACTGCTCCTGGGGAGCAGTGGAGGGCTGGCTGCCAGTGACTTGCTGGCTCACATTTTGGGGCCACTGGGTCAGGGGCAATGACTGCTGGTTCTGGGCTGGCAGGCATGGAGCTGGCACAGGCACTGTGGCGAGAGTCTATCCCTTTAAAGGCTCCGGGGAGGCAAGGAGGGAGGGAAGTGTTCTTGGTTGAGGCTGGAGTGGCCACCAGAGCACCTTGGAAAGACTGGAGCCCCCCCCCCCATTTCAAAGTAAGTGTCTACACAGCACTTATTTCGAAATAGCTATTTCGAATTTGGCATTATTCCTCGTAGAATGAGGTTTACCAAATTCAAAATAAGTGCTCCGCTATTTTGAATTTATTTCGAAATAGTAATTTGGCTGTCTAGACACTAGGAAAGTTATTTTGAAATAAGGGCTGTTTCAAAATAACATTGTAGTGTAGACATACCCTTAGACAACAACCTTCTATTGATACAATACTCCTTTTCATATTATCTTCACTAAATGGCATGGGTTCAAGCATAGTCTTAACCTACAGTAAAAATGGCCACAAGTATATCTTTTGTTGTAGCTGCAGTAATTATTACCATTTCTATTTTATCTATTGGAATAACTTACTTTAAAAGGTTTCCTTTAGCCTAATCATGGTGAATAAACTGCATTAAGCTTCCTACTAGGGTTGGCTTGGAACACTTCACTAATTTTATACCACCAAATCAAATTACATTTTCTCCTTCAAAGAAAATCTAATAATTTACTTTATGAAAAAAATTAAATGAGTAAACAGCTTACAAGAATAGATCTGTGCAAGACATTTATCTTTTAAGTATCACTGCTATGGACTAAGAAAACTACCACTGAAAAAAGTAAAACAAGTAGTGTGTATGTTTTTTTAAAACTGGATCAAAGACTTGCCACTCAACTGAAAATATTGTCATAGACACTAAATATAATAATGATTTTAATGAAGTGCACAAAGCCGTGCATGAACATTAAGGGATTTTGATGACAAAGTATCCTTTTCTCTACTGAGAAGATTAGAAAGCCAATTTACTAAACAAATGTACAGAATCTCAATTTTACAAACTACTAATATCAATCATATTTAAGCATTTTATAAGGTATACTTGGTGAGTTTCAAATGTGTGAATGGGAGACATGGAGGGTGTTACCTGCAACTAGATGAGCCACTGTTAACCAATCTTTTGTCCTTAAGTCTGAGCAACGGCTGGTATCGAGTGTCCTCAACTCCTTAACAAAAGGAATAGGAAAGCAGAGGTCTGGGTCTTTTGGCTGGGCTGCACCTGAAGGAAGGAGCCTGAGACCCCAGGGGGAGAAGACAGCACTGGTTTAGAGTGGCAGCTGGAAAAGAGGTTTTAGGGTGAATTTAAGTTTGCACTCAAGTTTCAGTGGAGAATTAGCCAAGCGGGTTTTTTTTATTTGTAACCTACTTTGCTCTGCTTACTTTCTCTTATTACTACGTAAATCCTACTGTTCCAGCTTAATAAAACCATTTTTATTTTCTATCAAACCCAGTGTAAACTATTGCTACCTGTAGGGGGCAACCAGTGTGCACATTCCCCCTTTCATTGCTAAAGGGGGCTTACCTAATTCTTTGGGGTTTGATCCCATCTAGGGAGTGCTCTCTCAGGAGGCAGGGCCCTAAACTGTACTCTTCTTGGACCTGAAGTGGTTCAGTGTCTGTACTGCTTCTCGGTGGGGGCAGAGACCTCAGCTTGGGGCTTTGGTTGGGGGAGGCCCAGCAGGACCAGGTGGTGACGAACCCCAGAAAGCAGGAAGGCGAGTGGCAGTGGCCATGTCAGCACCCCAGAAGGCACCCCTGAGGGATCGTCTGTCCACCACACCCCATCACAAGGCTCATCAAGTCAGGGTGGAAGTGGCTCATTCACAGCAACTGATGTGGAAACGTAGCTATTAAGAAGGGGGAAATTGCCTTTGCAATGTGTTAACCAATTAAGATTCTTAATTCAATCCTAAATTGATTATATTGAATTTGCAAATGAATTCCAGTTGAAGGAGACCTTTGTAATCAGATTTTGAAATTCTTTTGTAGAAGGATGGCTATTTTTAAATACATTAGGGTATGTCTAGACTATAGGGCAAAGTTGAATTAAGATACACAAATTCAGCTACATTAATTGAGTAGCTAAAGTTGAAATAGCTTAACTCAGCTTTTGGTGTTGTCTGCAGTACAGGATGTTGAAGGAAGAACACTATTCCTTCAACTTCCCTTACTCCTCATGAAAGCAGTGTTACCAGCATCAACAGGAGTGCCCCTCTCAGTTCGAATTAGCTGTCTTAACCACTAATTTGAACCCTAGAAGATCAACAGTGGCAGCCTTCATCTTCCTCTGCAGTGTAGATGTACCCTTATTGAATATCTAGGGAGGTTAAAGTGTCCCTCTACAGATTTATATATATTACTATTCCTGATGTCTGATTCGTGTCCATTTATGCTTTGCATAGGGACTGTCCAGTTAGACCAATATACATGACAAGGGGGCACCGCTGACACTTGATGGCATATACAGGCAGTCCCCGAGTTACGTGGATCCGACTTATGTCGGATCCCTACATACGAACGGGGCTTTTCTCGCCGCGGAGTACGCGGGCGGTGGGACCGCCCAGACGTGCCGCGGTCCTGCCGCCCACATCCTCCGCGGCAAGAAAAGCCGCTCCGCTTCTCCCTGGTCTGCTGGGGAACCCCCCAGCAGACCAGGGAAACGCGGAGCAAAGCCGCGGAGGACGTGGGCGGCATCTCCCTGGTCTGTGCGCCCCCCCCCCAGCAGACCAGGCTTTTCTTGCCACGGAGGACGCGGGCGGCGGTGCGTCTGGGCAGTCCCGCCGCCCGCATCCTCCGCGGCAAGAAAAGCCGCTCCGTGTCTCCTTGGTCTGCTGGGGAGGGCGGGGTGCAGCTAGTGCGCCCCTCCCCCCCCAAGCAGACCAGGCTTTTCTCGCCGACGCCTGGGGTAGAGCAGCTGGGGCGCTGCCGGGTTGGTCCCGCAGCACCGCTCCTCGGCGCTACTGGACCAACTCAGCAGCACCCCAGCTGCTCTGCCCCAGGCATCCCCAAGTCAGCCGCTGCTGAAACTGACCAGCGGCTGACTACAGGAAGCCCGAGGCAGAGCAGCTCTGCCCCGGGCTTCCTAGAATCAGCCGCTGATCAGTTTCAGCAGTGGCCGACTTGGGAACACCTGGAGTTGAGCAGCTGGGGTGCTGCCGGGTTGGTCCCCGCGGTGCCGAGGTGCGGCACTGCGGGGACCCACCCAGCAGCACCCCAGCTGCTCTGTCCCAGGCGTCCAGATTCAGCCGCTGTTGAAACTGATCAGCGGCTGATTCAAGGAAGCCCGGGGCAGAACAGCTCTGCCTCGGGCTTCCTGTACTCAGCAGCTGATCAGTTTCAATAGCGGCTGAATCTGGACGCCAGTTCCGACTTACATACAAATTCAACTTAAGAACAAACCTACAGTCCCTATCTTGTACGTAACCCGGGGACTGCCTGTATCACATTAGTGGATGTGCAGTTGAAAGAGCCTCTGATGTTGTGGCTTTTGTGGTTAGCTTCTGTGATGGCGTCACTTGTAAAGATAGGTGGACGGTGGACAGACTTGGCAATGGGGTTTGTTGCAGGGATAGGTTCCTGGGTAAGTGTTTCTGTTGTGTGATATGTGGCTGCTGGTAAAAATTTGCTTCAGGTTGAGGGCTGTCTGTAAGCAATGATTGGCCTCTCTCTCAAGTTCTGAGAGTGAGGGATCATTTTACAGGATAAGTTATAGACTGTCAGTGATGTGCTGGAGGGGTTTTAGCTGGAGGCTAGAGGTTACAACCAGTGTTGTTCTGTTATTTTATTTTAGGCTTTAAGCACCTTGTTCAATTATGTAAGATTATCTGCCATTCAGCTGAAATTATTTTTCTCCTTATGTTTTTTCTTATTTATGCTTTTTGTTGGTTTGTTTAAAAAGATCCTATGTTCTATTTCCAGCAGCTGCCTTCACTTTCTGGTTGAATGACTGGAGCATGGGAAAAAAAGATTAAAAAGTTTATCATGGATAGGAAATGAATATGAGGGGATATGATAAATGAAAAGAATGAATGATGTAGAGACGTTAGATTGGGACTCTCTCGTCTCTGTCTCATAACACAGCAACAAGACAATATTTAATTACACTAAAAGGTGGCACACACAAAACCAATAAGAAAAACAGCTTTAAACGAACAAACAAACATGCAATTAGACTTTGGAAGTCATTCCCAAAGCAAAGCATGGAGACCAAGAAGATTAGTGAGATAAAGAAGATCCAGTTATAATAAGCATTTTAGAAAAGATGCCAATCTCATAACTCTTGGTTTAAACTAAATCTCATCCTCATATCTAGTTTGAGATTAATGTGGGAGAAAAAAAGCTAGATTTTCCAACAATACCTTCTTTTGGAGATATGGTCCTGACGACTGTCAGAAATTACATACTGGATTAGAGGGACCTCTAGTCTTCAGAATGGTGATTTTTATTTTCTTAGGAGGTTGCTTGTCTTTTTAGCCTACCATGTGTGTCTAGATTAAAAGAGCAGGTGAGAGACCAGTAATTATATTATGCTAGTGCTGTAGCCACAAGAAAAATACGTGGAATCAGCTGGGGAGTTAGACTCCTTTCTCTAATTCTCCTGTACCCTTTAAGAAACAGCTAAATGGCAGCATAATTTCATAATTAATTCTTTGTACAGTAATGCCAACAGACCCTGATCATTGGCATGAAATCTGGGACCTTTGAAATGTGATGTACAAACCTGTACTTTACAAGCTAAAAGCCACATGGCTCTTAGCCAAGGCTGTAGCAGACTCATCAATCTCTAGTCAGGCTAGGCGCCACTACAGGGCACACACACGAACCAGGTATGAATAACAGTAGCACATGGAGATCTCAACCATGTCATGACTTCATCTGTCTATTATGCAAGCAGGCTCTGTACAAACAAGAAATGACAGTTCACAGGGGAGACCAAAGTTGTTGAAGGAAAAAAAAGGACCCCGATAGCAGTTATTACGCAACAAAAATTAAAAATCAGCATGGCCCCTTTGAGAAGATGCTTTTTTGCCAGCAGCCATGTTGTTTTTCTACTAGCCACAAGACAAGCCCCTGCGGAATCAGGTAAGCAGGGGGGTAGGTGGGCATCAGGGGAGGGACCTGGAATGGGGCCCAGGGCTGGGCCCAGTTGCTGAGTGTGTTGTAGGGTTGCCATGTGTCTGGTATTTTCACCTTCTGGCGGGGAGGGGAGGGGGGAAAAAATCAGAAAATATCTGACATTTTAGGTGTCTGGTATTTTCTGAATTTTTTTACTGGACGGGAGGCAAAAATACTGGACTGTCCAGGTCAATACTGGACACCTGTCAATCCTAAAAGAGCTTACAATCTATTCTAAGACAAGACAAGATGTTCCTGATAGAGACACAAACACATGGGCAGGGAAAAAAAGAAGAGAAAAACAAACAAAATATTGTATTATTACAATGGTAGATCACCTGCATAGACAATTTGTATATGTAGTAAGTTAGTGGCATCAACAATCACTTTTCTCTGAGTTGTTGAAGAATACGATTTGTCAAGGGGAGGAGAAAGAGTGGAAGGTGAAAGGGAAGAGCTGTTTTTTAAACCTAGGCAGACTCCCAGAAGACACTATAACTTTGCCCAATGCCACCTCCATGCTGGTGTTTTGCCCCTTACATCATCTTAGCCTCTAAACTTCTGCCTCAATAGAAAAAAGGCCAAGAATAGAAAATACAATTGAAATCAAAGTAGTACCAAAAAAATCCCTTAATTTAATATTGTGTGTTTTACATAACTAGGAAAATAGGATTTAACCAAAATAATGCAATATCCATATATTAAAATGCAATGTTATATATATATCTTTGCCACACAAAGCTAATGCAGAACACATAGATGTGTTCTATTCAATACAGTGAAGTCTGAAATTTTTCATATGCAATAAGCCAATTTTTTTTTCAAATTTTCCTATTTTTATACCAAAAGTGTAAACTGACATTTAAGTTACCAAAATGTGTTACATACATACTCAGAGAAATACTTGTCCAACTTCATTCCTTCTACATTTGAGAAATTAGCAAAAAGACAGTTCATAATTTATGTTGAGACAGAATTTAGGAATTTATTTCAAGAATATAAGTTTAATTTTGACCTTAACAAACAAGGTAATCACGGTGAAGCAACATGAAGGACCAGCAAACTGGTTTGATTATCCATCTGTGAAGAAGAAAGTTATTCATCCATTGAGGAGCTCTCTGAATCTTGCACTAACACATATTCATTATGACTATCTTCTTCATTAAGCAAAGTGGTGTCAAGAGCTTCATTTGGCACTACAGCTTGTAAAGATTCTGCTTCATTTCTGACAGGCAGCTCAGCTTCACTAGGTTTGAGAAGGTCACATTTGCACACTGGGCATGTTCTGTGCTGTAGCAGCCAAGGGTCAATGCACAACCTATGGAAAATATGGCTGCATCTTAAAATGCGTACTACGTCTTTGGGCTTGTATACTTCCAGACACACTACACAGTTCTCTGCATCTGTATCAGCTTCCTTGTCACCCTCTTTTAATATGCGAAGCTCAAGTTGACCAATAGCTTTCTTTACATCTGTTAATTGTCGGTATCTCTCAATCTGAATTCTCGCTAGCCTTAGCCTTCCAGCACAATAAAAGGTAAAATAGGCCACCGTCACCAATGTGCAGAGAAGAAGGGACCCCAAATAATGATTCATCCAGGAACCATAGTGTTTCCCTACTTCTATTGCTATTACTACTTTGATGCCATTCTGTATCAAATGTAGAATGTCCATGCCTTTCAGATTGCCAATCATAACTGCAACAATATCTTCTGAACCCAGGTAAATCATAGGAAATACTCCATTGCCTGTGCCTGGATGGTTATAGATAATCACGCCAATTGCTCCCTTCTTTGCTGCCACATTTATTTTCTTTGTGAAGGTACAGTGTCCCCTCATAATGAGGGCTATCCAGGTCTCAGAGTGCGTAGGCCTGCTGAAGTTTGTTAAGGGACTGCAGGCAATTTGGTATGGTCCAGATGGTGGCACCACCACTCCAGACACAGTCTTCAATGGGGAGTTTTTTCCAAATACTCCATTGTCAGCCAGCTCCCATACAGTCTTGTTCCTTATTTGAAGTGATATGTTCAGATGAGCAATCCAAAAAGCATTGGATTGGGAGACATGCACACTCAGCACCAGAAAAACACCAAGAAACAGCAAACAGGATGATTTGTCCGCATTTCTCCAAGCACTAATCCCAAGCAACTTCATTCCTGTCTTAGCCAATTACATAAACTTTAAAACAAAACAAAACAAAATGATTATATGATTATAGCTAAGAACAGTTAACTAAAGAGATAAAACACTGAAATGCCTGTAAAAAGAGTAAGTTCCACTGGTCTCCTGCATTTTGACAGCCTGGTAGTGTGTTTCTTACAAACAGAAGAGAAAAGATACAGCTTTAAAAAGTTAAAGCCTAATTTCAAGAGAGTAATAAACAGTTCATTGTTGGATAATGGGATTGTGACATCACCAACTTTTGAGCGAAAGCATTAACAATGACTAGCTCAGTTGCATACCTGTAATTGTACTTGCTACAAACATGAAAATACTAATTTAGTTTTCTCTATATTATGCTATGAAAAAACATCTACTTTCACAGCTAGTGTTCTGTGGTGGAGATCTAAACCCTGTGGTGCAGCATGCAAACCAATTTAAGCTGACTTTTACTAGCCTCAAAACAGCCATACTACATGTAAAAAAAAATCTTATTTTTGCTAGTTGCAATTGGAATTTTTACCATCTAGATTCATCACATTACAACACAGGACACACTTTTCAATCAACATATTATTACATATGCATATTTTCGATACGCTATTGCCATTTTTAACTGGCAAAATAAAAGAATTCTTACAACCTTGAGCACTGATGTACCAAAAAAAATATTAAAGCTGTTTTAAAGATTGTACTTTTTTCCTTCAAAGTCTTCTATAAACAAGTTTCACAATAAACTACACTCACTGACCAACTTCTAGTGATATTCTTCATCCCCCCCCACATCAAATATTTGAAAAATATATACCATTTTACCACATTACACACACACACACTGTAATGGTCAGACACTATTTGCCATTTAATCTAAAAAATCCCTGAGACAGAGTGTATTGATGGTCACTCTTTTACAATACTATGATACATTTTGTAAAAAGTATGCCTTGTCAGCTACCACATGAAAACTCAGTTTGCAGATTAGTAATAAAATACATATGGTAACATTGTCTGTAAATTTACCAAAGTCTACTGTATGACATTGTTGAGACACGTGCCAATTTAGAAAAGCAGATGCAAACCAGCTCTCCTTGGAGACAAAAGACAAACTGAAGCCATAGTCATGCATCAACATAATCAAATACACTATTATGTAATTAAGAGGCCATTCTTTGGCAGGAAAAAGGGTGAGAGTAAGAAACCTATGTTTTGGCAAAGAAATAGCTGCATTTTTGTCCCCACAAACTTGTCTCCTCAGCCAGGGATAATTTTCAAATAAATAGTTTACTATGAGAGAGGAACAGACACCCCTCCCCCAACCCCTTACAAATGCTTTTATGCAATTACGTAAGAGCAGCAGTGAAAGTAACTTAAAATTACTGACAGGTACTGTCCTATTGCAATCTGGGTCCCTGCCAGTTCTTTAAATAGCTTCCACTGGTTTTTGCTGCAACTCAGCCAGTTCT
This sequence comes from Pelodiscus sinensis, assembly GCF_049634645.1. Taxonomy (NCBI): domain Eukaryota; kingdom Metazoa; phylum Chordata; order Testudines; family Trionychidae; genus Pelodiscus; species Pelodiscus sinensis. The sequence goes on along the minus strand of NC_134711.1, from coordinate 41,397,166 downwards.
TGCTGGAGCTGCACACTTGGGTTCACCTGCTTACTTTCACCTCTGCTTAAGAGGCCCACAGGAGCTTCTCTAACATCCTCTAATATCAGAAATTTGCTTTCTTGGCAAGCTGATATCTAGTGCTAGTATTCTGACAAGGCCTACTTTTGTTCTTACCATTAGCAATGGCTAGAATTACTGCATACTCTATAGTTGTAGTTCACTGACTAGATTCTAGCAATGAAATAGAAGTATATTTCCCTAGTTGGAGGTGGGTATCAACTTAATCCAGTAATAGGAGCAAGGTAAACTCTTCTTGAAATGATATAGATCTATATTTAATGCCATGGATTTTTTCAGCTTCTAGTTGAGATTAAAAAAATTTCTGTGATCCAAATACTTTTTATTTGGAACAGGCTCACAGGTGTTCTTTTGTTGTTATATATACACTGATACTATTGACTGACAGGTAATTTCTTTTGCTGTTTTTTATATATAAATACACAAACACAAACACACACACAAACGACTTGAATTCTGTAATTTCCACTAAAATTCACTTGATGAGGTGGATATTACCCATGAAAGCTCATGAGCTAATAAAGTTGTTAGTCTCGAAGGTGCCACCACTGCTCGTTGTTTCAACTAAGAGTTTTCTCTTGGGCTTGTGTGCTTCTCAGCATACAAACACAGCTCTCCCCCTCTGAATCAATGTCCATGTTTTCCATTTTAAAAACTGTGCAGCTGAAGATGTCCCTTAGCTATGTGACTGAAACTATGAAAAAGTACCCTATTTCATCTTTGTTTCCCACCGTAGTAGCCTGGATATACTTTATTTGCAAGTGTAACTTTTTTCCTTTCAGAGTGCCAATCATGATAGCAACAATATCTTCTACACTCTGAGGCATACTAAATACTCTGATGCTTACATGTGAATAATTGTAGGCAGCACCATTCTCCCCAGCCATCATTAATTTAAAAGAAACTCCCCACACTAGGAAGGCAAACTGGGAGCCAAAATGTACTAGTTTTCTAAAGTCTTTGCAGAAGCTGCACACATCTCGACTTTTTTTCCCCCATTTTGGTGATAAGCAGCATTTCGGGATTTTTTTTTCCAAATAAGAGGCCTCTGTAAACAAAGCCTGTTGTAAAACTTTGACAGTCCAATTCCCCTCCAAAAGTGTTATGTTCATGAAGACAACAGAAGTTCTAGTGGCTTGAGGCCCAAGCCAGCTAAACAGCAGGAAAAATAATTTAATGCCAGCCAGAATAATGCAATTACTCTTCCTGAAATACCACTCACAAGCAGCTTTCTTCCTTCTTCTACCAAGTAACTACAAAGCTAAGAAAATAAACAAATAAAAATCAGTCTTGCATAGCTGGGAGAAAATAGCTGATAAAAATAAAGGAAAGAGGCTGCTAGAAGCTAGTGGGAACAATGTCTCTACATTCAGGTATTTTGTGAGGTTTCAGGTCTTAAAGAGAAAAAGAAGAATCAAGAAAAACTGAGATCAGAATAATTAAAAAAATCTGGAAATATTAATGTTTGAAAGTAGGATTGTAACATAGGCTACACTGCCAAAAAGTGGGCTATTTCACTGCATAGTGCCATCCTACTGGCTAATACAGTATATAAATATTTCATTAACACACTAAATTGGGGGGGAAAACCTAAGGCCCAGGGGCCAGATGCAGCCCCAAGCTTGCCTGGAACTGGCCTCTGAGTCTCAGGCTCTCCCTCCAGCATTGGGAGTATGCACTGACATTCCAGGGCCTCCTCCCCGCACAGGACTGAAGCATAGATAATCTACCAGCCTGGGCCCTCCAGGCTCTGGTGTGCAAGGGAAATGTGAGGTGTATCTTTCTCCTTCTCAGTCAGGGGCCGCATCACTGAGGGCTTTTTTGTTTATGTGCAGCCCCCAACTGATTCTTCTGTGGATCAGCAGCCCCCAACCCCTGCAAAAAATGAACTCTGATTTGATAGTTACTTCACACACACACACACACACACACACACACACACACACACACACACACACCCCAATTTAACTGTGAAAAGAAAGGTTACTTACAAATAAATTGAAGATTATTAGATTGTCAGGCTCAACAGGTAGTGATCAACAGCTCGATGTCTGGTTGGCAGTTGGTTTCAAGTGGAATGCCCCAAGGAACAGTTCTAAGGCCGTTTTTTTTCAACATCTTTATTAATGAACTGGATGAGGGGATAGATTGCACCCTCACACTAAGCTAGGAGGAGAAGTAGATATGTTGGAGGGCAGGGATAGAGTCCAGAGTCATCTAGACAAATTGGAGGATTGGGCCAAAAGAAATCTGATGAGGTTCAACAAGGACAAGTTCAGAGTCCTGTACTTGGGATGGAAGAGTCCCAAGTATTGTTGCAGGCTAGGGACTGACTGGCTAAGTAGCAGTTCAGCCGAAAAGGGCCTGGGGATTAAATCAGAGGAGTAGATGGATAAGAGTCAACTGTGTGCCCTTGAAGCCAAGAAGGCTAATAGCATATTAGCATTTCCAGCAGACTGGAGAAGTGATTATTCTCCTTTATTCGGCTCTGGTGAGGCCACATCTGGAATCTTGCATCCAGTTCTGCCTCTCCCCCCACTATTGGAAGGATATGGATATGAACACATGACCTATGAGGAGAGGCTGAGGGATTTGGGCTTATTTAGTCTGCAGAAGTGAAGAATGAGGGGGATCTGATAGCAGCCTTCAACTTCCTGAAGGGAGGTTCTAAAGAGGATGGAGAGAGGCTGTTCTCAGTAGTGACCAATGGCAGAGCAGGGAGCAATGGTGTCAGATTACAGTGAGGGAGGTCTAGGTTGACTAGTAAGAAAAACTATTTCACCAGGAGGGTGGTGAAGCACTGGAATGGGTTACCTAGGAAGGTGGTGGATTCTCCATCCCTAGAGATTTTTAAATTCTGTCTTGACAAAGCCCTGCCTGGGATGATTTAGTTCAGGTTGGTCCTGCTTTGGGTAGGGGGCTGAACACAATGACCTCCTGAGGTCTCTTACAGCCCTAGGATTCTATGAAGCAGCCACATGTTAGTATACATCCATGCTTCTCTATCCAACAATTGCAATTACTATCAGAGTAGTATTATCTATGCAAGTACTTACAAAAATTCAAAGTTGGGGTGAAAGACTTAGCTACATAGAGCAGTGTTGCCAGATTTAGAAGACTTGAACACCAGAAGCATCTAGCCCCATTTGGAGCTCTGAAAAGTAGTGTTTTTCTGTCCCATTTTCATCTTTGCAATTACCCTGGAACTCCCTGAGTGTCAGAGGAAATGTAGATACAGATCTTTTGGTCAAGTCTAGTAAGAAGATGGTTAGGGAACCTAAACTAATACTCTGGAGTAAAACTGTTGAAATGCTTATCACCCTCTAATTAGATCCAATCACATATATTTGGGAGAAGGAACAATTGCTAACATGCTTGGATTAAGTCTTTCACAGAGCACCCCGTTGGCTTTAGAGAGGGGAAGGCCTGGATGCCAGATAAATTGCTTATAAATAACCTTGTTTTTGCTGCTAACCACAAGCTGTGGACTGCCAACTGAACTCTCTGCATTCTTCTAGGGATGTTAGATAGCATGTAATTGAATAGTAATGTAATCACATCAAATTTTAGCTGTTACTGACTATTAGATGGTCCCTCAGAGTTTAAAAAGAGCTTCCCACACAGACAGGCTCTTTCTTGCCTGCTACCCCGCACTCCTGCATCCGATACAGAGACAGCAGTGCGGAGCAGTAGCAGCATCAGGCGGCAGCAATCCCTGTCCACGGGGGGCTCAGACCCCCAGGGACAAGGAGCTTCTGCCACAGAGCAGCCTCTGCCTGCAGTGAAGCCTGGCCTGCCACAGATGCAGCAGCACGGGGAGTGTGTGGGGGGAGGAAGAGCAGGTGGCCCCACGGAGCTGGTGGGAACCGGCTTTTGAGCCAGCTCCTGCCTGCCCCCCCCCCCCCCCCACTGCCTCAGTAGGAGTCAGCAAGAGAGGTGGGCAGGCAGGTCCGCAGTGCCGGCACATGGGCGGAGCCACCTTATGCATTTTGGCTCTCATATGCCCCCCCCCCAATTCTGGCAGCAGCTGGGGGGGGGGCAAGGGGGCAGAACCAGCGCTCATGAGGAGCCTGCTTAAAAACTGGCTTTGATTCAGAATCAGCGGGGGGTTGGAGGAGAGCGAATGTGCATAGTCGACAGGATTAATCAATAAGCTTAGGCTTATCAGGTAATAGTGCAGCTGTCTACCCTGACATCCCCACATTCTTCTCCATGCTTTGAAGACATCCAGCATCAAGGTATGAAGTGGGGGCACCCTTTGTTGTATGATTTAGACTAATCATTTCTAATTGTTTTTGTACAGCTTCTACATTCTCTCATGGAAGCTACCATACTACACTTCATTTACTCTGCCTCTGGGAGAAGAGAGAAATCCATTACTTAATGCACGAATGCTTAGCAACACTGCAAGAAAAGAAGTCAACAGTAATGTGATTGGGTTCTACCACTGGCAAGGTTAGAGGAATGACAAGTGAACATCTTACCTCTGTGGAACCAGGCCTCTATTATTTAGGCAAAAATCGCTCTGCATCAGTCATCAGCTTTGTGATGATCCATCCACTTCTTCTGTGAACCACACTAACCTCTCGAAGCATTCCTGCCAACTTCCTTCCGTTGACCCTGGCACTCCTTTCTGTCATGAGGAGTAAGGGAAGCCAACGGGAGCATTTCTCTTGTCAACTTCCCAGTGTGGGGCCACCACAGAAAATCGATTCAAGGTATGTCAAATCCAACTATGCAATTCACATAGCTGGAGTTGCATATCTTCCATTAACTTTCCCCACTAGTGTCCACCTGGCCTTAGAGAGTTTACAATCTATGATTGATTTGCCATACCAAATTTAATTGGAAGACTCTGGAATAGATCTCACACAATCAAATCCACTAAACTATGCTGCCTCTGAGTTTTCACTTTAACATATTATCACTTCTGCCATAACTGTTAGGATGAAGGGGAGGAAAAAAAGAGAAAGAGAGAGAAAGGATGAGAACTGGAGTTAAGGGAGCTAAAACAGACAAAAAAGGAGATTTCTGACCAAAGAAGAAAGTTTTTTTATTTTAAGAAAAACAATTGTGCTGTTTTTGATTTGGTATTCTTCTACCTTTTACCTGCCAATTCCCACTGTGCAACTGTTGGTCTGAGGCACAGTGTTTAGGTGACACACGAGGACCACACTTCCAGCCAAGGAGGGAAATATGTCAATAATTAGGATGAAAGTGGCAGATGGCAGAGAACAAAAGAGCAGTAGAATGGTTGCAGAAAGGGAAAATTGAATAAGGTGATAGAGGAAAAGGGAAGTGCAAACAGGAAAAGACTGATAAAGGAGAAGATAAAACATATAAAACTCAAATATAGGAAGTGTTTTAGCCTCATCTAGCTGTACACACCCTTTTTAGATCAAACTACCATTTAAAAAAAGGAAAATAGTCTCTAAAATGGTAAAATAGTTGAATAATTTAGAGGGGGAAAGAAGAACAATATGAAGATCCTAACAGCTGTAAAAAAGCAATAAACAGAAAAAGTATTTTTCAATTCACTTCATGCAAGTAGTGCACTGTCCACCATGAAGGAGCAATTTACAAATGTAGATTAAAAAAACTTCACTCAAAAATAAAACAATGTAAAACTTAAGAGTCTACAAGTTCACTCTGTTCTGTGTCTTGTTCAGTCAATTGCTAAGGTCACTTGAAAATTAGAACTTCCTTTTGCAAGCTGTACTCAGCAGTGCCAAGGTATTTGTTTGCCCCTTTATGCTTTTAGGCTCTAAGGTGAGATTAAAACTGTAATTGATCATAACTAATTTTAAATGCCTGATTAAATTATAATTTTTAAAATAATTTTACAGCCTTACTTCCTACTCCTAGTGTTCAAAGCATGGATATGGTTATTCCAATAAAAAGCTAATATTCTGAGAAAACTGTATCATAAACAACCCTTTTCTCCCCCAGTTCTAAAAAGTAATCTTCAGGAGACAAAAAGTAACACATTTTCCTTAACTGATTTCTCACAAAGGCGATTACTTCAAAATGATGATAGAAAAGATATAATAAACATAATAGCTTCAATATGCATTCTGAATCTTAAATCCTTCTTCAGATTTAATAATAACCCAGATGCACTTCAGACAGCAATGCTTCAATGGGAAGATTAATGAACATTTGGACTGCAGTTTGCATACTAAAATCTTTAGGGATTAAAGTGCAAACTTTTATAAATTAGACTATTTTTCTGCATTCCAATTACGTGTCAAGGTTCATATAGCTTTAATAGTAATTTTGAGGTTTCTTAGTCAGTTCTCTCCCTTTAGAGCTGTTAAGTTTTTAGAAAATATTAAAAATTTACTGAACTAGCAGTAACTCTTAGACCTTTGAAAATTACTTTTTAATGCATTATTCTAAAACAAATATTTCTGCAACTAATCATTTACTTTGTCTTGCTGTTTTCTCCTGCCATTATATTTTCTCCCATAAATTTCACAGCACCAAGCCATTGACAAATACACAAATGGCATGGATAGTACCTTTACTGCAGACTTGTATATAGCTAAACTATATAATAAACTGCCTTGATCCATCACATCATGGCAGTTTTGAAGCATATCTACCAACAGAACTACTTCTTTGGTCCTTTTATGTTGTATATTAGGGTAGATTTTGAAATAAAAGTATCTGGAAGAGGAAGAATATGAAGGTAAGTAGATCCTGAAGGCAGTGGGGGCAATGCTGCTTTTGCAAAGCATTTGTAGAGAACAGGCCTTCTCCTCTCTCCCTGCCCACACATAACAGATCCAAGCCAACATCCCAGACCTGCTGCCTTTCTTCTACTAGAAAGAAGTGCAAATGCTGCTTCCCCATTTCTCTTATCATATAGGCCACTCATCTCATGGGGAACCTGCTGTGTGCTAGGGAAGCAGAGTCTGAAGCAACTGCCAACAAAGGCAAGGAGGTGGTGAGAGAACTAGATTTTTTTTAAATGTGAAAATCCCATATACCTGTACTGTGGAGATAAGGTTAATGTGGTCAGTTTGGGCTGAAGTTAGGGAACTGTGCACAGGAAGGAACATCTCAGTGAGCCTCTCCACTCCTTCCCCTCATAGTTATGCTTTTGCCTTCCAACCCCTCACTTTCTCCTCTGCTCATTCCTCTGTTATCGCATCCACTAATACCTTCTCTTTTCATCTTTCTACACCAGCTTGCATCTCTTACTTCCAACTCTTTGAGACACCTATTATCTTTATCACATTCACTCAAGTCTTTACTCTCCTTGCTTGCAGTCTTGGGTTCCACTTTGCCTCACAGGATTGCCAAAATCTGGTGCTCATGAACACAAAAAAGGACGTGAACAGAGGACAATATGCTAGCCTTAGTTACAGACTTCCCACCCACCGCAACAACCAAAGTTCTACATAGAACCAAGTAGATATGGAGATAAGGGCTAATTTGAGGCAGTTATTCACAGGAAGCCTCATAATATGTTCCCAACATACAGCAGACAAGATGATGGGGACTATTCCTTGATGTTCACAGGTGCTCATCTCACCAGCTCACCATGGCCTCAGGTGGCCAGACTGAAGTTTATAAATGCTTACGAAATGTTGCTTTTTGTTTTGTAAAACCAGCAGGGAGACACTATGGATCCTGACAGTATGGACAAAGTCCTTTTTCAGGAAGATATCACCTCCTTATTCCTAAGGCTTTCTCCAAATTAAGCTATGCAAAAGCATCTCTTGCATTTGTCATCTACTACTCTCTCTCCTCATATGTTTTATCATATGCCCCGCTCTTTTTCCCAGCAGCAACTGTCATTCTGATGGTCTCCCCTGTGCACCACAGAATTGAATGACTTCATAAGACAGAAAGGGAACATTCATGTAAAAGAAACGTCACTTGCACAGGAAGCACTAGCATTTTGCACTCTGCCCATTTACTCCTTTGTGCTGATCTTCCTGAAATTAGAGTAACAATGACAGCATCTGTCTCCTACAGTAGCAATCAGAAGATATCTCCAGGGTCTGAAGCAAGGTCTTGACCCACTCACCCAAAGATCAGTGTTTTTGAAGCATTCGTAGATTTGCAGTACAGGAGAAGAAAGAACTTCACACACAACACCGTTTAATGTTCAATTGTACATCAAGTTCCTAGATGCACTGGAAGAAAACTTTACGGGGTGTTCATTATTAAGAATGGAAAGCGATTATTTCAATAGGGTCCCCCTGCTCAGTTTATCCTGCTTCCTAAACAGGATTTTCCTTTTGAGACATTAAGATAGATGAGCAACCCCAGATTTTGCTGTACTTGTTTCTTCCTCTTACTTCCCAGTTTCTCATTTTCTATAGCAGATGTGTAGATGGACAAGAGAATGCTTCCATTGAAATTCCACTATGTTTGGTAGGTGTTACAGAATGACAGTGTGTACATTTCTCTGCCCTTGCACATTTAGCAGATACAGTAAACTTCCGATAATCCGGCACCTTTAGGACCCAGAGGGTGCTGGATTATCAAATATGCCGGACAATTGGAAGGGAGGGCTATGAGGGGTCTGGAGTGGAGTGGGGGGTTTGCGCCCCTCAGCACTGTGGGACCAACCTGGCAGCACCCCAGCTGCTCTGCCCCAGACTTCCCCAAGTCAGCTGCTGCAGAAACTGACTAGCGGCTGACTCGGGGAAGCCAGGGCAGAGCATCTAGGGTGCTCTGCCCCGGGCTTTCCGGAGTCAGCCACTGGTCAGTTTCAGCAGCGGCTGAATTGGGGAAGCCAGGGGCACAGCAGCTCCAATTGTCCGGCTGCCCGGAGCACTTCCGGGTTCCAGATGGTGCTGGACCATCAGGAGTGCCGGACCACTGGAGTTTTACTGTACAGGCAGTCCCCGGGTTACGTACAAGATAGGGAATATAGGTTTGTTCTAAAGTTGAATTTGTACGCAACTCCGAACTGGCTCCAGATTCAGCCGCTGCTGCTGAAACTGACCAGGGGCTGACTACAGGAAGCCCAAGGCAGAGTTGCTCTGCCCCCAGCTTCCTGGAATCAGCCACTGATCAGTTTCAACAGCGGCTGAATCTGGAGCCTGGGACAGAACATCTGGGGCGCTGCCGGGTAGGTCCCCCCAGGACCAACCCAGCAGCACCCCAGCTGCTCTACCCCAGGTGTCCACAACAAAAGCCTGGTCTGCTGGGGGGGGGGGGCGCACTAGCTGCGTCCTCCCCCCCCCCCCCCCCCAGCAGACCAGGGAGACCTGGAGCAAAGCCGCAGAGGCGGCGGGGTCCCTCGCCTCTGTGGCTTTGCTCCTGCCTCCCTGCTGTGCTTCTCACTCGCATGTGGAGGAGGGAGTATAGGGTCTCATGCCCTAGAAAGGTTTGGGGAAAGAGGAAAAATCTCTGCCCTTCTCCGGCTTTAAATGAAGCTGCAGTGTCACTGCCCTACTGTATATTTAAATATCTTGTCTAGCCTAATTTAGGTAAATTTAGAAATAGACCTTCCACTATTTTTACATGCTGTATGTAGAATACACAGTATGCAGAAAATAGTTACGTTCTTTTTAAATGAAAGGTAAACACAGCAACTACATAGCCATTCTGATTAGTGGTCAAGCAAACAGAAGCAAGATCTTTGTCAAGAGCTGTGAATTGTGCAGTGATATCCAAAAGTGAAGGCAAGTATTACCTTCCTGCTGTCAAAAAACTATTACAACATACCTAGATAGGACTCAACTTTTTCTCATTATCACAAGCTTATTAGTCAATATACTAATGGCTTTAATGTCTTGAGAAGAACTGCACTCATCTCATCCAATTTAATTCCAAAAGGTTTAAATAGCCGGAGTAGTTTAAAATGCTTGTTATTTTTATGATTCCATTCAATTTATAAATTGTAGGTCAGCTAATGTGAGATTTTTCATTTTTTATTACAATTTCTCCATGCTTCATCTACTGTATGTTTTAGAGAGTTTGTCTGTTTGATCAAGAACTCAGTCCTCTCCACCCATGGACACACTGCTGGGTTCCCTCTTCCTGGAAGAGGGCTACTCACCTGCAGCCCTCAGAGCTGGGGTTGGAAGCTGCAGCCTGACACAGCATGCCCACGAGACACAGGTAGATGGAAGCCCCAAATAAGCAGGTTGATAACCTAGCACCTCCCCCCCTACCTCCAGCCTGCTCGCTCTTGGACAGATGAAAAGAGGAGGGCATGGCCTTCTGGCCCTCCCCTGTTCCAGCAACCCCTAGCCTACAGTTATGGTCAAAATTGCCAAGGGTGCTCAGCTCCTCACAGGGATCCTTCCCCCACTCTGTGGCCAGCAAGGGGCCAAGCCTCACTCTTCTCCCTCAGCTGTAGCTACCCCATGACACTGGCAACAGGTGAGCCAACCCCATTTGGAGCCCAGGGCAAAATGGAAACAAGAGTACCTCTGCCCTTCCCCCTCCCCAGCACCCCTAACAGGTGCTGCTCTACCCTGGCTCTAGCTAATGCCACCTGATCTAATCCTGTTGGGTGTTTAGAGAAGTGGGGAGCAATCCTACACTATCCCATTTTTGCACCCCTCCCATACCCCCAGCTGTCCCTCATGCACTGCCCTAATTATAGGCCTGGAAATTTCAGTAACCCAGTTTATGGAGTCTGGTCCATACTACTGACTAAGGCTAATACTGAAAGTTCCCAGAATGTTCAAAGCTCCCCACCAAGGAGAGATTCAAATGCTGCACAGCTGATTAGCAGAGCACTTACAGCTGCCAGCATGTGTTTCTATTTGTGGTGCACATCCACACATGCCTCAGTGCATTTAACACTTATTCCAAACACAGATGGGAAAAATTAGAAGGAATTAGGGTTACCAGATTATTTCAAAAAAATACCAGACACACTTGATCTCAGATGGAGGAGGGGGGACGGGACCTGCCAGGAGAGGAGCAGGGCTGGCGGGAGTGGCAAGCAGGAAGTAGGGCTGGCCGGGAGGCGATTGGGAGGAGCGGGGCTGGTCAGGGAAAGGGAGTGTGTAGAGGGTGTAGAGCCAGCTGGTGGGGACTGGAGCTGGCCCTGGGTGCACGCAGATCCTGGGGTGCTACCCATCCTGTGCACAGGCGAGTCCAGCCCTGGGGATTCCATCCTTCCCAGGCCCTGTCCCCACCTCCTTCTCCACTGTGTACTTGTGTACTGCCCGACTGGTAGACACACTCACACAGTGTGAGCGTGTCTACCAGCCTGGCAATACGCAACTATGTACTAACATTCATGATAATAATAAAACTTAATTAGAAAATTTATATGTCTAGTACTTTCCCAATTTGTTTCCTGGACAGAAAGCTCAAAACCAGACACCTGGCAACCCTAAAAGGGATACTGGTTCCTACTTGGGCTGCTTCTGCAGCTTCTACTGCTCTCCTGAGTCTTTAGAAAACTGCAGATAGGAATTAACCAATCTGCCATATTAAAATGGTGTAATAAGAGTCACTGCTTCTCATCAAGTACAAGAACAAGGAGGATTATCGCTTCATTACATCCAAAATACAAATGATAGCACGCTGTAACAAAGCAGTATTTATTAATAAAGTCCTAGAACACATACTACGAGTTAGCAACACAACCACAATTAGAACAAAAAAAGACTCACTCGCTACAGTATGGTAGAGGACATTGCCCCCATTTCAGCTGGAGCTGCCAATATTCTCTTCACTTAATGCATCCAATTGGTTTTGGCAGCTATTCATTCACATGCTGAAAGTGCCACGCTCAATATTTAACCTCCAAGATAGAGTATTTTTGGAACATCTCATTTCGAACCTCTCTACAACCAAATTATATCAAAGTCTTGGAGTTACTGGACACAGAGTAAACTATGTTAATAATTGACAACAATCTTGTATATAGAAAGCAATTCAAGATGTAATCTTTAAAAAAAATCAGTGTTGAAAGAAACATAGGAGAGAGGCTTTTCATAAAAGTAAAGTCAAAGCAGATGAAAGTTTCATTGTCCCAATTTAACTTTTGAGAGTTAAAAACAAGTCACCAAAATAAGATGAAAACCAACTCAGCAACCATGGTCAGATACGACAATCATAAGATGAATCTTAGCAAAAAATGGGGAAAAAGTAGCAGCAGTGAGATAGAATTCTTATCCAAACAAAATTTAGTTTCAGTTTGAATCAAGTTTTTAACTTAAGTATCAGCAATTCTTCCCTTCTCTTTGACCCTAGTAAGAATAAGCTGCTATGTGCATTAGTACCTGGTGTAAATGAAGCAGATGCTGGTGAGTTTATATATTTTTTTTATCAAATACAGCTTTCAAAATATACATAATTTACTTTGCATCGCCTAGTACATGCATGATGCAGACTTCAGTTTTGTAAAATATGACCACTGGTTTTCACCAGGTTAAATTATTTTAATGAAAAATATCATATCTAAGTTTGGTTCATTACAATTCTGTACACATTAAATGATCGTTCCATTAAACTTTATCCACTCCTATTAAAAATGTTTAGCCTCAACTCACCAGCATCCGCTTCATTTACATCATGTTTTAAAGGAAAAAATAGAACCTCAAATTAAATAATCCTATTTAGTACAATAGTTTTATTTAAAATACAATAAACACACAATGTAAACAAGTTTTTCATGTAAGGGGGGGGGGAGCTAAGCGAACTGCACTTAGATGCTAAGAGAGCTGCATGTGGCTCACAACCCACAGTTTGGCCACCCCAGCACTAGAGGCTCACCCTTTCCCATTGTAATTGGGCACTGTGACAGGACGGCGGGGATCGCGAACCCCAACCCCGCACCGGGGCACCGCGGGGGACAGGCGCCAAGACGCCTGAGGGGCTTTGCCGCGCCTGTTCAGCGGCGGCTGCTGGTGTAGGCGGGAGCAGGGCAGCAGGGAGCTCAAGCCCCGACCCCACGCCCCGCACCGGAGGTGCCGTGGGAAACTGCCGCCCGGATGTCCGGGTGGCTCTAACGCGCCGGCCCAGCAGCGGCTGTTGGTGCAGGCGACTCCCCGACGGGCCGCCCACGCACTCATTTGCCCTCCCCCCCGCAGGAGGCATGCGCCAGCGTCCCTGAGCAAGTGCGCCGGGTTTAAAAGCCGGGTGGCCGGGGCACCAAAGGGGGCAGAGGGAGCTCCGGCGAGAGGGCAAACAGACAACCCCCGCGGACGGCGGCACGGTGGAAGGACCGACGGTGGACCCAGGACGGGCAACCGAGGGCCCCGCGGCCCAAGTGGGTGAGTCACCCCCGGTGCCCCGCTGAACCAGACTGAGCCATACGGACCCGAAAGGGTCAGAGGAAGCAGCCCAGGACAGGGTCGGAAACCCCGGGGACCGGTGCGTTGCGGCCGTAGCCCCCCCGGTCGGGCAGCATGTCTCGGACGTACTCCCTTAGGGTCCTAGGCTGGGACCTGGAGAGGGGGCGGGCCCAGGTCCCCCTCCGCCCCGGTCGGTTACCGGGGGACTATTGAGGAGCGAGACAGTGGAGCAGGACGACCTCCCCTCCCTGCGAGAGGCAGCGGGGGCGTTACAGGCACTGATCAGTTATTTGTCCTGGTAGGGGTATACATAATGCCTGGTCTCCTCAGGTGAGCTGCTTTCTCCACGAGGCATTTCATAAATACTCTTGCTGCTGTGCAAAGTCCAAACAGCACTATCCTATACTACTAATGATTTGGTCCCACTGTGAATCTCAGATTCTTCTTTCCTGTTGGGTGAGTGCACAGCCACATGAAATTGTGCCTTGCAAGTCAAGAGAGTCACAAAACAGTTTTGAATCTGAAGAGATGGAATGATGGAAGCAAGAAATACCAGTCTGAATCTGAGGCAGCATATGTATTTGTTCTATCAAATCAGATCTAGGATAGGATAAAAGCCACCTTTCTTCTTTTGGGTAAGGAAATATCAAGAGTGGAAGTCTCTTCCCCTACACTCCTAAGGAACCTCTTCTATGCTCCTCAGTTGAAGCGACGAGGCCATTTTGTGTAACAGGTTTTTGTAAGAAGGGTCCCCAAAGAAATACGGAAAAGGCTGTTGAAATTAATGAGATAAACATGGGCAGCTGTGTCCATGATGACATGATGTAACCCATATACCTAATGTGGTTCACTGACCCATGCAGTGACACTTAGACCACAGCAACAGATAAGACCAAGAGACCTCTACAGTATTGGCTGAAAGCCAGCTGGCTTTTAGCTCAAAGGGTAGAGGCTCCTATAGTAAGCTCCAGAGATCCCAGGTTCAAATCTGCCTAGTGGCAGTTACAATGACATATACCAACCCAAGGCAGTTCCTAAAATGCTGGCTCCTAATGATTTACAATATAGCTCTGGACCCTTCAGTCAAATCTGCTGTCTTGATGGGGTTGGATAGGTGAGGGAAATGACAGGTATCTCTGAGATTATGGATAAGCCTACTGTTTCTATTGAAGCAGATACCTATAGCACTTCCTGTATTAAGTTGGTTTGCAGATCCCCCGTGATCACAGATTGAGCCTTGAATCCTTTAAAGAGTGGAATGCTGAGTCAGTATTTTTGCTGAACAGCTTCATTTCTTTGAACGTGTGTATGGTGTTCTGGGCCTCCTTTGGTATTTCAGATGGTAACAGCTAGGAGGCTATTAGCCCTGCAGCCAGGTTAGAGGCAACTCTGGATGCCTTCAGGGCTGATCCAGCCATCATTTGATCTTCTCAGAGTGTCTTCAGCTCCTCCCTAGAGACTTGTGGTATTTTTTTATATGAAAGGGATTCACCCTCTCACACATCAAGAAATTCAGTTCTGTAAACGTCTGATAATTTCCCCCTGGAGATGCAGCGAGGTGGACAAGTTCACCAAAAATCACAAAAGGCACACCCAAGAACAAAAACCACTTTAGTGTGCAGCCCTCACACTACTATTAAAAAAAACTGATCTCATAACATGAGACATATGTACACTGGGATCCACACTTACACAACTCCTGATACTTAGTGAGATTAGCAGGCAGAGGACTTCTCTCCTTCTCTGATCATTAAGAGTCCTCATCGGTTTACTACAACTCAACCTCTACAGCACAAATGCCTGGTATGTTCTTTGCTTCCAAAATAATTCTTACACTTTGGTACTGGTTGTCCATTATCAGGCAGGAGGAAAGAGGACTAAGCAATAAAATGAACTGTGTGTCAACCAACTGTGGACACAGCGAGTGCGCACTGGGTCTTGAAACAAAAGTAATGTTAACAGGTTTATTTTCCTTAAGGCCAGAGTCCCAGGAAGGAAGAAGAGAAGACTCATAAAAATCAAGGTGAAGAGAAAGTACATAAACAGGAGAAATGGAGTTACGATTAAGGATGTTAAAATGCAATTATCTGGCTAATCATATAGTGACTATATGATTAGTCGGTAAGTCCTGCTATGCTTGATAAGAGCCTCTGGGCTCTTACTACATTTAAAATGCAGAGGCGTAGCAATTAGCGTGAACCAGGACAGCTCAGTCCTAGCTCACACTGAGTCTAGCGGTCCCTGTTTGCAGTAGCCAGGGCTGGCCATGGACAGGGGCTGTTCAGGCAGCAGCCCCTGTCTGTGGTCATCCCTGGCTGCCATGAACAGGGGATAGTGCTGGAGCAGCCTCTGTTCACAGTGGCCAGGGCTCTGATGCCTGAACAGCCCCTATTCATGACCAGCCCTGGCTACCACGAACATGGGCTGGATCCCCTACCCTTCCCTGCCCCCCCACCGACAGATGCTGCGGGGGAGTGGGCAGGTGGCACACCAGAGATGGTGCTGGGGTGGGGGGGAACCAGCTTTTAAGCCAACTCCCCCCAGGCAGCAAGGAGGGGACCACAGAGAGCACAGGGCAAGCGGGGAGTGCTTGAGTCCCCACTCACCCCATGCAGCCCGCAGCACTTCTGCTTTTGAAATGTACAAGAGCCCTGGAGTAAAGCCTTAATTCGTGGGAGAGAAAGAAAAATATATTAAGAGGTTAAAAAAAGACAACAAAAATAAAAAAAAACCCTTCAGATTAATGATTTAGAAGGACAGGTTAATTGAAACTTAATTTATTAAGCCTTTTTCATATGGAAAGCAGGCATGTGATAGCCTCATATAAATACTTAAAGGGTAATAAAGTAAGGAAAGGAAATACGCTATTATGCAGAAAAACAATGAACTAAGCAACAAGCTTAAGTTGATAAAGGAAAAGTTAAATTAGGAAATTAGAGAAAACTTTCTGATGGCGAGAGCAATCAAACAAATAGTTTCCTTAATTAAGTAGTTATTGCTAGCCAAATAGATGTGATTTAAGCAATAGTATTTACAAACTTAAACAGCCTGGCTAATTAATTTTCTCTTACTATGTTGTTGTAAGTTATGCCTCA
The DNA here is from genome assembly GCF_049634645.1 of Pelodiscus sinensis. Lineage (NCBI taxonomy): Eukaryota > Metazoa > Chordata > Testudines > Trionychidae > Pelodiscus > Pelodiscus sinensis. Next base: position 41,380,785 of record NC_134711.1, on the reverse strand, counting down.
ACAAAAATAAAAATAAATGAGCAGGACATCAGGCCTAGTTTTAGTACTTAAGAAGGCTCTTTTCTGCTCAATGGATGTGGTAATAGTTTTTACAAGGAACATGAAAAAGTAACAACCTTCTCTATAGCATTAAAATGGTTATTTCAGAGAATACAATTTGTGAAGAATCTGATTCCCAGTTTAATCTTTAAAATGGGGTTATGGGAAATGTAGACAAAGTTTGAAAATAATCATAAAGAAATTATTTATATTATTGGTAGGGCTCCTCTACCACAATGAAACAGGTATTCTGATATAGGAATTCTTTGTTTTTATAAGGTTAACAACAGAAAACAAATACAATACGATAGAGAGATCAATGTGAATTTAATACCTCACTTCACATTACCAGCATCTGGATTTCAGCCATAAACGTGTTGACCGTTTAATCCCTCACTGCCACATGCCACCTAACTTGGTTTACCCAAAGATTATCAATTCACCAGAAAAAAAAAAATCTGTTTTGTCAAAGTTTACTTCAAAGTTTAAAATAGTTTGACAGCTCACATCTCTCTAAGGATGTAAGAGCTAAATCTTTCTATCCAAGTAAAATGCTATCATAGAATATCAATCAAAATATGTAAATGAACAGTATTGTCTCCCCCAAGTAGAAATCTATGACTGAATAAAGTAATACAACTTAAGTACCAGTCCAAAAAATGGACTATTATCCAATATGATACTTTAGAAAAAGCACCACCATTCTTTTATCAAGAAACTCCTTAGCTGTTATTTTATCATTTTGAATAAGACTAATTAAAAAAAAGGCTAGCATGAAAGCACGATGGCTCCCCTGAGCTATCCAGATGGGTTTCAGAATCCAAAAATCTAGACTGATATAAGTCCACAACATTTAGAGATACTGGTTGCAGACGTACAGTGAACCTGTGGAACTCCTTGCCAGAAGTTGATGTGAAAACCAGGACTCTAATAGAGTTCAAAAAAGAACAAGATAAATTTATGGAATATAGGTCCCATCAATGGCTAGTAATCACGATGGGCAGGAATGGTGTCCCTAGCCTCTCTTAGAAGGTGGGAATGGACAACAGAGGGTGGATCACATGATGATTACCCGTTCTGTTAATTCCCTTAGGGGCACCTGGCATTGGTCACTGTTGGAAGACAAACTACTGAGCTAGATGGACCTTTGGTCTGACCCACTAAATGAATCCAGATCCGAACAACATAAGAATAGTCACATTTTACAGACACTTACAGCCAATTCACAAAGGGTGTGTCTAGACTACAGGGTTTTGTCGACAAAAGTGGACTTTTGTTGACAAAACTATACCTGCGTCCACACTACTGCTGAGTTCTGTCGACATAACGTCGACAGAACTCAGCAGGTTTGTCAACACTGGTAAACCTCATTTCACGAGGCATAACGCCTTCTGTCGACAGAGTTCTGTCAACAGAAAGTGTTATTGCATGTAAACTGTCCTTGCGTCTACACTGCCATGTCAACAAAGCAGTTTGCTTTGTTGACAGAACTGAATGTAGTGTAGATGCTCTTTGTCGACAGTATCTGTCGACAAAACTTCTGTCGACAAAACCCTGTAGTCTAGACGTACCCAAAATGTCAGTGGCAGTTTTCTCTTGTTCGACTATTCAGAGGTAAGGTACTATTAAGTACGGTGCCACATGCATTCTTCTGATTTGAATAAAAAGCTAGTAAAGTGCCCAAATGTACAGGTAGATTGAAAGCAGAAAGTTAGCATGTAAAAATGCTAGAGTTCTTTGAGATACGTTGTTTTCTCTAGTCCCCCTGCTTCACTGAGAGGGCAAGTAAAGATGAGGCACACACCACATAATTAAGTTTTTTTCTGATCACAGAACCCTTGAGAAGAGGACTCTAAGGTAAAGGAGATGGCAGGGTCACCATGGAACGTGTATAGGGACAACACATCTTGAACTCTGAATATTCCCTGCCTAGCATACTGACCAGAAATCGACAGACAATCTGTGCCGAAACTGAAGATCTTTTCATTCTTTACCTAATGGACACATTCTTTACCCAATGGACACAAACAACTCTTGCAAAGTTTTGAAAGGTTCCGTTCTATTCAGGTGGTAGTCCAAGACTCTCCACATACCCCAAGTATGTATCATTGCCTCAGATTTGTATGTAGAGTGTTTTGGAAAAATATCAGGAAGTGAACTGGTTCAGATAGAAGGAATTCTGTGATTACTTTCAGAAGGAATTTAAACTGTGTTCTCATTTATACCTTAGCAGTATCCAAAGCTGTATGTGATGGGAAGACACTGATGCCTGAATCTCTCCAACTCTTCAGGCTGAAGTTATAGCTGCCAAAAAACATAGAATCATAGAATACTAGGACTGGAAGGGACCTCGAGAGGTCATCGAGTCCAGTCCCCTGCCCTCATGGCAGGACCAAATACTGTCTAGGCCATCCCTGATAGACATTTATCTAACCTACTCTTAAATATCTCCAGAGATGGGGATTCCACAACCTCCCTGGGAAATGTATTCCAGTGTTTGACTACCCTGACAGTTAGGAACTTTTTCCTAATGTCCAACCTAAACCTCCCTTGCTGCAGTTTAAGCCCATTGTTTCTTGTTCTATCCCCAGAGGCCAAGATGAACAAGTTTTCTCCCTCCTCCTTACGACACCCTTTCAGAAACCTGAAAACAGCTATCATATCCCCCCTCACTCTTCTCTTTTCTAAACTAAACAACCCAATTCTTTCAGCCTTCCTTCATAGGTCATGTTCTCTAGACCTTTAATCATGCTTGTTGCTCTTCTCTGGACCCTCTCCAATTTCTCCACATCTTTCTTGAAATGCGGTGCCCAGAACTGGACATAATACTCCCAACTGAGGCCTAACCAGCGCAGAGTAGAGCGGAAGAATGACTTCTTGTGTCTTGCTCACAACATACCTGTTAATGCATCCCAGAATCATGTTTGCTTTTTTTGCCACAGCATCACACTACTGACTCATATTCAGCTTGTGGTCCACTATAACTCCTAGATTCCTTTCTGCCATACTCCTTTCTAGACAATCGCTTCTCATTCTGTAGGTGTGAAACTGATTGTTCCGTCCCAAGAGGAGCACTTTGCATTTGTCTTTATTAAACTTCATCCTGTTTATCTCAGACCATTTCTCCAATTTGTCCAGATCATTTTGAATTATGGCCCTATCCTCCAGATTAGTTGCAACCCCTCCCAGCTTGGTATCATCTGCGAACTTGATAAGCGTACTTTCTATGCCAATATCTAAATTTGTTGATGAAGAGCCGGTCCCAAAACAGACCCCTGCGGAACCCCACTTGTTATACATTTCCAGCAGGATTGTGAACCATTAATAACTACTCTCTGAGTACGGTTATCCAGCCAGTTATGCACCCACCTTATAGTAGCCCCGTCTGAGTTGTATTTGCCTAGTTTATTGATAAGAATATCATGCGAGACCGTATCAAACGCCTTACTAAAGTCTAGATATACTACATCCACTGCTTCTCCCTTATCCCAAGACTCATTATCTTAGCTTCTTTGATATCAGATTGTTTGACATGATTTGTTCTTTACAAAACCATGCTGGTTGTTCCCTATTATCATGCCACCTTCCAAGTGTTTACAGATGATTTCCTTAATTACTTGCTCCATTATCTTCCCTGGCACAGAAGTTAAACTAATTGGTCTGTAGTTTCCTGGGTTGTTCTTATTTCCCTTTTTATAAATGGGCACTATATTTGCCCTTTTCCAGTCTTCTGGAATCTCTCCTGTCTCCCATGATTTTCCAAAGATGATAGCTAGAGGCTCAGATACCTCCTCTATCAACTCCTTGAGTATTCTAGGATGCATTTCATCAGGCCCTGGTGAATTTTATACATTTTATACATGACTATAGTATGGAGGAGGTGTCCATGGGCTCCACAGGTAACCCCCATGAGAATTTTGAGCTCTAGATTCAAGTTCCCTGGGGGAGTTTGTTTTTTGATGGATGGTAATACTTTGGTTAGGACTTTCAAGAATCTAGTGACCAAAGGTCATGTGATCCTCCACTGGTGGGAGGTGAACCAAGATCACTGCCAAGTGTACTTTAAGAATGTCTCTCAGCTCACAAAGTGGGGGTTCTAGTAAATACAAAGAAATATGCAGGACTGAAGAGTAAGTGAGATTAATTTTCATTGGCACCCATTAGAAAATCTTGTCCATTGTGATCGATAAGTTTGTCTTCTTGTGCCTTTTGTACCTTTTATCACAGCCTCCCTAATTGCAGAAAAGCAGGTCTGTTCTACCATCAACATCCATCCAGTTTCCATGCATTGAGTTGAAGATATGCTGGGTCCTAGTATAGGAGCCATCCTTGGTCCTATGCCAAGAGTTCTGAAATAGGGTTAGAGTCAACAGCTCTCTGAACAAGAACAGTCTTGACCATAACTTCTGCATAAACAAGAAACTAGTGGTCTTTGTGGACAGTATTCACAACGATGCTTGTGAAGAATCTGTCACTGGTTCTGTCTACCAGTTCTCCCTCAGGAAAGAGTCTCCAGGTGCCACTGAAGGCAGCACAGAGTTGCTAGATCAGTGGAGTTGACATGCTGGAGTGAGAAGGTTAAGCCTGGTTGAGTCTTGTTTGAGTTTGCAGAATGCTTGGGGAATTAATGAGGTCAGAGGGTAAGCATACATCACACTACTGATGTTAATGTTGATGCCAACTAGGGATGTAAAATCCAATTAAACATTACGTTTAACCAGTTAATTAAATGGTGCAAGCAGGGGAGGGAGGCTGTTCCAGCCTGGCTGGACTGGAGAACCCCCCCCCACCACCACCACCACCACCACGGCAGGCTGGAGCTGCCCCCCAACTGCAGATGGGGGCTGCTCTCAACAGACTGGAGCATTCCCACTCACATTGGTTCCTGTGGGGCTGGAGCAACCCCTGCCTATGGCAGACTGCTCCAGACCCTACCGGTTGACCAGTTAAATATTCTACCTCAGTGGCGCTGGCACTAGAGATGTGACAGTACCAATGTCAGTGATATAGTTATGATAGTCCTCAGGGTACCCATGACCGAGTCACCTTGTTATCACCCTATCTTCAGCAAGAAAGAAACTTGCTCCCTGACTCCACCATCCTGCTAGTCACACAAGCATTCTCCTCTGAGCTACGTCTGCCCTTACTTTGCTTTGCAGGTTCATAACGATACCCCGATCCCCAGGTCCCTTTGAAGCTTTCCTCCTGTAGTGCTCAAACGCCTATCCACTGAACACTTACAAACACCAGGTCTGTTATCTTCCAGGAAAAAGCATACACACTGGCTTCTCTGATTCAACTGTGTAATATCACAGTAATGAGAAACACAATTTTCTTACCAAAGACTGAAGATACAACAAGGATAATGAGACGTGAGAAAGTTATAGTGCAAAAAGTATCATAACATACTTTAAAGATACTAAACTTAATAATTAACTTCATTAGACAGGTTTAATCTGACCTCAAGCCTTTTGCAGCACCTTCAACTAAGACTGGCTGAGATCCTATTTTTTCCAATGTAGATCAAAAATCAAAAAGGGGTCATAAAAATGGAAACTAGGTCAAATTACAAAGGATGAATATAAGCAAACAATACAAGTATGCAGGGGCAAGATTAGAAAGATGAAGGCATAAAATGAGCCCACTCTAGCTAGAGACATAAATGGTAACAGATATTCGAAGCAAGACAACAACTTGTAGGCCCCTTGTTCAGTGAAGCGGGAGAAACAACTGGAAACTTGAAAATGGCAGAGGTCTCACATGATCATCTTATTAATAAACTAGGGAAATACAACCTATATGGGGCTACTATATCCATAGCTGGATAACCACTCTGAGTAGTTACAATCATGCTGGAAAGTCATAACGAGTGGGGTTCCACAGAGGATATGTTTTGGGACCAGTTCTGTTCAATATCTTCATCAACAATTTGTAGATGATGGCACAGACAGTACAATAATTAAGTTTACAGATGATACCAAGATGAGGGAAGTTGCAACTGCTTTGGAGGATAGGGTCAAAATTCAAAATGGTCAGGACAAACTAGAGAAATGGTCTGAGGTAAACAGGATGAAGTTTTATAAGGACAAATGCAAAGTACTCCACTTAGGAAGGAACAATCAGTTTCACACACACAAAATGGGAAGTCCTTATCCAACAAGGACTATAGCAGAAAGGGTCTGAGGGGCATAATGAACCACATGCTAAATATGAGTCAGTGTGACACACTTGCAAGAAAGCAAACATGATTCTGGGATGCATTAACAGGAGTGTTGTGAGAAAAACACGAGAAGTCATTCTTCCACTCTACTCTGCACTGATTAGGCCTTAGTTGCAGCATTATGTCCATTTCTGGGCACCACATTTCAAGATAGATGTGGAAAAATTGGAGAAGGTCCAGAGAAGAGCAACAAAACTGATTAAAGACTTAGAAAACATGAGATATGAGGGAAGGCTGAAAAAAATGGGGCTTGTTTAATTTAGAAAAGAGAAGACTGAGAGGGGACATGATGTTAGCTGTTTTCAAGTATCAGAGTGTTACAAGCAGGAAGGAGAAAAATGTACTTCTTGGCTGCTGGTGACAGGACAGGAAACAATGGGCTTAAACTTCATGTTTTGGTACTATATGGCTGAAGCCAGCTTGGTACTGAGCTTCAGAAGGAGCCATTCTGGGCTGTAAAATCCAAGACAACATATAGTGCCACAGAGGTCTTCCTCTTACAGGAAGTTCTGGTGGCTGACCTACCCTGGGGCTTCCAACTCCTTGCAGTCTAAGGATGACACCAATGTTCTAGTCAAGATTTAAGTAGAGACTCTCCATGTCAAAAAGCCCACACTGATATTCTTGGGTTCAGAAGGTGTTTGAGGAAGTCTGCTTGGCTCAGAAGCTGGTCTTACTGATTTGGTCATAAGGAAGACCTGAACTTGGGCCTCCTTGCCCTTGCTAGCTCTGAGGCTGAAGACCCTATAAATTGAATATTTCCTCAGACTATACAGACCTCCTAGACAATAGACACACAGGGGGCACGTCTAGACTACATGCGGCTTCCGAAAGAAGATATGCAAATTTGGCTCAAATTTCCATATCTTCTTCAAATTTTTTTTCCCCAGAAGAGGCTTTTCCAATATTTGGCCCTGTTTAGACAGGTCAAATATCGGAAAACCCTCTCTTTCAAAAGCCCCCTGTAAACCTCCTTTTAGGAGAAATAAGGGGACTTTCAAAAGAGGGTTTTTTTTCCCAATATTTGGTCCTGTGTAGATGGGTCAAATATCGGAAAATCCTCTTCTGGGAAAAAATGAAAGTCACGCAAATTTGAGTTGAATTTGCATATCTTCTTTCAGAAGTCACGCGTAGTCTAGACATGCCCTGAGTGTTCACCTGAGACTCTGATAACTCCTTCACATACGGTGCATTGTTTAAACCTGAGTGAAATGAGCAACACCCCAGCTAACAACTAGCAAAAGTTGCAACAGTCAGCTGAACCTCTGACTATTTGACTACTAACCACTAGCACTAAATAGGATTACTTCATAGCTATCTAGAAGGCTGGCAGTTTCTTGGACTCCATCTCTAAGCTGTGAGGTAGGTGAGAGAAACTGAATGGCAGTGAGTGCACTTCACCGTTATATGCCCTCACAGCAGAGAACAAAGCCTGGAGAGAACACACATCCTACTGATACTGCTGGCCAAAGACCCTGATCTCTACATAGAGGGTTATGCATGCCATCAGTAAAATGGACACATGGATAAATCACTGAAAGAACTAAGTGCAGCCATGGGAGACCTCCTTTCTCCTCAGTATTTTTGTAGTTCCCTTCTATCATCTAGACTCATAATGAGGACTATGAGAGAACATGAGTAGATATTACCATAACATGATTTATTCAAAGCTCTCTGAAGATTTTTTTCCAATCTGCAAACTCCACTTTCCTGAGGTGGGTAGAGATAGTATTGCATCGATAGCTACCAACATTTATAATATTTCCAAAATTCTTGTTGAGGAAGCTGAATATTTATTTCCTGTCTCTCTGCCTTTCCTATGAGGAAGGGAATTATGTGGCCTTTTGCCATCCAGTACTTCAGAATTTAGTTTGTGCAGCACCTAGCACAATGGGGTTCCAATCCTTGATTAGGGCTCCTAGATGCAACATTAATAATAAAAAAGTCAATCCGTGCCTAGAATAATATTTCTGAAGCCTACAGGATTTCTGCTCCAGTGATAATTTGATAATATATTACTGTATCACCACTGTGCTGGTTAAAATATGAGCTCATCATCTTTAATTGTCCAGAAAATTAGTTAATACAAATAAACACATGTGTAGTGCAAGTCTCTCAGTGCAATTTGTTAACTCTGCAAAAGCAAAGTCCAGATAAATTGTTTTCTAAGAAAAAAAATCCACAACAAAACAGCATGGGGATTAGAAAAATAATTAAAAGCGTGCCAATTAAATCCAGTGGTGCATAACATTGAGACATTCTTTGGCTTGTAACTGGTTATTCTGATTAGCAAAATTAACTCGATGAATAAGTGAGCAATTTAATCTATTCCTTACAAAGCAGTGAAGTATCTGACTACCCAAACTAATTACTTCCATGCTATCATGTCAGATTTGTGAGAGACTTCCTCATTCTGCCAGGGCAACTATCTTCACAAAAAGTGAGAAATAACGATTTAAGCTACAAGCATTAGGATAAATTGTTATTTGCAATTAGTAAGCAATTTCTCCAGCTTTCTTTCAACCAGGACACATCACTTGCAAATCCAGACATAGATAAAGTTATATTGTAATAATGGAGTCTATTTCAACCACTGCATTTAAAAGTTTGAAAGTTATAACTATACTCCTAATATGGATAAAGCAGGCATGGATAAAGCAGTCTCAGTCAATTTAACAATGATTACAGAAAAATACTCATGCCAGAACAGACTGGACTGCAGCATAGATTCAATAGGCTAGTGATCGTACTCCACTCGACCATTTAGCAAACTGATTTGATTCTCCAGCATAGTCTCCAAAAAAAGAAGTTACTCACTTCCGTGCAGTAACAATGGTTCTTTGAGGTGTGTCCCCGTGGGTGCTCCACGTCTGGTGTCGGGCTGGTCCCGGCGCCACGAATCGGAGCTTGCCAGAGCTGTGTTCGGCCAGACCGCACATGCTCAAGCCGGTTTCGCGCCTTTCATGTGCCGCGCGCGGTCCGGTGCCCGCCAGTTTCCTCTCACCGCCCCTCTGCAAGACAGAAAGAGAGGAGATTCCGGAGTGGGGAGGAGGGTGGGTCGTGGAGTACCCACGGGGACAAACCTCGAAGAACCATCGTTACTGCATGGAAGTGAGTAACTTCTTTTCCTTCTTCGGGTAGTCCCCGTGGGTGCTCCACGTCTGGTGACTCCGGAGCAGTAATCTGAGTTAGACGTGGGCTGTGGAATCACGATTTTGGTGGCTAGGGAGTACTGCTAGAGCCACCGCTGAATCGGAAGCTAGGCGCTGCGTGATTGCATAGTGCCTTGAAAATGTGGTATTGGAAGACCAAGTGGCTGCCTTGCAGATGTCGCGTAAGGGGACTCCTCTAACGAACGCTGCTGACGTCACCACTGCTCGCGTCGAGTGGGCCCTTGGCTGCAATGGGAGCAGCTTGTCACGAATTGTGTAACAGGTGGTAATGCAGGAGACGATGAGTTTCGAAATACGCTGGTCCAAGAGGGGTTGACCCTTAAAGCGGCCTGACGTTGAAATAATAAGGCGATCTGTTTTCCGGATGTTGCGGGTTCTATCTATATAGAATGCCAATGCCCGACGGACGTCCAGGGTATGCAGGAGTGCGTCCTGCTGAGAGATGTGAGGCTTTGGATAGAAGCATGGCAAAACGATCGGCTCATTAATATGAAATTCTGTGCAGACCTTAGGTAGGAAAGCCGGATGAGATCTCAATGTTACAGATTCCTTACTAAATACTGTATAGGGGGGCGATGCCATTAGTGCTGCCAGCTCGCTGACCCTACGCGCTGATGTTATGGCCAAGAGGAAGAGTACTTTCATTGCCAGTATAGGCCAGGGTACCGTCGCCAAGGGTTCAAAGGGAGGACGCATCAGGGTGTCCAACACCAGGTCTAGGCTCCATGCGGGTGGTGGGGGCCTGCGAGGTGGATTAAGGTTAGTGAGGCCTTTGAGAAATCTTGTGACCATGGGGTGAGAAAAGACCGACCTGCCCTCTACCGGGCCGTGAAAGGCCGCAATTGCTGCTACATGGACTCTGAATGATGATATGGAGAGCCCAGCAACCTGTAACTGAAGGATATAGTCCAAGAGGACATGCAGTGGTGAGAGAAAAGGGTTTAGGCCCTTTGGGACACACCAGCGTGTGAACCTAGACCATTTGGACAGGTAGGTTTTCCTGGTAGAGTCTTTCCTGCTATGCAGCAATACCCGTTTCACCTGGTCTGAGCAAAGACTCTCAGACGCGCTGAACCATCTATCATCCATGCAGTTAGATGCAGAGTGTTCAACTTCAGATGCAGAAGGGCACCGTTCTGCTGCGTCAGGAGGTCCGGTTGATGTGGGAAGCGGTATGGTGGTCGCGTGGACAGCTGCAGGAGAGTTGAGTACCATGGCTGTCTGGGCCAGGCCGGAGCTATGAGTAAGACTCTCGCCTTGTCCATGAGGATCTTCTCGAGCACTCTGGGAATGAGCACAACAGGGGGGAATGCATATAACAGTGATGTTCCCCAGTGTCGGAGAAAGGCATCTCCCAGGGAACTGGTGCCTGCTCCTGCTCTGGAACAGTATGCTGCGCATTTCCTGTTGGCCCGAGTGGCGAAGAGATCTATCATCGGACGGCCCCAGCGACGGAAGAGAGGTAGGAGGACGTCCGTACTGATTACCCACTCGTGATCGTGATGAAAGTATCTGCTCAATGCATCCGCGATGGTGTAGTTCGCACCAGGTAAGTATGATGCGACTATAATGATGTCGTTTCGAATGCACCACATCCATAAGCGGACTGCCTCCGTGCAGAGGGACCGGGACCGGGCGCGGGCGCCTCCTTGTCTGTTCACGTAATACATCGTGACGATGTTGTCGGTGAGAATTCTGGTTGTCGTGCCTCTTATATGCATCCTGAACTGTCTGCAGGCATGGAACACCGCCCGCAACTCGAGAAGGTTGATATGTAACATCCGTTCCGATGCGGCCCAGCGGCCCTGAGCTGTTTCCGTGCCGATGTCAGCACCCCATCCCACGAGAGATAACTGTTGTTATCTCTTTTGATGGCTGTGTCACATGGAAGGGGACTCCTGACAACGTATTGTTGGGGTTGACCCACCAACGGAGGAACTTCTTTACATGTACGGGTAGAGCCACGAGTTTTCGGGTGTTGTGTCTGACGGGGTTGTACACAGTGCATAACCAATGTTGCAGGCACCGCAAATGCAACCTTGAATGCCGCACGATGATCGTAGTGGCTGCCATATGGCCTATGAGCTGCAAATATACCCGTACTGGGAGTGTTGGAGCTTGTAAGACTGTGCCTATTAAGTCCTTTATGACTTTGAAGCGCTCGACCGGAAGATGAGCTCGCTCTGAGAGAGAGTCAAGTCGGGCTCCTATGAAGGTTAGAGTTTGTGTTGGTTGCAGACGCGATTTTTGCATGTTTACAATGAGGCCGAGGGAGTCGAATAGATCCCGCATCGCGGCTACCATGTAATGTGTCTCCGACTGCGTGTGACCCTTGATGAGGCAGTCGTCGAGATACGGGAAAATTGAGACCCCTGTTTTGCGTAGATGGGCGGCCACCACCGTTAGTGTCTTTGAGAACACTCTCGGGGCCGATACCAGGCCGAAAGGGAGCACCCTGTATTGGAAGTGCTCGTCTCCCACTACAAACCGAAGAAAACGTCTGTGCGCTATGTGCATCGTGATATGAAAGTATGCGTCCTGTAAATCTAGGACTGTGTACCAGTCTCCCTTGTTTAGTGCCAGTATGATCTTGGCCAGCGTGGTCATCTTGAAGTGCTGCTTTCGAATGTAGCGATTGAGGCCTCTCAGGTCGAGGATAGGCCTCCACCCCCCGGACATCTTGGGGACTAGGAAATACCTGGAAGCCTCCGCGGGTACTTGTTCTATGGCCCCAATCTGTAGAAGGTGGTAGACCTCGTGTTGAAGAGCGACCCCGTGAGATGAGTCCCTGGAAAGGGATGGGGTGGGTGGGGTCATGGGGGGAACTGAGGTAAAGGGGATCGTGAGTCCTGATGATATCACTTCCAGGACCCATCGGTCCGAGGTAATGCTGGCCCATTGATGATGGTATGGCCTCAGCCGATGATGGAAGAGGTTGTTTGCAGGCTTCTGTGTGATGACGATGAGAGACTTGTTCGAGTCCTTGACATGGGAGTCAAACCTGCTGCTTAGAAGCAGGCCGAGCAGATGTTCGATTCTGTTGCTGGAGCTTGCGCTGTGGACGCTGTCTAAATCTGGACTGGTCAGGTCTGCGTTGTTGCTGTTTGAAGAATGAATAGTCGTACCTCCTTTGAAAGGGGTAGTATCGTTTATGCTTGAACGGAGGGGTGTACATGCCCAGGGTTCGGAGGGTAGTACGAGAGTCCTTTCCCGAATGTGGAATCTCATCGGTCATGGAGGCAAACAGCTTCTGTCGATCAAACGGCAGATCTTCGACCTTAGACTGCAATTCTCGAGGGGCTCCCGCTGACAGGAGCCAGGAGGCTCTCCGCATGGCGATGCCCGTTGCCATGGCTCGTGCAGCCGTATCCACTACGTCTGCGGTGATTTGAAGTGATGTTCTACACGTGGTATACCACTCCTGAACAACAGCCTTTAAAAGAGGTCTCTTGCTGTCGGGAAGGTGTTGCATCAGATCTGGAAGCTTTGAATAGTTATCAAAGTTGTGGTTTGATAGGAGGGCCGCGTAGTTGGCGATTCGGAGAAGTAAGTTTGCGGAAGAATATATCTTACGGCCGAATAAGTCCAATTTTTTAGAGTCCTTATCCGGAAGGGAGGTCTTAAAATGGGACGTCTTAGCTTTGCGGCGGACAGCGTCTACTATTAAAGAATTAGGCTGTGGGTGATTGAAAAGAAAGTCTAGGCCTTTGGAGGGGACAAAATATTTTTTGTCCACCCTTTTATTCGTAGGTGGTATAGATGTTGGCGTCTGCCAAATCTCCTCAGCTACCTCCATGATAGCTTCGTTTATAGGGAGGGTGATCTTCCGTTGATGTTTAGGATGCAAGTTCTTAAACAGCTTATGCTGTTTCACCTCAGCCTCCGTGAGTTGTACCTCCTGAGATTGCGCCACTCGTTTAAAGAGATCTTGGAATTCTTTAAGATCATCTGGGGGTGATGTCTCGGCCAAGGTTACCCCTTCTCCCAGCGCGAGCGTGGAAGAGCGAACACTAGAAGACATATCCGGTTCTGTTTCGGAAAGCTGCAGGAACATCTAGAGGATCCCACGGTGCCATGCCTGACATAGTAAGTGCTGCGTGGCGTGCGAGTTGGGGAATGGATTCGCCTTGACGGGGATTGAGATCCGGAATATCTATAACGTGAGCAGCTACGTTCTCTATAGTGATGGTGGCGAGAGGATAAGCTTTGCCTATGATGCTCCTTGCGCCCCGCTGCATGGTGTACAGACGTGGAGGGGTGAGGCGATGGCTCCGGAGGGGACACCTGGGATGGGGAGAGGGAAATTTCATGGATGTTCATCCTTGGTGCTGCACTAGTAGAAGCTGCTTCTAGCTGCTCAGAGATTGCAGGCTGCAAGCTTGGAGGGTCAGGTGGCTATGCTGACGGAGTCATTTGTTCAGTGCTGGGTACCGTGGGTACCGGGGGTGCTGAAGACAGCTCCCTGTGAGGGGAGGTGTGCACTGCATTCAAAGAGCCAGGCACCGTCGGTGCGGAGCAGGCTGCGTCTTTAAGGTGCCCCCCTGCCGTCTGCGGTGCCGGAGGCAACCCGAGCCGGGAAGTGCTGGCTGGCTTCTTTGAAGTGGCCGCAGGGGCTGTCTTTGAAGTTGATGTACCCGGCTTATCACCTGCGCTCACCCGCTGCTGCGGGGCAATCTGCAGGGAACGAGCAGGAGAGGCTTTCTTCCTCTTAGGGGAAGACATAGCCAGGAAGGGAGCCCTCCGCTTTCCGAGGAGCCTGGAGCGCTAGGAGGCAGGAGAGCCTTATCAAAGAGGATCTCCTTCAGCCGTCTTTCCTGCTCCTTGCGGGATCTCGTCGTGAGCTTGGCACAGTGACTACATTTTTGGGGAATATGTGCCTCCCCAAGGCAGCGGACACAAGCCGAATGTCCGTCAGAGATAGGCATTGAGTCCCTGCACATAGTACACTTTTTGAAGCCGGGGGAGCCCGGCATACCAGCTGTCTGAAGGGGGTTGACTCTCATTTCACCGACTGCCCCTTTCTCTCTCCTTTAGGAATTGTAACTATGCCTATTTTATTATTTGAGTCTTGTTCTCCTCTCCCCCTTTACGTGTATACATATAACTATGTTTGAATAAAGGGTCCAAGAACTACTGAACTTAGCTCAAGCGGAGCTAGCCGGGTAACAATGTAATTCTTCTTACTTTTTTACTTTTTTTTTTAAACTAGGAGTTGTAACAGGAAAACGTCTGTAGAAGGCAACAATATAACTATATACAAATGGTAACTGATTCTTTTGCTATAATTATGCTGCCTCTCTCTTTTTTTTTTTTTTTTATACCAGAGCCGCGGCTCTGAGAGCTGCGCACCAGAGACAATTGAAACCTTCAAATATAAGTATAAACAGCTGATAGCTGTATAAAGGTATTAACTTAAAAACAGGAACACATTAATGAACTGGAAATGTAGTGAAAAAAACAGAAGTTTAAATCGTTTTTAACTTTCCCTCAGGAAACCTGAGGAGAGGAAGGAGAGCTCCGTCCGCGACCAGGGGCGGATTAGAGGAAACTGGCGGGTGCCGGACCGTGCGCGGCACATGAAAGGCGCAAAACCGGCTCCAGCATGCGCGGTCCGGCCGAACACAGCTCTGGCAAGCTCCGATTCGTGGCGCCGGGACCAGCCCGACACCAGACATGGAGCACCCCCGGGGACTACCCGAAGAAGAATCTTGAGTCATCATGCACTTGAGTGAAGTTAGAATATTCAGCCCATGAAAGTAGAAAAGAATCCAGTTACCATTAGGATAGGGGAAATTCAGAGTTGACATAATTCCATAGAAAGAAACTATGAATATGCAACAAGGTAATAGCAACTGAAAGTAAAGTAATATGTAAATACTAGGAGTTATTTGTTCTGTAGTCAAAAATACATCCAAGATTCAATCTCAACACTTCTTTGAATATTCTTTACCAAGTTGCCAAATTATAATATCTAAGGAATGAAAAAAAAATCCACATAATCTGCACAAAAGACTATTGAAACTTAAGTTTTCCTGATGTTATGAGGGAGATCCCTCAAACTGGCAAAGCCCAAAACTCTCCTAAAATAGAGCATCTAGAATACCGTTGTGCCGGCTTTTGCCTAGATGAACAAATAAATAAAAACAACCATTCTAGTCTGATCTGGTGTTGTCTTCCAAGAACCAGATATTTTAGCTTTGCTCAACAATACCACTTTTGGCAGTAGTCAGTTTATACCCTGCAACATAACTGACAGACTTTGTATTTTTCCTGGTATATTCACAGAAGTGAATAATTACATTTTAGTCTTATTGCTTTATTTGCCTCAAAGATATCATGACCATCATTTAATTATATCATACATTGCATGAAATAGTATTTCAATTATCCATTCTCTTTAATTATTTAAGTGTCTGATTTATTCCTTCAGAGGGGCAGCCAAGTTAGTCTGTACAGGATAAACTTAAACAACAAATGGTATGGTAGCACTTTAAAGACTAACAAAACATGTAGATGGTATCATGAGCTTTCGTGGACACAGCCCACTTCTTCAGATGACCAGAGGACTGATCAGGTATGATTCTCTGTGACCTTCATTCATTCTATACACCTCCAATGTATTTCCTCTTCTCTCTAATATAAATAATCCTAATCTTTTAATGTGTGTTAAATGATATAGTTTTAAAAAGTTAGACTCACACAGCTACTCCTCAGACTTTTTTCTGTTAACTGTCCTTTTTCTTATTATGTGATTATATAGTCACAGCCTGACTTGATTACTGTTTTTATCTCTAAAAAGAAAGAAAGATTGCTAGAGAATACGATTCTTCTGATTAAACAGCGATGAACTGTGTCAAGTTCACTTGCACTGGCAATTTTAAAGAATAATTTTTAGAACATAAAATGCATTCTTCTGTCATGGGTCAGCATGACTTGCTTACTACACTTGCTTACTAAAACCCTCTCTCTTTCTCTCTGTATAAAAACTTGAAATTTTGATGCTTAGGTACAACAATTTTGAATATGCTCAGATCAAATATCAATAAATTAGTGCAATTTCACAGTTTGAGACAAAGTTTCTAAACTCTCTGGTATCAAAACTACTTATTTCTAAGGTTATCAATACAACGGTTAAAAACAATTGTGCTCAATAATAGATACCAAGTACCAAATTCAGACTTTATGTAAACAAATGCAATTCTACTAGCAATGTTCAACTTATTTTGAATTTGACTCCAAATCTTAACATAATGAATAGTATGACTAAGTTACTTCACAATGATCATTTTAAAATAAAATATTAACAACATTATCTCTAAGTGCAGCATATTAAACTCTGCTAATTTAGCTCTGCATCTGTTAAACCACCATAGATAAAAATGTGCTCAGTTCTGACAAATATTTCTAATTGAATTGCATTGCATTCTTGCGGTCAGAAAATGTAAATATATACATTCTACTTTGTGTCGACATAAGAAGAGGTGAACTGAAATGACCAATTTCATAAGACTAATATAAATTTCTTCAGGTTATTGGAAAAAAATAATGGAACTGAGGTAATTTTTCCAATTTGTAATGATTTCACCCCTACATAGTAAATTGGTTAATAGCTGAATTCAAGCCATCAACATTTCCCCCCTTCAGTTTCCCAGCATACTTTCATAAATTCCTATAATGAATTATTAAAAAAGCCCTTTGCTGTCAATTATTTTACTGTGTCAATTATAGTTTTATTAATAAGCAATTTAAAAGATTAAAGTTAAATCATTTTAAACAGAGTCATGGATTTTAATGCCTTAAGAAATAATTATGATCATCCAGTCTGACCTCCTACATGATCTATGTCACAGACAATCACCACGTGATTCTAGGCATCACTCAGAACTTTTCAGATATAGCATATCTTTTAGAAAGAGAGCTAACCTTACAACACCTTATGGGAAAAAATAAGCAACTATGCTCAGAGATAAATTATTCCCATGGTTATTTATCTTCAGTGTTTAAAAATGTACTTTATTTCTAGTCTGGGAATGTGTCTAGCTTCAACTTCCAATTACAGTAAACTTCCGATAATCCGGCACCTTTAGGACCCGGGGGGGGGGGGGCAGATTATCAGATATGCCGGACTATCAGAAGGGGGGGGCTATGAGAGGTCTGGAGTGGGGTGGGAGGGGATGCCACCCCACACCCCTCCTAGCTCCCCCATATGATAGTCCGGCTCTGCCCCAGGCATCCCTGATTCAGCTGCTGCTGAAACTGACCAGCAGCAGCTGAATCGGGGATGCCTGCAATAGAGCACCTGGGGTGCTGCCGGGTTGGTCCCGCAGAGGCAGCGCTATGGCACCACCCCAGCAGCACTCCAGAACTCCAGGTGCTCTTGGGGATGCCTGGGACAGAGCAGCTGGGGCACTGCCCGGCTGGTCCTGTAGCGCTGCCCCTCAGGGCTGCGGGACCAACCCCGCAGCACCCCAGCTGCTCTTGGGGACGCCTGGGGCAGAGCAGCTGGAGTGCTGCCGGGTTGGTCCCGCAGCGCCAAAGGACGGCGCTGTGGGACCAACCCGGCAGGACCCCAGCTGCTCTGTCCCAGGGGTCCCTGATTCAGCCGCTGCTGAAACAGATCAGTGGCTGATTCCAGGAAGCCCAGGGCATCCCAGCTGCTCTGCTCCCGGCTTCCCCGATTCAGCTGCTGGTCAGTTTCAGCAGCAGCTGGATGGGGGAAGCCTGTCCGGCTGCCCCAGCACTTCAGGGTTCCTGATGGTGCCGGACCATCAGGAGTCCCGGAGCATTGGATGCCGGATTAATGGAGTTTTACTGTACTGAATCTTGTTATAACGTCTTCTGATAGATTGAAGAGGGTCGTCTTCCCACTACCATAAACCTTTTCCCCATTTTAGAAACTTGTACAGAGATTAAGTCACCTCTTGGATAAACTAAGTATACTGTACTTCTTCATAAGGCTTTCTTGTAGTTCTTCTGTGAATCTTTCACAACTGGTCAGTCTTTTTTTAAAGCATTAATTCCAGAAACGGACACATTATTCCAGTAAAGGGTCTCAGTGCCATGCACAGAAAAACCACCACACCCTATTCCAACTTGATAGTCCCCTGCTTATACAGCCAAGGATCACTTTAGCCCTCTTTACTACCATTAACATTTAGGTCTCCAGACTTTAAAAAATAGCAAATTATTATTTTAAAAGGAATATAAACAAAAACAGCCAACCTTTTAAAAATTCTAACGCTAAGGACATTTTAAGTATTTTGTTTTTACATCTGCCCAAGCAATGTTCCGAAACATCATTAATACAAACCTATGGTTGTAGTAAACCTTGCATCATTACATCTACAGTAGTTTTAACGGCAATCCAGAACTTCTGAATAACCCATCAGTCACAGAAAATTTGAATTAAGTCATCAATCTCAATGGCACATTGCAAACATTCTTGTCTCCTATTTATATATTCTGACGTTAAACACAACCATAAGTAAAAAAGCACTCCTGTGCAGAGCACTAGCACAAGGCCTATATACACTTCTTAAATTCCACTAAGCCCTCAAAATATGGCTTACATTGTGCATTCAGGCTTGTGATGGGCCTCTGAATACAGATCTTGTGCTGAGTGCTTTCCACCCACTGTGCGTAACATTTAAGTTTATAAATCTGTGCCAACTATTTTGCTGGTCTGATTTTTATCTGCTAACTAACTGGACTGAAATATGCAAAGGAATACTTTATTTCATAAATCACTTTCCCACTTGAATTTTACATTTAGTGTGTCTAATATAATTACTCATAATAAATTGTCATATGAATGATTTTTTCTTTTCATCTAAAAATCACCAGCTGATGTTCTAAATAGATTAGAATCTGGCTCAATGAATATAATAGAATTTTCCATTAAAATTTTACTATAGCCCTGAGAGTAATCACACATTTAAAAAAAAGCAACTTTTTTTTTCTATCCAAAGATATATTATGGGTGGAAGTGATAAATCGAATCAGGCTTTTAATAAACCCCTTGGCACAATTTTAATTCTGCAAAGACTAAGCCACAAAAGATTCACAATTAGACAGAATATGGTTAGAAGAAAGGGGGAAACAAAAGTAGATTTTGGCGACAAATAAAATTAAAAATTGAGTTAATGCACTTTCTGGCAATCCCTCTCACATGAGATTTTCAAGGTAATTTAAAAAGACTGCACAAGTAATACTAAGAATCCTTTAAAAAAATATATTAAAACAGACATCATGGTAGAGAGAAGCCTAACACAAGTAGATTCACAATCTAGTTTGCAATGAATTAATTGTTTATGTATACAGACCCTTATTTTGAAGCATATATGTTTTAGATTATTATTTTGGGGGAGCTGTGCAGATCAAATGTGATATGAAGCAGGTGAAATCTGGTAGGAAGCTGCTCTATACACTCAGGTTAAGATTGACTATCTAGAGGTTCATGCCGGGCTTCAAAATTAGGTCCAAGACCATCTCTACAACAACATTTGCAAGTGTATTATGTAGAAATAGCCCAGAAATCCTACTAGAGCTAAGAGAGGATAATATGTAACAGATGAAGATCTGAGATCCACTCAATATATGGCCTTATTTTAATTAGGCCAAGCTCCTCATTGTATTAAAGCAGAATTGTTAGAAAGGGCACAGAAGAGTCTATGAGTCAATATATTCTGATGAAAAAGTAAGTTTACTTAGTTGACAAGATTTCCTAATTCAGGTAATTTAGTTATTCAGGAATATAACAGTCTTGACATTTGTTCTCTTAAGGGTAAAAAAAGAGCCAAGATAAATTCATGGAGGATAGCTCCATCCATGGCTATTCACCAGGATGGGCATGGATCACTTGATGATTACCTGTTCTGATCATTCTCTCTGGGGCACTGGGATTTAGCCACTGTTGGAAGACAGGATATTTGGATAGATGGAACTTTGGTCTGACCCAGTATGGCTGTTAATATGCTATCTTCCTTCATCCCTGAAAAGGGTTTTAGTGAATGTTTTAGCATGTGAAAATTGTGTCAAAGAAGCTCTGCATTAGTTTTGAAGAAGGGATTCAGACTCATGCTTGCTTGGAATTCTTGCAAAGGTTAAATTCCACACTCTGCAGTCAGCCACCCAAAAAGCCTCTTTCTGTTATAACCAAGCCATATTTTTGAAGCAGAGAATTCTAGTTTTCCTCAAGACCAGAGTTATTGTAAGTCAAAGAGGCACTGAAAAAGGAAATCTTTAAAGAATTCAAAAATGCCAGAAATGTGTGGATATGTAATGCCAATAGGCAAAATTGAACCTGGAACTTCTGGAGCTTAGTGCATGAGCCTCTACTGCAGGAGCTAACAGGCAGGTTGCTGTTAGCTAAGATTGTAGACTCCTTTTCTCTGTAAATGGTCTTAATACCACTAGATGGGTTAGTACACCACACCAAGATATATGTGTGTGGGTTACAGATATATGCAGATTTCCCACTTTTGAGGATGCAATTGCTTTTGAACATTGAAAATGGTCTTGATAAGGAAGAATCCTTAAAATAAAGGCCTCTTTACCTTCAGTTTATCATTAGAACAAGAAATCTGTCCGTCTGTCATGCCTCCCTCTGGCCACCACTAAGCTACTTCCTTGTAGCATTAAATCAATTTGTCTAGAAGATTTGATAGTCCACGTCTAATATTTTTCAGTTCTTATTCTTCTGAATCTGCTGCCTTCTATTTGGGATTCTAGGTTTGTGTATTCTTCTGATTCTCTTCTTACCCAAATATATCTTCATTTGCTTCTGAGGCTCCATATGTTAGCAATTTGAACATATGAAGAGCTAAAAAATGCTAAGAACTGTACTAATATAGTTCTTACTAATATAAACCTCTTTGCTTATAACCCTCTCCTTCAACATCCCCAAAGATTTTGTCCATGGGTCTACCTTCTCTCTTTAAACTCTAAAATTAGGTGACTGGCTCAGCCTCCTACTCCTCACTTTCTCCATCTGTCTAGAGTCACATCTACTTTTTAATTGTCTCAAATGTCTCCCCCTTGCCTGTTTGTCTGTCACTAACACCACCACTTCAGGCTTCCCAATATTCACCCTGTCAAACAGACTTCTAACCTGGATAACTATGGCCTTCCCCTAGCCTCTCCACAAATGCAGGCTTTCACAGTGTGTCTAATGCTAAAACTTTGTCTTCTCCATAACTTGGTGCACAGGACAGCCTCCCACCTTAAACTGATACGCTTCCTAAATTGGTAGCCAAATTGCTTAATCTAAATTTGTTGTTCAGAAGAAAAGTTAATAGTCCATAACAATATTAGCAAATACAATTCTTTCTGCATTAAGGAATATCTTTGCCCAAGTACAATAGTTGGAAATTAGAAGGAACAATATTCTAAAAGAAAATATGAAAGTAATTTGAATAAGAACAAAGCAACACAGTGAAATTAAATCAAAATAGTAACTAAATCAAGTTTAAATGTGCAGCTGTAGGGATAACATATTAATGTATTGAAAATGATTCCTCCAAATGGAAGTGACTCCCCATAATTTGTTCCCCACAACTTAAAATAGATTTATTATTATTATTGCCCCTTTAGAATATAATGTATTAGGTCATGTAACTTAGAACTGTTAAGAATATAATCCTATGTAGCCAGAAACAGCCCCCCCCCCCCCCCCCCCCCTCTGTGCTCCAGGGCATGCTCAAGCTTGTGCAAGGGGCTGCTTGAAATTGACATTGCAGAGATACATTGTAACAATGCATTGTCAAGCCACTAACTCTGCTATGGGAGCCAAGCCCTGTAATTGACTAAGGGCATTGTTACATAATTGACGCCTGTTCTCTTTAAAACATTGTAACTTTACTCAGCATTCAGAGAATGTTTTAAGCAATACCACCCAGAAACTTTTGTAACTACAAGTTTTATTATTATACAAAATACTGTATGAACGTATGAGAGAGTGCTTGGACGATGAATGAATGGTTCTGAGAGGTGCCAGCCTGAGAATACAGCAACAAAGGGCTGAAGAAGGCGTCAGGTGCCAGTGCAACCAAAAGGTGTCAAGTGGAGAAAACCAAATACTGGAGGTCCACCCGATGAGATCACTGATGAGCACCTGGCAGCCACCCTGGAAACATCAGAATGATGCAGCAATTTCCATAGACTGGCATAGGAAGAAATTCCTATAAGAACTGACTAAAAAACTATGGAATCAGAGTCCAAGGTTCTGCTGCCAGCCCACCAGGAGCTTCAGATGCGCATCTGATCAGGACTTCGCTCCCCACTACCATCACTTGTGTACAGAGTACCTGGCCAGTATTCTGTCACAAGCAACTTCCAGGCTGGTAACTATAACAAATACACAGAACCTGAATAAATGGATGAATGAATGTTTATATGTATAAGGTTGAACTACTTAACCAACGTTGTTTGCTTCTATCTTTTCTTTATTTTTTTATTATTATCTTTACAATAAATGTGGCTTTTTGCCTTATCCCCCTCATAAGATCCTGCTTGCTTTTATTTGGTACAACACAGCTCTGATCATATGCTGAACAAATTTGAGCATTTTTGTTATACAGATAAATGCTGTGTTCATAGTGGCTGCTTTCTGAACAGTGCAATGAATATATCCCCCAGTCACGTTACCTATGACACCAGAGGGACTGGGAGCACTCCAAACATTTTTATCTTCCACAGAAAAGGGCATCTCTCTTAAGCAATTATACAGAACATGTGAAGAGGAGTACTGTTCACAGTGTCAACCACACAGAATCCCTTGGAAGTCATAAACTGAACTCATGAGAGTTAGTATAGCTGAATTAGCAAAATTATTCCTTCCAAAAGAAAAAAGGGCACGTTTTCCCTAAGATATTCTCTATTGTCTCTGAAAATTAAGAAGGCCAAGGGACATGTATCTCAAGATAGTAATTTACAGCTGAAACCTTGATTAAAAGGGGGTAATTTAGACATATGGAAATAAAGATAGCAGTACCCAGTTGTATTTACCATTGCTTGAAATATTTTTAGCACAAGGGATTTTTTTGTTTGGTTTTGTTGTTCCTAAAAGAACTGGATATTTTCAAGTTCAGTTTATCTCTTACACCCAGGCAGTGGATTTATTTTTTTAAACTGCAAAGCAGTATAAGAAAATGTTTTCAGGGGTTTGCAATCTCACAAGCATGGAAACATACAGTTCCTTCCATGTAAACAGATTATTTAAAAAGCTGAGTTTTGTGAACAAACTTTTAACAGTATAGAAAATCGTGTTCCACTTGCCTCATAATAACTTCTCACGGCATTGCAAAATGCTTCATCTGCCACAATTTGTGTATCTCCATTCAGGAAGGCCTGGAAACGCTCCTTAAGTATCTGTAATTGCTGTCTGTTGAGCTGTGGGAGAAAAGGATAAATGCAATTAATATCACCGCTAAAATGTGTTCCAATTTCAAAATAACAGTAATTTATTACTAGTAATTTAGTACTTGAGGTCTCCCTCAAAGTAGTGGCTCTTTACAATTTAGGCTGAGCAAACAGAAACTAGAAGAGAAATAAGAAAACTGCAGCAGGTCTTGGACATTCAACTAAGGTTATGACTACAGTGGGAAGGTTTGGTGATGAAACTGCTGTAGACATCCAAAAGTCACAAAAATGAAAACCAATAAAGCCTGTTTTTCTGCCACCCAGGGTTGACATTTCATGGCCACACTGTTAGCACTCTATCAACAGAAATAGCAAAGCAATGTGATTAAGCATCCCACATTTTGAGTAAGTTCTCCACTCTGGTGTCATCTTCAATCGTTAAGCACTATGGGAATATGCAGTGCAATGTTATACATTTTGGGAACGTGAAAGAGTCCAGTAAGTCACTTCTCTGCTTCCCAGCCATTCTGGGGCTTCCTGCTTACTTTCATGCCCCCTGAATGAGACTCCTTGCTGCAAACTCCAACAACTGCTGTGAGAAATCAAGGATCCCACAGTGCTCTGCTATGTTGTATTCAATGTGCTTAGAACATTGTGCATTGCAGCACAGCTACTTATGCAATTAATAACAGAGGACAAACACTCAAATGTAGATCTGGTGAGAGAGACCAGTCAATTGCACTGGGCTGCCAAAGATCAGCTGTGCACCATATACCATCCCTTCTGGGCTAAGGAATCAAGCACCGAGTGGTGGGATTGCATTCTCATGGAGGTGTGGGATGAAGAGCAGTGACTATATAATTTCAGGATGTTTAATGCAGCTTTTCTGGAGCTGTGTGATGAGCAGACCCCTGAATTGTGGCACAAGGACCACGAATGTGAGCTGCCCTTTCGTAGAGAAGCGCGTTACCATTGTTTGTGGAAGCTGGTCAGTCCCAAATGCTGCTGCCATTCAGTTGCAAATCAGTTTGGAGTGGGGAAGCCTATCATTGGGGCAGCACTTATGCAAGAGTGCAGGGCAATAAGTCACATTTTATAGAATCCTAGAGCTGGAAGAGACCTCAGGAGGTCATCAAGTCCAGCCCCATGCCCAAGGCAAGACCAATCCCAACTAAATCAACCCAGCCAGAGCTTTGTCAAACCGAGACTTAAACACCTCTAGGGATGGAGATTCCGCCACCTTCCTAGGTAACCCATTCCAGTGCGTCACCACCCATTTTGTTGTGTAGGATCGATACTGGGAAATATGGATGACATATTGGCTGGCCTTGCTAACGTGGGCTTTCCAATCTGTGGTGGGGCAATCAATGGCACACATATTCCCACTGTAGGGCAATCCCTCTTTGCTTCAAAGTACATCTGCCGTAAAGGGTACTTCTCCATGGTGCTTCAGGAACTTTTGGATCAACACAGACATTTCACAGATGTTAAGCATGAGGTAGTCCAGAAAGGAACATAATACACCCGTCTTCAGAACAGTGGTCTGTTCAGAAAGCTACATGCTGGCACTTTCTTTCCAGACCAGAAAATTACAGTAGGGGATGTACAGCTTACCCCTTACAGCCCTGGCTCATGAAGCCACATGGGGCATCTGAATAGTAATAAGGAGCAGTTCATCAGCAGGCTAAGCCAATGCCTCATGGTTGTTGCATGTGCCTTTGGCAGATTGAAAGCTAGGTGGATGTGTCTCTAGGGCAGGCTGGGCCTTTTGGAGGATCACATGCTCAAGGCGGTGGCTGCATGCTATTGCTTATATTATTTGTATATGTGTAAGGGTTAAGAGTTTGGCCATGAATGGGGTAATGAGACAGTGCCTGAATACATAGTTTGAACAGCCAGACACTTTTTCTGTTAGAGGAGCTGATAGGGTACCCATCAATATCAGGGAGGCTCTGAAGAATAACCTAGACACTGAGGGGGTACTGACATTGCTATGTGTTAGGATTGCTTCCCTGCCTCATCACATCACTCATCCTGAATGAGACATTCCCATGAAACCAAAGGATGTGTCAGACTTCTTCGGGGGCCAGAATGATTGGTGCGAGTTGTATCACACAAAATAAACTTATGTATTTAAACATGTGTCCTTATTGAGGTATTTTAATCAGGATGTTCGGTGGTAAGTGTTATTGGAAAACTTCACAATGGTGTTCGTATCCAGCTATTAAAGTTACAGCTGTTTTCACAGGGACTTGAGTGTGATGGAAAGAAACATTACTTGATTGTGAAAATGTGTCTAGGCATAGAAGGGTTACTGGATAAAGAACTTTGCATGTACAGCCATGGAGGCTGATGTGTGGGTGTGTAGGGACAGTTGCTCTGACAAGTGGGGCCTCTGGTTGTGTTCACTCTGTATCATGATAAAACTCTTCAGCATCTCATTTTGGTCTTCCATAAGCTCTATCAAATGCTCAGCAGTTTGTGTTCTTGCTTTGATCTCCATAGCTCTTTTTTGGTCTCTTTCCTCTGCTTGAATCATTGAGTAATACAACACATCCTTGAAAGATCCTCCCTCAACTTCCATGATTTTTTCCCCGTACTTGATGGTGTCTGCCTGTTGGTTAACATGCATGACTTCAAGGCATAGAATGGAAAAGTAACCATTAACAACAGAGTGACTATTGTCCCTGATAAAATTGTAACATTTCATTAACATGCATGCCTCTGAACAAAATTACCCACTTTTCTTGTTATCCTAGAGCAAGGGTGGCCAATGCATTACAGGCAAAGAGCCGAAAAGGTGCTGGATGTTGTGCATAGAGCTAAGAACCATAGGAAAAAAGTTTAAAAAAAAAGAGGATGCTGCCCCTTTTAAAAACCCCTCCGGTTTGGCTTTTTGGCCACATCAGGCTCCCGTCATCCGGCGCCATTTTGCTTTGCCGCCAGATGGCTCCCCTGCACCCAGTGAGCATAGAGAACTAGGGTCCACTTTTAGGGGCAGCTTCATGAGCCGAGGGGAAGGCTTCATGAGCCACACTTTAAGGGGGAAGGGGAAGAGCTG
The DNA here is from genome assembly GCF_049634645.1 of Pelodiscus sinensis. Taxonomy (NCBI): domain Eukaryota; kingdom Metazoa; phylum Chordata; order Testudines; family Trionychidae; genus Pelodiscus; species Pelodiscus sinensis. The sequence continues at coordinate 41,353,934 of NC_134711.1, read as the reverse complement.
CATGTGGCTCACAAGCCACGGGTTGGCCACGCCTGTCCTAGAGGCAAATACAGATCTCACCAGACTCTCTGATCATGGTGAATGTAAAAGATGAGGGCAAAAGTGGTGATGAGTACTTGGGCTTGAAAGTACAGTCCATGCTTGTGCAGTGGCTGCACATGGAAACAATCTAATAATCCTACACTTGTCCACAGGCTACCATTACTCTGACTGACATATCCCTGCTGAAGGTAAACAGTCGAAGATGGAGTCAACTTATGGATGGGAGCGGGGCACCCAGCTCCTTACTCAGCCAAACTCTGCGCTGCCTACATTCCGGCAGCACCAAATGAGGAATGGTTTGGCAGAGTATAGTACCATGGCAATGGGGAAATGGCAGCCCTGCCATAGAATTTCCATGAGAAAATTGATAAGTAGATCAGGCAAAGCTTCCACGCCATCTCTTACCAAGATTCTACTGATATCTGTGCATCCATAAATGTTTTGTTTGGACATAGCGCAGACCCAGGCAGGGCTTAGCTAGCTCATAAGACAGCATCCGTTCACCCCACACTGCTATCCCCCCCCCCAAAAGGACTGTAAGAGCAGCATTCCAAGCCACTGCCTGCCTCTCCCCCATTCTACTGCAACAGCAACTTGCCAGCCCACACTGTCATGGCTCACTGCTGCAATACACAGTGATTAACCACCAGACATGGCCACCAAGGCATCATAGCATCCTGGGCAGCTACATTCTCTCCAGCTTAACTACATGGCCACTAACCAAACTGTCCCACTCCCCAGCCTGCACAGCAATGTACCCTTGTGACATCTCGTTTCTTGTCCAGTTGCGGAGTCTCCTCACACACATTGGGATTTGAGAATAATCCCTTGTTACCTAGCACACTGGTTCCCACCAGATTGACCCTAACCTCTTCATTAGTAACTTTGGATCTCTGGAAGTGTTACTGATTCTGTGGTATAGGAAGTATCCCAATGCTCCTTGGGTATGGACATGGCATCCCCACCCACGATTGTGTCCAGTTCATTATAGAAATTGCATATTTTGAGTACAGCACCAGACCAGCTGTATGCCTTCTTCGCCTCATTGAACACCTGTCAGAATTCCTTTATCTTGGCTCCGCACTGTAGGTTGTCTCACTCATACCCCTTCTCACAGAAGGCACCAAAATGTGACGGTACATATCCCAGTTCCTACGGGTCACCCACAGCTGTGATTGCACTAGTTCTTCACCCCACACACTGATAAAGATCCAAAAGATCTACATTACTTTAAGAAGGAGAGCATTTTGAGAGATATCCACCCCTGGTTCCCTGAAAAGATGCCATGAGGACTATAACAAAGTGAGCCGGAAGCACCACAACACAACGACACAGACACCAGGAAATGGATTTTTAATGTTCCCGTTGTTTATAGGTGGGAGGGGCATATCTGTTTACATGGCTGCAGAAGAGCAGAGTTCAAAGTGCTGGCAAGAGTGGCTAATGAACATTATGGGAAATATGCTGGAGATCAATAAACTCAACAAAAAACCTACTGTAGTACATACTACATGATCTTTGACAGTAATGGCAAGGGAGAGACAAAAGTCTCGTGAGGAGATGGACATTTTTGTCACCAAAATTGGGTGTTGGTCACAGTTTTTGTTGCATCACAATGTGAACCCTCTCCAGGTTTTGTCACCAAAAAACATTGCTTGGCAACAAAACATGCAAAGCCTATGTACAAAAACAGAGTTTTAGCATGATATTAGCAGCACTAGTATATCCCTCATGTGAGTTGGTCATAATGCACAGGAGCTGGAGAAATCTCCCTTTGCAGCAGCTTCCACAGTTCAGCAATAGCAATTTAACCCTCAATATGACAGCTGCATCAGTGAACAACTATTGGCTTACTCTCAGAGCTCAAAGAAGGCTGAAAACTGAGTGAGATTCATAATTCTGGGTAAATCCATGAACATTTTCTTTTAAGCCGCACCTTTTTCCTTGAAGAGAACAGGCTCTTGTCCACCATTATCACATCACATCACTATACACGGAGCAAGCCTAAGACTTTTGGGGAAGAATTTGAGATCCTTTTCTATGATACACTCCAAACTTTAAAATGTAAGATTTTACATAGAAGTTGTGTGATGACAAGGATGTATGGAATACTAAACTTCCTATTATGAAATTGCAGATAGCTGCTTGTCAGTCAACTTTTGCAGTCAGTTTTTTTAGCAGTTTATATCTTATGATTTCATTTCAGGAAAAAGAAAAAAAATCTATTCACTTATGGAGGCAACAATCAGACTGACAAGGAGCTCAAAGACTCACAGGACTGGAAGGGACCTGAAGAGGTTTTCTAGTCCAGTCCCCTGCACTCCTGGCAGAACTAAGTATTACATAGACCATCCATGACAAGAGTTTATCTAACCAGCTCTTATAAATCTTCAATAGCTGAGATTCCACAACCGTTTTTGCCAATTTATTCCAATGCTTAACACTCAGAGGAAGTTTTTCCTAATGTCCAACAAACTGCCCTTCCTGCAATTTTATTGCATTGCTTCTTGTCCTATCCTCCTCCTTGTAACAAACTAATGTACCTGAAAAAAAATTCTGCTCCCCTAGACACCAATCTTCTCTTCTCCTGATTAAGCAAACCCAATTTTTTGGGTTGTTGTTGCTCTTCACTGGACTTTTCCCAGTTTGTCCACATTTGTTCTGGAACACAGTGCCCAGGATTAGGGATATAAGCGACTAGTCAACTACCTGATAAGCCTAGGCTTATCGGGTAGTCAAGTCACTACTTGACTAGTCGCTTCCCCCTAGACTACTACATCTCTGCCTGGAGGTGCAGCAGTTGGAATCTGATGCGAGTGGGCATTGCTTGAATCCCCGCTTGCCATGGGTTCCTTGCTGAGCCTCAGCATTGTGGTTCCCGGAACTTCCAAAGTTGAGTAGCCTTGACGTAGATGTTTGTTAATCATTTTGAGGAAAGAGGAATGGATATCCAGAAAATATTTTCTGACAACTGATGGTGCCCCTCCTATGGTTGGAAAACGGAAGGGATTTGTAAAGATCATTGAGGATCAAAATGGCCACCTAACAGTACATTTTCATCATTGTATTAGTCATCGAGAAAAGTCTTTATGCCAAGATTTCTAACTCTGAGCTTAATAATGTGATGATTACTGTAGTGAAGACCATGAATTTTCTTGTTGCTTGATCTTCCTTGACATATCAGCAGTTTCAAGCTCTGCTTGAAGAGATGGAAAGTGTATACAAGACCATTCTACTTCAGAACAATGTTTGTGGGTCAAACCATGGGAAGGTTTTGACATACTTAGTGGACTGTCTTGATGAAATCAAGATCTTTGTCAGAAAAAGGTCAAAATGACCCCCAAATTGGATGATGACAAATGGGTCACATGACTAGGCTGTGTCTACATTGGCGCGATCTTGTGCAAAAGCAATTGCTTTTGCACAAAAACTTGCTGCCTGTCTACACTGGCTGCGAGTTCTTGTGCAAGTACACTGATGTTTTAATGTATGAAATCAGTGCTTCTTGTGCAAGAACTCTGATGCTCCCACTCAGGAATAAGCCCTCTTGCGCAACTGTTCTTGCACAAGAGGCCAGTGCAGACAGGCAACATGAATTTCTTGTGCAAGAAAGCCCGATGGTTAAAACGGCCATCAGAGCTTTCTTGCGCAAGAGAGCATTTAGACTGGCATGGATGCTCTTGCGCAAAAGCACATCTCTTGCGCAAACTCACATGCCAGTGTAGACGCTCTCTTCTGGAAGAGTTTTTGCACAAGAACTCTTCTGCAAAAGAGTTCTTGCGCAAGATCATGCCAGTATAGACATAGCCCTAATGTTTCTAACTGACATCACCGTACATCTAAGCAACAGGGTGCAGGCCAAACTGTTATGCATCTTTCTGAAACATGGAAAGCATCATGTGTTGAAAAACTTGACCATTTTTCTCGGTACATTGACACTTCAACTTTCCACTATTTCCAGCATCTTAAAAAAACTATTGAAACCTCAGCAACACTGGTACGATATTATAATGTACTTGCAAGAACTCAAGTCAGAAAACTGACAGATTTCAAGATTTCCAAAGTTTTTGCCTTTCTAATCAAACCAGACAACTTTGATACCAGCAACATGGATTTTGACAGTGTTTCAGTGAATAGGTGTTGAGGATTTTGGAATGCAGCTCTGAATTACAATGCTCAGACTTATGGGTTTCACAGTTTAGAGATCTGCAGCTACCAAGAAAGATGATGGATCTCTACCATTGCCTGTAGGAACTCCCTGCCTGTGAAAGTGCTTGAAGAAAGTGGCATTTTTACTGCTCTCAGCCTTTGGAGCTACATACTTCTGTGAATAGATATTTTCACATATGAATCAGTTCTTTGCCCCTCCCAGACACTCAGAGGCTTGTGTGCTACTTAAAGTATCAAACTATGAGCCCAAGATTGGAAAACTCAGCAAGGCAAAGCAAGGCCAAGGATCACACTAAACAGTAAGATCTGCATCTTATTTTTTTTTATTATTAAAGAAGCTGCTATAAGTAGGGCTATTATTGACTTTGATAAGTTAAATCTCGGCACACCACTTCTGAAAAGCTGCCGAGTCCTGATCTAATATAATGCATTTCCTATGTCAAAGTTTTCCTTCAAGAAACTGAAAGAGGCTGACATCCCAGAAAATGCAACACACACCTGCTGTGAGTTTATCTGAATGTAAATGTATGCATGTTGTACTCATTTTTGCAGGGGGCTAAAGATAACTAACTGATACCATAGTAAGGCATGCTAGCACTGCTAGGAAAATAGCTAATGCATTCTATAGTACAGTAAAACTCCATTAGTCTGGCATCCAATGCTCCGGGACTCCTGATGGTCCGGACACCATCAGGAACCCAGAAGTGCTGGGGCAGCCCGGACAGGCTTCCCCCATTCAGCTGCTGCTGAAACTGACCAGCAGCTGAATCGGGGAAGCCGGGAGCAGAGCAGCTGAGATGCTGCCGGGTTGGTCTCGTAGCGCTGCCCCTTGGGGCTGCGGGGCCAACCCCGCAGCACCCCAGCTGCTCTTGGGGACGCCTGGGGCAGAGCAGCTGGAGTGCTGCCGGGTTGGTCCCGCAGCACCAAAGGACGGAGCTGCGGGACCAACCCGGCAGGACCCCAGCTGCTCTGTCCCAGAGGTCCCCGATTCAGCCGCTGCTGAAACAGATCAGCGGCTGATTCCAGGAAGCCCGGGGCAGAGCTACTCTGCCCCGGGCTTCCTGCAATCAGCCGCTGATCTGTTTCAGCAGCGGCTGACTTGGGGACCCATGGGGCAGAGCAGCTGGAGTGCTGCTGGGTTGGTGCCGTAGCGCCGCCCCTCGGAGCTGCGGGAACAACCCGGCAGCACCCCAGCTGCTCTATTGCAGGCATCCCCAATTCAGCTGCTGCTGAAACTGACCAGCAGCAGCTGAATCAGGAACGCCTGGGGCAGAGCTGGACTATCGTAAGGGGGGGCTATGAGGGGTCTGGGGTGGCATCCCCTCCCACCCCAATCCAGATCCCTCATAGCCCCCCCTTCTGATAGTCCGGCATATCTGATAATCCGGCACCCCCTGTAGTTTACTGTATATTCATTTGTCTTGCTATAAGAAAATGTGGTTTGTCTATCATAGCAATTGTAAAAATATTTTACCTGCTTGCAGACTGTATTCTTTATATGTGATATACATGTCTATTATCCACATATCAAATAGAAAACTATGGATGAAGTACTGCAACAAATTTATTTCTAGCATTCTTAGCTCTAATGGCTTTAGTTTTAAATACTGGATTACCTTTTAATTATTTTTTAAAAAGAAGACAAAAGCAATTTGTAAACATTCTAAACAGTGTTTTGGGAAGGCATTGTAAGGACTGTCACATCGTTCTTAAAATTACTTGCATTTCACTGTGGAATTTTGAGGAAATAAAATTATTCACTGCCAAAGTGACAAAAATAATTTCAAATGGAAAATTACAGAAGACTGTATATAGCACCAAGAGATTGACTGCATGTTAAGTATATTTTAATATATCTAACTGGTTTGATTGCAGAAATGTGATTGGGCCAGCTGCCAAAAACAGAAGAATGTTTATGGTCCCATACTGCTGAATGATTCCTCAGCCATGGTACACTTTCCATCTACTGAGATTGTTGTAGCCCCCCCCTCCTTTGTGTCTTTTCTGTTGGTCATTTTGAAGGATTGGGATATACTAATGAACACAATCAAAAGCTTATTAAAAACATATAAACAGAAAGAGAGGGAGTGAGAGGAAACTGAGCAACGGGGAGCAATAAATGGAAGGCACAAAGTGAAAGCAAGATTCTGGAAAATTACAGGTTTTATTGGTGTTATTAAATCCTCTCTCCTCACTAAGCCAGATGCACTCTTAAACCTTTGCATTTTAATAAATGAAGTGTCTGATGCTTCTTTACAAGTTTTATTTTCATATCAGTGCTTAGAACTTGTGGGGATTTCTTTCCATTTCTTCCAGGAAAATGAAGCTTCCTCTAGCCATAAGAGTGATAGGATGTTTGACTTCCTAAAACTGGAAAAAGATCTGCAAGAGGCACTGTCGGACTGTGGTGCCAAAGAGTCCTGTGGCCTAGGTAGGTAAGTGACTAGTGAACTAGTTACTCCCCCCCCCCCCCCACCTTGCTGCCTCTTAAAAACCAGTTCTCCCCAACATCATCTCCACAGGGGACAGGGAAGACAAGAGGTTCAGCAGGGAAAATAGCGTGAGCCAGGACTGAGCAGTCCCAGCTCACACTGGGTCCCAGACACTACAGCTCTGCTTTTTAAATGTAGTATGAGTCACCAGGCTCTTACTACAATTAAAAAGCAGATCCACAGTGAACTCTCTTATCAATTAATCGAGTAGTCAACAGAAATTCCATCAACTACTCAATTAGCTTCCTAACTATTTAACATCCCTACTGTGGACTTCTGCCCCAGTAAATAAAGGGGTTCCACATCAATCGATGTTTAAATGGCACAGAGGGGAAAAGACGACTGGCGGACCTCTGCAGCAGCAGCAAACCATGACCATCCACCCTGTGTGATTTTGGAGATATCACTATCTCTTCAAAATGTAGCTGTAGAAATCATCCAACCACCTCTTTAGGCACCTTGGTTTCCTCTCAACTTTTCACAGCAAATTTAAGTTCTTCTGTCCTTTCTTTCAAAAATGTATACATTTTTGCCCAAAGGTACCTTTTTCTCCCTGATGCCTTTACTGTGCACAAGCAGCATACCTACTCCTCTCCTTGAGTCCTGCTCTCATAGGTGGATCATCTCCTTATTACCTTGAAGTTATGCTCACTTACACCTCCTCCTCCTTAAAACAATTTTCTTAGTTTGTAGTTCCACTCAGAATTAAGCTATGTGAACGAAAAAAACTTTACTCCCACACCTCCAAACAAAAACCCAAGAATTAACAGCATATGCAATAAACGTCACAGTCTGTCACATTGTTTTTGTCACATCCCACCCATCTGCTTCAGCAGTACATTGATTGGATTTTAAGATCTTGAAAGAACAGACTTTGTCTTCATACTTGTGTACAGTGCCTACCATACTGTAAATGTTACACATATAATAAATAATAGTAACCACTGGTTTACAGCTGAACATAGCTAAATTCTGCTATTCTGGGCTTCACTTTATTCTGCAAGTGTCAGAGTGAAGATGACGGAGGAACAAATTTCTGTTAATTTTCTTCCCAATCTGGATGTTTAATTCCTGTTGCTATATAAAGGCTTACAGTAAAATGCGACAAATAACTTTAAAAAAATATTATTTACTCTATAAACCTTGCCTTTTAGTCAGCAAACATCAAAAGGAGGAAAACATCTTTAGAAAGTGTAGCTGATCATCTTTCTTCATTTTTTTCCTATCCAAGTTACATTACTTATTTTATTTTGCATAGACAAGATAGGACAAATATTGGTAGCTTCACTGCATAAGTTATATATACTTTTTAAATGAATAAAAATATTTTCAACTGCTACATTTTAAAAAACCCATAATAAACTAAACTCATTTACTAAAATGTCTTTATATAAGTATATTTAACCCAGATTGGTTAAAATCAATTTTATGTCGAATTCATTTTTAAACTACCTATCCTACTTCAAAGCCTTCACAATCTAATCATTCTGTACCTGAAAACTTTGAGCCATTCCCACCTCATACACCATCTCATTACCAATGTCTGCCAACATTTTCACCAAATTACCAAGTAAAGGTTTGTGGGATCATACCCTAAATTTATACCAACAATTATTTTTGGACATTTTGAACTGCTTTTAATTGGCTGTGTAGGAAAAACAAATCAATACATCCCCAGAAAGTAAGCAGATGCTGCAAGTATCCAAAGGCATGAATCATAGCACAAAAAATAGTAAGATTTCTGAATTTTAAAATGTCAGCAAAGTCTCTCTCCTACATACATACACACATACTTTACGGTATAAACATATGCTATGGCTAAGTCTGTATACCCAGAATTTTGAAGACAAAGATCTGGCAAGGTCAGTCTTTTGAAACACTGCCATCTTGTGGCACATTTAGAAAGATATAGCTAAGAAACAGCAATGTATCATCACAACACAATATTATTTATTCCCTGTTCCCAAACAAAACAACAACAACAACAAAACCCAGAATATTTTCTCACTACTACCACATGATTTTTGCCAGAAAATAAATAGGAATGTGTCCTTGGTCTATGTAGAGCTAAGAACTATTTCTTTCTAATGTTGACAGAAAAACATCACAAAGACCTCCCTCCAAAGTTAGTGTGAGTGCATGTACTATTGTTGTATAACATTTTAATAGAGGTATGGCAAGGTAGCACTACCTATTTATGTTTCTTGACACTTCCCATTATAGAACCCATTTTTCAGTTGCTTATAGATTGCTGTTAGAGCTGAAGTTCTCCATGCTGGGTGTCTGCCTCAGGATGAATTTTCTCTCCCCGCCCCCAAAATTCAGACAAAACAGTTCAGACATTTCCAAGACCTAGAGTACGAAAAATACATAGTTTTGATAGCATTAAATTCTGATGGATCTTATATTTAAACAACTTTAGCATGCCCATGCTTTGGAGCAGGGACTTAAAATTTGAAGCAGGTGATCTTTGTATGAAGAATATGTCTTTTGCCAATCCTGTGACTATCAGCCCAAATTAAGCCAAGTTAGAAGCCTCTGAAAAAAAATGCAAGATAATTCACAGATGCTTAGAGACCTAGGTTTTTAAGCAGCTAAATTCCCCCCAAAGCTTCTGTCCATTCCTATGCATACTCTAAACTTGGAGCTGAGCAGGTCTTTCCTTGTAATGGCAGTTCTAGACTACTGTGGGCCATGTCAGGTCCAGGCACCTGAACTGAAAGAAGAGAGACTCTCTCTCTCCTGTGTTCTCAATGGCCACGCACACTCTCCGTGAAGGAGACTGGGACAGCTGACCAATGAGATCAGAACTGAGATTTAGTGGGGTACAGGAAGGAGGTGAAGAGGGACAAGAAACCTGACAGAAGCAGAGGGCAGTGAGAGAGAACTAGCAATGGCGGAGACAGAGACTGGGACAAACAATCAGAGCTGCAGGCACTGAGAGTGGACAAGGTGTAGAGAGAGAAAGATTGTGACTGGGAGCTACTGAGAATGAGGACTATTGAGTGAGTGGCTACAGTGGGGCAGACCGGGAGAGAGAGACAGATTGAATGAGGAGCACAGTGTGAGGTGCAGAGGGCTGGAAACTGCTAAACATTAAGGCTGTCAAAATGCTGAATGAGGGGGGTTTGAAGGCATGAGATTAGGACTTGCTGCAGAAGATGACTGGGATGAGAAGCCTGACGAGTGTAGATTGAGACTGGCTAGGTAAAGAGAACAGACTGGGACAGGCTGGAGACTATGGCATAGGAGAGATTTAGGCTGGCATGAGTGGCCAGAAGATTCTGCCCACTAGAATACATTTCCCTCCAAAAATCTAGAATGAAACCCAAGTCTCATGATTCCTTGGATGTCAGCAAAATACCTTTGAACCCCACTAGCAAGGTCTCCCATTCTCCTGTAATGCTGGTTCACACAGATGAGATCCTACTGTGGCTCAGTTACACCATTAACTCAAGTGGCAGAAGTCTGTGTCAGGCATCTAAAGAGTGCAACCCAGCTGCTAGCGTCAACTTGTTGCAACAAGATGGAATTTTTTCCCAGTTACTTGCATTACAATAGCTCCCAGGATCAGTCACAGACCAGGATCCCATTCTAGAGCATCTGGCACAAGCCCAGAACAAACACAACGTTGTATTTTTTAGGGACTAAACACAAAAAACTGCGATAAAAGAACATAAAAAGTTGCAAAGTCAAGCACTGAAAAGTTAAAAATATGCTTGACTTCAGATTGTTTGTGCACGTAGAGCCTCTTTGATCACAAACTATTTTCTCCAACTTGAGCTTGGTTGGCTTCATTTTGTAAAGAGTTAAGTAATTTCAATTTCAAAGCAAGGAATGGAGGGATCTTGCTGATGATTCTGAAGAGTAGGGGGAGAATAATACCCCAGAAACAACCATTTTAAGGGGCCTCCTGTATCTGAAAATTAATATATCCTCTCCCCAGTATCAATTCAAGATAGGCCACATTGTTCCACATTTATGTAATGACCCTGCTAAGAATTACACCTTGATACTAATCAGACTCTAACCTTTAAAAAAATTCTGTCCTTAACTTTACACATTTTTTATTTATATCCTTGAAATATCACCTGACAGTGCTAACTGAAGAATACAGGCACACCCAGAAGCCACAAGAGGTACAACTTCCGTTTCAAGTAGTGAAGACTTCACTATAATTGCCTACTACTGGCAACACCATGTTTGCTGCTTGATTTCCTTAGCTGCCTTACACCTACTGCTTGGAGAATGACAGGAAATTCCTCTGTCCCAGACAATTTCCTGAATCTCCCTGCTCATTCATCAGAGTTCCTGTTTTCTATCCTGCCAGCCTCCCTTTCAAAGAAAAGAAAAAGGAGCCAAGTTCATCTCTGGCTTTAGTCCCTTGACATCAGGGAGTACCACTGTACATAGTCTCATCAGCAAATTAAACTGTAGTCAATGGAATTACATTTTGTATTTAGTCACACATTAATTTACATTGATAAATGCTGAGGTTATCAGTTTGACCAACAAAAGGCTCACCACAGTCCTGAAAAAGCATCTGCTCTTGGCCTGCCATCCTAAAAGACCCTCCCCCTCTCAAGCAGATTCAGGAGGCGTGCTCTAATTTTGCAAGTGCACACTTTTTGGTACTGTGGAAATCCAGATATTATCCCAATCTTAATATAAAATTAGCTGCCCAGATGACTTCTCCCCCATCACCAGTCTCCAATTTAATATTTCTCCTACCAGCATCAAAGGACATTGGAATCCACTAGTTTCTGAGCTCCGACAAGACAGGTCAACTGAACTTCACATGTTCATACCTGAAATGGAATCTAAGACACTCCCAACCATGTTGTGTACTCAGTCAAGATCTGGAACCCTACATTCCAGTGCAAGACAGTCTATGTATAATCAAACAGAAAAGTGTCACAGTGAAGCCCGGAACAGATAGGCTCCTAAAACCATATTAACAGTAATAAGTGATTTAAGACAGGGCTTTGGGAGTACGGGTGAAGGAGTTTGGAGTGCAGGTGGTATTCTCTTCGATCCTTCCTGTCAAAGCTAGGGGCCTGGGCAGAGAGAGGTGCATCCTGGAGGTGAATGCCTGGCTGCGAAGATGGTGTCGCCAGGAGGGATTCGGCTTCCTTGATCACGGGGTGCTCTTCCAGGAAGGACTGCTTGGCGGGGATGGAGTTCACCTTTCCAGGAGCGGGAAGGCCTTGTTTGGACACAGACTGGCTAACCTTGTGAGGAGGGCTTTAAATTAGGTTCGACGGGGACAGGTGAGCAAAGCCCACAGGTAAGTGCTGAATGTGCGGGACTTGAAGATGGGTTGGAAATGGGGGGGGGGGGGGACGACTATGGCCTATAATGGCAAGGAGAAAGGAGGGTCAGGGCACAACAGGGAGGCAAGATCAAATCAGTAACTTAGATGCCTATATACAAATGCGAGAAGTATGGGTAATAAGCAGGAAGAACTGGAATTGCTAACCAATAAATACAACTATGATATCATTGGTATTACAGAAACCTGGTGAGATGGGACGCATGATTGGAATGTTGGTATGGAAGGGTACAGCTTGCTCAGGAAGGACAGACAGGGAAAAAAGGGAGGAGGGGTTGCCTTGTATATTAAAAATGTATACACTTGGACTGAAGTGGAGATGAACGTAGGAGATAGCTGTGTAGAGAGTCTCTGGGTTAAGCTAAAAGGGGTAAAAAACGAGGGTGATATCATGCTAGGAGTCTACTACAGGCCACCTAGCCAGGTGGAAGAGGTGGATGAGGCCTTTTTTAAACAATTAACAAAACTATCCAAAGCCCAAGATTTGGTGTGATGGGGGACTTCAACTATCCAGACATATGTTGGGAAACTAACACAGCGGGGCACAGGCTATCCAATAAGTTTCTGGACTGCATTGGAGACAACTTTCTGTTTCAGAAGGTTGAAAAAGCTACCAGAGGAGAAGCTGTTCTGGATTTGGTTTTAACAAATAGAGAGGAACTAGTTGAGAACTTGAAAGTGGAAGACCGTATAGGGGACAGTGATCATGAAATAATAGAGTTCATGATCTTAAGGAAAGGTAGAAGGGAGACCAGCACAATTGAGGTAATGGATTTCAGGAAGGCAGATTTTGATAAGCGCAGAGAACTTGTAGGTAAGGTCCCATGGGAAGCAAGACTGAAGGGAAAAACAACTGAGGAGAGTTGGAAGTATTTCAAAGGGACGTTGTTAAGGGCCCAAAAGCAAACAATTCCGCTGTGTAGGAAAGACAGAAAATATGGCAAAAGACCAGCTTGGCTTAACAAGGAGATCTTGCATGATCTCAAAATAAAAAAGGAGAGACATAAAAAATGGAAACTAGGACAAATAACAAAGGATGAATATAGGCAAGCAACATGGGAATGCAGGGGGGAGATTAGAAAGGCAAAGGCACAAAATGAGATCAAGTTAGCTACAGGCATAAAGGGAAACAAGAAGACCTTTTATAAATACATTAAAAGCAAGAGGAAGACCAAGGACAGGGTAGGCCCACTGCTTAGTGAGGAGGGAGAAGCAGTAACAGGAAACTTGGAAATGGCGGAGATGCTCAATGACTTCTTTGTTTCGGTCTTCACCGAGAAGTCTGGAGGTGTGCCTAACGTAGTGAATACAAGCAGAGAGAGGATAAGTTTAGAAGATAGGATACACAAAGAACAAGTTAAAAATCACTTAGGAAAGTTAGATGTCAGCAAGTCACCAGGTCCTGATGAAATGCATCCCAGGATACTCAAGGAGCTGATAGAGGAGGTATCTGAGCCTTTAGCTATGATCTTTGAAAAATCATGGCAGACAGGGGAGATTCCAGAAGACTGGAAAAGGGCAAATATTGTGCCCATCTATAAAAAGGGGAATAAGAACAACCCAGGAAACTACAGACTGGTCAGTTTATCGTCTGTTCCAGGGAAGATAATGGAGCAGGTAATTAAGGAAATCATATGCAAACACTTAGAAGGTAATAAAGTGATAGGGAATAGCCAGCATGGGTTTGTGAAGAACAAGTCATGCCAAACTAATCTGATAGCTTTCTTTGATAGGATAACGAGACTTGTGGATAAGGGAGAAGCGGTGGATGTTATATACCTAGACTTTAGTAAGGCATTTGATACGGTCTCGCATGATATTCTTATTGATAAACTAGGCAAATATAACTTAGATAGGGCCACGATAAGGTGGGTGCATAATTGGTTGGATAACCGTAGTCAAAGAGTTGTTGTTAACGGTTCTAAATCCTGCTGGAAAAGGATAACAAGTGGAGTTCCTCAAGGGTCTGTTTTGGGACCTGTACTGTTCAATATCTTCATCAATGATGTAGATATTGGGATAGAGAGTACGCTTATTAAGTTTGCAAATGATACCAAACTGGGTGGGGTTGCAACTTCTTTGGAGGATAGGGACATAATTCAAAATGACCTTAGCAAGTTAGAGAAATGGTCAGAGGTAAGCAGGATGAGCTTTAAGAAAGAGAAATGCAAAGTGCTCCACTTAGGAAGGAACAATCAGTTCCATACATACAAGATGGGAAGCGACTGTCTAGGAAGGAGCATGGCGGAAAGGGATCTAGGGGTCATAGTGGACCACAAGTTGAATATGAGTCAACAGTGTGATGCTGTTGCAAAAAAAGCAAATATGATTCTAGGTTGTATCAACAGGTGTGTTGTAAGCAAAACTCGTGAAGTCATTCTGCCGCTCTACTCTGCACTAGTTAGGCCTCAGCTGGAGTACTGTGTCCAGTTCTGGGCGCCACATTTCAAGAAAGATGTGGAGAAATTGGAAAGGGTACAGAGAAGAGCGACAAGAATGATTAAAGGTTTAGAGAACGTGACCTATGAAGCCAGGCTTCGTGAACTGGGCTTGTTTAGTTTGGAAAAAAGAAGATTAAGGGGGGACATGATAGCGGTTTTCAAATATCTAAAAGGGTGTCACAAGGAGGAAGGAGAAAATTTGTTCCTCTTGGTTTCTGAGGACAGGACAAGGAGTAATGGGCTTAAAGTGCAGCAGGGGAGGTTTAGATTGGACATTAGGAAAGAATTCCTAACTGTCAGGGTGGTCAAATAAATTGCCAAGGGAGGTGGTGGAATCTCCCTCTCTGGAGATATTTAAGAACAGGTTATATAGACATCTGTCAGGGATGGTGTAGACGGAGCTTGGTCCTGCCTTGAGGGCGGGGGACTGGACTCGATGACCTCTTGAGGTCCCTTCCAGTCCTATTATTCTATGATTGTAAGACAGCTGCAAAGATATCACCACCAGCAGCCTACTGATACCAGAGTTCCCTCTCATTTCTTCCATCCACATGCAGAATAATTTGTACATGCACTGAGGCATGTGTGGATATGCACCACCATTAGCAACACACACTTTACGGTGTATGCTTCAGTTAATGTTTAAATTTTTTACATAATTCCTTGTATCAAAAAATGAAAATATGAATTTTCTAGAAATTATCAGTTAACTCCCATAAATTTGAAGAGCAACCCTAAAATCACATATCAGATAATGTTTTTGAATGCAAAATAGATTTAGTTGAAGACAACCTAAAAAGTGCTTCCAATCTAAGCTTTAAGAGTAAAAATACACTCTGAAAAGTAATCAAAGTTTAAAAATAGGCAATCTTTCCTTAATTCATCCAACTATGATACAGCTTACAACATGATTTACTAACACGAGATCTCTGTAATATGCCGCAGAACAAAGAACAAGAGAGGTAATGGAACATTGACTATAAAGTGACACTAACTGCCGCTCATGGTGCTAAGACTTAGACCTACTAATTTCATTTTTGTGTGTTCACATAACACACCACATCCTTCACCCCCACTTGACTGTTCCACTGTGATGAACAGGTTAAGACACTGAAAAATAAAAAAAATCTGAAGGTATGAAAAAAGGAAGGGAGAGCAGGTGCCAGCATTCAAGGTGCTGTTGGGTTTCTTTCTGGTTTTCTTCCTGTGAATGAGTCATCTGATTATGAAATTGGGACTTTGTGGAGACTGCAGCCCTAAAAAAACAGATGGCTTTGTTATGAAGTGGCAGGATAGAAGAGCAGAAGGTGAAACAAGAACAAACTTTAAACAAACTTGCCAGCATTCATGTAGGTACATTGTGGCATAGTTAGGAACAAAGCTTTAATCTGAGTTAGCGGAACCCTGTTTTACCCTCTAGGCTTTTCAGTTGGTTAGGGTGACCTGCAGGTAAAGTGTGAAAAGGCACCAACAGGTTGCATCTCATGCGGGGAAGGGGGAAGGAGAGGAGGAAATCCCAATCTTTATGACCCCACAATAAGAAAGAAAAGAAAGCTTGCTCACTCCCTTCTTCCTTCCCTCACTCCTCCAAGCTAAAACAATCCTGTTGCTGCTCCTATATTCCCACCCTCACTCCCAGTGTTGAGAACTGTGGCACTTCCCCAAGAGCACAAAACCCCAGCCAAAGAAGTCCTAATGACAAGCTCCTCAACTGTGCTCCAACAAGATTGCCCCTGGTCAATACCCACCATCTCCTTTGGCAAGGCAAAGAGTGCTTGGTAGGACTGAATATTACAGGCTAATCCCAAATCTAGAGGAATCTAACCATCAACTATAGCAGGAGTAGGACAGGGCCTACAGATGCTATGTTAAAGGAGTGTACCTCTCTCCTTTTTAAACCAAATACCTATTCATAGTTTCTGCCTGTGACCCTAATCCAACAGGTCTTTGCAACTCCACTAGGTATTCAAGATTATTCTCAAGAAACAAATTATGCAAATACTTAACTAAAATTAGTATTTCCATTGGAAAAAAACTATATTAAGTGATTATTTTCTTAAAGGTAGAAAAAGCCCTTAGATAATTTATATACTCTAACAAAGGTAACAAAAAAAATCAAAAATTAATGGGTAAGAGAAGTTGTTGTTCTTTATCACCTTAATTGGTCCTTCAGCGGTCATAGATTGTGCTGATCACAATGCATCTTCCACTCTTCTCTTGTCCTGGCCTTCATTCACCATGTGCAGCTATGGCTATGTCTACACTGCACTGTTCTTCCAGAAAAAGCTATGCAAATTGTGAACTGCAATTTGTGTATCTTTTTCCGGAAGAGGCTTTTCTAACTTTTGGCCCATCTACAGTGGGCCAAATGTCAGGGGAAAAAGCCTCTTGGAACATCCCTTCTTCCTTGTAAAACTGCTGAAAAAGCTCGTCTGCTCTTCCAAAATCTTTTTTGAAGAGCAGACGCATACCTCTGGTATCCCGGAAAAACTCTGCCATGTAGACACAGTCTATGCTTTTTCACAACAAAATTTTCCCCATCTCTTTCAAGGTTGACTGAGTGGTCATTTCAGTTCTCATAGGTACCACTCAGCAACAGCTGCAGTCCATCATTGTTAAGGAGCCTCGTTGTAAACCAAGCCCACAGCACGTTGCTGTACCTGCTTTCAACAACAATATCCTGCGCTTCACTCTGTGATTGAATCTTCAATGAAATGATCAAATAGATTGAAATCCCCAAAATTCTTCTTTATATTGCCCTCTTCATAACTAACTGTAGTTGCTCCTCATTTTTCATCAACACCCGTGTTTTGCTGCCATAGAGCACTACTGGCAGTATGTTGAGTTGAAGAGGTAGCCTTATTGATTTTTCCTGGGAAGACATCCTTGATAGAATTGAATGTGTACCAACCAGCTTTTTTTCCTTTGTGAAAGTTCACCTTTCAGGTTGTGGTGCAAGTAAATTTCTTGGCCCAAATAATCACAGAAAAAAATTGTGGGAAAGAGCTAAATTCCCATCTTTTTAAATGGCTAAGGATTTGGCTAAAACAAAGTTACCAGAAGCTGGAGTCTGGTGATCAGGAACCATTATATCTTAGATTGCAAACGTTTCTGTAAGAACAGAGATGCTTCTGTGGACATCAGCTGATTCATGTACCATCACTGTATCAAAGCTGTCCATTTAAAAATTCTGTATCTATTGTCGCTATTACAATGCCAGTGCTACATAGATAGAAACAGTGGTCACAGCAGCATGGAGAATTGTTTTTTGGTCTGTAGAAATGCGTAAAAGAGGAGTCCAACAACAACAAAAAACCCATTTGCTGCAGAGCAAGATCAGAAAAATTATAATTAGGAGTTCTCTTGGGCACTATGAAGTGCTGGGATCACATTTACTAGTTCAGGTAACCTAAACCTCTCCCATGCATTGAATTTTAGACTATTTTTTCATAAAGAATTTTTTAATCTGGGATTTATGAAAATACATTGAAATTAACACAGCTATTCTCTAACAAAAATGTTGAACAGCAGAAAGAATAGAGGGGAAAACAGAAAATATATACTGCACAAGCTATACCGTGTGTTACTAGCAATATGGTACAACAAAAAAAGCCTACTATAAAATAAATGTTGTTACTTCTAGCATAACTTATGACCATATGTATTGTCTAGCAAATCTAAACGGTTTGCTAGCAGATCAGCATGCTGGGAAAAATTCCCATGAAAGTGCAATTGGAAAGTATCAGAGATATCGGTAGTGAACAGGAAGTCAGAAAAAAATGATCCCGGGAAAAGCCAAATTCTCGCTTTTTATGGGTCAACAATTTGGACAAAGATCATCCTAAGGGCCAAGGGATGCTACATACATAAAACCAACCCAAAGTTAAAGAAGATACGTTTGCATTACCTGCAAGATGCTATACGCTAAGATCTTATTGCACTTTCAAACAAATAATTAAAAAGGAGAACAATTACTTCTCCCCATCCAACACCAACCTATAAATCAAATACCTCCTGACACACATTCACCCCTTATAGTTTTCCAATAGAGATAAGTCATCAAGAACTGAAATATATCATGTGGTTCACATACAACCTTCCCTGTCAATATCGCATTATGATCCAATATCATATTATGGCCAGCCACCATTTCCCACAGCTTCCATTAGCCAGGAATCGCAAGCAGGATGCTCAGATAAACAAATCATCTGGCATCCAGCCAGCAGCTAAACCTTAGTGAGTACTTCTTGCCCACTGTTGGACTTGACTCTCTACAGGTCAACATTTCACTATAGTCAAGAGATCACATATGGCTGGCTTTTTTTATTTCCCATATTTAAACAAGCAACGCCACCCTAACCTTACCCACAGTTCTGAGGCAGAAAAGTCTCTGTTCCAGTTGCCTTCCCTATGTGGGCTAAAAATCCCCATATTCCAGGGCTACTCAACTATGGAAGCCCCAGGAGCCACAATTATACTCACAGCACATGCCAAATGCAGCAACTTAAGTGTGGTTGCATATACATGCAAATATATATATGCAAATAGCTTCACTGACAGACATGAATACAAAAATTAAGGCATGACTATACAACACGCAGGCCCTATTTAAGTGAGTTCTTCCGATATTAATAAAATGCAATATTTACCCGATTTCCACCCATAGGACAGCATTTTTAATGAGCAATGACAGACCAGGAATTTAACTACTAAAATGCATAGCAACAGGAGACTATTATATTGACTACTTTTTTGTTTGGCTTCACAACAGTCCAGGAATTTAACTACTAAAACACATATCAACCCAAACCATACTATCCAAACTGCTCATGGGCCACAAACAAACAGGCCCTGCCATATACTTTTCCTTTTCACATTCCCAGTAGCTGCCAGAGACAGACTCTAGGTTCCAAACACTGAACACAAATGCAGTATGCACATTTAGGCACTAAGGGTTCATCTACACTTGCACCCTAGTTCAAACTAGGGATGCAAATGTAGGTGACCGAAATTGCTAATGAAGCGTGGATTTAAATATCCCATGCTTCATTAGCATGCTCTCGCCAGCGCGTTACTCTGCTCAACAGCTGTTTCTAAAGTGAATGTGTGCCAGGACTTTAAAAAAAAAAAAAAGGAGTAACGTTAGTTCTAACCAAACCTCTTGGTTTGAATTAACGTGTCCCGGCGTGCACTTTTACTTTCGAAACAGCTGTTGAGCAGAGTAACGCGCCAGCGAGATCATGCTAATGAAGCACAGGATATTTAAATCCTCGCTTCATTAGCAATTTCGGTCACCTACATTTGCATCCCTAGTTCGAACTAGGGTGCAAGTGTAGACGTACCCTAACTCTGCAATGCCTTCTCCTGGTATGAACCTGTGCCCATGTGAAGACCCATCACTTGACATCTTTAAATTAAGATTGGATGTCTTACTAAATTATATGTTCTAGCTCAGACAGTATAGGTTGGATATAGTAATTCACTGGGAGAATTTTTATGGACAGTGTTATTCAGACCCCATCATAACAGTCCCTCCTGCCTTATAATATATGAATCCGTATTCTTCAGCCTTTGCAAAAATTATTCCTTTGCTGCAGAATAAATCTGGAATTTTTCCAGCCTAAATAATTTTCATAGCCAAATTACTGTGGGAAAATAGAGCCTAAAAATAGACCTTACAGTGGAACCTGCTTGCAATCTTAATCAGTGTTCCAAATAAGTTTTGTTCAATTCAAGGAATGGAAAGACTACAGAAGAACCTCAGTTATGAACACCAGAGTTATAAACTGACCAACCACATCTCTCATTTGGAATCAGAAACGCACAATCAGGCAACAGCAGAGCTGGGGGAAAAAAGCAAATACAAAGTACTGTGTTAAATGTAAAACTACTGAAAAAATAAAAAGGAAGCAGCATTTTCTTCTGTAAAGTAAAGCTTCAAAGCTGTATTAAGTCAATGTTCAGTTGTAAACTTTTGAAAGAACATAACATTTTGTTCAGAGTTATGTTAATTTCACAGTTACAAACAAACAAACAAACTCCCAAAGTTTTCATATTGCTGAGGTTCTACTATAGTTGTAAGTTATCTTTACTTTTATTCTGGAAGATCTAGGATGTGAAAGCATGTTATAATCACACAAATGTGTTCGGTAATCATATATGTTATTACAGATTGGACCTGTCTGCTCTGGCACCGTTGGCACCTGACCAGTCCCGAACAAGAGAATTTGCCAGACCAAGGGAGGTCCCCTGCCACAGGCCCCAAGGCCATCGCCTGCCACTAGCAAGCTGCCCCCAAGCAGACACGTTGCCTTGTCCTCCCCACCTCCCCAACATCCCTAGACAACAAAGACTCCAACCTCATGGATCCGGAATCAGCCGCAGGGCTCCAGCCCCACGCTCCAGCAGGATACTGCGGGGAACCAGCTTCACATTGCTGTGAGGCTCAATTCCAGCCCCATCCTCCCGAGGGGTGCCAGGAAACTGCTGACCTACACTGACCCATGCTGCCAGGGGTCTCCCTTCTAATTCCATGCTGCCGCAGGCTGCCCCAGGGCTCCAACCCCAGTCTCATGCTGTCTCCCGCTGGGCTGCCAATCCTATTGCCCAGCCCCAGCAGTTCCTTAGGCTCCCAAGCTCTCTGGTCCAGGAGCATCTCTGGTCCTGCCAGACAAGGGATGTTGCTGGAACAGAGAGTGCTGGGTTTTGGACGTACAACTTGGAGGACTCAATCCTATCCTCTGATTCAAAGACATGCAATGATGCATGCCACTGTAACTAGCTATTGAAAGCTAACAATAGCAAAATTTTACAAGCTATGTAGCGCACACATCCATATAACTGAGAAAAGTATCAAATATTTAGTGTGCAATCATTCAGAGTACATTAATTATAAGATTACAGTTTCTTCTTTTAGTGATAGAAATGTAGCCGTGTTAGTCTGGGGTAGTTGAAGCAAAATGCAGGACAATATAGCACTTTAAAGACTAACAAGATGGTTTATTAGATGATGAGCTTTTGTTTCTTCTTTTGTAGAAGTACCATTTCAGCATGCAAACTTTTCAGACATCATAACATTCTTGCTGACATCTCCTACAAGATCTTATGAATAGTAACAGATAAAGTATGTGTTATAACCACTGCAAATTGGACCATCTTTCCAGAAAAAAGAACTGTGGGTGACAAGACATTATAAAGATGGGAAAAAAGGGTATCTTTATAACCCCAAATGTAAATTTTTCCACTTTCCAGATATATTTCTGAACCTCAGAACTTGAATGATTTTAGGAAATGCCTGAAGAAATGGTCTGTTAATTCTATTCCAATTATTATTTCTCAGTGTCTTAAATAACTTTTAAAGCCAAAAAAAATCCCAGAAAAATTAAACAATCTGAAAATGTGTCCAATAAAAATCGATGGGCAGACCAATTTAAAATATGTCAGGCAATAGGATTTACATCACCACTAAATTTAGGTTAATTTTCAAACATATCTTCTTGTCATTAAGATTTTCATGACAAGATTTTCATGACAATGCAACTTACCTCTTTCTTACTGCAGTTTTACTTTATTATTTCAGTTTGTTTCCTTTTACCATGTTGAGTACAGGTTGAATCTCTCTGGGTCTGGCAACATCTGTTGTCCAGCATAATTTTACAAGACCAGTTGTCAACTTGTCATGAATGGAGGCAAGTTTCATCCTAGTGCCTCAGGTGAGGGTGCTGAGCTGCAGCCCTCCCTCCCCCCTTGCCTCTGTTTGCACCCATCACTGTCATAGGCTGGGACCACAGGTAGGGGCCAGTGTAGAGCCCCAGGCTGAGACTAGGAATCCAGATGTCAGCACAGGGGCTGGCAGCTGGGACCCCAGGCAAATTCCTGTGCACAACCCTAGGGTCTGATGTAGCAATGCAGAGGAGAAAAATGGGAAAGGATAGCCACAACTTTTTTTGTCAACCTTTTTATAATAAAATTACAAAAAAGAGAAGGCAGTGGATTCAGTACAGGCAGTCCCCGAGTTACGCGGATCCGACTTATGTCGGATCCGCAGTTACGAACGGGGCCCTTCCTCTCCCTGGTCTCCAGCAGACCAGGGAGAGGAAGCAAAGCGGCGGAACACGCGGGCAGTGGACAGGGCTGTCCGCTGCCCACGCGCTCCGTGGCTTGGCTCTGCTTTGCCCCCCCGTCAGACCAGGGGAACGGGGGGGGGGGGGGGCAAAGCAGAGCCAAGCCGCGGAGCGTCTGGGCTGTCAGCTGATCGTGCGCTCCGCGGCTTGGGTGCTGCTGGGTTGGTCCAGTAGCACCGAGGAGCGGCGGCGCTACTGGACCAACCCAGCAGCACCCCAGCTGCTCTGCCCCAGGCATCCCCACGTCAGCCGCTGCTGAAACTGACCAGTGGCTGACTACAGGAAGCCCCTGCCCTGGGCTTCCTGGAATCAGCCGCTGATCAGTTTCAGCAGCAGCTGACTTGGGGATGCCTGGGGTTCTTAAGTTGAATCTGTATGTAAGTCAGAACTGGCGTCCAGATTCAGCCGCTGTTGAAACTGATCAGTTTCAGCAGCGGCTGAATCTGGACGCCAGTTCCGACTTACATACAGATTCAACTTAAGAACAAACCTACAGTTCCTAACTTGTACGTAACCCGGGGACTGCCTTTTGTATATTGGCGACATTAATTGCATCATGAAATCTTACACTCTAAATAAACTCCAATAAGGTGGCATATGTACACTTGTGCACTAAAAACAGATTGAAAATCCATAACCAAAGGGTTATGGGAAATGAATAGCTAAATATCAAATTGCATTTACGTGTCTAGCAGGAATCCAGAAAAAAAATCTCTATTGGATTAATCCTATAATGAGCTAGAAAAAAAGCAAACAATATAGAATGAAATTCTCAGTTGATAATTGAGAAGAACTGTGAACACGATCATCACAAATGGGTATCAAAAGGTCAGGAAGAAGAAAACGGTAGTATTTACATTTCACTGCTTTTGGAGGAGCTGAAGAGCTTACTCTTCGCACCACGGCCTTTGGGCCAGAGCACTTCTGTGTTCTCTCCTAATTATCAAGGGCCCATGTCTCTGCTTACCCCTCTGTGTATTCCACTGCCAGTCCCTTCTACAACACTGCCAGGAAAGAATGATAACTTTGTATTTCTTCTCCTCTCCAATTTTCTTCACTCCCCTGACTCAGCGACTCCATGCCACTTTCTCCTTCCCTCCCTTAACCTTCTCAGGCTCCTTCCTCTCACAGTAGAATACCTGACTCTTTCCCACCATAAACATCCCATCCTTGAGATCACTTTCCTGCACTATTAATGTACTCTCTCTAAGCTCACTGACCATGCCACCTACTACTTCTGTCCAGAGTTCCTCCTGCTCTTCTACTCCATTTCAAGAGCTCTAATTAAGATCTCTAATCACTTCTTCAGCACAAAGCTCAAAATCGGTCTCACATTTTTCCTGAAATCTCATGTTCCCTCAACTGCAAGGTTTCAGTCCTCTACAGATTCTTCTCCTATCCTTGTAATCACACCATCAGTATTCCTCCCTCCAATTCAGAGGGATCCACCGGGCTCCATCCTTGGCCCACTCTCCTCTTTTTCCATTGATAAAAATACAGAAAAATCTCCCTCACAAACACAATTGCAGCTAGCATCTCTATGGAGACTACTTTCAGATTTACCTTTCACCCAGGGCAAGATAAGACCATCAAAAGCTAAAATCTCAGTCTGTTATACTGGCAACTCCTTCCAGATATCCAGCCTTCAATTTACACTCAAAATGGCCAAAACAGTACTCTTCTCTTCCCTCCATCCTTTACCATGGAAATCATCCTTCCCTATCCATCACCCAGACCTAATCTAGGCTTTAACTTCAACTCAACCCTCTCTCAAGATCTTCATATCTAGTAAGATCTTAAATCTTGCTACTTCTTCCTGCACAATTCTTCAATCTAGCCTTCCCTCAGTCTGCACAGTTAAATCTCTCATCCTAGCTCTCATTTCACTTTAACTACTATAATCTCCATCTATTAAATACAATGATGTATAGATCATGTTCCTAATTGTTGCTTCAAGCATTTCATTTTTCTCTTTACAACTCTATACTGGGTCCCCTGGCTCCATACTTTAAAAACACAAACTACTTATATTCATAGCCTGTTCCTGCTTTATTTATCATCCTACACCATTATTAAGAAATTGAACCCTGCTTCTACTTTGCCAGTGGCACCAAGCTTCATCAGTTAAAATTTCAAAAGCACCTTCAAAACACATTCACAATGATGCATGGCGTTCTCCATAAAGACAGACACAATCTGTCTCCTTGTTCCCTTTCAGGTCCCTCCTTAAAACTCTCCTCTGCCATAATGCTTAAAGATACCAGTAAGGGATTAGGAAGTTGGGTGTGCTGTGAACGTTGCTTTTCAGAGTGCTCCAGTCAGTTGTGCCCACCCATTGTTTCTTGTCTTCTGCTTTGATTGTAAATTCTAAGACACAGACTATATTTTTGGTCTTGAATTTGTTTCATGTTGCTTAATGACCATAGTTTTCTAAATGTTGTGTGATTTCTCCACTCCCCCCAATTAATATTTGCTGAATTATTTTAAAGACAATTATGGGATACAACTGGACAAAATGAGTGCAACATTTTCCTTTCTTTTTTATTCAGATCGGGGTAGTGGAAGCTTCCTAACAGTAGAGGGGTCACCAGCACCTAAACCATAGCTGCATCCATCCACTCATCCTCACCATCCCTTCCTTCAAAGGCCCCATGCTACCTCTCCCTCCTCCCCGCCCCCCCCCCCACCACACACAGTCCTTAGACTAGAGACAATAAAATATGGGAGAACATAATCCTCCCACTTCTAAAACAGGGGGTCTATGGCTCCCTACCTTCTCACCTCCATTCAAGCACCCAATTCAGGAACTTCCTCAATTTTCCATTACTCAAAAAAAATTACCATGTTTTACATTTGTTTCCTAGGTCCCTTAATACTCCTGTACGCATATTCCTCAACTTATAAATCTAAAGCTATTTTGCAATTACATTCTGGAAGCCCACTTCCTACATAGATCTCCTGTGCAAATGAGCAGAATGACCAGCTAGAAAGCAATGTTTCATACTGGTAACAAAATAATTTTTTGTGAAATTGGCATGTCTCAGCAGCATGATTTAATGTCTACTTAATTATTTTTAAATGTGTCAAGTATTAACGGAAATCAGCTTTTTTCCACGATACATCTATTTTTAATTGAGATCTTTACCACATTAAGAATCTCCCCTTGCTATTTATAAATTTATATCAGCATTTCTGCAAGTATGCTAATGCATAACTTTAAAGCCCTAAAATATTAGTAAAATGTACTCTGAAGAATAAGTTAAAATCAGAAAATAGAAGCTCAAAAGAAATATTATAAATATCTTTATTAATATACTTTTCACATGCCAGGTTTAAAAAAAAAAAATCAACAATTACGATTAATAAGCATTGCTATATAAAATCATTTTTGGTATAGGAAATTCTTTTATTCCAGCGTTTCATCTCTTACAGAAACAGAATTAAATGACTGAATCCGTCTGTAAGACAGCAAACCAATTCCCTTATATCACATTTTCTTCCATGCACTGAATACTAAAAAGGAACAATCATGAAAAACAAAGGCAGACTAAATGTCTGCCAACTGAAACATGACATTGCACAATACAAGATGCATTGCTAACTCACACTCTTCAATGAGCAAACCAGATGAACGAACCCAGACAATAAAAAGGTTATGTCTTCCTTGTATTATGGATTAAGAGAATACAGTCAAAAGTACATCCAACTGTTCTGCAATAATATAGCTATGCTACATTACTAGAAGACCTACAGTGCTGCTAAAAACAATCTTATGTCTTTTGTAATATAGGTAATAGAAGATATACAAACAATTTATTTCCTCTGATATAGTTTGTCTTAGTTTCCATATGCTTTGCTTTTTATCCTTTATTTAGGAACCTATTCACTTCAAGTATTTGCATAGTTTAAGAAAAACATCAAAAGTATTCTAATAGGTATAAAATGTACATATAAAAATATTGATAGAGATATTAAGTTAATTCACATATATTCAAGTACATTTTCATAAACAAAAACAATGTATAAAATCTGCATTTCATTCATTATTCAGATGCTTAAACAAAAGATAGTGTTTTCCACACACAAGGCACTTTTTTTGAGCTTGTTTTTGTGGGATCTCTCTTCACACTGCTTTATGTCATGTCAACTGCACAGCATATTAAAATAAACAGCGCAGTGAACAAATCTGAAACTTTGCAAAGTAGTGGATGATTGTAAATTTAAAAAAAAAATAGTTGTATCATAATAATATGAAGTCCCATTGCTATGGCCCTACCAAATTCCAAGTCCATTTTGGTCAATGTCACAGGTCACAAGATATTAAAAACCGTAAGTGTCATTATTTCAGCTACTTATATCAGAAATTCTACAGGATTGAAACTGTAGGGGTCCTGACCCAGAAGAGTTGTGGGGCAGTTACAAGATTATTGTAGGGGAAGGGTATGATACTGCCACCGTTACCTCTGTGCAAGTGCCAACATCAGCACGGTCTTCAGAGCTGGGCAGCCAAAGAGTGGTGGCTGCTGGTCAGGAACCCAGCTACAAATACAGAGTCATGGCCAGAAGCAGTACAGAAGTAAGAATGGCATGGTATGGTGTTGTCATCCTTATTTCTGTGCTGCTGCCTGCAGAGCTGTGTCCTCAGTCAGCAACTGCCCCTCTCTGACCACCCAGCTCTGAAGGCAGTGAAGAAATAATGGTGGCAATATGGTACCCTCTCTAAAATAACTTTGTGCCCCCCCAGCTTCATTTTGGGTAAGAACCCCCAATTTGAGAATCGCTGGTCTCCCCCATGAAGCATATAGAGTAAAAACACAAGAGACCACATTTCATGATGGGAGACCAGACTTCACAGTCCCCATGCTGCATTTTTCCTGGCTGTGAATTTGATCACACCCTATCCTTTGTACAATCTTCTTTCAGAGAAGATACAACAGATGGTCAAAGGACAGAAAGAGACGAAAAGGGCATAATATGAAGGAAGTTATGTTTTGTATGGTAAGCAACAGTCTAAGCTTGTCAACTGCCAAGCAATTACAGATAAAGGGAATAGTGGTCCTTGAACTAGATACAGCAGTATCACTGTAACAATCTTCCTTCAATATGGAGGGACAAAGTTCCTCAAACCAACTATTATACCTTCTAGGAAATATCCAACTCATAGTAATATAGTCATTTCCTATTATCCCCTGCAACTGTTATACCTCAAGCTCTAAGACTTACAATGTATTTCAGGCTGGAAAGAATATGGTCTGTGGGCTGAATCCAGCCCTCCAGACTGCTGGATTTGGCCCACAGAAGTCTCAGGCAGCCGCCTGCTTGCACTGCTCTTGCTCCCTCTGGGCACTCAGAAAAGCTGGCTGCAGTGCTGTGTGAGCTTCTGAATGATGAGTGCCCGGAAGGAGGACGGAGAGGCCTCTCACACTGTCCCTGCCCCCAGCAAGATTCCATTGGCTGGTTTCCAGCCAATAGCAGCTGCCTGTTTGCAGTAGCGATGTTAAATACCAGTTAATTGAATAGTTGATCATCCTCATGAATTCTTATTGGTTACTTGACTATTCTATAGACCCCGGGGATGGGACCAGCAGCCCGTGCTATCCAGACCCACTGTCAAGGAGCCCCTTGCCACTCACACTGTATCAGAGGCAGCAGCATGGGCTGCCAGGCAGGACCTGGGCCATGAGGGGCACCAGTTTAAAAACCAGCTTCCCTCATGGACTAGCTGTCTGTAACCCCAGTCCAGGGGGACGGAGGGGAGAGCTGAGCTCCTGGACCCAGCGTGAGCCAGACTGCCTGCCCACGTGGCTCCTAATACACTTGAAATTCAGAGCCACAGCAGGGGTAGATCCTGGACCCAGCGCAAGCCGGGATTGAGCCGTGCTACTGGCCAGCCTGCTAAAATATTTACTGGCAGAGCAGAGGGGTGGGGAAGATGTGTGTAGTCTATATAGCATTAGTCAATAAGCTTTTGCTTATCAGTTAATCGACTATACTATTACATCCCTAGTTTACAGAACAGGCAGCATGTGAACTACCCCTTCCCCTCACCTCCCAGACGCCCAGTGTTCAGTTGAGAAAAGCAAACGTGGCCCCTGCAAATTGTTCTGAGCACATACAGGAGTGTAGAAGGCAGGGACTCTAGCTAAGGAACCTGCTGGGTAGCTGGCTGGGAGTAGCAGGTAAGGTCTCCCAACCAAAACCTGTTTCTGGCACCACAGTTCCTCGCCTTTCCCCAATCTGTCTCCCTGCCCCATGTATCCCAAACCTTCTGCACTCTTGCTCCAGCCCCCATACACCTTCCTAGATGCTGCACCCTCTCCTACAGCCCTCCTGAGGTCACAACCCTCTCCCAGACTTTGCATCCCAATCCGCTATCCTTGGTTTGAACTCAAATCCCAGCACCCTCTCCTGCGCTTGGAACACAAGTCACAACTTCCTACCAGACTCTGCACTCCTCCTTCCTACATCCCTCCTCCAGGCCAGAATCCTCTCCTGTACCCAAATTCCCTTCCCTAACTTTGCACCCCAATCTCCTGTCCCAGCTCTCAACTCAAACATCTGCACCCCTACCCCAGGTCAAAATCCCCAGCCTGACCCTGATCCCCCAGTCCTCTGCCCAGACCACAATCTTCTTCACACAAATGCCTTCCCAGATCCCACACTCCAACCCTATACCCCAAGCTCCCTTCTGCACCCAACCTCCATCTCAGACCCTGCTTCACCTCTTCCATTAATATAATGCAAGAGTGCAGCCCTCAACCACTTACCAAATTCTTGGAGTAGCCACCCATCAAAAATGATTGCCCACCCCTCTTCTAGGAGGTAATGACCAATATGCTAACCCAGCAGTTCCCAACCACCGGTCCGCAGACCACTGCTGGGCTGCAGCGGCTGTCGAAGCTCAAGCTGACTGTTCCCAGCAGCTCAGTTCCAGCAGCCATGGTGGTTTAGGCAGGAGGTGCCTCACTCCTTCCTCTCCACTCTGCACTTGGGGAAGACACATTTGGGGAAGAAGGGAGGTGCACATGCCACCAATGGCAGCTCCCTATGACCACATGGCCACTTTTGCCAATGGCAGCAGGAGAAGGAGGCAGCGCCTCTCCAGGGATCCACACTTCCCCCTCACCTGCCCACTCAGCTGCTTTTGCCGCACTGGGGCCAAGGCGGAGCAGGAGGCACCTCCTCAGGGCTTCCCCCCCGGCCCATGTGGCCACTTTTGGGACAGGAGATTGGGATACATGGGGGAGGGAGACAGACTGGGGGAAGGAGAAGAACTGGGGTGCCAGAGGCAGGTTTCGGCTGGGAGACCTTACCTGAGCTACTCCCAGCCACATACCCAGCAGCAGCGTTGGTGTTGATGCAGCAGCAAGAGAAATGGAGCAGGAGGCACCTCCCTCACTCCACCCTGCCCATAATGGCAGCTGGCCGGGGCTTCACGCTCCCCCCTCCACGGGGGCACAAGATGCTTTTGGAGAGGGAGGGGGAGCGAAGGAAGAAGGCCACTCACCCTGCCCACACAGCAGCAATGGACATGCTCCCTAAAGAGGGCAGCCTCGCTCTGGGGAATGCAGGGGTGTGGTGGGGTGAGGGCCAAAGGGTATTGGGTGAGGGCACAGTGGGGTCACAGGGCAAGAGGGTGTTGGCATGGGCTTGTAGGGGTCATAGGTTAAAGGGTCAAAGAGCATGAGGCATAGGAGTGGGGGTCCAAGGCTGTTAGGCACTGGGGAGCAAGGTGGACTGAACCATTTGCATATTTGTATATTCATTATGCAAATAACAAATATGCAAATAAAATGTTACTGTCTGCCAAACATTTGTGAATGGGTTTGCTAGTCCACAGCATAAAAAAGGTTAGGCACCACAGTACTGGAGGTATGAGAAAGCAGGACTTTGAGCATAAAGTTCCAGCAAATTTTATAATACAAATTAAATACTTTACACTTTATTCAAAGGGCAGGACAGTACTTAGTAACTTTCAGATTAATGTACTGCCAAGAATCAGACCCAGTAGTGGTATCAATAATTTGCCTAATTAGTCCCTAATTAGTTTGCCAGAGACTACATTAAAGTTTGAAAAGTGTACTGGGTGGTTGCAGTGCTCCAGGTTACACTCATTTAGTCAACTATGTTACACTGGAAAAAAAATGAATGAAATCAAGATTTAAATGAATACTACAGAAGTCTTATTTTCAAATTTAAAACATCTAGATATCAGGTAATGGTCAGCAAATAGTATCATATAAAGAAGGAAGTCAACATAGAACACAGAGTGAAGGAGCATAAAATCTGTATATAAAGAGAATACCTATGAACAATTAAATATTCATTGAAAGATGTGTGTTCCTGTAGATATAAGCAGCAATTCTGATACTAATTGGCAATTAATTTAGTTATATTAGGTCTGTGAGAGCACCAGACAGCCATATTTCAATAAGCTTATTCAGCTCAAAAAAACAAATACAAAAAAGACCCAATTAAAAACGACTTTTCCCCGGCTGTGCTCTGAATTGTTTTTCTCTTATACTTTTCTCCGACAGAATGCTACAAGATAGGATACACTTAAATTCCTTTTTCATTTTTAAATTAGCCTTTTAAAAAGAAGTCACTAGGAAAGCTAAAACAGGGGTGGGGAACCTCAGGCCAGATGCAGCCCTGGATTGCCTGGATCCAGCCCCCGAGTCTCAGGGGTCCTTTCCCTCCAGCATTGGGGAGCCCCACTGGCACTTCAGCCCCCTTCCCACTATCCCATCGTGGGGCTGGAGGACACCAAATCTACTAGGCTCTTGTGTGAGGAGAATGTATGGAGTGCCTTTCTCCTCAGTTGGGGGCCACCCTGTGGGGTCAGCGGCCCTCGATCCAAAAAAGGTTCCCCACCCCTGTTTTAAAGGAACCTTCCATTACATAAGTGTGCATGTATGCACAAGTGTTGTATATACTAACATTTATACAAGTCATCATCTGGCCATGTCTCTTTGCTTTCACGGTGAAAAAAGGAAGATTGACATGGGAAAAAGTGTTCAAGAATACGGATTTTTTTCTCCCTAGGTTTTCCTTCTGATGCATCCCTACAAAAACTTTATGGTGAGTGGGTGGAAGCAAGTGAATCATGGAAAACATTAATACCATTGATCAAATTAAACAGATTTACTGACATCTAAAACTGGCAAGCCACTCTATACAACATATTATTCAGTTTCTGCTTGGATAAGATATGAATTTTGTCTCAAC
This sequence comes from Pelodiscus sinensis, assembly GCF_049634645.1. Taxonomy (NCBI): domain Eukaryota; kingdom Metazoa; phylum Chordata; order Testudines; family Trionychidae; genus Pelodiscus; species Pelodiscus sinensis. The sequence goes on along the minus strand of NC_134711.1, from coordinate 41,322,106 downwards.
CTTTGGACATGGGAAAAATTACATATAGTTGAATTACACTCAGCTGCAGAAAGTCAGCAGAATGTCCCAAAGCACTAGAACAACCTGTTTCACTGCATGGGAAATGGGCAGCTGTGAAACACGCATGTGACACTTTCCTGCATCTGGCAGACAAAGAAGAGCTAGATTCTATACCAGACTGTTACCCAAGAAGAGAGAGATGGATGGTAAGTGTGGCACAAAGATTGCAGGAAGTACACACAGATGGCAGGCCCAGTTATAGCCCAGGGTTGGAAGTGGACGTATCCTGCCTAGGTTGGCTACTCAGTTCCTCTCCCTGAACACTCAATAAAGCCCCCTTCAGAACTCTTATTTATGTTGAAATCCATGCTGAAATCTAGAAACATAGAAAAGCTATTAGCAAACTCTTCTCCATTTACTATATTATCAAATACATTCTCTTTAATCTTTGGTGTGGGCCTTTACCAAAGACCTATTGTTTGAGGTGAGAGCCCTTTTCACTTAAAATGATGCTATCGTAACTTCTGTGGCTAGTCAGTATTTCACTAATACATAATGATGGCCCAGCAGCAAGTATGAGTGAGGATCTGAGGCAGAAAAAGAGAGTAATATTGTCACCAGAACTTTTTCAGGTTTTTGAAAATCAAAACAAAAAGAATTTTCTGATTAATTTTAGATTCAAGGAGACAAAGATGACAAGCTGACCTGTTTCCTTCTCCACAATTCTCATCAAACATCCAATATAATCTAAGCATGTAAACAGACCCTAGTATAATGGATCAAAAGTGAGGCTACATATTTACCACACTGTCTTTATCTCGTGTCATTCTACTTCTGTTTCTTGTTGCCAAGAAGCAAAGTTTTCCCATACTAACCATCTCCAAGAACATTCAATAATGGGTTTAAAAATAGCCATTCTTCTACAAAGGAATTTTATCACTTAATTACAAAGGGAGACTGCTGAACTGGAATTAATTTACAAGTTCGACTATCAACTTGAGCTTCAATAAAGATATTAACTGGTTAATGCATTAAAAAGGCAATTTTCCCCACCTTTGATATTTGCATTGGCTTTTGATGTGTTATGGGACACATCCAATGTGACTCAATTAGCTTCATTAACACTGGTCCTACAATTAATAAGTAATGGCTTCTGCTGTTACATATACAGGCAGTCCCCAGGTTACGTGGATCCGACTTACATCGGATCCCTACTTACAAACGGGGTGAGGCAACCCCGCACTAGCTGCTTCCCCCCAGCAGACCAGGGAGACACGAACCTACGCCCCCCCCCCCCCCCCCCCCCCAGCAGACCAGGGAGACTCGGAGCGGCTTTTCTCAGCAGACACCTCCGCTTGAGAATAAAGGACTGAGGGAAGTGAGGTGTGGGAGAATAAAACTGAGCTCTGGAGAAATGTTTGGCTAGAGTTTCCCCTACAATATGTAGCAGTTCCGACTTACATACAAATTCAACTTAAGAACAAACCTGCAGTCCCTATCTTGTACGTAACCCGGGGACTGCCTGTACTCTGTATTCTGTAATTTCCACTCCAACTCATCTGATTAAGTGTATTTTTTTACCCATGAATATATTAATTTATTAGTCTCAAAGGTGCCATAGCACTGCTTGCTGTTTCTAAAGTTACAGACTAACATGGCTACCCCTCTGAGACTTTCGACCATAGGTGAACATCATGATTGGTTCTAACGCAGAAAGAGATGGGACAATATAATATATGGAGATATACCATCTCATAGAACTGGAAGGGACCTTGAGAGATCATCAAGTCAAGTCCCCTGCCCTCATAGCAGGACCAAGTACCATCCCTGACAGATTTGCCCCAGATCCCTAAATGCCCCCCCACCCCCAAGGATTGAACTTACAACCCTGGATTTAGCATGCCAATGCTTAAACCACTGAGCTATCCCTCCCCTGATTTTGGATATGGATCAAAATTATATAGACTGATTGCTGCCCACTGTTGGTCAAGCTAAGTAGTGGAACAATCAGGGTATGTATACACAGATAAGAAACACACCATTGGCCTGGATCAGCTGACTCACCAGTTCACAAGGCTGAAAAATTGCTGTAGAGGAAGATCCCAACCCAAGCCCAAATATCTACACAAGCAATTTTCAGTCCTGCAGCCTAAGCCCAAGCCCATTGACCCAGGCCTACCACTGTCATGCTACAGGTCTAAAAGTTATGAAGTGGACACTTCCACCTCCTCTGGCCATTTTGTGAAGTAGTCCCCCATTCTCTCCCCTTTTGATCAAAATTGTCTGAATTTATGCACACTTTATATTTTTTCCACTTTAACTATATGAATTATTTTGAATGTTATGAATAGGTCTCTAGACATATTTTAAGTCGTTCCAAAATATTAAACTATTAAATACATATTTTTAAGTCTTCTGGTGATTATTTTAGTGGGAACTCCTTAATAAAGGCGGAGTTTAGTTTTGCACTTCAAGTATGAATTCAATTAGTAAGTGTTCACACCCACAAAAGGCCTTAGCATAGCTATAGAAACTAGCTCAGGTTGGATATCATCAAGGGAACCAGCTAGTTTTCATGTTAATTCAACAACTTACACTGACTGCATTACTACTTTTGCTGTATTTTGGTGGCAAATACGGTGTGTGAGGGAGGAGTAGGAAAGAACAGGAAAGAGAGTAACAACTTCCCAATTGCAGTGGCACAGCATCCAAAGAAGCTTTAATTAAAAGGTTGAACACAACAGGAAAGCAGCAGGATTTGACCTTAAGAAACAGCTGGACCTATAATTAGGTTTAGAGATCAGTAAAAAGGCAGTAGGTAGGAAGGTAAATACTGCTGTTCAGTGTTCATTCTAGACATTAATGAGGCCTACGATGGATAGAATGACCCATTTCCCTATTCCCTTCCATTCCAAGCTTCAGCCTTGTATGTTACCTTTCATAACTCTTTTCTTTCTGCCCCCTATATTCCATATACTCTATCTACTTCTCTCTCAATCTTCTGTCCATTTTCCCCCATGGCCTATCATTTCAACAAAATAGACTCCGGCAGTAAGGCTGGAATTTGGCAGTGTCTAAATAATAGTTTTTAGATGAGGATTGAGAGCTGCTGCTTGTCTTGTGACAGGGAGAATTTAAAATTTCCCCACAAAAGAAGAGGAGCTCTGACCAGAACAAGGAGGAAATTTGTGTGTGCATATATTTGCATCTGGACTGAAGTGTCATTCCAGGGTGTTACTTGTTGTTTGCAAGTCTGGACACAATTTCTGAATAGAGCTGGACAAAAATTTCAGAAATAGATTTGCCAAAATAATTCATATAGTTCAGGGGGCACAAAATATGAATTTGGCATAAATTCATACAATAATTTTGGTCAAAGAGGGAAAATGGGAGGTTAGTTCACAAAATAGCCAGAGGAGGTGAAGTGTCCACTTTATAAAACTTTTAGCCCAGTGATGAGGGAGTTCACCATGGATGAAGAGCCCAAAGTTCAAATCCTTGTTCCATATGAAGTAGAGGTGATTTAAAACTGGCTCTCTCACTGTCAAGACAAGTGTTCCAAATGTAGTTGATGTTCCTGGGTGCTGCAAGCTCCCTTGAAGATAAGGAGATGGAGTACCTATTACTTCAACTTACTAGTGCACTTGCAGGGATGCACTGGTTTTTAAATCCTATGTAAACGTAGTTAAAAAGAGTAACTTCAATATTATCTTAACATTTTAAAACTTTTTCAACAATATCCGTACAGATGAAGCTGGCAGAGATCCCTGTATTTAGGCTAATATTTCCATTACAAAAGATTCTCACAATCTTTGTTCTCTTCCCCCACTCCTGCTTTCCACCTTGCCCCCCCCGAAGAAACTCTGGACTCCTCCATTGTTTGCAACTGGGCTTCAAAAATCAAGTACACAACCCTGGGTTTGGAGACATTATTTTTGCTTGACCTAATTTCATTCAGGTTTCACAGAATTATAAGCATATGAAAAAATTGTCATTTATCTGTCCTCGCATGCAAAGCGCAGAAAAATTCTGGCATCATCTAAAAATAATTATATGAACTAGAATTCTTTAAATAACCAGGTCCAATTACAGCCAAAGCAGCTGCAGTTAACACGCACAGAACTAGGAACATGATGGGAGTTGGAAGAGAAGAGACTGTCCAGTCTCTATCTACCCATCAACACCAGATCATGTATGTCACCAGTGTAATATTAGGTGATACCTAATGCCATAAATATAGCAATAATATTTATGAAGTGAAGTGGTGGGCTGTTGAATTCTAAAACCTGATTATGTTAGTTATACACACACCCCATGAAGTTTAATTGCTCAGGAGTGTACTTTTTTCTTCTGGTGATTTAGAAAACATTTAAAGAACTGCAAGAAATCTAATCTAATTTGTTCTACTCCTTTCTATAATGAGATGACCCTGTTTACACATTTCCAAAATGAAGTTCAGTCTCAAGAGAAAGGTTAAACAAACAAAAAGCCAGTCTTTAAAGAGATTTGACTGCTAACCTAAGCACAGTAGTTCTAGGTTATTAACCCAAACACTTCTATTAAGGTTATTATGGCAAGAACACTTCACAAATCTCTTTACAGGAAATTGGAGGAAAAAATTAAGTCATTAGGACTCTCATTAACAGAAGGAAAAGAGTGATCAATGAGTTTGTTTGAAAAGACTTATTAAAAACATTTAAGCTAATTGTAAAAAAAAAGGTAAAATTATTAGTCAATGGCAGTCTGGCAGTGCAGGGACAAGGTTAACCTAGGACAATGGTTCTCAAACTTTTTGACCTGTGGACCACCTGACCTGGCTCAATGCAAACCTTTCTGCAGACCACCAGTTGCTAATGGAAACTTACCATTAGTTACATAAATTACACCTGAGACATTTTGCTAGTGCTGCAGCTAGGAAGAATAGTTTAAATTAAACATTGACTCATGTTAGTTTATCAAAACTTCATTTTAAATAAAAGTAAAATGTTAATTTCTCTCTAACAAAAATGGTTCCCATGTTTTCTTTATTTATGACAGGGATTGGGGAATCTTTCTTGGGTCAGGGGCCACTGACCCACAGAAAAAAAAAAATCAGTTGGGGACCACACAAGTGAGAAGCAAAAAGACTCCTCCAATGCCTCCCAACCCCCACCGATGTGGCCCCCAACTGAAACACCACACTTGTCTGGTGCTCGAGCCCTATAAAAGGAGGAGAAGGGACAGTGAAGACTGAGGTTCAAGGCTTCCCATAAGCCAGATTTACTTTTTTGGGGTCTCAGAGTTAGTAGATTTTGTGGACCCCTTAGGCTCTGGGGTGGGGACAAAAATGAGGGGCTCAGTGTGGGACCGAGCTGCCAGAGAGCGAGATAGTGATGGGAGTGTAGGATTTGGGTGGGAGGTTAAGGGCAAGGAATAAGGTGTCTGGCCAGAGGGGAGGGAGCAGGAGGAAGGGAGGGTACAGTGTGTGGCCAGGAGGGAGGGTGCAGCAGCAAGCTGAGGGTGCAGGGTCTTGGCGGGGGGGGGGGGGATGAGTGAGAGGGTTGTGGTGTGGGGGTCAGGGCATGGGGGGGGGGGGCGCTTATCTGGCTTCATGCCACCATTGCACCCACTGGCAGGTGGTTTGTAGAGATCTGTTCCCTTGTAAGACTGTGTTATTGGTAGCAGGAACTGCTTTTATAATATATTGCTACCAGAAGTATCACAATCCTACAGGCTAATTTTTTCTAACACAGAAAACCAAATGTTTAGAATTGCTACCAGTTTCAGTGCTGGGGAGCTCCTTTGCACTGGCTTTGTGTTTGTGGCAACCCAAAATGGAACCTTGTCAGCACAGGAAATCCTGAGATTCCAGATAGTTCTTCACCATGGTACAGAGCAAGCCGGGGGTGGGGTGTACTGGGCAAAATGCAATACAGAAGCATTTCTTGGTTTACCCCAGCTCTTCAGTGAAGGACAAGGTGGGGGGCAAAGCCCCTAGCGAGCCCACTCCTTCTGACTGCACCCCTTCCCAACCTCATGGGGAGACAGGCACCCATCTCCCCTGACTTCTGGAGGAGCTCCATAGAGCAGCCCTCCCCACCTTGGAAATGCAGCTACCTTCACCAGTGAGCAGAAGGCAGGATGGGCAGGTCTCTTCCAGGGCTTCTCTAGCAGCTGGCACGGTGACTCCCCGGGCATATCTGAAGTCTGCAGACCCAGCAGGCAGATGCCATGGCACAGCCTTTCTAACAGGGCCAACTCCCTGTGGGCAGTGCTGGATTCTGGGCTGCGGTGGTACTAGAGGGCTCTTGGCAGTGGTGCGGCCCACGGGTACCACCTTCCTTAGTGGGTACCACCAAGAGCTCTGCTCAAGTGGCACCAGACAATGGGAGCAGCAGCGAAAGCTTCACTGCCGTTCCTCAGTGGGGTTGGGGAAGCTTGCCCCTCTTCACCCACACAGTGGGGCAGCAATACAGGCTCCCTGCCTCGTGAGGGAGGAGAGAGGTCTGAGCTTGAGCCGCTGACGACCTGGGAGACAGTCATACACCACACAGCGCACTTTGAGAACTTCTGTACTAAAACCTACAGGAGAGCTGCTTCTGCCAGCATAAGTACAGGCAGTCCCCGGGTTACGTACAAGATAGGGACTGTAGGTTTGTTCTTAAGTTGAATTTGTATGTAAGTCGGAACTGGTACATATTGTAAGGGAAACTCTAGCCAAACATTTCTCCAGAGCTCAGTTTTATTCTCCCACACCTCAGTCCTTTATTCTCAAGCTGAGGTGTCTTCTGAGAAAAGCCGCTCCGTGTCTCCCTGGTCTGCTGGGGGGAGCGCTAGCTTCGCGTCTCCCTAGTCTGCTGAGGGGAAGCAGCTAGTGCGGGGTTGCCTCACCCCGTTTGTAAGTAGGGATCTGATGTAAGTCGGATCCATGTAACCTGGGGACTGCCTGTACTCCATCTCCCCAAGAGGTGTTACCCCTCCCATGGACGTAGTATTACTGATCTAATCTGATAGCACTATGTCATTGAGAAGTCTTGATTTTCAACCCCCCTGACCGATTTAATTATATTGACATAAGTTCCAAGTGCAGACCAAGCCTGAGCAATGATCCTATACCTGCAGCTAAGTGCAGACAGCCAGGGACAGAAATGGGGCATCTCATGATTTTTATAGGCTCAGATCTGACTAGGTCTTTGCAGTATTCTTACAAGTTCTGTTTTCTAAATGCTCCCAAAGCTTTTTGACTAGAGATGCCAATTCCAGAAGTGGGAACATACAGAATCAATGCTCAAAGAATTAATATTTTTAATTGCCAACATGAATTTCTTCAAGTTGATCACCACAATGAAGATTAACAGCTATGGCCACTGCTGTATCTTCTGCAGAATTGTTTGTGCTAATGAGTATGATGCTTCCAGAGAAACAAAAGTCTTAAGTTAAGCACAGGCAATATTAATACTCTTTAAAAATAATCCACTAGAAGGACTTGCTTGCAAGCACATTGATGGGAAGGGGGAAACTGAATATATTAGAACAAACTTATGTAAAAGGCTTATAAAATGTGGTTGATAAACATTTTTTCTTTTCCTTTTTCAATACGGATTTGTACTGGCTAAATGCTAGCGTGCCCATTTGTAATATGATGTCTGTCTTAGCAAGACGTTAACAGATCGGCCTTCAGTGCTGTTCCTTATTAGTTTACTTTGTAGGAGAAATATTATAGTTGGACACAGGAACTGCTGCATGTTCTTGATTTTATTACACTATACTAACAGGCTCAGCCAACAGGGAGATAATTCACCAAATGACTCGGAGAATTATTCATTAAATAATTTCTAAAATCTGTTTTTGTTGTTGTTTTTCTCCTCTGCTTACTACTGTTCCTTTCTCATCAACCTCCAATTGATCTGTTTCTAGCACAACATTCGTGGTTCTTGCCATGAACTGACATTTCTATTTCCTGCCCTCTTGATCCTCAGAGTAGATTTGGCTGCTAGCACCTCTCTTCTCTCACCTATTCTCCGGAGCGATTGCCTATAGTTACTATCCTTACACACTGTATGTGCTACCAGTCACATTATTTACCATTACAGTTCTGCTTTACCATCAAATATATGCAACTCCATTTGCTTATTAAAAGAATAATCCCCGAAGTAAAACTACATATTGATAATTGAACCAGTCAGATGTATTTGGGAAACTTCAACTTTTGTTTTCTTCCTGGAGGGGAAATGTCTGTGGAACTTCACATACTAATTTTCCTTCTCCGCCTACCTCACCACTGAAATGTATGTCTAGTTATGTAATTTGCAGTAGCCAAGAGTCTCAGAGAGTGCACTTACATGGTTATTTTTAGGAGTGAGAAAATTTAATATACTTGATAGTCAGCTCAAGCATTAAATGTAATGTTAATGAAGTCTACGTCTATCATGATTGTGTACCATAAGCACTATGGACCTGAGATGTGTGCACAGTGTTACAGGAAAGAACAGCAGCTGGGTACCTTTGTGCGAAAATACTATTGGGATGATTTCCATTAGTCTCACCCTATGGGAGACCTGCTCCAGCAGCAACATTGCTCGTCTTTAATTATTACAGAAAAAGCAGAGCAGAAACCAATGCAGAGGCTATAGCATGTGTTACATGAACTGCCAACCTATGGTGGGGGAGGGAGAAAAAGCACTGAAACAAGAGACTAAATGCTTCTTCCTTTGGTCCCTGTTGTCTTTAAATAATACAACTAACTATACTTTTTCAACTCCTCTGAGTGCAAATCAATAAAGACGATGAGGTCAGAAGAGCCACTTGTCCAATGCATTCAACTGACTGCTTTTTTGAGGGAAAGGACAAAATACTCAGCTATGTAGGCTGAAAATACACCAACCCAAAAACAAAATCTCTAGACTGAGGGGAGTCACATGGGTGACCTAGAGTTCTGTAAAGAGAGATCTTCCAAGAAACAGAATTACAAGGTAATTTCCCCTTCATTAGCTTCAGTACAACATACCTGCTGACCTACTGCAATTGTTAACAGGGGCAGCTGTTAGTAACAATTACAGTGGTACCAACTCTCACAAATTTATTGCCTATTAAATAAAAGGCTCTGCAGCTCATTAGCTATGCCCTGAGGTATGTAATCCCTAGTAAGTGTTACGGTTATGATTTTGAAAATGGAGCTTTCTTTCTGGTAAAATAAGTATATCACATCAAGTTCTGACTTTCTGATGCTTACACTAGCTGGATCTTCCCCTCTGTACTTAAAGCACTATGCATTGCTCTCAACCTCAAAAACATTCAGTAGTAAAGCCTGATCTAAAAGGAACAAATCCCACAAACTAATAAGCCAATACTAAAAATGGATCAACACAACATTCAAACACACTTCTAAATAGAGTGTAAAAGCCATTTCAACAACTACTCCAGAGTCCTTACATTAGCTTTTGTACTATTTTTTCCACCTCCAGTTGGGTCCTCATCAAGGTTTGAACCCACAAACCTTCAGAGCCAGTCAGACCACTTGCAATGCAGTTACAAATAGCAACTCCAACAGGATACAACCCTTAGAAGCACCAAAAACACTTTGTCGGTGTCTTATGCAACTATTTGTGAGACAATGAAACTTGGACCAACTCTGGAAACTTGGGCATGAGAATTCATGAATGTGTTTCTTGGTTCTTGGAGTAGAGTGTGTAGTCTCATGCAGGAAACACAACACTGCTTTAAAGTCAGCTGCAGGGAATGAAGCTAGAATGTAAAACCATGTCTCTATCACTGAATTAAAGAAATCATGTCTATTAGAAGAATCAACCCTTTACATAAGGTCTACCATTGGATTAGATGGTGACAGAAACAAGATGTGTTAGCATAAGTTACATACAGAGTTTGGAGTGTTCCCTCTCAGGTACTTATGTAACCCACATACCTAGTGTGGTTACTGAGCAATGCAAGTGGTACCTAGACCACAGCAACAGTTAAGATCAACAGACCTCTTAAAGCAGTGGTCCCCAACCTTTTCAGGTTGTCGGGCGCCAGGGGGCGGGGACACTTGCCCGCCCGGGGCCGGGGCCCCCCCCATAGCCACGCACCTGGGGCCGGGGCCCCCCCCATAGCCACGCGCCCGGGGCCAGGGCCCCCGGCAAGCGCTGCGCGCCCGGGGCCAGCGCTCCCCCCCGTAAGCGCCGCGCGCCCGGGGGCGGGGCCAAGGCCGGAGTCGGCCAGGGCACGCACGACGCCCCCGGGGGCGGGGCCAAGGCCAGCGCCGGAGCCAGCAAGGGCACACGCGGCGCCCCCGGGGGCGGGGCCGGAGCCGGCCAGGGCACGCATGGCGCACCCGGGGGCGGGGGTCAGGGTCGGCACCGGCACGCGCGGCGCACCCGGGGCCGGGACCGGCTATGCGCCCGGGGCTGGCACCTGCTGCCCGCCCAGGGGCAGGGCCAGCCCAGATTGCTCCGTGGGGGCATGTAAAGAGCCCGGCGGGCGCCATGGCGCCCGCGGGCACCGAGTTGGGGACCACGGTCTTAAAGCATGGACTTGGAGTCAACTGGATTTTAGCTCAGAGGGTAGAAGCTCCTATACTCCACTTCAGAGGTCCCAGGTTCAAATCCACCTAGTGGTAGTTCCACTAAAATAAAGTAGTTAGGAATAATCTGTTATATTGGAAAGCTGAGTTCTATTCCTAGCTCTGCCTGAAGTGACTTCATGCAAGTTCTCAGTTATGCTGGCTATAAGTGAATGGTAGTTATCGCCCTCAAGGCAATAATATGTGGCCCTGGTTAATACTAAGGATTCTAAGTAAGATATATTAACAGTATTCAGTGGAAGTCCTGGGTCAAAAATTTGTGGTCTCCTAACTGGCAGCTCAGTTCATATTCCTCAAAGATTCAGCACATTACACATCTGTTTGATCTACTCTTTCCCTCTCCCCCTCCAAAACTGCATTAAATCAAAAGGTTATTATATTTCTATGCAAGCTCCTGCAGCAGAGGACAAAATCATGCAGTGTTGTAATAAGTTTTGCAAGAAGGGCACTGCATGTACCATGGTCTTAGAGATGGAATTTTTTACTACCCCATAATATTTTTGCTAAAGAAATTCTACTCAAGCACTGTTGCATAAATATAGTGATACAAGAGGCTTACAAATTCATTCAAAACAATTTATATCATGGTAGACACACAAGGACAAATGTCAGGATCCTGTGGTATTAAATACTGTACAATTTTTGTTTTAATTAACAATCCTGGCCCTGATTCATGCAATAAGTATGGGTATCTGATCTAGTTCCACTAAGTTTTTTATTTTTGTAACTTAAAAAGAATTAGCATATTGCATGTTGTCATACTGTATCATGATACAAACTGCTGTTAAACAACTAGAACTACAGTCTCAGAGGAACTCATTTAATGCTTGGATTTCCTGAAGGTCAGTTATTTAAACTCCTTGGTGCTAATAGTCAATTTTGTGGTGTGAAGTCCAGTGCATTCAGCAAATGCATAGGAACAAATAACGCAAAATGAATAAGACCCTATCACTTTTCAATTTACCAAGTTTCAGCATTCAGCAACTATAAAGCCTAAAAACTAATAACTTACAGAGAAGTGCCAGTTAATCAGTATTCTTTACATTTAACTTGTTTGAAAGATCAAAGTCAGAGCCTGCATATAAATGTAAACTATTAAAGATGAGCCAAGTAAGTGTTCATTATTTTCAAGAAAATGTATTTTAAAGCGCCACAAAAAAACAATAGTACAAGTACTAATATTGAGGAACTTTTAAAGAAAAGATGTGTGTTTTATTTTTAAACCGACAAAACCTATCACAACTTGAATTTTGTGGACGTTCATTCCACAAGTAGAACCTAATGACACAGGCTCACTTGTTATTTATACAGGAAGATAGATGTGCATGACACAAATAACCAAATCCCAGCTCCAAGGAGCTTTAGAGTCTTGTAACTTAATCCTTCAGACATAATGATAAGGGAGTCTCTACTGACTCAGAAGTTTCAGAGGGGTAGCCCCTGTTAGTCTGTAATAGAAAAAACTTAAACAAGGAATAGTCCTCCAGCACCTTAGAGACTAACAAAAAAAAATGTAGGTGGTATAGAGCTTTCATGGGCACACCCCACTTCTTCAGATGTGTGGGTTGTGTCCATGAGAGCTCATGATACCGTCTACATTTTTTTAGTCAGTCTCTAAGGTCCTATTGACTCAGAGGACTAAGAGGCACCAACTTACTATGACCAATAGGAAATGACAAAACCCACTAGGAAGAAGAAACAAAAAGGAAAAAAATCATTTGTAAGAAGTCTAACGAATCAAATAGCTTATTTCTGTGATAGGAGGATGGAAGATTCATAGGGTTGTCAGATGGTTTCAACAAAAATACTTGACATTACGTCACAATCTACATTACACCTTATTTAGAAAATACCGGACATTTATATTTTATCAATTTGTTTTCCCGAACAGAAAGCTCAACTGTCCGGTTTAAAACCAGATACCTGGCAACCCTACAGATTCAAAATACATTTTGTACCAAACTTTCCTCCTCCTCTGCAGCAGTGGAAAGCTACAAGAAAGTGGTGAAATTTTGAAACAACTTGATGAAAAAAAGAAGCTCATTTGGTTCACAGTTAGGAAATGACTATTCTCTCTTCACAGAGCACTAAGGCATGGGGTCATGAACAGGAATGAGAAAAAGAGAACTGAGGAATAGGGGAATAAATTGCTAAAATTAAATAACTGATGGACAGTTAATTACTTCAGTTTGTGAAAATTAACTGGAATTATTCTAACCTTTAAACCCTTTCAGAAGTGTTTTGGAATAAAATGAAAGAAAATTTATTATTTTAAATAATTACTCATAACTTACAGATTGTATTTTTTCCAAGTGAGAAGAAATGTGCTCTGGAAAACCATTACCATAATTTTAATTATAGAACTTCATGTATTTGAGTAAGCAAATACTGAATGAGATTTCACAACTGAAAAAAAGTAACTCCAGTTTTCTTGGAATCTGGATGTGTTTAAAAGTCCAAAATCCCAGTTTACCTTATTCTAGCCCTGTCTCTAGAATGGTTGTTTCTCAAGCTTGGCTCTACCCTCTCAAGAGTGTGATTTGTCTTGCATCTCTCAAGTGTCACTTCACTTAAAGGCTACTTGCTTACAAAAATCAGACAAATGCAAGAGAATCCCTGTATTACTGAAAAATTGCTTACTTTCTCATTTTTACCATACAAATATAATACAAATCAATTGGAACCAGCATTCCCTCTAAGCTAGGGCAGCACAGCTTCACAGGTGATTAATCAGCCCCACGCAGTTAGAGGCTCAGGGCTCCATCCTGTGCTGCCCCACAGCTTAGAGGGAACACTGATCAGAACATAAGTATTTTACTTACATTTCAGTATATAGAACATGTAGCAGTATGAAGTCATTGTGAAAAGTTTTAGTTTGTACTTTGCTAGTACTTTTTATGAAACCACTAACACTAGGCAAATATCTAGATGAGTTGATGTACCCCCAGGAAACATTTGTGTACCCCTGGTTGAGAACCATTGAGATGTGTACCCCTGGTTGAGAACCACTGCTCTAGAACATAAAATGATAGCTAGCAGGAAACAATTTCTTCCCTTGTAGAGTTACCCCAGACTCTTATCTTGGTGTTGCCCTTGACTCTCCCCTGACCTCCCAACCACCCACAAAACTCTCTTGCTCATGATTAGTGATGCTTTCTTCCCAGGCTAACTAGACTACAGAGGAAACGCATTACAGCCCAAGAGCTACTGTGTGTCAGGCTGATAACCTGCCCACTTTGCACTGAGGACATGGGCCCTACTTGAGTGATGACAATCCTCCAGTTCCTTCCCAACATGCCAAGAATAGACAAGTTCTCCTACAATTCACTGGAAAAGAATCACAGTGGCTCAGGTTACTGCAGTACATGAAACTATGGAATATGCCCACAGAAGTTCTAATGATTCAGAAGGACCAGTGCTACACCTGTAAGGAGGCAGTAACTTGGTTCCGGCTTTGCAGTGTGATTGCTCATGCCCAGGCTGGGCTGATCTGTACAGTAATTCCCCATTTAACACATTTTCACGATAGCACAATTTTTTTTTAGGGAATGTTTTTTTGAATTACACAACCATCCCCGGAATAACACGATTTCCCCAGCCGGCCCATTGCCAGCAGCTACGCAGGGCTTTCCGCTCCTCCCTGCAAAGCAGCGGAGGGTTTGCTGCTCACCGTGCCATTCCCCACTAACTCCCCTCACCAGACGCCTTGCTCCCTCTCCTCCACCCCCACTTGCAGGCCGGTGGCTGGGTTTCCCCAGCCAGCCCATCATTGGCAGCTGCACGGGGCTTCCCCCACCTCCCTGCAAAGCGTCAGAGGGTTTGCCGCTCGCCGTGCCATTCTCCGGCAACCCCCCCTCACCGGACTCAGTGCGGGTCCCAGCAGGCATACTCCCAACCCAATCCTCCTATTCTCTCTTCCCCTCTCCTTCCCCAGAGCCAAACACCTCCCCTCCCTGCTGTAACCCAGTCCCCTTTCTCCCCCAACCTTATGTCCCGGTCCCAACAGACATCACCGCTTGAAACGCAACCCCCATCTTTTCCATTATTTTCAATGGGAAAATTGACCCCGCATAACACGTTTTCACTTAACACAATCATTTTCTAAAACATATCTAGTGTTAAATCAGGAATTACTGTACCCCTCAAATTTGACATTTCTGCATGTACCTCAAAATTTTACAGTACCACAATCAGTCTTGTGTATGCAGCCACTCCCAGCTGACCACCAAACATCACATAGCCCAAGATAACATTAGGCCCTGAAAGGTAAGCCATGCAAGCTGCATGTCTGCAGCTCTGCTGATCAGAATGGAAAGTTGGGATGTGGCGTTAAAGTTCCCTGAAGACAGAAAAAAATGTTTAGGTAGACAACCTCAGGTTTAGATGCCTCTGACATACACATTTCATTGTTACTACCAGAAGTGCTTTTCTGATAAGGAGAATTAATTATTTGTTGGTAGGAAAACTATTAATCTATTAGGGGCTATTATGAGTTGTGTGTTTTCTCTGGAGAACATTTATAAAAAGTTTAGTTAGGAAGTGTATTTTGGAGCAGTCTAAGGAAGCTTTCCTTTAGGCATGGATCTGACAACCAAACTCCCCAGAAGTAGACGGAAGGAGCCCCTCCTCCATTGACATCAGTTTCTTAGCCTTAAATTGCTGAAACAGATATTTTCCAAATGTTTCTTAAATTAATTTCTTTATTGGTAGAACTTCAGATGTTATAAATATTTAGGAAAAATAATGTATTTAAAATGTTCATCCATGCTGGAAAAGAAGTTTCTGGCCTCATTAACAGTGAGACTGAAAATTCAAATGCAAAATTGAGAACCAAGTCATCTATGCTACGTGTGCAACCAACAGTACCTGAAAAACTGAAAATTTCACATGCCACAAAAGTTGAAATGCTTCCATCAAGCTATCAGGGCTCATAGTTAAAAGGCAAGGTGATTTTCCAAAAAATCCCTCGTGTGAGAAACTAAATATGGGTTTAAGAGCCTAGTTTTAGGTTAGAAGTTTTGGCCTGTATATATCGTGACAGGCTAGATCATTACAGCAGATAGAGAGAAAGGCAGTAACAGTCCTGATCAATTAGAGGCAAAGGGATAGGGCTGCCAGGGTTGGCCTTACAATGAGGCAAACTAAGGCGGCCGCCTCAGGTGCTGGACAGTGGGGGGTGAGGGAGGTGCCACTAGGTCCCAGAGTGTAGAAAATTGTGTCTGCTGCTGGTGCATACGTGTAAGGGGACTGTTAGCCCCTTACTAAAACTCTGTGGGAGTTTTTGGTTCGCCAGCTCCCAGTATCAAAAGGGGAAGGGTCCATGAGAAATCAGGGCCCTGAGACTGACAGACCCCAGAGACAATGGAAAGCAGCCAACACTCCAGCTCAGCCAGATTGACAGTTTGGACAGGCCAGTGAGGAAAGTAAGAGGCCAGGCCCCGTCCTCCCTGTGAGCTAGTATTTTTCTGGGTCTTTGAGCAAGGAGAGAGAGCTGAGAGACAGCTAAGAAGAGCAAGCTGTGTGGAGAGGCAGTCCTGCAGCAACAGAGCCAGGCACACACAGCCCAAGGAGTGCAAGCTGTGCTGAGGGGCAGTTTTGCAGCAACAGAGCCAGGCACACACAGTGCAAGGAGCGCAGACCCTGTGTTGAGCAGAAGACTGGTAGTGCCCAGAGAGCCAAAAGAGACAGAGAAGCAATGCAAGGAGCTGGAGACTGGCAAAGCAGTACAGCCTGCAGCTGGGTGTGGTGAGGAGCTGGGACTAGCAAAGTGGGGGGAGAGGCTCTGGCCAGGGAGATATCACCAGCCAAGAGGCCCAGCAGGCCAGACTGGGAGAGGGATCTAACCACCTAGAGCTTGAGGCTGTGGGGTCACTGCCAGAGCAAGCATGTCCAGCCTGCAGCCCCCCCTGCAGCACATCCAGGGACTCTAAGGGGACTATAAGGAAGAGACTGTGGACTGTCCTTACACTCTGCAGACTGCTGTTTGTGATGTCCCTGTGCTACAGAGCAGGACTGGGTGTTCTCATTTAACCTCTCATTTTTTCTTATTATTTTCTCTCTAATCAGTTGATGTTTAATAAATTGTATTTGCTTTGAACTTTATGGAATGATCACTGGGCCAAGAAAGCATGCAGTGTGACGAGAGCACCCTGGAGTGGGGACACTCTAGCCCCGTGGTCCCCAACACGGTGCCCGTGGGCGCCATGACGCCCGTGGGGGCATTTGAATGCGCCCGCCAGGTGCTCGGGGCTGGCCTGGCCCCGGGCACATGGCACACGGGTGCTTGGCGGGGGGGGCACCAGCCCCGGGCGCACGGCTGGGGGGGGCGGCTCCGGCCCCTGGCGCGCAGCGCTCGGCCGGGGAGCGGGAGGGGGCGGCGCCGGCCCCTGGCGCTCGGCGGGAGGGAGCGCCGGCCCCGGGCGCGCGGCGCTTGAGGGTGGGGGCCCCGCCCCCGGGCGCGCACATGTCCCCACTCCTTGGCGCCCGGCGGGCGAACGGCCACGCCCCCTGGCGCCCGACAACCTGAAAAGGTTGGGGACCACTGCTCTAGCCCCTGCCCCAAGTGACTACAAGGTCGGGGATTAAGCCCCAGGAAACCTGGGCCAAGCCTTGTTAGGGTTTCGAGGACTCTGCCACTCAGGAGAGTGGAAGGGGAGCCCTCAGGAGCAGGGAGGCCATGGAGTAAAGGAAGGGGGAGTGGGGACTCAGATCCTTTCACTGGTCCATTTCACCGGGGTGATATAGAACTCAGGAAAGTTCCCCACAATAGCAGGACCATTCCCCCCGCTTACATATGTATTCTCTCTGCTCTAGATGCACAGAGAGATGGTGGAGTGCTGTGCTGGAGGAAGGAGGGCACAAGAGACATAACAGGCAGACAGGAGAAAAGGAGGTATGGGGGCCATCATTTGATCTCCCCTCCTCAGATGCCAAAATGTCCTGGGCCAGCCCTGGCTGCTCCAAATTAAGCAGAGCCAGCTGATCTTACCTGGGGCTGCCATTGAGCCTGTTAAAGGGGGAGGACAGTAGCAGAGAATGAAGAAGAGAGGAGAGCAAACCAAACCAAAGCAACACAGCTCTGCCAGAGATAGCTAAGTGGCGGAAGGTGAGGTGCCCCAGACCCGGGTCATTAGGCCCTCCTTCGACTGGCAGCCTGAAAGCCCTGCTGGAGAGCTGGAAAGGACTGTTTTCACAGCCCAGGCTGACCCTGGGGCATTGGCCCAAAACCTTTATGTTTGAGAGACTGGAGGTGGAATCCTGCCAAGGGCAAATAGTGCAGGACTGAGACTGTGAGGTAGGCCTAAGTGGGGTGTCGAGACCCAGCAGCAGGATGTCCTTGCTGCCATGAGACCCTGCAGCAGACCCACCCAGATCAGGCTAAGCAGACAAGTTAAGAGGAGGGAAACCAAGATGGAGGATGTGGTGAAGGCGCTTGTACAAGCCAGTGTCTATAGTGTTTTGAGATCCTGACATGGAAATGTTTTGCCACCGGCCCTGGTGACCCACCTGAGAGGAACATGAATGAGATGTGCATTTTATAGGTAACTTGTAGTAGTCACTTGGACAGAGGCGCACAACGCTTGCATTACAGACTGCAGTGACCACAGAATCTACTGTGCCAGATCCCCCACTGGTGCATACAACAATGGAGCTGCCCTAACAAGGAGTGGCTGCCTGCTGTTCTGTAGCAGACTGGTGCTCATTTTATTTCTTGTGAACCTGATCCTGCAACCCTTATTTGTGTCAATAACCCTTACTGGTGCAAGCAGAGCCATGGGTCTCAATGGACATTGCTCTGCTCTCACTCCCCCATTCTCTCTCACTGTCCTTCCCCTTCCTGCCAGGAGGGCATCCTTTTAACAGGCTCAATGGCAGCCCCAGGTGAGATCAGCTGACTCTAATTTGCAGCAGCCCTACCTCCTTTGCCCCAATTGTTCAGGACTGTTGCTGCCTCTATCTGCTGTAGTCCTCCAGCCTGAGGACTCACACCATTTCCCCACTGCCCCCCCCCATCTTCCCCATCCCCGATGGAGATGGTGCTAGAGGAGGGGGACAAGCTTTTAAAATAGAGACAGCAAGGGGAGGGAAGCAACTAGTCGAGTTCCTACTCGACTACCCGATAAGCATTTGCTCGTGAGGTAGGTGACTAGTCGCTTACATCCCTAGTACTGCTTTCATTTCAAATTAAACACTGGTCCCTCCTGCCTTGCTACACACCAACCACCAATAAGGCCCTAAATTAACTCCATACACCCCTCCCCACATATTCCTCCTCACTTCACAAGTTTCTTCTCCTCACCTTAAAACACTTGGTCTGACTTTCTCAAACCTCACTCCATCCTCCTCTACAAAACTCCTACCACCACCCACCTTCCCCAGTTGCTGCCTTTGTCCTGCCCCAGCACCCCAAGTCCATGGGCTCTCCATGCTTGAACGCTGAATGTACCTCCCTCCCCCAACCAGGATGGTTTTCTGTTCCTCCTTCAAGCTGCTGTCCTCATGGTAGGGCTGTCAACTTTTTAATTTAAGAAAACCGAACCACCCTTGCCACACCCCTTGCCCACCTTTTCCATGAGATCCTGCCCTTGACCTGCTCCGGAGGTCCCACCCCTTCTCACTCCATCACCCCCTCTCTCGGTCACTTGCTCTCATGCTTATTTTCACTGCAAAGCCCAAACAGGCATATTTATTGGTCGGACTGATGTATTACACTAAGTTCAGGTTTTGTGTGTTACAGGACGCAAGAGCTGGCAACAAAATAGTCAAAACTGGTAATTTTTTTTAATGAAATTTCACAAAGGTTTTCATGATTTTCCCTCCTTTTGCCATTTTTTTGTAACCAGTTCCATGGTTTGTTTTCACTGAACTCAGTTTAATTGCATGTGCTGAATAAGGACCACACATTAATGGACCCGTTACAGCTCTGATAAAACCCCACTCCTGAAGCTCAAATACAAATTCACAGAGCACAACCCCAGAAATGCACCTGTCCAGAGGCCTATATAATTAAATCTGTAGAAATTAATCCCCACACCTATACATGTGTATTCATGTGTACAGATCTAGCATGCACTAACATACTAGGCCTTCACACCGGGGGAAGGGGGGGGAGAGGTAAGGGTGGGGGGAGGTGTGCGCGCAAAAGGTGCAATAGCGCCCCCCCATAGTCCCCCAAGTAAGCATTCTCCAGCTGGCCAGGAGAAACTCTGCCCCTATCAGGGTCAGGTACCATGCATGAGTAAAGGCGGCAGGATCTGGTTGTTTTACAGATTACTTCAATAATATTAAAATCAGAAAAACATCCTGTTGTCAGCACCACAGCTATGACAAAAAACAATGAAAACAATATATTCAGCTAACCCTCTTTGCACATTACAAGTATATTCCTTACTTCTGCCATTTTTATGTTCTCTCAGGCCACTGGTGAACAAAAAGGATTTAAAAAAAAATTACTCTCGCCAGCCACCTATTTCTTTTAACTTGTATTATTTATACTGCTTGTCTGTTCCGTAAAAGAGGCAAACAAGACAGTTGTGGCATCAGATTTCACATACTTTGACTCTACCTGTCGTCCAAACATATCAAATAAAAAAAAAATACAAAAATTCAGTCAAGAAACCTAACTCAGAACCGAAGAAACAGAAAAAAAAAAGTCAGAAAAACAGAAGGAAGAAGCAATCAAAAGAGCAATCAAAGTTTATTTATTAGCTCATTTATCAATGGATATAAAGAAAAGGAGCAGAATAGTCTGTCATCCTGTTGTGCAAATACATAATTCATAAATATTGAATGTTTTTCTATCATGCAAACACAGCTAACGTATTACACAGTGCATGCAGCAACATCTATTAACACTTCACATTTTAAGATTCTTTTTAAAGTTGTTTGTAAGTTTGACAAACTTTGACCATTTTCCTCTACTGAACATGCTCTTCAGGCTGAATATTTTGAGGGGAAATTTCACCAAAACTAGAGAAAAATAGGTTTTGCCTCTGTTAAATTCTATCAACCCTTTTTTGAATGGGTCTATCAATACATTCTTTGAAGCAAGGATTGGCCTGCGTGTCAAGAATGTGCCTTTTGCGGTCCTGTAAACTGTCCAAATTTGGCCAAGAGCCTTCCCCCCCCCAAAGTTTCCATGTGCTCTGTAGAGTCATCTTAGATATTAAGACCAAAATCCCCCCCCCCAAAATTCTCGTCACACTGAGCATACACCAGCCCCTCGCAGTTCCTGTGCGTGATTGCAGTGTGCATGAATTGCACCATCCCACCAAGTAACTAAGCATGATCTAGACCAGGACTACAATTAAGAAGCCAAACTTTGCCCTGTAACTGCTGTTCTGGATTGGACATTTGAACTGAATGCAGGGAACATGTCTCCCCTGTGTTTTCAATGACCTCCCTGCTCATCCCCTGGCAACGTGGAGGAGGAACAAGTATATAATAGAAAAAGGCACAGGTAACTTAGCTATTTACTTCTTGTAAAAATATTTACGATTGTTCTTCAAGTCTTACTCAGATTAATCAGTTCAGGTTTTGTCTTTATTTTTATGTGGTAGATTTACATCCTACTGCATACCCATGAAGTACATTTTATTTAGAATAGTGATAGAAATGTAGCCGTGTTAGTCTGGTGTAGCTGAAACAAAAAACAGGACTATGTAGCACTATAAAGACTAACAAGATGGTTTATTAGGTGATGAGCTTTCATGGGCCAGACTCAATGGGTCTGGCCCACGAAAGCTCATCACCTAATAAACCATCTTGTTAGTCTTTATAGTGCTACATAGTCCTGTTTTTTGTTTCATTTTATTTAGAGAGACACTGATGAAGCAAAAATAGTGTCACAAGAAAATGCTAGTTCATTTCTCACTGGGGGCGGGGGGGGGGGGGGGGAAGCCTGTTTAAAGTATACACAATGCTAATAAACATTATACCAATGATTAGATTTTTTTTTCCTCCAACATAATGGACCATTTTCTAAGCACTATCCCTTCCTAAAAATAAGTACAATGCTACATTAGGCCAAAAGTATATAAAACAGCAAGTTCTTACTGAAACATATGGACATGCTGATCATGAATACCTAATTTAATCATATAGTAGGTCTGTAGCCAGGAGAGTGTCTGACATCCATAATGCTGTACTAAGAAAAACCCATTGACAGGATGCTACTGTAAACAAGATTTATCTCAGACAGTTGATTATAAATAAGCAAGCACAGCATGAAGTTACAGAATTACAAATGAAGTACTTCTATGAAAACTTTCAAACTATTCTTTTATAACAACTATATTTCATGTTCCATGCAAGAGGGGCTTACTGGCTATTTTACGGGCATTTGAGAGTTTAATGGATTTATATTGGATTTCTTCCCCCCAGACTGACATTTTCACTTGCAGTTTCACAGACTTAAAAAAAAAAAAAAGAAAAAAAAAAAAAACACACCACACCCACACATATAGAGAAGGCAGAGTATCAGTAACTGACTGTGATTGCACATAATTTGATAATCAGTCTCCTAAAGGTTTTTGAATAATTAGCGAGACAAAAAGTTGATGGAATATGGAGGTTTATCTAACAACTTACACTCGAGCTTCCTGAAATGGACAGGTAAGCTGTTTGTTCAGTTTTAAGCTACACAGACCCAGTTTTATTTGTCAAAATTTTAAAAATAAAATAAAAACAAGAGAAGTTCTGCAATATGCCTGTTATTTTTTTATAACAATCCAGTTTAAAGAATTACAGCCTATTATTGCTGGACTCTGGTCCTATTTTCATTACTAGCAATAGCTCAATTGAAGTTGGAATTCAGTCTCCCAAAGGTTAAGTTTGGCTTCAAATTTGGAGGAAATGCAATATCCTATAGTGGAATCCAAAGCAGTTCAGCTTTCAGGGCACCACGTTGTGGATGTAGTGTGTCAGGGTCACTGTAGTAATTTCTGTAGTCTCCTCTTCTATTATATGCCATCTAAACAGAAGCCAATAAAGGTTCCATATAAGGGTGAGAAATGTATTAAACCCAGTGTCACACACTGACTTTTCCACAGCAAGGGCATTTTTACAGGAAATTACTAGGCAGAGACAGATCTTCACAAACCAAGGTTCAAGAAAAGCATCAGTAATCGATTTTAGTCAAATTAATATGCTTAAAATTGTGTGTATGATAAAAAAAATCTTATTCAGAAAAGTTTTCAGTGCTTTGAGTACTAGCCTTGAGTACTAGTTCTTTTGGAAAGCAATTTTCTATTCCTCAGGAAATAATAAATCCTACATGGCACCCCAAAAAGTTAATCTCCTCAAGTGATCAACCTATAATTCACTAGACAAAGCATCACAGTGAAGAAAAAGACGATAATATTAAAAATCCCCAGACAACATATGATATCATAGGTCCTACCTAAACTTAAGTACATTCTCAGAAGGGCTGAAACAACTGGGTATCAGATGTGGGTTTTGTTTGTTTTAATACACACACACACACACACACACGCATGCACACACGGAGTGAGCAAATCACTGCACAAAAACCTAACTATAGCCTTTGTGACCAGAAATTTAAGTGGGAATCATATTCCCCAATAATAAAAGGCTAGTGTAATAATAATAATATGTGTACAGTCCTCAGAGCAATGAAGATAGGATTCAGTTTCTCTCAACAGTTCCAGATGGGATAACAGCAGTAGCAACCCCAGTGACAAAAGGAAGGGATCAACTACAGCAGGACATGATTTGTACAAACATGTAATTAGCTGCTTAAATAAAATATGGGGTTCCAGACATTCTGTCATGTGAGTCTCAGTTTTTGTTTCACCTCTCTAAAGTAAGATCACACGATTTGACCTTTTTTTCTTTTACCTCCTATAACTTTCCATCTAACACTGATAAACCTGATCCACTGAAGACCACAAACTTATTGTGACAATTCAAAATGCCTGTAATTTTACTGATATTTTATATATATATATATATATATATATATATATATATATATATATATATATATATATATATATATATATATAAAAAGAATTCTCCCTCCCTCATGTAGGGCTTGTCTACACAGTGCAACAATGCGAACTGCAGGGGTATATACACTGTAGAGCGCTCAGAAGCGCTATGGTTCTAGACCCTGCTGATGCGCTCTAAACCAGTGGTCCCCAACACGGTGCCCACAGGCACCATGGCGCCCGCGGGGGCATTTGCATGCGCCCACCAGGTGCTCGGGGTTGGCCTGGCCCCAGGCGCGCAGCGCTTGCAGGGAGCGCCGGCCCCGGGCGCGCGGCGCTTGCGGGGGGGGGGGGGGGGGCGCGCTGGCCCCGGGCGCGCGGCGGGCGAACGGCCACGCCCCCTGGCGCCCGACAACCTGAAAAGGTTGGGGACCACTGCTCTAAACAGTACCACATCGATGCACACTAGATAGCTTTAGAAAAGAAAGAAAAACTGTGCTTTCTACACACTATTGTTCAAGTATTAAAAAAATATATATCACGAAGCAGCCCTCCTTCCTTTTTCCCTCCCTTCAATCCCCACAACACATTGGATTAAAAGGTTGGATTAAAAATCATACAATTTTTTTAAAAAAAATCTCAATTTCAGGCTCTTGTTTTTTCTGTGACTGCAGAAAAAAAGCGTGAAAACATAACCCCAAGTGCACCCTGAACACAAAGAGGCCAATTATATTTTTAAATAGAAGTTGATGTTCTCACATAACCACTTGTCACCAGGAGCTGGGACTAGGGTTGCCAGATGGTTTCACAAAAAATACTGAACCCCCACCCCCACCCCCCCCAACCAAAAAAAAAAAAACCCACAAACCAAGACCGAAATGCAGTCGCGGCCCCTTTAATTCCCAGGCCGCTCTCCCCCCCTCCTTCCCTCCACCCCAGCAAATTCCCAAGTGGCCTTCCATCGGGCGCCTGAGCCGGGCCTCGGGAAAAACAGAAAATACCCGACATTTTAGATGTCTGCTATTTTCTGAATTTTTTTTTTTTAACCGGATGGGAGGCGAAAGTACTGGGCCGTCCAGTTCAATACTGGACACCTGACAACCCTAGCTGGGACTTACACAGTAGAAAAACAAGTCCTGGCAACACTGTGTCTGCATCCTCAAGCACAGAGAATAAGATGACAACAGGAGATGGGGCACAGCTAGTAGGGACAGCTCTATAGCATTATTACCCCTTCCACCAACACTGTGCAAACCCTTTGGCAAAGGCAAGGTGAGATGCTCTTTGTGGAACTGCCCCCCCCCCTCCACTAACAACACTGTGAAGCTTCAGCCTGAAACCTTGTGCTGACTGACCCTTTCAGAAGGTAATGATGCACTTGTTTTCACCATAGACCACTTCTGTCAACCCCCAAGTTTAATCATCATAACTTCCCTCCAAAAATGAGATTTTTAAAAGAAAAATATTAATAAATAAATAAATAAAAGCCATGGTTTTGGAATTAAGTATTTCTAACTCCCCTGCCAGTAATGCCACCAAGCTCTCATAAATTTATCACAAATCATACCTATTTGGCCTCTCCTAGTCCTACAGGAGATCTAGGCAACAGGACCCAATCAAAACATTGTATTAGTAACTGTAGAAACACCCCAAGACAGAGTCTTTACCCTGAAGAGCAGAGAGAAGGGTTTCTCAGTGTTTTTAGATTAGTGACCCCCTTGGCTTAAGTTAAAAAAAAAAAATCATCTCCATTACATTATAAAGGAGTAACACATGTGCCAACTAGGTCTGTTTACACACAGCAACTAGACACCTGTGGGAGACCCATACCCACTGACCTGGACTTGCTCTGGAAGTCTACAGTGAGGAGACAAGCCCTGCATTTACACAGCAACGGAACAGCCCTGGAGCCTGAGCTCAAGTCAGGTGGCACAGGCCAACCAAGGAAGTCTGGGTATTGTGCAGAATAATAAGCCTATATAATATATTTTGCTGTGTCTACATTGTCTACACTGGCCGCGAGTATTTGTGCAAGAACACTGATGTCATAATGTACAAATCAGTGCTTCTTGCGCAAATACTCTGACGCTCCTGCCCAGGGATAAGTCCTCTTGAGCAAGTGTTCTTGCGCAAGAGGCCAGTGTAGACAAGTAACATCAATTTCTTGCGGAAGAAAGTCCGATGGCTAAAATGGCCATCGGAGCTTTCTTGCGCAACAGCGTCTACCCTGGCACGGATGCTTTTGCGCAAAAGATTTGCTTTTGTGCAAAGGCACATGCCAGTATAGACGCTCTCTTGCGCAAATACTTTTAATGGAAAAACTCTTCCGTTAAAAGTATTTACGCAAAATCATGCCAGTGTAGATGCAGCCTCAGTGTTTTGTGAGGTAAACAGAGAATACTTGACCTGAAAGTATAAGATTGTGCAGAAAGAGGGAAGCGAAAACTGTACTAAAATTTTCAACTTCTTGCACCCCTCTCCATCCAGTTACCTTTTCTGACCGCCAAGAGTCATAGCCCTTTAAGCAACCCACTGGAACTATTACCACTACACATCTCATAAGAAGCTAACAAATTTTCATTAAACAGGAGACTATATTTAACTCCTTGACAAGTTGGACAGGATTACACAGGTGACAGACTCTAGATCACTAGCAACAATTTGATGCATCTCGTCCCCCAAAAGCACAAGCATTGTACCTCTGAAAATGAGATTTGCTTTTTAGAAGGTTAGCTTTTGATCTACCTTTTCTGGCGCTTACACAGAGTATTACCGTCTGTATGCACAGAGGCAAAATCTCCCACACATAGGTCCAATATCTCAAACACGCTGGGGCAAGTCTACATGACGATTGCCATGTCCCCTCATGCTTTATGAAAATTGGCTTATGAATATGAACATGCATAACTTGACAACACTTTAGGCAAAATGCATTTGTAACTTTAAAGAGGTCACATATCTGCTGAATGTATATATTCTATTTCTCTGCATGTATACTTCTTGTACATGAAGTTGGAAATATGAAGTGAGAATCTGTTTATAAATAATAAGTGTGCTAATGAGGACCATTAGTGATTCTCTGGAAATATAACGGCCCAGTGCTCAAGGCAATGATCTGCAAATGGCTTTGTTTTTCCTGTAAGCCCAAACTGGCGTCGGTTTGGCAAAGATGTTTTCATGTCACCTGGGGCTGGAATCCATCTTGAATCTGGTATTTTTGCATGGGAATGAGGAGGGTTAAACAAAGGGTTCTTGCCCTGGAGAAATTCTATTTAAATAATCAAAAACAATCAACATTGTTTTCAGCTCACCTTTGAAACAGCTTTCCCACTGGAAGAGGATCCAGAAACAACTCTTAGACCCAAGCCAGAGAAAGATCAACCCTGGCTTGCAAAGAATTGCATCTAAGATAAGGACCGGGTGAGAACTGTGACCTGTAACAATCTCTTTTTGTATTAGATTTGGCAGACCTATTTTGTTTATTTTGGCTTATAAACTTTGCTCTGTTTTCACTTGCAATCACTTAAATCCTAGTTTTTATACTTAATACAAACATTTTTGTATATTATCAAGACCAGTGTAAATAATGGTAACCTAAGGGGAGGAGCCAGGGCTATGCATCTCTCTTTCACTGAGAGAGCTGACCTTAAGAGCTTTCTCTGTGTAAAACTTCTATACAAAGAAAGATGGATTTATTTGGAGGCTTGGTCCATTTTGGGGGTTGCATTCCTGGGTGCTGCGAAGGCCCTGTAGCTGAGCCAGTTTAGCATCTGTGTTGCTCTGCTGAGTGGGGGGCTATTACCGTAACTCTGTGTCTGGGCTGGGTGAGACCAGAGCTTCTGGCCCTGAAGATCAGGATGATGGGGAGCCCCCAGTGGCAAACAGACAAGGTTTTAAGTCAGCTCCCCACGCATATTGGCTCCCACAGAGCTGCTGGCCCCTGCTCCCCACAGCTCCCCACCCCACACTGCTGACTCTGTAACCCCCATGTGTCCCCCCACCTCTGTGTGTAACTGCAAAAAAATTTCAGCAGTTACATGATTACATAAACATATTTTAACATTCCTAATGCTACATACTCAGTTATTCCCCCTGTAGCCCTTCTGCCAGGGAGAACCAGCAGCAACCAGGGCCAGATATTTAAATAGACATGCTCAGAATCTCTCCCCACTTCCAGCTAGCTGTAAGGGATGCGTCACTTCAGGTTCTGCTTATATCCTATTTTGTATTTGTGCACCTCAGTATTCCTTCCTAAGTGTAGAGCTTTGAATTTGTCTTTATTGATTTGTATCATGTTAATTTCAGACCAATTTTCCAAATTATCATGGTCACTTTGAATCCTAATCTAGACATCCAGGGTGTTGCAAACTTTCCTACGTTGGAGCCATCTTCAGATTTTATAAGCATATTCTCCATTCCATTATCCAGGTAATTAACGAAGAAATTGACTAGTACTTTCCTTTGCATCTGAATAGCTTACCACCATGTCTTGTTTAATACTGTCTCCAATTGCCAGCTCTCCTGAACACCTTTTCCCCTTAGTTCATCTTCCCATGGAATCTAACTTACCACTTCAAGTTTACTAAAATTGGAGGGATTATGTCCAGCATCCTTAGAATCATAGAATCCAGTGTTTATTCCAGGATCTTAACCACCCTGACAGTTAGGAAATTTTTCCTAATGTCCAACCTAAGCCTCTCTTGCTGCAATTTAAGCCCACTGATTCTTGTCCTACCCTCAGAGGCCAAGAGAACAATTTTTCTCCCTCCTCCCTTTAACACCCTTTTTGATACTTGAAAACCACTATCATGTCCCCTCTCAATTTTTTCTTTTCTAAAACTAAATAAGCCCAATTCTTGCCGTCTTCCTTCATAGCTCATGTTTTCTAGACCTCTAATCATTTTTGTTGCTCTTCTCTGGAACTTCTCCAATTTCTCCACATCTTTCTTGAAATAAAGTGCCCAGAATGGATCACAATACTCCAACTGAGGTCTAATCAGTGTAGAGTAGAGTAGTTATTGAACACCTCAAGCTGGTGTTCATTCCTTTCTTTCCTACAAATCATGAAATGTATCAATTTATGATCATTTGCACTCCAATCACCTTCTACTAAGAATGTAAAATCCTGGTTTATCGATTAATTGGTTAAACCTCAGGTTTACCCAATTAAACAAGATCCTGCTCCCACTCCCTCTACCCTGTGCTGGGGCGCTTGCAGCAGGAACAGACAGGCCAGAACATAGGGAAAGCCAACTCTTGCTTCTGCCTCCCCTCCATGCATTGCTCCTGGGGAGGGGGGGCTGAAGTAGCCTCCACCTGCTACTGCTCCCAGGTAAGAATCACTTAGAGGTTTGTGTGTTTCCATTTCTGATGTTAGATTTGTGTCCATTAACTTTGTTGAAGAGGCTGTCCGGTTTGGTCAATATACGTGGCAGAAGGGCATTGCAGGCACTTAATGGCATATACCACATTAGGATGTACAATAGTATGAGCTCCTGATGTTGTGGCTTTTGTGGTTAGGTCCTGTGATAGTGTTGTGATACATATGTGAACAGAGTTGGCAATGGGTTTTATTGCAGGGGTAGGCTCCTATGTGAGTGTACCTAAGGGGTGATGTGTGGCTGTTGGAAATTAGAAAGAGGAGATAAAAATAAGCATTTGTAAAACAAACAACAGCAATAGCCAAAACACAAGTGCTGGTAATATTGGGGATGTTAACTATCCAGATATCTGTCGAAAGAGCAAAACATCAAGACACACAATCTTCAGTTAAGTTCTTAGACTGTATTGGGGACAACTTCTTCTTCCAAGACCTAGAGGAAGTAACTATGGGTATGTCTACACTACAGCGCTAATTCGAACTAAGCTAATTCGAACTAACTCATCTAGAACTAAAAACTAGTTCGAATTAGCGTTTTGCTAATTCGAACTAGCGCGTCCACATTAAGTGGACCCTGAAGTGGGGTTAAGGATGGCCGGAAGCAGTGCCGGCAGGGCATCAGAGGAGGACTTAGAGCATGGAGATGCTGTCTCAGGCTAGCCGAGGGCTGTGCTTAAAGGATCCCGACCCACCCCGGACAGACGGTTCTCAGGGGTGCCCCGCTTGCAAAGCAGTCCTGGCTTGGAGTGCCCTGAGTGCCCACACGGGGCACATCACAGCACTCGGCCATCAGCCTGGCTGCACTTGCCGCAGGCTGCCATCTGGGAAGAGGGGGCAATTAGGGGGCTGCAGGAGAGCTTCCACCCCCAGAAGCCCGCAGAGCCAGCCCAGTCCTCCCCATCGGGGGCTCGTGCCCCATTCCTCCCTCACCTCCTTCCACTTACCCTTCCCTAGCCCCTCTTCTTGATGTACAAAATAAAGATAACATGTCTTCCAAAATGGAATCTGTCTTTATTGAACAAAACTGGGGGAGACTGGGAAAAGGAGGTGGGAGAGGGGAAGAGAGGCTGGGAGAGGGGAGGGCAACTAAAATAATCAGGGGTTGGGAACAGGTCCCATATGAAGAGAGGATAAAGAGACTGGGACTTTTCAGCTTAGAAAAGAGGAGACGGAGGGGGGACAGGATAGACGTCTAAAAGCAGGAGTTGGGTGGAGACGGTGCATACAGAAAAGTTCTTCATTAGTTCCCATAAAGAAGGACTAGAGGACACCAAAGGAAAGGAATGGGTAGCAGGCTTCAAACTAGTAACAGAACCAGGGAGACGTGGAGCAAAGCCGCGGAGTATGCGGGCGGGACCGCGGCGCGTCTCCCTGGTCTGCTGGGGGGGGGGGCGCAGCTAGTGCGCCGCCCCCCACCCCAAGCAGACCAGGCTTTTCTCGCCGACGACGCCTGGGGTAGAGCAGCTGGGACGCTGCCGGGTTGGTCCCGCAGCGTCGCTCCTTGGTGCTACTGGACCAACCCGGCAGCACCCCAGCTGCTCCGTCCCAGGCATCCAAATTCAGCCGCTGTTGAAACTGATCAGCGGCTGATTCCAGGAAGCCCAGGGCAGAGCAACTCTGCCTCGGGCTTCTTGTAGTCAGCCGCTGGTCAGTTTCAGCAGTAGCTGAAACTGGACGCCAGTTCCGACTTACATACAAATTCAACTTAAGAACAAACCTACAGTCCCTATCTTGTACGTAACCCGGGGACTGCCTGTATCTTGATTCTGCTATTTCCACTCCAGCTCATCTGATGAAATAGGTTTTACCACCAAAAGCTCATGATGCTACATATTTTTGTTAGTCTTAAGGGTGCCACGGGGCTACACTTCAGTTAATCATAGCATTTATGCAGCTCTGTATTAGTTTGAATTAACCATCAGTGTTCTGGGCAGATGTCTTACGGTGCAATGATCTATGTCTATGCTCTGATTTTTTCAGAGTGCATTCTGGAATTCATATTTTAAGCCACAGGAATTCTGCAACTTGGGTCTAGCCGACTCTTAGGATTCCTCTCTTGCCCTTCACTCGTGTTGCCAGCACGATTTCTGAACCAGAGTCAGACAGCGTAGATGACTCAGTACCAAGTGCTGAAGTCATGACAGTCATTGGTACAAACAGGATGATACAAAAGCTTAAAAATGTCTGAGTGTTGCTCTGTAGTTTCATAAGGTTGTTGATGCTGCAATGATACAGCTAGTGAAGAAAAATAGGATGAAACTGAGCAGCTGCTTCTGCATAGCATATTCATACCCAGTGGGG
The DNA here is from genome assembly GCF_049634645.1 of Pelodiscus sinensis. Taxonomy (NCBI): domain Eukaryota; kingdom Metazoa; phylum Chordata; order Testudines; family Trionychidae; genus Pelodiscus; species Pelodiscus sinensis. Next base: position 41,290,917 of record NC_134711.1, on the reverse strand, counting down.
CACCTCTGGGGTTGGCCAACTAGCACTGATGGGAAAAGGTAGCAAAGATAAACCAAGATGGATCAGCAATGGCAGCAGAATTTAAGGATGTCTACACAAAGGAAATCTGTGCATAACTTACCCCTAAGCTGCTGAAGGCTAACATAAGAATTTCCCTCTACATGGAGAAGTGTGGCCATCAACATCTGGAAACTTGCCACCTCAGTTGTTACCACTCAGTAGTTAATCCATTTGGTATGGATAGATTAGCCATCAGGACTGTTGCGATGGAGGCTGGCAATGCTAGAAGAAGTGTAGTGCTATCCAAGTCACAAAGCGTGGTCATGCATTGGAGGCTATTGAAAAGTTTGCACTAATGGGGCTCCTAAACCATACAGGGGGCTACTTGTAGGACACAAGTACCTATTCTTTGCCCCCCTCCCCCAAATCCAAAATATTGATTAATAGGATAGTGCCATGATGCTCAAAATGCCCCTGGTGATCAGCCAAAATACTTTCCTGTATTAATGTGGGTTGCTCTGGAAAGGTCCACGATGCAAGGATGTTTAGCAACTCATGTCTGTTTGCTGAAATGACTAACTAAGCTTTTGTTCATCAGAACACTGAATATTAATAGGATTAAGGATTCCGCTTCTCAGTCAGGGAAACTCAGCTCATCCTTTGCCTTTCTAGTTTATGAATCCTTCCAGTAGATCCTTGGGAAAGAGAAAGGACAGGTTAAATATTTGCCCGAGTAGCTCTAATCAGTGGAATGTTTTGGAAAGCCAGAAGAGCAATGGCACTGCTTTATGGAAAGGACAGATGTCTGGTCGCTACATGCCGCCTTTGGCACATGGTAAGGGAAGACTGTCAGGGATTCATAATGCTCCTATTTTGACACTGGAGGAACTGTGATTCATGAATGTAAGCCAGGAAGAGTGTTTTGATTTGATTTTGTTATGAATTAATAGAATGAGGTGGAAGATGTTAACCCATAAGTGGCATGAGCTGTACCTGAATTATTTTTGTAAGACAAGGTGTTAAAAATGCATGTATTGTGATTTAAAAAAAAAAAAAAAAAAAAACACACACAAAAAAACAAAAAACAGATACATTCTTCAACAAAAATATATAGGCAAGGATTGTTGAGCAATCTTTAAAAATGCACTTTTCTTTATATGTTTACGTGAACGCACATTCCCCCATCCCAGTCCCTAATTTGGAAGTATGACCATTTGCAAGCATTTCAAACTCTATGGTCATTTAAAATCACATTTTATTGTTTTGTTGACCAACTGCTGTAAAGAAAGAATTATTGAAGAGAAAAGTTTACTCTTGCTTTATACTAGTGCAAGTTACTCCACTGAAGTCAGAGTTACATCCATTTTAAAAAAGAGAACAGAGTAAGATATTGATATTAGGGATGTAAAAGTGTAACCATTTAAACAGTTTCCATTACGGTTACACACAACTCCTCAGGGAGCGAGACTGGCAGGGGTTGCCAGCACCACTCCTGGGAAGCCGGCTTCACTGTAGGCTCTGCAGCATAAAAGTTATACTGCAGAGCCCACAGTAAAGCCTCCCTCGGTGCAGGGCCGACAACCCCTACCAGTCCCATTCCCAGGGAGCCATCGGTCACCCTGCACCACAGAGCCTGCAGTGCTAGGACTTTAAGTGGTTACAAGCAGCAGCAATGAAGGCGAAACCATAACTAATGTGCATTAAGAGATGAAGCAGAAAGAATGAGTGTTAGTAGGGAAGGAGAAAAGAATGAATGAAAGCAAAGATAGAGGGAGGGAGAGAACAGAGTAGCAAGAGAAGATTGCACTCAGAGGTTTCTTACTTGAACTCAGTCATTCATTTAGTCTGCACACAGCGAAGGAAAGATAGTACCCCAGTCTCTGTCTTGAGAAGTGGAAATACTAATTTTAGCTAAGCATTCTCTGGAAAGGATAACAAATTTTGGTAATAAACAGATGAGTTTGATACTTTACTTCCACTCCAAGCAAAGTATCTTCTTTCTTTCAAAGAATATTCTAGTAAATGTCTTCTGTGACTTTTGCAGGTGGCTGGCATGCAACTAGCATAACGTTATTTTGCAGAACACCATTGTAATTCACAGATTACGTCTAGGACTAAAGATGAAGGGAACAGGAGGATCACACATCACCCTGACAAAAATGTACCCCCTTTCTCTCCAGCAGATATTCGTGGTGTTTTGAACTCAATACTGACTAACCACTCAATTGCACATCTGCTTCAAGGTACTGTCCTGCTCCTCAGAATACACAAAGAAACACTAACCTGACCCTTTCTTATGTGCCTTTGCTCTACATATACAACCCTGTATCTCTTTTGTATTTAAGTTATACATCAGTGCTTGCCGCTTTACCACTTAGGCTCATTTTCTAAAGAACATCACCACCCTGCCTAAAGCATGAGGCTTTCTTAGCTGCTGCAGACTTGCCAACTGCCTACCACACTGGATCAAACCTGTGCCCCATCTAGTCCAGTGTCAGAACACCAGATGCTTCAGAGAAGGGGTAGGCAGGCATGGGCAATCTGTACCCACACTAAGTTTCATCCTGATTTAATAATTGAGATTGGTTTAAAGTATGAGGTTTAATAGCCCTTCCAATTTTTTTTTTATTAATTTTTACAACTTTGGATATTCTTGATAGCCACAAATCTTCAATCCATTTTGAATCTTACTAAGTTCCTGGTTTCAGTGACTTCCTAGCAATAAGTTCTACAGTTTAATTATACTTGTATAAAGTAGACTCTCCTTTTATCAGTTTTAAATTTCTTCCCTTAGTTTCAGTAAATGTCTCCTTGGTCACGTATTGAGAGACTTAAGGTCCCAACCTACCTTCTGTAATTGATACATTTTTATGTCACCCCATAAAATAAACAATCCCCATCTTTCTACTTTCTTCAAATTCGGTGCATGGGAAGAGACTCAATTCCAACTGCCTCTCTCTATACTCCCTTCAGTTATGTAATATCCTTTTTTGGAATGGAGTGACTAGTATGGCAACACAGTATTCCAGATGTGGCTACAGAACTAATTTATACCAATGTGTTATGTGTGCATTTTAATACTTCATCCAATTATCTATATATCCTTACACATTATTATTATTATTATTATTATTATTATTATTGACAGTCACTGCACACTGAGCAACGGTCTTCGTGGAGTTGCCACGAGTGAAACCCATGTCCCTTTCTCAGATTGGTGCAGTTTTTGAAACTTTGAAGATATACCAGTAGGTTGTATTTTTCCCCTCCAGGGTGCATTATTTTGCATTTATCAACAAAGAACCTTCTCTGATCTTGACTTCAGAACCCATTTACCCAAAGTGGATTCTTCCCCAGCTTGTGAAGAAACACTGTCAGCCTTTTACTAATTTATCAGTGGCTTTAAGAGGGAAAATGGCAATGTATCATGTGCATGAGCCACATGGGGAACACACTAACAAGCCTACAGGTTGTACCTCCCTTAACCGGGACACTCTGGTCTGGCAACATCCGTAGTCCAGCAGGACTGTGGACGTTCCTGGACCTCAGAGCCTAGGTATGGAGAGGTTGGGCCACAGGAGAGGAGCACTGCGGGAGAGGGGAGGGGCACGGGAGGGACATTGACTCAGCCAGGAGCCCTGTGTTTTGTGGGGAGAAGGGGAGACGCGCAAAGGGGGCAGCAGCAGCAGCCACAGAGCTCTGGCCGCAGAGGCAGGGGGCTGGCAGCGGCAGCCACAGAGCTCTGGCTGGCAGCAGCACCTGGGGCGCTCCAGCCCCAGTGACAGCCATGGAACTTCAGCCTGGAGAGCCACAGCCAGGCAGCCAGCAGTAGGGCAGAGCTGGAGGGATCTTCCCTTGTCCAGCAAATCCCTTTGTTTGATACCGGTCAGGTCCTGAGCATGCTGGATGAGGGAGGTCCAACCTGTATCAACCTGACAAAATGTATAGGTTTGACTCTCAAAAAGATATAGTGTCACTGGAAAAGGTTTAGAAAAGGGCAACTAAAGTCAAAGGGTTTGAAATGGGGTTTTCAGCTTAGAAAAAGAGGAGACTAAGGGGGGGGGGGGAGATGATGATACAGGTCCATAAAATCATGACGGTGTGGAAAAGTGACTAAAGTTATTTACTTATTGCCACACTATAAGAACTAGGGGTCACCAAATGAAATTAATAGATAGCAGATTTAAAGCAAACAAGGAAATGTTTCTTCATGCAGTGCATAGTCAACCTGTGGAACTCCTTGCCAGAGGATGTTGTGAAGACTAGGACTTTAACAGGGTTCAAAAAAAAGAGCTAGATAGATTCAAGGAGGTTAGGGACATCAATGGCTGTTGCTAGGATTGGTAGGAATGGTGTCCCTAACCTCTATCTGGCAATGGATGACAAGAGAGGGATCACATTACGATTACCTGTTGTATTCCCTTCCTCTGGGGCATCTGGTATTTCCCATGTTGACAGACAGGATACTGAGCTAGATGGACATTTGGCCTGACCCAGTATGGCCGTACTTATGTTGAGTTGGCAGATAATGCACTGTATGATGCGTTTGAGCACTTATAGTACCAAATTACATGAAGATTTTCATTTTCATGCCCAGGTTTAGTGCAAATATATCTATTCAGATCTATAGATGTTAGCAGCAGAATGGTGTAAACAAGTGCCTGAAAAATTGAAATACTTTAGGTCTAATTTCCATATTGAAGAGTTGCACAGCTTAATAAGTCATTATCATTTCAATTACCCATTTGTAAAAAGGAAATATCTACCTCATGGGGTATTGAAAATATACCCCTAACTCAGACATGTTTTAATATAGGCTGTTTTAGTATCCATGGAGCTACAGTTTTCCATGGATTCCCCCTCACCAGACATCTCTACACAATGCTGTACATTTGAAATGCTGTCCTATGCAGAGTATACGTTTGAATGAAATGTTGAGTTTCTCAGGGCTGGTAACTTTTTGTGATGGGGTCAGACTAGTAGATCATAATGGTTCCATCTGGCCCTAAAAAGCTATAAAAGTGGAATATGCACTTACAGCAGCTGGCAAATACTATTAAAAATACTAGGACCTTACTATCCACTAATCCAAGTGTAATTTAGCAGTTAACTGGTGTTGTGCTGAGGAAATACAAAGAGGCACTTTAAACTTTTTGGATATTGCACAAAGCAAATGTTTCTCCTCCTTCCCCAGTAAGATTCCAAAGAACTTCATCCCAACTCCTTGAAAAGCTGATTCAAATAGGTCTGTCTTGTTGCTACCACTTTAATGGACAGGAAACCTTCCTAGAGTCCTTCCAGCCCTACACCTTCAAGTGACCAGAAACTAGTTTAATCTGAGCAATAAAACAAAATAATGGAAAGTAACTGAAGATGAATTTCTCAAAGCCTGCAGTTACTAAATCATGTCTTAGAAAAACATAAGAACTGTCAGATATAAATGGCAATCCAACTATAAAATATTAGCATGAGTGATAATGCTACAGGGGTATTTAAAATGTCCCCACGATGCTTGATGATTTAGGCAGCAGTTCTAGCAAATTGTATGTTAGACTAGTTATTCCTCACTGATAGCAAGCGTAGCTGATAAGACCTCTCTTGCAAACTAATTACCAAATGTATAATATTTAGCTTATATTATAGTTATTATGTTATTAAAAAGGGGAAATGTGCTGCTGCAAACCATTTTACAGAGGATCAGAAGCTGCATTCCACAATCCATATGTACAATACAGATTATGTGAAAAACAAGTTCTAAGCCAATGGTTACCATTACATTTCCCCAATCCCAAACAGTTATCTAGCACACCATTCTCTCTTCCCACATTTCACTGAGGTATTCCCGTCCGAGAGCCTGCATCCATAAAGCAATTTACAAGTGTGGAGTCTTATTCCTGCATGTAGTCCCACTGAAGTCAAAGGGCCACAAAACCAATGGAATAGTCGAGAATACTTTTGCAGGTCCCAATTATTAATCTCTCAAAAATCTGAATGCTGTTTTAAAACAGCAAAGTCTTTTAAAAACTCTTACAGCTCAATACTAAATATTCCGACATTTTGCAATGGAGTGAAATAGTGTATATTCTATAGAATTGTTTATTTCAGCACCTATTTAAATAAAATGTTGCTAGGGAGTCAACCTCATTGTATTCCCTTCTCCAGTGGATCAGTGCCACTTCCCTATTGCTAGAAAAAGAAAAAAAAATCACTGAAAATTAACATCTGATTTTTCGTATCTGTGAATGTGGGCAAAAAACTAAATCTACATAAAATTTCTAGTTCTACAGCAGTTATGTGATTTATTATTAGTATTTCACTTGAATAAATACACTATCCAATTTTCTCCCTCAGCTTGCCTCTGGCAAACCTATTCAGAGATAAGCCCTTTAAGTGAAATGTTGAAATTTTTCAGCACCTCATTTTTTATCCTGGATCACTGCAGCATGCTATCATTCTTTGCAGGAAAGTCTAACACTTAAGGAGCTCGTACAACAACCTCACACATCATTATTTCACAGTGTTACCATAAGGCAATTATCAGTATTTCATTTCAAATTGTGAGTCAGATATCCATTCTGAAAAGCTATAATATAAAAGTTGAAGTACGCAAAGAGCGAGTAGGTCAGTGATCAAAACGTGAATGGAAATCAACACAGAAAAGTTATGCAATGCTAACTGGACCACATCATAGAATACAAGTCACTAATCAGTTCAGCTAAAGCGCTCAAGACTGAAGTCTAATAGTAACAAATTAATCAAAAAGTGCTCTGTACAAAGTGAAATTCAAACAAAGCTAAACAGTTCTCTCCATACCCCATCTACTGTACTTCGGGCATGACAACAAGTGGCCACACAATTTTTCTTTTTTTTTTTTTTTTTTAATTTAAACATAGTGAAAGCTAGAGGCTTTCTTTGCAAGGATACATCACAATCACACCACATTGTGTACTTAATACACCACACACTCAGGCAAATTCCCCTGGAAAAGAATGAAAGGTTTCCCAGAGCAAGGAAAGCTGAACAGGGACCTATAATTGGATTATAAAGGGCCAAAACAGCCTAAAGGTGGCAGAGATCACACTGGATGTCTTGAAGACAAACTAATGGAATCAACTGAACAGTATGCCACCCTTTTTCCCTCCCTAACATCCCACAAACAGCAGCCAGAAAGACAAGCTTCAAGAAAAATGTCTTAACAGAGGATTGATTTGTGGAGGGAGAAGGAGAGGAAGGACGACAAAAAAAACCCATACACCACCCACACCAACTGCCACTCTCACTGCCTATTTAAAATCTACCATGAAAGAAACCGCTAGAAATTATTTGCAGGGAGCAAGCATGTTCAGTCAGCAAAACAACACTTCTTGTATTAGGTGCTCAAGTGAGAAGCTTCACATCCTGACCCTTTTCTGTATACTCTACAAACATGGATCAGGAAAAAGAGGAGCAGCTTCCGCTTGGCAATCAGTGCAAGAGCAAAAGGAAACATACAGAAACACACACACAGAAGTGAAAGTCCTGTGGGAAAGGAAGTATATTAAGCTATCATCTGAGTTTATCTGATTGTTTAACTTCTAGCTCCCTGGCTAATAAATGGCAGTCCATCTCAAGAGCATGCTTGAAATTTCCTTCCTTTTATTTAATAAAGTAGATGGAAGAAACGATTAACCAATCCTCAGTTTTCCCTCTTCACAGCCTGTAATCTCATAAAAAAGAAAAAAAAGATTAGTTTGGCCAGGATCTATTTTCTATAAACCCATGTTGATTGCATTAATTATATTACCTTCCATTAATTCTTTAGGACTTGAGGCCCATATCAGCCATTCCATTATCTGCCAAGGATCAATATTAGACTGACAGGCCTGTACTTACTGGACTCATCCCATTCATCCTTTTTAAGCAGCAAAAAAAAAAAAAACATCAACTTTCTTCCAGTCTTCTGGAATTTCCCCAGTGTTCCAAATTTACTGGAAAAAACCAACAACATCAACAGTCCAGGGACTAGGGTTGCCAGATGGTATAACCAAAAATACTGACCTCCTTTCCTCCCCCTCCCCCCAAAAAACCACCAGGAGAAAACTTCTGTTGAGGAAAAAAAAGGTGGGCGTGGAGACAACCAACATTGTTGAGCCAAAAAGACCCCGAGAGTTAAGCAAAAAAAATAAAAAGTAATAAAACCAGCGTGGCCCCTTTAAAAAATTCTTTTGAGGCTTTTTGGACCTAACAGGTTGCCGGCGGCTGTCTGCCAGCTTGTCTCCCTGCTCCGAGCCAGACAGCTCCTCTGCAGAACCAGGTAAGCACCCGGGATTTTTGCCACCTGGTGAGGGGGGCGGAAGGGAGGGAGGGGAGAAAAAAAAATCAGAAAATACCAGACATTTTAGGTGTCTGGTATTTTCTGAATTTTTTTTTTACTGAACAGGAGGCAAAAATACCAGACTGTGGTTCAATACCAGAGACCTGGCAACCCTACCAGGGACCTCCTCACCCAGCTCTTTTGAAACACCTAGATACAAGTTACCCAAACCTAACTTCTGTACAGTAAACCCTTGCCATTTGCGGTGGAAGCATTCCTGACTACCACAAATGGCAAAACCCACAAATACCACAGGCAGAGGTAGTGGAGGTGAGCTCCCCGTGGTAAGTGCAGGGGGACTGGACAACAGCTGCCACTCTGTAACAGGCGACCCCTCGAGATGGCACCCCCGGAGGGTATACAGTGGAAGGACAGGGCAAGGCGGTGGTAGAAAGGAGCAGGGCTTGAGGACAGAAGAGACCGGTGATACATGAAATCAGGAACAGCAATCCCACGAATCACGAGGGTCTCCTGTAGTTGCTTTTAGTGCTTTGGAAATGTGTCATCATAGGATATGACTACATCCTTTCCCCTCCAGCCGTAGATGCAGAATAGTTAATGAGTACATCTGTCTTTTCTGCATTATTATTGATAATTCCAGCCTTTCTATCTGGCAATGGACCAATATCATTATTAGGATTCTTTTTGTTCTTTATGTACGTCAAAGGTTTCCTTATCCTTAATTCTGCTAGCCTGGCCCTTTGCTTTTGTTTTCTACATTTCCTAGCCTCTGATTTTTCATCACTATCAACTTCTCCTTTACTCTTTTTAGACAGACAACCAGCCACTAAATTGGTATAGCCGTCTTTACTGATTGTGACTTTTGGGCATCTAGTTAAGCATTCTTAAGCAATTCCCATTTTCCCTCCCAGCTCAACTAGCTCATAATTGTTTTCAGCTTGGTGAAAATTGGCCTTATGCACCACGCATATATAACTGGTTTAGACTTAATTCGGTTTTCAAGTGTGATCAAGTTATGATCACCTGTACCTAACCTACCATTGCTTTTTGGTTTGATCATCAATTACTCTCTCTCTGTCAAAACATGGTTTAAATAGAGTCCCCCGGGGTTTGAAGAAACATCTTTGGGTACGTCTACACTACAGCGCTAGTTCAAACTAACTTAGTTCGAATTAACTAATTCGAACTAAGCTAATTCGAACTAACGCGTCTAGAACTAAAAACTAGTTCGAATTAGCGTTTTGCTAATTCGAACTAGCAAGTCCACATTAAGTGGACCCTGAACAGGGCTTAAGGATGGCCGGAAGCAGTGCCGGCAGGGCATAAGAGGAGGACTTAGAGCATGGAGATGCTGTCTCAGGCTAGCCGAGGGCTGCGCTTAAAGGGTCCCGACCCACCCCGGACACACAATTTTAAGGGGTGCCCCACTTGCAAAGAAGTTCTGGCTTGGAGTGCCCGGAGTACCCACACTGGGCACATCACACCACTCGGCCATCAGCCCGGCTGCACTTGCCGCAGGCTGCCATCTGGGTAGAGGGGGCAATTGGGGGGCTGCAGGAGAGCTTCCACCCCCAGAAGCCCGCAGAGCCAGCCCAGTCCTCCCCATCGGGGGCTCGTACCCCATTCCTCCCTCACCTCCTTCCACTTACCCTTCCCTAGCCCCTCTTCTTGATGTACAAAATAAAGATAACGTTTCTTCCAACATTGACTCTGTCTTTATTGAACAAAACTGGGAGAGACTGGGAAAAGGAGGTGGGAGAGGGGAAGAGAAAGGCTGGGAGAGGGGAGGGCAACTAACATGAACAGGGGTTGGGAACAGGTCCCAGATGAAGAAAGGCTACAGAGACTGGGACTTTTCAGCTTAGAAAAGAGGAGACGGAGGGGGGACAGGATAGAGGTCTCTAAAAGCAGGTGTTGGGTGGAGAGGGTGCATTCAGAAAAGTTCTTCCTGAGTTCCCATAAAGAAGGACTAGAGGACACCAAAGGAAAGGAATGGGTAGCAGGCTTCAAACTAGTAAGAGAAAGTTGTTCTTGACAAAGCAAATAGTTAACCTGCGGAACTCCTTGCTTCAGGAGGCTGTGAAGGCTACAACTAGAACAGAGTTTAAAGGGAAGTGAGATCAAGTCATGGAGGTTGGGTCCATGGAGTAGTCTTAGCCAGGGGGTAGGAGTGGTGTCCCTGCCCAAAGTTTGTGGAAGGCTGGAGAGGGATGGCACGAGACAAATGGCTTGGTCACTGTCTTCGGTCCATCCCCTCCAGGGTCCCTAGGGTTGGCCGCTGTCAGCAGACAGGCTACTGGGCTAGATGGACCTTTGGTCTGACCCAGGACGGCCATTGTAAGCTCAGGGCTCAGGGTCGGGGGTCTCAGTGGACCCCCTTGATTTTCATGCACACCTGGTCCTGGGTGGCCAGGCTGGCAGCTCTCCTGCCCTAGCCGGCCACTTTCCTGTGCCTAGTGCGGAGATCGTGGACGAGGTCCACGATGTCCGCACTAGCCCAGGAAGGTGCCCGCCTCTTGCGGTCCAGGGCAAGCTCCCGGGAGCCGCCAGCCTGGTCCCAGGAAGAGGGGGTGGGCTGGGGGACATCGGGTGGGTGGCTTTGTGCCGTGCCTGGTGCAGGGTCTGCTGGCTGGGTGCTGGCAGGCTTGCACCTGGCACGGGCACCGTAGCCAGCCCGTGCCCCTTTAAGGGGTCCGGGGCCGGGAGGGGAGCATAGAGTTTCCCTGGTGTTGGCCAGGAGTGGCCACCAGGGAAACCTGGGGAGGGCTAGCCTCCCACTAGTTCGAATTAAGGGGCTACACACCCCTTAATTCGAACTAGCTAGTTCGAACTAGGCTTAATCCTCGTAAAATGAGGTTTACCTAGTTCGAACTAAGCGCTCCGCTAGTTCGATTCAAATTCGAACTAGCGGAGCGCTAGTGTAGCGCCTATTAAAGTTAGTTCGAACTAACATCCGTTAGTTAGAACTAACTTTGTAGTGTAGACATACCCTTTGATAGTTAGGAAATGGTCACTTATAATATTTAAAATCCCAAGGATGTTTTCGTACTGGCAGCATGACACTTCCAGTAAATATAAATCATTGAAACTGAAGTCCAACAATCATAGAGTTTTCACCTACAGGATATAGGTATTTGCTTACAGAGCCAGTCACCCTGCACCTGGTGATTTGGTGGTCTATAGTAGACACCAACTAATAACCCATCTTGTGTTTCAACATTAGAATATCAATGCTTATGGATCCAAGATTATTTTTGAGCTGTCAGGCTCAAAAACTGGTAGTGCCATTTTTGACAAAGTCAGCTCTACCTCCCTTTACCCCACCCTCCCCCCATTAGATTTTTCCTAAAGAAGTTATAACCATTGATTTTAACATTTTAAACTCTGAGACTCATCCCACCAGATTGCAGTAACCACAACTAGATGGAATCGATCATTTATGAGACTAAATTGAATTCCTCCTGTTTGTTGCCCAGGTTGCTAGCACTGCTAGCAATTCCATAATTTCTTCTTCATGTCCCCTGGCCTCTTGATTAATTTTGTCCGAGAGCTCTGTTTTGCACTAAATGAATGCTCATATCTTTGCCCTTTTTACCTTCCTGTTTTGTTATTGGTTCAGCACTCTATCTAAACAGCCTGCCCCTGATGACATTGCTTTCCTTTCTGTGAGATGGGGGCCATCTAAACTATTCAGTTCTCTCTCCTGATAAAAGGGTGGCTCAGTGTGCCACAAAACCTAAACCCTCCATGTTATGCCACTTACCCAGCTAGAAGTTCACTTTCAGAATCATCTGCTTTTGGGTTTTCTTTATTTGTAGGACAGCAAGGATCTCCTGGATCCTTTGATACTCTCGCAGGTTAATTCTCTTTCCTCAGTATTTTTAGTATACAACAACTGCAAAACAGAACAAGATCGGCTCCTATCCCACTGTACCTATCATCACCAACAAATTACTTACCCCACTCTTAGTGGAAGCAGGGGTTCCTCTATTTTTCCCCTCTTACAATTACCCCCTGCACCAGCTTGTCCACAATTATTTTCACTGGAGAGAATACCTTCCCAAGCCCACCTTGCACCTGAATTTTTTGTTTGAGGTTTGGGAGAGAAAAGAGTTGGGAACAGACAGGGAAGGGGAAAATTCCCAGCCATACTGATTAATGGCTCAGATTTCCTCTCTCATGAGTTGATGGGAAACACGTTCTTCCCCCCCCCCCCCCCCAATCAGCTTTCAACGAAATTTACTGTTGTATCATTTCCACACATCCAGAAGTAGAGATGTGGGATTTGGAAGACAGCACTTCAGAAAAATCTTTGTGAAGATGTATTGTTCTAAACAGAAATTGAGTTATCAGTTTTAGGAAAAGAGCAAGTTTAGGATTTTTATGAAAATTTGAGACTTCCTCACCAACTTTTTCCATATGTAAGGGGACTGTTACCCCTTACTAAAACTCTGTGGGAGTTTTTTGGTTTACCAGCTTCAGAAGGGGAAGGGTTCACGAGACTGACAGACCCCAGAGACAATGGAAAGCAGTCAACACTCCAGCTCAGCCTGACTGACAGGTTGTAAGTGGGGATTGTTCTGGCTCTGTCTCTGAACAAACAAGCTGTGTGCAGAAGAGGTCCTGCAAAGACAGAGAGCTGAAAGAGGAGTACAAGAAGAAGTCCTGCAGCGACAGAACCATACACAGACAGGCCAAGCAGTGCAGACCCTGTGTTGAGCAGCAGACTGGCAGTGCTCAGAAAGCCAAAAGGAACAGAGAGGCAACACAAGGAGCTGGAACTGGCCAAGCAGCACAGCCTGCAGCTGGATGTGGTGAGCTACTGGGACCTGCAAAGTGTGGGGAAAGGCTCTGGACTGGGATAGGGGTCTGGCCACTTAGAGACTGAGGCTGTGTGGTCACTGCCAGTGCAAGCGTGTCCAGCCTGCAGCCCCTTGCAGCACATCCAGGGCTTCTAAGGAAGAGACTGTGAACTGTCCTTACACTCTGCAGACTGCTGTGTTGATGTCCCTGTGCTACAGAGCAGGGCTGTGTGTTCTCATTTAACCATTCTCATTGTTTCTTATTCTATTCTCTTTAATCAGTTGATGTTTAATAAATTGTATTTGCTTTGAACCTTATGAAGTGATCACTGGGCCAAGAAGGCCTGCAGTGTAAAGAGAGCACCTCGGAGTGGGGACACCCTAACTCCTGCCCCTAGTGACTACAAGGTCAGGGATTAAGCCCCAGGAAACCTGGGCCCAGCCTTGTTGGGGTTTCAAGGGCTCTGCTACTCAGGAGAGTGGAGGGGGAGCCCTCAGGATCAGGGAGCCGTGGGGTAAAGGAAGTGGGAGCGGGGACTCAGATCCTTTCGCTGGTTCATTTCACCGGGGTGTATAGAAGCCAGGAAAGTTCCCCACAGGAGCGGGACCATTCCCCCGTTTACACATAAATGGCATTTCATTAACCTGTCAATTATTGACATCGGCAATGGAAAAGGTGTGACAATAGCACGAGACCTGTGTTTTGTTGTGTATTTCAATATCACTTACAGATTATAATGCTTTATCGCAGCTGTTTTAAAAGCTGGTTTATTTGCATGGTCAGGGAACAACTTTGAAAAGAAACAAGAAAAACTAGATCAATCACATTCAGCTCAGTACATGCAGTTCAGCAGGGTTTGAACCTTAGCTCTTCAGATGCTCAGCACAGACCTTTAGCACTTGAATTAAAGAGTAACTGCTAACCTCTCTCTAAGCAAGCAACTTTGGAGGAATTCAATGCAGGCTTTACTAACAGGTTGCATACCTGTTTAATATTCTACTGCAGCCTAATAAAAATTGGTACACCTCAATTCTATCCATGCCCACAGTGGTGTGTATGGAGTAGAGGTTAGATAAGAGATAACCAAAGGACACAGATTTGGCTTCTTCCAAGGGTGCAGCACAGTCAGCTATGCCTGGACAAGCAGGAAGTCTGCCTCTGCATCCCCACTGTGCCAATGACTAGGAGCCACCAGAGACAAGTCCATACCCAAATCCCCCTGCCTCAAACCTGGAGTCCCCCCCCCATCCCTGGTCTCACCTCTGCCCAGAACCCAGACCCCCTCCATATCCCACCCCAATCATCTGCCCCAGCCTTGAGCTCTCTCCCAGACCCCTCATCCCCAGCTCCGACCGTTGGGTCCCAGGCAGTGTTCCCTATAAGCTGAACACATAGGCAGCCACCCAAGAGAGATTCAAATACCACCCAACTTATTAGAAAAGCATCCACAGCCAGCAGCACATGTTACTGTTGGTGGTGTACTTACACACGCCTCAGTACACACAAAATGTATTCCACACATGAACGGGAAAAAAATTAGAAGGAACATTGGTCACAGGCATCAACAATTTTCTTTAGCTTGGTTGCCAAGAAAACAAAAGTTTTAAAACTATGGCACTACAGGTTGTTTAGGAAAAGACTCTTCCCCTCTGTCCCACAGAGGCAGTCAGTATTGCCACATTCGCACAAACAAAATAAAAGCAGGTGAGCTGGATTCACAAGTGCTCCCAATTTGGCCAGTTAGGAGGGCATGATAGCTATAAAAGAGGGGGCTATAAAAAGGCCTAATGTGAGTGATGAATCTGATTTGGTGATGGTGGTTACCATCTCTGGAAAGAACTGCTGCCACCCACCCTTAGGAAGAGGGAGGAATTGGCTAGAAGACTGTATGCTTTGGGACATGGGAGAAGGTTTGAGACAGGAGAGCAGCAAGAGGGATTTACTGGCTAGCAACCAAAAGCCAGAGAGCTACAACCAGAAAGTTTGGGGGGGAAAATCAAGGCAGCAGTAGCAGCAGAGGGAGTTGCCTACCAGCTCAAAGATGGAGAGACAGAGCCTATGACTGGAGAAGGCTAAAAGCAGGAGTATAGAAGATGAATTTACCCACCGACATCTCCAGGGTTGAGAGCTGGACCCAGAGGAAGAGCAAGAGGGCTAGGAGGAGCAAGGAATGCTCACTGTGCAAAGATGCTGCTACAAGAGAGTCTGTGGTGGCTGCAGCAGGAAGAGGACGACATGTACCGGAATTATATGGGCTGGTGTTTTAGACTATTTGCATAAATGTTTTATAATAAACCAGCCCAAGGGAAGGTGGTATTGTGTCAGAAGAAACGGCTTGGTCATTACTGGGCATTCAGAAGGAAAGAAAGAAACTCAATCAAGTGTGTGCATCATACCTTGGCTTTCTACAGAAAGCACTCCAGTTAGGGGCACCCTCTGACAGTCTGATAGGTGGTGGATGAGGCACAGAATAAAAACGTTCATATTGGGTCAGACCGAGAGTTCCATCTAGCCCAGTATATAGTCTTCCAACAGTGGCAATGCCAGGAGCCCCAGAGGGAATGACCAGAGCAGATAATCAGGTGCACCATCCCCTGTTGTCCGTTTCGAGCAAACGGAGGCTAGCAATGCCATCCCTGCCCATCCTGACTAATAGCCATTGATGGACCTATCCTCCATGAATTTTTGAACCCTTCTGTAGTCTTGGCCTTTACAACATTCTCTGGCAAAGAATTCCACAGACTGATTGTATGTTGTGATGAAATACTTCCTTTTGTTTTAAACCTGCTGCCTATTAATTTCATTTGGTGATCCAAAGCTCTTGTATTATGAACAAATAGCACTTCTTTATCTAGCTTCTCTGTACCAGTCATAATTGTATAAGCTATCATAGCCTCCCCTTAGTTGTCTCTTTTACAAGCTGAAAAATCCCAGTTTTATTAGTATGTCCTCATATGGAAGGTGTTCCACGCCCCTAATAATTTTTGTTTCTCTTTTCTGAACTTTTTCCAATTATTTTTTAAATGGGGTGACCCCATCTGCATTTAGTAGAGAGAATGAGGGCAAACTATGGTTTATATGGAGACAATATGATATTTTCTGTTTTATTATCTCTCTTCTAATGATTCCCTTCATTGTTAGATTTTTTTTTTGACTGCCACTGCATATGTTGAGTGGATGTTTTCAGAGAACTATCCATAAATGACTCCAAGCTCTCTCTCTGACTGGTAACAGCTAATTTAGACCCCCATCATTCATTCATTCAATTTTAGTTTATTTATTTATTGGGAGAGAATTGATTGTGTGTGCATTACACTGGATTTTATCTGCTATTTTATTACCCAGTAAGTGAGGTTGGGGAGATCCCTTTGTAACGCTTCACAATCTGCTTGCAACTTAACTAGTTTGAGTAGTTATGTGTCATCTCCAATTTTGTCACCTCAATGTTAACCCTTTTATCCATATTATTTGTGGATACATAAAACAGGACTGCTCCCAGTATAGATCCCTCAGGGACTCCACTATTTGCCTCCCTCCCAAGGTCAATTAGAAGCTTCAAGAGGTTTCTTACCCCTCAACTTGGAAACTTGGCAAACAAGCTCCGGCAAAATGTCAAAGGAAACTTGTTCCAGAGGCTTATTAGAATACAGTACTCAAAACTGAACTTGAGGGAAGTTGAGTTTAAAAAAATTACAATCAGAGTAAGCATGCATGAATGCTATGCCTGGATATGCATTAACAATAATGCCCAAAGCTGTGTGTCCTTTGCCACAGTAGCATCTAGTAATTGGGAATATTTGGGGATATGTATGGTTGTTGAACACAAATCCAGTCTAACCACTTTGTTTTGTTGAACACATCAAAAGAAAGCCTGAAACTTATAAATGGTAATTTATTATCGGATAATCTGAGTTCTTCAAAGTTCTTTTCTACCAGCAGATGCAGACAGGAAATAAAGCAAACTTCTTGTGATAATAGCCCCTAATAAAGGGCACTGGCTGATTCTTCTTAGTTTTCCTGAACAATTAAATTCTACATTAAAGACACTTCAGAACAATTCAATTCTACTAATAAACCAACAATAGGGAATCAGTGCTGTCTTAACTGTTTCTCTTCCAAGCTCTATTAACAGGTAAAAAAAAGTTACCCATTTTCTGGCACACTTCTATGCAGACCTAGACAAAGGGAATCTCCAATGACAGTAGTTAGGAACTGAAAAACAGAAGATGGGGGTGTAGGTAAAAATCACAACACTAATAGACTGCAGTTTTTAATACTGGTTATCAGAGAGAACAGTATCATGGACAAGGCATATACTATAAGGATGTAAGAATGTCCAAAGCAAAATGTCCCATGAATTTCTGGAGGAAGACATAAGCCCTCCCTTGCCACTCAAAGTGGATAGTTCTTGTAAAATGCAAGCATTAAAAGGAAACATGTAATTCCATCTTCAATCTAGGGCCTTTGTTAAGGTGGTTGCATAAAACTATGCTCTGAAAAGTAGGATAAGAACATACTTTTTCCCCCCTTTAACACCTTGGATGCTATGAGAAATGCATCCATGCTGTAAGTGATGCAACCACTATGGGTTGGATTTTACAGCTAGCCTTGGCAGAATTCATTTAAAAATAATTGACTGATATCGTCAGTTTATTTTAAGCATTTTTTCTGTTTTTGGAGATTTAAATATTCAGTTGCAGGAAATTATGGAACAGGTCAGACAATGTTTTAATGATAGATATTGAGGTTCCAAATAGTTAGGGCTTTAACTGTTGAAAAAAAAAAAAAATCACATCAAACATACAAAGTAAATATCCTTAAATTCTAATAAATTTTCAAGCAGCATTGTGTTTACTTTGCCTATCTATACATTTTAATTATTGATGGAAATATTTTTTTCTTCAGTTTGCTTGTGTATGGTGAAGTCAATGTTACCCATAATAACCAATACAAATCTAATTCTTCCAATCATATATTTGTTGCTGCAATTATATTAAACACAATTCACTGTTCAGAAACTACTGTTATAGGATCTTTGTAGGGTACACTAAGGACAACCTCCCCTCCTCTAATGGGAATGTATGGTGGTTTTAACCTCGTGACACTCATTAAAATCAATGAAAATCTCCTGGATTAAAAACTCAATTTATTAAAAGTTATGGATTAATATGGTATTAGCTAATTCTGAATGTCCTTGGGGAAGGGTAGTTAGTACTGAAATTATGTACTTAGACATTAAGAATAAGACTTTGAAAAAACATATTTCACCATATTCTTAACTGAAATCAATTAATGAACAATTCTTAGATTAGCTTAGTGTCCAATTTCCTTAATCATGTGGCTCAATTAAGCTGCTGCCACCAAAAGCACAATCACTGCCTGATGCTTCAGCTTTAAACAAATTGACATCCATTCAGTAATCAGATAACTTGTTCTGACACCTGACTCAAGCCTATCTGTTTCCTTTACCATATTTTCTCTGGTTAAAGGCTTCGTTTTCCCAGCCATGATAATTATGCAATTTCAAAGACTGGCGGTGCTATGGATTGAAAAGGATGTGCATTGATAGCCAACTCTGCAGTGACTCCACCGTTACCTAACAGGGATGTGAACGGTTGACACTCGGTACCAGAAGCAGTCCCCTATCCGTGGCCTGCTGGCAGCGGCATCCCCAGCCCTGGTGTTGGGAGTGGATGACAGCAGCCCCTGCCTCAGCGCTGGGGCCTACTCCAGCTGGGCTGCAGTGGTTCCTCACCCAGGATCCTACTTAGTCTGTCAACTGGTTAAACATTAGGTTAACCTAACATTTAACCGCTTCACTTATTAACTGGGATTTTACATCCCTACTACATAGCTCTGTACAGTGTCTAAATTAAGGACATTAAGGACTAGTCGACTATCCGACAAGCAAATGCTTAAAAGATATTCGAGTTGACTAGTCACTGCCTCCCTCCCCCACTGCCTCTATCAGATAGCGGCAGCAAAGGAGGATGAAAAGGGGGTACTTTAAAGTGGTATGGGCTCCATGCGGTGCTGCCACTTTGAAATGCTGTTTCAAAGCGACAGTGCCACATAGCTGATCCCGGGCTCAGTGTGGCACTGCTGCTTTGAAATGCCACCAAGCTCCGTGCAGCATTTCCATGGAACCCAGGGTCAGCTGACCCCAGGTTCCACAGAAATGCCGCATGGAGCCCCAGATCAACTGAGGAGTCCCCAGCTGACCCTAGGTTTGGCAGAAATGCCGCCAGGGGTGAGCTGGGGAGTCCACAGCTCCGAGTGGCATTTCAAAGTGGCAGTGCTGCATGGAGCCCAGGGTCAGTAGGGGACTCTTGTACATTTCAAAGCTGGCACGCCATGTGCAATCTGGGGCCAGCGGGAAGTCCCACTGACACTGGGCTCCACGCAGACGCTTCTGCTTTGAAATGAACAAGAGCCCCCACTGGGGCTCTTGTACATTTCAAAGGAGGAACAAGGAAATGCCTATCAACTAGTCGAGTAATTCCATCGACTACTCACTAGTAAGTTAATTGATATATAACATCCTTACTCAATCTATACATCATACAGACAAAATTGATAGTAATAATTTGATGATGTACTACACAACTAACCAATATGATTTACACAACATTGACATGAAGAAGCTGTTTGCCACAACATTCCAGGTTTACAAATATAGCTTAAAACTTTAAGTGTCAATAGATTCCTATTATTTTACACAAATGTGATTTTCAGGAATGCTCATCACCACATAGCTGTCCCAACATCAGACTAGGCAAAGAGGGATGGTACTTTTGTACACAACTAGATACTTTATGTAGACCATACATTCCTTGAATTCACTACTGGAATAATTAGAGCAAGGAAAGAGTATATGCACTATTTAAGGAGTTTTAGTAAAAATCACAATCAAAAAGGAAAAATAGCTACTGTATCTCTAAACTAGTAATTTTATTCTAGTCATCAATTTAAAACAAATTAGAGGACAAGTTTCCTTTCATGCTGAGAAATCAGACTAAGCTTAAACCAAAAGTTAATTTATAAAGTACAATTCTATCCTATAACATAATTAACTTAAAGGTCCAAGATCTCAAGTGTCAATAATCAGGCTACATGTAAATGTTTTTACAGATACAAAAATGGCATTTTCATTCCATAAACTGTTGTATAAGCAAAATTTGATATAGTCACTTCGGTGGTGGTTTCTACTGAGTTTTCAGTACAGTTCCACTACTGTACTATTCAGTAAGTATTTTTCCAAAGTCATAAGAAAGCAAAACCATTCATCACAAGTTTTATCAATGCATCAGCATCTATTTGCTGTACAAACATGGAAAGGAAAGTCTACATCCTGCAATCCTTATGTAGGAAAGCTTCCACTTAAGTTGCAGGTGTTTTGCCCAATCAAGAGTAACTGCAACATTGGGCCAAGAGTTGCAGCCATGATTTTTTTTTTTTTTGACCATTCTACAACAACCACACACAAACGACCATGGAAAATTAGTAATATTAAATGGCTTCTGTCCACTAGTTTAGGCCTAAGATTTAATTACATTAAAGGAAATCATAATGTGTGATATGGAAAGGTTTGTTTTCCTGTTTACAGAAACACACTGCATTTGAATCTGCCACTCAATTTAATCCTTAGTGGATATTCATCCAAACTGCCTAACTCAGCACACTGAAAACACTAGAGAAGCCAAAATTAAAGGAACACTTGAATACACCAGGAACCTTACATTTATTTGTACAGCACCTAACACAAGGACCTATAGCAGTACAATAATTACTGGCCAGACTGCACATTTTCCCTCCCCCAAACTAATATATTTGTTGTTGCAATGTCAGGATAACTGGCAACTTTTACATATGCTGAACTGTGGAAATTAAATGTAATGATTACCTAGGCTTCTAGAGAAGTGGTTCTCAACCTATTTATCATTGCGGGTTGCATATACAGCTCTTTATATGCTATGTGGATGATATCACTGGCGCTGCAGCTGTGTGCCAGCTTGGCTAGAAGAAACACTGATATAGAGGCATTCATGTAGCCACGTATTTGTTTGAATGCCCAATTCCTTCAAGAAATGCACCAACAAACACCTCTCTCCATGTAGGGGGGCTGCAGCAACAACACTATGGTGTACCTGGAACTCCCTCCCTCCCACCACCAAGGCAGACCCTTAAAAACTTCAAAGTAAATTACAGGACTCAGGAGGTAATTTTCAAGTAATTATAGCTTAGTTATGCTTAATTGGAATTTCTTCAAACATGTCAAAGTAATGGAGGACAAAAATCCACTGTTCATCTGAACTTTACAAATTAAGGTGCTCGTGATTTTAGTAGAGTACAAAAAATAAGCATCTGGAAAAATTAACACTTTGTAACATACTTTGATTAATGCTTTGTTAATAGAAAACAAGTAATACAACTCAGTTTTTTCAAGGAAGGGGAACAATCTTCAGACAGAATAATCATGAAAAACAGGTAATTGTTCTAAAGTTACAAGCTTCTGAAAACAGACTGTTTGGTCGGTCCTGTACTCAAATGCACACAACTCTCGTCCCCCCCACCCCCTCACACACACACACTTTCCCTTCCTCCTCCACATTCCATTATTGCCAGCTGTACAGTGGCTTTTCATTCACTTTTGCTTTAAATAATGAAGCACATTAGAAATATTTACCTTGTGCATCTTGTATCAAACCAGAACTGATGCCATCATATCTCAGCATTCTTCTGAACCTGTACCCAACTGAGCTCTGAGTTTTATTACTAGTTAACAATTACATATAGGAATTGATGTGATACCTATCCCGAGACAAAGGATTGAAAACATCCAAAAGTTAGTCAGGAAGTGAATCACTATTTCCTCATTACAATACATCCATTCTTATGTGATGCTTTTCGTCTATAGTTCACAAAGCACATTACCAAAGAAAAGTTAGAATCATTACACCCATTTTTCAAATAGGTTAAGTGACTTGCTCAAAGCTATATTACAGGTCATTGGCAAGGACAGGAACAGAGTTTAGTTTGGGAGTCAGAAGACCTAGTGTCCCCTTCGAGACACTATGTGCCATTGAAACTAATAAATGTAGTCTCTTTGATCTACTTGTCTGGGAGCACAATGTACAGCGAACATGGTTTCTGTAAAACATTCTGTCCTTCCCAATTTTAAAAAACAAAATTCTAACTGCTCAGTTTTTAAAAAGTCACCACCTTATGGAGCCAGCCCTCAAAAGGTACTGACCAGCCCACAAGTGTGATCCTGTGTTGTTTTGTCTGCCCAGAGCAAGTCATTAGAGGAAAAAATATTTTTCCATCAGAAATAGTTCTTATCTAAATCAGATTTTCAACATAAAGAACTTGTGTGCTACACATGTAAAAATCTCAGGTAATGTAACTAGTTGATTTCTACAATTTTTAAATTTGTTTTGTAAATTAAAATGAAAATACACATGACCAAGGCTCATATAGTGCCATTTTGTCAGCTCTTGTGATTTTATCACACTTACAATATTTGATGTTTTTCTGAAAGCCCCAGAAGTGCTACCAAGTGAATTTAAGTTTGTTTTAAAGACAACTCAGAGGTTTTTAGTACTCATGGCCACAGAGGAAAAGACTGAAACTATGAAATGACTGTACCCCGCTGGCTCAGAGGCCCAAGGATGGAGAGGTTTTTTAAAAGTTCTTAAATCTCAAGATTTTGAGGAGCCCGTTTTATGATTTCTGAACTCTTGGAGTTGGCATTATGAAGTGAATGCACTAAGACCTGAGTAGTGTAATCAAATCACCAACCTCACATATCAACCTTTTCCTGCTATTCAAGTCCCTTCGAGACCATGACCTGAATTCTTGCAGTCTTCACTCAGGGCGAACTCCCACTGATTTCAATGGGTGTTTGATCTCAGTAAGAGCATGAACTGGCCTAAGCTCATAAACACAGCTTATTATTTTTTATTTCAAGGCACACTCTCAATCTTTGCTACTTCCAAAAACACAGGAGGAAGAGAAATTCTCCTCTCCACCACAAAGCAAAAACCTAAAATAAAACAAGATTGGATATTAGTGGAGTAACACAGCAAATTCTAGACGCACCCTAGAATAGTCTGCTTTTTTTTTTTTTGGTCGGGTTTTTTCTTTGCCTCGTTAGGCACTTCATCTGTAAGAAGGCCACAATAAAGGACCTTTCCAATATTAATATTTCAATACTTGATGCATATTTGATATGCCAAACAGTTCCCAAAGAAAGATAATATTATGACATTTTTGTACAAGGAAACAGCCTCCAGTACCCTGCTATGCGGCCTCTGAATATGTAATTCATATTAATGAAGGGACAGAGAACAACTAAGCACAAGCTGGGAGCTTCTCTTGAGCAACAGCTTTCAAAAATAAGTATTTGGCACATGCTGCCTGGAGATGTTCATTTATATTTTTAAATGAAAGCACACAAGCAGTTAAATGGTGCATTATTTTCCAAGAGCACAATACAGTACCATAAAACTCCATCTGCCTCCCCTCCTAAGAGTGCCCACACTCACTCCGATGGACCTCAACTTCCACATTAAGAATCCAGCCCAACCCGCACATCTCCTCTGGGGTTACCACATCTGAGGGGCAAAACTTCCAGACAGTCAAACCGTTTCATGAGAAGTGTGAAACAACAAATGAAAGAAGGCAGCACTTTTCATTTCCAGGTATCTCACTGGGTCTGGAAACTGCCTCCACCTTGTCTTCCTCAATGCCTATATTTCAGAAACAGCTGGAAGGAGGTGATGATCCCACTTCCAATCCCTTCCTTCTCCCCCACCCCTCAAAAAAAAAAAAATCAAGTTCTAGCCAGGAAGCTTAAGTCATGATCTCCCTCCCTCCCTACCATACACAGTTTCTGCATCTGTAAAGGATCCCTTTGTTCCAAGACAGGTTCCCAGACCAATTTGTGGAAAACTACAGGTACCGAAATGGAGTTCAGTATCATGTAGTCTCATCACATATCCTTGTATGCCTTGCTGAGTCATTATTTATAGACAGGGTCAAGCATCTCCAGGTGAAGAAAAGCCTTTTCTGATAGGCCATTCATGATGTGCTGGTTAGCCTTAATGCAAATGAATCTTTGGGTGTTACTCAGGAGCAAACATTTGAAATATGAATATATGGCCAATATTCATAACTCCAAAGGCAAAAAAGTGACACAAATAGGATAATCATATTCAGCAAATTATAAACTTTCCATAGGCATCTCACATGACATTTTGCACAAGATGCATCATAATTACATTATAACCATATCATAATTGTACCACTATGATGAATATGGCTCAGAATATTATATGGATGTTTTAGCTTGCTCTGCTATGCTTATGGTCCATCTGCCCATCTCCCTTGGATCTATTTCCTCAAATTTCTCTTCAAATTCTCATTCTCCTTTGGCTCTTTTCCTTTCACAGTACAAGCATGCATTAGTCTCTCCCATCTTAAAAACTCCAGCCTTGACCTCACTTAACCATTCACATCTTTACTGAAAATGTAACTGGTCAGCATCACCCTTACCTGGTGACGCTTACCAGTTTACTGTTAGCCATCAGCCTGGCTCCATCAGAGCAGACCCTGCCTATGGCACAGAGCATTTTCAGGTTGGCTAGCCTGCCCCCATTTAAACAGGATTTTACATCCCTACTTTCCAGCTATCACCCCATCTACCTTTCATCTCTACATCACTGAACAAACCATTGTTCTAAGAGTTCTAATCCTCCAGGTCAGGCCTAGATCCTCTCTAGTCTAGCTTTCCCTCCATGCACTCCACTGAAAACCACTATCAAGCTTTGACTAGGAAGAGGTTATTAGAGACTTTGGCAGAACTAATATTCCACCTTTATTCTCTTTATCCCGGTAAGCCATTTGTGAGACTGTTATCATATTCTTCTTGGAATTGTGTCCTCCCTTCTGTAACTCTCCTTTCCTGGTTTTCCCTCAGAATCCTCCTTATACTCCCTCCCACTTTTGCAGTGTTCCACATAGCTCTCTCCTTGGCCCCCTTCTGTTCCTTGTCTGAGTAATCTCATCCATAAGCAAAAATTTAACTACCAAATGAATGCTGACGAATCATAGCTCTGCCTCGGTACTCTAAATCTTTCTACCAAACTAAAATCTCAGCCCATCTCTTACATCTGGTTGATGTCTAACCATTCACTCAAGTTCAATGGGACTAAAATTAATCTTTCCATGCAGGCCCACTCCCTACATCTGCTGGTTGGTGACCATTGACCAGGATCTACTGGTAGATCTTAGAGCCTCTGACAGGTGATCCTGACTGGTTTGGCCAAGAAGCTATCAAGTGCTGGCACTTCAGC
Source organism: Pelodiscus sinensis (assembly GCF_049634645.1). Classification (NCBI taxonomy): domain Eukaryota; kingdom Metazoa; phylum Chordata; order Testudines; family Trionychidae; genus Pelodiscus; species Pelodiscus sinensis. The sequence goes on along the minus strand of NC_134711.1, from coordinate 41,265,444 downwards.
TGCAACCTCTCACTACTGCTGTGTACCTCCTGCCTTTTGCCTTGGAGGTGCCTCCCTCCCACCCACAGGAACCTCCTGCTTACTGTGCACAGCAGGGCAGGGGATGGAGAAAAGAGGCGCTGATGTCAAGGTGCCCCCTCTCCCACCCTGTATCCTATCTCCACAGAGCAGAGAGGGGGCACAACAGGACTTGGGATGGAGTCTACTGGCTGCTTTTGGGAGTGATCCAGGGCCAGGGTAAGGGTGAGCCTTCCTTAGCCCCACTGAACCACCACCAAGGAGCCACCTGAGGTAAGCAGTGCCCAGTCAGAGCCCAGATGCTGAAATCCTACCTCAGTCCTGCACCCAAAGCCTCAGCCCTAACCCCCGAGTACCCCTGCATCCCAACACCCTCCCTGAGCCTGTACCTAGAACCCCTTACAATAGCCCAACCTCAGCTCAGAGCCCCTCTCACACTCCAAATCCCTTAATCCAAGACTAGAGCCTGCACCCCAACCTGCTGCCCCTGCCTGGTGAAAGTGAAAGTAAGGGAGGACAGAGTGAGCAAGGGCAGGGCCTCTGAGAAGGGACACACAGGAGGTGAGGCAAGGGTATCTGGGTTTGAGGTAGATTTTGAATTTAAATGCAATCCAAGAAGTGCTTTAAAAGGTTGGAGATCACTCCCCTACATCCTTTCATTATCTGCCTCTCTCTCAGGCCCACAACTCAGACATCTCTCTGGCCCTCACATCCTACTGGGTCTAAATCTCAAGAGTCTGTCTGAATGACATCTGTAAAGTTGACTTTTCCTATCCATTCAAACAGCAAAAACTTTAATCTAGACTGTTATCGCAAGTCTCAAATTATTGCTACATCCTTCTCTCTGGCTTTGATAAATGCCGCCTTGCCCTGCTTATATCCATTCAGAATAGTGCTGCTAGGGTCATTTTCCTAGTCTCTCACTTTGACCATCTCAGCCTTCAGGCTACTACCTCTGCTTCCCCATTTTCCAATGACATTAAGCAAATTGCTTGTCTTCACTTTCAAGTCTTTTCATGGCCTATGTCCACCCCATCATCTCTCAATCACTACAACAACTCATACACAACAATACAGTAATATGCTAACAACCCGAGACTGTCAACAATAACAGGCTCAATTATTTCATCCAAAACTATCAATCAGATATTAGTACAGAACCATACAAAAATAGAGAAATAGATAGTCTTACAACAAAGGATGGTAATGTAAAAGCAGGAGGTGTATCTGCTCTGCATCTGGAAGAAATGCACAGTTTTTATTCCCCCAACCTAACTGTCATAACATGGGCTATCAGACAAAAGAAACTTAGTTACCTAAAATATTCTCCCAGAAATTTATGTTGTGATGTTATTTCTATACAGTTTCAGCTTACCTGACTTAAGTGAGCAGTCATGATTATTTACAGCTGAGAAGACTGACAATTCTTCATTTTAATCTCAGTGAGTCTCTCTTACACCATAACCATTCTTCCATATTGATTTTTCCCAACAGAACATATCTGCTGGGGACAACTGAAAACAAACAATAGTCTATATAGGCTTACCATCTCAGATCCCTCAAGGATTGAACCCACAAGCCTGGATTTAGCAGGCCAATGCTCAAACCACTGAGCTATCCCTACCCCTGTATATCAGCATGATATATCTTATATAAAATGAAGATGATTTCTAAGAATATCTGATGTTGTACAGACATAAAATCACACAACAGTTATTTAATAAGCATAACAAATTCCTGAATAGCAATATTTATTGGTCAAAACTAGTGTTCTACACCTTAGAATTTAGACAGACTTTTATTGAAGATAACTATTCTAAATAAGAGTTTGGTTTTAATGGAAAGACTGCTAAGGAATTTGAATCAGACGCCCTGATTTTTTGGAAAGGGAATGTCATGATCAGTGAATCCTGTTTAGTAAATTGTAATATCTTTATTTCCTTTGTCTGTGATAAAAATAAAGTACAGGCATGATGACATTTCAAGAAGAATATGTAACCAAAATAATGTGAAAGACTTTGCACAATTGCTCCACTGATTTTTTCTGCTTTGGTAAACCAACAAATTATTTTATATACTCACAATTTAGTAATATAATTTAGTTACTCACACCCACCCCCTCTGATTTGCATTCTGGACCCCAATTCAGTAAAGCACTTACCGGTAACTATCTATTGCACTGTTTTGTATGGTTTTGTACTAAGATCTGATTAATAAGGACTTGCACTCATGAGCAGGCATGCTTAAAGTTAAGAACTCGTTTAAGTGCTTTGCTGAGCTAGGTCTTCTGCAGCTACAGTGTGTAACACAAATAACAGGACTTGAAAACTCCATTTCCCCAGAGTATGTAACAAATGCTTTCAGGCAAGTGCCATCAACTTCAACAAAAATATAAAGTATTTTTAAGTTTCTAGCCCTCAGGGCTACTAAAACAGCCTTCACAATGTGAGTGTAGGCATAATATTGTGCACGACGAGCAACTCTACTGCCTCCGTAGTTACTTGCACTTCCCTGCCCCAAGCTGCACCAGAATGAAAACCATCCAGAGTCCTGTCCTTTTTCACAGTTGCTGTTCATGACACAACTTATGTGGGAATAAGTGAGAATGACAAGAACTTGGTCCATTACAATTTGCTATCATTTACAGACAGGAGCTGAAGCAGGCACTAAATCTAGTCAACAGAAAACTACCTACAAGAGCCACAGACACTTTCATGCAGTACCCAGAAAATTCAGGTAAGGTCAGAGTAATCAGGAGATTTTTTTTTTTTTGAAAGTAAACGAATGTTGCAAAGACTCTGCCCACATTCCCTTCTAGCAACCAAAGACTATGAAAGTGGGAATCCAGAGAGTGAAGAGGGGGAATGCTCTTCTCTTTACAGAAGCCAGAGCTAGGCAGTGGATTAACAAATCTGTTAAGACTCACTAGCTGCAGATTCATATTAATGAATAATAGAGCCCCAGAATAGAGTAGAGGGACAGCATCCAGCACCTTCCCTTTATTCATTAGCTGAGTCCTTTGACTTCACATGTGCATTTTCCCTGCTCAGCATCTCCTTCTCTCATCTTTTGTAATAGCATATGGCTAGTAAATTTAGTCCTCCAAGTAAAGCTTGCAAGTCTTAAAAGCATGTGCATGAATAGGAGAGTGAGCAGGAGACACAGATGATTCAAGTTAGAAAAGGGAGGTTGCAGAAGGAAATGGAAAATGAAAAAGGAAGAAAATAAAGGCAGAAGATGTAAAGAGCCCAGTATGTTTGGGGGAAGCAGAGCAAAAGTAAGGAAATATATGCTGAAGGACACACAGGAAGAGATGTACTATGACGAGGGTTTTTTTCATGGTTTATTTTTAGCAATTTGAGTTATGTAGATACACAAACAACCTGATATTTGGGCATGACATAACAAATAGTGTGTGTTATATACCTTGCTTATTACAATATGCACTATTGTCATCTATAAAGTGCTTTAATATAGCACTGTTTCAGGCAGCACTATGTTAAAGCCCATCAGGCAATGCTTGGCACACGCCAACATTGATGAATTACTGAGCAAAACATTAGTATGCTTTAGAAATCACTTTCCCCCGTAACCTGCTTTACCGCTCTATGTAGACAAGACCTGAAATACAAGTTTATTCAACAAACACCAATTTCATTTTTGTACTGTGGGTGCTTTATCAGTTAAAACCAAAAATCAGAAGCCCTAAGGATGATGATCTATTATGAAAGAGTAAAATCAGGAAGTGAAAAAAAGACACATCAAAAGCCCGGCAAATGTATTAGCCACAAATTTATTTTCTTACAGCTACTCAAATGGAAGGATAGGAATAACATGGGATAAAAACAAAGCAGCTAGCCAACTTCCTGCCACTAGCCCTGCAGAGACTGTGACGGCTACTGGGCTTCCTATGAGGTCTCCCTGATAGTGCGTTAATCAGCTACCGGTAGAGAACCTATGGAGTTACCTTCCCCTCCCTTCACAATCCCCACTTCCCCCCTCCGGGAGACATGCTCAGAACAGGATAAAAAGCTTAAAAACAACAAGTGGTCCTGTAGCACCTCAGACTAACAAATATATAAAGAGTATCATGAGCTTTTGTGGGCACCACCTTTTGTTGGTTTGTTTCTCCTTCCTCTTTCCCCTCTTTTTCTATTTTATATTTGATTCGCTATGCCTCTTGCTCCATATATGTCATCTGAAGAAGTGGGCTGTGTCCACGAAAGCTCATGATACCATCTATATTTTTGTTAGTCTAAAGTGCTACAGGACCACTTGATTAAGCGTTTTTTAAGTTATATACCAACATGGATACCCCTCTGAGACTTCCGAGCAGGATGTTAGCTGGAGCAAACAAGCGCTGATTAGATTTTTCCTAAAACTGGGAGGAAGATAAACGTCTAACAAAAGCCACAGGATTTTTATTAAACACAAAAAAAGGCAGATATTGGCCAAAATAAAAAGCATGCAATCATGCAAGTAAAATATACAATAATGGAGTTGCCAATCTGCTGCAGATGGAAATGGATTCTATTACCAGAATGGCAAAAAAATGAACATTTGAAAGCAAGCAAAATCAAAGCTGCAGAAAAACAACATGGTGAACAAGTGTTGAAAATGAACTATACCTCAGGTTTTTCAGCTAGGAAGCCATTGAAAGACTTGCCAAAACCAGACAGAAGTGGAGGAACTTGATCACAGCTAAGGCAAAATGGATACTAATTAACTAATTAGACTATTAAATGTTTGACCATGCCACATCTTATTGATGCTGAGTTGGATAAACAAGACAGCAGTTTTAATTTATGAAGATCTGCTTTAATTACCATTCTCTGAAACAGTTCTGGATGCTCCTTTTACTGGCTTCACTTGCTATAAAATGGCTATCAACATTTCTTCTACCTCCTCCATGGAGGAAACCCATGCCCCACAATGGGTAACTTTATAGTGCAAAGAAGTTTAAAAATATATAAATATATATGAAACCTCACAGCCCTTCCAATGAACAAAAAGAGGGAAATCTCTCAAAAAAATTAGCATCACACAACTGAATAGCTTTCTAAACACGTGAAGCTGTGTTAATCTATATCTTGGGCATTCACAGGGCTTATCAAATCATGGTATGTTAACTGGATCTAACACGGCTGAAAGTAAAGTAAACAATTTGCCCATCAAGACAGGGCCTTGGGTTGCTTGTAAAAGGATAAAGCTGAGTTTTATCAAAAATAAAGACATGGTGGAAAATCACTTTAAGAGCTGTAATTTGGGAATGTTAGATCTCCCTGAGGGTACTGAGGGAGCAGATCAATGTTACTTTTTACCGCTTTTTTTACAAACCATTTCTGATTAAGTTTGATCTGCCTTTGCAGGGAGCATGAGAATTATCAGCAATGTACTTCTTCCCACACCCTAAACACTTTGCCCCATACCTGCACTCAATGGGCCTGAGGACCCAGTCCCCGGACCATATAGGCTCCAGCCTAGAGAAGGTCCTGGGGCTGGACAACAATAATTTCTCCCTCAAGCCAGTTACAGAGCTGGAGTAACAAAGGGGCATGGCCTTCCATGGATAATCTCATTATGAAAAAGACCAACCCCTTTTTAATGGTAAAGCCTCAGGATGTCCTGCTGACTACACAGATTTTAGACTAATTTGGTTTTGGTTTAGACAGACTGATTTAGTTCAGCTATATTCGTGTTCATTCTTTATAATCAGTTAAAGGCATATTTTATTGACTCTTGGCATTGTATGACTACTTATGATTGTGAATAGTTCTCTCTGGTTTTGGTAGTGTATTTTATTGATTTATTTTTAAATTCTGACCCCATTTTTGGATTTTTACTATATGCAAATGTTGATTAAAGTAAAATTATAGATATGGAGGGGAGAGGGGGAAACAGTGGTTTAATATATTTTTAAGCACTGAATTTTACCATGTTACTCTCCTTTGTATCCTCTGGAAACCTACCCCCCAATTCACTCCCCTGATCTCTCACCCAGACAGAGAATGTTCTTATGGCATGTAGTCCATGAATAAAATTTAATACTATAAATGTCACAATATTTTACCACTCATGTAGTTCAAAATATAATCATTGGGGCACAATGTAAATTCCCAGCTCACTGAGGGTGCATGTGCACAAATTTTTCTAGACTGAACTCAATTTACTGAACAATCCATTTCTGTCTACACACCTTATTCCATGAGCTTCATGAATATAAACCAATTCAGCAGTATTGGGGGAGGAAGATACTAGCATACATTTCAGTGGATTCTCAGGAACAAAGAACAAGATCACAACTTCTTTTAAATTAGGCTTTATTGCTCATAGAAAACAGAATGCCACATTCAGTGCACTTACGTACACTTGTGACATTAACATTCCAAAAATATACACTGGAAAGATGCACTGCTGGTCCAGGCACATATAACTCAGGAGGCCTAGATTCAACTCTTTCTGCAGAAGACTTGGTGTGTCAACTTGAGAAAAATCACTCTCTCTCTCTTTTCTTCAGGTGTACATCTGTAAAGTGAAGGTAATAATACTGCCCTCCCTTACAGAGGATTTGGGGGAGAAAACAAATACTTGAAGATGCTGAGATGCTACAATAATGGTGTATATACGGTGACAGACAAAATGAATAGCAGCAACCACTGCAGCAGCTTTTCATTATTTCCATTTCCTCTTCAGCAATACTTTTGTCAAGATAGAACCTGAAATTTGGAAGGTTTTTCCATCCCTCAGCACATGGATTCGAGAGACATATTATCTAAGGGTACAATCCTGCCCTGAAGCTTTGAGGACTTCTTACCTGTCTTGTGCTAGATAGCCTCCAATTTAACACCTCAACCATTTTAGCACATTTGATCATTGTTTTAACTTTTGTCTTAAGCCAAAGAAAGATTTCATTAAACTTGAATGAAGTACAGGGTCTCAGCATCTTAAATGGCCCACTCCTAAAAGTAGTTTTCCATTACTAGACTAGGCAACCTGTTTTGGACTGTAATTTCATCCCTTAATTTTATTTAAGAACAAGCTATGAAAGAAAAAAAATGCAATTTATTGCATTAGGTCCTCGTGTTGGAGTACTATAGTTCTGAGGCATGTCCTCAAGGTGGTGGATTGACAAAGTCCTCCACAGAGTAATCATGAGGGAGTTGCATCGAATAACATGGACTAAGGCACCGCAGACCAACAGTATCTAGGAGAAGAACTGATTTCAAACTGGGTAGACAGAGCTTGCTAAGCTCTCTTAGGGTACACATCTAGATTTACTTTTACTTTAGAATGAAGATATGCAAATTCAGCAGTAATTTGCATTTTCTTCTGATTCCTTTTTCGAAAGTTTCTTTTGAAAAAGCAAGCAGCTTAGACGTGGTTCTTTTGAAAAAAAACACCTTTTTCGAAAACCTGTCAAAAACTGAGGTTTATAGGTTCTTTTGAAAAAAGAGGGTTCTCCCCCCCCCCCAAAGAACCTCGTCTAAACTGCTTGCTTTTTCAAAATAAACTTTTCAAAACGATTGGAAGATCATATGCAAATTCAGCGTAATTTACATATCTATGCATATCTTTTTTCAAAAGTAAATCTAGATGTACCTTTAGACATATTCCTAAGAGAAGGAAGATTCTGGTCTCAAAACCGCGCTCACTCTTTTTCAGTGTGCATGTTACCGTTCCTGTACCAGTGTAAAATGGTCCGTATGAGAAGAGAGAGTAGGGGATGGAACTCAAGTTTCACACGAAGGCATCTCTCTCGACATTAATTTTTACCTCTCATTGACAAAAGCCCTATAAGAATGGGCAAGTGATGTCAAATGCAGGTGGAGGATACCACATCTAGCCACAAACCTGCATGCACACAGCCTGGGTGTAATGATCATCTGTTTGCTGAACTGGAATAGTGCCCCATCTTTTAGTCAGTCAGTCAGGGAATTTGTTTGATGATTTTATAACCTGCTGCATATTAAACCTATGGAGGGATTTACCACTTGGGAGTCCTTTGGGCTGTACTGGACCCAGTCAGCCTCACTGCTAAACCACTGCAGAGAAGAAATGTGTGGTCATAAGTCAAGGGCCCCAACACAGTATACGTACCAATGGGACACTAACCTTACAGTTGCTGGGCACCGGTGACCCTAAAAATAGTGTTTTACCCTGTTATGTTATATTTGTTTGTTTAATATAATTGTGTTTATTATAGTGTATGTGTGTGTGTTATTTTCTGGGAGTCTCCAACTATCTGGCAAGTATGTGGAAATTCCACCGGGTTAGAATTTTCCTCCCAAGCTGCCCTGGTGACCCTGCCAGGAAGGAGTGAGGGGGTGGAGACACCGCCAAATAAATCCATCGGAAAAAAAATAAAGTTGAGTGAGTGGCAGGATCCAGAAGAACCCAGACCTATCCATCAAAACCTGTAAGCAGATTGGCATTAAAGAAGGTAACCAGATGGCGAGGGGGCGCTGCAGTTAATTTGCGGTCATAAGAGAAAATCGACACCTAAATAGAAACTGCACTTTGCATCCTGGAGTGAACATACTATTCATGAAAGCGATGATTGCCATGAACACAAGTCAGCCATTATAGCTAGAGAGCTTGTGAATTATAAACATGGATGTTGCACCATTAAACTAAACACGCATCTCTGCTACCATCCAGTTCACAGAATTTAGAGCAGACTATTCATATTGTTGTGTGGACCATCCTGAGGGGCATAAAAGACAAGTGGGAGTTGGCTTCACCATAAGGACATCCCGGCATGTATTCCAGGCACATACCATCAGTCCTAGCTTCATGACTGCAAAGGTTAGACTGAAGTATGGACAGTGCTTTATACCTGGTAATATATACACATTGCTTGTCGCAGATGATGGAAGGGAGGCTTTCTGCTGGAGTCTGAATTCAGTGATCTGTTCATTACCTTTTCATTCCAAACTATATATACACTTGGCAATTAATGCTAGAGATGTCAAGACTTCACCATATTGCAAAGTGCTTAGATATTATGGTATTGGATAGGGATGTAAGTGACTAGCTGCTCTCCTCCCCCCAACTCCTTGCTGCCTCTATTGGAAAGAGGCAGCAAGGCAGGGGTGGGAGGCAGGTGCTGGGGGAAGCTGGCTTACAAACTGGATCCCCAAGCACCATGTTGGGGGGCAGGGGAGGCAGAGGCTTAGCAGGGAACCAGATGTGAGCCAGGAATCAGCTGATTCCCAGCTTGCATGTGGTCCCCCATTGTGCTTCTGCCTTTTAAATGTACCAAGAGCCTAGCAACTCTTAATACTCTTAAAAGGCAGAGCAGCAGAGGGGTTAGCTCTTGGGGCTGGGAACTAACCCTGCTGTGGCTCTGCTGTTTCTCCCCTTATCAACTAGTTGATAGGAATTCCACTGTATACTCAATTATCTGATTGCACACAATTTAGCATCCCTAGTATTGGAAGTGAAAACTCAAATGGTACCCTCCTTCGAACATGCGTGCAGTATGAGCTTACTATTGCAATCATTTGCTTTCAACAGGCAAAAAAATATAAAGTGGCTTGGATGCATCCTCTGTCTAAGCACTGGCTTATGATTGACTACATCATTACAAAAAAAAAAGAAAAAGAAAATCAAGACATCTGCAATGTAAATTGACTTGTGCAATGCTTGATGCTGACTCCTGGTCTGTAGTGTCTTTTTGAGCCTCTGCCCACTGCAACCTTATTCTGCTGTATGCTGGAAGAAGTTAGATGCAGGTAATCTTTGAATACCTGAGAAGAGCATTGTTTCAACTCAATCTTAATGGACAATGAAAGGCCAGAACAAGTAGTCACTATTAGGGCCGGTCCTAACCAATTGGTGACCCCAGGTGACCACCAGAGAAAATTTGTTGAGAAAAAAAGGGGGAACACAAAATGCAGTCACGGCCCCTTTAATTGTCACGTGTCCCAAGCAGGCTCCCATCGGGCTCTGTCGGTGGCCCCTTGAAATGGTGGACCCAGGCAACTGCCTAGCTTGCCAACCCCTAAGACTGGCTCTGGTCACTATTGAGGAGGACTGGAGCAACATCAAAGAAACAACTTACAAAGCTGTTGGAGTACTGGGTTTCGGAACATGCAAATACAAAGGCTGGTTGGATGCCAAGGACAAAGCCCATGTTCTTCTTGATAAGATGCATGCAACATACATGGTTTGGATCAAGAGAATACCTCCAGGAAATCAGCATACATTTGAGCTAAGCAGAAGGCTATGGTCAAATTACAGCCAACAAGAGAAAATTGGTGGAAATGTAAAGCAGTCACACTTCAAGATATAGCTGACAGACATAAATTTAAAGCATTCTGTGATGGGCTGAAGGCAGTCTATGAGCCATATGATGCTGGATATGAAGATGGTTCTCAGTGTGCTCTGAAGATGGAAGCACTCTAATTACAGTTAGTACTAAAATCCTTGATTGCTGAGCTAAAAATTTTCAACATATATTATACATCCAATTTTGACAGCAGCTTTCTTGAAGAGATTCCTCAGCAGGCTAGTGATTCACAGTTGGTTATACTGTACCACCAATTCTTGATGCAGTTCAAAGAGCTGTCATGAAGATGAAATCTGGAAAGGCACCTGGCAGGGATGTAATTCCATCAGATTTACAAAGCTGGTTGTAGTACACTCTCTTTCTCCAAAATGATAACTAAAAAGGCAAGAAAGTTCTACAGGGCTTTAAAGATGTCCTGAGTCTGTCTGACTCACTCACAGGTGACCATGCATGCTGTGATGACCACCAGAGCATCTTGCTGCTCTCTGTAGCTGGTAAAATCCTGGCTTGCATCTTCCATAACTGATTGTCATTACATGTGTGCACAAAATGGCATTATCACTAAAAATCAGTGTGGATTTTGTGCCACTCAAGGCATGGCCAACATGAAGGAAGAGCCAAGCTAGGAAGACCCAAGAAAAATGCAGGGCAGCAATAGGATCTCTACATGATTTTCATCAACCTGACCTATGTGTTCAAGATAAACTTAACAACAAATGGTCTGGTAGCTACATGTTTTGTTACTCTATAGAGTGCTAAGCGTTCAAGACAGTTAACAAAATTGGGCTTTGGAAGGTAACTTGGGTAAATTGGCTATCCTGAAAAAAAAAAAAACCAATATAATTCGGTCCTTTCATGATGGTACACTTGATCATGTTCTTGGTACCTTTTTAAAGTATCAAATGGTACAAAACAAGGATGTGTCCTTGCCCCTCTCCTGTTCTACATTTCTTTCAAGGATTACGATTTAGGCATATCTATTCAGTTCCAAACTGACTGCAGAAGTGTCTACTACAACTATCTATGATAGAAACGTAAAATCCCATTTAGTCAGTCAGTCAATGTTAAGGTTAACTGATTAAACTGGGGCAGGTGCCCCGACCCTGGAGGAAGGGGCTGCTGCAGACTGGCTGCTCTCAGCCCCATGCAGGGGCTCAGTGGAGCCAGAACAGTCCTCCACCCCCATCAGGCTGTGGGGGGAGGAGGAGAAAGGGACGTGCTCTCCGGGTACCAGTTAACAGTTACCTAATAAGCCTCATCTATTAAAGATGAGATGTACTAGTTAATCATTAACATCCCTAATCCATGGCTTCCCGTTTGCTGACGACTATGCATTGTTGGCTGTGATGGATGGGAGGAGTACTGCCTATAAAGGGTTAAATTCAGAGAATGCCTGAAAAAAATCCAGGAAGTATTGGCAGGAGCCAGGAGAACCAATAGGAAGAAAGTGGTAAGATTTGAATTGAAAAACAGGTTATCTGCTTCAGTCTCCTTTGTGTGAGAGAAGAGAGATGGAATGAGCCTGGGATGTAGAAATGAAGTTTACAATAATAACCATGTCTAGGAAAACAAAAGCTTGATATAATACATAAAAGTAGGCAGGGAATGTTTATTTAGGCCCAATCCGGTTATTTTCTTTGTTTTGTAGTTGATTAAATTCCTCTGTGCCAAGTCCCTGTGCACGCTCACACATGCACGTGCACGCACAAAAAAGCTGAATCCCAGAGAATAAATTCTCTGTGTTTTAATCTGTTTTTTCTCAGTTGCTCTAACACCTAGCAACCAAGTATGCTTTAACAAGTTTATCTTTTTGCTTTGTTAATTAAAAACACACCTTTTTAAGCCTAGGATCTGATTTGTGTGTGCTGGAAGGTAATAGGAGATCTGTGTATGCATGGCTAAAAATGAGAGCTGTCAAAGATTAGTTTGTTTTCTTAAGATCTCTTGTGGTAAAAGAGCTTGGGGTACCCCCTTGGAAGAAGTTCCCAAGTAATTTCTTTCTGGGTTCAAAAAGAAAGGGTGTGTGTGTTTCTCAGTTTGGTGGCAACAGCATACCTCCCAAGTTCAGAAACTGTGTGACCGTGGGAAGTTTTTAAAACCAGAAGCATTTAGGGGCAGGGTATTTCTAAGTCAGCCTTGACACTGACTTATTCAGTCAAGGATGCACAAGAGCTTTTTGAACATTTTTACTATCTCTGCTCAAAAGGACAGAGCTTATATTTCAGCCTGTTCAAAAAGAGCCCAGCATTCGAATGATCACTGGTACTGATATGATCTTTTAGGCTGTTGACAAGTTCTGCTACCTTAGAAGCATGCCATCTTCCAGTAAAAACACTGACAGCCATGTAACTGCTCGATTAGCCAAAGCCAGTGCTGCCTTCTGAAGACTGACCTAAATGCCTGTGGAATGACCATGATGTTAAATTTCATGCAAAGGTAGCAGTTTATCAAGCAATTGTCCTAACCATTCTACTATATGGTTTGAAGTCATGGACCATATATAGTTTTGAAATTTGATCAGTTCCACATGTACTGCGTCAGGAAGCTTGCCTATGAATTGTTGGAATCAAACTTCAAACACAGAAGTCCTGAAGCTGTGTGGTATCATGGACACAGAACCAATGCTTAAGAATAAACAGATTTGCTGGATTGGTTATATTATGCAAATGGCGGACATGCTAGTGCTAACGTTGATGATCTACTACCAGCTTGCATGTGGACAGTGCTCTATTGGTCATCAGTGCAAAGGTTATAAAGATATCCTAAATGCCACCGAGACGTTATGTGGCATATCTCCTAGTGATCTGGAAAGGATAGCTCAGGACAGATTGCTCTGGCAGCAAACTATTGCATATGCTCTTGAACACTTTGAGAGTCAGCATCTGCAGACATTACAAGAAAAAGCACAAGACTTGAAAAGAGTGCACATCACCAGCAGATGGTGGATTTGTAGGTCATCTGTGACTGGATTTGCCAGTAGAGGATTGGTTTAGTCACTCACCAAAGGTATTGCAGAAGATGAAATCTGTTGATTGACAGCTCAGTCCACACACAAAGAAAATTAGGTGAACTACTAATCTAATTCCATGTGGCAGTTCTTATAAAAAAAATATTCCAATACTTTGCTTCCTGATCTTCATAAATGAGCTGAATACAGTTCCTTTTTGTAAGAGGAAATAAATGCTAATCACACTTTAAAAAGTTTGATTTGATTAATGCAACTCAGTCTATAAAATTAAGCACTGTGATCTCAGAATATCAGAGAGATTTCAATGCACTGCTTTTTTACAAGAAAAAACCCATCTCATAATACTGTTTCTGTACAAACTTAGTTCAATATGTGATTTCCATCACATTCACTACTGGATAATATATTCACAGCAAACAGTCTGGCACATCTTGTAGTATTTGTTCAACATACTAATACTGAATTAGCAGGAAAAAAAATAAAATGATCAAGGCCTAATAAAGAGAGATTAGATAATTTAGTTGATCAGCAAGACTTCTAGAAATCTACAAGCAAAAACACTATTGATAACAGAGATCTGGTTTTTGGGAAGCCTGAGATGCCAGAATTTGAAGATTTGCCACATGTAGGTAACTAGTACAAACTCCCAATCATTAGTGACCACAAGTGGACATCACATGAACTATTTAGTGGTCTGTCTGTGTCGTATGACATAAGATGATCTCATTCCAGTTCCCATTGGATAGGACCACAGACATTATCATTAAAGGAGACATTAAGTGTCCATGTATCAGAACTTCAAGGATTAAATATGCATGAGTAAGACTAACCCTTAGATGTGGTAGGAAAGAAAATTCATCTTGCAGTGGAGGAACTGTCCTGTAACTTGGAAGATCTTAATTCATTTTTCTACTACATCACACTTTTTATATGCACATTTGTAAAATGGGGGTGACACCGGTTTCTTTTAATCTTAAAAAAAAAAAATCCTACAAATTCCTTAGTCAGCACATTGGCAGGATCTTGCACACTTGCTACCCAAATCATAAAAGTAGTGGCGCTTTCAACAAGCATGTTAACTTTTTAAAATATTTTTGGATTTCAGACGCCCCATTATCTAAGATACAGGAGGCCAGAAATCAGAAGACCCTCCAAATGTGATAAGAAAACATGAGACAGAGTCACATATCTGAAAATGAAGCTTTCTTGGGGTAATTTACCTTAGAGAAAGATCACTTAACACATTAGCAAGATGACAGCATGTTGCAGTAGAGGTAGAAAAAGGGCCTAGCGGGTAGAGAAATAGTAAGATAAGCAAACCCCTACCTATTGTTAAATATGGTTCATCAGCTTGTGTACCACGAGGAGAAAGGAACCTATACAACAGGAGCTGTCTATAGTAATTAGCCACACATTTAAAAACAAGACAACCCCCTCCCCATGCTCGATGTACTATATATTCCAAATGATAAAATATGTAGATTTCCATATAGGTTATCCAATCCTCTCTTTTAACAGTGACAACATTCCTAGTTGTCTAGTGACTGATTAATATATCAAATATCAGTATCCAAAGTTCAAAATGATGTTTAATTTTTCCTGTGAACAAATATCTAAACATTTTGTGGACAAGAAATAAGTAAGAAAATTACCAAGATAACATATCTAAATAGTCTTAAAGAGTAAAGTTAATACATATGATGTTTTAAGAGGCTAATGTTGAAATATACAAAAGATTCAGATTTCAAATTATGGGTTGGTTTGTGACAAGGTTTGTAACTTTTATGTTTGGAAAACACCTAAAACACCAGGGTTGCTGCTGCAATCGAAGTAATGAGTAATTTCAGTAGACTTGCAATTTGAAGTTACAGAGTGTATGACTAAATCTTACATTCATGCTTGGTACGAAGTGGGATATTGCTGTCTGGTAACAGAAAACATTCTAAATGGTCGAGGCATGTACTGAAAACAGGTGTGTTTACAATTCAGACAATTCCTGATAAACAAAACATTGTAGCTGAGCAGCTGCAGCCTAACAGATATACCGTATGTAAGTATGTTACATTTACTAGATTATTATAACAACAACATCTGATAGTTGTTTACTTCTAACATAGTTATGGACACAAAGAAAAACATGCTATTTTTCATTCTCACAAAAGCACTAGGTTTTTCAGCGTGATTAAAGACATAAAACATTCTAGTTGCAATGTTAAATTTTTTAAAGCAAATGAAAATGTTCCATTTTAAGTTACTGTACCCTGAATGTCATGTGTCACAAGTGAAGATGGCAGGTAGGGTTTGATTGGAGGTGAGATGTCAGTGTGGGTGATTTACAGCTCAAAGGCTACACATTGATCCAACAAGGGTCATACTTTTAGATTGGTGGTAACACCAATAAGTGCCCTATATTGGACCTCAGAAATCCTCAAGATCTTTCACACACCTTTACTAAGGCTATCAAAATACTAATTGACTACAGTCCTTAAATTCAGTAGGAGCAACTAGGTGCTTAGCACTTTTTGGAAAAAAAACCTCAGATCTCTTATTTAGGTCCTAAATATGGGTTTAGGAGCCTAACTTTAGGCACTTGGTTTTGAAAGAGTCCGACCACTGGTTTCTCTGTTTAAAGAAAAAATACTATGAAATGCTATTTTGTTGCAGATACTATTACATTACATTGGTGCCTACTGGATTTTTGTGACAATGTACAATTCATGCTGGCAGCATACATGTCCCCAAAACAGTAAACACTTAAACTAACCATTTACCAGTCTTCACAGCAACAGCTCTAATATCAGAAACAACCAAATGGAATTCAATACATTTTGTGTAGTAAATGCAAATAATTTTGAAATATACGAAGATTTGAATCTATATACACAAGACAATAACCAGACAACCCTCTCTCTCAGTAGCCTGTACTATTAAAAAAAATATCAAGAGTCAGAATCAAAAATATTTTGTCTGGAGACTGAACTTTAAGAGATCCTCCACATTAGAATGTAGACAAATCATTAAGAGTGAGTTTAATATCCTTCCTGGAATTTATTATGAGATATTTACAAAACCCAAGCATAAAATTAAAAAAAATTAAAATACACTTTTAAACTGAGTATTTTTGAGGAATTGAAGAACCAAAAAGCACAGAGTAACAGTCTGTCTTGGAAGCCTGCCCCAAGTATATTGCAAAGCAAAGAAAACTTTGCTCTACCTTTATTAAGAGACAAGCAACCACCCTCACATTCCCTGAGTTGTTGAGACACTATTTCTCTTTATCTGGAGACTGCATTTAGTAATAATCACAAACAAAACAGACAGACTGTCTCATTCACCCAACAATTCCCTTTGTGCTATTTCCATGATTTATCTTTAGGTGTACCTTGTCAGAAAATTATTTTTTTTTGCAAGAAATGCCTTTTGGAATGCACAGTCTCTATTTTACCTCTCAAAGACAGACATCTATCATACCCCAAATAGAAAATAATTCTGTATACTCCTATTTGACACTGGAGACGGATTTAACTATCACCCTGAAAACCTATCATTTGTGAAGAAATTCTCTTCTGCTTTTTTTCTAGTACCATGCTGTTTAAGTAAAGAAAAGCACTGGAGTACCGTCCGCAAAGGTAAACCTGTTAACACTGACACTCAAAATACAAACTAAATTGATTCCCTTCGCAGAAAGAACTGAAAATTGATCTGTCTGTTGACCGACTGCATTTTCTGCCTCGCAAACGTGGGGAGGGTTCATTGAACAAACGCCTATTAAAGAGATCAACCTGTTGCAGGAACCAGAGATGTGCCTAGCCTAGAGAACGGTATTGTCTAAACAGGCTTCTCCCTGCTCCGCTAGCGAGCTGGAAATTACTCTCAGCAGTGTGGTGTGACCCACTGACACAAAAACACTTCACCACTGAACCGATCGATGCAGCGCCTCGCAGGGAAGGCGGGCAGAGGCTAGCTCGCAATCCCGCTCTGGGGCGTGCTCAGAAGTAGTTACGGGCGATTTAAGACTTTATGGCACTTGAGAGCCGTGCAGCGGGATCCCGGGGACTGACTGAGGCTGACGCCCGGCCGAGGCTGCCAGTGACGATCACATGCGATGGGGGTCGCATTGCAGAAAACAAACCCAAAGCTGACGGACTATGCAGCGGAGAGGGAAGCAACCAGGGGCTGGTGGGGCGGAGCGGGCAGTGCCCAGGCGGGGCGGGGAGGGGGGTGAGCCGGTGCCTGCGGCGACTCACCTTCTGCTGCCTGCGGGCCATGTCGGTGGGCTGCTTGGCGTTGAACGGGTACGCGATACACCTCACGATGAACACATACAGCTGCAGCCGGAGCCGCTTCTCCCGCTCCTCTTTCTGCAGCCTCTCCTGTTCCTCCCGGCCCTCGCTCAGCACCGAGGGGCTGGGGCTAGCCGGTCTGGCGGGGCCGCTGCTCTGACGCCCCGGCTCCCTAGCGCGGGGCTCCCGGTTGGAAGCCGGCAAAGCTCGGGGCAAGCTGCCGCTGCAGCCCCCCGCCGCCGCTGCTGCCGCCGCCGCCACCAGCACGTCCCGCCTCTCCTCTTCCAGCACCTCGTCGGACTCCTCTTCGCTGGAGGACGGGTCCAGCATGGTGCGGGCGGCGCGCGGCCCCTGCCTGCGGGCGCGGAGCGAAAGGGAAAGCGGCGCGCACCTTTCCGGACACGTCGAGTTTCCACCGACTCTTTCCTCCCGGCGGCCGTGGCCAGGGAGGGGGCGGGGCCTGGCGAGGGGGTCGAGCTTGGGTTGCCTTGGGAATTGCTCCGGACGGCTCCTATCAGCGCCCGGGCCAGCCTGTCACTTCTCCCCGCGCGACGGGCGCTGGCTCCGCCCGCCGGAGGCGCCAGCTGCCGCGCCGCACAGGTGGGGAACCTGTAGCGCCCACAACAAGCCGCACGTGGAACGGAATGTTAATGGGGCTCGCGCGCTCCGCCCGCCCGCCCGCTGGAAAACAACACGCGACAGAGCTGCCCCCACTTGCAGCGGTCCCGCCGCTCCGGTTACACCAGGAAGAACCCGGCGGGGGGAGGGGGGCAGCCGCGCCGCAGCAGCAGCACGGATCAGGCCAACTTTCCGCCTTCCCCGCGCCGCTGCCCAACTAGCGAATGCAGCCACTTCTGCGCCACCAAAACACAGAAACTCCCCTGGTGCCCTGCAGTCCCCCCAAACCCAGGATCCTGCATGAGGATCCAGTTTCGTGTTACCACTTGTCGGGAGCTTTCAGGGGGGAAATAGGCAAGTCGGTTAATACGGTCATTGATCTGTAACAACACACAAAGGTTTTTGTTTTCTTTTGTTTTTAACTGTGGATCTAGTGGTAGTGAAGAAATCCAACTGGCTTCCCCGGTGAAGCTGTACTTCCTGAACATACAGCCCTGCCAGAAGGGCCCGATTGGGGGAATGCCACTCTTCTAAACTACACCCCCAAAATAAACTGCCTGAGTAAACAGCCAAAACGAGACACCTTGCACGCTTGGGCAATGTCCTAGATATCATTCACTGGTCAGCTGCCAAGACTCTGCAAGGTTCCCTGAGCTTAAGCTTGCCTTCTGAGGAGCCTGAATATGTTCCCACGCCTAGAGCTTGTCTCCTTAAATGGAGGAAATAATAAATCTGACAAAGAGCTATCTTCTTGTGATAAGAAAAGGACACATCACCCATAGTAACCTGTGTAGAATTGTGACCCTCCCTCTTCTCTCTTAGCTGAGGAATAAAATATTTAACCATGGTGACATTTAAATGTATGATTACTGGACATGGGCATTAGCATTTCACTGAGATGAAGACAGCAGTTCTCTTCTCAGCATTGTTCATCCTGGCTGTAATATGGTTCATATTTTTTGAAGTTTTTTTCCCAACCATAATAGCCAGAGACTTTTGTAGCCTACATTAAATTTGATTTTGCTTCTAGTCAAGTTAAAAAAAACCCTGCACCATGCCATATTAAATAATTATGAAGCCTATGCTTGTGAAACTTGGAAGCCTGTGATCTTCTGTTACATTTGTCCTGGCCACACACACCTCTCCTTCACTATCATGACAAAGGGGTGGGCAGCCAGCCCAAAACTGAGTGGTACACTGTAACCCCATTTATCAGGTCCCAATGCTATTCACTCAGAATTGGTTCACTACCATCATGATGGAGGGGTAGCCAGACCAAAACTGATCATTGTGGCAACCCTGTGTTCAAGGTCACATCACCCACAAAAAACTGATAGGGGACTTCTCCTGTGATGGGGGTCAACTGTAAGAGCACCAAGAGCACATTGATTAATCTAGGCCTGCATCTGCAGGTATTATAGACTGATAAAGTGGCTCTTCCATTCTCAGATTTTGAGATTTTAGACATCTGTGGAGAACTAGGAAACATTTGTCTTATTTTTATTAATATTGTTTGTGCCTCTCTGTGTTTATAATGAGTTGCTTGTTACAGAGTTAGATTGACAGTTAGCTGCTAGAGAACCAAGCAGAAAGGCAACACAATGGCCTAGATAAAGAACAACCTAACACATACTCAAAGACAACAGCCAGATTAACAGCTGTGAAGAATCAGCTCTTCAGTCCTAATGCTGGTTACATGACTGTTCTGCCAAGATTGAGAACATGTAGAACTGAAGACAAGGCACTAAGATCTCCTCTGAAAGAGGGCAGGGGAAGTTGTCAGCAGCTGCAGGCTGACACCAACTGATGGAGGAACTGCAGCAGCCAGGTTGTAACTCATGGTCCCCAAGAGAATAGGAGGCACATCAGCTAAATCATGTCTATTAGTGGCTTGAGAAGGAAGCCAAGCATAGAAAAGATAGAATGTGTATGCCTCTGTTATTTTAAATCCAATTGTCTGAGTGCTATGTTCCTTTTGGAAAAATAAGTCATACTTTGTTTTGAAGAAACTTTTTTTTCTTTCACCAGATATACTACTACTGTGCCAGTGCGATCAAAGGGAAATTCTCATAGGTACCAAGTGTATAGGGCCTTCTAAATATGATGGTGGCAACCAGAGCATGTAACTCAGAGAGTTAGGTGGAGAATGGCATGGCACCCCACAATCCAATCAAAAAAGAGTGGAGGCATGAGAAACTGAAAAAGGATCTCAGAAGGGGACTTGACAAACACAACTATTAATACTGAGAGAATATATTTGTTCATGTACACATGAGTTTTCTCCATGGGAACTACTGTATGCACACTCAGATTTGCAGGTGTATTTTTGCAATATATGCTTTTGTGGCTATAATCTGTCATTCTTGATAGGGAGTATGGTCTGGGTACAAGCTTGGGATATGGGAAACTGGATCATGCCCCTGCTATACTACAGACTTCCTATGTGACTTTGGGCAAATAACTTAATCTCTGTGCCTTGGTTCCCCATCTCTGAAATAGGCCTACCTTTCCGGTGGCTGGAATTCTAGATACTTAATCAAGGCAAGAAATGGACAGAAACCAGAGTCCTATCCGACCTTACAGTTGGAAACAGGAGCTGGTGATGACCTATCATTCTCTGTGTTTCCCAAGCACTATATTGGTACCACTGTGAAAGAGATGGGCCCAACCCAGAACCCATTTAAGCTTTGAGAATTTGTATTCAAACATTGTGGTAGAGGTCTATTTCTAGACCAGGCCTAGATTTAAACATTAGGAAAATTTGGATCCAAATCTGAACTTCACAGCTTGGCCCCATCTCTACTTACCACAGATGACATTTTAAAAAGAAAATGATTCATGCTACCATGCAAAGTATGTTTACAAATACAAATATCTTTAAGTTCTTTTTAACAGATTGCTGGTCTGAGGTGTTTTTCAGCTCAAAAGGTTGCACAGATTCAGAGCTGGAGGAACAGGAACACAGGTAACTTTATTATTTACTAGCAGATTTAGTCAGTGTTGCTCAGGTCCTTAACTAAATTTTTTTTAAATAAAATAAAAATGGACATGCTTTATTGAAATTGTATTTTCAGAAATTGTTATGATTTATGTTATTTTTATGAAGTTAATTTAAGTATTTTTAAATGGGAATCCTATCGATTTGATTTCCAATAATATTGTCTTCTAGCTTTCAAACCGTAATCATTGAATGTGCTCTGCCAAAACAGAACACTACTACGGATTTTTCCATTTTATCTCTTTTCTGTAAGGTTTATTGGGAGGCAGTCCTATTCCAGGTTCTTCCAATTTCCTGGCTCATCTTGGTACAGTCTCTTTCAACATTCACTCAGTGGTCTATTTTAAGAACTGTACTTGATTTGGCTTGACAAAGCCCAGGGTGATTTAGTTAGGGTTGGTCCTGCTGGGGGCTAGACTCGATGACCTCCTGAGGTCTCTTCCAGCCCTAGGATTCTATGATTTGGTGCATCTGCCTCTTTTCTGTTTGGTTTTAAGAGAAGCAAACCCATTTCAGGCACATACCATTTTCCTGGCACAACCACACCCTTATATTCCTTTAAGTTTTGATTAAAAAAAAAAGTTGTATAGCAAATTTAGTGGCCCCAGCTCTTACCATTTAGGAGAAGTTCTTAGACAGACAAACTCTCTGAAATGCATGGTATATTAAGCATCATCAACATGCATGGTGCTAACCCTTGCCCTCAGGTGCTTACAATTTAACCTATTCTGGTCTTCTATGCTTTTAAGACCAAACTTGTTGCATCCTCTGACTTGAGAGGCCACAGGGCATCTAAAGATAAGTAAATTATATGCAATATTATGAATTTTCATTAGTCGAATGTATATATAGCTGGCAGGAAACCTTTAGATTTGAAAGTCATAAATAAGAGTCATTCCTTGTCTGCTATACACACACACCAATTAGTCTATTCAGGTTTGCAGAAATCGACGACATGTTTTCTTAACTCTTTGAGTACCATGGCAGCTCAGTGGACCATGCTCATTCCAGGCAATTCTGCTTCCAGCTGTAGAGCTGTTACGCACTTCTAAACATCCACAGTAGTTCCCTTTTTGCTGAGTATTTTTAATGTAGGGGCCAAATCCTGAAGTCGGAGTTTTACTTATATCAGCACTGCAGGATTTAGTCCTAAATCTATAATGCCAACTACTGCCATATTAACCCTAGGTTGTTCATATACTGTATTATCACACAGTGGATTACAACACTTCGGCTGTGTCTAGACTGGCAAGTTTTTCTGCAAAATCATCTGCTTTTGCGGAAAAACTTGCCAGCTGTCTACACTGGCCGCTTGAATTTCCGCAAGAACACTGACGATCTCATGTAAGATCGTCAGTGTTCTTGCGGAAATACTGTGCTGCTCCCGTTCGGGCAAAAGCCCTCTTGCGAAATCATTTGCGCAAGAGGGCCAGTGTAGACAGCACAGTACTGTTTTGCGCAAAAAAGCCCCGATGGCTAAAATGGCGCAAAAGCTTTTTTGCACAAAAGCGCGTCTAGATTGGCACGGACGCTTTTCCACAAAAAGTGCTTTTGTGGAAAAGCGTCCGTGCCAATCTAGATGCTCTTTTCCGAAAATGCTTTTAACAGAAAACTTTTACGTTAAAAGCATTTCCAGAAAATCATACCAATGTAGACGTAGCCTTCTTGTTTAGTAGTACAGTTTAATTTGGTCTATTTGCTGCCTATACCTTTTGGGGGGGGGGGGGGGGATAGGATATCTTAGTTTCCTTTCATGCTTTTTAAACACCTAGAAAATGAAGTGAATCTTCCCTTAGGCTGCATGAGTAGTTGCTCTTGGCAAGGCAACAACCCTTGCAGCTTTTTATCAATGTAATCTAACCTGTCCTGTTTTGTTCTCTACTTCCTGCTGACCTGGCAGGTTTATTTTTAAGTCATGCTTACTCCACCCTTTAAATGTTATAGTCATCCTTATTTACTTTAAAGAATTATCACTAGTTAAAGCTCTGGTTCTATCTACTGAGCAGCAAGGAGACTGCAGTAGGCTTTACATACCCGATACTGAGCACAGGCAGAAGAGTCTTCCCTGCTTATAGGCAATCAGCTGACCACATACCCATCAGCTGCCAGAACTGCCAGTCAGTGAGGCATACACTCACAGATGTGATCAATAAAGTAAACTATCCAGGCTACAGAAGAGGGAAAATAAAGAGGAATGGGAGGGATAGAAGACATTAGGATACTAGGCAATGGCAAAAGCACCGTGCCAAGCTGCCTGCAAGCAACTGGCAAGGAAATAAAAGAAAACATCTAGTCCTGGAGTTTAAGGGCTGATCGACCAGTCTATGGAGTCAACTGAAGTTAAGAGTTTAACTTCAGACAAACTGAAGGGTACCAATTAGGAGAAATATAGGAACCCTAGAGAGACTGCAGCAAGAGCAGTTGAGAATGTGGTACAAGAAGAAGGGTGGATTTAGCTGTCCCTGCAGAAAAGGGAGACTTTAAACAAAAAACAAACAAAGCTTTCTCTTATATATACATAGGAGAGCCATGGAGGTGAATCAGCTCCT
The DNA here is from genome assembly GCF_049634645.1 of Pelodiscus sinensis. NCBI lineage: Eukaryota > Metazoa > Chordata > Testudines > Trionychidae > Pelodiscus > Pelodiscus sinensis. The sequence goes on along the minus strand of NC_134711.1, from coordinate 41,241,719 downwards.
GCAATAGCTGGATGACTCACAAGTACAGCAGTAAAAGATAGCTACAACTGTTTAGGCCAAAAGCATCACATCAGCAACAGTTGTTACAATGTCTGGCAGAGTTAGTTAATACCAGCTGCTATTCTTCAGGGCCCTGCCCCTAAAAGCAATATATCCTCCATAATTATGGGAATGGTTTAGACCCTGATGTTTTTCAAGATGATGATAGATCAGCGGTAGGCAAGATATGACCTACCAAGCCTTTGGGACTGGTCTGCAGCCTGCCAGGACCCTCAGGCAGGCTTCCTGCCTGCCACAGCTCTGAACTCTTCAAAGCAGCCAGCTATTGGGACCATGTGACTCTAGGTGCCATATGCCTTTGGGGAGGGAGGAGGCTTTGTGCATTGCTCCCATTCCCAGCACAATCATTGCAACTTCCATTGGTTAGAAACTGGCCAATGGGAAATGTGATGATTGTGCTGGGAGCAGGGTCAGTGCACAAAGTCTCCCTCCCCACAAGGAGGTGCAAACAGGCACATGGAGCCTTCTAGGGTTGCCAGGTGTCCAGTATTCAACCGGACAGTCTGGTTTTTGGGCCCTCTGTCTAGTAAAAAAAATTCAGAAAATACCAGACGTGCATTTTCTGGTTTTCCAGCTGAGCGCCTGATGGAAGCCTTGCGAGGGTGGGGGAAGTGGCTGGGAGGAGGGGCGCGATCGGGGCTGGGAGCCTCTGGTTGCATCTGACGTAGGAGTGATGCTTTGGGGAGAAGGAGAAGCCCTGACCGTGCTCCTTAGCGCTGTTCAAGCGTGTTGTGGAGCCGTAGCCAGACTCGCTCATGCTTCGCCGGGACAGTGCACAGGATGGGCAGGGCCCTGGGATCTGCACATGCCCAGGTCAGTCCAGCTCCCCGCCGACTGATTCTCTCCCCCTTGCTCCCACCTCCGGCCAGCCCCGCTCCCCCTGACCTCTCCTAACCAGCCCTGCTTCCTGCGGGCCGGTTCCCCCGCTCCTCCGATCTCCCCCAGCCTGCCCCGACACCCCTTGACACCCTGCCCCAATTTCCCCCAGCCAGCCCTGCTGCCCCTGACTCCTCCCTCTCCCCCTGCCAACCCTGCTTTCTATCCCCCTCCCTCCTCCCGGCCAGCCCCGCTCCCCTCCTTGCTGGTCCCTTCTCTCTCCCCCCTTCCCCGTCTGGTCCCTTCTCTCCCCGCCCCCCCCATCAAGTGTGTCCGGTATTTTTTCTGAAGCTACCTGGTAACCCTACATGGAGCAGCTTTGAATGGCTTGAAGCTGCAACAGGCAGCCCGGTCCATCACAGTATCCAAGAGTGGTGGTGGCCCATATTGGTTAAACCCCAAGGAACTAAACACAACTGACTAAGTAGGTACATCTCAGACACTTCGCCAAAGGATTAATGCCCACAAAACAGATATCAGACAAGATCACAAAGAGAAAACAGTTTCTTGCCATTTTAACCAGAAAGGACACTCTCTCAATGACTTAACCACCTGCATTCTGCTACAAAGACCTTTTACATCTGCACTTGAAAGGGAATCCTCTGAACTGTCATTCATGTTAAAATTCGACACTTTCCAAAAAGGACTCAACAAACATTTGAACTATCTCACCCATTACCAAGATAGTTTCCCCAATTATCACCTCTAATACCATTAACTCACAAACATCCCACTCTCCCTACCTCTAATATCATCAATTCACAGACACTTACCTTCCTCCCCCCCCCCCTGCGTCCCCCTCCTGTTCTGCAATGTGATTTGTCCTTTTCATATTTGTTCATTTTTTTTAATTGTATCCTTTGGTATATATGGTTGTGACTACTTTCTTCCACTATTTGATCTGAGGAAGTGGGTCTGGCCCACGAAAGCTCATCATCTAATAAACCATCTTGTTAGTCTTTAAAGTGCTACATTGTCCTGCATTTTGCTTAAGTAGGTACAGGTAGCCCTCCCAGGTTCTCTGAGTAAGATTTTCCCAAGACAGTAGGCCCATGACTTTAAACACCCTACCAGCCCTTAGGAACAAGGGCCCAGTGAAGCTTAGATAGAGGACATTCCAGCCACTAGAAGACAAGGGGAAGATTTGATACCTGTTTCTCCTGAACAGCAAGGATACCGGTTTTGCTACTGCCCCTACAGGGTCCCAAAAATGTCCTAGGGAAACTCACAATTCCAGTACAAGCAAGTAGTCAAAAGACACTGGCCCTTTTAGACTCTCAGGCTACATCTAAACTGCAGGTTTTTTGCTCAAGAACTGTTTTGCTCAAGAGTTTTTGTTCAAAAGGACTTGTGCAAGAGCACGTCCACACTGCCATGTGCTTTTGCACAAGAGCATCCATGGCAGTGTGGACACTTTCTTGCGCAAGAAAGCTCTGATAGCCATTTTAGCCATAGCTTGTTGCCTGTCCACACTGCCTTCTTGCGCAAGAGCTCTTGTGCAAGAGGGCTTATTCCTCGTGGGGAGAGGAATAACTCTTGTGCAAGAAGCCCTCTTTTCTGACACCTTACTGTAAATTTACTTGCGCAAGAACGCATGTGCAGTGTAGGTGCTCTACAAGTATTTGCGCAAGAACAGCCATTCTTGTGCAAAAAGCCTGTAGTGTAGATATAGCCCTGGTGTAACCAGAAAGTATTTTGCTGGAGCTGGGGGATTGCCCCAAACAGGGCTCCCCTGAGTGGTGCCTAGGCTGAAGCAAGAGTCTTACTAGTTTCTCAGCCCACCCTGTTTCAGTAGGTATTGGGTGGCAGCCAGGATGTGACAGCTGTCTGGGGATTCTCAGGTCTGGGTTCAAAAGCTGAGCTGTCACAGAAAAAAGCAGAAAATTGTTGTGTTGGGCTCTTAAAGAATGAGGTTGTAGAATTCCCTTTGAGTTGTTTGGGGAAGGATTTGATGGTATCCTTGAATTGTGGTGTTGCATCTTCTTTGAGTTCTTTTTAATAAGTGATGTTGGATAATTGTTAGTTGGCCTCATTAATGCAGTTATCACAGTTGATTACTAAGATGGCACCTCATTATGTGCTGGTTTAATTACTATTTGGTGGTTAGCAACCCCCACAACACACCTTTGAAGATTCATGGATCTAACACAGCTCTCACAACATGTAGTGCTAAATGCCCCAATAACAACTATATGGGTGAAACCAGACAATCACTACATTCTTGAATTAACTCACACAGGAAAATGATAAAAGACAAAAACATCACCTGTGGGTGAACACTCCACAAAGCAGTCACTCTATATCTCACCTATCAGACCTCATCCTCCGTAGAAACCACATAGTGCTTTCAAAAGATGAGCATTCAGAGCTTGGCTAGATATGAAAAATCATGGACCATATAGAGACACTGGATTTATAGCTTATATTACAACTCAAAATCTACAACCCACTTAACCCTCCTCCTCCACACACACACAGCTGCTTGTTCTTCCCCATTTCCTTTCCCTTCTATGACTGGAGGCATGTTAATGGTTCACTTCACTTTGAATGGTCCTGTGAAATATGTGTCAACCACTTATGCTAACAATCTGTTCCACCTTGTTATTTAGTGTATCACTCTGAGTACATTTCACAGACATGAAACAGAGCTTTGTGTAAGCTTGACAATTTGTCTCTCTCAAAAGAAGTTGTTCCATTAAAAGATATTGCTTTACCACTCCCCCACTTACCTCTCTAAAAGCCTGGGACCAACATGGTGATGACAGCAATGTATACGTTATTAACCTCACAACCCTGAAGTTACATCTCCTGTTCCTTACTCTATGATGGGCAACACCAATAGATTTTCATAGATGCAAATCACATAGATGCAGTCACTGTAATGTGCTCCAGCACACCTATGAAAAGTTCCCTAAACCTTGTCCTTTCCCAGTGCAGCAGGTCTCTTTGTTCCTGATGTGGCTGGGATTGTTAATGGAATAATAAACTAGATATACATTCGAACTGTGTATAAAATACCTTTTAAAAAACTAGCCTCACCCATATTTGGCAGAGCATTAGAGATTATGAACACAGCTAGTGTGTATAAGAAGCTCTGTGCTAGTCCATATCTAAAGCAGAAGAACATGACATGATGTCAGGAGTAAACTAAATAAATAGAAGAAAAACAGTCACAAAGGTTGCAATACTTCAAAATGCCACTCTTCAATGCCTTCAAAGGATGTCTGCTTTGATAAATCTTTAGAAAGGACAGATTAGAAACAATAATTTTGTAAGATTTTCTGTTGCAAACAAACACCATAAAAATGGGAGCTGTGAAGGTACCTTTAATGTATGTTATAGGGAAGAAAGCAGAGCATATTTTAAATCCTTTACTAAAGACAGTAACAAAGATGGTTGTGAAAGAGTTGTGGCTATGTTTGAAGTATAGCTTATATCCCAGAAAAAAACATGGTATAAAAAATAGCATGTTTTCATCAGAGAATTCAAGATCTAAAGGAAAATCCTGAAAGTTTTATAAGAGTTCTTCATTCGTTGTCTTAAAACTGTAATTTGGGGAATGTAAAACATGAAAATATCAGAGATGGGTTTGTTACTGTATTTATGAAATAAACACCAGGTGCCTATCAAATTCACGGTCTATTTTGCTCAATTTCAGTCATCGGCTTTTAAAAATCATAGCTTTCATTATTTCAGCTATTTAAATCTAAAATTTCATGACATTATAATTGTAGGAGTCCTGACCCAAAAAGGAGTTTAGGGGAAGTTGCAAGGTTATTATAGTAGAGGTACCAGTATTGTTAGGGTATGTCTACACTAGCTCGTTAGTTCGAGCTAGGTAGAGTAATTAGGGCAAGCGGAGTTGCAAATGAAGCCCAGGATTTAAATATCCCGGGCTTCATTTGCATGTTCCCGGGCACCGCCATTTTTAAATCCCTCTTAGTCTGAACTCCGTGCCCATGGCTACACGCGGCACGGAGTAGGTAGTTCGAATTAAAGATCCTAGTTCGAACTACCGTTACTCCTCGTGGAATGAGGAGTAACGGTAGTTCAAATTAGGATCTTTAATTTGAACTATCTACTCTGTGCCGCGTGTAGTCGCCGGCACGGAGTTTGGACTAAGTGGGATTTAAAATGGCGGCACCCGGGAACATGCAAATGAAGCCCGGGATATTTAAATCCCAGGCTTCATTTGCAACTCCGCTTGCCCTAATTACCCTACCTAGCTCAAACTAATGAGCTAGTGTAGACATACCCTTACTTCTGTACTGCTGGTGGTGATGGTGCTGCTTTCAGTGCTGGGTAGCTGGAGAGCAGTGGCTGCTGGCCAGGAGCCCAGCTCTGAAAACAGAGTCACCATCAACAGCACAGAAGCAAGGATGTTGTGGTGTGACATGGTATTGCCATCCTTACTTGTCTGCTGCTGCTTTCAGAGCTGGGTGCCCAGCAAAGAGCCACAGCTCTCCAGCTGCCCAGCTCTTAAGAGAGCACAGAAATAAGGATGGTAATACCATGACCCCTTTAAAATAACCTTCTAACCCCTTACAACTCCCTTTTAGGTCAGGGTCCCCAATTTGAGAAATGCTGGTCTTCCCTGTGAAATCTGTGTAGTATAGGGCAGAGGTGCGCAACCTGTAGCTGCCTTCCTATGGGGTCGCAGCGCTTGGATCCGACCGGCTGCTTTTCCTGGCTTCTCAGCTCGGTGTCCAATGTGGTGGGGGTGGGGGAAGTGGCAGGAGAGTGGCCGCAGCCTGACAATTAAAGGGCCCGCTTCCTTTTTTTTTTCTCCACCAAATTCAGCGGCTCCTGTGGGGGTTGTGAATGAAAAAAGGTTGCACACCACTGGTATAGGGAAAAAGCACACAAAACACCAGATTTCATGGGGTGGGAGGAGGAGGAAAGTGACCAGATTTCGCAGTCTGTGGTGCATTTTTCATGGCTGTGAATTTGGTAGGACCCTAATAGAAGCTTTTCACAGAAATTACAAGTGAAAGGAGATTTAATCCTCTACACAGCTATACAGATAGCAAAGCAGTCAGAATCAGTCAAACAGAACAAAAGGCAGGAGCAACTTGAAAAACCTGAAACAAGTTTAGAAGCTATAAACAGACCTTAAAGAGTAAAAAGTCATTATCGTAAACCTACTGAGGGATGGAAAGAGAACCCCCAGGCTAAGGGGGTGAAAATCTAGCCTACTTGAAATAAGTGTGGACAAAATCATATTCTAAGAGATTACACATGTCCAGCCAGATGCACACAGAGTAATACATGCATGAAATATGGACATTTTGCTGTTATTTACCATATTAGGTAATTGATGCCTATTACAAACAGGAGCCATTGTTTCTGGGCTCTATCACTGGTGATGACATCAGTCTGCCTGGAGAGTGAAACTGAATATTCATGGCAAGGCTATTGACATTGAAATTCACTGAGGAGCTGATGGGACTTACAATCCCCTTTAGTCCTTGAAGTCCCCTGACACAGTCCTGACACGCCTTGGAGATATTCTGAACTTTATGGGCCAGTTCAGCACAAAAACAACTTACAAAGACAAAAGCTTTGCATGCTGACTGAATATGATCAAAGGATCACAGACCAACAACTTCAGCTGCAGTGTAGCAGCCATGATGTCCCTAGTGAGAATGGCACAAGTACATGATGGAGATTTTACAACATTGGACATTGAAAGGAATCTAGTGTAAATAAACTTGAGAAACAATGCTGAACCATATGGTACACACACACCCCTCCCAGGGAGACTTTGGAAAAGTCTAGCTGCAACTTTATGCAAATTCAAGCTATCATTAGCTGGTCATACTGGACTACTTTTCCAATCCATAGAAATAATGTACTTGAAAGACATAATACATTGATATACAGAAAATGAAGTGCACTTCTGCTCAATTTGCTATTCTAGAAGAACTAGTGATGGACAATGGACCACAATTTACTGCAGCCAGATTTAAGTAATTTCAAATGAAATATGATTTTGATCATATTATTATCAGCCTACATTACCCACAAGTGAATGGAAAGTCTGAGAAAGCTGTACAGACAGTCAAGAAAATCCTATGGCAGGAAGACCCATTCTCTGCTTTTCTGAGTTACACATCAATACCAATATCAGCTACTGGATGTAATTCAGCACAGCACCTGCTGTGAATACAACTCAATTACCATTCCAACTCTGGAAAAATGTCCAGCTCCAAGGAGGCCAGGTAACAAAGAATAACCAAACCAGATAAAAAGAGAACTGCTGAGTCTAAAACCTGGTGACTGTGTTCATGTTAAAATGGGTGGAGAAAAGGGATGGACACATCCAGCTATCATAAAGCGAAAGAATTAATTGCTCAGATCCTATATGATTGAGATCAGCAATAGAAAGTTCAACACAAGCAGTAACTACACTTCATTTTTCAGAAAGAACAATCAACAGATGGAAGATGCAGTAAAAGAAGACTTACAGATTCCAAACCAACCACAGCCAGTCATTGCAACAAATGGACATCCCAGTTAGGGATATAAAATCCTGTTGTATCAGTTAACCGATTAAATGTCGTGTTTAATCAGTTACCCACTTAAATGAGATCCTGTGGGTGGGAGCTGTTCCAGTTGGGCTGGAGAGGCCTCCCACCCAGGTTTCAGCGGACCCAGCTGGGCTTGAGCACCCCAGTCTGCAATGCGGGTGGGCAGTTGCTCCGACCTGACTAAGCCCCCAATGGGTAGGGGCTGCTCTGAACAGGCTGGAGCTACATTCAGCTCCCCACCCATGACATGGGTGGCCTGGCCAGGTGAAAGCATCCCCCATCCATGGTGCAACAGGCGGGCCAGGCTGGACTACCTCAACCTTTGGTGCGGGCAGGGGGCTGCCCTAGTCCAGCCTGGCCATCAATTAATTGATTAATCGATTAATACATTACCCAATTAGCTGCTGATGTCCCTAATCCAAATAACCAAGTTATTATGCATTTGAGTCATTTACTTAGAAAAACAGTATGATGCAGATACACTTAACAGACTGATACATACCAAATTTCAAAGACAGGGTGATAAAGTGAATATTGTAAATGGTAGAAATTTAGAACTTAAAAGGGTGAGATGGAATGTTAAACTGTGTGATATATGTTCAGCTACTAGGTAATATGATGTGTAAAATACTTTATTTGTAAAGCCCTGTACAAATACAAAATTTGTACCCATATCTACATCTGTATCTGCAAAAATGAGCCTTGGCTATCCGCATCTACATCCTTGGGTGAAGATACTTGTGGATATGAAGCAGATATCTGCAGATTTGAAGGACTCTACTTATTTAAACTAGCATCAGCCATACCTTGCAAAGTGTTAAAGGATCTTATGATGAACACATCTAGGGTGCGTTTAGACTGGCAAGATTTTGTGCAAAAGCAGCTGCTTTTGTGCAAAAACTTGCCAGCTGTCTACACTGGCCGCTTGAATTTGCGCAGGAGCACTGACTTTGTAATGTACAAAATCAGTGCTTCTTGCACAAATACTTTCACACTCCCGCCCGGGAAAAAGCTCTCTTGTGCAAGAATACTTGCTCAAGAGGGCTAGTGTAGATAGGGAAGAATTGTTTTGCGCAAAAAAGCCCCGATGGCTAAAATGGCGATCGGGGCTTTCTTGCACAAAATCACGTCTAGACTGGCCACGGATGCTTTTGCGCAAAAGCACTTTTTGTGCAAAAGCATCTGTGCCAATCTAGACGCGCTTTTGCAGAAATACTTGTAACGGAAAAACTTTTCTGTTAAAAGTATTTCCGCAAAATCATGCCAGTCTACACACAACCCTTGTGTGTATATGAGAGCTTTGTGCTCAATAGGCATTGCCTAAGAAGTAGGAGAGGATCATGGTTTATCCTGTAATGCATTTCTCCTCAGGGAATATTATACGTGTTAATAAACTGTATAATCAGTTGTTTGAGTTATACTCAATCAAATAACCAATGCCAGTTGGGCGCATGGCTTATAAGTCAATAGAGAAACAGTCCAGGAAAAAAGTTCTATATGTTTCCAGTCTTCAGGAAGCTGTCTCATGCAGTATTCACCTTACACAGAAGATGTGATTACAAGTTACTTGCCTAAATCCATCTTTTTATAGCCTACCTATTTGCAAATATAAGGAACTGTGTACATTATCTGAAACCAAATTAAACCAATCAGCTTTCCATGCTTGTTTTTCTGGTACCATGCTGTACACCTTATCTCTTTGTTGTGAACACAGGCATTAAAGGTACCAAAGGGCATGAAGGCACTTCCTAGGTCTCAACTATGAGGCAGCAAGTGGGGGGAGGGGCAGGTGGGAACATGGAGTTAGCACGTGTGGAGAGACGGCCAAAAGCCAGTTTCCTGTGCATATCGGTTCCCATTTGTGGAACGAGGTATACAGCTAGTTCGGAATAGGAAGCCTAATCCAAACTAGCTAGTCCGTGCCGCGTGTAGCTGTGCGGCACGGGGTCCGAACTAGCCGGCATTTAAAAATAGCACCGGCCGGCATCATGCAAATGAAGCCCGGGAAATTCAAATCCCGGGCTTCATTTGCAACTCTGAATGACTACATTACCCCCGCTAGTTCGAACTAGGGGGGTAGTGTAGACATACCCTAAGATGCTAAACTCTACTCACTATACCAAATATATTCTTCTGACTCCCAGAGAGCAAGTCATATTACAAGAGCTATCCTAGTTTGGAACTTACCCAAATATCATGCTGCCAGTCAATCCTTTAGTATCTAAAACTAACAGTTTATTAGGAAAAAAAGAAGAGAACTGTGAAATGGTCAAAGCAATTAGGTACATGCATATGACTTCAGCATCCATATATTAGCTTCTTAACAATATTAGTGACTTAGCTGGCTTGTAAAGTCAAACACATCCAAAGCTTGGATAGGTCTATCAGTCCTTTGTTCAATGCTTCAGTTTATAAAGAATGTGCTCCAGATGTGAGAGCAGGTCTGATGCTTAGAGAGGATGCAACTACCATTTTATATCCTTTGGAGGGCTGCCAACTTTCTAATTGCACAGAACTGAACACACTTGCCCTGTTCTGCCCTTCTCTGAGGCCCTGCCTCTGTCCTGCCACTTTTCTAAGGCCTTGCCTCTCTCCTGCCCACCCCCACTTCCCCCGGTTGCTTGTTCTCCTCCACCCTTACTCACTTACTCATTTTCATCAGGCTGGAGTAAAGCGTTCTGGCTAGGGGTGCAATCTCTGGGCTAGGGCCAGAAATGGAGGGTTCAGGATGTGGGATAGGGCACAGGAGGGCGCTCTAGCCTGGGCGGATTGGCTGAGGTTTTTGGAGTGATGGAAGGATCTGTGGGCAGGGCTGGCTCACAACATTTTAGCACTTGAGGCGGGGAGCTCAAATGATGCCCCCATGTCTCCTCTCTTGGGCCAAAACTTTGAAAGGTCTCAATTCTCTGAGTCCTAGGGGCGCCTCCCCCAGCACCTGAAGCGGCCGCCTCAGTTCACTTCATGGTAAGGCCAGCCCTGTCTGTGTGCTAAGGCAGGGGATTGGGATGTGCGAGGGCGTACGGGCTTTGGGCTGGGAGTGCAGCCTCTGGGGTGAGGCCAGGAATGAAGGTTTAGTATGCAGGAAGGGTCTCTGAGCTAGGGCATGGGGTTGGGTTGCAGGAGTTTGAGGGGTGTGGCTGGGGATGTAGGCTCTGTAGTGTAGCCAGGGATAAGAGGCTTGTGATGCAGGAGTAGGGACTGGGTTGGGACCAAGGGGTTCAGAGTGTGGGAGGGGGTAGGAAGTGGGAGTGTGGGCTATGGGAGGAAGTTTGCATGTTCTAGAAGCTCAGGGCTGGGGAAGAGGTTGGTTTGCAGCAGGAGGGAGTTTGGGTGTGGTTCTGGGAGGGAGTTTGGGTGTGGGAAAAGGCTCAAAGATGGGACGGGATTTGGGTGCAAGAGGGGTGAGGGATGCTCTAGGCAGCATCTACCTCAGGAGGTTCCTCAAAAGCAGCAACAAGTCCCTCAGCTTCCAGATGGAGTTGTGACCAGGTGGCTCTGCACCCTGCCTCCATCCACAGGCATCACATTCACAGCTCCCATTGGCAATGGCTCCCAGTTACTGGGAGCTGTAGAGCTGGCACTTAAGATGGGGGCAGCACATGGAACACTGCCTGGCGGCTCTTATGTTTAGAACCCATGGATATATTGCCACTTCCAGGGAGCCTTGCCTAGCCAGAAGGGAGCCTGTCAGCCCAGCCAATCAGACTTTTAATAGCCACATCAGCAGTGCTGACCAGACCTGTCTTGGGCTCTGTTTGACTGGATGTTCTGGTACAAAACTGGACCCCTGGCAACTGTAATCCTTTGCCATGTGACTTGTACGCTGCTCTGTCCCAAACACAAGCTCATAGCAATGGGCATGGAAAAGCACTTGGGCTGTGTCTAGACTGCAGGCTTCTTTCGAAAGAGGCTCTTTCGAAAGCATCTTTCGAAAGAGCCTCTTTCGAAAGATCGCGTCTAGACTGCAGGCGGATCTTTCGATAGAGGAAATCCGCTTTTTCGAAAGAGAGCACCCAGTGAGTCTGGCTGCTCTCTTTCGAAGACGGCCTCTTTACATTGAAGAACGCCTTCCTTCGAAAGAGGAACTTTCGAAAGAAGGCGTTCTTCCTCGTGAAACGAGGTTTACCGCCATCGAAAGAAAAGCCGCGTTCTTTCGAAATAATTTCGAAAGAACGCGGCTTGAGTCTGGATGCAGGGGAAGTTCTTTCGAAAAAAGGGTACTTTTTTCGAAAGAACCCCTGAGTGTGGACACGGCCCTGGAGTCCCCTGTGCACAGGCATGTACCTACATGTCCTGCTGACTCCTGGGCATATCCCTGACTTCTTTCAGCAGGTTCACTTTACAGCTCATTGCCCTTGAATGGGCCATTAAGCAGGATGGATAGTGCTTTTGCCAATCTGTCTGGGAGTGTCACCCAGAAACACAACAGAAGTTTGAGATACAGTCATATTGCACACATTTATAGCCCATGATACAAACATGACACATACCTAGAAACAAGATTATCGTACTACTCTATACTGTATATGGTGAGGATAACCCATATTGATTTGATATAGATATATATTTGCTCACTAGTGCATACTGACCAACATTATGAAATCGACATTTCAGTTGGTTTTGTTTTTTTTATGCAAAATCAAAAAGCTGAATTGATGGTGGTGAGAAGAAGCCAAGAAACAGGAGTGACCAGTGTGAAAGAATTAACATTCTTGGTTCGGCAGCAAGGCACAATAATAGTTACGCAAGGATAGTGTGCTGAAGCAAGTTCTTCAGTGCGAATTACATAAATCAATAAAACAATCAAATACAAGGAGATTTCCTAGATTATTAAAATGTCATGTCTTCTTATTCACTAGTTTATCTTAATAAACTATAGACCAAAGCTCCTCTTCGCAGGAATGTCTAGTACGGGGTAGAAATCCCACAGACCTTTTTCTTAAGCCTTCTTTTGAAAGGAAGGGGATTTCCAATTCTTCATCAAATTAAGTGGCAAAGGTTTGTGCTGAGGCCATTTGGTGCCTTATCCCATGCCTGCTATTATACCTTGACAGCCATGATCCTAAAGAAATCATGCTGCAGAGTGTTCACCGAGTCCCTGCAAACTCTGGGTATTCCTTTAAAAGATTGCATACTGCAGTGGAATATCCCCATGCAGTAAACTGAATACATGTACAGCTGGAACCCTACAGAATAGTTTTTACAAGCTTGGGCCAAAGCCAAGGGAATGCTTTGGAGACAGCACTTGCTCTCTATTCCTTCTGAGCTGGGCACTGCAAGTTTTCACTCCCTAGAGGAAAAGCATCTAGCCCTTCTATAAGGCCAAAACAATTTTTCAGCTGCATGAGGTGCAACCACTCTTGACTTTCAGTGCGAAATACAAGAAAATTGTACTTTCTCTTTGTGATTTTTGCCCTGTAGGGATTTTGCATCTGTTTCCAGATATCAAATAGAGACTTTTCTCACATGCTTATAACTTGTTTTTGAATATTCCTTTTCAGTATTCCAGTGGCATAGAATAATTCATGTTTATAAAAAAAATAACCTCTTAGGCCCCAAATTCACTTTCATGCAGCACACCAGAGAATGACTTTATATATTAAAGAGGATACAAACAATCCTATAAACAGAGCCAGTCGAGTCAACAGCCTCCGCGGGTCTCTGGGCAAGGTATTGGGGGGACCTCCGCGCATGGAAGGGGCAGGGCTGAGGGCACTGGCTGGATTGTTACCTGGTGTGCAGTGTACCCCTCCACAGGCCCGTACTGCTCCTGGGAGCCTGGCACTCCAGTAGTGATTTAAAGCGGCTTGGGGGTCCGGCCAGCACTGCTACTACTTGAGTGATGATGGTGGCAGCAGCCAGATCCCCGAACCCCTTTGAATTTCTAGGCCCTGGGGCAGTGACCTCTTCTCCCCTATCAGTGGACCTGCATAGATCCAAACTTTGCAGCTCAGTTATATCTAGTGTTGGTGACAGTGAGGCAGAAATAATGTGTCTGTGTGTATGTGTGGGAGGGGGAGGGGCATAAATACATGAAAGTGCATAATAATGTGCGATGGTATAAAGTTTTTAGAGGCACAGCTTAAGGATGATTGTACTTCACACAAATAGTGGAACCTCGGTGCAATTAACAGGTTACCACAAGAAGACCAAATTAAAATGTACATCACACCATCAAATAGCAATGGAAAAAAGCTATTTTAAAATAATTAGAAACTTTTTATTTGGTGCTATTCCTTATTCCCCTTGCCTGAAATGGTGGCTTCTATTAAGGACCTTGAGCTGTGGTAATTAAAGCAATCTGAGGTTACAGTGGAGGACAGGAAAAGTGGCACCAGTACATTTTTTAAAATATTTGAATCCATACTTCTATTAGGAATATTTCTGTGAAAAAGAAGATAAGGAACCTATAATCACCCCAGACTCCCTTTTCCTGTGCTCATCGGCTGTAAGGTGAGAGAGGCAGTTGAGAGAGGGTGTTTGTGTGTGAGTGAGAGTGCGTGTATTGTTGGGGGGGAGTGTGAGTATGTGTGGAGAGAATGTGTGTGTGCGCCAGAGAAAGTGTGTTGGAACACTATATTTAAGCAGGAGCCTGAAGAGCAGCATTGGCTGGATCTTGAGGCACCAGCCCAGGCATGCTCCCCCAGAACCCACATTCCAGCTCAGCAGAGCCTGGGTACATGGGTGATGGAGGAGGACACCCTGACATCAGCACCCCCATCCTGTTGTACACAGCAGACAGAAGGCAGTCTCCAGGTCACGAGCAGCTTGACCCAGGGAGACTCCAAAAGTGTGTGTGTGCGGGGGGGGGGGGGGGCGCAGGCAGGAGCAGTAGCAGTTGCAGATAGCAGGTGAGGCAGGGTACCCTTGCTTTGGAAGAGTTACCTCAGCTCAGTCCATCCACCCTCTCTGGAGTCTGCCCTCTCCCGTCACTGCCATACCTGCCTTGCTGCCTCTAAGCTCCGCTGGCTGTCAGCAGGTCAGGTAGGTGGAGCATACCAGCATGGTGCCCCTATGAGCATGGCACCCTGAGCTATAGCTCAGCCCATCCACCTCTAAGGCTGGCCCTGCCCAGAACCCACAGATGGTGAACAACCACTTCTATAGAATCAGAACAGGCAATAAAAAAGAGTGCTGTTGCTATGAACAGACCTTCTCATTATATGCAATGAAGCCAGATTGTTCCTGACCCTTACGAAGTGATGACATTTTCTGTTTTGTAAAGAAATTTAAGTGCTTGTACACACTTTGGCAGTTCTCTTACAGCATATGGTCAAAGCAAAAGGAATCCCTGTGGCCATATTCGAAATTTGCATTTTAAGTTGTTGGTCATTCAAACATTGCTCAGATGGCTGTATTCTTTTGTATGCTTTTAATTGATTTTGTTCTATCTGAATACCATGCAAACATCTCACCTGTCTTACTGCCCAAAGAAAGATTAGAACAAATATGGATACAGGCACAAATCCAATATGTATGAATAGTGCTCTTGATAAATACAATATGCTAATCTATTTATCCCTGCCTATTTTTCACAGCATTCTAATGACACATCTTTTGAATGTAGACCCTGCAAACTGCAGACCTGTTCCAAAGACTATTGAAGTCAATGGGAGCCTTTCTCAATAGGCTCTGTCCTGCAGTTGGGTACAAAGCTGCTAGTTGGCTACATCAGATGATACTCAGTTTTTCCTGGGGAAGAGAGAAGGCTGGACTGGAGATGGAGTCATTATTAAGATGTTGTTTTCTCTTCTTTATGTCCCACTTTAAAAAATGGAGCATTTTCAGATGTGGCAAACCAAAGTAAGGGTATGTCTACACTACCCCGCTAGTTCGAACTAGCGGGGTAATGTAGGCATACCGCACTTGCTAATGAAGCCCGGGATTTGAATTTCCCGGGCTTCATTAGCATAAGCGGGGAGCCGCCATTTTTAAATCCCCGCTGCTTCGAACCCCGTGTAGCGCGGCTACACGGGGCTCGAACTAGGTAGTTTGGACTAGGGTCCTATTCCGAACTACCGTTACTCCTTTTAATGAGCAATGACAGTTCAGGAATTTAACTACTAAAATGCATATCAACAGAAGATCATTGTATTGATTACTTTTTTGTTTTGGCTCTCACCCGCGAGTTGTATGTTAAGTCTCGCGTAAGCCCAAACTGCACCACGGGCCACAAACAAATGAGCCATGGGCTGCATGTTGAGCAGCCCTGCCCGAGTGCATCTGATTAGTTCAGAAATCAGAAGACAAATAAAATGAATCCCAAAACTTACTATTTAAAAAAAGAAAATGTCATGATTCCTAAACCTGACCAGTGTATTTGATGCCTGTTTTATGATTTCTGAATGTGTTATATTGACACTGTTGCCATAGACTGCATGATTCCTAAGGGGAAATTTGCCTAAGTATGAATTTCAAGATTATACTTCACATCTCTCATTCCTGAAGTTAATTGTGATTTCTAATATAAATAGAAAGTGCTTTGCGATTGATAGCATTGGATATTACATTCTGTGTGACAGAGAATGTTTAAACTGTTAAAATTTGTTTGCCAATAGAGAAACTGTTGCATTCGTTAATTTATACAGAAATATCCATAAGATGGTGCTGTATCTTTAATTTGACCAGAGTAATTTAAATTGAAAAATAAAATGTAAGTTACATTTGTCGCTAAAAGCCCTTGTTATAATCTGAAGGTTGGTGACAATTTTTTTGTCAGGAATATTGCAAATGTTGGTTTCAAAATCATTCCAATGTGTTAATTTAAATGTATTAGAATATTAGTCATAGGAACTTTGCTCATGACTTAGTGCCAGGCTGTAAATCTGAAAAACTAGCTGAAATGTTCATTTCAGCTGACATTCTATGAGCTATCAGTAGATTCCTTTTCATAGTTAAGTTCTACTTCATTCATTTCTGCTAAAGACTTGTGATCATCTTAAAGTTTCATACAGTTATTCGCTTGGGCAAAGAGGAAAAAATTGCACTCCAGGGGTTCTACTTAAAGGTGTGAAGCACAGAGGGGATAGATGTGACAAAGATAATGGCCAAATCCTTTCAGAAGTGCAAAAGGTGTGGGAAAGACACAACCAAAGTATTAGCACAATACCACACACACACATACCAAGGCTTTGTCTACACTATGTGGCACTGTCAATCTGCTTCAGCTACACAAAAAGCATAGCTGAAGTTGACATACCTACTGCAGAATCTTGAGTGTAGTAAGCTTGGCAAGGGCTACTCGCTTGTTGTTGATGCTGGCTACTCTTCTCATCCTAGTGGAGTATCGGTGTTGATGGGTGCTTGCTCAGAAATCAATTTATCATGTCTACAGCAGATACAATAAATTGACAGCTGGTGGATCAATCGGTGCAACATTGATCCACTGCGTAATGTAGACAAGGCCCAAGTCAGTAGCATGTATTGTGCTGCTAACATATGGTTTGTGGGGGATTTGTCGAGGAAAAGGCAATTCAAAGGAGTTTAAAGGGCAGCAAATTACAGTATTATGCCTTTGATACTAGTATATTTTCCAGTGAAATATCTAGCAATAATTAACTTCCCCCACAATGCCCTGGCTGGGATAGCACACAGATGTCTCTGGGCCATGTAACCTTTGATTAATGTGTTTCCAATTAAGTGGTCAAAATAACGAATAAAACCAAACTGATTTATTTAAGGTCTGAGCTGCCAAGACAGTTACAGATAATTTAATTTAGTGGAAGACTATGAATGACACAATGAATGTTAAAATTAAAAACTGTCTTTATTTAATATGAAATAGTTAGTGAAGCAAATAGGTATTACAATAAAATCATACACTGCATTGATATTCATAGTCTAAGATGAAATGATGCATTTGGGGTGATCTGTCCCTAAATTAGAAGCAGGGCCGGATTAAGGGGAGGGCTAGCCGGGCAGCTGCCCCATGCGCTAACCTATGGGGGGCGCCTGATGGCAACTGTAAGGTGTGGAATGCACTGGGGGGGCGGGGCTGTGCATGCGCCGTGCGCCCTGGGGCAAAGCCACGCATGCGTTGCGCACCCACTGCCCGGGACGCAGGAATGGCTTGAGCCAGCCCTGATTAGAAGAATGGATATCACCCTTTATTTAAAGGTACCTTGATGATAGATGGCCATCCCCAATTTAAAATTAGCATGCTATCTTTTTTATAACTATAATAGTGTCCCTTAATTAATATAAAATCGATCCTGTTTAACATAATTAAACATATTCTGCTTTCTCATTGCTATTTTACATTGCCATCTTAAATAAAATCTGCATAAATGCCATGCCAATAACTATCAATATAGATATCATTTTCCAAACATCACTATTCTGTCTAACGCATTTGTAAAAAACACTTAGGATGGAAACGTGTTCTCAGCATGACCTGCACCTATTTACTAATGCGTAAGTATAGTTTTCCTTACACTTTTTCCTATCTCTCAGATCAGCTTAGGCTTCAATCAGAGATGCTGACAGCCCCTGTGGGGCTCCTTTGGGCTAAGTGCGGGGGAGTGGCTCTGCAATCCTGGAAGGGGGAGGCCTCATGCTGAAGGGGTGGGGCCGGAGGCAGCCAGCCCTCAGCACCACTCAGAGCACACTGCACTCCTGTCAGGACCACACAGAGCATGCAGCATGGTGCTCCAGCAATGATTTAAAGGACCAGGGGATCTGGCCGCTGCCACTATAGACTATGAGCCTCAGGTCCCTTTGAATTACCAGGCCCCAGGCAACTGTCCCCTTTGCTCTTATCCCAGCCCCCAGTTGGCTAACCTGGTTCCAGCTCACAATAGAATTCAGCTCACTTAAGCATTTTACCTCGAAACTATTTATTTAAACAGAGTTAGAGCCAAATCATCTCATTGGAAGCACCTATGGCTGGGAAGGAACACAAACGTGGATGAAGGTGTGGATTCAGTTGTTCGCATCTTCACCTTCTCTCACCTGGACTCCAGCAATGCAGCATACTTGGCCATGAAGCCTTCAGCATGTGGGGCAATTCCAACTAGTGCAGAATGCATCTCCCAGCAGCATGTCACTCTTTCCTTCCCTCTTTACACTGGCTTCCCACAGCATTTCACATAAAGTTCAAGGGATCATGGGCAGTGAGTTTTTGGGCCTGTGGTGCCCATGCTTCAGCAATATTCAGAGCTGGGGGCCCTGCTCCACCAATATTTGGAGCTGGGTCTCTCCCCCAGCCCTGCCTGGAGCAGGCCCTGGCCTCCACCTGCTGGCCCCTCCGCAGGTCCTACCACCTTGGCCCCAGAGCATCCCCCCATCCCGTCCCTGCTGTACGCAGCTTTCAGTCCAGCTCCCCCTTGCCAGTGCACGCTGCCGGCTGCTGCTGCCATGCTCAGCATTTACAGGTGAGCGGGGAGACACCAGGTGTGACATGACATCATGGCCCGGGACTTTAAAACTTCTCGGTGCGGCGTTGCGCCGCACGGCCTACCTCAGGATCGGGAGTCCAGGGACTTCTGGGGCTCGAGCGCAGACTCCGGCCCTGCAAAGTGGAAGGCAGAAGGTAAGGTAAGGTAGGATAGGGGAGGGGAGGAGAAAGGGGAAAATTAGGGGTAAGGGGTCGGAGAGGAAGGGGCTTGTGCAGACGGGGAGGGGAAAGGAGAGGGGAAGGAAGAAGAAAGGGGAAGGCACCAAGGGACAGCGTGGAGGAGAGGCAAATGCAAGGGGGCCAAATGCAGACAATGAGGAAAAGGGCAGGAGGGGAGCTGTCTGTGGGAGGGGGGACAGGGTGATGCTGGGAGAGGAAAGAGTAAGGGCATTGGGGGCTAGAGGGGGGAGAGGGAGGTGCTGGAAGAAGGCTTGAAAGAAGGGGTGTGCATGAGAAAGGTGGGGATGGAACAAGTCATGTGTGAGGGCACAGAGGGGCATGAGGGGAATGGGGGCAGAGAGTGGTGAGGGGGTGGGCATCCGGGAAAAAGAGGGCAAAGGGGGCAGGGGCAGTAATGGAAGGGGAGGCACCAGGAGGGTGCAGGGCTAAGGGAAGTTACAGGTGCCAGGGGATTCTGGAGGTGAAGCAGAAGGGCAGACACCTGCAGGGGAGGGACCAGCACCAGAGGAGAGAGGCAGGGCAGGTGTATAGAGGGAGGTGTTAGAAGAGGGGATGAGGAGGGGTAGCTCACCTGATCAGAATGGGGCTACTGGAGGAGTGGGCACAGGGGGGAGAGAAGGGCTGGTGGAGGGGGACAGGTCGCAGGAGGGCTGAGGGCAGGAGTCAGGTCAGTAGAGGGGGGTGAAGAGTTGGGGGGCAGCAGGCACCAGGGTAGCTGATGGAGCAAGGGGAGGAGACATGGCAACAGAGGGCTTAAAGGTTAGGTTTCAGAGCATAAGCTCCAGGCTGAGCTATAACTTCAAAGCTTTCTCAACACAGCAGTTTGTATAATGTGCTACCATGAGCCCCACCAGCCTAAATCTATTAGCCCAGGCTCGAAGGCTTGTTCCTGCAGGCTGTGTAGACATACAGTTAGGTAACAGGGTCCCAGGGCTCCTTCCCTATGGAGACAGTAGTCATCTTGGGGTTGTGGATTACAGTGGGAGCCATGCTGCCTGCTGCAACTGAGCAGAGGGAAGTGCTACAGTTCCATGCTATACAGAGGAGAGGGCCACAGAGAGCATTTCCCATATCAGCTCTCATCTGTCAATTGAAACCAGGCCTACCAACTGGATGGGGCAAAGGGGGCAGTTGTCCTGGGGCCCAGTGATTCATAAGGGCCTGGGGCTCTCAGCTGTTGCCGCTGCTACCTCAGGAGCAGCAGTGGCTCAAGCCCCAGGCCCTCGCAATCATTGTTGGAGCACCGCATGATGCATTCTGGGTGGCTCTGAGGGCTGGCTGGGAGGAGGTGGGGGGCAGAACCAGCATGATGCACTACAGACAGAGCTGAGGACTGACTGCCCCCAGTCCCTCCTGTGTAGACGGGCCAAATTTCAGAAAAGCCTCTTCCAAAAGAAAAGCAGAAAAAGATACACAAATTGCGGTTCTCAATTTGCTTACCTTTTTCTGACTTTTCTTTGCAGTCTAGACATAGCCTGGGACCCTTGGGGCACCACCATCTCCACTGGCTCCAGTTAAATCTCATAGGGTATGTCTACACTACACTCCTAGTTCGAACTAGGGGGGTAATGTAGGCATACTGCACTTGCAAATGAAGCCCGGGATTTGAATTTCCCGGGCTTCGTTTGCATAAGCGGGGAGTCGCCATTTTTAAAACCCCAGGTGTACCGGTAGTTCGGAATTGGAAGCCTAGTCCGAACTACCTAGTTCGTGCCCCGTGTAGCCGTGCTGCACGGGGTTCGAACCAGCGGGGTTTTAAAAATGGCGGCTCCCCGCTTATGCAAACGAAGCCCGGGAAATTCAAATCCCGGGCTTCATTTGCAAGTGCGGTATGCCTACATTACCCCGCTAATTCGAACTAGCGGGGTAGTGTAGACATACCCTTACGGACTGGGATGTGAGACATTGATTCCCTCCCTCCTGCCCAACCCCAGGTCCTTTTCCTTCCCCACTTCATTTTTGCTTTCTCTTCCCTCTCCCCCTTTTCCTTGTAACAAGATGTTGGTGTAGTCGGCCAAGACACTATATTTTGTAAGACTAATGCAAGCCTGTAGCCAAAAAAAGGCAACTAAAAGCAATTCCCTAAACAGCATTAAATGTTAAATGCTGGTTAACAAGGCTGCCAGGTTTCAGAGTGCCTGAGATGATAGTCACACGCATGAGTTTTTTCTGCCATAAAGCTGCAAATGAACATCAACACCAGAGACAGAAGCTGCATCTTTGACTTGTTTTGATTTATAGAAAATAAAATCAACAACAGTGACACCTCCATCTCTTATTAACTAACTCCCCCACCACAGACCCCAAGAAAAGGACAGTTATTACTGTCATTGACACCATGTAAAACAAATAAGGGGGATTTTCTTCTATAACTCTCATCAGCTACAGGCATAGGGAAGCAGGGATGTTGTTAAAAATAAACCTTACTTAATACTTGATATTTCAATGCTTTTATTATTTCCCCTTCTGCGTCTTTGATAAGAGGCAAAAAGAATTGTTAATAGTGTGTTTTCCATGGTAATAAGCAGGTTAAGATCTCTTTATCCCTGAATCTTGCTTAAAACTATTAAATGTTAAATAATAGCTGGATTATGTTAATACCTTTCACTCTTTGGGCCCATGTATTTCATCTAAATTAATACAACAGTACTTAATACAGTGGCAGAATACAGGGCCTCAGTTGAACTGGAAACATGTAAAGCATAATGTATAAAGCAGAGGATTTGAAAGATAGTGAAGAATATGAACCAAATTCTGCTCTCAACAGTTGAACAATTGTTTTAGGGACAAATTCTTCCCACAGTTACAGCAATGTAAATGCAAATTAACACTAGTGAATTCAATGGCATATTGTCACAGGGTTGGTATACTCTGTTGACCCTTAGGGACAACTCCTCCTCTCACGGTGGTATAGCACAATAGCCAAGGTCAAGCCTTAGATTTAGGGCAGTATGGCCTAAAACCTGGAGCCAGTAGAACTGCCCTTCAATGCATGACGGTAGAACCTAGTGGCAAGAACCAAGAGGATCATTCTTCTTTGTACGTGATAGTATGGCTGAACAGCCAGAGTCAATATGGCTGTCCTTCTGTGCCGGGAAGTGTGGTCTCTTGGCCAGGGTCATTAGAACCACCCTTCAAGATGAGATGGTGTGGCCCTGGCAGCCAAAGTTTATAGGATTGCCCTTCTGATCAGATTAATATGACCTGCAGGCCGCAAAGAAGGTGGATTGGAAGGTGGGCTCTCTTTACTTCACTGGATCCTAGCACATGGCCCTAGCAGTGTCAAATGTATTTGCTTCTGAGTCAGCAGGGCTCCCTCCAAAACATGCTGACTCTGTTTCTAGTTCCACAGCCAGATCGAAGTCTGGTTCCCTAAAATTACTTTCTACCCTGTCTTCCTGCTTTGTGGACTGCAGTTACTTGGGTTCTCTGGGGTAACATACAGGTGAAGCTCCCGACATTGGCTTCCATGGCCATGCAACTATTTGCCAGGGTCTTGGTGTGCCTGGCCTCTACACCCCAGGACTACAACAGCTCCCAGTAAGATTCTGCAAAGCACATTATCTCTTCTCATCAGTCCAGGCAACTGAGCTGAAATACTCCTTTCTATATTGTGGTTCCAAGTAGTGCCTGACTAGCAGAGGTAAGGGTGTGTGTATAGTTTCCTCCACCCACAGTATAAGGTTAACTCCTTTCTGTAGAATGTGGAGCAGGTCTGCCTCCATCATAAATACACATATATGAAGGCAGAATCTGATCCTGTGTATCCAAAGCAAAACTATTCTGAAGCAAACAATTAGAATAAAATACAATGGAGCTGCCTCCCAAAGGACCTATGACTTACATAGGGGTTAGTTTTTGCTATTAAGGAAAACTAATGAGAAGAGGATTTCCACCTCCTGCATTTTCTTTCAGTGTTGGCCTGTGATAAAAACTGACTAGCACAAAGATCCAGTGACATTTAGCATATGTTAATAAAGTGTCAGAGATAGTGCAGGGGGCAGCCGACTGGATGTGGCTGTTTTATATAGTCACAATGAGTTTCATCTGAAAACCAAATTGAGAACTGTTTTTCATTAACTTTACCATAACAAAGTACTAAAACAGCAGAAAGTATCTTTGCTGGATTGCTTGTGAGCAAAGACATGAGGAGAATTTATAGTGTGAGTTTGTCAGTATTATGATAGATATTAATATAGTCAAATGCTCCACTGTTGTTTTGTAATAGCTAGTTTTCCGATCCATAGTAGTTTTGCAATCACTGCATCAATACTTACAATGTAAAATGTTTGTTAAACTATTAGATAAAAAGTAAACAGAATTTGCACTGTAAGTTGTGTCAGAATGTAATAGATGCACTTGATCCTCACCCGGCTTTTCAGAGAGAGGTACTTGAGATAGCAGATTGTTTCAGATGAAACTGCCATCTGGAAATTTTGTGAGGAAACTGATTATGACTGAGGTTTAAAGGGATACTTAAAGAAAAAGAGCACTATGTGAAGGAAAGAAATTTCCATTACTAAGGGTGTGTCTAGACTACCTAGTTTTGTCGACAAAAGTGGACTTTTGTCGACAAAACAATACCAGCGTCTACACTACTGCGGAGTTCTGTCGACATAACGTCGACAGAACTCCGCGGTTTTGTCGACGCTGGTATACCTCATTTTATGAGGCAAAACACCTTCTGTCGACAGAGTTCTGTCGACAGAAGGTGTTATTGCCTGTAACGTTGCGTCCAGACTACGGAGTTCTGTCGACAAAGCGGCTTGCTTTGTCGACAGAACTCCATGTGTCTGGACGCAAATTGTCGACGGAAGTTTTGTCGACAGTATCTGTTGACAAAACTTCCATCGACAAAACGCGGTAGTCTAGACGTACCCAAACTTAGAACAAAATTGATTATAAGGAAGTTACAGAAAAATGAGATATGTTTTGCAACATTCGATTCACTTGTATTTTTAGCAAACCTACTACCACAGTATCTATATAAGCATTTAAAATGTTTCACAGTATAGTGGTGTGAATTATTTTCATTTTGCAATATGAAAAATGTATCTATTTTAAAAATGTGCATCTGTGTGTCTGTCCATCTTTGAGTCCATTTGTTCAAGAACTCCTCCTAAATGGTAAGACTTAGGACCACCAAATTAGATATGCAGTTTCCTCTTATCCTAACTAAAGGCAATGTTACGGTTTGGTTGTGTGAGGATAATGGGATGTGCCTGGAATTCAATTGTTTTTCATAAAATGGAAAGGGAGGGGCCTGGTAGGAGGGAGTTATACTGCAGAATGACCACAGAGGGGCAGCAAGTGACTGACAGTAGCCGATAACCCGGCCTGCCCTGGAGAGGAGCTGCTGGCCGCTGTGCAGCCCCACTGTCCCCCCAGCCTCCAGGGCCAGACCTGGGAGTGTGAGTGGGAGGCCTGTGAGGCCCACCACCACCACCCTGGGGCCAGGCCCGGGGAGTGCTCGCAGGAGGCCTATGTGTCAGATGGACATCAAGGTACCTCACGAATAGAGGATGGTTGCATTTAGTGCATACAGGGCCCAGGGCAGGGGAATGTGTGTGTGTGTGGGGGGGGGGGGGCTCAGCAATCAGGGCTGGGGATGGAGGGGTCCTGGGTGGCTGTAAGGTGTGTGCGGGGGAAGGGCACATTTTGGAAGGGTGGGGGAGGGAGTTGCAGCCACACATACCAGACTGCTGCTGCTCTTCTTCCTCTGACTTTTGGGGAGCAAGACAGGTCTGTACACAAGAATTTCTATGGAGGGAGGTGCTTTTTTTTTGGTAAATGTGGACTGCAAGAGTGTGAACACCTCCACTCCATGGTCCCCCAAGTAAGTGTGCTCTGGCTGGCTTGGGGAAGGCTGGGGCTGACCCCCCCACCCTCCCACAAAGAGCAAGGCCGAGCCCTGGCCTCACTCCTGGGGGAGGGGAGAAATCAGCTCCAGCATTCCCCCAGCCAGCCAGAGCATGAGGGAGGAAGACTCAGGCAGCGTACCACTTCTGCCTTTCTCAGCCAGCCAGAGCACACTTACTTGGGGGAACATGGGGGTTTGTGTTCACACCCTTTGCACACCTCCCTCCCTCCCCCACCCCCTGTAACAGGACTGATATATCAAACATACATCTTTGGGTTCCTTTGTCTTTTACATAGAAAAATTCATCCCTTTCTTGTAAATTTTGATCCTCACACACATATCCCAAATTTTCACATTCTGAAACATGTTAGTGGTTTTCCAGTGTTGTTTTTCTTTATATGCCCAGGAACGATGATCAGTGGAATACATAATTAATTTTTTCGCTGGATTCCCATAGGTACCACTGAATAGATATCAATCGTTAGGCTAGAGCAGGTGTGGGGAACCTCAGGCCATGGAGCCTGGATCTGGTCCCTGAGGCTCAGGGCCTCTCCCCAGAATTGGGGAGTCTGTGCTGGTGCTCCTAGGCCAGGTCCAGTAGGAGACCTGTGAAGCCCCTCTTCCCCAGAGCACTGGTGGTAGGCACCTTTGCAGCCCCTCGCCTCACTCTCAGGTGATCAGGGTGCAACTCCCTCTCCCAGCCAACAGCCAGGGCGCAGCCCCACCCACATCCAACCACTCTGTGCTCAGCATAAGTATAAATTGGGGGTACCTACCTCCTATACAAAGGCAAAATGAAACAGATTGAAAAGTTGGTCCAAAAAACTGGAACTCACTGGGGCATTTAGCCTACTAGATTCATGCTCTTCCATATCCCCCAGTCACATTACTGGATTTTAAAGGGAGGAGCCAGATCACTGCTGTGCCCCAAGGGAGTGTTTGCCCCAAAATCTATACAAAGGGGGCTGTGTGAGGTTTCAAATGAAAGCTTGTGTTCTACTGATTCTTTGTATGATATTCATGTACTTGTGTGATATCTGTATGTAGAGATATGAATATGGACTCTGCTTATATTGTGAATGTTTTCTGTCTGAGACAGAGCAAGGGGCCTGGAATGTCCAGTCAATGACTATGCTAATTAGCACAGTTCCAAAGACAAGGACTCTCAAGGTGAACAATACACACCTGAGGAATGTGTCTGGGAACCTGCAAATAATGGCTGCTGACATAGGAAACAGGGATAGGCCGCTGGACCAGGTGACCTACTCTGGCCAGGGAGATGCCAGGAGAGATATATAAATGCCATGTGGCAATCTCCATTTTGTCTTCAATTCTGCTCCTGATCCAAGATGCAGCCTTGCGAGGGACAGAGAGCTGGGAAGAATTGTGGACCCATTCTCACATAGGATGTTCACCAGAGACTTTTAAGATAGCAGTTTGTAACATCTCTGCTGAGAGCCTGCATTGAGAACTTGGTGATTCAATCCCTGTAATGTATTCTCCTTAACAACCTTACTCTCATGCTTTTCTTTCTTTTATTAATAAACGTTTAGATTTTAGATTCTAAAGGATTGGCCCAGTGTGGTCTTGTGGGTAAGAACCAGAGTGTAAATTGACTGGGAACTGTGGCTGGTCTTTTGGGACTGGGAGAACCCGTTCAGGGTAGGTGAGATTGAGTTCTATAACCCCTCACTTGTGTGTTATGCCCGGGGCTGATTGTGCTTAGGGAGAGCTGGAGTGTCTGAGGGGTTTTGCATTTGAAATTGGCAGCTGAAGCGCTCTGTGTGACTGCTTTATGACCTGTTTGGGAATGGTCTCCAGTCTGGGGCTGTAAGGAGCCCTGGTTTTTAAGCAGTCACCCTGAGCAGACGCCCTCAACTGTGCCCAGAACTGGCCCGGTCCGTCTCAGTGGCAGAGAGAACCCATTCAGGGTAGTTAAGATTGGGTTCTATAACCCCTCACCTGTGTGTTAGGCCCGGGGCTGATTGTGGCACAGGGAGAGCTGAGGGGTTTTGCTCGTGAGGCTTCCTGCTGGCTGGATTGGATCCACTTTTCATGAACTCAAAGGGTGCTTCTCCCCTGAATCCTCTAAAGATATTTCTTCACTACCCTTTGGATTGGCAGGCAGCCATCAATCCAGTGAAGATCAATTGCTGAGCACTCTCCCATCGACTCTGGTATTCCACCAAAATAAGAAGAGTAGAGTGAAATTCTCTCAGGGCTCCTTAATAAACATGACACAGGCTTTCTTTCAGCTAACTGTACTGGTGCCTAGGGACAGATAAAAAGCTTGAACAGTTCATAGTGGTTCTCAAAGTCCTAAAATAAAATCCATCCTTACAACACAAAAGCTCGTATTCAGCTCTTGCACCTTCAACCAGTCCTGGAGCTATTCTGTGCCAGTTTGCTGATGAGAGGAGCTATCATTTGCTGCCCTGACCTGGGGCCAAGAGGTTGGCTTTTTCCACTATAGCAGGTGCAGGTGGCTGTCCCCACCGCCATGGTCCCAGGGCTGGTGGAGCTGGTTCTCCACTGGCAGCCAGAAGAGCTATTTCTCCCTGCCATAGCCCTGGCACTGGTGAAGCTGGCTCTTCCTCCCTCTCTCCTTAGCCCTGAGGCTGGAGGAGTTCACTCTACCTGCCCTGGTCCTGGAGGAGTTCTGTGTCCCCACTGATTGGAGGCCCTGTGCCATCACTTGTCCTGACTTATACATATCCTTATAAGGACTAAGACTATGATCTTGATTCAGTGTTATATGGGAAGCCAGTGTAAAGAGCAAAGAACAGGTTTGACATGATCATGGTAATCTGCAGTGTACTGTAGTAAATGGAATAGTCTAACAGCTAATGGCTTCATGCCCA
Source organism: Pelodiscus sinensis (assembly GCF_049634645.1). Classification (NCBI taxonomy): domain Eukaryota; kingdom Metazoa; phylum Chordata; order Testudines; family Trionychidae; genus Pelodiscus; species Pelodiscus sinensis. The sequence goes on along the minus strand of NC_134711.1, from coordinate 41,213,957 downwards.
GCTATACTGCATTGCTGTAGGCCAGGCGGGAGGTTATGAAGGCTTGAATAATTGGGACCCCAGGTCCTTGCTCGTCAAGATGTCTGCCAGCTGGGGGGACAATCCAAGAGCATTCCTGAACTACACGCTGAACTAACCAATTATAGGTGAGTACCTTCAAGGAGATGGCATTGTTTACTGCAAACGCTTGTTGTTGGGGTTCAGCTTGAGCCAATTGTTCTATGTCCTGAGCTGATCTCCTCCCACCACTAAGCTATCTTTGTGATAGTGGTGTGGTCATGTGGGCTGAAGGATAGGTAGAGCTGTATGTCCATGCCACTGGTTCATCTAGGCTACGTCTACACTGCACTGTACTTTGAAATAAGATACACAATTTAAGATATGCAATTTGCATACCTTATTTTCATCTTATAAAATAGCTTATTTTGTAATTTGGCATTGTCTACACAGCATCAAATTTTGAAATAACCCACTATTCCAAAATATCCCTTACTCCTCATGGAATGAGGTTCACAAGGATGTCAGAATAGCGAGCCCGAAATAATGGGCTTGCTGAGTAGACATGATATAGCTATTTCAGGATACTCTGGTTTCCCGAAATAGTGTTGCAGTGTAGATGCTGCTGATTTGATGAACCAAGCCTTTTATAGGTATCAGAGGGGTAGCCATGTTAGTCTGAATCTGCAAGAACAACGAGAAATCCTGTGGCACTTTATAGACTAATAGATTTATTGGAGCATAAGCTTTCGTGGGCAAAGACCCACTTCGTCAGATGCATGTTGTGGAAAATTCCAGAGGCAGGTATAAATATGCAGCCATAAGAAAAAAGTTCCAATCAAGAGTAAGGCTAGAGATAACAAGGTAAATTCAGTCAGGGAGGATGAGGCCCACTTCTAGTAGCTGATGTGGAGGTGTAAACACCAAGAGAGGAGAAACTGCTTTTGTAGTTGGCTAGCCATTCACAGTCTTTGTTTAATCCTAAACTGATAGTATCAAATTTGCAGATGAATTGTAGCTCTGCAGTTTCTCTTTGAAGTTTGTTCTTGAAGTTTTTTTGTTGCAGGATGTTGGAGGCAAAGGAGGAGCAAGGGGAGAGTTAAAATGGATGTTGTTCTCTTTCTCACCTGTTAATGATGTTATTTGGTTTCCTAAACTGTTAAAGTGTTACCTGTTAACCCCCTACCCCTTCCCTGAGTGAGTGCAGAAGAATGTCTGAGGTGGATATCAGAGGCGGGAAAACTCTGAGGTAAACAGCAGAAGTAAACAACAGTGTACACGGCCCCCCTGCAGGGAGTGCACCTGGCCCCAAGAGGTCCAGAGACTCAGAAGCTGCATGTGGCTGATCCTTAAAGGAGAGAGGGACAGAGACACAGTGGGTTGACCATCAAGTGGAGCCTCCCAGAATGCTCTCTGCTCGGATTGCCTGGCCAGCGGACCAGCTTAGGAGTCAACTTGGGAAGATCAAACAACATGAACTGCCTTCTGCTCACCTGATCATCCTGCCTGGGACTGTAAGTGTGGTTGAGTGTACGAGTGAGATTCCCCTCCCTTCCCAGTTTTAACTGAATAAACAAATCCTTTACACTCCTATGTGGTGATCCCCTCTCCTTAGTGTTTAAAGCAGTTGCAATCCACATCACCTTGCAACACAGGATGGGTACTTTTAAATCTGCTACTGTGTGTCCAGGAAAACTGAAATGTTCTCCTACAGGTTTTTGTGTATTGTTGTTCTTGATATCTGATTTGTGTCTGTTTATTTTTTTACATAGGGACTGTCCAGTTTGGTCGAGGTATATGGCAGAGGGACATTGCTGGTGCATGATTGCATATATTACCTTGGTAGATGTGCAGGTGAATGAGCCCATAATGGTGTGTCTGATGTGGTTAGATCCTGTGATGGTGTCACTGGTGTAGATATGTGGGCAGAATTGGCACCGAGGTTTATTGCAGGGATTGGTTCCAGAGTTAGAGTTACTGTGGTGCGATGTATAGTTGCTGGTGAGAATTTGCTTCAGGTTGGCGGGTTGTCTGTGGGCAAGGACTGGTCTGCCTCCCAAGGTCTGTGAGAGTGGGGGATCATCAGAGCCCAGGATGGGTTGTAGATCGCTGATTATGCATTGGAGGGGTTTTAGCTGGGGACTGTAGGTGATGTCCAGTGGTGTTCTGTTATTTTCTTTGTTGGGCCTGTCTTGTAGCATGAGACTTCTGGGTGTATGTCTGGCTCTGTTGATCTGTTTCCTCATTTCCTCAGGTGGGTATTGTAGTTTCAAGAATGCTTGGTGTAGATCTTCAATTACATCTATAGCAAGCAACAACCATATGGTAATGGCTCATAAGGGGACAGGAGGCAGGTAAGAGATGAGTACTAAAATGAGACTTGGATAGAGATACTGCCACAGGGTTGGTTTAAATTAATCTTCATTACATATTCCCTGTGCTGGCCTGTGATCGAGGAAGTAGATTAGAATCTATTAAAGTGTATATTGTAAGGACGTTGTCAAGAGAGCTGAGAGATCGGGGTGGGTACTCTTCAGTTGTAACTATAGTATAAATAAATAAATAAATTTAAAAAGAAATGGACCATTCAGTACATTGAATACTTGGGCTATGTGCTCTTTTACTTGACTCCTCAGTAAAGAGTGCTAATCTTTTCTATCTCCCTTTTCCTAATCATTCTCAGTCTTCCTCTCTAAACCTCTTCTATTTCTGCTGTATCTTTTTTGGAGCTAGGGAGATCAGAACCATTGGTATTATTTCATCAATTCAGAGAATGATATGATTCTACTTGCAGTCTCACTTTTATCACACTCTTTATTTATCTGAAATCTTGTTTGCTTTTTTTAACTGCTGTGGCACACTGAGGAGAAGTCGGCAATGAGCTGTCCACAGTGATGCTGAGGTCTATTTTTCTGAATGGTTACAGTTAATTTAGAATCCAGCAGAATAGATGAATGGGACAGTTTATTCCTTCCAGTGTGTATTACCTTGCATTTGTTAGCATTAAATATTAGTTATTAAAATTAAATGGTGCCACATGCGGTGGATTTATTCACTCGTATCACTTTGAGATGATAATAGCAGTAATAGCTATGTCTTATCTAATGCTTTTTATCAGTAGATCACATTGAAAATTGAATTTTAAATGATCCCCTGATGCAATTGTGATGCTTCTTTTGGGGTACCCAGAATTGTGAGCCACTGTTACCCTTCTCAGCCTCAGCAACTGGGAGTTTTGCTGCTGCTAAGCTCTGTGTCAGCTTTCTGAAACATTAGCTTGTCTGCCCTGCCAGCAAATGTACAGGACTTTGCCAGTCCTTGTCTTGCAAGTAACATCCAGGGAACCCCCAACTCCTGAGTTCTCCTAAAGTGTCTTTCTGCTGTGTCCAATCCTTATCACTGGACACTCATAGAAGCAATTAAATTCTCTTGCCCCAGAGAAACCAGATGTACATCACTCTGTTAGATTAGCTCTCCAATTTAATATGCAGCATTGAAGTATTTTATAATAAAAAAAGAATAAAGTTTTGAACAAAGAACAAATACTTAGGTGATAATAGGTTAGCACGAGACAGGTAAAATTACAATAAGCAAAACAAAACGCACCCTCCTGTGACTAAAACTTAATTTCAACATGTTATAATCTTTGTATAAGTAGATGTCTCACCTCTAGTGAGTCTCCTTTGCCTCCCAGGTCAAGAGGATCCACTTTTCATGAACTCAAAGGGTGGTTCTCCCCTTAATCCTCTAAGGATATTTCTTCACTCCCCTCTGGATCGACAGGCAGCCATCAATGTAGTGAAGATCGATTGCCGAGCACACTTCCATCGACTCTGGTATTCCACCAAAATAAGAAGAGTATGAGAATTGATAGGAGAATTGATAGGAGACTGTCAGGTGTTGACTTATCGCTGTGAAGATATCATGGTAAGCAGACCTAAGTATGTCGACTTCAGCTGTATTTTTCACATAGCTGAAGTTGTGTAACTTTAGGTTGATGGTTCTGTGGTAGAATAGATGAAACCGAAGTGATGGATGACTCAAATGTTTCTGTGCTTCCCTTACATTACTACAAAGTTATTGTTTCCATTTCAAGAACTAGGAAGACCTCCTGAGGGTGCAGACTCCAGGCCCATCAGGATGCCTAAGTGGTCAGCTCCCCTATTTGTTAGCTTGGTTGTTTTGTTTACCTCATACGTAAATATACATTCCATTGTGATCAAGCTGGTCAGACAAAACAATGATTTTCAAGGCCTGCACATTGCCAATTTTGACACTTTACATAACCTCTTTTAGCTACAGATTATGACAACAGTATGTTGGGGGCAATGAGTTTGTTAGGCCTAATATAAGTTATGGTGCAGTGTGTCCTCTTTGCCCAAGGTCACAGCAACCAAAACAAAACTACTGCCCTCTATGTTCAAGACAATTTCTTTTAATCATGAGGCACTAAAAGTCTTTGATTAGAAAACCCCATAACTATGTATTTTCAGATGTTAATCACTAGAGAAAGTTCATATAGTTCTATGCTATAATAGAAAGTGTTGATGAATAATGACTAATTAAACACAAAATGTCTGAGTTCAGGGCAAATATCCCTCATGAATTATATCAAATTATGGTCCTATTCCCTAATTACTGGCTTTGAGTTTTCTGACAGATACAACCTCTTTATAATTTCTGTAGTTTCTTCCTATTTAGTGTTGCCAAAATATAATCTTTACCCTCCATTAATATCTTTGCTCAAAGCAAGGTTATTTCTCACTCTGATGCTTTCTATACTCACTCCAATCTGTCTAAAATGGTGCTTCTAAAACTATCTTCATCTCTAGACATGGCAAACACATTATAGTCCTCGGATTCTGTACTGTAGTCGCCTGATCCTTAGTACATCAAACTGAGCCTCATAAAACCCTGCATCACTTTGCTCCAAATTACATCTCTGCTTTCATTTCACTTCCACTACTTCTGGTACCTACACTCTTCCAAAGCATTGAAGCACATATGTAACTGAGTCAGAATTTGGCTAGCAGAAATTTGGTATTAAGCAATTACGCACAAGGGAAAAGGATCACAACCTGATTGTCAAATACCAGCTCGAGTTTCCAGGGCTGGCAGATAGAACCCCTTCCCCCCAATCTATTTACTTGTGAACTGAGAAATTTGATTTGGAAGCCTTTGAGACATGATAATCATGGAAACCCATGGCACCACTTTTAAAATTTATTTCTTTTTTGGCACAAAGTTAAATATTGGTAAAACTGCTCTTTCAATTCATCATTTCACCATGGTCAAACCTTACATAAGAGAAGTACGTTACCTGATGGGCTTTTAATACATACCCATTGCCCTGTAGATCAACAGCATAAGGGAAAGGAGCAATAAGAGAAAGGTCTTTAACATTTCCAGATTGGATTAATCTACTTTGATTCTTTTAGAAATAAAAAAAATGCAATCAGGCTATAAGAAATATGCATTATTATTATTGTCTAATAGGTTGGACTTGATGACTTACTGATGTCCATTCCAGCTAGACGTGTCTATTTTATAGACAACTAGAGGATTTACTTGGCATTGCTTGGGTTCTTAACTCAAGTAATTTTTGTTGGGTGTTTTTTGGAAAATAAACTGAAAATGAACATGCATCTTTTGAATCACTGCTCTAGAGTAGGGCTGGTGAGGAGGGATTCTGTATGCAGGCTGGTCCGGGAGAAAGGACTACCCCAGCCTTCTTTCACCACTGCAGCTTGGGGCCAGGTGAGAAGAGCCTCTGCATGGCTGCTGCAGCTTCATCAGGCATAACTGGGAGAGGAGTGCATATCCCACAGCTGGGGCAGATCCAGGTTCATTTGCCTCCTTTGCTTCCCAACCAGAGTGAGGAATGCAGAAAAATGTGCATTTTCTCCTGGCTCCCTGATGAAGGGGAACAGCCAGCAATGTCTCTGTGGTGTGGGAGGCTGAAGGGATGACTCCAGCCTGTCCCTTTCACCTGTTTGGTGATTCTGTCTCTTTTCTATATAGTTTTATGTTAAGCAATCCCATTCCAGGCACTTCCCATTTTCCTGGCACAACCAAACTCTTACCTTGCTTTAAGTTTTTATAAGAGGAAGCTGCATGCAGAATTTGGTGGTCCTAGCTCTTATAATTTAGGATTTCTTGAACAATCAGACAGACAGATGAACAGATGGATGCATAGACAAATTCTCTCAAATATATAGCTTAGAACAAAAATTTTGGTTCTAAGCCATGGCCACATGGTAGGAAGAATAATAATAGTGCACTACCCCATCATGAGCTTCCAGAGGCATTATGCTTACACCAGTAGGAGCTATATGTGTGCAGTTTGCATTCCCCCTCGCTAGCTACTCTCTGCTTACTGAGGCATCATTTATGAATTCAGAGCATAAGACTAATACAATCAAATCACTAATGGATGCATTACAATTACTGCCATAAAATGAGAGAGACAATAAGGACAGAATTTTAGTGTGGTTCCCTCTTTAGTGCATCCAATTTAGCACCTGCAATTACTTATGCACACAATTCTGCCATTTAGCTACATTCCTGATTGCACCCACAAATCAGTCATGTAGGCTACATCTTCAATGTTGGCAACATGTAAGGTAGGTGTAGTTACACACCACAGTGAAAAGCAAGCTGCATCCGTGCTGTGTCAATGAAAGACTGGCATCAGGAGGCAGTGGGTTAAGGATCCAGCAGTGGGAGCCTTTGCCTCTTGCTTAATCCTTTCTCCCCTCTGGCAAAGAAAGACTGCAGGAGCGGGGAGAGACTCCAGAAGTGGGACACTACATTGCTAAAAATAGCAGGTTAGATTGGGGAGCCCAGTGCATGGGCTATAGAAACTGATGTTAGATACCCACACAGGTTTCAGATGCTTCTTTATTCACCTAAGCAGAAGTGCTTCACCATCTCCACTGTTACTTATACTATAGGTGCTGACTTCTAGTTTTCTCTGGGGGTGCTCTGCCCTGAGGCTCTTCCCTCATTGCAACTTATCCCTTGAGTCCGTGACCTTAATTTGCTTATTCCTCCCCCTCCCGCAAGGCCTTGAGCTTGCTCTGGCTCTTCCTGCCGCTACTCCTCAGCTAGAGTGGGTCTAGACTACGCAGTTTTTTTGAAAAAAGTTGCCTTTTTTCGAAAAAACTTTACCCACGTCTACACTGCAGCTGTGTTCTTTTGACAGTAAATCGAAAGAACACTGTGGTTTTGTCGACAACAGTAAAACTAGTTTTATGAGGAAGAACGCCTTTTTTGACAGAGAGCTGTCAAAAAAAGGCATGTGTGGATGAGGTTTTTTTTTTTTTTGTTTAAACAGACCTCCAGGGAAAAGCCCTGGTGGACAATCCATCAGCAGGAAAAATCTCCATTGTTCCTGTCTGTAATCATGTCTTAAAGGCACAGGCACCCTGGGCAGCCATTGTGACAGGAAGGCAGCCAGAGGAAGCCACTGACCACACAGCTCTCCCTGCCTCTCTGTGAGAAGTCAGCATGTCACAAACCCAAGACCCCTGAGGCCCCCAAGGACCTTCCAGGGAGCCATCCCATGACCCATCCAGGGGAATGTAGAGGTGAGCTCCAGCGTGGTCAGGGCCTGAGGTCCTGACACTTTTGGAACTTTGGGGAGAGGAGGAATCGCTGCAGGCTCTGCATTCCTGACACCACGATGCAGACATTTACGGCCGCATGGCCGAGGGGCTGGCAAGAAAAGGCCATCATCCCAGTACCTTGGACGAGGTGCGAGCCAAAGTAAAAAAACTCAGGGGGGGCTATGCCGGGGCCCGTGAGTGCAGCGCCACCTATGGGGAAGCTCCACACAACTGCGCATACTTCCAGGAGCTGGACAGAATCCTGGGTGGTGGGGAACCCCTCTCTGCCCTGGTTCTTGTGCAGTCCGGATTGCAGAGACTGGTGCAGCACTGCCAGGAGGTGGTTGAGGACAACCCAGAGCAGCAGCTGCAGGAGGAAAAGGAGGAGGAGGACCCCAACCGGAGTCTGGTCACCCTCACCCTGGAGCCAGTCCACCAGACCCAGGAGGCCTGGCAGGCATCCTCTGATACTGGTGAAGGAACATCAGGTGAGTGTGGTCAGGTTCACACACACAGAACAGGGGAGGTGAGAGCACAGGGGATGTGGGCCAATCTTCACATATCATGCTCTTCCTGGACAGCTTGCACCTCTCTGTGCATGTGCAAGCATGTTGAGTCCCAGGGCACACATAGGCAGCTACTCACAGCTCGGGGAGGGCCCCACACATGTTGGACCCCAGGGAGGGCTGTCCTCCCTACACCAGGCACAGGCACACGCACAACACCACACAGACCACTGCAAGTGTCACACATAGCACCCGGGCATGTATGTGCAAGCGACACAACAATCACTCCCGCAGACAGTGCTGCCACGGGAAGGTGGTGGGTGGGTGGGTGGGAGGGAGCCCTGGGAGACCCAAGCTACTCCAGGCCCCTGTCCTATGTCTTGTGATCCACTGTGGCTGGACACTTCCCTGGGCTGTATGGCCATGGTGGAGGTGATGGGGGGGAGGGATGTTGCCCTAGCCACCTTAGGGCCCCTGTGAGGCCGGGGCTGCTGGCCAGGCCAGACATGGGCTTGCAGTGAGAATACTGCCATCCCTCGTTCCAACGACTTATTCACTGATCCCAAGGAGGGACACTCACTCAACCCCAAGCATTCATAACACTGATCACTTCTCTCTCTTCTCCTCCATAGTCGGACTTGCTGGATTAGACTAGCATGCAACACCCGTGCCACCACCCACCTCATCTACAGTGACCTCATGTGCAAGCACATTGAGGCCCTTGAAAGAATGGAGGAGACCATGGCAGAAAGGACACAGGAAGAGGCTCAGTGGCACGACCGTTTGCTGGAGGAGCTCCTCCAGCAGCAGATAGAAATTTGTGGGACTTTCCGGGAAGCCATGGATGTCTCAAGTCCTGCCCCCATTGCTGCTCCTCCTGCTCAACCTGCTCCGGCCCCCTTTGCCCTCCTTCCTCCCCCTCAGCCCCTGCTCCTCCTCACCCCCCTGCTCCCACTCAACCCCTGCCTCCCTTCACCTCCTGCCATCTCAGATCCAGCTGCAGCCCCTCCACTTTTCCAGGCCCCACTCGACCCCAAACATGTATAGGGCCACGGACCTGAGGTGTCAGACTTTTTGCAGGCCCTCAGCCCTAAACCTATTTCCCTCCCTCCCTCCTCCAGGTTTACATCCCCACACCTCCCCAGCTACAGAGTGACACCCTCAGCCCTAAACCTCCCTCCCTCCTTCCTCCAGGTCTACATCCCCCCTCTTCCCCAGTTAAAGAGACTTTGCTATTTTAACAAGAAAGTTTGTTTTTGAAAACATTTTGCACAGTTTTATTTTGTTACAAAAAGTTATTCTTTGCACATTTTTTGATGGTTTGGTAATAAACATAATATTTTTTACATAAAACCTGGTGTATGTATGTTAACTGTCCGATACTTGTGCAGGGATGGGTTGTGGGAGGAAAGATCTTGGTGGGGCCCAAGCCACAGGCCCCATTGGGGAGACCCTGGGGAGAGTCATTGGGCTGTTGCTGAGAATCTCTCACGCAGGGCTTTCCAGATGTGGATCCCCACCTGATGGGTCTGGCGGATGGCTGCTTTCTGGAGCTGCTTGAACTGCCTCCCCTCAACATCAGCCCGTGTCCCCCACACTGGGAGGAAGGCCTCCCCTTTGTTCTCCACCAGGTTGTGGAGCACACAACACACAGCTACCACCTCAGAGATAATGCATTCCCCCATGTCGAGGCGAGAGAGCAGGCACCTAAACTTTCCCTTCATCCAGCCAAAGGCGAATTCCACCTGCAAGTGCACCTGGGAAAGTGTGCGTTAAATTGTTCCCTGCTCACATTCAGATGCCCAGTGTATGGCTTCATGAGCTAGGGCATAAGGGGATATACCGCACTGGCCACAATGCAGATTGGCATCTCCACGTCCCCAACAGCAAAGCTTCGCTGCGGGAAGAATGTTTCAGCTTGCAGCCTGCATTAAAGGTAGGAATTTCTGAAGATCCGAGCATCATGTGCCTGGCCCGATCACCCCACACAAATGTCAGTGAATTGTCCACGGTGGTCAACCAGGGCCTGCAGCACCATAGAGAAGTAGCCTTTTCTGTTGATGTACTGGGCTGCTCGATGGGGCAGTGCATGGTTCAGGATGTGAGTTCGATCGAGCACTCTCCACAGTTCGGGAATCCCAGCCCAGCAAAGCCGGCCATGATGGTGTCCAGGTCTCTGAGGTGGACAATCCTGTTCATCAGCTCCACATTGTTGGACTTCACCACCTGCAGAAATACACACATAGAAATACACAGAATATGAAGTTAGAGGGGTTGCTCGAGTCCTTGGTAGGTGCCCCCCCTTATTCCTTCCCTCCCAACACCCCAGGAACCCCCCCCCCCCCCAAGTGGCTCCTCCCAACAGTAGGGCAGGGTGAGGCCAGGAGCCCTCCCCCACTCCCACTCCATTCCCCCCCCACCCTTTCCTGTTACACTCCCCCTACCTCACATGGGCTGTCCCCTGAGAGGTTGTTACCTCCATCAACATGGCGCCAAGAGTAGATCTCCCCATGCCAAACTGGTGTCCTACTGAACGGTAGCTGTCAGGGGTGGCCAGCTTCCAGAAGGCAATAGCAACCCCCTTCTCCAGGGGTATGGCAGGGCGCAGGTGGGTGTCCTGTTGTTGCAGAGCAGGGGTGAGCCAGGTATATAGCTCCCACCAGTCTGAACTTGTCTTCAGCCTCCAAAATCGCCTCTCCTAGAAGAAGTTTGGTTGCAAGAACAGTGTGGCTGCAGCCCGAGGGAGGGGCTCAAGGCTGGGTTCTGGATCCAGTCCTGGCATGAGCATCATGAAGGTCTCATAGAGGTGCAGCAGAACTTGAAGCACTACAGTGTGGGGCCATCGCCTGCCCAGGGGCAGTTCTGGCTCCATGGCAAAATAAACAATTGAAAGCACAAAAAACAACAAAAAACCAAACTGCTGTGGTGTCCCAGAAAGCAGGGCACCCAAAGCAAGCACTGCAGAAGCTTTGCTGTCCCTCTAGAAGGAAGGCAAACCAGCTGCAGGAGCAGAGGAACGGCTGTTCATGGGGATCCATTTAAGCACGCGTCTCTGCAAGGAGTATGCTGCAGGACCCAGAAGTAAAGGCTACCCCCATGCCCTGGCAGAAGTGGTTCCAGGTGCCCTTTTTCGACAGGGTGTCCAGGCAGTCTGGATGCTCTTTTTCGAAAAAGCAGATCGCTTTTTCGATCCGCTTAGTGCAATCTAGGTTCTCTTTTTCAAAAGCGGCTTTTTCAAAAGTATCTTTCGAAAAAGCCTCTTTCGAAAAAGGTGTGTACTCTAGACGTAGCCTTACCCTGAGATGCCTGCTTGCCTGCTGCTCTTTGCCCTCTTCCAAGTCTTTCCTCTGGTTACCAAATAAGTTTCTGGTTGTGTGGCCAAAGAGCTGTTTGGCAGCACCCTGATTAGCTCATGGGGGGTGCTGCTAAAGAGATGATTGGTGGTAGTGTCACCAAACAGCCGTGACTGTTGAGTGCTGAGTGCCCATTAGGTTTTTATCCAGCACCAGAGCATTCATGGAGTCAACACCTATGTTATTTATCCCTATCAGATGGATGTACAACTAGGCTACGTCTAGACTACATCCCTTTTTCGTAAAAGGGATGTAAATTAGACGTATCGCAATTTAAATCTCCCCCGCTTCATTAGCATAAAAATGGCTGCCGTTTTTTTTCCGCATGGAGCTTTGTCAGAAAAAAGTGCCAGTCTAGACGCTGATCTTGAGGAAAATAAAGCCTTTTCCGAAAGATCCCCGCTTCATTAGCAATAGCTGCAGCGGCACAGGAGCCAAGCAAACAGAGCTGTAAACAGGGGAGTTTGAGTGGGAGTTTGTAAAGGGAGTTTGGATTGTGGGACTTGTTTGGAGTTTGTTTTTCCTGTGGAGGTGGTGTTTTGGTTTGTTTTTGTGTTCACCAGACTAATAGGATTTTGGTGAGAAAGTAGATAAAACACAGAGGCATTAGTGGCCATGGCCCAAGTAATAGAGAACACAAGGAGGATGATTGGATGTGGTAGCTGCAGTATGTACATGATTCTGGAGGGGGTACCTGAAAGGAGTTTTGTTTGCATGAAGTGCCGCCTGATAGAGCTGATGGAAGAAAAGATCCGAGGACTGGAGATGCAGGTGGAAACTCTGGTCGAGTTTAGAAGGGGGTTTGAGCAGATGATGGGGCAAAGGCATGATGTGGCTAAAGGGGAAAGCTTAGATATGCAGATGGAAGCAGGATCAAGGGCCTCAGAGGGGGGACTGCTGATCAAAGAAAATAGACAGTGGAAGCATGTGACTCAGAGGACCAGGCAGAGGAAAAGATGGGTCAGTGAAGGAAAAATAGAGCTCAAGAACAAGTATGTGGAGTTGGAAAATGAAGAAGGGGTACAGCAGGTAGATAATGAAGATGGAAGGGTAAGGAAGAAGAGAAGAGTGGCTAGTCCCATAGATAAAGGGGAAGACTTAATGGAGACAACACCAATAATGAGCATTAGGATTACAAGGGAAAATAGGAATGGTAAGGATTTGCAGCCAGAGGAAGCTAGAGATAGACCAGAGAATTGCACTGTCACTAGGAAAAGGCAGGTCTATGTGATTGGGGACTCCTTATTGAGAAGAATAGATAGGCCTGTAACCAGAGCTGATCCAGAAAATAGAAGGGTGTGCTGTCTGCCAGGTGCTAAGATACGACATGTGGAAGTGAGGTTGAAGAGAATTATTAAGGGAGCAGGAAGGAATCCATTGATCATCCTTCATGTAGGAACAAATGATACGGCTAGATTCTCACTGGAACGAATTAAGGAAGACTATACTAGGCTGGGGAGGATGCTCAAGGAAATTGAGGCTCAGGTGATCTTTAGTGGGATTCTGCCTGTTCCTAGAGAAGGGCAACTAAGATGTGACAGGATTATGATGATCAATAAATGGCTTAGGCAGTGGTGCTATAAGGAGGGCTTTGGGATGTATGGTCACTGGTAGGCATTTATGGACAGAGGACTGTTCTTTAGAGATGGACTTCACCTAAGTAGGGAGGGAAATAGACTTCTAGGATGGAGGCTGGCTCAACTTATTAAGAGAGCATTAAACTAGGAATTTGGGGGAGATGGTTGGGAGATGCCCAGGTAATCTCTATGCCAGATTTTAACACTGAGAGGGAAGAAAACGAAGTAAGAAAGGATATAGCTGGGGGTAGGAGAATGAACATGAGGAAGGGTGAGGTGGATACTAGTCTAATAGGTAACATTGGAAGTATAACATCTGTGCCAAATTGGGAAAGAATGTGCATGAGGCCAAACAGCAAAAATTAAGATGTTTGTACACCAATGCGAGGAGCCTAGAGGAGGAACTAGAGCTATTGGTCCAGGAAGTGAAACCAGATATTATAGGAATAACAGAAACATGGTGGAATACTAGGCATGACTGGAGTAAAGGTATTGAAGGGTATGTGCTGTTTAGGAAAGACAGAAATAAGGGTAAAGGTGGTGGAGTCGCATTGTATATCAAAGAAGAGGTAGATTGTAAAGAAATAAAAAGTGATAGAATGGAGAAGACAGAGTCTGTTTGGGCAAAAATCACATTGGGGAAGAAAACTATCATATCCTCCCCTGGGATAGTGCTTGGGGTGTGTTATAGACCACCAGGATCCAATTTGGATATGGATAGAGACCTCTTTAATGTTTTTAATGAAGTAAATACTCATGGAAACTGTGTAATCATGGGAGATTTCAACTGTCCAGATATAGACTGGAGAACAAGTGCTAGCAATAGTAATAGGGCTCAGATTTTCCTAGATGTGATAGCTGATGAATTCCTTCATCAAGTAGTTGCTGAACCAACAAGGGGGGGATGCTATTTTAGATTTGGTTTTGGTGAGTAGCGAGGACCTCATAGATGCAATGGTTGTAGGAGACAACCTTGGCTCGAGTGATCATGAGCTAATTCAGTTTAAATTAAATGGAAGGATAAACAAAAATAAATCTGAGACTAGGGTTTTTGATTTCAAAAGGGCTAACTTTAGTAAATTAAGGAAATTCGTTAGGGAAGTTGATTGGACTAAAGAAATTATGGATCTTAAAGTGGAGGAGGACTGGAATTATTTTAAGTTAAAGTTGCAGAAGCTGTCAGAAGCCTGTATCCCTAGAAAAGGGAAAAAAAATCATAGGCAGGTGTGTTAGACCAAGCTGGATGAGCAAGCATCTCAGAGAGGTGATTAAGAAAAAGCAGAAAGCATATAAGGATTGGAAAATGGGAGGCATCAGTAAAGAAAGCTACCTTATTGAGGTTAGAGCATGTAGGGATAAAGTGAGAGGCTAAAAGTCAGGTAGAGTTGGACCTTGCAAAGGGAATTAAAACCAATAGTAAAAGGTTTTATAGCCATATAAATAGGAAAAAAAACAAAAAAAGAAGAAGTAGGACCACTAATTACTAAGGATGGAGTAGAGGTTGAGGATAATCTAGGAATGGCCCAATATTTGAACTTATACTTTGCTTCAGTCTTTAATGAGGCTAATGAAGAGCTTAGGGATAATGGTAAGTTAACAAATGGGACTAAAGATAAGGAGGTAGATATTACCATATCCGAGGTAAAAGCCAAACTTGAACAGCTTAATGGGAGTAAATTAGGGGGCCCAGATTGTCTTCATCCAAGAATATTAAAGGAACTGGCACATGAACTTGCAAGTCCATTAGCAAATTTTTTTAATAAATCTCTAAACTCAGGGGTTGTACCATTTGACTGGAGAATTGCTAATATAGTTCCGATTTTTAAGAAAGGGAAAAAAAGCGACCTGGGTAACTATAGGCCTGCTAGTTTGACATCTGTAGTATGTAAGATCCTGGAAAAAATTTTGAAGGAGAAAGTAGTTAGAGACATTGAGGCTAATGGCAATTGGGACAAATTACAACATGGTTTTACAAAAGGTAGATCGTGCCAAACCAACCTGATCTCCTTTTTTGAGAAAGTAACAGATTTTTTAGATAAAGGAAATGCAGTGGCTCTAATCTACCTCGACTTTAGTAAGGCATTTGATACAGTACCACATGGGGAATTATTGGTTAAATTGGAAAAGATAGGGATTAATATGAAAGTTGAGAGGTGGATAAGCAACTGATCTAGCTGATCTTGGCACCAAAAGTGGATGTGTCCTAATAAAATTTGCAGATCACAAAGTTGGGAGCTATTGCCAATTCAGAAAAGGATCGGGATATCATACAGGAAGATCTGGATGATCTTGTAAATTGGAGTGATAGCAATAGGATGAAATTTAATAGTGAGAAGTGTAAGGTTATGCATTTAGGGATTAATAACAAGAATTTTAGTTATAAGCTGGGGACACATCAGTTGGAAGTAACGGAGGAGGAGAAGGACCTCGGAGTCCTGGTTGATTATAGAATGACTATGAGCCGCCATTGTGACATGGCCGTGAAAAAGGCTAATACGATCTTGGGATGTATTAGGCGAGTTATTTCCAGTAGGTATAAGGAGGTGTTAGTGCCATTATACAAGGCATTGGTGAGACCCCATTTGGAATACTGTGTGCAGTTCTGGTCTCCCATGTTTAAGAAGGATGAATTCAAGCTGGAACAGGTACAAAGAAGGGCCACTAGGATGATCTGAGGAATGGAAAACCTGTCTTATGAAAGGAGACTCAAGGAGCTTGGCTTGTTTACTTTAACCAAAAGAAGGCTGAGGGGGGACATGATTGCACTGTTTAAATATATTAGAGGGATAAATACCAGGGAGGGAGAGGAATTATTTAAGCTTAATACCAATGTGGACACAAGAACAAATGGATATAAGCTGGCTAGTAGGAAGTTTAGACTTGAGATTAGACGAAGGTTTCTAACCATTAGAGGAGTGAAGTTCTGGAACGGCCTTCCAAGGGAAGTAGTGGGGGCAAAAGATCTATCTGGTTTCAAGATTAAACTAGATGGGTTTATGAAGGGGATGGTTTGATGAGATAACATGATCTTGGTAACTAATTGACCACTCATTATCAGTGGGAAATAGGTCAATGGAGGGATGATAGGAGTTACTACAGAGAACTTTCTGGGTGTCTGGCTGATGAGTCTTGCCCACATGCTCAGGGTTTAGCTGATCGCCATATTTGGGGTCAGGAAGGAATTTTCCTCCAGGGTAGATTGACAGAGGCCCTGGAGGTTTTTCGCCTTCCTCTGTAGCATGGGGTACAGATCACAGCTAGAGGATTCTCTGCATCTTGGGGTCTTCAAAGTATTTGAAGGCTTCAATATCTGAGATATAGGTGAGAGGATTATTCTAGGAGGGGTGGGTGAGATTTTGTGGCCTGCACTGTTCAGGGGGTCAGACTGGATGATCGTAGTGGTCCCTTCTGACCTTGGAGTCTATGAGTCTAATTTACATCCCTTTTACGAAAAAGGGATGTAGTCTAGACGTAGCCCGTATGTACTCTATTTGTATCTGTAAGAAGTGTGCATTGTGGACATCCTTTTAGATTGAAAAATAGTAGAATTTGTACCTTGTATCAATTGAAGATGCTATTACACACACAAAAAGGGAGGCCAAGCCAAGCACACTTTAAATAGCATGGCCTAAAACCATAATTCAGTCCTGGAGGAATTCTGCAATTTGACTATGACTCCAAATTCAACAATTGTAGAATTCCCCCAGGACAAAGAAATAGAATGGTATTTCTTTAAGTAAGTATAGGACCCCTCTTCAACCAGTTGCAATTTGGCATCAGCTTGCTCTCCCTGGGTCCCTCTGTGGTGAATGATGTGAAAGGAACTCACATCATTCCCCCACTAAAGTCCGTGGGGAATCTGCTCGGAAGTTAATATATTCTGAACCTGTATTAACTTCTGAGCTGAGCCCTTATCAGAACAATGGACAGTCCAAGGACAGTCAAAACCTAGAGAGTCCCACGAGGTTATGTTGTAGTGTCAAGACAGAGGTAGAACCTTCACTTCGTTTGCCTCCACTGAATTCTGAAATGTGCTGAAATCTGTGGGATCATGAACTGAATCTTTTCCTTCTGTCATATGGGTAGCAAATCCCATCCAGCCATCCAACTCCACTCCTCTGAGTGAAGAAGTAGGGAAACCCCATGAGGTGAACTTCTGATTTCCTTCTTTCAGCCTTTGCTTGCTCACATAGGTTTTCCCATGGGATGGGATGGTCTAGGCCATAAATTTTACCACAGGGATACTCCGAAAATAAACAAATGAAGATCAACAATATTCTCAAAAGAGATATGTAGGAATTGGACTGTTGGCGTTGGAATTAACTCAAAGCCATCTGGAAGTCTTTGTAAGGAGGAATTGGCTAGTAGTCAAGCTCTGAAAGGAAAAAAATAATGTTGAGTAATTTTCTCCAGCATTGTGGAGTTTTTTAAAAATTGTAAATAACAAAACTTGCCAAGTACACCAACAGAATGGAAATTTACAAGCATGTAATATTGATTGCAGATTGAGATGTCTCTTGTTTCATTTTTAATTATAATTGGAAGTAAAATGAAACAGTTAATTAAAACATTAATATGGTCACTGTGTATCTCAGTGACTTGTATCTGTCATTTTTACTACAGAGTGACTATATATCTCAGCCATATGTTCCCCCTCTCCTGGAAAAAGCAGACTAAAGCAGACTTGTGAGATTGACTTCACAGAAGAAATGGCTGCATTTCCTCTAAGAAGGGTGGTATTCGTCGCTTTGTGAAGCAGGAAAATTGCAAAGACTTAAGAGAGAGACAAGGTGGGTGAGATAATATATTTTATTGGACTAACTTCTGTTGGTGAGAAAGACAAGCTTTGAAACTACACAGAACTCTTCTTCAGATTTGGAAATGTTTCTTGAAGACTTGAAGAAGAGCTCTGTGTAAGCTCAAAAGCTAGTTACTCTTCCCAACAGAAAAAGGTATTACCTCACCCACACTGTCTCTCTGATATTCAGGAACCACCACAGGTACAACAGCACAGCATAAAAGTCCTAGATTGTGGCTCTCAGGAGCCCCAGATGACATGCTTCCTCCATACTGCTTACTTGTCATACACAAGACACCTCTGCCAGCTCAAGAGTGCTCCTAGTATGCTAACCACACACTGCCTGCATCCCCTCTGTGAGTCAGAAGAGGTATGGGACTGCATGGAGCTTATTAAACATCCAAAGCTGGATACTCCATTGCCAGGCTCACCACCCCTAAAATCCCACAGAATCCTATAGGTCAGAAATAGTGCAATTTAGGGAAAGGATGCACATACATCCTCCTGTCTGCTAGTATTTCTGTTCCTTCACTCTCTTCTGCACTATGCTGCAGTGAGCAACATTTAGCCCTTGATCATTAACTTAAAATCATTCCTTTGTATCTAGCCTTTCCAGCATACATGATGATATGCAAGATAACCAGTTGCTCTGAGAGCTATTTAACCTTCATTCAAAATATGTAGGACCTTGGGTCTGATCCAAATGCAAATGAAGTCAATAGATGTCTTGTCATTGACTTCTGTGGCTCTGGGTCTGTCTCCTTGACTTCAGCAGAAATTTTTTGTGTGTTAACTTAAATAAGTACCTTAATTAAACAAAACAAAAAAAGTTGATTATTTTTTAATTTAACCTGCACATTACTGAGGTTGCTTAAAGTCATCAGACTTAATGATTTCTCTGCAATATAATGAATAATATCATGGTCAAACTGAAATGGAAAACATATTTAGTTATGGCCAACCTTTGAATAAACCCATTGTTTGCAGCAGTCCAATTTAATTTGAAGCATATCATATCAACTATTGATAAGTGTAATATTTCTGCACTATGAAACCCGACGAGATTAAAATACATTTTCATTGTAAAATGTAGTTTAGTTGTTGAAATGATAAACTGGTAATATATTGTATTTCATTATGTATTTTGCTAAGGAAAATGCATTTCTGGTGATTTAATAGTAAACTGGAGGTAGTCAGGCCTTTCTTTTAATGCAGAATTAGATAAGAATGGCCTGTGATTCACGAACTGCCAGTATGTCTAAATTTAATCTCTCCACCCCTGGCAACTATTAAAATTGGGCAATAGCAGGCATAGTTTGAATCTGCAAGATTGTTATTAAAGGCCATTAAAAACTCATTATTTTGCAAGGAACTGTAGTTGAAAACAGTTGTTTGTCTATGTAATTTGGCTAAAATGAGATTGTCTGTATTTGAAAGACTAATCGGTGACCTTTAAATGCATATGACACAATTATAGAAGTTAAGACATACAAGAAAAATGCTATTATAAGCCATGATCTCTATTCCAGATGCCACTTATGCATGTAATTAAATCCCTTTGACTTTAGTGGGACATAAAGCACATACCTAAAGATAAGAATATACTTAAATGTGGTTGTGAAGAGGATGGATTTAAGCACATGCTTTGTTTTCCTGAATCGGAACCTTAAAGGGAAATATTAAGTTTAAGTGCAGCAGATGGACCAGCGCTTAATTTTTTACATTGATGCATGCTAAAAATTTCTATAATAAATACATGGGTTTTTCCCATTAATTGGGTGGAGAATCCAATTTCAAAATTTTTGCATGGCTTCATGAATTTTTAATTTTGCATGCTGTTTACATCCAAAGAGGCTTTGTAAACACAACTTTTTGAAAAGTTATTGAAGTTTTGTACAATTATGGAATCCCCAAGGTTTTCAGCCTGAATATATTTTCAGTTTAATAACAAACAAAACAAACAAACTCAAGTCTAATATTTGTTTACACAAAGGATTTAAAGATGAGGTTCTTTAAAGTGCTTCTACACAAATGCTAGAAGGCTGAATAATAAGATGGGTGAACTAAAGTACCTCATATTAAAGGAGGAGATTGACATAATAGGCATCACAGAAACCTGGTGAAATAAGGATAAGTGGGGCAATTGTACCAGGATATATAATATATCGGAAGGACATAATAGGTTGTGTGGGTGGTGGAGTGGCACTATATGTGAAAGATAATATAGAATCAAATGAAGTAAAAATCTTAAATGAATCAACATGTTCCATAGAATCACTATGGATAATATTTCCATGCTCTAATAAGAATATAGCAGTAGGGATATATTATCGACCACCTGACCAGGACAGTGATAGTGATGTTGAAATGCTAAGGGAGATTAGAAAGGCTATCAAAATAAAAAACTCAATAATAATGGGGGATTTCAATTATCCCCATATTGATTGGGTACATGTCACCTCAGGATGAGATGAAGAGATAAAATTTCTCGATGCCTTCAATGACTGCTTCGTGGAGCAGCTGATACAGGAATCTACAAGGGGAGAGGCAATTCTCAATTGAGTGGATCTGGTCCAGGAGGTAACTATTACAGGACTGCTTGGGAATAGTGACCATAATATAACATTTAACATTCCTATGGTGGGAAGAACACATCAGCAGTCCAACACTCTGCAAAAATGAGGTTAGTTAAACAGAAATTAAAAGGTACAGTGACTAGAGTAAAATCCCTGCAAGCTGCATGGAAACTTTTTAAAGACACCATAATAGAGGCCCAACTTAAATGTATACCCCAAATTAAAAAACATAGCAAGAGACCTAAAAAAGAACCACTGTGGCTTAACAACAATGTAAAAGAAGCAGTGAGAGATAAAAAGGTATCTTTTAAAAAGTGGAAGTCCAATGCTAGTGAGGTAAATAGAAAGAAACATAAACACTGTCAAATTAAGTGTAAAAATGTAATAAGAAAAGCAAAAAAAGATTGAGGAGCAGCTAGCCAAAAACTCAAAAAGTAATAGCAAAATGTTTTTTAAGTACATTAGAAGCAGGAAACCTGCTAAAAAACCAGTGCGGGCCCTGGACAATCGAGATACAAAAGGAGCAATCAAGGACGATAAAGCCATTGCGGAGAAACTAAATGATTTCTTTGCTTCAGTCTTCACGGCTGAGGACGTTGGGGAGATTCCCAAACCTGCACCGTCCTTTGTGGGTGATGAATCTGAGGAACTGTCCTGGATTGAAGTGTCATTAGAGGAGCTTTTGGAACAAATTGAAAAACTTAACAGTAACAAATCACCGGGACCGGATGTCATTCACCCAAGGGTTCTGAAAGAACTCAAATGTGAAATTGCGGAACTATTAACTGTGGTTTGTAACCTATCCTTTAAATCAGCTTCTGTACCCAAGGACTGGAAGACAGCTAACATAATGCCAATATTTAAAAAGGGCTCTAGACCCGACTTTGGCAATTACAGGCAGTCCCCAGGTTATGTACAAGATAGGGACTGTAGGTTTGTTCTTAAGTTGAATTTGTATGTAAGTCGGAACTGGTACATATTGTAGAGGAAACTCTAGCCAAACATTTCTCCAGAGCTCAGTTTTATTCTCCCACACCTCACTTTCCTCAGTCCTTTGTTCTCAAGCTGAGGTGTCTGCTGAGAAAAGCTGCTCCGCGTCTCCCTGGTCTGCTGGGGGGGGGGGGCGGGTGTGCTAGCTTTGCATCTCCCTGGTCTGCTGGGGGGAAGCAGCTAGTGCGGGGTTGCCTCACCCCGTTTGTAAGTAGGGGTCCGATGTAAGTCGGATCCATGTAACCCGGGGACTGCCTGTACAGACCAATAGGTCTAACGTCAGTACCAGGCAAATTAGTTGAAACAATAGTAAAGAATAAAATTATCAGAGATGTAAAGCATAATTTGTTGGGCAAAAGTCGACATGGTTTCTGCAAAGAGAAATCATGTTTTACTAGTTGTGATGGGGCGGACAGACCCCGCACTGATGGGCAGGGGGTAGCCCAGGCCCAGCTGGCGGAGAAAGCCCCGCTCCTCCGGCCCTGCTGGGCATGCTCCCAGCAGAGGCTGGGTATAAAAGCAGAAGGAGCCCTGCAGTCAGGGAGGCCGCAGGATGAGGGAGTAGACCAGGCCGGGCCAGTGTTGCTGTGGCAGCTGAGACTGGAGTCGCCACCCGTGCCACACCCGGAGACAAAGCGAGTGGCCGCAGACCCCAGGGAGGCAGGAGCGCGGCTGCAACCCCTGTAGGTACTGACTCAGAGGCCAATGGACCCCAGGGGAAACAGGGCATGGTAGGAAGCAGCCCAGGGGAAAGGACTAAAAGCCTGCTCGGCGTGTATCAGCCGGATTCCCTGCCAAGCGGGCAGGAGCCATAGGCCCTGCCTAAAGGGCCCTGGGCTGGGACCGGTGGAGAAGGAGGCCCGGGTCCCCCTACCACCCATTTTCCCTGCTCTGGATAATCAAACCCCGGGCCAGGAGAGGCTTCTCGGAGGGGCTATGCCTCTAGCACCGTATATACCCTAATAGAGGGACCTGGACTTTTGGGACTTTGGGTACTGTATAGACCCGGAGAGAGGGGCCCGGACCGAGACACGGGCCAGTAGAAGGGGGCCGCGACCCCCGTCAGGGGCATACCCCCTGACACTAGTCTATTAGGGTATGTCTAGACTACATGGCTCCATCGACGGAGCCATGTAGATGAGTTTACTAGACTTAGGAAAATGAAGCGGCGATTTAAATAATCGCCGCTTCATTTATATCAAAATGGCCACCGTGGTGTGCCAATCAGCTCTTTGGCGGCACAGTGGGGCAGTCTGGACGTGCCATAGTCAACAAGGGAAGCCTTTGTTGACTGCTCCATTATGCTTTGTGAAGTTATTTAAATCACCGCTTCATTTTCCTATGTCTAGTAAATTCATCTATATGGCTCCGTCGACGGAGCCATGTAGTCTAGACATACCAATAGAGTTCTTTGAAGGGGTTAACAAACATGTGGACAAGAGGGATCCAGTAGATGTAGTATAATTAGATTTCCAGAAAGTCTTTGACAAGGTCCCTCACCAAAAGCTCTTGTGTAAATTAGGTTGTAATGGTATAAGAGGGTAGAGCCTTTCATGGATTGAAAACTGGTTAAAAGACAGGAAACAATGGGTAGAAATAAATGGTAAATTTTCAGAATGGAGAGGTGTAACTAGTGGTGTTCTCCAAGGGTCAGTCCTAGGACCAATCCTATTCAACTTATTCATAAACGATCTAAAGAATGGGGTAAGCGGTGAGGTGGCAAAGTTTGCGAACAATACTAAACTGTTCAAGATAGTCAAGATGAAAGCAGACTGTGAAGAACTTCAAAAAGATCTCACCAAACCGAGTGATTGGGCAACAAAATGGCAAATGAAATTTAATGAGGATAAGTGTAAAGTAATGCACATTGGAAAAAATAAACTCAACTATACATACAATATGATGAGGGCTAATTTAGCTACAACTAATCAGGAAAGAGATCTTGGAGTTATCGTGGATAGTTCTCTGAAAAGGCAAGATGAAATCACTTGAAACTTACAGACCAGTAAGTCAAACATCAGTACTGGTTAAATAAGTTGGAACTATTGTTAAGAATAGAATTGTCAGACACATAGACGAACATAATTTGTTGGGGAAAAGTCAACATGGTTCTGTAAAGGGGAATCTTGCCTTACTAATCTGCTCGAGTTCTTTGAGGGGGTCAATAAGCATGTGGACAAGAGAGATCCAGTGGGCATAGCGTACTTAGATTTCTAGAAAGCTTTTGACAGGGTCCCTCATTAAAGTCTCTTAAGTGACATTAGTTGTCATGGGATAAGACGGAAGATCCTCTTATGGGTTAAAAGACAGGAAACAAAGGGTAGGACTAAATGGTCAGTTTTCAGAGTGAAGAAAGGTAGCTAATGGTGTCCCCTAAGGGTCCATACTGAGACCAGTCCTATTTGACTTATTTATAAATGATTTGGAGGAAGGAGCAAACAGTGAAGTTGCAAAATTTGAAGACTATACAAAACTGCTCAAGTTAGTTAAGAACAAATCAGACTGTGAAGCACTTCAAAAGGTTCTTACAAAACTAGGTGACTAGGCAACAAAATGCCAATGAAATTTAATGTTGATAAATGTAAAGTAATGCACATTGAAAAAAATAATCCCAACTATACATACAGAATGATGGGGACTAATTTAGCTATAACTATTCAAGAGAGAGATCTTGGAGTCATTGTAGATAGTTCTCTGAAAACATTGACTCATGGTATATCTACACTGCACAAGCCACCTGTTATTTCATTTTTTGAAATAATAGGCACGCTATTTTGCCATCCCGGTAAACCTTGTTGCATGAGGGATAAAAAATGGCTCAAAATAGCACGTTATTTCAAAATGTGGTGCTGAGTAGATGCACCAAATTTCAAAATAAGCTATTTCAAATAGATTCAAGATAAGATACACAATTTGTTTAGCACAAATTCCGAATCTTATTTCAAGTTTAGGGTGCTGAGTAGATGCACCCTCGATGTGCAATGGCAGTCAAAAAAGCAAACAGAATGTTAGGAATCATTTAAAAAGGGAAAGAGAATAAGACAGAGAATATCTTATTGCCTCTATGTAAATCCATGGTATGTCCACATCTTGAATACTGCATACAGATGTGGTCGCCTCATAGAATCAGGGCTGGAAGAGACCTCAGGAGGTCATCGAGTCTAGCCCCCTACCCAAAGCAACCTAACTAAATCATCCCTGTCAGGATTTTCTCAAGCTGGGACTTAAAAACCTCTAGGGATGGAGATTCTACCACCTCCCTAGGCAACCCATTCCAGTGCAACCCTCCTAGTGAAACAGTTTTTCCTAATATACAAACTAGACCTCCCCCACTGCAACTTGAGCCCATTGCTCCTCGTTCTGCTATCCGTCATTACTGAGAACAGCCTCTCTCCATCCTCTTTGGAACCTCCTTTCATGTAGTTAAAGGCTGCTTTCAAACCCACCCTCACTCTTCGTTTCTGCAGAATAAACAAGCCAAAATCCCCCAGGGTATGTCTACACTACCCCGCTAGTTCGAACTAGCGGGGTAATGTATGCATACCTCACTTGCTAATGAAGCCCGGGATTTGAATTTCCCGGGCTTCATTAGCATAAGCGGGGAGCCGCCATTTTTAAATCCCCGCTGCTTCGAACCCCGTGTAGTGCGGCTACACGGGGCTCGAACTAGGTAGTTCGGACTAGGGTGCCTATTCCGAACTACCGTTACTCCTCGTGAAACGAACTACCTAGTTCGAGCCGCGCTACACGGGGTTCGAAGCAGCGGGGATTTAAAAATGGCGGCTCCCCGCTTATGCTAATGAAGCCCGGGAAATTCAAATCCCGGGCTTCATTAGCAAGTGAGGTATGCATACATTACCCCGCTAGTTCGAACTAGCGGGGTAGTGTAGACATACCCCCAGTCTCTCCTCACAGGTCATGTGCTCCAATCCCCTAATCATTTTTGTTGACCTCCTCTGGACCTTCTCCATTGTATCCACATCCTTTCTGAAATGGGGGTGGAGAATTGGACGCAATACGCCAGATGTGGCCTCACCAGTGCCGAATAAAGGGGAATAATCACTTCTCTACATCTGCTGGAAATGGTCCTCCCACTGCACCCTAATATGCCATTAGCCTTCTTGGCTACAAGGGCACACAGTTGACTCCTATCCATCTTTTCATCCACTGTAATCCCCAGAAGCGACAAGGAGTCCTGTGGCACCTTATAGACTAACAGATGTATTGGAGCATAAGCTTTCATGGGCAAAGACCTACTTCGTCACATTCAGCTGACGAAGTGGGTCTTTGCCCACGAAAGCTTATTCTCCAATACATCTGTTAATCTATAAGGTGCCTCAGGATTACTTGTCGCTTTTGCAGATCCAGACTAACATGGCTATCCCTCTGATACTTGTAATCCCCAGGTTCTTTTCTACCGAACTGCTGCTTAGACAGTCAGTCCCCAGCCTGTATCAGAGCTTGGGATTTTTTAATCTCTTTTTCTTCTCTTTGGTATATGAAATATTGTTGACTTGAGAACTATAAAATCTATCAGTTGTAATTTCTGGATTTTTTTATATCAACAGTAGCCATTGGTAGATTTGGACCTATGAAGAGAGGACATGGATTTCACTACTATACTTAACTAAAGTGGGTTGCACATTTAACCTTCTACCTGGATAATTTTATAATGCTGACACGTGCATATTATGCCCATTTGCTCCCCAACTCATGTGGTACTCTTTTTGTCCTTGTTGAAACTCATCAGATTTTTTTGGCCCAGTCCTCCAACTTGTCTAGGTCACTCTGGACCCTATCTTTACTGTACAATGTATCTACTTCTCCCCCTAGTTTAGTATCATCCACAAATTTGCTAAGAGTGCAATCTATCTCCCTACTGAGGTCATTAATAAAGATGTTGAACAAAACTGGCCCTAGAACCAGTCCTTGGGACACTCCACTTGAAACTGCATGAAACCAACCACCAACCAGACATTGAGCCATTGATCACTATCTGTTGAGCCCGACAATCTAGCCAGCTTTCTATCTACCTTATAGTCCATTTATCCAAGCCATACTCTCTTAACTTGCTGGCAAGAATTTATGTGGGAGACCCTATGAAAAACTTTGCTAAAGTCAAGGTATATCTTATCCACCAACTTTCCCATGTCTACAGAGCCAGTTATCTCATAATAGAAGGTAACCAGGTTGGTCAGGCATGACTTGTCCTTGTTGAATCAATGTTGACTATTCCTGATCACTTTTTTTCCTCTTCCAAGTGCTTCAAATGGATTCCTTGAGGATCCCCCACCATGATTTTTCCAGGGACTGAGGTGAGGGTGACTGTTCTGTAGTTCCCTGGATTGTCCTTCTTCCCTTTCTGAAAGATGGGGCACTACATTTGCCCTTTTCCAGTTTTCCGGGACCTCCCCCTGTCTCCACGAGTTCTCAAAGATAATGGCCAAAGGCTCTGCAACAACATCTGCCAACTCCCTCAGCACCCTTGGATGCATTAAATCATGTATTTGTTTATGTCTAACTTTTCTAAATAGTTCTTAACCTGTTCTTTCTCGACTGAGAGCTGCCCACCTCCTTCCCATACTGTGTTGCCTAGTGCCGAAGTGTGAGACCTGACCTTGTCTGTGAAGACTGAGGCAAAAAAAGCATTGAGTACTTCAGCTTTTCCCACATTGTATGTCACCTAGGGTACGTCTAGACTACATGCTTCTTTTTAAAGACGCTATTTCAAAAGAATCTATCGAAAAAGCTTCTTTCAAAAGAGATCGTCTAGACAGACACAACTTTTTTTGAAAAAGCGACCCATTTTTTCAAAAGAGAGCACCCAGGCAATCTGTTTGTGTTCAAGAATGCCTTTTTTTCAAAGACTTCAGGTATGGGTTATTTCCTCACTGGAAGGAAATAAAGTAAATTGCCACAAATATAGGCCACTTGTATCCTAGGCTATTTGGTTGATAAGTAGGTACACTCTTGAATAGGGATATTAGACAGCATGAGCAATGTGCAATTTATCACTCACAAATATAAACAACACTAAATTTTACAGCTCTGTTCAATCCTGAGCCAGCCAATTTTCCTTTGACTGATTCTTCCATTCTTCCATGGTTCTAATGCTCTGTTACTTAAACCTTGTGTAGTTACTTATGTTTGGGCAAAGTTAGCATAAAATTATCACAGGTGTAAATTAGTGGAGAATTCTGATTTTATTATTATACTGTACATTCACTTTGCATAGGTATAAATCACTACACAAGTTGCAAGGTACTGTAGATGAGGTTCTAAGTCTTTACTTCTCCACATGTATTCCATAACCACCATATCTAGGTGTGAATTCAAAACACTCTGGTGCTGAGGATTTCTCTGGAGGATCCATGTTAGGAGTGTATGACAGGGTGTCTGCCATGCACTGGCCCTTTAAGGGCAAAACCCAGCCCTGAGCTGAGAGTGAAGCCCCAGCTGAGACAGTTATTGCTAAGTAGGGCCCAGCTGGGGACTATATAAAGAAGGGCTCCTGCAGAAAGGCTTACTTCAGCTGGAGAGCAGAAGGCTTCCTGGAGGTAGAGCAGGGAAAGCTCTGGCCTGGCAAACTCCCAGGCTGCGTGCAGGAAGTCTGCAGACAGGGGAGGCAAAGGCAGCAGGTCCACACTCCCTTGCTAATGATGAGTGGCCATTACTGACTGCAGTTTACCCCTGGGTCAGGGGCGAGATGAAGACTGATAGGCTGTGTCTACACGGGGTCACTTATTCCGGAAAAGCAGCCACTTTTCCGGAATAACTTGCCAGTTGTCTACACTGGCCGCTTGCTTTTCCGGAAAAGCAATGACGATCTACTGTACAATTGTCAGTGTTTTTCCAGAAAAACTATGCTGCTCCCATTCGGGCAAAAGTCCTTTTCCGGAAAAACTGTTCCGGAAAAGAGCTAGTGTAGACAGCACAGTAATCTTTTCTGCAAAAAAGCCCCGATCGCGAAAATGACGATCGGGACTTTTTTCCAGAAAAGCGCGTCTACATTGGCCACGGACGCTTTTCTGGAAAAATTGCTTTTCCGGAAAAGCATCCTGCCAATGTAGACGTGCTTTTTCCGGAAATACTTATAACGGAAAACTGTTCCGTTTTAAGCATTTCCGGAAAAGGGTGCCAGTGTAGACGTAGCCATAGTGGGTCACTGAGACAAGGAGGGTACAGGGGAACTGGGTGTTCCCTGGGAGGGATGACCCTGGAGTGCGAAGACTGATAAACACCACCCTCAGAAGGGGATTGAGAGACACTGAAATGGGCATTGCCTTCAGGGCAGTGTCCGGGAGATGACACCATGGTTCAAGAGTGATGCGGGTCTGGCCTGGAGAGCGAAGTGAGGATGCAGGGAGACATTAGTCAGAGGGAGGCGTCCAGCAGCAGACAAGAGCTAATTCCCAGTGCTACCGGCAGGAGGTGCCATGGTGGTGAGTCTGCCCCGTGACAGGGTGCCATCCCTAACGATAGATGTTTTGCATTGCAAAATGAAACCCATTTGGTTTCAGGATTCCTTCCTCTCAACCAGGAATAAAAGCTCATCTAGTTTTGAAGCCTCTGTTTGTTTTCACGTACATACCTTCAAGCATTTAGCTGTTAATCTAACTCATCCGTGAGTTGTCGGAGCACACGGTGATGGTTATCCACTTCTGAGTTTCCATCTTCAATAGCTATTAAAAATTATGACTCTGTGCATAGTATCTTCAATAAGGATATTAACGGTATACTTTTACAATATTTCCTATCCGCACATAGTTTGTGACAATACATCTACCACTTAATCACTCCCTCTGGTTTTTTCTCACTTCGTTTATTGACTTTATAATGGTGTTATTTATTGTGGAAAAAGCTGTCTTGGACAGTTTGGATGAAAAGTCACTGTACAAAAATAAATTGTATAGCACTGTAATTTATATATTTTCTGTGAATACTGCCTTAGGTTACAAGCTTGGTATTGTAAAATTTTAGTGCAGCAGGCAGATAGAAAAGATATTTCTTGAGAAACTACCTGTCTATAACATTTATAGCTGTACTGTCATTTTCCCCTCCAGTTTGTCCAATTTATATATCTCATGAACATACATGGTGTTCATGATGGATACAATCTGTACGCTCGGCAGCCTGTTTCCCACCTGAGTTTTCTTTTACAAAGAGACATTTCTCCTCAACATCCTGAGGGCTTGCTCTAGCTAAAATTAGCTTCTATAGCAGTTGGTCCACAGAACCATGTCCAGAAAAAACATTGTTCTTAATGGGGTCAAATCGTTTCTCTTTCCTATCAGTGAGGGATATCTTATTAGATGCTCCTCACCAACCCTTCCTGTGAAGCAGAGTACCTGCTTACGCTCAGCCCATTTGCCCTGCTGACGCTGACATCAGGACACACCAGTGAATATGCTCTGGACAGGGAGGCTAATAGACTTGCCAGACCCCTGGGCAAAGTGGAGAGTGCTAGCTCCATGCTCCTAAAAGGGGTGAGACCTTTGGTGGAAGGGACAGAGATGGGGGTAGCTAGCTCTCCTTGCTGCCCAGAGCGCACCATGCCACTTCCTCCCCAGCCTTCAAAGCCATCCAGAGGGTGCCATGTGGTGGCCATTTAAAGGGTCTGGGCCTTGGGTAATTGTCCTCTTTGTCCCCCCTGCCATCAGTAGGCCTGGCTTTGCAGAGCCCTTCCAGTGTGTGTGAAGGGGCAGAGGAGTTCCCCTTCTGCCCAGCCAGTCAAGTGACCAAAACATGTGAGGTCATACTTGCAAATTGGTGTACTCTGAACTGAAATCTCTTGCTTTTAAGATCAGCCAGAAAGTATTGTGTATTAGGTCATTTACCTCCACCTTTCTCTAATGGCATTTTAGCAAATGTGAGAAGAGCAAGTAAGAGTTTGGTCGGCTCTTAAATACAAATGCCCTGTTACCATGCCTCAGTGCAGCGATTCTCAAAGACTGTCTAGACTACAATGAGCTATCAGAAAAAGGTATGCAAAATGTGCTCTGCAATTTGCATACCTTTTTCTCATAGTTTTTTCGAAAGAGGCTTTTCCAAAATTTGGCCCGTCTGCACTGGAAGGTTTCAGAAGAGCTCTTCCTCATGAAAGGAGGGAGAAAGGGCTTTCGAAAGAGCATGTCTGCTCATCCATTTAAAAAAAAAAAGCAGATGAGCAGACGCATTCCCGGGATACCCCTGGTATCTCAGAAAAGCCCCGTAGCCTAGACGTGGCCAAACTGTGAATTAGGAGCCCAAAATGGCATGTGGACCCCTTGGAATGAGGTTTCCAGGGCTGGCTAAGACTTGCTGGGATCCAGGGCTGAAGCCAAAGCCAAAGGGCTTGAGTTTGAACTTTGGCCCCCTTGCCAGAAGCAGTGGGGTTTGGGCAAGCTCAGGCTTCAGTCCCCTTCCTGTGGTCATGAAATTTTGTTGCCAGAAGGGAGTCATGGTGCAGTGAAAACCCCTGTTTTATTGGGTCACAGATGAGAATCTCAGCATTTTATCGTGAATTTGGTAAAAGGAGAGAGACAAACTGTAGCTAGTGGTTATTCTCCCATAAAATAATATCAATCCAGCAGCAAAAGTAAACATCTGTCTCACCACACTTGCTAGCAAGAAATCAGAAATGTGGCCTGCATAGATATTCCGGTCTTTGTTTTGCCAGCAAAAACACTTAACTTAATGATGAGTGGCTATTTAAAACCAGTTTGGAATCAGAAGGTCCCTTTGATGAAAGGACCAGACACATACCCAGGTCAATGTTAGACCTTGCCCAATAATCACACTGTTGCCAATCCTTTCTTATCTATCTAAAGCTATATTTATAAAAGAATGAAAGGTGAGAGTTAAAATTAGCTAAAGAAATCAAATACATACTATCATTGAAAAGTTCTTAGTTCAGGCTTGTAGTTGATTGTAGTTTTATTGATGGAATAAACTACTGGCTTGTTAAGTTGTATTGATGGAATAAACTACTGGCTTGTTAAGTTTCTAGTAGCTTCCAATTCATTGGAAGGTCCTCATTCTCTTGCTTAGAATACTTCCATTAGTATAACTTAGAGTCCAGAGATTCTTCCAGTGCCTTTTACAGTGTCTGCCATGGGGAGGGAAACCTATACTCTAGTCTGGAAAAATTACAAGTTATAAGATGGAATTTGGAATCACATGGTCAGGTCACCTGTCTATGCCTGCTTCTCTTAGATATAGCAGAGGCCATTACCCATACTCAGTTAGAACATTTATAGGAAAGTCCATCAGGTGTGGATGGGCATCTTCCATGGCCCGTTTTGAGATAAGTGTATCTTCATAGGCTATTTAACTTGAGTCCCTTCAAGATGTTCAGGCTACATACCTTGTGGGCAAGCACGAGCAAGCTATTGAAATACAGGTATGTAGTTAACATTCATTGTCATGGTCCCTCCCCATGCTTTATGAAAATTAGCATATGAATATGCATAACTTGAAGACACTTTATGTAAAGTAAATCATGTGATGTCATTTTAAAGGTTGTAATCTGCTGAATCTGCATATCCTATTTTCAATCACTTCTATCATTCTTGTATGTGAAGTTAGACATATGGGCTACGTCTACACTGGCCCCTTTTCCGGAAGGGGCATGTTAATTTCACAGGTCGTAATAGGGAAATCCGCGGGGGATTTAAATATCCCCCGCGGCATTTAAATAAAAATGTCCGCCGCTTTTTTCCGACTTTTAGAAAAGCCGGAAAAGAACGTCTACACTGGCCCCGATCCTCCGGAAAAAAGCCCTTTTCCGGAGGATCTCTTACTTTGAAGTAGGAATAAGAGATCCTCCAGAAAAGGGCTTTTTTCCGGAGGATCGGGGCCAGTGTAGATGTTCTTTTCCGGCTTTTCTAAAAGCCGGAAAAAAGCGGCGGACATTTTTATTTAAATGCCACGGGGGATATTTAAATCCCCCGCGGATTTCCCTATTACGACCTGTGAAATTAACATGCCCCTTTCGGAAAAGGGGCCAGTGTAGACGAGCCCATGAAGTGTGAATCTGGTTTTAATTCTCAATGCCCTAATGTGGGCAATTAGGGATACTGTAGGATTTTGATGACTCAGTACTCAGGCCAACAACCTATGAATAGTCTTGTTTGTCTTGAAGCCCAAACTATGGTTAATTGTATAAAGACAAATGGCCAAGCCACCTAATGCTGAAACCCATATTGGATCTTGTACTTTCTCACTGAAAGAAGTTTTTAAACTGAGCCCAAAATTCCTATCTTGGACAAAAGGCATATAAGGAGGAAAACAAACAATAGGGGTAGTTGCCAGATACCAGGAAACACCCCCATTTCCCTATCACCTAAGATGCCAGCTGGAAACATATAAGATTGAACAGGGGAAGGATCGGGCCTAAGGTAGAAGGCTGCTTAGCTTGTGAAAGATGTTTGGGGGTAAAACAACAATTTTAGGGTAAAAATTGGCATGTAAGAAGTTTCTTAGTATATTAGAATTAGCTGGTAGTCTTTCATTTATTTTAACTTAGTGACTTACTTTGATATGATCGGAAGCTTCAGGGGGTAGCCGAGTTAGTCTATAAAGCGCTACCAGACCATTGGTTGTTTTTTAAGCTAGCCTGTACAGGCTAACACAACATGTAGATGTCATTATGAGCTTTTGTGGACAGAGTCCATGTTTTGTTAGTCTATAAAGTGCTACCAGACCATTTGTTGTTTTTAAGTTTATTTGTTTTTTCACTCTCAACTACTTAAATCCTACTCCTATAATTAATAAAAAACACTTTTCTTATCAAGCCCAGTGTAAATTGTTACATCAAGGGGGAAGCAACCACTGTGCATATCTCTTCCATTGATAAAGGGGGTGGACCTCACGAGCTTTCTCAGTGTAAAACTTTTACATAGGGCAAGATGGATTTATTTGGGGTTTTGGCTCCTTTGGGGGGGGGGGGGGTTGATTTCCTTGCTGCTGAGCCCTTGTAGTTAAGCTGAACTGGTTCAGCATCTATGTTGCTGTGCAGTGAGGCAATAACCCCAATTCTGTGTCTTGGGAGGTCTCAGCTTCTGGCCTAGCAGGACAGGGTGATGGGGAGCCCCAGATGGGTGGATGCCATGATTATGAGGGTTAGCCAGCAGCCTGGGGATTAAGGGGTTAACTACACCTAGCCAGGTGGAGTGACCAGTAGGAATGTAGGTGGGTCTTTCAAACTGGGACAAAGGAATTTGGGTTTTTTTCTTTTCTCCCTTTTGTCTCTCTGGGTGTGCTCTCTGCAGCTACAAAGAGGGACAAGCATCTCTCTCTCTCTCTCTCTAGACACCAGTCTTCATTTTCTGTAAGTAGGGTAAAGTTTAGGTAGTTTCGTTAGGCTTTATTGTTTTAAGGGCTGGGTATGGGATCTGAGATCTGGCACTGTTTAAAAGATGTTTTGGCTTTTCTTTGTAACTAAGTTCTAGGCCCGTGGAGTTTCTCCATGAGTATATTTTGTTACCTTCCTATCTAGTCATTATGCTTGCAACAGGAATATTGTTGTAATAATAAAAGTTCTTTCTTTTCTTATTAACCTGGCATTGGTTACTTGTGTGTCCTGATTTTTATTTTAGGGGTGAGATTTCCCAAATGATCTTTCCTCCTGATTTCTTTATCAACATTTGGGTGGTGGCAGTGAAACTTTTATTCCCAAGATCTAGGTTTTTAAGACATAATTGTCGCTCTCTGTAGCTGCAGAGAGCACACCCAGAGAGACAAAAGGGAGAAAAGGAAAAACCCAAATTCCTTTATCCCAGTTTGAAAGTCCCACCTACATTCCTATTGGTCACTCCACCTGGCTAGGTGTAGATAACCCCTTAATCCCCAGGCTGCTGGCTAACCCTCATAATCGTGACAGTGGGTCTCAGTGGCTTGATCAGCAAACCAGGGGACCACCTCAAGGGGATTTTTGTGATCTAACCCATCACATTCATACCTTTAGATGCAGAATGATTCATGCACACAAATAGCAAAATCATATTCAGCAAATCATAACTTTTCTGTTGACAACTTGACACATTCTGTACACATTGTTGAAATTGTATAACAATCTAGATTATCATTTTTTAATCAATCACATGCTCCAAGGCTTATTTTTCTTTGCTGAAATGTCTTGCATGGCCATTGCTTTCCCATGTACTGAAGCTTTCTGCATCTCCTAATTGCTTTTGTATTCTTTGCATAAATTTGCTACAGCTTTGCTTTGGCTTGTGCATACTGCCTCTTATTTAAAAAAAGCAGTGAGACAACATTACTTAACACAACTGCCATGGAGAATATCCCAATTATAACCCTGGGTGTTTCAGCCAATCATCACAATCACAACTTTGTTTTGCCTATTGTTTGAGGTCATATAACCTCAAGCTCCTCTTGTCAGAGCTAGTAGGAAAGCAGGATTGGGATGCAGCAGAACCCAGATGGAAGTTCTCTAGAGAAAACTAAAGCAGAAGAAAAGCTGAGTTGATAATTCAAAGTGTAACATTCATTCCTTGAAATCTGTACTGAACCAGCTTCCTTGTGTAAGGGGACTGTTACCCCTTACTAAAACTCTGTGGGAGTTTTTTGGTTTGCCAGCTCCCAGTTTCAGAAGGGGAAGGGGAAGGGTTCATGAGACTGACAGACCCCAGAGACAATGGAAAGCAGCCAACACTCCAGCTCAGACTGATTGACAGGTTGGACAGGCCAGTGAGGAAGGGGAGAGGCCAGGCGCTGTCCTCCCTGTGAGCTGGGATTGTTCTGGCTCTCTCTGAGCAAACAGAGAGCCGAGAGACAGCCCAAGGAGTGCAAGCTGTGTGCAGAAGAAGTTTTGCAGCTGCAGAGCCAGGTATACACAGCTCAAGGAGTGCTGACCCTGTGTTGAGCAGCAGACTGGCAGTGCTCAGAGAGCCAAAAGGAACAGAGAAGCAACACAAGGAGCTGAAGACTGGCCAAGCAGCACAGCCTGCAGCAGGATGTGGTGAGCAACTGGGACCTGCAAAGTGTGGGGAAAGGCTCTGGACTGGGAGAGGGGTCTGGCCACTTAAGAGCTTGAGGCTGTGTGGTCACTGCCAGAGCAAGCGTGTCCAGCCTTCAGCACATCCAGGGCTTCTAAGGAAGAGACTGTGAACTGTCCTTACACTCTGCAGACTGCTGTTTTGATGTCCCTGTGCTACAGAGCAGGGCTGTGTGTTCTCATTTAACCATTCTCATTTTTTTCTTATTCTTTTCTCTTTAATCAGTTGATGTTTAATAAATTGTATTTGCTTTGAACCTTATGAAGTGATCGCTGGGCCAAGAAGGCCTGCAGTGTAAAGAGAGCACCTTGGAGTGGGGACACCCTAACTCCTGCCCCTAGTGACTACAAGGTCGGGGATTAAGCCCCAGGAAACCTGGGCTCAGCCTTGTTGGGGTTTTGAGGGCTCAGCTACTCAGGAGAGTGGAGGGGGAGCCCTCAGGATCAGGGAGGCTGTGGGGTAAAGGAAATGGGAGTGAGGACTCAGATCCTTTCGCTGGTCCATTTCACCGGGGCGGTATAGAAGCCAGGAAAGTTCCCCACAATAGCGGGACCATTCCCCCACTTATGTTGTACCAAATAGAAGCAAGCAGGATCTTATGAGGGGGATAAGGCAAAAAGCCACATTTATTGTAAAGATAATAAAAAAAATAAAGAAAAGATAGAAGCAAACAACATTGTTTAACTACTTAACCCATATACATATAAACATTCATTCATCCATTCATTCAGATTCTGTGTATTTGTTATAGTTACCAGCCTGGAAGTTGCTTGTGACAGAATACTGGCCAGGTACTCTGTACACAAGTGATGGTAGTGGGGAGCGAAGTCCTGATCAGATGCGCATCTGAAGCTCCTGGTAGGCTGGCAGCAGAACCTTGGACTCTGATTCCATAGTTTTTTAGTCCAGTTCTTATAGGAATTTCTTCCTATGCCAGTCTATGGAAATTGCTGCATCATGCTGATGTCTCCAGGGTGGCTGCCAGGTGCTCATCAGTGATCTCATCGGGTGGACCTCCAGTACTTGGTTTTCTCCACTTGACAGCTTTTGGTTGCACTGGCACCTGACGCCTTCTTCAGCCCTTTGTTGCTGTATTCTCAGGCTGGAACCTCTCAGAACCATTCACTCATCATCCAAGCACTCTCTCTCTTACATACATTCCTTAATTAATGTTTCCCATACAATATTTTTGTATAATAATAACTTTACATATCTCAGAGTTGTAGTTACAAAAAGTTTCTGGGTGGTATTGCTTAAAACATTCTGAGTGCTGAATAAAGTTACAATGTTTTAAAAAGAACAGGCGTCAATTAAGTAACAATGCCCTTAGTCAATTACAGGACTTGGCTCCCATAGCAGAGTTAGTGGCTTGACAATTCATTGTTACAATGTATCTCTGCAATGTCAATTTCAAGCAGCCCCTTGCACAAGCTTGAGCATGCCCTGGAGCACGGGGGGGGGGGGATGGGGGGGGGAGGGAGGGGGGGGCTGTTTCTGGCTACATAGGATTATATTCTTAACAGTTCTAAGTTACATGACCTAATACATTATATAAACATTTAACAATCTTAACAAATAATAATAATAATAATAATAATTAATAATAAATCTAAACACTTTAAGTTGTGGGGAAC
Organism: Pelodiscus sinensis; assembly: GCF_049634645.1. NCBI lineage: Eukaryota > Metazoa > Chordata > Testudines > Trionychidae > Pelodiscus > Pelodiscus sinensis. Next base: position 41,176,922 of record NC_134711.1, on the reverse strand, counting down.
AAATTATGGGGAGTCACTTCCATTTGGGGGAATCATTTTCAATACATTGATATGTTATCCCTACATCTGTGCCAACTCTGAGTCTGATCCTGCTGACTCTGATGACAATGGCTAAACTCCCACTCTGTTTCTCCAAAGGTGAGTCTAGAGATGAACAGAAAAAGTTAAGTATTATTAGTATTAGAATTAATATCTTCATGTTGTTGATGGAAGGAAGTCCAGGAGAAAGAATTATAAATTTCTGGAATTTATAAAGCATTTAGGAAAGTGACCAAAACCTCCACTGCAAACAATTCATTGTTACAATGTATCTCTGCAATGTCAATTTCAAGCAGCCCCTTGCACAAGCTTGAGCATGCCCTGGAGCAGGGGGGGGGGGGGGGGGGCGCTGTTTCTGGCTACACAGGATTATATTCTTAACAGTTCTAAATTACATGACCTAATACATTATATTCTAAAGGGGCAATAATAATAATAAATCTAAACATTTAACAATCTTAACTAATAATAATAATAATAAGAATCCTAATAAATCTAAACACTTTAAGTTGTGGGGAACAAATTATGGGGAGTCACTTCCATTTGGGGGAATCACATTTTTAATACATTAATATGTTATCCCTACACTTACACTCGCACTCAGTGTTGGTGACAGTTTCATTGTGTGTTATGCTGTTCAGTGTTTATCAAGTCCTGGTGCCTAGATTCATCTGATTAAGTGAGAATTTCACATTTCATTTTTTAATACATTTCTAACCCTGGTGATTGCTGAAATATCTTGAAAACATGACCTACATGCAGTCTAAAGGCTCAAAAAAGCAAACAGGAAAAAAACCTCAGCATTTATCGATCAAAAAACCCCTCATGAGTATTGATCTAACCTCATGATGTTTGGAGCCTGGGGGTTGGCAATACTGAGCATTGTGCTGATGCAGGTTCTACCTTTTCAATGAAACATACAATCAGATTCTGATTGTAGCTCTGTAGTCATGATACCTTTGATGCCTCTCTGATCTTTCCAGTGCACCTCCTTTGCTCTCAGGTTTCACGCTATTACTTTTCATGTATGGTGTAGAACAATGCGGTTCTCCACTTTCAGACTGGGGCCTACCCTATAGTATCCTGTATATTGTCCTTTTGCTACAGGTTGGACTGGATTCAGGTACTTGTAGTTATTCCCTTCCATGAGCAAGATTTTACAATTAACCCGAAGAATTTTGAGTTGGAACAAAGGGTAATATAAGAATTTATAGAAAACCAAAAGGTCTTCATGCATTTCCATTTAACTTAGGCCTATCTATAACTCTCACCCTACATCCCCATCCATTGTGGGGCTGGCGCTCAGTCTATTCCCTTTAATGTTCTCTCCACATATTCCTGAATCCCTGTCTTTAAATTCAGCTAAAATTCTTTCTTTTCAATTTCCAGGGCCTGGAATTAATGCCCAAAACTCGTTTAGTGAGCTCTGAACAGAGGCTGAGCCAGGACATCAAGGTGAAAAATGCTTGCTTTGCTGTATATATGCTTGCTGTGAAGCGTTTATCTGCAGCCACCTCCCCCTTTCTGGGTGTAATTCCTGACAATCCTGTTAAATGAATTCAATATATGCATACAATAAACATCCAATAACCCAGTCAAGATACAGTAGTCATAAATTTGTATAGGCCGCTCCCAATCCATAACACTGACCACTTGTCATGACAAATCCTATGTCTGAGAAAAGTAAGGGGGTTAACAAAGCTGTCTGGAACAATCTCACGTTCAGCACTAACTGCAAACTGAGCCTCTTAATCCCACCTTCAATTCCCACTAGATTTGATATTCTATAATAACAATCCTATATTTTCACATGGTGCTGATTTGCTCTATTACACTATTGCCAAAATTATTCTCAGAGGTAGCTGCACTTCAATGGGGGACAAAGTAGGGGGAGATCTTTAAACAGAAGTATAGAAAAAGTTGTAGAGTGCCTCCAGCTCTGTTTGGGTAGAAAGTGATACATAAATGCAGGAGGAAAGAGACTCACCCACTACCCTGTCTCTTTTACAGGGCCATCCTTGAAATGTATGCAGCCCTACATTAGTATTATTAAACTGATACCCCTATGCCTGATGGCAGTCCAGGCTCACATCTTTATTTTAGATAAAGGTGGTCTTTTGAAGGATTTATTAAAAACACCACAAAATTATACATCTGAGGATACAAGCATCTAAGCCTAAAGATGAATACTCAGTGCATCTAAAAATCTATCCTAGGATATTTTTAGAGCTGTGATATCATAATCTTCAGCAACAGACAAATGAGATATTTTAAACTAAGATTATGTAGACTAATATGTTCTGGGAAAATATTACAGTATTGCACAACTGTTTTCATCAGTAAATTCAGAGACTGATTGAATATATTGGGGAGGGGAGGTTAGCAAATGCCTATTAAATGGCTTCATTACCTCTTTAATAGCTCTTTAACAGTTTCAATGTGTTAATCTCTGCCAAGTTGGAAGGCTTTTCACTTTTAAAGGTATGTCTATACTACAACATTTCATTGAGGAAAGTAATGTTGACAGCCATAAGTTGCCAAAAAAGTCACCCTATCATGTTTAAACTTTCTCCCTGTTAATAACTAACAAGATGGATTATTAGATGATGAGCTTTCGTGGGCCAGACCCACTTCCTCAGATCAAATAGTGGAAGAAAATAGTCACAACCATATATACCAAAGGATACAATTAAAAAAAATGAACACATATGAAAAGGACAAATCACATTTCAGAACAGAAGGGGAATGCGGGGGGGTGGGGGAGAGGAAGGTAAGTGTCTGTGAGTTAATGATATTAGAGGTGGGGAAAGGTAGATATCTGTGAGCTAATGGTATTAGAGGTGATAATTGGGGAAGCTATCTTTGTAATGGGTAAGGTAATTGGGGTCTTAATCCTTTGGCGAAGTGTCTGAGACGTTTGTCCAATGTACATAGCAGACGGACACTTTTGGCACATGATAGCATAAATTATATTTCTGGATGGGCAGGAATGTGTTCTTGATCTTATAACTCACTTGGTTAGGTCCAATAATGGTATCAGCAGAATGAATATGTGGACATAGCTGGCAACGGGGTTTGTTGCAAGGGAAGGTACCAGGATTGGTATTAGTGTGGTATGTCCTGTGGTTGTTGGTAAGAATCATCTTGAGGTTAGGTGATTGTCTATAGGAGACTATGGGTCTGTCTCCCAGAGCCTCTTGGAGTATGATATCCTGTTCCACTATAGGCTGTAGTTTATTGATATGCTATCATGTGCCAAAAGTGTCCGTCTGCTATGTACATTGGACAAACGTCTCAGACACTTCGCCAAAGGATTAATGCCCACAAAACAGATATCAGACAGGATCACAAAGAAAAAACAATTTCTTGCCATTTCAACCAGAAAGGACACTGTCTCAACGACTTAACTACCTGCATTCTGCTACAAAGACCTTTTACATCTGCACTTGAAAGGGAATCCTCTGAACTGTCATTCATGCTAAAATTCGACACTCTCCGGGGGGAATTGAACAAAGACCCCAATTACCTTACCCATTACAAAGATAGCTTCCCCAATTATCACCTCTAATACCATTAGCTCACAGACATCTACCTTTCCCCACCTCTAATATCATTAACTCACAGACACTTACCTTCCTCTCCCCCACCCCCCCGCATTCCCCTTCTGTTCTGAAATGTGATTTGTCCTTTTCATATGTGTTCATTTTTTTTAATTGTATCCTTTGGTATATATGGTTGTGACTATTTTCTTCCACTATTTGATCTGAGGAAGTGGGTCTGGCCCATGAAAGCTCGTCATCTAATAAACCATCTTGTTAGTCTTTAAAGTGGTACATAGTCCTGCATTTTGCTTCAGCTACACCAGACTAACACGGCTACATTTCTATTACTATTCTCTCTGTTAATAGATTGTGACAATATCTTTAGTTCCCATGTTGATGGCAGGAGCCATGCACTGTGGGTATGTATCCCACAAATCCTGGAAACACCATCTGTTGCTAGGTGTTGTGAATCATGGGACAGTGCGAAATGTCCCATCAAGCATCACTCTGTTCAGGGGCTACATAATTTTTCCTTTTGTTTTTGTAAGATCAGACTAACATGGCTACCTCTCTATTACTATTCAGGGGCTTCCAGCATCCTTTCATGCTTTTTTCTAACTGCCATTCTCTTCTGTGCACTTGGGCATCTTCAGCAAGAAAGAGGCTTTTTGCATATGTTCTGTTAACCGTCATAAGGACCTGGTGCATGGGAGCAGAGATCATCTTGAAATTACTGACAGAGGAAGAAGACCAGAGAAGCCTAACAGTGTGCATGATATGGACCGTGGCAACCCGTCATTGCATTTGGCAGCTGTACAGAGTACATCAGCACTTTTGGACTAAGGAAACCAGCACTGACTGGTAGGATTTCATCGTCATGCAGGTGTGGGACGAAGATCAGTAACTACATAACTTTAGGATGTGTAAAACAAGCTTCTTAGAGCTATCTCACTGCTGCTAAACTGACCCCCAAACAGGGGGGACAAACCACCAGAATGAAAGCTGCCCTTGGGGTGGACAAGCGTGTTACAGTTGTTGTGTAGAAGCTGGCAATTCCTGCTTGCTACCGGTCAGCTGCAAATAACTTTGCAGTAGGAGTCTATTGTTGTAGCTGCACTGCTGCAAGTGTACAGAGCAATAAATTATATTCTGCTAGGGAGGATTGTGACACTAGGAAATGTATATGCAGGGATGGTGGGTGAAGGCAGGGCTGTGGAGGCAAGCTCCCAGCCCCACCCTTGCCCCTTCTGTCCAAGCCCCAACTCCCATCATCACAGGAACGTGGGGAAGCACATCACCCCAGCCTACCTGGCCTAGAGAATGGGGAGGATGGAGGGTGGGGAGTGCGGGAGGCTTGCGAAGGCAATGCCTTCCCGCCACCCCCACCCTAGCATACCCACTGCCCATGTGTACATGATATAGTGTCTGGCTTTGTGGACATAGAGTTCACCAAATGAGTGGGGGGGGGGAGGGTTAGTAGATGACGTGCATTCCAATTTTAGCCCTGCCCACCTTGCCACCAAGGCCATCAACAGGAAGAGATACTTCTCAATGGTGCTTCAGGCACTTGTGGATCACCATGAGCATTTCAGATACCAACATGGAGTAGCCTGAAAAGCTGCATAACATACACATCTTCAGGAACTGAACAGGTGCTGCAGGCACGGATTTTCTTTACAGTCCACAAAATTAAAATAGGGGGTATGGAAATGCCCATTGCTGGGAAACCTCTTGCAGCCCTGGTTCCTGAAACTGTACACGGGGTCCCTGGAGAGCAGTAAGGAGCATTTTAATATCAGGATGTGCAGGTGCCACATGGTGATCAACTGTGCCTTTGGAAGATTGAAGGTTTACACCTGACAAATGCGTGTACGTCCAGGTATCATAGTCAAAGTTGGGAGAGGGAGTGGAGTGCATGGGGAAAATGAGTACTCCTAGAGGGGCAAAAGGAATGTGAGGGGAGGGGGTTGCTGGACACACAATTCTGCTGTGGGGGAGGGATGAACCCATGTTGGCTAAATGTGCTGCTTCACTAAACTTTTGAGGAAATCATTCTGTTCCTTTGTCACCCTGATCATGCATAGCGAAGGCCTGGTTGTCCTTGCAGTTCCTCATTTCTTTTTCCAAACATTGTTCCCTACATCTCCACTCACTCATTGATTGATTTAGCACTTCACAAACCAAAAATGCCTTTCTCCGCCCCTCCCCGGATGTTTCCTTATCTGTTGCAACTTTTCCAAGGCAGTGTGCAGTGGGGTCTCTGTTCAGCACAATGCAGAAGGAGATGTTAATATTCAGCCCTACATAGTAACATTTCACTGACAAACCCTTCTTCCAACATTTTTACTCCTTTTCCTGCTGACTCTTGCAAGGAATGCATCAGGGTGGTTGGAAGCTAAAAAATTCCCTTTGCAGGAACATAGTTCTAATTATGTCACACTTACCCACAGATGGGTATCACCCTGGCAGACATCTCCTTGCTCAGGGTAAGCAAGGAAACCAGAGCACAACTTCTCCAGACTTGTGGGTTATTCCCTGCTCATATGCAGTCCACTTTGGTTCCTGCACAAGTGATGGATGAATGGTACTGGCTAATGTCCTGCAATGGCGAAAAGGGACATAGATGCATTGTCATGGAATCTTGGCAGAAAATTTCGATAGCCTCTTTGCAGGATTCCATGGAGCTCATGGTGAGCAACAACGTACTGCTTAGCCATATTAATTAGCTACACATGGATACATGTAGCTCATAGAAATGCAGCCAGCCTCCCACTTTTCCATGCCCTCACCCCTGCACTCCACAAGCTACAGACACTTACTCTGGTTCCTGGAAAGTGGCTGGTCAGATTGGCTGTGTCCATCAGCATCGGAGAACACTTTCTGGCTGCCAGTTATGCTCAGCAACCCTGTGGGGAGACCCTGGTCCTCATCCACCTCTACCTCATCATGTGGGTTAGGTCCACCATGTACTGCCTCTGTGCCCTCTAAAGTGTCTATGGAACCTTTTACAAGGAATGATGCCGTTTTTCGAAAGTGCTTTTTTAAAAAAAAACGCTATGTAATGCAAACTGTGCTTTTTTGAAAAAGAGCATCCCGACTGCCTGGGTGCTCTCTTTCGAGAAAGCAGCTTGCTTTTTCGAAATGACTGGTTGTCATCTAGACGCTTTTTCAAAAGAGGCTTTTTCGTAAGTATCTTTTGAAAAAGTCTCTTTCGAAAGAGGCTTGCAGTCTAGACTTAGCCAGAGTCAGCGTGTGAGAAGGAGAGGGAAAGAGTCCAGGTTTCAGGCAGCAGGAAATGGGATTTCAATTTCAAAGGGCTTGCAAGGAGGCAGGGCAGGTAGCTGGTCAACTGGCTACAGGGCAGTGGAGTTCAGAATGCTGACCAGAGTGACTGATTGGGAATTGTGGGCAGCTTCTGGGAGGCCAGAATCAAAGATAAAATGTCTTTGAGGTGTCTACGGTGGATGTTTGTCAGTGACACAGTGAGGGGAAAAACTCCCTTGTGGAGCTGGAAGATTTTTGTTGATGAGGGTGGCTGTTTCTTTGCAACAAGTGTCTCCAAGTGTAAATGCCATGCAGTTTTGTTGACAAAAGGCACTTTTTCCTCAAAAAAATTTGCCAGTGTAGACAAAGCCTAAGTTACTAGAGCCCCTCCAAAGGAAGACTCTTGGAGCTGCAGCAGTCTGCAGTGGTGACAACGTGCAGGAAGGTCAGAACAGGGAAAGAAAAGTGGACGGTTGGACACTAAGGATGCATCTACACAGTACCCTAAGCTCAAAATAAGTTATGCAATTTGCACAACTTATTTTGAATCTATTCAGAATAGCTTATTTTGAAATCTGGCATGTCTAAACAGCACCAGATTTCATAATAACGTGCTATTTCGAGCCATCCATTATCCCTTCTGCAATGAGGTTTACCAGATGTCGAAATAGCGTGCCTGTTATTTTGAAAAATATTTTAAAATAATGGGTGGCTTGTGTAGATGTGGGTTAGTTATTTCGGAATACCTCTGGTATCCTGAAATAGCTGTGCAATTAAGATGTACCCTAAGACCTAGGGGTGCCCCAAATACATATTCTACATGTGCCTTGGGCCAGCCCTGGCTGTTTATGCCAGGCAAAAAGAATGAAGAGACAAAAAGGAGCCCCAGAATATCAGTCCAGGGAAGGATGTCCCTGCTGCAGGAACAGTGGAATACAGCTATAAATCTACCTTCTGAGGACCCCCTACCCACTTCTGGCAAAGGGGATGGACTGCAGCTTGCAGTGCTGTGAGATCTAGAAAGTCTTAGAACAGAGTACAGCTCAGGGAATAGCTGTTGTATCTTGGACTAGCCCCCAGTAGAGTCTAAATTATGCCAGAGACCTAGTTCCCAAAAGAATCCAAGATGGAAAGTGTACTAAGGCAGTTGTTCTCAAACTTTTTGGGCTCCGTAGCCCTTTACATGCGTAAAAATTTATGCGGCGCCCCAGCGAGCCACTGATTGTATGTGTTGTACCTATCAATGTTTCCAGTTTGTCAACCTTGTGGAGCCCCTGGAGGGCTCCGTAGAGCACATTTTGAGAAACACTGTACTAAGGAATCTTAAATCCATCTCAGCGCCTTATGTGGGCTGGGAGCTCCATGCTGCACATATCTGAGATGTTGCACAGAACCTTCGTCAAGGTCATTATCGCTGCAGAACTAAGTCCTAGCACATACTGCTGCCAGAGCGCATTGTTCTTTTTCAAGCAGGTCCCTAAAAGCTCATCATTTTAATAATCAAATCTTTGTCACTAGTGTATCTGTCTGCACCTACAATACTGCGGTTTTCCTTTGGTCACATTTACAATCTGACCGGTATCTTTCCATAGGCCATGAACACTCGGATGGTATTCTCTTCAACAGTCATATTAAAATTAACTTATCGGTTGTCTAAAAAAATTGACATTTACATGAAAAAAGTATTTTTAATATAACCGTCATCACTACCGCAACTTGGCTTTAGCTCAAAATCTGTGATGAATTAAAGCAGTTAGCTGATGAGAACATTTCCAAGAGATCTATCAGAATAATAAATATGGCACAGAATCTATTTAAATACATTAACAATATGCTTTGTTATTGAGCACTAATGCACCAGTCCTATCCTGGTGTATATTTGCCTGTACATAAAACCACACCACAGCCTATCTTTGTAGTTTTCATGTATAGTTACCCAAAAATATACCAAAAAAATAAAGTTGTTAAAACACTTCTGGAAAAAGTCAAAGTTTCTCTTATTTAAACACATGTTCAAAATGACTTTCTCTTACATGCATTCATCAGCAGAAAACTATTTATATTGTTAAACAATACAGCTCATTTTATTAGGAATTTAATTTAAGTAATAAAGGATACCTGTGCTTAATTGATAGCTTTTCATTTTTTCTTAGGTAAGTAATACACCTTAAGAAAACATAGGGACCTGCTATAACCATCTTGAATGGTGTAAAACCATATCATTTCTGTAAAAAAATGAGCTACTGTATAAGGGCTGAGTCCTGCTTTTCTTTCCACTGTTATAAATGAAGCATAATTCTGTGGGAGCCAGTGGCACTATTCTAAAATTAAGCAGGATAACAGAGCAAACAGAGGTTCAATTGACTTTTAGTTAGGATGAATCCAAACTCAGACGGCCTGCTGAGGACTCAGGTTTTTTATTGACAAGGAAATGTAGCCCTTGCTGCATCTGTACTGAGCAATAGTGCCATCTAGTAACTTGTTGGATGAATATTTCATGAATATTTCATATTTGGACTAGTTGTATGAATACATGTTACAATATTTTCAACAATGCCACATTGTTGCTGTTATAAATTGATCACATGTAGGATAGCTGCAGCGGCACAGGAGCCAAGCAAACAGAGCTGTAAACAGGGGAGTTTGAGTGGGAGTCTGTTGGAGGGGCAGTGTGCTGGGAGAGAAGCTGAGCCCTGATTAGGGGGCGGGGATTCACTGATTAGGGGTCCTATAAAGGTTGCCTTCTAGTCAGGCAGCGGCACAGATAACTACAGCGGCACGGGAGCCAAGCAAACAGAGCTGTAAACAGGGGAGTTTGTAAAGGGAGTTTGGATTGTGGGACTTGTTTGGAGTTTGTTTTTGCTGTGGAGGGGGTGTTTTGGTTTGTTTTTGTGTTCACTGGACTAATAGGATTTTGGTGAGAAAGTAGATAAAACACAGAGGCATTAGTGGCCATGGCCCAAGTAATAGAGAACACAAGGAGGATGATTGGATGTGGTAGCTGCAGTATGTACATGATTCTGGAGGGGGTACCTGAAAGGAGTTTTGTTTGCATGAAGTGCCGCCTGATAGAGCTGATGGAAGAAAAGATCCGAGGACTAGAGATGTAGGTGGAAACTCTGGTCGAGTTTAGAAGGGGGTTTGAGCAGATGATGGGGCAAAGGCATGACGTGGCTGAAGGGGAAAGCTTAGATATGCAGATGGAAGCAGGATCAAGGGCCTCAGAGGGGGGACTGCTGGGCAAAGAAAATGGACAGTGGAAGCATGTGACTCAGAGAACCAGGCAGAGGAAAAGATGGGTTAGTGAAGGAAAAATAGAGCTCAAGAACAGGTATGTGGAGCTGGAAAATGTAGAAGGGGTACAGCAGGTAGATAATGAAGATGGAAGGGTAAGGAAGAAGAGAAGAGTGGCTAGTCCCATAGATAAAGGGGAAGACTTAATGGAGACAACTCCAATAATGTGCATTAGGATTACAAGGGAAAATAGGAATGGCAAGGACTTGCAGCCAGAGGAAGCTAGAGATAGACCAGAGAATTGCACTGTCACTAGGAAAAGGCAGGTCTATGTGATTGGGGACTCCTTATTGAATAGAACAGATAGGCCTGTAACCAGAGCTGATCCAGAGAATAGAAGGGTGTGCTGTCTGCCAGGTGCTGAGATAAGAGATGTGGAACTGAGGTTGAAGAGAATTATTAAGGGAGCAGGAAGGAATCCATTGATCATCCTTCATGTAGGAACAAATGATACGGCTAGATTCTTGCTGGAACGAATTAAGGGAGACTATGCTAGGCTGGGGAGGATGCTCAAGGAAATTGAGGCTCAGGTGATCTTTAGTGGGATTCTGCCTGTTCCTAGAGAAGGGCAACTAAGATGTGACAGGATTATGATGATCAATAGACGGCTTAGGCAGTGGTGCTATAAGGAGGGCTTTGGGATGTATGGTCACTGGGAGGCATTTATGGACAGAGGACTGTTCTCTAGAGATGGACTTCACCTAAGTAGGGAGGGAAATAGACTTCTAGGATGGAGGCTGGCTCAACTTATTAAGAGAGCTTTAAACTAGGAATTTGGGGGAGACGGTTGGGAGATGCCCAGGTAATCTCTACGCCAGATTTTAACACTGAGAGGGAGGAAAACGAAGCAAGAAAGGATATAGCTGGAGGTAGGAGAATGAACATAAGGAAGGGTTGGGTGGATGCTAGTCTAATAGGTCATATTAGAGGTATAACGTATGTGCCAAATTGGGTAAAGAATGTGCATGAGGCCAAACAGCAAAAATTAAGATGTTTGTACACCAATGCGAGGAGCCTAGGTAACAAAGGAGGAACTAGAGCTATTGGTCCAGGAAGTGAAACCAGATATTATAAGAATAACAGAAACATGGTGGAATACTAGGCATGACTGGAGTACAGGTATTGAAGGGTATGTGCTGTTTAGGAAAGACAGAAATAAGGGTAAGAGTGGTGGAGTCGCATTGTATATCAAAGATGAGGTAGATTGTAAAGAAAAAAAAGTGATGGAATGGAGAAAACAGAGTCCGTTTGGGCAACATTGGGGAAGAAAACTATCAGATCCTCTTCTGGGATAGTGCTTGGGGTGTGTTATAGACCACCAGGATCCAATTTGGATATGGATAGAGACCTCTTTAATGTTTTTAATGAAGTAAATACTCATGGAAACTGTGTAATTATGGGAGTTTTCAACTTTCCAGATATAGACTGGAGAACAAGTGCTAGTAATAATAATAGGACTCAGATTTTCCTAGATGTGATAGCTGATGAATTCCTTCATCAAGTAGTTGCTGAACCAACAAGGGGGGATGCTATTTTAGATTTGGTTTTGGTGAGTAGCGAGGACCTCATAGATGCAATGGTTGTAGGAGACAACCTTGGCTCGAGTGATCATGAGCTAATTCAGTTTAAATTAAATGGAAGGATAAACAAAAATAAATCTGAGACTAGGCTTTTTGATTTCAAAAGGGCTAACTTTAGTAAATTAAGGAAATTCGTTAGGGAAGTTGATTGGACTAAAGAAATTATGGATCTTAAAGTGGAGGAGGCCTGGAATTATTTTAAGTTAAAGTTGCAGAAGCTGTCAGAAGCCTGTATCCCTAGAAAAGAGAAAAAATTTATAGGCAGGTGTGTTAGACCAAGCTGGATGAGCAAGCATCTCAGAGAGGTGATTAAGAAAAAGCAGAAAGCATATAAGGAGTGGAAAATGGGAGGGATCAGTAAAGAAAGCTACCTTATTGAGGTTAGAGTATGTAGGGATAAAGTGAGACAGGCTAAAAGTCAGGTAGAGTTGGACCTTGCAAAGGGAATTAAAACCAATAGTAAAAGGTTTTATAGCCATATAAATAGGAAAAAAAACAAAAAAAAAAGAAGTAGGACTGCTAATTACTAAGGATGGAGTGGAGGTTGAGGATAATCTAGGAATGGCCCAATATTTGAACAAATGCTTTGCTTCAGTCTTTAATGAGGCTAATGAAGATCTTAGGGATAATGGTAAGTTAACAAATGGGACTAAAGATAAGGAGGTAGATATTACCATATCCGAGGTAAAAGCCAAACTTGAACAGCTTAATGGGAGTAAATCAGGGGGCCCAGATTGTCTTCATCCAAGAATATTAAAGGAACTGGCACATGAACTTGCAAGTCCATTAGCAAAATTTTTTAATAAATCTCTAAACTCAGGGGTTGTACCATTTGACTGGAGAATTGCTAATATAGTTCCGATTTTTAAGAAAGGGAAAAAAAGCGACCCGGGTAACTATAGGCCTGTTAGTTTGACATCTGTAGTATGTAAGATCCTGGAAAAAATTTTGAAGGAGAAAGTAGTTAGAGACATTGAGGCTAATGGCAATTGGGACAAATTACAACATGGTTTTACAAAAGGTAGATCGTGCCAAACCAACCTGATCTCCTTTTTTGAGAAAGTAACAGATTTTTTAGATAAAGGAAATGCAGTGGCTCTAATCTACCTCGACTTTAGTAAGGCATTTGATACAGTACCATATGGGGAATTATTGGTTAAATTGGAAAAGATAGGAATTAATATGAAAGTTGAGAGGTGGATAAGCAACTGGTTAAAGGGGAGACTACAGCGGATCAAATTGTAAGGTGAACTGTCAGGTTGGAGGAAGATTACTAGCGGAGTTCCTCAGGGATCAGTTTTGGGGCCAATTTTATTTTATCTTTTTATTGCTGATCTTGGAACCAAAAGTGGAAGTGTCCTAATAAAATTTGCAGATGGCACTAAGTTGGGAGCTATTGCCAATTCAGAAAAGGAAGATCTGGATGATCTTGTAAATTGGAGTGATAGCAATACGATGAAATTTAATAGTGAGAAGTGTAAGGTTATGCATTTAGGGATTAATAACAAGAATTTTAGTTATAAGCTGGGGACACATCAGTTGGAAGTAACGGAGGAGGAGAAGGACCTCGGAGTCCTGGTTGATTATAGAATGACTATGAGCCGCCATTGTGACATGGCCGTGAAAAAGGCTAATATGATCTTGGGATGTATTAGAAGAGGTATTTCCAGTAGGGATAAGTAGGTGTTAGTGCCATTATACAAGGCATTGGTGAGACCCCATGTGGAATACTGTGTGCAGTTCTGGTCTCCCATGTTTAAGAAGGATGAATTCAAACTGGAACAGGTACAAAGAAGGGCCACTAGGATAATCGGAGGAATGGAAAACCTGTCTTATGAAAGGAGACTCAAGGAGCTTGGCTTGTTTACTTTAACCAAAAGAAGGCTGAGGGGGGACATGATTGTACTTTTAAAATATATTAGAGGGATAAATACCAGGGAGGGAGAGGAATTATTTAAGTTTAATAACAATGGACACAAGAACAAATGGATATTAGCTGGCTAGTAGGAAGTTTAGACTTGAGATTAGACAAAGGTTTCTAGCCATTAGAGGAGAGAGGTTTTGGAATGGCCTTCTAAGGGAAGTAGTGGGGGTAAAAGATCTATCTGGTTTCAAGATTAAACTAGATGGGTTTATGAAGGGGATGGTTTGATGAGATAACATGATCTTGGTAACTAATTGACCATTCATTATCAGTGGGAAATAGGTCAATGGAGGGATGATAGGAGTTACTATAGAGAACTTTCCGGGTGTCTGGCTGATGAGTGTTGCCCACATGCTCAGGGTTTAGCTGATCGCCATATTTGGGGTCAGGACGGAATTTTCCTCCAGGGTAGATTGGCAGAGGCCCTGGAGGTTTTTCGCCTTCCTCTGTAGCATGGGGTACAGATCACAGCTAGAGGATTCTCTGCATCTTGGGGTCTTCAAAGTATTTGAAGGCTTCAATATCTGAGATATAGGTGAGAGGATTATTCTAGGAGGGGTGGGTGAGATTTTGTGGCCTGCACTGTGCATGGGGTCAGACTAGATGATCATAATGGTCCCTTCTGACCTTAAAGTCTATAAGGATCCTTCTGAAACTGCCATTCTTTTAGGATAGAGTTGGCTTCAGATATGTGTGTGTGTGTATGGTTTTCTCTTTCAACCATTTCAACCTAAACCTACCACCATGACACTAATGAAAGTAAAGTTACAAGGTTACACAGGAAGGTTACAGAGGCTTTTAAACATATGACTCAGTCAATGTCACTAGCTGCAACCCTGAAAAACGGAATGGAAATTTACTCTTCAAAGTTATATAAAGTAGTCTCTTCCTCCTTGACCTACTGTGAAAGAACGATCCCTGGCAAAATCATGTACAGTATTCTTTTTATCCACAGGTGAAGGAATTTTTATATTTGTTGTTGTTTTTGTTTATATCCAGAATCGAAAATAAATTTGAGCACGATTGTATTTCTTGTGGTATATCACACACAAACTTGTTGTTTTCTTGCCCTCGTATGTTACTTTGTTTTGTAATTTCATTTAAGAGCATCCAATGCTGATTGTGATAAGTGCTTTAATAGACCATGGAACAGGGCTCTGTTAAAGGCACTAAGCATAGCTACAATGATAACTCTACAAAGTCTGAGGTGTTGAGAGTAGAACAGTTTATGAAAGAACCACAGAGCTAGGATCATATCAGTTAACAATGCGAGATCATCAGCACAGATAACTAACTATATTGTTAAACAATACAGCTCATTTTATTATGAATTTTATCTTAATAAGAAAAGATACCTGTACTTAATAGCTTTTTATTTTTCCCCAGTTAAGGTGTATTATTTAAGAAAACATAAGGATCTACTATAATCATCTTGCATGGTGCAAAACCACATTTTCATCAGTTCTGTGAAGAAATGAGCTACTGTATAAAGGCTGAATCCTGCTTTTTTCCACTGGTGTAAATCAGTAAATAATTCTATGGAAGCCAGTCATTACTCTAAAATTAAACAATATAATAGAGCCAATTAGGCTTCATTTCTTCAAACAGGTGTTTTCAATACTATTTGTATTACCATAAAATATAGGTGTCCTATTTATTGACCAGGATTCCTTTGTGCTAGGCAATCCCTGCCCCATGGGCTGTGGGTAATACAGGCAAGGGAAGGCATTGGCTTCCCAAAATTGCCTACACTCCCCAGAAGGAGCTGGGCTGCGCTGCATGACAGCCCAGCTTCCTGGCTGCTGTGGAAGGCTGGGGCCTTGATGCACAGCGGCTATGGCCCCAGCTGGGGCTGGGTAGGGCTTGGCTGGGAAGGGGGGAAGATTGTGAAGGGGCATAGTCTCAAGGGAAGGGGTATAACGGCGGGTGAAAGGGGTGGGGCTTTAGGTGCCTTCCCCAAGTGAGCATTCATTCATTACCCAGGCCCTGTCCCGAAGAGTTTAGAGTAGGTATAAAAGAAGAGACAACAGATGGACAATGAATTTTAGAATAGGTATAAAAGAAGAGACAACAGATGGACAGTGTGCTTGTGTGGTAGTAGAAGAAAGGCAATAGTCTATGCATGCTGGCAGCTTAATCACTGTCAATTTTTTGGTAAGCAAAACAGAATTTTAAGGAGGGTTTACAGGGAGGATACTGAAGTTGTTTTGAGGATGTTTATGGTAAGCTTTTTGCAAGAATGAGGAGCAGCGTGGGAGAAAGAATGAAGGAACTTGTTTGAAAATTTAACAAAGGTAGCATCATGGACTGATTGGAGGTAGCAGATTGCTTTTCAATACATAGGTTGAGATTATAGATGGGGTGTGGAAAGGCCTGGAGTTCCTTGACATTAGAATAGAGGGAGCCATTGGAAGGATTTGAAGAGAGGGGTGACATGGTCAAAACTATGAGCAAGGAAAATGATCTTTGCAATGGCATTCTGAGAGTGCATGAGCAAGGCAAGACTGAAATTATTAACACCAACAAGAAGGCCTTGGAGACGTGAAGTGATGACAGGCCAGAGAAGAGTTTTAGATGTGTGGGGAGACAGGAAAGTTCATACCTTCTAGATTTTATTCACAAAGCATCTGCAAGATTCAGAGAGAGTCTGGATGTAAGGACTTAGAGGTTGGAGCCAAAGACGAAGCCCAGGTTATGGGCCTGAATGACAGGCAGGGTGGTGGTGGTGTGCATAGTGACTGAGAGAGTTAATCATGGGTGAGGGTAGGATTAACAACTCTGTTTTAGTCACAGTAAGCTTGATTTAGAAGTTCGACTTCCATGAAGGGGCATAGTCTAAAGGGAAGGGGTTGTCAGAGTGGTGAGTCAAGATTATTGTTTGGAAGGAAAGAGACAGGTGTGGAGCAGAGAGGTAGTTCTGTGAGTCATCAGCACAGAGATGGCAGCTGAATTTGTGTTTATGGCTGTGGTCCCCCAGAGAGAAGGTGTACAGGGGGAAAAAGCGGGGAAACAAGGACAGAGCCCTGTGATACTGCTACAGAAAGCTGAAGAGGAGAAGAGGGGGGATCCTCCAAAGGATCAGGAGAGAGAGTGATTAAAGAGACAGAAGGTGAACTGGGAGAGACCAGATTTCCAGCAGACGAGGGAGGATAAGATCTCAAAGAAGAGATTGACTGACTGTGTAAAGACCAGAGATGTAAAGTCCTGTTTAATCAGTTAACCAGTTAAATGTTATGTTTAACCGGTTAACCACTTAAACAGGGGTGGGGTGGGACCACTCCAGAATGGCTGGGCTGGGCTGGGGCACCTCCCCCTACCCACAATGGTGGAGGCTACTCTGGCTGGGCTGGAGCTCCCCCTCCTGAGGCATACTGCTCTGCCCAGGCCAGGCCCACAGCTCAGTTAACCATTCACATTCCTAGTAAAGACAGCTAACAGGTCAAGGATGGAGGATGGTGAGCTTTGGCTAGAAAGGGATCATAAAAGACTGAGAAAATAGTGTTCAATAGAGTGCGGGGGTAGATGCCATAATGAAGGGGGTCCAGGGTGAAATTGGAGTAAAGAAATTCTAGGCAGTGATAGAAGACAGAATGTTCAATGAGCTTTTAAATGAAATGAAGAGATGTGGCAGCAACTGGAGAAGCAAGCAGGATCAAAGTGTGTGGGGTTTTTTTTAAGGATGGGAGAGACTAAAGACTGTTTGTATTGTGCGGGGGAAGAGCCAGAAGAGTGAGAGAAGAAGAGAAGAATAATAGTAGAGATGAGAATGCATGTGACAAAGATCAGAAGATGGGATATGGTCATTGGGGCAAAAGGAGGAGTTAGAAGAGTGGAGCAGATTAGAAACTTCAGCATCTGCAGGGGAGGAGGGAGAAAATTGCTGGAGGGAAAGCAGTAAGAGAGGAGAGGTAAAGTTAGTCACATTTTTGTCAATATTCTCTTGGAAGAAATTAGTGAGATTATAAGCAGAGGCAGGAGGAGGGCAGGGTTTGAGTCAGAGGTGTCAAAAAGGTGGCTGGGATCATGGCCTAGGGGATTCAATTAAGCTGGAGTAGTCGAGTTGCTTAGCTAGGAACATGACAGAACTGAAGGAAGAGAGAACAAATTTGTAATGGAGAAATTCAACCTTGTCATGGGGTTTCCACCAGAGACTCGCTACATCATGAGAACTGAAATGTCAGAAACAGATGTTGGGAGTGTGCTTGGATTGGGGTTAGTAGGACAGACCCTGCAGTGGGAGAAAGGGTCAAAAATGGCAAAGGGTGAAGGAGAATGAATCAAGGAAAGAATTACAGCCATAAAGATGGAAAAGAGGATAAGGAGGGAGAAGGTTGAGAGAAGATAAGAAGTCATCAATTTTGATGGACTGGAGGTCATGGAAAGGCCAAGTGATGATAGGGTATGAGATGGGGAAGAGGGGATTAGGCAATGTTGAATGAGCAGGTGATAGTCAGAGAGTGAGATCTCATGAACAGATTGCTCAGAGAATGTAGTGCTTGGTGAATATCAAGTCTGGTGAGCAGCTCTTTTGGTGAGACTGAATGAAGAGCTGAGGACAAGAAAGCATATTGCTGAGTCACCGGAGGCATCATAAACATGAAAAATGAAGTCCCAGAGGATGGGAGTTGGAGATTGTGAGGTTGCTTTAAGGACTTATATTATAATACTGAGAATCTGCTAAAATTCAACATACCTGAAGTCCGGTAAGTGGTATAAGCTGCTGTTTAGATAAGACAAATAGAATTTTAACAAGCTAGCCATCAGTCTAGAATATTCCTTTTAACATATGGGATGTCATAATGGGAAGGTCACTGAGTGGCAGCTAATAATTGCCTGTTAGGTAGTTTGCATAACTAAAGACAGTAAGGGAACATCTGCATAGCAGGGCTAAACTCAAAATAAGCTATGCAACTTAAGTTACACAATTAGCATAGCTCAAATCGAAATAGCTTATTTCGGCTTTTGGAGGTGTCTAGCCAGCAGTTATTTTGAGAAAACACTCTTCCCCTGAATTCCCTTACTCCCAGTACAATGAGGTGCTACAGGAGTTGGTAGTAAACAGTCCTCCAGCTCAACACTATTTTGACATAATGTCAAAATAACTGTTTGTATGTAGACATGGACTATGTTATTTTGGAATAACGCTACTTCAAAATAATATTGCTGTGTAGACATAGCCTAAGTGTCTGATGAGCAGGTGAGATGGGGAGCAAGAGCTCTGACAGTTCTACACAAGTAAAGAACATAGGATATAAAAAAACAGAAAAGCAGCTAAAGAAAAAAATAGATTTTTTAAGTACTACTGAACCTTGTAGTAAAATGAAATATTCTACATATACAGAAAATGAATGCTCACTAGATCTCTTCTCATGAGATCGCTTTTGATTTCATACAAAATCAAATTAAACTGAATATCTGACGTTGCTAGCAGAATTTGTTGACTTCAGTGGAGATTTCTTGTCTGGAGGGCTTTGAAGTGTAGGACCCTAGGGCTACGTCTACATTGGCCCCTTTTCCAGAAGGGGCATGTTAATTTCACGAGTCGTAATAGGGAAATCCGCGGGGGTTTTAAATATCCCACGTGGCATTTAAATAAAAATGTCCGCCGCTTTATTCCGGCTTTTAGAAAAGCCGGAAAAGAGCGTCTACACTGGCCCCGATCCTCCGGAAAAAGCGCCCTTTTCCGGAGGATCTTATTCCTACTTTGAAGTAGGAATAAGATCCTCCAGAAAAGGGCGCTTTTTCCTACTTTGAAGTAGGAATAAGATCCTCCGGAAAAGGGCGCTTTTTCCGGAGGATCGGGGCCAGTGTAGACGCTCTTTTCCGGCTTTTCTAAAAGCCGGAAAAAAGCGGCGGACATTTTTATTTAAATGCCGTGGGGGATACTTCAAAGTAGGAATAAGATCCTCTGGAAAAGGGCGCTTTTTCCGGAGGATCGGGGCCAGTGTAGACGCTCTTTTCCGGCTTTTCTAAAAGCCGGAAAAAAGCGGCGGACATTTTTATTTAAATGCCGCGGGGGATATTTAAAACCCCCGCGGAATTCCCTATTACGACTCGTGAAATTAACATGCCCCTTCCGGAAAAGGGGCCAATGTAGACGTAGCCTTAGAAGTTTAAATCTTCCAAAAGACTGGTATTTCTTCACAGTAAAGAATAGGAACGAGAGAGTCCCTAAAATCAAAGGGTGTAAAACCCTGAAAAACCCACCATTTCCCCCTCAAAGTGTATGTAATAACTGAGGAGATAATGTACTATAGGGAATCTTCGGATTTATGACACAATTTGTTCCTCAGAATTGTTGTAAGTCAAAAAGTTGTAAATCAAAACCGCATTTCCCATAGGAATCAGTGACATAAAGAGGGAATTGGTTCCTGAAATAAGGCTTGATATACTATTTTCACCATAATAACCCAGATTTTTGTGCTAAATGAATTATAGAAGACTAATGTTGCAACATCAAAGTATTTACTGTACACTGTATTTTGTAAACAGCATTCAAATAAACATATAAACTCACATATGCTTTGCTCAGAATTCAGGCAACACAGGCTCAGAAAGCCAGGGAGAATGGCATACATGCTGAGCCTCAGCCAATCACTGTTCAAACTTTATGATTGACAGAACCTGGGACTATAAATCAATCAAAAACAAGTGGCAACTGTACCTGGCAATAAGGTATCCTGCTGCTCAAAGCCAATCGGAAGCAACTCCTTCTAGTTCTGTAGTAGTATACTAGAACCAGGACGTGATTTTTAAGCAAACTTTATACAAATCAAGTGTCATAAATGTGAATCAAGCATCTTAGGGAGAAAACGAACAATCAATTGAAAAGCGTCATAAATGGTGTCCAACATAAGTCGGGTGTTGTAAGTCTGAGGACTCCCTGTATTTTAATTAAGGGAACAGATTAGAAAATGCTCATATAGACTATCTCCACTTTCATATCAATAGAAAAACTGAGCTTCTGTATCTTGTTCTCAGGGGGCCAGATCATCAGTTGGTGTAAATCAGTACAGCAACATTGACATCAGCTGAGCTATAGCCATTTACACTAACAGATAATATAGCCCCTTGTGTTTAACATTTCATGACTGATCATTTTGTGGTAAGGACCTCATTCTTCTTAGTGGCACCTGTCACATGGCTCAGTAACCTGGGTGAAGAATGGCTAGGGACAAATCATTAGTGTAATGGAAGCTGCCTGTGTTGATGGAAAAAGTACGTGTGTGGTTTCTCTATTCCTAAATACCTAAAATAATCTAAGCCCTTATCTTAATGAGACATATGTCTAGTCTTGTTCTACAGTGCCAACCAGAAATGTATTTCGACTGCTGTCAAATATAGTTCTTAGAAAATATAACTGAATATATTGTAAAGTTCATTTTTCTTGTCGCAGTTAAAGTTTGTTCATCTGACAGCAAAAACATATAATCCTAAGGAAGAAAATTCAGAAATAGTACTTTTCAGATGCTAAACTATACTTAATATTTTTACTGGGTATATTTTGGTTGCAATCTCCCACGAAAAGTGCAGTGGATGAATCTTACAAAGATTTCATAAGAAACCAATTTCTGGTAGAGAATACTGTTTCTGGTAGAGAATAATCATAATCAAAAGCAAGGAAATGCACTCAGATCTGTGCTGAAGCAGGGGCTGCTCCTCTCTATGTTGGCAAACAATCTAATAGTGTTTCACATTATAGACCTAAATACTTAAAGCTGATTAGAAAGTACTGTTGAATTATTTTTGTACTCTCTATAAAATAGTGACTGATCTGACTAAATATATTCCAATTTCTATTTCTGTAATATTGTACATTGCTTTTTTATTCTGTCGGGTCACCTCAGTCTGTGAGCTTATCAGATCTCACATGTTTAGGAAGGTCAGGTTTAGATGCAGATCCTCTAAGGAATGCACAGTTGTTTGAAGTGGTATTGGAAATTTAATAGGTAGCATTCTCCCCTCCGATTTGGTACTGAACCAATGCCTAAGCACAGTATGAAAGGGCATTATGCTGCTGGAGGTGCTGTCACTTGAATAATAGATGAAGCAAAAGACTTTACCTCTTGTGAACGCTGGTTATTATTGCTGTGCAAGTCCTTCAAGGGTTGATTTGGAACTTTCACATTTGTTTCATGCCAGAATCTGGCTTAGCCTTAGAAGGATAGTCTTGTGGTTAAAGCACTGGGATGCAGGATACCTGAGTACAGTTCCTGATTGTGCCAGAGATTTTCTGTGTAACCTCAGAGAAGACAAAATACAGGACTATGTAGCACTTTAAAGACTAACAAGATGGTTTATTAGGTGGTGAGCTTTCGTGGGCCAGACCCACTTCCTCAGATCAAATTGTGAAAGAAAATAGGCATGACCATATATAACAAAGGGATATATACCAAAGTGAGGATGCAATAGCACCTTTTTTTGACATAACTCTGTCGAAAGAAGGCATTATTTCTTGTAGAATGAGGTTTACTGCCATCGACAAAACTGCCTCATTCTGTTGACTTACTGTTGACAGAACTCAGCAGTAGTGTAGACACAGGTATAGTTTTGTCGACAGAAGTCCACTTTTGTCGACAAAACCCTGTAGTCTAGACACAATAAGTGGCCAACTCTTTCTTGCTGGAGTGGTGCACTAGAGCACACTGGCTTAGTTTCACCTCTGCCCATTATACATAGAGGCTACGTCTACACTGCCCAGTCTTGCGCAAGAACATATGCAAATGAGGTGTGGAGATATTCATCGCCATGCCTCATTTGCATACTTAATGAGCCACCATTTTTGCGCAACCGGCTTTTGCGCAAGAAGGAACAGTTTACACTGCTCCTTCTTGTGGAAAAACCCCCTCTTGCGCAAGAGCCGTTCTGTTACTTATTTTCAGTGTACATTGCTGCTACTTGCGCAAAAGCCGCTTGTGCAAATATGGTGGCTCATTTACATATGTTCTTGCGCAAGAATGGGCAGTGTAGACGTAGCCAGAGAGTATGTCTACTCTACAATGGTATTTCAAAATAAGTTATTTCAGAATAACTCCCAAAATAACTATTTTGAAATATCACGTCCACACTACAGGAAAGCCTAAAATTAGTCCAAGCCAGGATCTCCTAATGTGGAAGCGCTACTTTGATTTAGAGTCCCAGGAAGCACTGGGGAGTAATTACTTTGATTGACTCTGGGGAGGAGCTATTTTGAAATAGCAGCAGTGGAGCATCCATATTACTGCTATTTCGAAATAGTGTTATTCCTTATGAAATGAGGGTTTATTATTCTGGAATAAGAAGCCTGTTATTTCAAAATAATTTTGAAGTACAGGCAGTCCCCAGGTTACGTACAAGATAGGGACTGTAGGTTTGTTCTTAAGTTGAATCTGTATGTAAGTCGGAACTGGCGTCCAGATTCAGCCGCTGCTGAAACTGACCGCCAGTTCCGACTTACATACGGAATCAACTTAAGAACCCCAAGCGTCCCCAAGTCAGCTGCTGCTGAAACTGATCAGCAGCTGATTCCAGGAAGCCCGGGGCAGAGCAACTCTGCCTCGGGCTTCCTGTAGTCAGTGCTAGTCAGTTTCAGCAGCAGCTGACTTGGGGACGCCTGGGGCAGAGCAGCTGGGGTGCTGCCGGGTTGGTCCAGTAGCGCCCAGAGCGGCGTTGCGGGACCAACCAGCAGCGCCCCAGCTGCTCTGCCACAGGTTTCCGGAGAAAAGCCTAGTCTGCTGGGGGGGGGGGGCGGGGGCAGGCATACTAGCTGCGCCCCCCCCCACCCCAGCAGACCAGGAAGACGCGGGCGGTGGACCGAGACGCACCGTGGTCCCGCCGCCTGGGTCCTCCGCGGCTTTGCTCCCAGTCTCCCTGGTCTGCTGACCAGGGAGACGTGGAGAAAGCCCCGGAGTACACGGGTGGCAGGACCGCGAGCTCCCTCAGTCTGTGTCCTCCAGGGCGAGCCCCGTTTGTAACGGCGGATCCGCGTAAGTCAGGGACTGCCTGTAACAGGCTTGCTGTGTGGATGCTCACCTTAATAATGCTGGAGTATAGATGTGTCCAGAGGGAATTAGAATGCTGATTTAAGTTGAGAGCCCAACTTCTTCAAAGTTTCAGGTGAGCAGATCAGGGGTCTGATTCAGAAACATTTCTATTAAAAACTGTCATGAATAACAGCAGTTTGCAAATGCTGAAGGTTTGAGTTTGAATGAAATTGGCTCTTTTCTGCCAAACTGTGAAGGAAACAACAGGAAAAATTCAATTCCCCATGTGTTCCCATCAGTTAGCTTATTTGTTGGAAATCCTGGATGCCATTACAATTTTTTCAGGTAGTTTCTACTGGTTGCTGTTGGTTTAAACTGGGAGAAGAATAACTCCAGAAACTAGCAGAGTTAGAGATCATGATTTTGTTTCATAATCAATCTGACCCAATTGAAATCAACTGAAAATTCTCATCTGGTTTCTTGGCCAAAAACTATCCGTACAAAATATACACCAGTGAGCACCAAATTCAGAATGTTCATGGATATTTAGATAGAACAATAAAGTTTGTTTTTGGCTTTAAGCAAAGCTCACAGACTAAATCTATGTCTGAGTACATCACAACAGGTTCATAAATAGAAATCAACTTTGAACAACAGCTGATTATGCAAATATGTTCAGAATTAAAGGATACTATTTTAATAATAGTCCGGTACTATTATTCTCCTTACAAAATTCACCATTGCACTTTCTCAAAAGCAAGCATTTTAACAACCATGTTCCAGTTTGGGTAATTATATGTTGAACTTATACATTTTTCTTGCAGTTTTAGTTGGCTATGGTATTTCTCTTGCTTCTTGTTCCCAACTGTTGTGTAGTTGTATCTGCTGTTAAACTGTTGCTGGGTAGTATTTCAGATTTGGCTGAAAGAAAAATGGATGAAGTGACTGCTTATAGTGTAGTTTGCAACAGTGTTGTAGGGATCGTACCCTATGCCATTAAAATCAATGGGAATTTTGCAATGGGAGAAGAATTAGGCCATTTTAAAGTAATATTTTATTGAATTGTTGTGCATAGAATAGATATACCACCGGGGAGTTCTAGAGATAAGAAAACTTAGTTTCTTAGTGACTGATCCTGAGTAATTTAAGTCAATGACTGCTGAGAGTGCTCAACACATCTCAGGCCCATCACCTTAAACCTTTCTAGATTTGCATAATGGTTTTTAAAATTATATTTTAATTTGTTTACACATTTAAAGGCCTTGTTAATGTCCCCAGGCTTTGCTGTGGAAATGCAATCCAGGACATAATGACCAATATCATGAAGGTTACTAGTGTTTAGTTCAAGAGGTGGAATTTGTTAATGTAATATTGTCAAATGTTCACTAATCCAAAGTGCAGAGTGTGGTTAAGCGCAGTGTTTTAGTTGTTTACAATATGACAAAACTATAATCCTTCTTAATTGCAAATTGACTTATGTTTTATTTTATTTTGCTTAGAAACATACTGTTCTTCATTCTATTTAGTCCCTTAGCAAATCTATGAATGCCAAATTATTTCGTAACTGTTTTCAGTTTTCTATACAGGCAGATAATAGCGCTAAACCACCGTTAGATTGAATTCATCCTCCTTCTTTCTCCTGCACTTAGTTTGAATTATTGTCATCCATGCCTTGGTTATTATGACAGAAATGTATTTTTGTTCTCATGTTTGTGCAACACTGAATTGGACACTTCATGTTAGAACTTATTATTATTTCTTTAGTTGCAAACAATAATTAAAACACACTACTGTATATAAGAGTTTTTGTCAGTCTCAAAATTAGACTTAAAAGTCCCCTAGGACAAAATTGTCACTTGCCTTTACATGGGTTTTCAGGAATTTATGGAGGTTTAAAGCATGTAGTGAATGGAAGGGTGTATGAAGTGGATGGCGTTTTGGCTCTATTCCAAATGTATCAAAGTCAGTTTGGCAATACTGAGTCAATACAAGGCAGAGGAAGTAGCTTTCACCCTGTAAAGGACTGCAGTAGCTATACCTCTACTCCTGAGCAAAGAGCAACTTGGGGAAGAAAGTCGGAGTGCAGGGGGAGGCATTATTGAGAAATATGAGTCTATGAACTTCCACAGTAATGATGTATTTGTAAAGAAAACTTTAAACTAGGAAGTGGGATGTGCCCACAAAAGCTCATGATACAATCTATGTTTTGTTAGTCTTTAAAGTGCTAATAGACTATTTGTTGTTGTTTTTTTAAGTTTTTCCTGTTGCAGATTAACTCGGCTACCCCTATGAAACAGTAAATTCAGAAACTGAGAGTGTTAGGGTTGCCAGGTGTCCAATTTTGAACCGGACAGTCCAGTATTTGAGATTTCTTTTCGAGAAACAAATTGAGAAAATACAAATGTCCGGTATTTTCTAAATAAGATGTAATGTAGATTGTGATGTAATGTCAAGTGTGTCCGGTAGTTTTGTTGAAACCATCTGGCAACCTTAGAGTGTGTATATCCGCGGTTGACTGTTAAATGGCTGCTTCTTTCACAGATCCAATGGTCTGCTAATAGGCCTGGAGGCTTTCTCACTCTTAAATTAACTAGATCTTCTCTGGCAGGGCCATCCTGAGCGGATTGTGGGGCCTAGAGCACCCCCACTCTAGTGCTGGAGCATCCTCTCCCTCACTGTCACCCTCCCCTTCTCCCAAACCCAGCCCCTGTTGTGCCCCACCCTCTCCTGCTCTACTCCAAACAATGAATCCCAGGGGATTACAGGGGCCTAGCACAGAATCAGCAGGATTTGCCTCCACCCCTCACCCCTGTCGGGGCAGTGGGAACTGGAGTGGCCCAGCAGCCTGCTTTGCCCTGCCATGCCGTCCTCATGGCTGCTGTGCCTTGCTTCTCTATGGCAGTGGGAAGTGGAGCATCCTGGGGCCACTGCTGAGAAGCTTTTATATATATAAATATAAAAAGAAAAGTATCAAAGAAAAACATCAAGAAAAATAGTTATACCAAAAATGTCCTTTAGTTTGAGAGAAATTTCTTTAGAAAGTCCACTATGTGTATTCTGAGAATGTAAGGGATATTTCTCTCCACACCACCTTATTAGAACACAGTTCCTCACTCTCTGAAAACCATTAGACTACTCATGTGAAGTCCATGCTAAGTCTAGGCTTTCACACTGAGGAATGCTCCTGGAGAAGTTAGCCTTGATCCGGTCAATACACTAGGTACCATATTACTGGAAAATACTGTTTACCTGGTGCTTTGATATCACAGTTTTGCCATCTGCAGATATATAAAAGCAACACCTGTTCAGTGAATGCAGAAATAGGGACAGGTTTTGGCAGCACCCACACAGAACATTATAAAATCTACCTGTTTGCCTGGAATATTAAAAACAACATCAAAAGCACCTCACAAATGTTGTCAAATCTGTTGTCATTGCACCTAATTCAGTATATTTCATTAAAAAATTCTTTTCACCTTATAGACAATTGAGAGCTCAAAAATAGAGTCTGATCTCAGGAACAATGGTACAAATCTGGAGTCACTCCACTGTTGTTGACTGCTATTAACATTTTCACAGCTGAAAATTAGATTAGGAACTGGTTCTCACTCTCTGCATTGGACAAGCCAGTTAATAGAAGCATCTGGCTTCAACCTCTCCCCTGCCCTGTAAATTTACCAGTGGGATTTCTATAATGACTGTTTAGCTCGCTTTTCATTTCTCAAAGTGTCAAGCTCTTCAGTGGGAGACTCAAGTTCATCTTCTGTTATCTGCCGATCCAGTTGGCAGGAGCTAAAAATATCAGAATTAAAATGTAGCCTTTAGCTTGTGTATTACTCCTTCTCTTTAGACTTCACATAGGTTTTCTTATACATGTGAATTTTTTTTCCAGTGAGATTGTTACTATGCATTTGTGAACAGCCATCCACAGTGGCATAACAAGGCGTCAGAGGGACCTGATGCAAGAATAGGTTAAGGATCCCCTCTCCCAGCTTTCTTGTCCTACACTCTCCAGGGCTGGAGATAACACCACACATTCAGTTCAATCGCAATGGGACTCAGGCAGGGAGATGCATGGGAGGGGCATATATGGTCACATGCCCCTCCTTAAAATGCCATGGGGTGGGGAGCAAGAGACCAGCAGCTGAGTCGGAAGTAAAAAGGTGGGGCCTGAACCTTTCCTGTTCAGGTTCCAGCCATGCTGTCTGCCTGGGATGCTGCCCAGTGCAATACAGAGGCTGCACTCTCTCAGGCAGCTGCTATTGCACTGAACAGCAACCCAGACAGGCAGCATGGCTGGAGACAGAGTAGGGCCACAATCGTACTCATGCTAGAGGTAGAGCGCCAGGTAATGTGTCATGAAGTGGTGATAGGGAGAGCGTGAGGGGCCCCGGTTTGGATGCGGGAAAAAGTTGGGGGGGCACATTTACCCCCTAGACGATGCTCCTTTTATCTCCCTCTTTCTAGTGGTCTATAGACTCAGAAACCCCTCACTTGGTACCTGTACTTCATGCCCTCATTCCAGTCTAGCCCCCACACCCGCCAAGAGTCCTCTGCATCCCTCAGGCTGCCCCTCACAGCTTTCCACATGAACTCCTTGCTGTTGCAGTGTGAGTCCTGGCCAGCTAGGCTGGGTCGTGTGCGAGTCCATGGGCAGTGCAGAGCCTGAGTATGACTACAATCTTACCAGTGCCTGGAGAAATGCTGGGAGCACTTCCTTAGCAGCCTGGCTGGGGACCACTTCCTGCTCCTCTGGTTCATGAGCCCTGGCATGACCGCGCCACTTGCACCATGATAGCTATCACAGTGAGTCACCACAAACATTTCAGAGACACTTTGGATTCAAATTCCTGTTAGATCTGAATGCTTTTTAAAGCAATGGCAGCCACAGTTATAATTCTTCATTGCATGGGGTCCATTGCATTAGTGAATCTTGACAAAAAGATAGGTACATACCTCTACTTATTGCAACAAGGCAACACAAGGATTCCTATATGCATCCAAGCATATTTAAGTGCTTTCTAGCGTTAGTATATAATGAAGAAAGCACTAACCACGTACAAATTTTAGATGACTTAATAGGCCAGCACTATTCAGATAGCTTTATGTTGTACTGCAATTCAATAAAATGCAATACATCTGCAGTCAAAAGGAAGACTATAATTTCTTGTACTTTTCCTCTGATTTATACCATTCTTTTAACAGTTATTATCACAACAACTTACTCTTGCTAGACCTGAAAGGTGTAGAGAGCAGACAAGATCATTAGGTGTCCTCTGCAGATCTGTTAGAGCTATTAGGATTCCTGCCTTCCTTCATTTTATTGACCTTACCCTTGAAATATCTATACCTTTCAGTTGAGAAGCTAATGAAATTGGACTCCACTTCAGAGACTGCTTTACAGTGGCTGCAGGGCTTATTTATTGCAACAAATGGGTCACCCCATTCTGCGGTAAAAGACAAGTGACATGATTCTTTGCAGATTTACATCAGTGTAAATCAGGACAAAAGACAACAGGATTACTCTAGGGGAAAGCCAATGTGAATTCAGAATCAGGCCTTAATCTGGGTCTGCCCCTCATGGCAAAGAAGAGCAGAAATTAGAAATGTAAGTTAGTGGTCGTTTTTACTAAAGAGATCAGTGTTGATTGTTAAACAATAAACACATCTTTATTTCTTGACAGTGTAATCAATTGCTTCATGAATAACATTGTATAAATACAGGTGCACAGAAATGCAGGAAGCAGTCCAAAATGGTAGCTTTAAAATCAGTTTCCTCCTAAAACACCATTTAAAACTATTTATTTCTGTCTACTCCATACTTTTTCTTGCTACACTTTTATCTGGTCATAGTAAGACTCCATTGAAGAAGTGTTTGGGCTCAAATGTTCAAAACTGATTATTAGTTCTGAGTGCCCAACTTGAGACATCTCAGACCTGATGTTCAGAGGTGCAGAAAAAATATTTAAAAAAATTAAGTATGATGGAGCTCAGCACTTCTCGAAATCTAGCCCTAATTTTCTCCTGCAGTTCTGTCCTGAGTCCCCTTCTATGTATCTACTTCCTATGCTTTCCACTGAAACCACTCATAGACTTTAAGGTCAGAAGGGACCATTATGATCATCTAGTCTGACCCCCTGCACAATGCAGGCCACAGAATCTCACCCACCCCCTCCTAGAATAATCCTAGCAGGTTTATTACTAGCAGGTTCCACTGGCATCTTCCGGGTCAATCTCAGAGCCCAGGGGCAGTGGGTATAAGAGTCAAACGGAGACAATACTTTCCCTGGATCTTAGTGCTTAACCTCTCCCCTCTTCCCATTCCCATTCTGACTGTTCCTGAAGACTCCCACAACAGACTATTGAAGGTTGCAGACTGGCGACTCTTCCCCCAAAGTTGATCTGTTAACTTAAAAGTGGAAAGCCTTCCAACTTGCTAGACCTATTAACATAAAATTGAATATGTGAAAGAGCCATTAAATGGTAATGAAACCATTTAATAGGCATATGCCAATCCTGAATTTACTGAAAAAAACAGTTGTGCATTACTATGTCTACAGGACTTCTGTTTAAAATTTGCTTGAAATATTTCATTAGTTTGTTGCTGATGACTATAAAATCACATCTCTAAAAAAAATCCATGCATAGATATTCAGATGCACAATTTGAGCATTCAGCTTTAGCCTTACATGCTTGGATCTTCAGATATGTAGTTTTTTAAATACATTTTTAAAAAGATCAGCCTTATCTAAAATACATAGTTTTAATTGCTATAGAACAAAAACTTGCTTCCAAAGATTTCCTGTCCTTTCTATCCATTCCTACTATCCTTTTATGCACACTCACCTGTCCAAGAGAGCCCTTGAAAGGACAACATTCAGTTTATTCCAGATATCTGGACAAACGAGTTTCCCTTTTATTTCTGACTATTTGATGAACTAGTTTTAAAAGTACTCTCCACCAAAATCAGTAACTTACTAAGATATAAAATCATTTAGTATCCCTAAAATGTTTTGAAACATTTTAACATAAACGTATAGTGAAATTTCATAAACATGTCTTACGATAATCACACAAAATATATTAGTGTTCCCTTTTTCTAAAAGCAATGAATTTTGTTATAAACATAGTAAACCACTTTGACTGATTCATTTAAAATAATGTCTTTTGTTTTTATTCTTATTGTTCTTATCAGACTCTTGTAACTTGAACAATCCAATTCACTATTTTTTTCTCTTTTCCCCTCACATCCCCTCCCCCCCTTCCCTTATTTATTCTTGGATCTGGACTTTTAATACTGTAGTCATCTGAAGAAGTGGGTTGTACCCAGGAAAGCTCGTGATACAATCTACATGTTTTGTTAGTCTTTAAGGTGCTGCTAGACTATTCATTGTTTTTAAGTTTTTCCAGTTACAGACTAACTCGGCTCCCCCTCTGAAATCTTTGTTTCACTGAGTTTACATATGTTGTAATATGGAATCAGTATTTTATGAAGGCTTACGAGTATATTTAAAATATAAAATCAGCTTAAAAATACTGATGAAGAAATTGTAAAACAGAGAAGGGCAGTATCATATATTCCATAATATTCAATGCTGTATTCAGCAGGACAGCTGATTGCCCTTATTACAAAGTTTTTGCAAATAAATCTGACAAATTTCAGGGCATATAAAAAAATCTGTGACTGACATTTTTATTCCCATATTTAATGCTTTTAAATAGGTACCTTCTGCATGTCCAGTTTTCACATTCAGGCGTACAGAGGAAAACACACTTCATTTTCTTTAGAAAGAAATTTTAGAAGAGTGTTTTTTATCCAGATGTCATTTGCTACATTTGGGTTCTGGGATTTGGCTGGAATGGGTAAACACAGAGAAGGAAAGAGTGGAGAGAGGGTAGGCCCTGGTCGAAGAAGGGCTCAGGTACGGGCAGGGCCACAGTCTGGAGAGCTTGTCTCCCCAAGCAGAAGTTTCATCCACTGCCCATGTGAAAGCCTGTATCCAATCCTCATTCTCCTTGGGGTTTCAGCTGTTTTTGACATGACTGATTACACTTCCATTCTAGAAGTTTTGTCTTCCTTTGGCTTTTTTATTTTTGTCCTCTCCTGGTTCTCCCATCTTTTTGGTCATTTTTTCTCGATACTTCAAGTATTTGTGCATGTCATCACTGGCTCATCATCTAGCACAGCGGTGGCCAACCCATTACACATGAAGAGCCAAAATAGTGGTGGATACAGCACAAAGACCCAAGGGGAAAAGTTGTTGATCAAAAAAAGCCCCCAAACAGTTTGCCCTTTAAAGAGCAGAGCAGGCATTGCCCTTTTAAGGTGGCCATTTTGAAGTCTGCACACAACTCTGTGACCAGGGCCGGACATAGGCATGGGCGAGCCGGGCAGCTGCCCAGGGCGCAAACCAATGGGGGGCACCTGATGGCAGCTGTAAGGGGCGTGTGGTGTCCCTTACAGCTGCCATCAGGTACCACGCGCCCGGCTTCTGCAGTGCTGGCCAGCAGCGCCCTTCCCCCCATGGCTGCGGGGTCCTATACTGCCTGGCACACACCCCAGCAGCACTGGCCGGGTCGGGCTGGGCAGCGCATGTGCCACGTGCCCTGGGAGCGGGCCCGCACACCCGGGGGGAGGGCGGGTGTACGCATGTGCGGTGTGCCCTGGGGTGGTGCTGCGTGCCCGGGCCCAGGGCACCAAAAGGGCTCTGGCCGGCTCTGGCTGTGACTCCGGGTCTGTCTCTTTCAGAGGGGGTGGGGGAGTGTCAGCTCTTCGCAGAATCCTTCCTTTTGCTTCGCCACGCATGCCCCTTTAAGAGCCACGAGCCGTGGGTGTGAGAACCGAAATTTTTTCTTTGAAAAGCTGCATGCAGCTTGCGAGCCACAGTTTGGCCACCCCTGATCTCGCACATCCTGGTGGTGGCCAAATCTTTCTGCTTCTTCCTCCAAAGCACCTTTCATATCCAACCATTTCTTTCTATTCAGATAGCAATAGACAGCAATTATAATGTCCTCACCATTTCCTATTCTGAATACTGCTGCAAACACCGTCTTTCCTGGTTCCCAGGCACCCATACTGCCTTCTTCAGGCAATTCAAAATGCTGATAGTGAAGTCATATTCTCTGCCTATCAAGCTGACATTGCTCCATCTTTGATTCATTGTGGTTTTTTTTCTGCATAAAGTTTAAATTTATTGTCCTCACCTTGAAGGCCCTGCCTAGCTCTGCCTTCCTATACTTAACTGATGTTCTCTTTCCACATTGCCCCATGTTCCTCCTGCTCCATGAACAATGCCAACCTAAATATCTCATTCTACCAAGTCTCTCTCAAACATCTTTCAGTATTTTCCCCACACAAACTGTGACACCTAGGATAACTTCCCTGGGCTGATCAGCAAGACACCCCATCTCACTTTGGTCCTTCAAGACCCATTTCCCCTACCACATCTAGTGAAAACTAATTACATTCATTTAAGATATCCATTTATCCTCTGACAAAAGAAAGAGGTCCATCCTTTTACTAAACTGTTCCCTTTACTAGCCCTCAATCAATGATCATATAATCTTATTGATGTTGCCTCCATTTTTTCCTCCTCTCAACTGACTCTTTTCCTCCTCATTACATCCATTGTAACTGAGTTTGGAAACTTGTTGGAGCAGAGATCTTTTTTTTCTTTCTGACTTAGGAGGTGCTTATAAATACTGAATATGTATGTAGCAGTCCTATAGTCAGGATCCACAAAGTCTTCCACAGCTGCAGAATCCAAATAGCTACCCAGCTCTACTCTGAATAAGGCCCTATGATTTGGCCCTTACATTCTTGAGCAGATCACACTTTTAGAACAGGAGTTACTCAAAGAGGGTAT
This sequence comes from Pelodiscus sinensis, assembly GCF_049634645.1. Classification (NCBI taxonomy): domain Eukaryota; kingdom Metazoa; phylum Chordata; order Testudines; family Trionychidae; genus Pelodiscus; species Pelodiscus sinensis. The sequence goes on along the minus strand of NC_134711.1, from coordinate 41,143,451 downwards.
GTCTACACTACAGCACTAACTCGAACTAACTTAATTCGAATTAGTTAATTCAAACTAAGCTAATTCGAATTAGTGCATCTAGACCTAAAAACTAGTTCGAATTAGCGTTTTGCTAATTCGAACTAGCATGTCCACATTGAGTGGACCCTGAACCGAGGTTAAGGATGGCTGGAAGCAGTGCCGGCAGGGCATCAGATTAGGACTTAGAACGTGGAGCTGCTGTCTCAGGCTAGTCGAGGGCTGTGGTTAAAGGGACCCAACCCCCACCCCGGACAGACAGTTCTCAGGGGTTCCCTGCTCGCTTGTCTAACTCGATGAGGGACAGCAAAGCAGTCCTGGCTTGGAGTGCCCTGAATGCCCACACTCGACACATCACAGCACTTGGCATCAACCTGGCTGCACTTGCCGCAGGCTGCCATCCGGGGAGGTGGTCAATCGGGGAGCTGCAGGAGAGCTTCCACCCTGAGGAGCCCACAGAGCCATCCCAGTCCTCCCCATCGGGGGCTCGTACCCCATTCCTCCCTCACCTCCTTCCACTTACCCCTCCCTAGCTCCCCTTCCTGATGTACAAAATAAAGGACACGTGTGTTCAAAAATAGAATCTCTCTTTATTGAACAAAACTCGGGGAGACTGGGAAAAGGAGGTGGGTGAGGGGAAGAGAGAGGGTGGGAGAGGGGAGGGCAACTAAAATGATCAGGGGTATAGAACAGGTCCCATATGAAGAGAGGCTAAAGAGACTGGGACTTCTCATCTTAGAAAAGAGGAGACTGAGGGAGGATATGATAGAGGTCTATAAAAGCACGAGTGGTGTGGAGACGGTGCATAAAGAAAAGTTCTTCATTAGATCCCATAATAGAAGGACTAGAGGACACCAAAGGAAATGAATGGGTAGCAGGCTTCAAACTAATAACAGAAAGTTCTTCTTCACAAAGCAAATAGTCAACCTGTGGAACTCCTTGCTGCAGGAGGCTGTGAAGGCTAGAACTAGAACAGAGTTTAAAGAGAAGTTAGATAAAGTCATGGAGGTTGGGTCCATGGAGTGCTATTAGCCAGGGGGTAGGAATGGTGTCCCTGGCCTCTGTTTGTGGAAGGCTGGAGATGGATGGCATGAGACAAATGGCTTGGTCATTGTCTTCGGTCCATCCCCTCCAGGGTACCTAGTGTTGGCTGCTGTCAGCAGACAGGCTACTGGGCTAGATGGACCTTTGGTCTGACCCAGTACGGCCGTTCTTATGTTTTTATGTTCTAAGCTCAGGGCTCAGGGTCGGGGGTCTCATGGACCACCTTGATTTTCATGCAAACCTGCTTCTGGGTAGCCAGGCTGGCAGCTATTCTGCCCTAGACGGCCACTTTCCTGTGCCTAGTGTGAAGGTTGTGGATGTGGTCCACAATCTCTACACTAGACCAGGCGGGCGCCTGCCTCTTGTGGCCCCGGGCAGGCTCCTGGGAGCTGCCAGCCTGGTCCCGGGAAGAGGCGGAGGGCTGGGTGGAAGCGGGTGGCTGGTTCATGCCGTGCCAGGTGCAGGGTCTGCTGGCTGGGTGCTGGCAGGCTTGCACCTGGCACGGGCACCGTAGCCAGACCGTGCCCCTCTAAGGGCTCCGGGGCTGGGAGGGGGGCAGAAGAGTTTCCCTGGTGGTGCCCAGAGTGGCCACCAGGGAACGCTGGGGAGGGCTAGCTTCCCACTATTTCGAATTAAATGGCTACACAGCCCTTAATTCGAACTACTTAATTCGAACTAGGCATTAGTCCTCGTAGAATGACATTTACCTAGTTCGAATTAAGCGCTCCGCTAGTTCGAATTAAGTTCGAACTAGCGGTGTGCATGTGTAGCGCCTATCAAAGTTAATTCAAACTAACGTCTGTTAGTTCTAATTAACTTTGTAGTGTAGACATACCCAGAGTGTAAGAAACCATTCTAATAACATTAATCTGTTTGCCTGTAGGAAGCTTATGTGCTCCTTTCAGAATATGCATTTCCATACAAACTAGGATGCACTCTATGCACATCCCTATTTTAATGCATTGCATACTTACTCTTTCAACTCCTTCTCCTCTCTCTCTCTCTCTCTCTCTCTCTAATCAGGCATGCGAGCATGCACACACACATACATATTCTCTAATCAGGCTCATCACATCCATGTTAAATGAATATTTGTTTATACGTTACAGCCCAAATCAAATTCTTTTACAGAACACGGACTCACCAAAACTGTTCTGTTATGTAGGTTTCTGTACAACAAAATCATAACTCAATCATATGATTTTATGCTGGTTTTAAACTACTTTGTTGTTCTGCATCTGCCCTTCTACACTGATAGTGTGTTCATAAAATTCTTGTATCTAAAATTTATATATGTTTATAAATGCACTGTTCGTGCAAAATTCTAATAAAATATGAGCTAAACTAACTTACCTATATCTTAGCTCTGAACATTTTGAAGAGAAGGTGTCTTGGAAAAACTCTGTATGTCATCTATATAATAAAATTCTAGGAATGTCACTGTGTTACAGGCAAAATTGTTCCAGGGCATCACCGGTGATGACTATAATAGGCCAGGGGAGACCCCATTGCGTTTGGCGGGATAAATTTTGGTTTTATTTTGCTCCATTCAGGTCCCAGGCAGCTGAAGAGATGGTATGTCCCATTCAACTTCCTGGGCTCATTACTAATATCTCCGGACTCCCCACTGACTTCAGTGGGCTACAGATCAGGCCACAACAGGACTAACAATATTTATCCTGCCCTACAACAGGAGTCAGGGATGCAATTCTGCCTGGCAGGATTAGCATGCAAGTATGACTTGGTGCTTCTAGAAGGGCAGTGTCTCACACATTCAAATAGGCCTCATAAGGCTAATGCTAGAAATGGAGCACCAGGGTTTAAACCAGAAAGATACTCCACCTTTACCAAACAAACTGGTTTCAGTTACTGACTCTTTAAATCTTTTTTCCCTCTTCTTCAGTATCTCTCTAGCTCTCTGCTTCCGTCTTTGGATTTCATCTTCATCTTTCAGCTACATCACATCCATCTTCTTTAAAAAAAACCTCAGAGGACTTTATTAACAAGAAGGAAATCATATTTAGTTATCCTTCATAGGTTTTTCTTCCAAACATGATTTGAAAAGCCTTGTCCTTGACAGAGAATGAATGCTTTTCCAGTTCTTGTAGTGCTTCTACTAAATGACAATGCTTATTTGTATGTAAGCACAGTCCTTACAGAAAAATAGTCAAGCTGTGATTTTTTTTGCAGTATGAAATGAGGCACATCTTAGGCTTTTATGAAGCTTCAGACAGACTATCCATGTCAAGGTCTCACTTCCTTAAATTGAAAAGGCACATAAGTGATCTGATAAGCAACATTTTTGACTGCTTTGGTCTATGTTGGCCAGTGGTTTTGCTTCTTGCACCTTTTTAATGCTATTGCCACATGTAGCAGATGGCTTTTTTTGTATTTTATGTCCTTCATTTGGAAAGACTTGAGTCTGGTCAAATGGTTCGATTTCGGTAACCTTTTATTTTAAGATAACTTTTCTGTTTGGTATAAGGGGGCAACTTGGAAATATTTGTTATAGCAAAGCCTCTGTATTAGTAGCTCCACTATTAGTAGTGCATCTTTAGAATGAAAAACATGCATAAGGCAATTTGGGTAGGATGTTCAAGGCAATGGAATGAAAAAAAGCTGCTGTTCTTATAAATGGTTATTTACGTAATCTGCTATTTCTCTTATCTGCAACATTCTGCACAGCAAAATTACAGCAAGCAAATGAAATTTAAATGTCACTGCATGAGCTAATCTTAGCCAAAACATAAGAAGTTTAAATTAGCTCATAGTTATAAAGCTGCTTGCAAGACACACATAGCAGCTGAAATAACCTTTTTGTTGCATGAAAAGAAAGGTGGTTTATCCCTAATGTTTAAACTCCAATCAGAGGGTCAATTGGTCATCCCCAATATTCTGAATGTGATAGGAAGGATTCCTGTGTGACAGCACCATACTCCTGCCAAAATAACAGCCTGAAGACACAGGATCCCTTAAGCTTCTTCTGGATGACATAACACAGTTGCAGACCATAACTAACAGTATGACAGTGCTGCTCTGACATTGCCAGGTCTGTGGAGAATCTACCAAAATGGAAACATTCTCAAATGAAAGAAAATTAAGCATAAAGGTCTTGATTTTGCAAATTTCTGAGCATTTAAGTTCTGATCCAGCAGAGTACTTAAGCAGGTGCTTAACTTTAAACATCTGAATAGTCTCATTGAAGTTAATAGGGTTACTCTGCTGTTTAATTTTAAGTATATGCTTAAGTGCTTTGCTGGATGAAGGACAGAGCGCTCAACATGTCTCAGGACCCAGTCCCAGATCTGCTTTCAAGCACTATTATTAATGATATATTTTGTATAGCACCTTTGACCCCCAACATATATTATAAATAAACTCACCAAAGTAAGCATCAGGGTCACTCCATTACCAATGAAAGAGCACTGAGCAAGTAACACAGTTATGAAGTTTAGGATAGGAAGTGAATGACATCTTTGCCAGATGAACCTGTATGGGGAATTTAAACTCTCTTTAGGTACTTATATCAAGACTATTCCATACTTATGGCAGAAGTTCCAGATGGAACTAGGCCAGAAAAAGGGAACTGGTACTGCTCTTCTTACAAGTCCAGATGAGTCAAACAATCCCATATGAAGTCAAAGAATGGTAGACTTTCTATTTGTTTCACTGAGGTTTGGATCAGGTCCACAAAGAGTTCCAGAAAAATCTTAAAGCCAGTCATGACTTTGGCCTGATATCTGAAAAAAGTATCCGCAACAACACGGTGCTTGGTAACACCAAGGGTACGTCTGCACTGCACGGCTATTTCGGGATATCTCCGGTATCCCGAAATAGCTACCCTGCATTTTCACAAGCCCCCGATTATTTTGGAATATTTTTTGAAATAATGGGCATGCTATTTTGACATCCCGGTAACCCTCGTTCCCCAAGGGTTAAGGGATATTTTGAAATAGTGCATTATTTCACAATTTGGCTCTGTATAGATGTGCCAAATTTTGAAATGGCCTATTTAAAAATACAGTCAAAATAAGATACGCATTTACCGTGGCGCCAGTTGCATATCTTTTTTCGAGCTTAGGGTGTGGTGTAGACGTACCCCAGTTTGAGTGTTAATTTTGTATCAATTATTTGCCATCCTCACTGTCTACAGCTCCTACAGGAAGATTACTGTGTGGGAAAATAGTACCCCATCTTACCAAAAGATTAAAATCACAAGATAAAGGTTTGTTTTATCTTCTGTCACTGAATATTGCATTGAGAATACTTTTGTCACTGTTCCCATTAAACTATGCCAAAGACCTTGTAAAAATGACTAATTTGCTCATTTTGTGAAAGATACCGAAGGCAGTATATTTAAAGTGCTCTTTCACAGAACGGCAATGATGTTAGTCTAAGACTAGGCTGTTAGTGTTTCCCTAGCATAGATCATATTTTAATGTGTGTCTTTTGGATCATCTTCCCTCTGAGTCATGATCACATAACCTCTCTGGTAAGTACACCCATCAATTACATGGAAAGTTAAATTGGGGATGTATTTAATGTATATCTAGATACTTTTAATATAATTTAACAGCTGGAAACAAGGAAGTCATCCAGCACCATTTGACCAGACAGCAGTCCACAGCCACATAAGCTCCAGGATCCACCACAGGTCTAAGGACTTTATTGTTGAAAATTCTGGATTTGTTTTTCAAAACCTTGGGAACTAGTTGAGCAAAACTCTTTCTAAGCTGAGAGGGAAAAATTGTAATAAGAATTTGGCAAAACTATTTATTACAGAAGCTTTACAGATTGCATGAGCTGTGAAAGAGGTCTCAAGCGTTTAAAGGACAATCATACACGCTTTTGGAGTTTCTTGAATTTATCTGAATTGACATTTTGTGTTCAAATAAACACATGTATTGGATTATTTTCTGCACAGTGTATCAATTCTGTGACAAGTTCCATGATGTAACTACAAAAAGTGGCATTTGTGCCCCTCTCTTAATTTTACATATGGTCATTACATGAACATAATTTGAAAAAGAGACAAAACTTTGGTGGGTATCTCCCTTTTATTTACTGTATTACAATCAGCTACAGGGATTTGAATCTTTAAATTGATTACATGATGAAATGCCTGATTTTGCTCCAGTTTATAATTCTGTGGCTGATGGGATGCCAGAGTCTGGTTAACAGAGGTATGTTTATCCCTAAAAGATAACTTTCTAGATTAAGAAAATCCAGTAGTAAGAGGTTAACATTTTGTGGCTGCAGAGTAGTAACAACCCATCTTTTCTTTCAAACAATATATTTATTTTGAAGCCCAGTTTTTGTCTTTCCAGGTGAACTTAGTGCTGTATCTAAAGGAATCAGATTTACACGTTGGGGAAGTGAAATATTTTGTGTTGTAGCTATTCTGTGGACTTCCCCACATTGCCAGTGTGTGTCTGTCCACCCTATTTTGAAGAGTTTGACACCAAGGACATGACAGTAGCTTAATCCATTCAGTTTTTAGCCTTTCTTTTAGAATTGCCAGTAAATGCCAGTTATGTTCACAACTGGATGGAGGCTATCAACTAATTAAACTTATAGCCAAGGGATGACAATGACTCTTGGCCTCTTACAGGCAGGATTTAGACTAATGTCCTGAATTAAATGACTCTCGGTCCCATTTCTGAACCTGAGAGCCTTCTAATCCAATTTTTAGACAAACGACAAATTTGTGAACCATTTTTGAATGAGAGTCCAGGATAGCAGAGAAGGTCATGTTGGATTATATTCTTTGCTGTTAATTGAATTCAAGCTTACTAAAGAAATTCCCTCCCACTCAAAAAAAAATCTTACTTATTTAAAATGCTGTCTTCCACAGCCAATTTGGATACAGCGAAAATATTAAAAGATTTACCTAAGACATTTTTTTAAGCACCACAGTTCCTTTTCTGACTCCCCCTCTCACCCCCCAAATTTTGCAAAAATTTCTATGTTGGGATGAGATACGACTTGTAAAATTTCAAGGAAATTCCTTTCTTTTGATGGAAATTACCAGGGTACAGAAAACTGGGCTTATATCAAAGCTGCATTCAATCTTAACTGTGGAATGGCTACCACCACTATAATTATATTCAAATCTAATCTTTTGATAGACTGTTAAATGATTTAGTCCATACAATCTCCCAATCAGTTACAATTACACAACCAAAACCTCTCTGGCCTCATTCAAATAAATGTACTAACAATTCAGTTAAAAATTCAGTTGGTTTTTCCTCCTGTGTTGGGTCAAGAATGGATTAATATTAAATTAGACTCAGATCAACCAAGGATAGATACTCTATCTCTCATAGAAAATGAGTTTCTCTGCAGGAATTCCTTAGCTATGTCTACACTTGTGGCTTCTTATGTGAGAAATATGCAAATGAGGCCAAGCGTGGACTATCGCTGAGCCTCATTTGCATACCTAATAAGCTGCCATTTTTGCAGAAGAGGCTCTTGCACCAGAAGGAGCCATCAACACTGCTCCTTCTTGCACAAGAAAAACCCTCTTGCGCAATGCCATTATTCCTGAAAATAATCAGTGGAGTGGCATTGCGCAAGAGGATTTTTCTTGCGCAAGAAGGGGCAGTGTAGATAGCTTCTTCTGGCGCAAGAGCCTCTTCTGCAAAAATGGCAGCTCATTAGGTATGCAAATGAGGCTCGGCGATATTCCACTCTGAGCCTTATTTGCATATTTCTCGCACAAGAAGCCGTGAGCGTAGACATAGCCCTTGATCTTCCTTCCTCAGGATCCCCAATCATCTCTTTCACAAAGTCCATTTCTTCCCCTTAACACAATAACCCTTCTTGTGCCCCTCCTATAAAAGTCCTTTGAGGTCTTTTACTCAGAAAGAGTCTTTATTCCTCCATGACTTACTGTTGCATCAACCACTGCACCTAGATTTAAGTAATAAACCTTCATCTACATTAGTTTTCTTGATGCTTAGAATTGAGATTTCTCAGAAATGACTCATGCCAGACTAGTAGTGGGCATTAAATGGAAAAAGTTTGGGAAAAGATGGGCAATGCAGTTAATACACATTTTTTTTTCATCTTCAGACTTCTGCCTTTAATTCCTTTTTAGGTCAAAACCAAGATGAGTGCACTATATCCATATTAGAACTGACACATTTTTTGATATTTGTGTGACACTGGCAATCTCACTTCAATTCCTGTATACAAATCCATAGCCATGTCATGACCAAGCATAATGGACTTTATTAAGATGATATCAGGGACAAGAATATCAGAGCTCCTGCAGGTAAGGATTGATGTTCATTACCAGAAAAGGTTTGTGATTGAACTTTCAGAAACTCTGCCCACACTATATCTTTATTTAGTGAGCTCTATTCAGAGATTCATACATTTTACAGGTCACAAAGGTCTGATCAACTAATCCAACTTCCTGTACAGAACAGACCTTAAAACTGCACCTAGTAATTCCTGCATTATACCAACTAACTTCTGGTTGTGCTACAGGATATCTTTTAGGCTGTGTCTACACTTACAAGCTTACAGCTGCAGTAATACAGCTGAGCTGCTGTCAGAGAGTTCATGTAGATATGTTATGCAGACAGGCGAGAGCTCTGCTATTGACATAATAAAACCAGCTCAGCTAGTGCTTCTCATTATATTGCTGATAGAGTATCTCTTGTGAACATAGGGCTGTGCACACCAGCATTTATTCTGGCAAAACTTATGTCTTTCACACCCCTGGCAAAAGTTTTACCAGTGTGGCAAAAGTTTTACCAGTATAAGTGATACTTTAGACATGGCCTTAGAAAGTCATCCAGTTCAGATCTGAGGATTTCAAGTGCTGTGGTATCCACAGTATTCCTTAATAACTTGTTCTAGTGGTTAATTACACTTTATTCTATGATTCTCTCAGTCACTAATATCATAAAAACATAAGAACAGCCATATTGGGTCGGACCAATGGTCCATCTAGCCCAGTATCCTGTCTTCCAACAGTGGCCAATACCAGATGCCCCAGAGGGAGGGAACACAACAGGTACTCCTCGTGTGATTTCTCCCCTGTCACTCATTTCCAGACAAACAGAAGCTAGGGACACCATTTCTACCCATCCTGGCTAATAGCCATTGAGGGACCTAGCCTCCATGAATCTATCTAGCTCCGTGATCCCCAACACGGTGCCCACGGGCGCCATGGTGCCCGCGGGGGGCATTTGCATGCGCCCGCCAGGTGCTCAGGGCTGGCCTGGCCCCGGGCACATGGCGCGGGGCTTGCGGGGAGCGTCGGCCCCGGGCGCGCAGCGCTTGCGGGGGGGAGGAGGGGAAGCGCCAGTGCCAGCCCCGGGCGCGCGGTGCTTGCGGGGGGGAGGGGGGGAAGCGCCGGCCCCGGGCGCGTGGCGCTTGTGGGGGGGAGGGAGGGAGGGAAGCGCCAGCCCCAGCCCCGGGCGCGCAGCGCTTGCGGGGGGGAGGAAGCACCGGCCCCGGCCCCAGGCGCGCGGCGCTTGCGGGGGGGGGAGCGGCGGCCCCGGGTGCGCGGCTATGGGGGGGCTCTGGCCCCGGCCCCGTGACTATGGGGGGGCTGCCCCCGGGCATGCGGCTATGGGGGGGGTCGCCCCCGGGCGCGCAAGTGTCCCCACCCCCTGGCGCCCGGCGGGCGAACGGCCACGCCCCCTGGTGTCCGACAACCTCAAAAGGTTGGGAACCACTGATCTAGCTCTTTTTTTGAACCCTGGTAAAGTCCTAGCCTTCAACACATCCTCTGGCAAGGAGTTCCACAGGTTGACTGTGCACTGAGTGAAGAAAAACTTCCTTTTTGTTTGTTTTAAACCTGCAGCTTATTAATTTCATTTGGTGACCACTAGTCCTTAAATTGTTGGAATAAGTAAATATTGTTTCCTTATTCACTTTTTCCACACCAGTCATTATGTTATAGACCTCTATCATATCGTTCCTTAATCTCTTTTCTAAGTTGAAAAGTCCTAGTCCTTTTAATCTCTCTTCATATGGGACCCATTCCAAACGCCTAATCATTTTTTTTGCCCTTTTCTGAACCTTTTCCAATGCCAATATATCTTTTTTTGAGATGAGGTGACCGACCACATCTGTATGCAATATTCAAGATGTGGGCGTACCATGGTTTTATATAGAGACAAGAAGATAGTTTGTCTTATTTTCTATCCCTTTTTAAATGATTCCTAACATTGTATTAGTTTTTTTGACTGCCACTGCACACTGAGTGGATGTTTTCAGAGAACTATCCACAATGACTCCCAGATCTCTCTCTTGAGTAGTTGTAGCCAAATTAGTCCCCATCATATTGTATGTATAAGTGGGATTATTTTTTCCAATATGCATTACTTTACAATTATCAACATTAAATTTCATCTTTCATTTATGTTGTTTAAAGGGAAGATAGTTTTTATTTCTTAAAAATTACATTTATTGGTATTGGGAAAACTTACACCGCTTTTCAACTTATCTATTGCAGGTTCTCTATTTTTCCAATGTTGGGTTTATTTAAAAAAAATCCATGCAGCCTATCAGCCTATAACTTTTAAAAAATGAAACCTCAGAAACAAGTGATCTCTTGCTAGCCAGCTATCCTTTGCTGTTATATTTCATTCCAATACTATTTTAACTGAACTGGTAATGTCTATAGTGTATTATTGTAATATATCAGCAGCATGAGGGCAGGCAGAAATGTTAACTCCCAAGATGGACCTAGTTCATGAGTTTTATTAAAAAGAAAATATATATAATGGAAAAGTTACCTAGGGAGTTTGGGACGTATACTAATTGAATGGATAGGCCCATAACATTTTTTTAAACAAAAAGGGTCAATTTCTTCTTGCAAGAAGCAAAAATATTTTTAAAAGTGTTAATAAGATAGAGTTTAAATAATTTTATGTTGTTGGCTCTCAGAATAAGCAGAATGAGATTTATTTGGCCTCAAAACTTTTCCCTCTAGCCACAGGAAACAGACATCTTCTCACTGGCTGTCAGAAGGAGGATATTGACAGATCTGTGACTAGGAACTTCAGGATCTCACTGTCCTGTTCCCATCGCCACTCACTGATCACCACCAGACCTTTGACTTGTACAGGTGTTGTTTTCCCCAAAACTGGAAGATGCCAGTGTGGGACTTCTTTTAAAGTGGGAAGACTGGAGCACAACAGTCACCAGACTGTCCTTGACAGATAGAGGTCTTGAAACCAATGGCATGGACACCAGGACAATTGGAGATCCTCTCTCTGCTCCGGCCTTTAACTGCCTTCACATCCATTGTAACATGACACAATAGCAGTGATCCTCTGTTTGCTCTGCGCTTGAGGACTTCTTGGATCACACTTTGTCTGGAATCTCACCCTTGACCATTCTGCCATGGGTGACCCTAAGGGAGTATGTGACTCCAGGCAGCATTGCTCTTGAGGGTCATTGGAACACACGAGCCTCTCAAGGTGATGATTCATGGAGAGGCAATGATCCATGGAGAGGGGGTGGGTGTGTCATTGTCATCTTGCTCGAGGACTGAAGCAAGTCGAGCATCTTGGCAGCTGCACCCATGACTGAGCAGTCCTCTTTAGGACCCACTCTGTTCACCCCACATAGGGAGAGGGGGCTAGAAAAAGAACCCTAAAAATAGTTTTGCCTCATTTCCTCCTGACTGGATAGATGCATCTAGCAGGATCACAACCCCAGAGGTTGAAAATGTCAGAAAATTTTCAACTTTGGAACCTGGAAAAATACATACCCTGATGGACAACTCAGACAGTGACCAACCAGAGCAATGTAAAGCTATCATTGCTCGTGAATTGAATTGGTTTAACATCAATATCTCAGCCTTGTCCGATACTAGAATAGCTGATGGACAGATGAGGATACACCTTCTTCTGGAAGGGAGAATCTTAAGATGAACCTTGATTGTCTGGTTTTGCTATAAAGAACAAGCTCGTAAGGTGCCTCTCTGAGTTGCCAATTAGCATCAATGATGAGTTATGACACTCTGATTGTGGCTCACCAAAAACCAAATGTAGGGGTAACCTGAAGATTACAATTTCCTGGGTGAGGTGTTGCAAAGATCAAAGTACACTGGAATATGCATATATATACTCACATGCACATACATTTTTAATGGCTGGTGATTAACAGTAACTATTCATTTCCAGCTCTTTCAGCTCCCCACTGTACTAAACAACTTACAGTGATACCTCTGAAAAAAGTGCTACTTCTCAATGATCACTTACAAAAACTAATATTTTGATAACTGCTAAACCTATAAACGGTCTGTGTTCTGAAATTCAGTAGGTTCCTTCTGGTTTATTCATGATTAAAAATAAAACTTTTGCTGTTAGAATTTAATAAACCGTTCTGCATAAGAGAGTGAGCTAGATACTACTCTGTTTCCTAGTAATGGGGTTATACAGGCTAATCTGTCCATTCATTCCATTTGCTTCCATAGTTCCTGCCACTCTAGTGTCATCAATGGGGATTGAAGGGCAGAATTTCTCTCTCTAGTTAGAATGTAGATAATATTCTAATGATGCAGGAGTCAGAACAGAATCCAGCTAATTCTCCCACTGCTGGACTATACTATTCTGCACAGCTAATTGAAGTAAAATAGAGTAAAAACTTGCTCCAAATTAAGCTGTGATATATATTATATTCAGAGTGGGGAAATCTATGGAGTATAAAGATGCTGTATTTTTACATAAACAATGAGAAGTCCTGTGGCACCTTATAGACCTTTGTCAGATGCAGTGGGTCTTTGCCCACAAAAGCTTATGCTCCAATAAATCTGATAGTCTATAAGGTGCCACAGGACTTCTTGTTGTTTATGCAGATTCAGACTAATACAGATACCCCTCCAATACTTGTATTTTTACAGACACTTGAAAAAATTCAAAAGGAAGTTCAACGTGTCTTTTGCATGATAGCTAGGGATGTAGAACAGAGTTGGAGGAGGGAGGTAAAGGAGATCCCATTTCAAATATTAAGTCTTTTCATCTATTTTGATCCTCAGCTTTGCAAAAATATTTTAATAGTCATAATAGTTTAACTGGCTTGCCCTCTCTCATTAGTTGGATTGCTCATGGGCATGGTTTGGGAGGAATATTGGGTAATTGGAACTGAAACAAAGTGCTGTCAGCTTGAGGAGAAGCAGGTGCTGCTGTGTGAGAGTTGTGAAAGTTTGTTGGAATTTTTAGCTGTGGACTCGCTTCATTCCTTTGGATGCCAACATCTCGAATACTGCATGCAGATGTGGTCACCTCATCTCAAAAAAGATATATTGGCATTGGAAAAAGTTCAGAAAAGGGCAACAAAAATGATTAGGGATTTGGAAAAGGTTCCATATGAGGAGAGAATAAGAATATTGGGACTTTTCATCTTAGAAAAGAGAAGACTAAGGAAGGATATGATAGGGGTCTATAAAACTGTGACTGGTGTTACGAAGGTAAATAAAGAAAAGTAATTTACTTGTTCACATAATACAAGTACTAAGGGTCACCAAATTAAATTAATGGGTAGCAGATTTAAAACAAACAAAGGAAGTATTTTTTCCACACAACATGCAGTCAACTTGTGGAACACCTTGCCGGATGCTGTTGTGAAGACCAGGATTTTTAAAGAATTCAAAAAGAACTAGATAAATATAGGATAGGTCCATCAATGGCTCTTAGGCTATGTCTAGACTGCAAGCCTCTTTCGAAAGAAGCTCTTTCGAAAGATACTTTCGAAAGAGCCTCTTTCGAAAGAGAGCGTCTAGACTGCACGCGGAATTTCGAAAAAGCAAGCCGCTTTTTCGAAAGAAAGCACCCAGTGAGTCTGGATGCTCTCTTTCTAAAAAGCCTGTTTGCTTTCAAGAATGCCTTCTTTCGAAAGAGCACTTTCAAAAGAAGGCGTTCTTCCTCGTGGAATTAGGTTTACCACCGTCGAAAGAAAAGCCGCATTCTTTCGATTTAATTTCGAAAGAACGCGGCTGCAGTCTAGACGCAGGTGAAGTTTTTTCGAAAAAAGGCTACTTTTTTCGAAAAAACCCCTGAGTCTGGACACAGCCTTAGTCAGAAGGGTAGGCATGGTGTCCTTTGCCTCTGTTTGTCAGAAACTGTGAATGGGCAACAGGGGATGGATCACTTGGCAATAACCTGGTCTGTTGGTTCTCTCTGAGGCACCTGTCATTGGCTACTGTCAGAAGACAAGATACTGGGCAAGATGTACCTTTGGTCTGACCCAGTATGGCTGTTCTTATGTTTTTTGTTAAATGAAAGCTATTATACTGAGTTATGAAGCTCCATTGATGTCAGAGTAAAGACATCCAAGGACTTGCCCATAGTCAGACAGTGAGTTGCAAGTTATCCTTTTTGAGAAGCCTGCAAGTGACAAGTTCTTTGAAATAACCTCTGTGCTAGAGTCGTGCTAATTCTGTAGGCAGAATGTGCCACTTCAAATTTGCTTGTATGTTTGAGTTAAAAAAATGGTCAAAGGAACATCATGTTTTTTCTCACCACCTGGGTCCAACTTCTCTAGTACTGGGACACTGATCATTGCTCCTCCACCTGACTTTTCTTTTCTGGCTGCCATCTTGTGTTGTTCTGGCTAGCTGTGTTTTCCCCATTTTTGAAGCTTGTATAAGCTGCTGAACAAAATGGTTGTCCCCACCCCAACTCTTCAGTTCTACAATATCTTTTGAGAAGGCCAGGGAACTGCCTACCTCCATCCAATCACACATAACAATGGGAAAGGATAGCTTTCCCTCTTCCACTGAAACCATCTGTGGACTGAGTTATAGGGAGAGAGAATGCAGCCTAAGTCCTGGCAATTTCAGGCTTGGAATTAGAAAACTTTACACCTTAGAACATAGTTATTAGAAAACCCTTGACTGTACTACCTGTCTCAGTAGGCTTTATGGAACGCTATTTGCCTCTAGACCTGGGGTGGGCAAAAGCCTCTCAGTGGGCTGGATCTGGCCCACACAGCTGTTCCAGGCCCCTCCCCATAGCACATTACCTGGGAGTCAGAGATGTGTGGGGAAGGTGCCAGCCCTTTAAATAGAAGCAGTTAAAAGGGCTCGCAAGTCCTGGCTTTCTGGCAAGGTGCTAGCAGTGCCTGGAGCTGCGAGCCCTTTTAACTGCTTCTGTTTAAAGGGCTGGCACCTGCCAGGTGGCTGTGTTACTTGGCAGCTGTCAAATAGAAGCAATTGAAAGGGCTCCCAGCTCCCAGCCCCATGCTAGCCCGTTGCTTAGAAGCCAGGGACAAAGCACAAGCCCCTTAAATAGAAGCAGTTGAAAGGGCTCACGTGTCTCGGGCTCCCAGGGCAAAACACTAGCAGCGAGGCCAGGAGCAGTGAGCTGTTTAAATAGCAGCAATTGAAATGGCTTGCAGCACCTGTCCTCTGCTAACATGATGCCTGGGAGCCGCAGGGGAGGCACAAGTTCTTTCAACTCCTGCTACTGAAAGGCCTGCCCCTTCCGCCCGAGGCTCTGCCACTTCTGTCTGAGACCCTGCCCCTACCAGGGCAGCCTGCAACGACTTCAAAAAGTTTGAAGTGTCCCTTCAAAAATGATTGCCCACTTCTGCTCTAGACTTAATGTGGAGTCATACTAATGGGAGAAATAGGAAAACAGCATTAGAATCAAAACACTGTCAGACAACTATTCTAAGTTTTTAGTACATTTTGTGAAATAAAATTCTTGTAGATACATATTTACATAAATATACTCAAAACTCTTTAGTCTTCTGTGGTTTAACATAAGTATCAGAGTTTGGAAGAAAATAACAGTACGCATGAACTCTGTATGTTTCATGATTAAAGTATTTCCAATAACAAATGCACACAGCCTCCAGATACCATGCAGCACCAAGTCCCCCCCGCACACACCATGGTTCACTGAAAAGCCCCTGGCAGTCTAGATTTGGACTGTGGGCTGCCTACTGACTAAACCTGCTTTAGGCCAAATGTTGTTTTCCTGATGTCCGTGAGATAATCCGGTGTATGAGACAAAAAGGATTTGGTCCTTAGAACTTCTAGCTATTCATATTGTGTGTTTCATGACTTTTGCCATTTGCCAAGGAAATAGAGACGACATAGTTGCTATGTCCCTGATTCTGCAAATGATCTGCCTCGATAGACCACTGATGTCAAAGGGATTCCGTGCAGACACAAAGATGCCTTCATAGAACATCTTGAAAGGTTTGAGTGTCGTGATATTTTTCAGGGAGAGGATAGTGGGCCTGAAGAATGGCTGTAGGGCTCAGAGATTAATTTTTGCTTCTTTGAAGACAAAAGACCTGATGTTTGGAAGATTTTGTATGTGTTGTTTCAATAGCCTATTTCCTTGAACCAAGTAACTTTTCTTTTACATTAATTTTTATAGTCTAAGATGATTCATTTCTTTAGAAGAAAGTTGAATTATCTGATTATCAGATTTACAGTTAAGTGGGACTGTAGTTCCCTGAGGGTCTTCATCTTCCAATAATCTTAATTGCAATTTACTATAATTGGCATCCAGTTATCTGATGCATCTCCTTCTTTTGTACTTAGAAAATTCAAAATGCTGAGAAGGCAGTCCTGAAATATTTGGTGAATATGTTAATTATGGATGAACTGACAAGTACTTCATGATCAAACATGGTTCAGTTTTTCCAGTTAAAAGCTTATTTAAACTTTTTGTAAAGCATAAAAACAAATCTTAACCATAACCAAAATTACACCATTTATTCTGAGTGGTGTAAATCAGCGTCAAGCCAATAGAGCAGTGCTGATTTACACCAGTTGAGGATGTAGCCCACATTTTTCTGCAATGTTCTGAGAAAATGTCTCACTACTCCAAGAATCCAAAAGAGTTAAAAATTACTCTTATTAATACACAGTGTTGTAGATGAGCTGGTTCCAGAATATTATAGAGACAAGGTGGGTGGAGTGATATCTCTTATTGGATCAATTTGTTTTGGTGAAAGAGACAAGCTTTTGAGCTTACATAGGATTCTCCTCCTAGTCTGGGAAACATACTTGTCATCACCTTGAATAGGCTCCTTAAAATGTGTGAGCTCTTCATGCAAAACAATCCATTGCACTGTGCATTTAGCAGTTACACTGGGTACATGTCCCAGACCTGAAAAAGAGCTCTTTGTAAGCTTGAAAGCGTGGCTCTCTCACCGACAGAAGTTGGCACAATGAAAGATTTTAACTCACCCACCTGGGTCTCTTTCTACATAAAATGTTAGGCCCAGTGCCTAATTTTTTCAGGCCCCTGTAATTTTCAAAAGGTTTTGTTTCAGCACTTGATCTTTTAGACAGACTTGGAGCTAAATAAAGGCATATAGAACCTAGCTTAAATACAAAAAAATAACCAAGTAATTTAAATTATGCTGGGGATGATTACAGTTAGATATCAGCATCTGTCAAATAATTTAACATTTTATGCATCAAAACAGTGATGATGTACATTTTGGTTATCACCACTTTCGATGGAGAAATTAAGGTGTCTGGAACTTGTAGAGCCAAACTGCAGAAGTTTTGGTTTTGCTGGAACTTCGGAGCACAACATGGCTGATGCCTGCCCCATGCCCTTGTCCAAAGGCATGCAAAAGGACAGCTCTTTTCCTGCTGACAGTGGGAAACCAGTGAAAGTGAAGTATCTCTCCTTCATGCATCTTAAAGTGTGCAGCAATGGAATTCCTCACCTGACCTGCTGCAGCATTTTTAAGGTCTTCAGGGCTCTTTACATATATAGTAATGATTAAAGCAAGGAATTAGTTACTATGTTTGTGCCAAGTATCAGAGGGGTAGCCGTGTTAGTCTGAATCTGCAAAAGCGGCGAGGAGTCCTGTGGCACCTTATAGACTAACTGAAGTGTTGGAGCACAAGCTTTCGTGGGCAAAGACCCACTTTGGTCTGACATGCATCTGACGAAGTGGGTCTTTGCCCACGAAAGCTTATGCTCCAACACTTCAGTTAGTCTATAAGGGTATGTCTACACTACAGCACTAATTCAAACTAAGCTAATTCAAACTAGTGCATCTAGACTTAAAAATTAGTTCGAATTAGCGTTTTGCTAATTCGAACTAGCATGTCCACACTGAGTGGACCCTGAACTGAGGTTAAGGGTGGCCGGAAGCAGTGCCGGCAGGGCATCAGATTAGGACTTAGAGTGTGGAGCTGCTGCCTCAGGCTAGCCAAGGGCTGTGCTTAAAGGGACCCGACCCCCACCCCGGACAGACAGTTCTCAGGGGTTCCCCGCTTGCAAAGCAGTCCTGGCTTGGAGTGCCCTGAGTGCCCACACTTGGCACATCACAGCACTCGGCCATCAGCCCGGTTGCACTTGCCGCAGGCTGCCATCCAGGGAGGAGGGGTCAATCAAGGGGCTTCAGGAGAGCTTCCACCCCGAGAAGCCCACAGAGCCAGCCCAGTCCTCCCCATCGGGGGCTCGTACCCCATTCCTCCTTCACCTCCTTCCACTTACCCCTCCCTAGCCCCCCTTCCTGATGTACAAAATAAAGGACACGTGTGTTCAAAATAGAAACTCTCTTTATTGAACAAAACTCAGGGAAACTGGGAAAAGGAGGTGGGAGAGGGGAAGAGAGAGGGTGGGAGAGGGGAGGGCAACTAAAATGATCTGGGGTATGGAACAGGTCCCATATGAAGAGAGGCTAAAGAGACTGGGACTTTTCAGCTTAGAAAAGAGGAGACTGAGGGGGGATATGATAGAGGTCTATAAAAGCACGAGTGGTGTGGAGACGGTGCATAAAGAAAAGTTCTTCCTTAGTTCCCATAATAGAAGGACTAGAGGACACCAAAGGAAAGGAATGGGTACCAGGCTTCAAACTAATAACGGAAAGTTCTTCTTCACAAAGCAAATAGTCAACCTGTAGAACTCCTTGCTGCAGGAGGCTGTGAAGGCTAGAACTAGAACAGAGTTTAAAGAGAAGTGAGATCAATTCATGGAGGTTGGGTCCATGGAGTGCTATTAGTCAGGGGGTAGGAGTGGTGTCCCTGCCCAAAGTTTTGGAAGGCTGGAGAGGGATGGCACGAGACAAATGGCTTGGTCACTGTCTTTGGTCCATCCCCTCCAGGGTCCCTAGTGTTGGCCGCTGTCAGCAGACAGGCTACTGGGCTAGATGGACCTTTGGTCTGATCCAGTATGGCTATTCTAAGCTCAGGGCTCAGGGTCAGGGGTCTCAGTGGACCACCTTGATTTTCATGCAAACCTGCATCCTGGCTGGCAGCTCTCCTGCCCTAGACTGCCACTTTCCTGTGCCTAGTGCGGAGGTCGTGGACGAGGTCCACGATGCCTGCTCTGGACCAGGCAGGTGCCTGCCTCTTGCGGTCCTGGGCAAGCTCCCAGGAGCCACCAGCCTGGTCCTGGGAAGAGGGGAAGGGCTGGGGGGCAGCGGGTGGCTGGCTCGAGCCGTGCCAGGTGCAGGATCTGCTGGCTGGGTGCTGGCAGGCTTGCACCTGGCACGGGCACCATAGCCAGCCCGTGCCCCTTTAAGGGCTCTGGGGTCGGGAAGGGGGCAATAGAGTTTCCCTGGTGTTGGCCAGAGTGGCCACCAGGGAAAGCTGGGGAGGGCTAGCTTCCCACTAGTTCGAATTAAGGGTCTACACAGCCCTTAATTCGAACTAGTAAGTTTGAACTAGGCTTAGTCCTCGTGGAATGAGGTTTACCTAGTTCGAACTAAGCGCCCCGCTAGTTCGAATTAAGTTCGAACTAGCGGAGCGCTAGTGTAGCGCCTATCAAAATTAATTTGAACTAACATCCATTAGTTCGAATTAACTTTGTAGTGTAGACATACCCTAAGGTGCCACAGGACTCCTCGCTGCTTATGTTTGTGCCAGTAGCTCCTGACAATTCCTCAGATCTGCTTTGTTCCTGTTCTTAAAGAAGGTACTATGTTTGTCCTTCTCCTTCTCTTTGGGAGGTCATCCAGCCTCCAGGATTTCTCACATATAATTGCTAATCTTTCTGAGATAGCTAAAGCAATTTCCTTAAGTGCCCTAAGACAAATTTCATCAGACCCTGCTGACTTGAATACATCTTACATATCTAAATATTCTTTATCTTGTTCCTTTTCCCATTCTGGTATGTGGGTTTTTCCCCCCTTGTGGATGTTTTTTATGTTAAGGATCTGGTCACAAACCACTTTTTTAATGAAGACTGCAGCAAGACTGCTTAGTGAACACCTCAGCCTTCTTCATGTCATCCATTATTAGCACATCTTCTCTACTAAAGAATGTTGCACCCACTAGCTTCAGAGATGTAGCCGTGTTAGTCTCTTTCAGAAAAAACAACAAGGAGTCGGGTGGCACTTTAAAGACTAACAAATTTATTAGGGCATAAGTTTTCGTGAGATACAACTTACTTCCTCAGAGGCTTGAAGAGAAAAGTAAAGAAACAAGACAGGCATACAAAGATGGGAGTATAACAGCAGGGCTAATTAAATCAGAGTGGATGTGGCTCACTTTCAACAGTAAAGAGAAGGTGAGAGTGCCTGAAGAGGAAATTACCTATTGTAATGAGAGAGCCATTCCAGGTGTCAAATTTGCAAATGTGTTGCACTTTCACTTTTCCTCTTGTTCCTAATGTTATTATAAAATAGAGATGCTTTTCCTGTCCCCTGCCAGATGTAGTTCATTTTGGGCATGAGGAAATAATTTTGAAATAAGTAAAATCAAAATAACAACTCCCGAAATAACACAATCAAAATAGCGCATCCGCACCACAGGGGAGCATCAAAATAGCTCAGAATTATTTCAAAATAGTGTGTCCACACTGATTGGAGCTTGCCTCAGATTTAGAGCCCCCAAAAGCACTTGGGGAGGGCCCCAGCAGAGCACACACTTCCTGTGACTGCTTCATCAGGCAAGCCGAGACATGTACTTTTAGGTCACTTCTCTATGGCCGCGCCTCACATGTCACTCCTCCACTGCTTACCATCTCTCATGGATGCAGTGTGCTCTGATTGCCCTTGAGGACACCATAGTGCTGACATCATGGAGCTGGAGCTGCTGCAAAGCGGTGACTGGCTCATGGGGCTTGTGTTGTGCCTCATGGTGCAGTTCATTCAGACTGCCCACATGCTGCTCCAGCAAGACGACTACCAGCCCGAACTGGAGGATCGCTTCACTCAGTTCCTGACATTCGTGCTGTTGCAAATGCCCCTAAACGTACTGGACACTGTCAAATGCCACTTCTGGCAGAGGGATACCAGTTCTGACTGGTGGGACCGCATCATCTTGCAGCAATGGGATGACCAGCAGTGGCTGCAGAACTTCTGCATGAAGAAGGCCACCTTCCTGGAGCTCTGTGACTGGCTCGCACCTGCCCTCAGGTGACAGGACACCTGACTGTGACCTGACAACCCCTGCAGAAGCACATTGTCCTCGCCCTGTGAAAGCTCACCATGCTGGACAACTACTGTTCCCTTGGGAACCAGTTCAGTGTAGGGAAATCCACAGTCAGGACTGTGCTTCTGCAGGTAGTCAAGGCCATCAGCAAACATGCTGCTACAGGGGGTCATCACTCTGGGCAACCTCAACATCTTCATTGATGGTTTTGCCACCAGGGGCTTCCCCAACTGCCTGGGGGGCATAGATGGCACCTACATCCCCAACCTGGCACCTGACCACAATGCCTCAGACAATATAAAGAGGAAGAGGAAACAGGCTTTCCTGCCTGTTCCAGAAGATGCATGCCAACACTTTTTTCCACGTCCGCACTATTGGGGTGGGGGCATGGACATGCCCAAATGCATCTTGGGCAACAAGGATTATCTCTTGCTCCTCTGGTTGATGAAACCCTACATGGGCAGCCTGGATTCCACTTCAAGGAGAATTTCAACGCCAGGCTGCAGGGGTGCTGCATGGTCATGGAGTGTGCATTTGGCCACTTGAAGGGGAGTTTCAGGAGTCTCCTCACCTGCCTGGACCTCAGTGACAGATACATCCCCTTCGTGGTGGCAGCTTGCTGTGTGCTCCACAACCTTTGCGAGAGCAAGGGGGAGAACTTTCCTGCCAGGGTGAGGGGTAGAGGCTGTACAGCTAGCTGGGCTTATGGGCAGCCGAACACCAGTACAATTTGATGAGCACAGCAGGGAGCAGTGCTCATCCAGGAGGCCTTGAGGGAGTTTCAGCCAAGGCCACCTATAAGACTCTTCCATGGGCTTCTACACAAGGGGTCTCAGCATTGTCCATATGTGCCTTTTCTCCCCCAACCCATCCTTCCCCTGCAATACCTTCACACCTTCACCCCTCCCCTGCAGAGCAAATAAAGTCTTTTTTTTAAACAAACAAGTCTCTTTATTTGGAGGATATAAAACAGGGGAGGGACTGGGGAAAGAACCTGGAATGCAGGAGAAGGAGGAGAGGGGAGAGGCTCTTAGACATGGGGCTGGGATTGGGACTGGTGCCTACCTTGATCACCTTGTGAGGCTTTGGCTGTTCTTAAGGCCCCACTGTCCCATGTTTGGGGGCCCTGGTGGCCCCTGGAGGGTTAAGTGGAGAAGCCGATGGGGGCAGGGGCAGGGAGGTGGCATGCTGGCTCGACGGCTGGTCCCAGGTGACCTTCTGCTGCTCCTAGTCAGCCCGGCATCCTCACTCCTGTGGCCCACTTCTGGCATTCATCATCAAGCCGCTGGATGAGGGACTGGAGGCAAGTCATCTGCTCCCATAGCAGGTCTTCCTGGGTGTGTTTCCTCCAGTGGATCCCGCTGAGTTGGTTAGATAGCATGGGAGTCTGGGAGATGCGCCAAGCTCACAGCTGGCTCAGCTGTGAAGACAAGTTACAAGGGCAGTCACCCCAGGAGACACTGTGGATGAAGCCTAGCCCTAAACTCTGAGCCTACACTGAAGGTCTCAGTTCAGATGATGACAATGTGCTTCAAGCAAGGCCATATGTTGCCTAGACAGCGGGCACTTTCCTGCAGGGGCATGGACATTGTAGGCTACACCCACTGCCTGGGGACAAGAAGGAATGGGAAGGTGCCAGCCAAGCCAGGAGTCTGCAGGGGGAGAGGGTCGCTTGGCCTTCTTCTGTGTCCTGGACATGCTGGGTCTAGCACAGGTGGCATCCTGAAGAGAAAGAACTTCTGTGTGCATGTGTGCATGCTGGAGGAGAAAAGGGGGGTGTTGCAGGAGGTGTGTTTAAGCAGCCGGGGCTGCTTGCTGGAGAGAGTGCTACTGGGGTCCCCTCCTCTCTTTCCCCTGGCAGGTTCCCATGCAGGGGGTCAGTCTCCTCGTTGCCACAGTTGACCAGGAGCAGATTCTGCACAAGTGAGGGCATAAGCCTGTACTATGTAGTTCCATGATTTTTGCAGTGGTGGCTTGGCGTGGGAAGGTGTCCCACCACAGAGTCGGGAGTAAGGTAGACCTCCTCACAAAGCAGTCCTTGTGAGAAGGAGTGCGGGGTTCCTGAGTGAGACCATCGAGGACCTGAGTGCTCCAGACTGGTGCTTCAGGTGCACAGGCTGTTGTGCAACCTCTGGGCCAAGTCGGCTGAGTGAGAGTGTGCAGCCCATTGCAGCCCACCCTGTGCCCCCACATGTAGATAGAGAAAGTTATAGAATTCACCGGAAGTGCCTTCTCCAGGTTCATCTGACACCTGGGAAACATCGTGGGAGGCAGGACCAGCTCAAGGGTTAGGAGCAGCTCCTAACTGGTCGGCATGATTGCCTGGATGGCCTGCTCCACCTCCTCCCCCTCATCGTCGTCCTCCACAACCCCACCCTTGTTGCGGCTGACACTGGACATGTCCTGGCTGGACTCAATGACTGGGGAAGAGATGACTGGCCCATCTCCCAGGATGAAACTGAGCTGTTCATAGTACTGATGTGTGCAGTGCCACCCCAGCACTCCCACTCTGCTCTCTGGCCTTCTTGTAGGCTTGCTGGAGCTCCTACGTATGTCCCTTCTTGGCCAGGCTATCTGCCTATAAACATGAGCATTGTGCCTTCTGATATGGAGATCTTGGAGGTTGGTCTTCTTGCCCGAGACCTCAATGAGATCCAGGATCTTTGCACCAGTCCAGGCTGGTGCTCACTTGTGTCCTTGGCCAAGAGCAGCCAAGGGTGCTATGGGAATGCTGGCAGCTGTGGGAGGCTCAGAGGGAGTGGTGGGGTCTGCTATGGCTCTGAGAAAAAACAAAAGAGCCACTGTTAAGTGATTTACCCTAAGAAAATGGGGGGAGGAGAGGACACTTGAGTTCCTCCCCCAGAGGTACCCCAAACTCTTTTGCCCTAAACAGCTTGAAAAAAAGAAAAGAGAGAAACAAGCTGCTGTCTCTGGTAGCTAACCTCCCAGCCTCAGGCAGGCAAATACACACAGACCCCTGTTTCTTTCCAAAACACAAGAATCAAATCATCACCTTAAAGTGATTTTTATTAACAAAAAAGATATACTTGATAAAACATACTTCTTAGGTGTTACAGAGCAACTAAGTAAAACAAACTAAAACACAGTTAAAATCTCTGGGAACAATTCTTAGGCTACTAGCCAATTAGCCCGTCATAAGACGGGATTTCCAGGTCTCTCCTCCATGTCGGTCTTCTCTCCTGAGCCTCTGGTCTCTCGCTCCGTGTCTCTTTCTCTCTCTCTCCTCCTCCTACCTCCTCCCCCCCCTCAGCTCTCCTCCACCTTCTGCCTCTCTCTCCGTCTCTCTTTCTTTTCTTCCCCTCCTGCCTCTCACTCTCTCTCCACTCTCCTCTGTCTCTGTTGGGGATGCACGCTTGTCCATGGGAGCATGGACTCCAAACGTCCATTTGTGCCGCTTGCTCCCATGTGGCAGCCTGGCTGAGCGGTACAGAAGTCAGCCGAGTGCCACGGCGGTAGGCAGCAGCACCACCCAGAGGGAACAGCCAGTGGTTCAGCATTACAGAGTCACAGATTTTGGGCTACTATATATATGATGTCTACACTACAGGTTTTTTTTTTAATGGCCAATTTTCTGAAAACTCCACTTACATCCACATTGCAATCATGTTCTTTCAGAAAAAAATTGAAAACAGAGGGGTTTTTCTGACATTGGTAAGCCCCTTTCTCCAAGGAAGAGCTCTTTCAGAAAAAGGTGTGTGAGAACGGGAAGAGGGAGTTCTTTCAAAAGAAGAGGAAAGAGGAAAAAGCACATGTGCCCTGTTGGCCACTCTGTCCATAGTAATCACAGTTTAAATGCAAAATAGTGTCCATTCAGTGTGGATGCTGTCTTTCGAAAAAGCAGATCACTTTTTCCATATGCTTTGGCAGAGTAGACGCTTTCTTTTGGAAGAAGTTTTTTTGGAAGATCTCTTCCAGAAAAGCTTCTTCCAAAAGAAGCCTGCAGTCTAGATGTAGCCTTAGATAGTGAATGGGGAAGGAGAGGCATAGATTCACACAGAGCAGTTCAACCCAAACCACAAAAATAAAGAAAAATACCCTAATCATGACTAAATACACATTTCCCTTTATTTATTCACTCTCTCTCCCCGGTTCAGTTTATTTCCATGCCCCAAATTCCTTGGGGGCATGGCAATCCTTCCTGGGTTTAAATCATTTTGTGTGTGTCAACTCCTGGCTTAACTTCCCCCCAGAAAGAAAGCAGATGAGATATCTTATACAATTCAGATTTCAGCACTGTATCCCCATTGGTTCTTCTGGCTCCCTGCCAACACCCTTTCTAGCTACCTGAGTTTAACCTCTTAGGGTATGTCTACACTACCACCCTAGTTCGAACTAGGGTGGTTAATGTAGTCAATCGAAGTTGCAAATGAAGCCCGGGATTTAAATATCCCGGGTTTCATTTGCATCTTGCCGGGCGCCGCCATTTTTAAATCCCCGGTAGTTCGGACTCCGTGCCTGCGGCTACACGCGGCACAGAGTAGGTAGTTCGAATTAGGCTTTCTAATTCGAACTACCGTTACACCTCATTCCACGACAAAAGGAGCCGTCTACACAGTGCTTTTTTGTGCAAAAACATGTTGCGCTAAAGGGATCTGAGGAGGAAATACAAATGAGTACGCAACATATGCAAATGAGTGCTCTGCTTTTGTCATTCACAGGTGCTTACATCCTCACTCCCCACGACAAAAGCTTTACCCACAGCAAGTACCAGTGGCAGGAGTGCTCTCCTGCTAACAAAGCAAATGTTGCTCATAGGGGACAATGTGGGGGGGGAGGTAGAAGTTTTTTTGTTTTAGGGTATGTCTACACCACCAACTTTTGTTAACAAAAGTTATATCAACACCCAAAAGTTGACAAAACAAAAATCACCAGAGGGTGTTCACACTTGCTGTCTTAGCCAACAGATCATGTCCATCATGTGGGCACCATCAGCAGCTCTCCATCAAATCAGCACAGCATCTGTAGCACCAGTTTGCCTGCTGCTGTGTTCCTAGTGCAGGGTAGAACAGGAACATTCCAATGATTTTTTGTTTGTTTGTTCCCCAACACAGAAGTTCATTCAGCTGCCAAATACTTCCTGGAGCTTTGAAAGGGGAGGGGAGCATGCAGGCAAAGCAGCAGAGATCAAAACACTGATTAGAGCACTCAGGCCAGGCATCGTGGGATACTGGCGGAAGCCAGTTATGATGACAAAACAAAAAGCAGTATTTACACTGGCTCTTTGTCAAAAATAAATGGGGGGAGGGGAGGGAAATCTTTCATAAGACTAGAAGTTTGTTGACAAAACTGGGCATTTTTCCTGAAAAAGTTTCATTGCAGTGTATACACTCTGGCTGCGTTTAGACTGGCATGATTTTGCGCAAATACTTTTAATGGAAACGTTTTTCCGTTAAAAGTATTTGCACAAGAGAGCGTCTATACTGGCATGTGCCTTTGCGCAAAAGATTTGCTTTTGTGCAAATGCATCCGTGCCAGTGTAGACGCTGTCTTGCGCAAGAAAGCTCCGATGGCCATTTTAGCCATTGGGCTTTCTTGCGCAAGAAATTAACGTGGCTGTCTACACTGGCCCTCTTGCACAAGAATACTTGCGCAAGAGGGCTTATCCCTGAGTGGGAGCGTCAGAGTATTTGCACAAGAACCACTGATTTTGTACATTACAAAGTCAGTGTTCTTGTGCAAATACTTGTGTCCAGTGTAGACATGCGGCAAGATTTTGCGCAAAAGCAGCTGCTTTTGTGCAAAATCATGCCAGTCTAGACACACCCTCTGACTTTTGTTGGTAAATGGCAGTTTTTGGCGACAAAACCTTGTTATGTAGACAAAGCCTTACACTGCCTGGCTATATCTACACTATGGCTGTGTCTAGACTGCACCCCTTTTGCGGAAAAGGGATGCAGATTAGACACATCGCAATTGCAAATGAAGCGGGGATTTAAATCTCCCCCGCTTCATTTGCATGAACATGGCTGCCGCTTTTTTCCGGCTCGGGGCTCTGCCGGCAAAAAGAGCCAGTCTAGACGGGGATCTTTCGGAAAATAAAGCCTTTTCCGAAAGATCCCTTATTTCTGATTTTAAGAGGAATAAGGGATCTTTCGGAAAAGGCTTTATTTTCCAAAAGATCCCCATCTAGACTGGCGCTTTTTGCCGGCAAAGCCCCGAGCCGGAAAAAAGCGGCAGCCATGTTCATGCAAATGAAGCGGGGGAGATTTAAATCCCCGCTTCATTTGCAATTGCAATGTGTCTAATCTGCATCCCTTTTCCGCAAAAGGTATGCAGTCTAGACACAGCCTATGAGTTTTCGCAGCAAAAAATATGCTAATGAGGGACTCATTTGCATGAGTCATGATCTAATTTGCATATTTCCTGCTGAGCTGTCTGCACTGGGGTGTTGCAGGAAAAGGAGATTTTGTGCAAAAAGAAAAAGACCACACTGCTTGTTTTTGCACAAAAATCCCAGCGCAAAAATGGATTGGCAGGAAATATTCAAATGAGATAGTGATTCATGCAAATGAGTCCCTCATTAGCATATTTTTCCAAGAAAACTCGTAGTGTAGACATAGCGAGGCAGTGTAAGGCTTTGCCTACATAACAAGGTGTAGACGTAGCCCCTGACGTTTAGCAACATGGCTGTGTCAACAGAACTGTGTCACTAAAAGCTGTGCTGTGAAGACAAACCTGAGTCCCCTTATGACTCTAGGCTGAAATTTTTTTTTGGCAAAAATTATTCTGTGAATTTGTGAATAAATAATGTCTAAAAATTTGCCTTTTTCTAATTTCAATAACAGAAAAAGGTTAAGGGAAGCTTAAAATTAAAGCCTTGACCAGACCTTTCACAGACAGGTGTTCACAGTAATGGGTGTCAAGAGAGCAGCTTTTTTCTCTTCTATTGATGTACACAATTTTATACAGAATAATTAGGTAATATGGGAACTTAGAGTTTCTATACAGGATTGGACTTGAGGGCCATCTATCTAGTCCATCATCTTTTGTCTGACAGTAGCCCACACAAGTTGCTTCAAAGGAAGATGCAAGAGCCCCACAATAAGCATATGGGGGTAAACTGTCCCTGCACAATTGGTCTCCTTCAATAGATACTGGCTTTAACTCTGAAGTCCAAGGTTTGATATTTCTTCCAACATTTTACCACGAATGATGGCAAGTCTTCCTACTTCTGAAAAAAATATTACTTTGTATTTAAATTCTCTGGCTAAGAGGCATTTTAGGCTAGTTCAAAAATGATGTCAGTGCATGACAGAGTAAGGCTTGCAAAACAGGAATTGCTAATCAGTCCTTGGTAGGTCATGGAGGCAGGCAAGGCAGTGTTAGAAGGGGTGAATTCTTGCTGGGCTCTGAAGATGAAAGATACATACTTTGTAACCATAGAAACATGATGGGCCATAATAGTAATGCTGAACATCTGATTAGGTTTTTGGTTTAGCATAAAATGCAGTTTGAAGAAGATGAGCTACAATAATAAAAACGTCTTAGCTGCCCCTGAGATCTATGGGTAAAAAGCACTAAAATGCTTTACAAAGGAAGGTTAGAATATCTCTGGTTTACACACAGGGAAACTGCGCCCAGGGAGATGACGAGCCTAAGCTCACAAGCAAGGCTAGGAATAGAAGCCCCATGTCTCCCAACTCTTAGGTTGAGTCTGCATTTGGAGCTAGGGGTATGATTCCCAGCCCAAGTAAACATACTCCTGGCAGCTGTCACTGAGCTTACACACTTAACGTAGCAGTGTAGCTGCATCAGCACAGGCAGGGGTGAGAGATGGCACAGGCTAGTTACCTTGAAGTTATGTCTACGCTGACTTTTTTTGCAGCAGAAGATATGCAAATTGCACTCTCATTTGCAAATCTTCTGCCGAACCGTTTTGCGGACGAGGTTTTGCTGCTAAAAAGCTCTGTGTAGACGTGGTCATTTGTCAGAAAAAAAACCCTTTTGTGCAAGATCCTGTAAACCTCATTTGTTGAGGAATAAGGGATCTTGTTCAAAAGAGTTTTTTTTTCTGGCAAATGGCCCTGTCTACACAGGGTTGTTTTAGTGGCAAAACCTCTCCCTCAAAAAGGATCAGCAGAAGATATGCAAATGAGAGGTATATCTTCTGCTGCAAAAATGGGCAGTGTAGACGTAGCCTGAGTGAGAATCCTCCTAGATCCTATGGATAAATAATGGCGGTGTCCCATATCGCCTTTGCCACTGCCTGTGTTACCATGCCTATGCTATCGTAAGCCACTAGCTCAATGAGAGTATGTCTACTCAAGCTGGGAATCACACCCCCAGTGGCAAATACAGATGTAGCCTAGTCCTTTGCCCTCTCCACTGGACCAAACAGCCTCTCATAAGATCCTGAGATGCATTCTGATACCAATCATTAATAATTCACCCTTTGACAGTATTGGGACACAGGGCCAAATTTCACTGCACACTCACCTTCACTGTTCCCTGTAAATTGCACATTTGTGTGGCCACTCAGGAGAGATTCAAATGCTGGCCAGCTGATTGGCAGAGCACCCATAGCAGGTTTTGTTTCTACTTGTGGTGCACATTTGTGCCTGCTTCAGTGCATGTAAAATTTATTCCACCATGGATGGGAAAAAAAATCTGTACCTGGATGGAAAAGATTAGAGGGAACATTGTCTACCTTCATAAGCATAATCCCGTTTATTTTAATTGGTAGGAGTAAGCTTATGCAGAATTTACATAAAGGAAAATATGAAACTGTTTAGATAGTCAAACCAGAAAGAGAATACTTATAGAAAGATGGCCAGTCTTACATATCTCTTGTTTGCACAGCTGTTGATAGGGAACAATGCTCATAATCTGGCAAACAGGGATGTACAATGCTAGGCCTACCTGCAAGGGATAATCATAACCGAGAACAGAGATGATGTACTGAATTGAGCTAATGACAGGAAATTACTGGAAGTTTTCAAAAGACATTCCACAGTAATGTAGATTCTAGGAATAAGAACTCAAATTCTTCTTCTGAAAATACCACCAGGTATCTTGTTTGAATGCTCAATATAATCATACTTAAACCTGGATTGAAATTTCTGTGAGAAAAATATTGATTGATGTATGAACACAAATAGCCTCCTCAAACCTCTGAAAGAATCAGCACGTGTGCAGAAAGATTAACATTATCCTATGAATTCACAGAGCAAAGGATCTCTTTTGTGCTTTGAGCAAACGTGACATAGGTTTAGATCAAGAATAATTAGTTATTTAGCACTAATAGAGGCAAATAAAAAGCCTGGATCACACAGTACTTTTGAGTCATTATACAATTTCATTTTTCATGCATTCAAGAATAAAGAATATGATTTTTCTCCTTGGAAGAGTTGACTAGTCTCTTTGACTTTGATGCATAGAAATGTACAAAGCCATTTATCCTGAAAAGGCATTTGTAAAGCCAAAGGGCAGATTTATGCAAAAAAACATTACCTTTTCTGGGCACATTCATTTATCTATTGCACTGTTGAGGAGTCTTTATAGGGATCTTCTGAAGACTTAGGCAGACATTAACATAAAAGTCTGGATGCCATGGCCTTGTGTACATAAAGATATCATACAGCTCTAGTCAAAGCTTTTATGAATTATTATTATTATTATTTGTTATTAAAACTGCAAATGTCTGAAATTGAATTGAGCTATAAGTAGGTTTATTAATGGATCTTTCATTAGGGTTATAGGGGTTTGTGTCTGTGTGTATCAGTAAGTTATATGCAATGCTCTCTTAATTAACTTTTGGTCAATTGAAATGCTCTATTGAAATGCTAATAGATACAGAACTGAAGGCTTCTCTTCTGTTCTGACAGGCCATGGGTAAATGATTAAAACAGCCTGTCTACCCCATCTTCTGGCTTCTGCTTGAGCCGCCTAATAGCCATGATGCTCTGTCAATGAAATCAAATGTTATTTGACACATCTGGTCATATGGGACCCTTCTCTGTTACAGATCTGTATAAAGCTCTACATTTTAGTTTACATAAAGGCTGTGTCTGGACTGGCCAGTTTTTCTGGAAAATCAGCCACTTTTCTGGAAAAACTTGCCAGCTGTCTGCACTGGCCACTTGAATTTCCGCAAAAGCACTGACTTCCTATTGTAAGAAAACAGTGCTTTTTGCGGAAATACTTTGCTGCTCCCGTTCGGGCAAAAGTCCCTTTTGCGCAAAACTTTTGTGCAGAAGGGACAGTGTAGACAGCTCAGCTTTGTTTTCCGCAAAAAAGCCCCGATCGCGAAAATGGCGATCGGGGCTTTTTTGCAGAAAAGCGCGTCTAGATTGGCACGGACGCTTTTCTGCAAAAAGTGCTTTTGCGGAAAAGCGTCTGTGCCAATCTAGACACTCTGTTCTGAAAATGCTTTTAACTGAAAACTTTTCCGTTAAAAGCATTTCCGGAAAATCATGCCAGTCTAGACGTAACCATAGAGATGAAATAGGTACAGGGTAGTAAGTGTAACAAAACAGGTAGGCAACTTGAGTTTACATATTCAAAGGAAAAGATAAAACTGTTCTTAGATATGTTCCCCCTGCCCCCTTTTCCCCCCACTTGGTAGTATGCAAGTCTCACTCAGTATATCAGCTGGTGTTTGTGAGCACACATTTCTCAGTGCACTATGAATAATTTTGATTGGTATACACTTGGATCCAGCATAGTGTGTGGAATACGTCTCCCCATTAGACAGTAACTCTTCTTTGTATGTTGCATGGTGTCCTTGATCTCTTCCCTCAACTATGTTGTTACATGTGAAATAATGACAATAATGATAAACTGAACTTGTGAAAGGGACTATAAGTTACTCCCGTTAAAATGGCAAAAATGAAAAAAATCAAATTATCCTTAACCATGCCAGTAGAAGTCTTGTTCACTGTCATGTGAATATAAAATTGAGCATTAATTAAACACAAAGCTGGCTGTGAAACCCAGTGCCTTGGGTCCTCTTGACTTTAGGGGAACTAAAAATAAAAAGGAGGATTGAACTTTAAAAAAGTGATTTTCTGGCCCTTTTCCTTGTAAAGATAGCATTAAAAATATAAATGAACATAAGCCAATTCTTGAGTTGAGAAAGGAGCTGCTATTGCATTTGAGACTGGAACCTGGGGCCAAACTTAAATATCCTAAACATTCACACCCACAAAACAATCAAACCTAGATTAGTGGGGAGGTTCAAACTGAGAATATATGAGAGTAGTTCTGTTATGTATTGGGTTGTAGATATAGATCTTGTTGTTATAGTAACTGAGTTAGGTCACTAGGGGTCAGATCAGCTAGTTTAGGCTGATTCTTGTTAGTTCTGTGTTATGAAATAAAATGGACACTTGCAACTGCTCAAGCGCTCTGTATTTCCACTGATTTCTTCCTAAACGGTGGCACTCCACACGATATAACAAATTCTATTTAACTAGACTCTGAACATCTCTTACCAGTCAGCAAAGCATTTCCAATGATCTTTATTAAGGTTAATAGAATAAGGAGCTATGTTCAGTATTTAGGCACTTAGGGTACGTCTACATTAGCCCCATAGTTCAAACTAGGGAGGCTAATGAAAGCGACCAAAATTGCAAATGAAGCATGAGATTTAAATATCCCGCGCTTCATTAGCATGTTCCTGGGCGGTCGCCATTTGGAAACTGACTAGCTCGGAATAACTGCCCGTGTCTACACGCAGCAGTAAAACGGGAGTTCGAAGTAAATCCCTTAACTCAAATTAGCTGTTAAACCTCATTCCACGAGGAGTAACAGCTAATTCGAGTTAGGGGTTCACTTCGAACTCCTGTTTCACTGCCAAATGTAGACGTGGGCAGTTATTCCGGGCTAGTCAGTTTCAAAAATGGTGACCGCCCGGGAACATGATAATGAATCACGGGATATTTAAATCCCGCACTTCATTTGAAATTTCGGTCACCCTCACTAGCCTCCCTAGTTCGAACTAGGAATTAATTTTTGTAGTGCAAAGCTGGCTATCTCAAGCAGTGCCTTGATAATTTTCTAATGAAAATATGGATAGTGCTTCAGCTCTGGAGAATTATCATTCTGTATAAATTGTTAACTGCCTGAATTTTTGCTTTCTATGATCACCTCTAGCTGCCAGGCCAACTCTGTCAGCACTGGGAAGATCCAGTGATTGTAACAAAACCTCAGCTTGAGCAGTGAGTATTGTGTATTGATGTCAGAATAATGGAAAACTCATTCTTTGATGCCTTGGAGTCTGAAGTAAAGTATCCATTTTCTAATTCAGTTTGAAGTGTTACCCTTGCATTTCTGTCTGCTTTATTAACCATATCAGATGGTCATTTTTGTCTCTGTTTAATATCAATTCTGTTTTGCTCTAATGTAAAGTTTACTAAACAGAAGGCAACTAGTAGGTAGTTATGCTCTGGTATTCTCTGAATTCCCAAATATCTGTGTGTAACAAATTGGTATAATTTTTGGTTCTTGAATCCAGGTCCAAATAGAATCAATTTGACTCTTAGAGCTTTTAAGACTAGCAATAACATGAAGAACACAATTACTTAAAGGCTTCCCATCTATAATCTTGGATTAATTTCAGTTTGTGTTGGAAATATTTTAATACTGATAAACTCTTGTTCTTATCAGTAATTGTGGCTGGAGCTACCCTTCTGTGCATATAAGGGCCTGTCTATCTCTGCAGAGGCTAGTGCAGGGAACTTCACTATGGATAAAAGATGTAGATGTGGAAGGGCAATTTGAGTAGTCACACCATTCTCAAGCTACATGTCACCATCTAGGTATAAATCCTTGGGATTAAGCAAAGCAATTGATAAAAAGAAGATAATTTTACTGAACAGAGGGTTAAGTAAAAACTGTTTGATATCTGGGTTCCTGCTGCACTACACATTCACCAAGTCTGCCTCCTCAAATCATCTTCAAAAGATGGACTTTTCTCATAGCTTTAAATGCGTAGGGTGTATATCTCTACAGCATTGGGTCAATAGGGCAGTTTAAATCACCTCTCTCTATAATACAAAGCCATTAGATACAGAGCTGACCCAGTGTTTAAGGAGGATGGTGTCACAGGATGGAAGACACATATAGCATTATGAATTATTATCATTATAGCTTATCTGTGAGAAAAGGTATTTGCCATCAGGTTTTCATTTAGAGCTGGGTGAGAAATGGTTTTCCTTTCTGCAAAAATGTTCCCAATATAAAAAAAATCCTATATTCAATTCCCTTGCAGCTCTACTTTCACCATTTCCTCCTCCTATGGTAAACATGTATATTGCAACCACCTGAGTTGGAAGTCTTGAGGGGAGTCGGACTTGTACTACTTAGAAATTGTTAAATTATTTCCCATTTGTGAACAGTGCAGCCCTGGTCTGTGTTACAGACTAATGTCAGTATAATGGTGTGTTGCTCCAGGATGTGGATATTCTGAACTTGATGGTTCTTAGACCTCATGCTGCACCTCCTGGTGCAGAACGAGGATTCACAGCTCACTCTGGGGCTCTTCTTCACCCCACTCCACATGCTGCTCATGCAGCACAGCCACTTCCACCCTCCCCCTGCACACTGTGTACCTCTGCTTCTGGCACCATGATACTTGTTCTGACTGGTGGGACTGGATTGTCATGGAGAGGTGGAGGAGGAGGGAAGTAGAAAGGGGGAGGTGGGGATCAGGGATGGGGATGGTATCTGCTTTTGGGTAGTCCCACTGCCTCATGTGCGGGGCCCTTAGTGGCCATGGTGGGGCTGGGAGAGAAGCTGGAGGAGCAGGGGGGGAGTAGGTACAAGTGGGACTTGGGAAGGAGCTGGTGGGGGGATGGGGAAGAGTGGCTGGACTGCTCAATGGCGGCAACCAGGCTGTTGACGGTGGCAGTGTATGCCATGCACATGCTTCAGGCTTGCTGAAACAGTTCTTGCAAGGTGGCACGGTGCAGCTCCAGGTCAGCAACCAATCTCTGGCAGCATGTAACCTCTAGAAGGAGAAGGCGGCCAACTCAGGTATCTACCATTCCTGTAGAGGTAAGTAACTGCTTTCAGGTTCTCTCCACAGGCACTGCAGTAGAGAATGCTTTAGCAGGGACCTCTCAGGGAAGAAATCAGAAGGCATCTACCGGAAGGCATAGGATGCGCAGTCCTAAGGATAGAGGGTTCTACGAGCACCACTCTCAAAAGAAGATGGGTGGTGGTGGTCGGGGACTACCTCCTAAGAGGGACTGAGTCACCCATCTGCCACCCAGACCTGCAATCTCAAGAAGTGTGCTGTTTACTGGGAGACCGAGAGTCTTCCGAAAGTGATTAAACCTTCGGATTGCTATCTCTTCTTGCTTCTCCATGTAGGAACTAACGATATGGCCAAGAATAACCTTGAGCGGGTCACAGCAGATTATATAGCGCTGGGAAGGAGAATCAAGGAATTTGAAGTGCAAGTGGTGTTCTCATCCATCCTTCTGGTTGAAAGAAAAGTTCCAGGTAGGGATTGTCGAATTGAGGAAGTAAATGTGTGGTTGTACTGGTGGGCTACGTCTAAACTGGCCCCTATTCCGAAATAGCCATGCTAATTTCCAACTTTGGAATAGGGAAATCCGCGGGGGATTTAAATATCCTCCGCGGGATTTAAATAAACATGTCCGTCGCTTTTTTTCCGGCTTTTTTTCCTTCAGGTAGGAATAAGAGATCCTCCGGAAAAGGGCTTTATTCCGGAGGATCGCGCCAGTCTAGACGCTTTTTTCCGGCTTTTCCCCAAGCCGGAAAAAAGCGGCGGACATGTTTATTTAAATCCCGCAGGGGATATTTAAATCCCTCGCGGATTTCCCTATTCCAAAGTTGGAAATTAGCATGGCTATTTCGGAATAGGGGCCAGTCTAGACGTAGCCGTGGTGTTGGAGAGAGGGTTTTGGTTTCTTTGACCATGGGACTCTGTTCTGGGCACAAGGATTGTTAGGAAGAGATGAGATCCACCTAATCAAGAGAGGAAAGAGCATCTTCGTGAGCAGGCTTGCAAACCTAATGAGGAGGGCTTTAAACTAGATTTGTTGGGGGACGGTGACCAATTCCCTGAGGTAAGTGAGGAAGTCGGACACCGGGAAGAATCTCAAGGAGGAACAAGCAACATAGGAGGACCCCTGATTTGGATGGAGATGGCAGGGTGATCCACTGGTTATCTAAGATGTTTGTACACCAATGCGAGAAGCCTAGGAAACAAATAGAAAGAATTAGAAGCCCTGGCCCAGTTGAAGAACTATGGGTATGTCTACACTACCCTCCTAGTTCGAACTAGGAGGGTAATGTATGCATACCGCACTTGCTAATGAAGCCCGGGATTTGAATTTCCCGGGCTTCATTAGCATAAGCGGGGAGCCGCCATTTTTAAATCCCCGCTGCTTCGAACCCCGTGCAGCGCGGCTACACGGGGCTCGAACTAGGTAGTTCGGACTAGGGTGCCTATTCCGAACTACCGGTACACCTTGTTTCACGAAGAGTAATGGTAGTTCGGAATAGGACCCTAGTTCAAACTACCTAGTTCGAGCCCCGTGTAGCCGCGCTACACGGGGTTCGAAGCAGCGGGGATTTAAAAATGGCGGCTCCCCGCTTATGCTAATGAAGCCCGGGAAATTCAAATTCCGGGCTTCATTAGCAAGTGCGGTATGCATACATTACCCCGCTAGTTCGAACTAGCGGGGTAGTGTAGACATACCCTATGATTTGATTGGAATAACGGAGCTTTGGTGGGATGAAGTGGAAACTTGGACAGATGACTAGAGAGGTCTATAAATATATTGCTTGAGAATGCAGGGGAGTTATCATGAAGGTGAAAGCGCAGTTGGAATTGCAGCTGGCAAGGGATGTGAAGGGTAACAAGAAAGGATTCAACAGGCATGTTAGCAATAAGAGGGTGATCAGAGAGGGCGTGGGGCCCTTAGTGGATGAGGGAGGTAACCTAGTGACAGATGATGTGGGAAAAGCTGAAGTACTCGATGCTTTCTTTGCCTCTGTCTTCACGGACAAGGTCAGCTCCCAGACAAATGCACTAGGCAACACAGTATGGGATGAAGGTGAACAGCCCTTGGTGGGGAAAGAACAAGTTAGGAACTATTTAGAAAAGCTAAACATACACAAGTCCATGGGCCCGGATTTAATGCATTCGCGGGTACTGAGGAAGTTGGCAAATGTCATTGTGGAGCCTTTGGCCATTATCTTTGAAAACTCGATGGTCATCGATATCTGAATTACTGCTTCTGGTGCAGAGATCCTGGAAGTTTGCCTCCTCTCTCTAGACCTCAATGAGATCCAGGATCTCCTCACCAGACCAGGAAGGGTCCCACCTCTTCTGCCCTGGGAAGGAGCTTCAGACCTGGCTGCTGGCTGGCTTGCAACCGTGGGGGGCTCAGTGGGAGTACGGGGATCTGCCATGGCAGCAGGGAAAGCAGAACAGGATGCTGTAGTGTGGCACAGGACTGTCAGGCCTGCATTTTCCCACAAGCACTTTCCCTTGTGTCTGCAGCTTTAAAGGATGCAGGGGAAGAGAAGCTATAGCATTCTAAGGGACTGTGGACAGACTGGTCACCAGGACAGCTGTGAGAAGCCTTGGAGACCATTTATTTCAAAATAAGCACAGCTGCCCCATTCACACTCACCTTATTTTGAAATAACTATTTCAAAATAGGCATTATTCCTTGTGAAATGAGGATTTATTATTCCGGAATAAGAAGCCCATTATTTTGAAATTATTTCGAAATAGTGGGCTTGCTGTGTAGATGCTCACCTTTGTTATTTCAAAATAACGTTAGTTATTTGGAAATAATGCTGCAGTGTAGAT
Source organism: Pelodiscus sinensis (assembly GCF_049634645.1). Classification (NCBI taxonomy): domain Eukaryota; kingdom Metazoa; phylum Chordata; order Testudines; family Trionychidae; genus Pelodiscus; species Pelodiscus sinensis. The sequence continues at coordinate 41,105,247 of NC_134711.1, read as the reverse complement.
GGGCCCTCGGTGAAAGAAACAAAGGGGGCAAGGGATCCTGTAGCAGTGTTGTACAGAAAGCAAAACACACAGCAAGCTGGAAAATTGCCACCTTTTTGACAGGAGCTGGTTGCCTCTTCCATGCTGAAAAATCCAGATGCTAGTACAGAGCATGCTTGGAAAAGTCTTGATAAAACTGTGAACCTATACAGCAGAATTTAGGGTTCACAAGGTAGGCAAAAAGGTAATTGATGTAAAGGATCTAATTCTTCATTCTGAATGAATTGGGTGTGCAATGCCCTGAGATTTTTACAGACAAACATATGGTGTTGAATGCATTTGAAATTCTGATGTCATAGATGGGGGAACTGATGTAGAACTTATTCCTTCAGTTTCATACTAGAGACTTTATAAGTACCTGTGTCAGACTGGAAATGCCATTTTGAATGTGGGATTTATCTGCTTTTTCTGCTGTCTTTTTTTACCTCCAGTTTGGGATGAAATTCCAAGGCTTGTGATGTAGAGCTGTATCTCCTGTTTTAAGCGAAGCACTGTGGCAGCATCAGAAAAAACAGCCTATCCAGGCAGACTAGTCACTAAGCAATGGATTACCAAGCATTAGAGAGTCACTTGACAGAGTGGACTTGTAAGTTGTAATAGGTGAGGGTATGTCTAGTTCGAACTAAGGGGGTAATGTAGTCATACAGAGTTGCAAATGAAGCCCAGGATTTGAATTTCCCGGGCTTCATTAGCATAAAGCCGGCCGGCGCCATTTTTAAATGCCGGCTAGGTCAGACCCCGTGCCGCGCGACTACACGCGGCACGGACTATCTAGTTCGGATTAGGCTTCCTAATCCGAACTAGCTGTACACCTCATTCCGCTAGCTAGTCCATGCCGTGTGTAGCCGCGTGGCACGGGGTCTGACCTAGCCAGCATTTAAAAATGGCGCCGGCTGGCTTTATGCAAATGAAGCCCGGGAAATTCAAATCCCGGGCTTCATTTGCAACTCTGTATGACTACATTACCCCTCTAGTTCGAACTAGGGGGGTAGTGTAGACATACCCTAAGTTATCTCACCAGAGAGGGTGGGTCTAGACTACATAGCTCCATTGACGGAACCATGTGAAGTAGTTTATTTGACAGAGTCAATGAAGCGGGAATTTAAATAATCCCCACTTCATTAAAATAAAAATGGCTGCCGCGCTGTGCCAACAATCAGCTGATACGGCACAGCGTGGCAGTCTAGACATGGCGCAGTGGACAAGGGAAGCCTTTGTCAACCACTGCTGTAAGCCTCTGGCTCCGTCGACGGAGCCATGTAGTCTAGACACACCCAGGGAGAAAAGACAAAAGACACTATATATTCCATAGACTAAGCCATATGAGATAGGTAGAGGAAGAAGAAGGATTTGGACTCGTTAAAGGATACTTTCCTGAATCCCTAAGAATACTCCAGAATATGAGGAAATGGAGGCAGGGATGGCATATAAATGTTTTTTGTTTTAACCTTGATTTCTATATCTTTCATGCTATCTAAAGTAATTGTTTTAGAAATTCTAGAAAGTCTCTGTGGTAGATGTTTTAGCTGACATGTGCCCTTGAAATGTTGATCAGGCTGTAGACGAAGGCTGAAACAAGGTCGAACTCTTAAAGAGTGTATTTAAACTATTGGGGGAACTGGCACTAGTCTCAGGGTCTCAGTTCTCTGGAGGGAATGCTACACCAAGGGTATGTCTAGACTACAAAGTTTTGTCGAAAAAACGACCGTTTTTCCAGAACATCCGCACTGCAAGCATGTTCTTTCAAAAGTAAATCAAAAGAACAGAGGAGTTTTTGCAATTGGTAATCTTCTTTCTAAGAGGAAGAAGCCTTTTTTGCAAAAGAGCTCTTTTGCAAAAAGGCGTGTTTGGACAGGGAAGAGGGAGGGTTTTTTTGGAAGAAGAAGGAAGAGGAAAAAGCACAGGTGCCGTGGTGGCCATTCTAATGTTCATAGCAATCACCGCTTACATGTGAGATAGTGTCCAGACAGTCTGGACTCTATTTTTCGAAAAAGCACATTGCTTTTTCGATGGGCTTTTGCAATGTGGACACTCTCTTTCAGAGGAAGTTTTTTCTGAAGCTGTCTTCCGAAAAAAGTTTCTTGCGCAAGAAGCCTGTAGTCTAGATGTAGCCCAAGAGAATGCCTAGAAATCCAAAGCTGGAGGGAGAGTCTAAACTCTGCTCAATCTTAGGGAGCTTAAAAGCACATTGGTCAAACCACAAGCACTGCAGCCTGGTGAGTGTCTAGGGAATCCAGGGGCGATGTATACCTGTAGAAAGTAAGTATTAATTGGCAATTTCAAAGCTCATATGTGAACATGGATGTTGAATCTCCATCATGGTCAGTTTGGCCAGCATCACCACCTTTAATTTAATCATCTGGTTGTTTTCTCCAGCCCATGTATTAAAAGCTTTATAAAAGAAAAAGTGAAAGTGCTTAAAAAGGATCCAAACAACCAGCAAACATACACACACAGGCCTCGGAAATTCCCAAAACAAAATAACTGCTTTCAGAAATCCACCTCCATTCACTTTCTTGCTTTTGAGTGTTTGAATTGTGTCAGTGATGTAAAAGGCTAAGTACATTGTGGTTACTTAGCAACCATGATTAGTTTTCAAAACATTTTAAAATACATCAATGTATTTAATTATTTATCAGAATTTTTCTCTCCCTGCATTCTGCTCCTTTTTTCCTCACTGACATTTCAACACATGTCTAGTCAGACTTTTGAACCCAGAATCTTGGAGCGGATCCAAAAGTAGATTGAATATAATTAGCCATACCTGTTTACAATGAAGACTAATCATAGAATATCAGAGCAAAAATACAGATTCGAGCCAGAGATAGTGTTGTTGGTTTGTATAAACAGATCAGTTTCCAGCAAGCTTTGAATTTGCATTTCAATGGTCCTGGATGCCCTCTGAGGGGGAAAAGAATACAAAAGCAAGTTCTAAGATTATTTTCATGTTTGTTTATATTTATCCTGTAGTCTCATATTTTGGATGGTAGGACTTTTTTGGTTTTGATTTCAAAACAGAAGGCCTAACTGAATTTGAACTATTAATACCTGAAAAGTGTAATTAATATGGGGATTGCTTAAAAATAGCTGTGCTGTTGTGTTGATTTTATGATCATGCATATTTTAATATTAGATGAATAATTAACCAAAGACAAATCGGAACCAAAATGCAGGTGAAATCTTGGCTTTGCTAATGTCAAAGAGTTTTACCATTGACTTCAGTGGGTTCAGGCTTTCACTCTATGTTTGAAGAAACAGGAATTTTGATCCAAAGAGGTTCATAATCTGGAAATATGAAACAATGGGGATAAGAACAGCAATTGCATGTCCTATGCTTTCCATACATGTTTGACAACAATGTCACTTCTTGTTAGGAGTCAGGAATTTGACATCAAAGACTGAACAGTAAAATGCTGGTGTCTTTAGTGTCCTAATCTGAGGACATGGCAGATCAGAAATTACCTGAAAGCAGGGAGTTCTAGTTCTGAGTTCAGGGTGTTCTATCTAACTGTAAATGCATTTATAATAGCTTATAATACAGTGCTATTTATTTTAGAATTGTCACTGGTCGGAGTTCTGCTAACAATATATCTTCTTCTGCTTCTCGAAACAGTATGAAACAGAAGGGATGCTTCTGTCATTTAAATATTGATAACTCTTGGGCGTAGAAGCTGCATGGCTTTGAAGCTGCATCTATTTGCTTCCATAGTACTTTGAAGTTGATGAACAGAAAAAAACAGATATTATAGTAAGAGCATTCAATGTGTGTGACACAGTCCAGACCTTTCTTGCTCCCGAAGAGGGAAACAAGGCTCTGATCCCCAGAGAATAAGCAATTGAATTAACTGATTACCTACACTGTTACTGTACTATAAAACTATATTGAATAGAGTTTTTTATGAAAGCCAGTAACACACTGATTATAAATGTAATTGTGAAATATGAATACCTTGAGGAATTATGGATGCTCACTGATAATATGCTTTAAACCCACATATGTACAGGGCAAACAAACCCATCACACTAGAGAGTGAGGAACATAGGCACACGTGACTAGGATCCCAGGGAAGCCACACTGACATTGTTCAATTAGAGCAAACTGCAAAGAGCGGTACAGACAATCCTGCGTGGTCCCACAGTAAGCCAACATTTTTATGGCTGGCTTAGAACATTTCCTCAGCTCTCGTCCTCACATGACTCTCCTCTAGTTATGCTACAATGCTGACATCTTCATCATCTGGACCAATGGGAAGGAGGCCCTTGAAGAATTCCACCGGGATTTCAACAATTTCCACCGCATCATCAATCTTAGCCTGGACCAACCAATATATAAGGTTCACTTCCTGGACACTACAGTGCAAATAAATGATGGTCATATAAATACCACCCTATACCAGAAACCTATTGATCACTATTATTACTTACACACCTCCAAATTTCATCCAGAACACATCACATGATCTATTCTACTATTGATAGCCAACCCCTAAGATACAGCCACATTTGCTCTACTCCCTCAGAGACAAACATATACAGGATTTCTATTAAGCATTCTTAAAACTACAATACCCACCTGGGGAAATAAAGAAACATTGATGGAGCTAGGTGGGTACCCAGAAGTCACCTGTTACAAACAGGCCCCAAAAGAAAACAACAGAATGCCACTGACCATTACCTATATCCCCCAGCAAAAACCTCTTCAATACATCATCAAAGATCTACAATCTATCCTAGATGATGATCTCTTGCTCTCACAGACCTTGGGAGGCAGGCCAGCCCTTGTTTACAGATATCCCCCCCCCCCAACATGAAACAAAAACTCCCATCTTTGTATGTATGCATATATTCCTGCCATCTGATTTCTTCACTTCACACCCCACAAATACACACCCCATAACAGAAACACTAACCCTGCAACAAACTCAATTGCCAACTCTGTCCACATATCTACCCTAATGACACCATCATAGGACCGAATCACATCAGCCATACCATCGGGGATCATTCACCTGCACATCTACTAATGTGATAAATGCTATCAGTGTGCCCCTCTGCCACATATATTGGACAAAATGGACTGCATCCACACAAATGAAAAAATGGACACAAATTAGACATTAAGAACAGTAATATACAAAAACCAGTAGAAGAATATTTTAACAACCCTGGAGACTCAGTTACAGACTTAAAAGTTGCCATATTTGAGCAAAACAACTTCAAAAACAGACTGCAACATGAAACTGCTGAGTTGGAGTTCTTATGCAAAATTGACATAATTAAAATAGGTCTGAATAGAGACTGGGAATGGCTCTCTCATTACAATTTTCAATTTTTCTCTGTAGGTATTCTCACGTTATCAATGTTTGAAGTGGGCTACCCTGATTGAATTAATCTCATTAGCACTGTTGTAACACTCCCTTCTCTGTATATATCCCTGGTATCTGATTCTTTCACTTCATGCATCTGATGAAGTGAGCTGAAGCCCATGAAAGTTTATGCCCTAATACATTTGTTTGCCTTCAAGGTGCCACAGGAATCTTTGGGTGTGTCTAGACTACAGGGTTTTGTCGACAAAAGTGGACTTTTGTCGACAAAACTATACCTGCGTCTACACTATCGCCGAGTTCAGTCGACATAACGTCGACAGAACTTGGCAGTTTTGTTGATGGTGGTAAACCTCATTCTACAAGGAATAACGCCTTTTGTCGACAGAGTTCTGTTGATAGAAGGCGTTATTGCATCTACACTGTCCTTTGCGTCTACACTCTCATGTCAACAAAGCGGCTTGCTTTGTCGACAGAACTGGTTGCAGTCTAGATGCTCTTTGTCGACAGAAGCTTTGTTGACAGTATCTGTTGACAAAGCCTCCATCGACAAAAGCCTGTAGTCTAGACATACCCTTTAAGAGTCATAAAGAGTGCTTTCAGAATTGGTCCATAGGTTCAGTCCAATTTTAAATATCAGGGTGATCCAGAATAAGACTTGAGACCCCAGTTTTGTGACTTAAACTTCCTCTGATGAAGCATAAGCAGATTTGAGATGAAAGGATCATGTGCCAAGAGCCCTTTGTGCAGTTTCCAGTAGCCTCTTGTCAGAATGCAGTCCTGGGTGAACAATAGGAATTATCCTAGCTTTGAGTAGTTGTATTTCCTCTGTATACACAGGTAATTACGGTAACTATATGGATTAACATAAGACAATTGCCAATTCTCTTGCCATTTACAGGCAGTTTGCTATGTACCGCAAAATAAAATGAAGACAATGATATTACTACAGGTTACTTACATTTTAATATTCCCCTTTGATCTTTGAATTAACAGGGATAGACAGGAACTGTTACATTGTCAACCTCTAAAAATATATATTTAAATACACAAAAACACAGACATTATCTCCTAATGTTTCTAAAGGTTGAACCTGGATTAATTAGCCTGCAAGTTGTGTAATCTTTCAGGTCCAGTGTCTCACCTCCTATCTATCATGATGTGGGGAGGAGACTGAAAATACTAATGTTGCATCTGCTCCCTGGTGGATATGACAAGCTGAGCCTCCAGGGGGGCATCCTTGACTTTGAAAACAAAGAAACTTTGACAGTACAAGTAGAGAGAAAGCTACTTCGGCATCTTTATTCTGAGGAGACAAAGAAATCCACTGCTTTGAGCTCTGTATTGGATGCTGGCCAAAGACTGGCCAGCCACACTGGAAGAACAACTGTGGTGAGAAAATTAATCTGAACAAAAGACTTCAGTGTGTTAAGTTAGATTTTAGTCTTAGAAGCACACTTGTATTTGTTTGTCTGAAACCATTTCTAACCCAATTCCTTCTACTTAAAATCACCTGAATATGTGTTCTTTAATAACATTTTGCCCCTATTTGTTACACTACTATCTGAGGACAATTGTTTCAAACTGAAGATTAAAATCCTCATTCAAACAAATTGGCTGGTGCTGTGTATTTCTCTAAAGAAAAAAAGAAGCATCCTAGGCTTTTGAGAATGCTACAGTTCAAGGGAGCATTGTAAAGGAGATGGTTTTGGGTACATTCAGGACTGAAGGGGTTGGTGGAATGTGAGATCATTATGCTGGTGGCAGAACTCTGAGCCACAGCGCAGAAGAATACGCAGTTTCAGGGCAGGGTGAGGGACAAGCTTTTGCTGGGTCTGAGTAAATCCCCAAAATGTCACAGTATTAGCAGTGACCTTTAACCATTGCCTGACTGATGGTGTTCTCACATTCCTCCATGTTAGTTTTGAATAGGATACATTAATTGAATATGGTCTTAGATCAGCTGGATTCTTAAAGTTGATTTTTTTTTGTTTATAAGGGTGTCTCTAAACAACAGGGGTTTTTTGAAAAAAGTTGCCTTTTTTCGAAAAAACTTCCTCTGCATCTATATTGCTGCTGTGTTCTTTCAAAAGTAAATCAAAAGAACGTGGCAGTTTTTTTGACCGTGGAAAACCTTGTTTTACAAGGAAGAATGCCTTTTTTCAAAAGTGCTCTTTCGAAAAAAGGTGCTATGTAATGCAAACTGTGCTGTTTCGAAAGAGAGCATCCAGACTGCCTGGGTGCTCTCTTTTGAAAAAGTGTCTTGCTTTTTTGAAAGTACTGGTTGTAGTCTAGATGCTCTTTTTCGAAAGAGGCTTTTTCAAAATTATCTTTTGAAAAAGCCTCTTTCAAAAGAGACTTGCAGTCTAGATATAGCCCCAATGACAAGTACATCCGTGTAGCTTCTCTCTGTTTGGTAAAAAAAAAAACCCCAAACCCCAAGAAATCAGCTATAGGAAACAATGTTGCTTTTAAAATGAATCATTGGTGGAATTGTTAGAGAGTTGTAAAACATAAGGTTTCGTTATGTCAAGGCTACACAGGTTTCAAAGACTCAATTTTCCTCAAGACAACAAAGCTTTCACGTGATCAAGGCTACTTGACACAACCTTGACAAAAAGTCCTTCCTCTGCCTGTTCATTTACAAAACATAATATAGAAAATAAAAATCCCCATCTCTCTTCCTCCCCCCACTACTCCTTTTTTCTCTTTTCTTCATTTTACAACTAAGCCACTAATGCTTTGCTTTCGTTTCATCCAAGATGACTTTTGGGACCATACAGGCAGCAGTAAGACAGAAGAGATTCAAAGCATCAGATCAGAAAGTATCTGCCTCTCTTGGAGCTTCAGAACTCTTTGGAGAGCTTTCATACAGTACAGTCACCAGGGCCTGATGAAATGCATCCTAGAATACTCAAGGAGCTGATAGAGGAGGTATCTGAGCCTCTAGCTATCATCTTTGGAAAATCATGGGAGACAGGAGAGATTCCAGAGAACTGGAAAAGGGAAAATATAGTGCCCATCTATAAAAAGGGAAATAAGAACAATGCAGGAAACTACAGACCAGTTAGTTTAACGTCTGTGCCAGGGAAGATAATGGAGCAAGTAATTAAGGAAATAATCTGTAAACACTTAGAAAGTGGCAAGGTGACAGGGAACAGCCACCATGGATTTGTAAAGAACAAATTGTGTCAAACCAATCTGATAGCTTTCTTTACTAGGATATCGAGTCTTGTGGATAAGGGAGAAGCGGTGGATGTGGAATACTTAGACTTTAGTAAGGCGTTTGATACGGTCTCACATGATATTCTTATCAATAAACTAGGTGAATACAACTTAGATGGGGCTACTATAAGGTGAGTGCATAACTGGCTGGATAACCATACTCAGAGAGTAGTTATTGATGGTTCACAATCCTGCTGGAAAGGCATAACAAGTGGGGTTCTGCACGGATCTGTTTTGGTACCGGCTCTGTTCAATATCTTCATTAACGATTTAGATATTGGTATAGAAAGTACGCTTATTAAGTTTGCAGATGATACCAAGCTGGGAGGGGTTGCGACTAATCTGGAGGATAGGGTCATAATTCAAAATGACCTAGACAAATTTGAGAAATGGTCTGAGGTAAATAGGATGAAGTTTAATAAAGAGAAATGCAAAGTGCTCCATTTAGGAAGGAACAATCAGTTTCATACATACAGAATGGGAAGCAACTGTCTGGGAAGGAGTATGGCAGAAAGGGATCTAGGGGTCATAGTGGACCACAAGCTGAATATGAATCAGCAGTGCGATTCTGTTGCAAAAAAAGCAAACATGATTCTGGGATGCATTAACAGGTGTGTTGTGAGCAAGACACGAGAAGTCATTCTTCCGCTCTACTCTGCGCTGGTTAGGCCTCAGTTGGAGTATTGTGTCCAGTTCCGAGCACCGCATTTCAAGAAAGATGTGAAGAAATTGGAGAGGGTCCAGAGAAGAGCAACAAGAATGATTAAAGGTCTAGAGAACATGACCTATGAGGGAAGGCGAAGGAATTGGGTTTGTTTAGTTTAGAAAAGAGAAGATTGAGGGGGGACATGGTAGCCGTTTTCAGGTATCTAAAAGGGTGTCATAAGGAGGAGGGAGAAAACTTGTTCATCTTGGCCTCCGGGGATAGAACAAGAAGCAATGGGCTAAAACTGCAGCAAGGGAGGTTTAGGTTGGACATTAGGAAAAAGTTCCTAACTGTCAGGGTAGTCAAACACTGGAATAAATTGCCCCGGGAGGTTGTGGAATCCCCATCTCTGGAGATATTTAAGAGTAGGTTAGATAAATGTCTATCAGGAATGGTCTAGACAGTATTTGGTGCTGCCATGAGGGCAGGGGACTGGATTCGATGACACTCTCAAGGTCCCTTCCAGTCCTAGTATTCTATGATTCAGACTTATAAAGGGAAATAGACGAGCAGGGGAATACAGATATTTTAACTAGTTTCCTGAAAGGACAAGAGGAGCTTTTGTCTGCTTGCCCTTTTCTTTTTCTGGTGGAGGACTAGAATTCTTCAGGCTCCTTCCCACTCCCAACTGCCTTAACCCTCCTCCCCTCTCCTGATCTCCTGACTTCCCTTTCTGGATATAGATCCTGACTCTTTCACCCCTTCTAAATAGATCCCCAAAGATAGGTTGACCATATTTTCAAAATAAAGCTGTGGACAGGCATAATGGTATGAGCTGGCAAGCAACATATGGATAGAGATCAGAAAGCTTTGCTCAAGAATGGTCATTCTACTTTTCCCTTTGTCTTCCAGGATTCCCCTATTTCTCTGCCATTCTGTGGATTTGCTATTACACAAAGATTGAGAGTTGGGTGAAGCACTTATGCAGCAATGGGCTCACTGACAGATTTTAAGATAGCATCATGTGACAGGCCTGAAGGGGCTGATCCTTGAACTCCATTGCCAGGCCCTGCGGGGGGGGGGGGGGGGGGAGAGGAAAGACACACACACACACACACACACACAGATATTAGGCTCAATTGACAACTGGGACTTTCTTCCCCTTCCCACTTCCTAGACCTGAAGTGTTGCCCACTTTTCAACACCTCTTATGCTCCACATCTTCTTACATGCATGCTGTAACCTTATGTATCCATTGAAGCTACCTGCATTTGGATTCACCTCATACTTCCATCTCTTCACCACCAGGGCTCAATATTGATGGATTATAACCAGCCTACTGCATTTTATGCTACCAAGCAGTCTCAGAGCATATGTAATTCTGTAGGAAAGTTAGTGATCGGTAAGTCAGGTATCATTTGATTTGTAAAAATCCAAGGACTCCTAACTGCAATGATGGCACCTTCCATGGTATGGCACGGGGACTCCCTCTTTTCCCTTGAGTTCACAGGTCTGTCATTTGAAGGAAGTGTTGGTAATATGCCATCAGAAATGAATTGAGTTGGGTATCATTTGAAAGCCCTTTCTCCTACAAATGCCATGGTACCAAACACGATGAACCTACAATAATTACATGGCTATATGTTCAAAAAAGTATAAAATTTACAATAAAAATGTTGACTATTTTAAAAACAGGCAAGTGAAACATACAACCTTGCAAAGTTAAATTGTGACCTGTGACTGACAGTACTGTGCTGTCAGTTAATGCTCACAACATGGTACCTGATTAATGTTTTGAATGTTACAGATTACTATAAATGGAAGGAATGCCTCAAGCTAATTTGCCGTTGTTGTCAGAAAAGAAACAGGACAACAGTATTGATTATCAGCTTTGTTTATCACACTACAATATTTCTTCTTTCAACAGTATACTGACATGTTTGAAGTTATTTTCCCAAGAACAGTTCCACACATCCAGTATCCATTCCACTCTCACTGACCTGTTGCGTACGATGGAGAACTGCAGTATCACAGTACAGACTAAGCAATTTGATATCTGTGAATCTGCCACAAAACAAACTTTCAGGATGGTACAGCAATGGCTGAAGATGATAATGGTTGGATCTTTGCTTCTCTTTATTCAAACTGTGAGGACTGGAATATACTCCTTTTTCAGTACGTAAAGACTTGGTGAAATCTAAAGTAAAAAAAATGTATGACACTAACTCTTCTGTGATGATTGCTTAGTGCCTCTCAGAAATAAGAGGCATGAAAAAGTCTGACCCTGACACATGGGATGAATTTTCAAAAGAAAACGGGTTGTTAAAAAGTCACTTGGTTCAGCAGATATACTAAAACACACAAACAGAACGATAAAAGTTGTTGGGGAGAAAGGACGGGGCCGGCAGGGCATAGTGGACATAACACTACATCCAAATGTCTTCCTTAATGTTCCCTAACAGCCGGGAACTCCTTTGAATTTCAAACAGAACATTAAACACATCTGGGATGACTTCCTGTGATGTGGTGTACAAACTTCCCACTGGGCAACAGAGGGCTAAAGAGTTGGCCTGGCCACAGGGGGCACTGTCCAGCTACCCCTACTGGATGTGTACTAAATGAAAGGGGAGCTTAACAGAGCAAAGTTCAGTTCTGTCAAGCAATTGGTGCCATGGAGCAGAACTACCCTCATAGCTCCTGCAGGAATCTAGTAGGAACCCTACACTATCCTGAAGTAAGCTTTAATCCAAAGCTCCTAGTTAACATAGAAGAGAACACAGAACATCCATTCATTAGGAGAGAAGAGAACACATTGCAGACTGTGGATCAGGCCTTTGTCATGCCTTTGGTGAGATGCAGTAGGAAGTAACCTAGGAAGTAGGTGATACCTTGGTCCCGAATGCACACCTGATTGTGTTCTGGGGCAAGCAGGAGGAGTGGGAAAGCTTGGGTTCCCCTATTACCAGACACACACTTGAGACAAATGGGTGCCACTACGAGCCATGGGCTTGAGTCAACAGATGGTACAGCTAACCATCAGTGCTCTGACCACTGGTAGTTATCTAAGAAGATGGTTTTTATGTTTATAAGAAGCACAGCACATCATGGGATCTTTTAATGGGAAAAGGCAATACACTGTGTTTATTGAGATTACAAAGTAAAAAGCATATGCATTTATACACACACATACATACCCACCAGTCCTGCTCTTAAATCCCCCTCTCTTTTTTCTTTTGCAGATTAAATAAATCTAGTTCTCTCAGTGTCTCCTCATAAGCTTCTGTCACAAACCCCAATCATTTTTGTTGCCCTCTACTGGACTCTCTCCAATTTGTACACATCCTTTCTTTAATGGGCCTCCCAAAAACTCGATGTAATACTTCAGATATGGCCTCACCAGTGCCAAATAGAGGGGAATAATCACTTCTCTCTATCTCCTGGAATTGCTCCTACTAAGGCAGTCTAAAATGCCAATTGCCTTTGTCAAGTATGTCTCTTGGCCAGGCCTTGCGCACATAGCCGAGATTAACCCAGCAGTCTCACCATATCACGTAGGCAGGAACAAGGCCTATCTGCCAGTAAACTGGAGCTTATCAAAGCCAACACCCAACACCATATATGGGAATCACACCACACCCATACCACCCACAGAGCACAAGCAACACCAAATATGGTAACAGGAAAACACCAAAAGCATAAAAACCCTAGAGCCCGAACCTCGGGGAGGGCTCCCGAATATTGGAATCTGAGTCTGGTTTAGGACTGATCACCCGAGGCCGCCTCCCACCCGCCGAATCAAGAAAGGGGTGTACGAATCTTGAGCATGGTCCGATTCCTTTTGTGTCTTTGTGCTGTTGTCATTGCTGGATTTGTGACTATTTAATTTACCCTTATGGTTTGTCAAGTGTATTTAAAAGAGACAGGTTTAGAAAAGTGTATAACTCAGCTGTAATTTTTACCCTCGCCATTTATTAGTGTGTTTAAAGAAACAGTTCTTGAAATGTGTATGTATGTGACTTAGTTGTGACTTTGGTAGAGTTTAAAAACATTGTTGTGGTCCAATTGTCTTGTAACAAACATTGGGCAATTACTCATTTAAAGTTATTCAGTTTAGTAAATCATTCCATTTTGACAAAATCTGTTGTTTTACTATCATCCGGTATTTTCCACTGGGTATTCGGCCTTGAACCCTTGGGACTCCCACCATATTACCGTACCGAGGTGCAACAGCCTTTTTGGCAACAAGGGTACATTGTTGACTCATATCCAGTTTTTCATCCATTATAATCCCCAAGTCCTTTTCTGCAGAACTGATACTTAGTTGGTCTATCCTCAGACTATAGCAGTGTGTGGGATTCTTCCATCTTAAGTCTAAGTATAAGTCTCTGAACTTGTCTTTGTTGACCCTCATCATGTTTCTTTTGGTCCAACCGTCCAGTTTGTCGAGATCACTCTGGACACTATCCCTACCCTCCAGCATAACTGCTCCCTTCCCCACCCCGCTGCTTCATGTAATCTGCGAACTTGCTGAGGGTGTCAAGTGTGACACTCTACTTAACATGAGCTGCCAACTAGAAGATACTGAGTAACTGATCACTATCCACTGAGCCTGGTGCTCTAGCCAGCTTTCCATCCACCTTATAGTCCTTTCATCCAGAACATATTTCTTTAACTTGCTGGCAAGAAAGCTGTGGGAGACCATATCAAAGACTTTGCTCCAATGCCATAAGGAGAAAACTATTGTGTCATACTCCCAAAAATACAAACGTTGCAGGAAAAATGCTTCAAAATGCAATATAATTAAAGAATTTTGTCATTGCGTGGCATAATGAAATAGCTGCCTCTTATTGTTCAGTGGAGTTTCTTCATAGTGTCTGAGTCATCTGACACAAAAACGATCTTGCATGTTATTGATACCACAAATTGAGGAGCCACTTAACTCTAGATTTTTAAGAAAACACAGATGTTCTCATGCCCTCTATGAGTACATCTAGACTACAAGCTTCTTTCGAAAGAGACCATCCACACCTCAAAACCGGATCGAAAAAGTGATCTGCTTTTTCGAAAAAGAGCATCCAGACTGCATGCATCTGGGCGCTCTCTCGAAAGAAAGCCCTAATTGCTATTCACATAATGGTCACCAGGGCACCTGTGCTCTTTTTGATTGCCTCTTTTTTCAAAAAATGTCCTTGTTGGCATTCACACACACCTTTTTTCAAAAGAGCTCTTTTGAAAAAAGTATTCTTCCTCATAATTTGAGGTTTACCAATGCCGGAAAAACCCACGTGTTCTTTTGATTTAATTTTGAAAGAACACAATTGCAGTGTAGACAGGTGAAGTTTTTTTTTTAAAAAAGGGCATTTTTTTCTAAAACAACAATGTAGTCTAGACATATCCTATGAAACATTACCCAAGACTTCCTCAAGAGTCTGTTTTTGCGCCTGCTGCTTGGAAACAGTATTGCTGTTTAGCCCTAAGAGATGTGTTCCTATTATTTGGACCATTAAATATCGCTGGACTGCCAGATTTCTGTACCCTTTTAGAATGTGCCACTACCGATAGATTGGCTTGTAAGACCAAAAGTATCTTTCTGGAAAGCATTTGTTCCAGTCCCAGAAGATTCTGTTTTCAATTTGAAGGTGCCCAGAATGGCTGATACATTCATTGATGGGGTCATTAATACACTGGAGGCAATCACATGCCAAGTTTACTATTTGAAGACCAACATTATGACATTTGTAGCGCTATGCTGGTGGATGTTTTCCAAAAAGCCGACAAATGGAGAAAAATAGCCACAACAAGGGATGCATTTGTACCTGTCAAGAGGGTAAATTATCAAGCAATAGAATGTCCCTGGGATGATCAAGCACATCCAAACTACCTTCCCCTATTAGGAATGCATGGGTCTTGGAATGCTTGAGATACCATGTGCTCCCAGATCAATCCTTCAGCTAATCAAATGCTTATGTACAAAGACCAGATGCTCACCACCATGTCAATATTTGGCCAGCTGTGTGCCTGGTACAGATATGTGAGACTGCAACACAAGCAAGGATAAGGGACAATATGCATAGTAGTCCTTTCCTAGATGGAGATGACACGGATAACTTTGGTGAATAAATGTTTTCAGTCCTGCGTGTCAAGGCTAAGTTCCCTTGGATTATAGAAGATCAATGCCTTTTTTTTTTTATTTAAGACATGCATCTCTGTGCTAAAGTTTATTTAAAAATGATTTCAACATTTTCTCAAATACACAGCAACAAAATTGTTCTGAGTTTGTCATATTTGGTACCATTGTGTCTGTAGAAGAAAGGGCTTTCAAATGATACAATATTGGATATGGGTTGAACTGGGCACCAGGGGCATCTTTAGGATTTATAAGGCCCTATGCAATATTATTAAACTGGTGCCTCTATGCCCAATGGCAGCCAGGGAAAGGATGATGATTTTTTAGAGATGTGTGTGTTCAGCAACACACTAATGAAATATTGTAAAGCGAATTTTAAACTATGGTCCTATTGCCTAACACTAAATTCAGAAACTGACAATAAGTACTTTGGGCTGGCAAATGCCTAGTACATGGCTTCATTACAACTTGCATGGCTCTTTCACAGGTTCAAAGTTCTGCTAATAGGTCTGGTAATCTTTTCTACTATTAAGTTAATTAGACCCTTTTGAGAGGAATCAGAGCCACAGAGCAAGCATAAGAAGAGATGGATGAGTGGTGCCCCAAGACGGAGTGGTGCCCCAAATTTTTGGATGCCCTTAGCAGCTCTGTAACCTGTGTCACATTACTGGATTTTAAAGATCATTGCTGCACCCATTGGTCAAGGGGATGTTTGCCCCAAAAGTCTGTACAAAGGGGGCCATGTGAGATGTCAAATAAAAGCTTATGTTCTACTGATTTTATGTATGTTACTCATATACTTGTTTGGTATCTGTATGTGGAATTATAAAGATGTACTCTGTGTTGATGCTGGAAGAGTCTCTGTCCGAGACAGAGCAATGTGCCAGGAATCTTCTGTCAGTGACTATGCTAATTAACAAGGCTCTCAGAGTGGCGAATACACACCTGAGGAATGTGCCTGGAACCTGCAAACCAGCCAGAATTGTGATTGTTGACTTGGAACATTTGGATAGGTCACTGGGCCATGTGACCTGCTCCAGCTTGGAAGAGACCAGGCATGGATATAAAATGCCATGAGGCATACTCCATCTTGCCTTCAATTTTGCTACTGATTCCAGATACAGCCTTGTGAGGAACAGCAAGCTGGGAAGAATTGTGGGCCCATCCTGACATAGAATGTACACAAAAAACTTTTAAGATAGCAGTTTATAACATCTCTGCTAAGAGCCTGCTGTGACGGACCTGGCAGGGTCCACACTTACCCCGGAGTGGGGGCAGCCCTCCCCCCCAGCACCAGGCGGGCGGGCAGGCGGCCCTGGAGACAGGGGCAACCCTGGGCGGGCAGAAGCCCGACGCGGAGAGAAGCTCCCTGCTGTGCACTGGGGAAGGCGGGGCCAGGAGTGCCCGCAGCAGGCAGGCAGAGAGCCTGAATGGTGCGCCGGCCGAATGGAGCGGGGGCAGGGGCGGGGCAGCGAGCCCCGGCCCGCACGTTGGTGAGCGTGAGGGCGCCCAGGGGGGCGGGGCCGACGTCCCCGGCATCCTTGCCCGGGCGGCTTGAAAAGCCGCCGGGTAGGATGGCTAGAGGCAGCCCACGGAGGAGCCGCCGCTGACCCCGCAGACAGGTGGAGACCCCCCCCTCGTCGGAGGACAGGCGGACAGAGGCCGGGACCACCAGGACGGCAGCGGGACGGGGCCTACGCGCCGGGCGAGGTAAGCACCTCCAGCAGGCACTCCGGCGGGGCGAACGGGAATGGGGAGTGGAAGGAGCCCGGGGTGGGGCCCTTTTGGCGCCCGTGGACAGGTGCGTTACGGGGGTAATCCCCACCTGTCGTGGGAGGAACGTCCCCGTTGTTCCCCCACTTAGGGCCCCGGGCTGGGACCTGGTGGAGAGGAAGGACCTGGGTCCCCCACACCCCACCCCTCTGTGCCCAGCCTCAACCCGCCCGCACACCCCGTCAGGAGCATCTGCAATGCGGCGTACGCCGGGCAACTGAAACTGCGCAGTAAGACGCTAAATACCAATTCCCCCACTCCCGGCGAGGACCTTGTCCCCAGATAGGCCGCCGGGTGCTCACCTTTCCCCCAACCCCTATCTTACGTTCAGACTAGGACCCAGGGACCTCCCAAAAAGGGGCCAGGACAACGAGTTCGCTGGACCCCGGTCCGGACGCCCGGCCGGGTGATCGCACTCTAACCTCGGGACATAAACAGGGAATCATAGACGGCGGGCCCGCTGAACCCACCTGCCACACCGGGAGGGGGAGCTCGCACCCATGGGAAGCCGTCACACCTGCATCAAGAACTTGGTGATTCGATGCATGTAATGTGTTTTCCTTAACAACCTTATTCTCATGCTTTTCTTTTATTAATAAACCTTTAGATTTTAGATACTAAAGGATTGGCCCAGTGTGATCTTGTGGGTAAGATCCAAAGTGTAAATGGACTGGGAACTGGGGCTGGTCTTTTGGGACCGGGAGAACCCGGGGTGAGATTGGGTTCTATAACCTGTATGTTAGGCCCGGGGGTGATTGTGGCACAGGGAGAATTGGAGTGTCTGAGGGGTTTTGCTCAGTGTGACTGGTTTGTGGCCTGTTTGGGGACAGTCTCCAGTCAGGGGTTGTAAGGAGCCCTGAGTTTAAGCAATTCACCCTGAGCAGATGCTCTCAGTGGTGCCCAGACCCGGTCTGGTCCGTCACACCTTAGCAACTCTGTATCTTGCATATGGGTAAGGATAGACTTGCTGGACATTATCAAAATTTCAGGCAACTAGAGGACGTAGAGCTGGAGACAGTGAAACCCCCTCTCTGCCTTACCACATTAGAGGATATCATTGAAATTATGATTCTGTAGATCATTACAAATCAGATGACACCTCTCTTACCTTTCAATCACTGTGTTGCCTACCAAACATTTACTCCATTATGTTCTCAGACAGGGTATTATCTAGACCCAAACCAAGCAAGCAGAGCTTCCAGCAGATGAGGAAGGTAGAGTCTGAAGAATCCATTTATCCAACTTTCTCATCAGGTGATGCTGGTCAAGATATAATGAGGGGGAGAGAATGGGGAAGAGACAGCATGAGTCGGTTTCACAGAGCAAAATGGAAGGAATGTAGAGAATGGAATGGGGACTACCGACTAAATAGGTTAACAGAGGCAGAATGAAAGGTAGGTCAGAGTGGAAGGAGTAATTTGATCTTCTTAAACAAATTGCTTAGTTCTAACTTACCTGAAGACACTCAGGATAAAACCTGTACATAGTCACGTACTTGAGATGAAAACCTCTTCTTAGTGTGCAATGAAGATCAAAGAAAAGGAGAGAAAACAGACATTAGGGTGGCTACACAACAGGACAGAAAATACTCTAATGCCTTCATATAAATCAGCATGCTCTCCTCTGGGATGAAAGTTTGACCCAGTCTCAAAAAGATATGACTAATATATAGGAGGGTCAATGAAAGGTTATAGGAAAAGTTATGGCACTGCTCCTGACATAGGCAGTAGGAAGTTTAACAGGAACAGCCTCCAGGGTAGCATCTTCTTTATATTTTTCTCCTGGTGCTCTTTTGCATAGTCATACTCAGAAAATACTCTGTTCTTTCACAATAGTCATTTGTGTTTTGTAATAAACCATCTTTTTTTTAATTTAATCTCCACCAGCACATGCATTTTCTAGTTCCCCAAATTTAGTTTCACAGACAGCAACTACCATTGTCTCAACCCCCTCCTCCCCCAGGAAAAAAATTATCCTTAAGCTGACAGAATGCAACAGTAGGAGGGATGGATTCAGCTGGCAGTTACTTCCTGGCATGCAATTTTAATTAAGGAGTCAGCATGTATGCTACACAAGCCACAGGAGTCAGTAGCTAAAAATGACTAGGAAAGTTTCCATGGATAAAAAGGTAAGAGAAAGGGACAACGATATTGTGTTTTAGGAGGCTAATGGAATGCTTATATCCTAATTTTACTCCAAATAAATCCTGTTTCCAATGGAAAAAACAGCCATAAATTGCTGTGGGAAAAGACTGCTCAAAAATACCTATTTTGTGGAGTGCAGTCACAGATCTATTACTGACCCCGGGGTAATTCAGCATAAAGGCAGCATCTATTTTTCAGGCAGGTTCTGTGTTTATACCAGGTTGCACATCACCACAATGAGAGGTTTTTCTCATCAGGAATATTTCAGTCACAGTGATTACACCTGTCATTTAACAGTTCAATTGGCATACGCATAAGAAACAGAAGTAGCTTGTCCAAAGATTACAATTATCAGTTAATATAGCTAATCAGCTCCAAACAAAAGCTTCCTTTCTATTAGATTATAGTTACAACCTATCAGCAATAATGTGGCTTTAAATTAACACTAGTGATTTTTCAAGACTACATTTTTTCTTGGTGTAATGAATCAGAGCCAATCAACAGGATAGGGAGGCTGATTCATATCCTGAATTTTCATGAACCATTATTAATTGTACAAACATCCTTCCTAAGAGGTGCTGCAAAATCCGGCTGCAGAAATCTCATTGTTGGCAGTTTTCTTCACTGGTAAAATTTTCAGACATAACACCAAAAAGTAAGGGATGGAGTTCAAGCACCTGTCCTGTTTTATATCTTCACACATCAGTCTGAAAGAACTCAGACTAAAAATAATTTGCAAAAGAAAAATAAAATAATAAAATTAATATGATATGACTTAAAATGAGAGCCCTGAGTTCTGGGGAGAAAAAAACTGGTGAGCTAGTCTCCCTGTCTGTGTCACTTTCACTTATAAAGAACTCTTCAGTTAGGAGCATATTTTAGGTTTACAGTTAAATTGTAGGGTAAATATTAGGGAAATGAGATAGTTACACAATTGTATTAAGACCAAATGAGATCTCTCAGACTGACAATTGTATAAAAGCATTTTAATATTCTCTTTTAATGTCACCAAAATACTAAAATATGATTAAATAGCTGTTGTGACTGCAGGCAAAACATTATTTTATCTTTTACTTATACAGCAATCAGTAATGAATATTCTCCCTCCTTCTGTTCAAATGCCCTTACAAATTAGAATCAGTTGAGTGATGTTCAGAACCAGATGCCATAGCGTGGTTTTGAATGTCGTCCATTTAGTACATTTCTCTTGTCTGATTTCTGGCACTGCAGCACACTAAAAAGATTTCCTATATGGATGACCGTGACACATCATTTAGATGAACAACATTACTCAACCACATTGCAAACCTATAGTCATAATTTTGTCCGCTGCTTCCCTTTGGGTACAGCAGAAAGGGGCTCCCTGATTCTTTGTACATCCCTGGCTCAGGGCACTCTAATTTGCACCAGCTGGCAAGAGCCTTGTAAGGGACCATATGCCAGTTGAAAACTGTCAGAGAGCACTGCACTGCAGCCACTTCTCCTCCCTCTTCTTCTCAACATGCATCTGTAGGGGAGCCTGGATGGCCCTACTTTGACTAATAATAATGTCTGCCTTGCCCACAGTACGGATTTCTAACAAAGCAAAACCCAGGCCTGTCTTAAGTCTGGTGCACATAAGCACACAGGCAAGACAGGGGAGGGGGAACTTTGGGAGGCAGGAATGTTTTTGCACAATCAAGCAGATTTAGCATGGTACAGTGAGACCATGTCAAGAACATCAGGAGGAACCTTGTACTGGTACATTCTATTTCTGATAAGCAAAAATT
This sequence comes from Pelodiscus sinensis, assembly GCF_049634645.1. Lineage (NCBI taxonomy): Eukaryota > Metazoa > Chordata > Testudines > Trionychidae > Pelodiscus > Pelodiscus sinensis. Next base: position 41,084,200 of record NC_134711.1, on the reverse strand, counting down.
CAAGATCCAGCCATAAAACTATTAACCGAGCACATAGTTTTTGCAACATCCTGAATAGCAGGATGTACCTCATATATGGGCATAATAGGTATCTTACACAATATGTAATCAATTGGTAGACAGGATTAGAATGACCAAGTATAAATATAGGTGTAGAAAACAATCAGTGGAAGGGATTGGGTAAGGGGACCCCACTACTTTACTTGTTGCATTTAGAAGTTGTGCCTGTTCCTACTGGCAAATGCATTGAGGATGCCTCTGTGCACGGAGAAAGAAAGAGGCCATGACCTTCCGTCCAACAATGGTGAGTTGCTAACAGTGGAACTGTGTGCTATTTATAGAAATAAGTACATGTATGTTTATATCCTTAAAGTTAAATATCTTGTGTATTGTCCTAGGTGTAGGTGTTATTATGTTGCTACTTTTCCCATATATTGGAATAGATTTATGTAACTCTGCATGGCTTTCCTTTACTATTTTCTGTATAATAAAGTTAGTGATCTGGAAAAAGTGTGCCGGACATTTCTTTGGCTGCCGTGATAGTGGATATTAATATGCTATATATTGTTAGAAGGGAATAGTCATATATATATTATTACTTTATAACAATATATAGAAATATAGCTATACATAGATATATAGATAGATATGATTATTCCTTTCTAACAACAGGCTTTTAAATATTCCAGGTACATTTTCAGCCCTTACTTTTGCCTTGTCGACTTCAATTTTTTTATTTTCATTGAACAATAAATTTGCACCATGTGGCTTTTTTATTTTAAAAAAAAAGCACTCTGAATATGTATTTTACCTTTGAGATTCTGTGACTAAATCTAGAAACCTGTCAGATATATGAAGGGAAGGTTCCAGGTCCGCAAAGGCTGTAAACCTGGAGAAAGTGGGGAGGAGGGAACTGAACCAAAAAGCAGCAGGTTGCACATATTTTATTCCCTATATCTTGCATGAAATCATGAAAAAATGATATGCATTAATAATAGCTGTCTGAAGGCAGTTTTAATTTGCCAGAATAGAGCCTATTGAATTGCTCACTATACAGTAGTTCCTAGCTGCATGACAGGAATAATATGTTCACATGGGTGAACTGTTCTTGATTAATTTCTCTGCTGTGGTGGGCTCAGATAGACTTTCCACAGACTTCACAGATAGACTAGTGCAGCAGGGTTGCTGGGTAATTTCTGATTGTCTATACACATGGAGCTAATGTGTAAGGGGGGTCTTTGGGGGCACGTGACCCCCCCACACACCATAGGCAGGAGAGGCAAGGGGCCAACCGTCAGTGGGGCCAGAGACTCTGGGTGGTCTGAGGCTAGTGGGTGTCCTGGTGCCCACAGAAGGGGTTGGATCCCTTTTATTCACTGATAGTCACGGGAGGAGGAAGAGGGGTTGGAGCAACATGACTCCACTCCCTTGGCTGTCAACTGCATCACTCAGGTGAGGAGTGAAACTGCCCCTCCACACTCATTAGTGGAAAGCAGAGTGACACAGTTGGCAGCCAGTGGAGTGGAATGGCATTGCTCTGCTTCCCCCCGCTGCTGCTGGTGAGTGCCAAGGGTCATGACCAGTGTTCCCTCCAAGATTTTTCATCCATGAGCGGAGTGAGTTTTGTCTTGTGCACCAATATTGAGGTCATGTGCGCTTGCTCGGATGTGTGCCACTGTGGCACCCAAGTTATTTGATATATATTTAATTATTTAAATGTTATGGGAAAAAAGAATACTAAAACAAGGGATAATTTGCAAGATATGTGACTTTAAATGTTTATTTCACACACAGCACCAAGCAAGTAATAATTTCAGATTAATGAATGTTTTGAGGAAGGATACAAAGGAAGAGTTGCACAGCATTCTTCCCCTCTGCACTGTTAGGGTATGTCTACACAACAACGTTATTTCGAAATAACAGCTGTTATTTTGAAGTAACTTTACTAGCATCTACACAGCCAAACCGCTATTCTGAAATGAATGTGAAATATTTCAAATTTGGTAAACCTCATTCCACGAGGAATAATGCCAAATTTGAAACAGCTATTTTGAAATAAGTGCTGTGTAGACACTTATTTCGAAATAGGGGGCATCCAGCTTTCCCAGGGTGCCCTGGTGGCCACTAAATCCTCAACCAAGAACACTCTTCTCCCTCCCCCATACCAGAGCCCTTAAAGGGGTTGACTCCGGCCCAAAGTGCCTGTGCCAGCTCCAAGTCTGCCAGCCCAGAGCCAGCAGTCACTGCCCCTGACCCAGTGGCCCCAAAATCTGAGCCAGCAAGCCACTGGCAGCCAGCCCTCCACCACTCCCCAGGAGCAGTCTACCAGCTCCCAGGAGCCTGTCAGGGCCCGGAGAAGGTGGGCACATTCCTGGTCCGGGGTGGAGATCATGGACCTTATTCAGGTTTCAGGGGTATGCCCCTAACTTCCATGATCTCCACACTAGATAGCGGCTGTCTATGGCAGGATAGCTGCCAGCCTGTCCACCAAAGGCCACTTGTGAACCCAGGAGCAGGTTTGCATGAAAATCAAGTTGGTCCGGCAAGACCCCAACCCTGAGCTTCTCTTCCCCCTTCTTCCCCTTGTTTCCCCTTTCCAGCTCCCTCCTCCCAGGTTTCCCCCTTCCCTCTCTCACCCTCTCTTCTCCCCTCTCCCATCTCGTTTCCCCAGTCTCACCAGAATAATTCAAGGTCTTCTCACAGGATGTGAATCTAAAAAGTGAATTTGACAGATGAAGAGACCCTTTTTTTGGGAGTGGGAGAGAATACTCCAAACAGCTGATGCTATGAAAACATGCAAATGCAATTAAAAAACTGATGGTGGCTTTAGTCCAAGCGGTTATAAGTAATTTTAACCTTATAAGCTGAAAAGTGGGGTGGGGGCAGAAAAGGAGTGGGAAAGGTGGGGCCTGGTATGAAGTGGGGTTCTCCTGACCTTTCCCTGAGCTGGGGAGACAGTCATGTGGCTGGTGGCCCCCCAGGCTGCTCCTCACCTGGCGGGAGGAGCTTAAGGTGCCAGATAGGGGGCTGGTGCTCACCTATGGTGACCCCCACAAGCAGTTCCCCCTCCCCTCAGCTCCTGGCAGAGGTGCAGCCAGCAAGTAGGCACACTGCCTCTGTCAGTAGGTCCTATTCCCTGCAGCTCCCAGTGGCTGCAGTTCCTGGCCAATGAGCTGAGAGCTGAAGAGTCAGCACTCACGGAGGGGAGGGAGCATGCTGCAAATCCATTGTAACCTCTGCCAGCACCATCAGGGATGGGGAGCTATTTGTGGGGGCCACTACAGTTGAGTGTCCTCCCATCCAATACCCCAAATCACTCCCATGCCCTAAGCCCTGCCCCAAGACCCCTCTCAGACCCAAACTCCCTCTAAGAGAGTGCCCCACAGCCCCACACTAACCACACTAGAAATCAGACTTGTGCAGCTCAGAAATGCCAGTTTATTGAACTTGCTGGTTAGTGAAGTACCACAGAGCTTTTTACTGGTAGTTATTTGTTCCTGGTATGATACTCAGTAGTGTGTAGTTACTACATTTAAGAAAGAAAAAATCAAATGCACATCTACAAAATGGGGAGTAACTAGCTAGATGAAAGTATTTCTGAAAAAGATCTAAGAGTTACAATGGATCACAAATTGAACAATGTGATGCAGGTGCCATAAAGACTAATATTTTGGAGTGTAACAACAAGAGTGTTGAATATAAGACATGAGATGCATTTGTCTTGCTCTACTCAGCTCTGATGAGGCCTCAATAGAAGTACTGGTTTCCATTCTGGGTGCCATACTTAGGAAAGATGCAGACAAATTGGAGTTGAGCAACCAAAGTAATAAAAGGTTTAGAAAACCTACACTATGAGGGAAGGTTAAAAAACAGTGTTCAGTCTTGAGAAGGCTGAGTGGAGGACAGATAACAAACAATCTGTCTCTTGAGAGCTGTAATAAAGAGGACAAAAAGTAATTGTTCTTCATGTCCCTGAAAGTAGGACAAGATGTATTTAGCTTAATTTGCAGCAAGGGAAATTTAGGTTAGGAAAAGCTCTCTAAGAGCATGTCTACACTACTGGCCAGATCACTGGGCAGTGATTGATCCAGCAGGGGTCAATTTATCACATCTAATTTAGCACTCTCCCATCAACTCCAGTACTCCACCAGAACAAGAAGCATAGGCAGAATTGCAGGGAGAATATCTGCCATTTACTTACTGCAGTGAAGACAATGTGGTAAGTAGATCAAGGACATTGAATTCAGCTATGTTATTTACATAGCTGAAGATGTGTAATTTAGATTCATGGCCCACAGTAGTGGAAACATCTGTCTGGGATGGACTAGGTTTACTTGGCCCTGCCTCAGTGGAGGAGAATAGACTAGATAATCTCTCATGGTCCCTTCTAGGACTGCATTTTCAGGAATTCTATGATTAAAAATGGTGGCATTTATGGGCTGTAATAATGTCATTAAAATCTGTATTTGTATTTTGAACTCCTAACATTTCTGGGGTGTCTAGGATTTTGAGCAGTGACTGTTGGAACCTGTATTTTGACTTACTGATTCCAGAACAGCCATGTAATCACATCCAGCACTGTACAGCTTTGATCTCATGGAAACAGCACAGATCTGCCTTTTAGAGAACAGCCCCCACTTGATGCTTCTTAGCAATTGTTTGGTGATTTGCATCTTCTTAAGGTCTTGCAGGTGTAAGAGTTTCATCTCTAGTATCCAGCCCAAGTTCAGTTTGAGTTCTTTGCTGGTAAGAATACCATGTTCCACCTAGACACTGACTGCATTTCATTTCTGGGTAAAGTGACTGCTTCACTATATTTGAACCTGTGGCTGCGGGAGGAAGGGGGGGGGGGCATTTTTTTCTACAAATTGCCTTTGTTTTTTTTGCCAAAAATGCATTTTGGAGGCCCACACAAATCTCCTGGCAAATAATGGCAGTAGGAAAAATGTTGAGAAGAATCAAAACATTTTGTTTTAACCAGTTCAAAACATTTCATTTCCCCCCCATTTTGACATATTTATTTTGACTTTTTGGATTGAAATGGCATTTCAATTTCAATTTCCACCTGAAAAAAAAAAGGTGGAAAATACCCAAAAGGCCAACCCTTTCTTCAAAAGTCTCTGTACCTGCAAACATGTATCTCTGCTTAGGAAATGGTTTTCACTTCATCAAAGGAAAGGAAGCCAGGTAAAGCAAAGCAACAGTCTTTGCCATATGGCCACAATCCATAGAAAGAGAATGGTAAATAAAAATACAGAGACCAACTTGTGATTTAGGGTCACATTTTCAAGCAATTAAAAAAAATTTCAGACAACTGAAAATATAAGTTATTGTGTGTGCGTATTTTTCTATTAAAATAGTTGTTTCTATTTGAATGAACCAAACCTTATGTTTTAATTTTCCATTTGGCCCTTGAATGGAAATCCATTATTTGCTCAGCTCTACTAATGATGTGCACTATTCCAGCAGCTAAGAATTATATTAAATATATGTGTGTTACTAGCTTTAACAAATGTTTGCAGTGGAGGTTTTGGTCACTTTCCTAAATGCTTTATAAATTCCAGAAATTTATAATTCTTTCTCCTGGACTTCCTTCCATCAACAACATGAAGATATTAATTCTAATACTAATAATACTTAACTTTTTCTGTTCATCTCTAGACTCACCTTTGGAGAAACAGAGTGGGAGTTTAGCCATTGTCATCAGAGTCAGCAGGATCAGACTCAGAGTTGGCACAGATGTAGGGATAACATATCAATGTATTGAAAATGATTCCCCCAAATGGAAGTGACTCCCCATAATTTGTTCCCCACAACTTAAAGTGTTTAGATTTATTATTAATTATTATTATTATTATTATTATTATTTGTTAAGATTGTTAAATGTTTATATAATGTATTAGGTCATGTAACTTAGAACTGTTAAGAATATAATCCTATGTAGCCAGAAACAGCCCCCCCCCTCCCCCCCCGCCCCCCCCCCGTGCTCCAGGGCATGCTCAAGCTTGTGCAAGGGGCTGCTTGAAATTGACATTGCAGAGATACATTGTAACAATGAATTGTCAAGCCACTAACTCTGCTATGGGAGCCAAGTCCTGTAATTGACTAAGGGCATTGTTACTTAATTGACGCCTGTTCTTTTTAAAACATTGTAACTTTATTCAGCACTCAGAATGTTTTAAGCAATACCACCCAGAAACTTTTTGTAACTACAACTCTGAGATATGTAAAGTTATTATTATACAAAAATATTGTATGGGAAACATTAATTAAGGAATGTATGTAAGAGAGAGAGTGCTTGGATGATGAGTGAATGGTTCTGAGAGGTTCCAGCCTGAGAATACAGCAACAAAGGGCTGAAGAAGGCGTCAGGTGCCAGTGCAACCAAAAGCTGTCAAGTGGAGAAAACCAAGTACTGGAGGTCCACCCGATGAGATCACTGATGAGCACCTGGCAGCCACCCTGGAGACATCAGCATGATGCAGCAATTTCCATAGACTGGCATAGGAAGAAATTCCTATAAGAACTGGACTAAAAAACTATGGAATCAGAGTCCAAGGTTCTGCTGCCAGCCTACCAGGAGCTTCAGATGCGCATCTGATCAGGACTTCGCTCCCCACTACCATCACTTGTGTACAGAGTACCTGGCCAGTATTCTGTCACAAGCAACTTCCAGGCTGGTAACTATAACAAATACACAGAATCTGAATAAATGGATGAATGAATGTTTATATGTATATGGGTTAAGTAGTTAAACAATGTTGTTTGCTTCTATCTTTTCTTTATTTTTTTATTATTATTATCTTTACAATAAATGTGGCTTTTTGCCTTATCCCCCTCATAAGATCCTGCTTGCTTTTATTTGGTACAACACAGATAGCTTCCCTCAACCTTAGTTCCCTAAAGATTTACACAGTAAATCACTCAGGGGGTAGAGAAGAGAATGCCAAATTTCCTTGATCTCTGCTTTTCCTCTAACCACTATATGGCACAATCATTAATGGGCTATCTCGCTAACCAACTGATGCCATTTTATTATATGAGCTTTTAAAAGAAAAAGTTAGTTGAACGTGAACTGGCCAGTAATTCAATACGTAATTTCTGGAGTTTCATTTATTAATGGCTAACTGAATAATGTTGCATGTTTTAATTGCACAGTGCTATTAGATAACACCATCACAAATTTAATTTAAAAAACCCCCACCTTTCTCCCATTTACCAACCTTCATTACATTCTCATCATTTAGCAACAATTCTTCAATATCACTAAGCAACTCTAAGCATGCAATTGGGGCAGAGGTTGCCATTAAATCAGTGTTTGCATTTTAGTCTGTTTCTCTTTTTTTAAAAAGCTGTGGGGAAGGCATTGGAAAATGTCAGTAAGGCAATGCACAAAGACCCTAATATATTTTCTGACCTTTATTCCTGGAGATGGGTTAGTAGTCATTATAATGCTGTGGATGCTCTCTTAAATAATTCAGGTACTGTTGGCTGCCTCTTGGAGACTGTGGGCACTTCATCAAGTTCTATTAAAGCTCACAAAGCAAGCATAAATATGGAAATTCTTCAGAAGTAAAATACACAAAATTACCCCTTTATTGTATTTTAGGTGGATTACCTTTTAGTTTCTGCTCAGCTACTCAAAGGGCTTCCTCTGTACTCGCTCAGATAAAGAGATGCATGCTGAAGCTGGGAAGCATCAAGCAAGGGAAAAAGATCTCTGTACATGTGAACATATATCTGTGCTCAGGAAATGTATCCTCTTAGTTTTCATTTCAGCCAAATTCCTCCCATGCAGAAGCCCCAAAGGAAAGGAAGCCAAATAAAGCAAAGCAACAATCTTGGCCATATGGCCACAATCTATAGAAAGACAATTTATATCAGTGTCTGTCTGGCTATCTAGCTATCTATCCATTAGAGTGTATCTGTCTGTCAATCAGTCTGTCTGTGAGTTCATTTGTTCAAGAACTCCTCCTAAATGGTAAGAGCTAAAATCACCAAATGCAGTATGCAGCTTCCTCTTATCATAAGTTAAAGCAAGTTCAGGATATGGCTGTGCTAGGAAAATGGGAAGCGCCTGGAATGTCCGTAACATGGTTGATCAGAGGACAGAGATATTGAAGAGTGACCACTGAGAGCAGCAAGCACGGAGATAGATATACTACAGAGTGACCACTGGGGGCAGTAATACCAACAGTAGAGTGACCACTGGGGACACTCAGAGCAGTGAGACGGGCAGGAGTCAGGATAGCAGAGGAGGGTGAGTAATTGGGGGGCAGCAGGCACCAGGGGAGATGATGGAGCAAGGAGAGGAGACATGGCAGTAGAGAGAAAAGGTAAAGGTTTAAAAATATTTATGAATAACTTGGTATGATGCCCACGGCCAATTTGTTTGCACCCCGTGGTGCAGTTTGTGTTTATGTGGGGATCAACACATGGCCGGCAAGTGGGAGCCAAAACAAAAAAGTAGTTAGTGTAATGATCTTCTGTGGATATGCATTTTAGTAGTGAAATTCTTTGACTGTCATTGCTCATGAAAAGTGTAGAAATCGGGTTGCATTTTATTAATAATACTTTCTGCAGGAGACAAGGAGTCACCCCCCACAGTGGAGGAGACCAGGCCTTGCACCACCACGGTTGAGCAGTCTCTTGCCACCACTGCGAGGAAGAAACGTAGGGTAGTGGTGGTTGGAGACTCTCTTCTGAGGGGAACGGAGGCGCCCATCTGTCGCCCTGACAGTTCAGCTCGAGAGGTATGCTGTCTGCCAGGGGCCCGTATCCGAGATGTTACAGAAGCATTGTCGAGGATTATCCGGCCCGCTGACTACTACCCCATGCTACTCATCCATGTGGGCACAAATGATACTGCCAGGTGTGACACTGAGCGGATCAAGCGTGACTACAGGGCTTTGGGTATGTCTACACTACCCCGCTAGTTCGAACTAGTGGGGTAATGTAGGCATACCGCACTTGCAAATGAAGCCCGGGATTTGAATTTCCCGGGCTTCATTTGCATAAGCCGGGCGCCGCCATTTTTAAATCCTGGCTAGTTCGAACCCCGTGCCGCGCGGCTACATGCGGCACGGAGTAGCTAGTTCAGATTAGGCTTCCTAATTCGAACTAGCTGTACTCCTCATTCCACGAGGAGTACAGCTAGTTCGGATTAGAAGCCTAATCCGAACTAGCTACTCCATGCCGCGTGGCTACACGCGGCATGGGGTTCGAACTAGCCGGGATTTAAAAATGGCGGCGCCCGGCTTATGCAAATGAAGCCCAGGAAATTCAAATCCCGGGCTTAATTTGCAAGTGCGGTATGCCTACATTACCCTCCTAGTTCGAATTAGGAGGGTAGTGTAGACATACCCTTTGGGAGTACAGGTGAGGGAGTTTGGGGTGCAGGTGGTATTCTCTTCGATCCTTCCTGTCAAAGGTAGGGGCCCAGGCAGAGAGAGGTGCATCCTGGAGGTGAATGCCTGGCTGCGAGGATGGTGTCGCCAGGAGGGCTTCGGCTTCCTTGACCACGGGGTGCTCTTCCAGGAAGGACTGCTTGGCAGAGATGGAGTTCACCTTTCCAGGAGCAGGAAGGCCTTGTCTGGACACAGACTGGCTAACCTTGTGAGGAGGGCTTTAAACTAGGTTCGACGGGGACAGGTGAGCAAAGCCCACAGGTAAGTGCTGAATGTGCAGGACTGGGAGATGAGTTGGAAATGGGGGGGACTACGGCCTATAATGACAAGGAGAAAGGAGGGTCAGGGCACAACAGGGAGGCAAGATCAAATCAGTATCTTAGATGCCTATATACAAATGTGAGAAGTATGGGTAATAAGCAGGAAGAACTGGAATTGCTAACAAATAAATACAACTATGATATCATTGGTATTACAGAAACCTGGTGGGATGGGACGCACGATTGGAATGTTGGTATGGAAGGGTACGGCTTGCTCAGGAAGGACAGACAGGGAAAAAAGGGAGGAGGGGTTGCCTTGTATATTAAAAATGTACACACTTGGACTGAAGTGGAGATGTACATAGGAGATAGCTGTGTAGAGAGTCTCTGGGTTAAGCTAAAAGGGGTAAAAAATGAGGGTGATGTCATGCTAGGAGTCTACTACAGGCCACCTAGCCAGGTGGAAGAGGTGGATGAGGCCTTTTTTAAACAATTAACAAAACTATCCAAAGCCCAAGATTTGGTGGTGATGGGGGACTTCAACTATCCAGACATATGTTGGGAAACTAACACAGCGGGGCACAGGCTACCCAATAAGTTTCTGGACTGCATTGGAGACAACTTTCTGTTTCAGAAGGTTGAAAAAGCTACCAGAGGAGAAGCTGTTCTGGATTTGATTTTAACAAATAGGGAGGTACTAGTTGAGAACTTGAAAGTGGAAGACAGTATGGGGGACAGTGATCATGAAATAATAGAGTTCATGATCTTAAGGAAAGGTAGAAGGGAGACCAGCACAATTGAGGTAATGGATTTCAGGAAGGCAGATTTTGATAAGCTCAGAGAACTTGTAGGTAAGGTCCCATGGGAAGCAAGATTGAAGGGAAAAACAACTGAGGAGAGTTGGAAGTATTTCAAAGGGACGTTGTTAAGGGCCCAAAAGCAAACAATTCCGCTGTGTAGGAAAGACAGAAAATATGGCAAAAGACCAGCTTGGCTTAACAAGGAGATCTTGCATGATCTCAAAATAAAAAAGGAGTCATATAAAAAATGGAAACTAGGACAAATAACGAAGGATGAATATAGGCAAGCAACACGGGAATGCAGGGGCAAGATTAGAAAGGCAAAGGCACAAAATGAAATCAAACTAGCTACAGGCATAAAGGGAAACAAGAAGACCTTTTATAAATACATTAGAAGCAAGAGGAAGACCAAGGACAGGGTAGGCCCACTGCTCAGTGAGGAGGGAGAAGCAGTAACAGGAAACTTGGAAATGGCGGAGATGCTCAATGACTTCTTTGTTTCGGTCTTCACCGAGAAGTCTGGAGGTGTGCCTAACGTAGTGAATACAAGCAGAGAGAGGGTAAGTTTAGAAGATAGGATACACAAAGAACAAGTTAAAAATCACTTAGGAAAGTTAGATGTCAGTAAGTTACCAGGTCCAGATAAAATACATCCCAGGATACTCAAGGAGCTGATAGAGGAGGTATCTGAGCCTTTAGCTATGATCTTTGAAAACTCATGGCAGACAGGGAAGATTCCAGAAGACTGGAAAAGGGCAAATATTGTGCCCATCTATAAAAAGGGGAATAAGAACAACCCAGGAAACTACAGACCGGTCAGTTTAACGTCTGTCCCAGGGAAGATAATGGAGCAGGTAATTAAGGAAATCATATGCAAACACTTGGAAGGTAATAAAGTGATAGGGAATAGCCAGCATGGGTTTGTGAAGAACAAGTCATGCCAAACTAATCTGATAGCTTTCTTTGATAGGATAACGAGCCTTGTGGATAAGGGAGAAGCGGTGGATGTCATATACCTAGATTTTAGTAAGGCATTTGATACGGTCTCGCATGATATTCTTATTGATAAACTAGGCAAATATAACTTAGATAGGGCCACGATAAGGTGGGTGCATAATTGGCTGGATAACCGTAGTCAGAGAGTTATTGTTAATGGTTCTAAATCCTGCTGGAAAGGGATAACAAGTGGAGTTCCTCAAGGGTCTGCTTTGGGACCTGTACTGTTCAATATCTTCATCAATGATGTAGATATTGGGATAGAGAGTACACTTATTAAGTTTGCAGATGATACCAAACTGGGTGGGGTTGCAACTTCTTTGGAGGATAGGGACATAATTCAAAATGACCTTAGCAAGTTAGAGAAATGGTCAGAGGTAAACAGGATGAGGTTTAATAAAGAAAAATGCAAAGTGCTCCACTTAGGAAGGAACAATTAGTTCCATACACACAAGATGGGAAGCGACTGTCGAGGAAGGAGCATGGCGGAAAGGGATTTAGGGGTCATAGTGGACCACAAGTTGAATATGAGTCAACAGTGTGATGCTGTTGCAAAAAAAGCAAATATGATTCTAGGTTGTATCAACAGGTGTGTTGTAAGCAAAACTCGTGAAGTCATTCTGCCGCTCTACTCTGCACTAGTTAGGCCTCAACTGGAGTACTGTGTCCAGTTCTGGGCACCACATTTCAAGAAAGATGTGGAGAAATTGGAAAGGGTACAGAGAAGAGCGACAAGAATGATTAAAGGTCTAGAGAACATGACCTATGAAGCCAGGCTTCATGAACTGGGCTTGTTTAGTTTGGAAAAAAGAAGATTAAGGGGGGACATGATAGCAGTTTTCAAATATCTAAAAGGGTGTCACAAGGAGGAAGGAAAAAATTTGTTCCTCTTGGTTTCTGAGGACAGGACAAGGAGTAATGGGCTTAAAGTGCAGCAGGGGAGGTTTAGATTGGACATTAGGAAAAAATTCCTAACTGTCAGGGTGGTCAAATATTGGAATAAATTGCCAAGGGAGGTGGTGGAATCTCCCTCTCTGAAGATATTTAAGAACAGGTTAGATAGACATCTGTCAGGGATGGTGTAGATGGAGCTTGGTCCTGCCTTGAGGGCGGGGGGCTGGACTCGATGACCTCTCAAGGTCCCTTCCAGTCCTATGATTCTATGATTCTATGAATATCAGCAGAGCTGACTTAAATGGGGTCTGTGTGTTGAGTAGGCTTGCCTTAATCTTTGTATTCATGCCTGTCAGTTTGAGAGAAACTATTTGTATATATTTGCTTGCATATGCAACCACACTTAAGTTGAGGCCCTCAGCATGTTCTGTAAGTATCAGTGTGGCCCCTGGGGCTTCCAAAGTTGAGTTGCCCTAGCTCATCCCTGACAGGTGTCAGTCTAACCTTGTCTTAAATATCTCCAGTGATGGAGATTCCGCAATCTCACTAGGCAATTTATTCCAGTGTTTAACCACCCTGACAGGCAGCAAGTTTTTCCTAATGTCTAACCTAAACCTCCCTTGCTGCAATTTAAGCCCATTGCTTCTCAGCCTAATCTCAGAGGCCAAGGAGAACAATTTTTCTTCCTCTTCCTTATGATACTCTTTTAGGGTATGTCTACACTACAAAGTTAATTCGAACTAACGGAAGTTAGTTCGAATTAACTTTGATAGGCGCTACACTAGCGCGCCGTTAGTTCGAATTTAATTCGAACTAGCGGAGCACTTAGTTCGAACTAGGTAAACCTCATTCCATGAGGACTAAGCCTAGTTCGAACGTACTGTGTAGACCCTCAATTTGAACTAGTGGGAGGCTAGCCCTTCCCAGGTTCCCCCTGGTGGCCTCTCTGGGCACAACCAGGAAAACTCCTCTCCTCTCCCCCAGCCCCGGGCCCTTAAATGGGTAGACTGTGTCCAGACGGCACTTGAGACAGCCAGCCCTGCCAGCAGTCTCTGCCACTGACCCAGTGGCTGCATGATGAGCCAGGCAGCCAGTGGCAGCGAGCTGTCCTCTGCCCAGCACCCAGGGGCCAGCCAGGGGCCGTAGACGGCACGTGGCCTCCTGGACTAGTGCGGAGGTCATGGACCTCATTGAGGTTTGGGGGCAGGCCCCCAACCTCCATGATCTCCACACTAGGAGGAGGAACGCGGCCGTCTACGGCCGCATAGCAGCCACCATGGCCCGAAAGGGCCACAGGCGCACCCAGGAACAGGTGCGCCTGAAAATAAAGCAGCTGCAGCAGGCGTACGTCAGGGCCACCAGGGGCGGCGCCGCAGCAGACTCTTGGTGGGCGGGGCGGTCCGTGCCAGCCCGGGAGACAGCGAGCCGGGACCGGAGGGCCCTGACCCGGGCACACCAGAGGGGCCACTGCAGGATGTCCCAGCGTCCAGGGAGACCGTACTGGGTAAGTAGTTCTAATTACGTAGTTCGGGGGGGGGGGGGGCAGGAGGGAGACCAGAGACCACGCGCGTGGGCCATGCCTTCCACAGATCACGCAGACACCTGTGCACGTGCGAGCACGTGCCATGCCACCCTTGGGCAGGTGGCTCCAGCTGTGTGACACCCAGGGGCCATGGCCCAATAGGCACATGCTTGTGCGAAGAGACCTGACATGCTCCCAACCCTGGGGCGGGACCCAGCAGGGTGCTTTCCCTTCACATGTCCCCTCTACATGGAGGCAGGGGACATCTCCCCCTCCCCGCCCCCCGCCCCCCGCTGCCCCGGCCACACTATACATGGCACAGGGACATGGGTGCGGTCTTGGGGCAGCTCCCAGTCCGGGGGAGAGCCAGACATCCTGACCATGGCCTCTGTACAAGCACAGCGGCTCTGACAGTGCAGGACATGGTCACCCTCACGTTGCGGGGTGGGGGAGAGGGCTGGGCATCATCCTCTGCGTCCCCAGGGAGAACTGACCACTTCTCTTCTTTCCCTACAGCTGCACCAGCTGCTCATGCAGGGTGCACCACCCCACCCGGGACATGCTCCTGCACCCGCGGCCTGCTCCGGACCGCCAGCACGGACCAGGAGTATTGGGACCAGCACCTGCGGTCCTTGTGAGCTGTGCACCGCACACTGGAGGCCTGGATGCGGGCAGACCTCCAGCTCCGCCAGGAGCAGCTGGCTGAGGTCCGAGGGCTGAGCACAAACCTGCAGGTCCTGCTGCAGAGCATGGTGCCCCGTGCCAGTCCTGCACCTACTGCCCCCCCAACTGCTGTCCCTCCTCCCACTCCTGCCCCCCCTCCCACCTCTTCCTCCTCAACCCCCACACCCTCTTCCTCAATGTCCACACCCTCCACCTCAACCTCCGCACCCTCCACCCCATCCCCCCGGGGACGCCGAGGCCCCCTCCCTCGCCATGCTGGGAGGCGGTTGGCCCGGCGAGACCCCCACCCCTGATCCTTGAGTTTCCCCACCCCCTCCTTTCCCTGGCTTCCCCCTTCCAGCTCCCTCCTCCCAGTTTTCCCCCTCCCCTCTCCCACCCTCTCTCTTCCCCTCTCCCAGCTCCTTTTCCCAGTCTCCTCGAGTTCTGTTAAATAAAAAGAGTTTCTATTTTTGAACACATGTGTCCTTTATTTTGTACATCAGGAAGGAGGGCTAGGGAGGGATAAGTGGAAGGAGGTGAGGGAGGAATGGGGTACGAGCCCCCTCTGCGGGCTCCTCGGGGTGGAAGCTCTCCTGCAGCCCCCCGATTGACCCCCCCCCCGGATGGCAGCCTGCGGCAAGTGCAGCCGGTCTGATGGCCGAGTGCTGTGATGTGCCCAGTGTGGGCATTCAGGGCACTCCAAGCCAAGACTGGTTTGCAAGTGGGGAACCCCTGAGAACTGTGTGTCCGGGGTGGGGGTCGGGTCCCTTTAAGCACAGCCCTCGGCTAGCCTGAGACAGCAGCTCCATGCTCTAAGTCCTCATCTGATGCCCTGCTGGCACTGCTTCCGGCCATCCTTAACCCCAGTTCAGGGTCCACTTAATGTGGACATGCTAGTTCGAATTAGCAAAACGCTAATTCGAACTAGTTTTTTAGTCTAGATGCGTTAGTTCGAATTAGCTTAGTTCGAATTAACTAATTCGAACTAAGTTAGTTCAAATTAGCGCTGTAGTGTAGACGTACCCTTAGATACTTGAAAGCTGCTCTCATGTCCCTTTTCGGTCTTCTCTTTTCCAAGGTAAACAAGGCCAATTCCTTCAGCCTTGCCTCCTATCTCATGTTCTCTAGATTGTTCATCATTTGTGTTGATCTTCTCTGGACTTTCTCCAGTTTCTCCATGTTTCCTGAAATGTGGCGCCCAGAACTGAACATGATATTCCAGCTGGGGCCTAATGTAGATGGCTCAGTTCCTACCTAGGTGACGTGAGACTGGCCAGGTTAATTTCCAATCCTCCTGTTTATTCTTTTCCTAAGCCAGGAGGGCACAGTAGTTCTGCTCCCTGCCTTGTGCAGGTGTTAAACAACTGTCCAGCCCACCCTAGAGGTGCATTTCAGCATGCCTGAAGCAACACAGCACCAGCAATGGACAGGAGAATGGCTCCCGGGCATGGCTTGCTCATGACTGCTTCAGTCCCATTGGATGGGCCTCAGCCTCTTTTCTTCCCCTCCCCTGCTTTGGAATGGGACTGTAGTCTCTGGGGGGAGAGGGAGGGAGGCAGGCAGAGGTGTCTCCCTGCAGCAGATGTAGACTTGTCTCTGTATTAATCATTCTCTCATTGAAGTTTTTAGCTTTGTACTGAGTCCTTTTACATGGAAACTTTGTATTAAGTCTTGGTAGAATAGTCCATTGGACAAGTGAGGCAGAGACTGTCCCTGTGGGGTGAATAAGGTGGGAATGTATAAGACGGAAGGTGAGCACCTCTAGGCAGTTGCAAAGATTGGAGATGGGATGGAAGCCAGACCAAAGATCAATGAGCCCTGGGAAATGGGCCCGTTGAAAGGAGACTGGACCTGTGGATGCTTTGGGGGTCAGCAGCAAGGGCCTGCTTTGGGAAGCCCCTCTTTGGAGGTGAATGTGGCAGCACTGAGACACCACCCAGAAGCAAGCACCACAGACACTAACTGCAGATTCATGGGACGGCTCTCACAGATCTTGCACATGCATAAGATGATAGATCTGCAGAAGTGGGGGCAGTGGTGTAGCGAGGGGGCTGGAGGGGTCAGTTGCCCCTGGGCACCATGCTAGGGAAGCTCCAATTTAATCCCATTCTGCTCCCCCCATTATCCCTTCAGCTCTCGTGCTCCTACTCCGCCTGCTACCTGCAGCTGGAGTCTCCTTCCTGCCTCTCTGCTCCGAGCCCGACCCTGCTCCAAACCCCCGACCCTCCTCCATCTCTACTGGAGGGTTAGTGCATGCAGGAGCACAGTCCCAAACTGTAGGGGGTGGAGGAAGATGCAGTACAAGTTCTCCTCAGCTGTGCACCAGGTTCGGGGCCGTGCCACATGGCGGTGGGGGGGAGGCGCAAATTTTTCCTTTGCCCCCGGGCGCATAACACCCTCGCTACGCCTCTGCAGTTAGACAAACACCTGTCAGGGATAATCTAGATGGGGCTTGGTGCTACCGTAAGTGCAGAAGACTGGACTTGATGCCCTCTCAAGCTTCCTTCCAGTTCTAGTATTCCATGTTTGTATGTACATCCAAGAGCAGAAACACATATTCTGGTGAAACAGCTTGCATTTTTCACTCTCACATACAAGAGAATACACTGACTAGATGATCCTAGTTTCACTATGAGCTTTCTTGTGCTTTATCAGTTCCAAATTCCTGTGCTATGCAGGGTTGGGAGAGGAGTTAGATAGTAGATGGAAGTTTCACATTAAAGGGAAGACGCTGCAGGGTGCCTGCATATGTCCAGTCAGAGCTTTAATGAAGGAAGAGAAATCCCATCCTCCTGCAACTCCCCACAGAGTTGTGTCAGAATCATGCACTCTATTCCTCCTCCAATGCAGCACTGGGTGAAGGGAGCATAACACAGCAAACTACTCTGGTGGGACAAGCAAAGCTTGTGAGTGATGGCCAGTGCAGTTGTAGGGGTCGTGCCCCTGACTGCTCTGCTTTGGGTTATAAAGAAACTGGATATGAAGAGTATTATACAGAAAAGGCCTCAGGCCCGGCTCTTTCTGGATCAAAGTGTTTTTAATAGATCACACATGGAACATTGGAAGGAATCCTAAGCTAGTGTTTTGCAAACTATAACTGTTTCACTGGGATTGTATAAAGCAAACTGTAAAGGGTTAACAGCTGGTTGGAATGGATGAATGGTTCACAACAAGCACAAAGCTCCATCTGCTTGTGCGGTATGATCAGGGCAAATTATGTTATTTTCTATGCCATCCATTTTCTCCTTTGATGCATTATAATAGCACCTGAACAAAGCAAATGACACCTGAAAAAGGAAAGAGACAAGCATATGGTTTTTCTAATACTATGCAAACCAATCTTCTCAAGTCAATCAAGGATGTCAACAAAAAATGTCTCAATCTTGTGTCTGGATCACTGCCACTTTTAGAGGGCAACAAAGCTGCAAACTGCCAGCTTTAGCTTATAAAATCTTTTTATATGCTTTAAGTGCATGGTGGTAAAAGTAGCTTCTTGCAAGATGCTATGGATGCTAAAAGACAGTTATTCAAACAGCTTATTTAGGGGAGCAAGAACTTTTTTCATACAGTTTTACATATGTCGAAGTATTGCAATACATTTGGGCACTTATTCCATTCAGTGCTAAGTAGCGGTGACTCAGTTAAATGTGTCAAGAATACTTATATTGTGTATACTTCTCCCATGTCTCACTTTTCAGCTGCAGTTATGACTTGTGGAGATGGGTATCACATAGCACAATCTATAATATTCCATGTTAAAAACTCCATGAATCTCATTAATACTTTGTGTACTGGAGAAAACGAGTTCTTCAAGGTGACAAACCACATTGAAACCTGTGTTAAAATCCACCTTTCCTAAGAGATCACTTGTCCTAAGTGATCAACCTAAGTACTTTACTCTAGTCTTTTTTGGTCTTATCTAAAATGTGTATTCTTATAATAGGATTTCATTAGCTTAGAAATCTTGGATTCACTAGTGGATTGACTGTAGATGGCTATGCATGTTAAGTTACTTATATTGACAACCTCTCTAAAGCCATTCAGAATTGGGACCAGATAGAGCGGCTCCTGTGAGACCAGGTGAACTGACTTCCATGTACCTGACACATTGTGGACTTGATCCAGGGACCTCAAGCAACATCTCTCTGGAAAGATTGTCCATGACAGCAGTGGGCAGTGGCTCGGGAGCACAGAGGCCTGCTCTTCACACAGATTTATGTTATGCTTGGGCAAATTCTGCACTATTGTGCACATACATAATTAAGGAGCCAAGCATATTTTTAATTTTTTTTGTGCAGGAAAAAAAGTTTCTGCTGGAATATTATCGCATTTTTTAATTTTGCCCACCAGACGGCGCCATGGTGCTAGAACACAGCAGCCAGCTAGGGAAAAGCAAGCTCCATCAGAGACTTCTTTACTGTGCCTGTCTAGCCAGGTTAGGAGACAGGCGCTAGGTGGAGACAGACAGTTTGGGGATGCTGGGGGTCAGGCAGGGGCTCATAAGTGCTAATAGTGGAGGACAGAGCGGGGCAGGACCTGACTGGAAGTAGGGGTGCAGGGCCACAGGGTGGAGAGGGTGGTTAAGGGCCACATGGTCGGAAGGGATGCATGGACACTGAGGAACAGAGGAGTTGCTAAGTGGGGTCACAGAGACACATGAAGAGAGGGAGCAGGGCAACAGGGTGATGGACAGAGTAGGTATCTGAATGGAAGCAGAGGGGCACATGCATGGGGGTGCAAGAATACATGTGGATGCGGGGAGTGGATGTCTGAGCGGTGATGGAGAGATGCATGTACCAGACTGAATGGGAGAGGATTAGGGTCACCCAGGGTCTACAAAAGGGAATTCTTGCATGGCCTAGAGCTGCTATAGTCATTGCTACACTCCTTACCCGTCGCTACTAGCGCAAGAAGATATCCAGGGAAACAGGGGTGTGGTGAGTGACCATGAACACCAGCAATCACCAACTGGGTATCTGGGGGCCATTGTCAATTGAGCATAAGTTGCAGCAGCCTTCAGACTGTTGTAGTTGACAATGGGATCAAAAACTGAGGGAATGTAAAAGGCAGTTTTGCACCCTCTCCCCATTCTGAACCATTGTTTTATACTCCTTAGCTGCAACTCAGGGTATGTTGTAGGTGGATGTAAAGTCAAGATGAATTGAAGCCCCTTGAAGTATTTGATTTGCATTTTCTGATGTTTTGAACACATGCCTCCAAGAAATACAGTGAGAGAAGGATAAACTAAATACAGAACATTAATAAAAATCGCAAATCAAAGGCCTGATCCTACTTTTATTGAAGCAAAAGGCAAATTTCCTACTGAATGACTCTGGTGTAGGACTAGGGCCACTAATAAATAGTACATTTCATAGTACATATCATGTTACTTATTTACTAATATAGTCTAAACTAATAGATTATAGTTATGTACTTTAGACATAAGGGAAACACATTCAATTTATGTTGATTTATGCCTGAAGCTACCTGAACTATTAAAAATAGTTAATATATTCATCATATTGGCCAATCGTTAAAAAAAATCTACCATTTGTCACAGCATATACATTCTCCAGATAAAGCCATATAACTAATGCACTTGTGACAAATAACGAGCACATTTTCGTTTGGCAGTTGGCATAATGCTCCATGCAACCTGTCTGAGAAGAATCAATCCAACCTGTAGAGCCTAACATTTTACTCTTCTATTTTCCCTCTGTTCTAAACTCTTTAGAACTAATGCTATGTTGTTAACATTATCAGTTATAAACTTGCAAACTATAGTTTGTTTTCCAGATGTTAGTAAAGACTGCTTTGCTGTTATTTCTGAGGTTTTGGTTTTAGTGTAAAACATTTTTGAATTTTCATGCATTTAAGCATTAGTCATTTTATCTGACAACTAACAATCAGGTTTATAAGTTGTATTAGTCTGTATCTGCAAAAACAAGGAGATGCATGCGACGAAGTGGTTTTTACCCACAAAAGCTCATGCCCAAATAAATCTGTTAATCCTTAAGATGCCACAGGACTCCTTGTTGTATCATGTTTATATGAAGCTCATAGCAGACTATTTTAATTAATGACATCTACAGACAAGATTTTCTACACTAGTTTCTAGGGGTATGTCTACACTACAGCGCTAATTCGAACTAACTTAATTCGAATTAGTTAATTTGAACTAAGCTAATTCGAACTAGCGCATCTCGACTTAAAAACTAGTTCGAATTAGCGTATTGCTAATTCGAACTAGCATGTCCACACAGAGTGGACCCTGAACAGAGGTTAAGGATGGCCGGAAGCAGTGCCGGCAGGGCATCAGATGAGGACTTAGAGCGTGGAGCTGCTGTCTCAGGCTAGCCGAGGGCTGTGCTTAAAGGGACCCGATCCCCACCCCGGACAGACAGTTCTCAGGGTTCCCCGCTTGCAAAGCAGTCCTGGCTTGGAGTGCCCTGAGTGCCCACACACGGAACATCACAGCACTCAGCCATCAGCCCGGCTGCACTTGCCACAGGCTGCCATCTGGGGGGAGGGGGCAATCGGCGGGCTGCAGGAGAACTTCCACCCCGAGAAGCCCGCAGAGCCAGCCCAGTCCTCCCCATCGGGGGCTCGTACCCCATTCCTCCCTCACCTCCTTCCACTTACCCTTCCCTAGCCCCCCTTCCTGATGTACAAAATAAAGAAAACGAGTGTTCAAAAATAGAATCTCTCTTTATTGAACAAAACTGGGAGAGACTGGGAAAAAGAGGTGGGAGAGGGGAAGAGAGAGGCAGGGAGAGGGGAGGGCAACTAAAATGATCAGGGGTTTTATATGTTTAAATAAGGACTATATTTTTAATGCACCTAATATCTCTTCCATATCACTGAAAATATGGTATTTCCTCATGGTTAGTGAGCATGTAAAGAAAGCACTTATCTTAAATAAGTTTGGCAGAATTCGACTGCTCTTTTATATTTTTGACAGGTAAAAATGCATCAAATAAATATAGATTTACATTTTTATCAATTAAAATTTTCAATTGCTTTTAATTTTTTAAATGTTTAAATTTTTGTACCTAGAGGAAAATATCTGAGATCAGAAAATATGAGGAGTTGGGGAGCGGGGAATGTCAGACAATGAATGACAGTAGACATAGAAATTCAAAAAGTTAAAGCTTTATAAGCATTAAAACACAAATTGTTGACATCATGTCAAACTATACAAGGTAAAGATCTTTAAATCAAACTCTAATAAGTTCTCAAGCAGCATTTTTGTTACTTTGCTATCTGTAAATTTCAATCATCATTGATAGAAATATTTTCCCTTAGTTTGAATATAAAATGAAATTGACATTTACTGACAGTTGCAAGTAAAAATCTCATCTTTTCAAGCCTAATCATAAAGGACATGATGGACTCTCTGAAGGCCCTTTGAAGCAGAAGTCACAACACGGTAAGGTAGGAGGAACACGTCAGGAGGCATTGGGAAATGTCCTCTGTGACATGCTTTTTTATTTTTATATATATAGATAGAGAGTCATTGCCTGACAAGCATGGTCCCCACAGCAGCCAGCTAGCACCTGCCAGCTCCTGCACCCTTCATGTCCCATACACACCCGCAACTTGCTCTGATGCCTGCACCCCCACACCTCCAATCCCCTACCCTGCACTTACCACATGCTCAAGCCCCTGCTCTACCTCCTGCACCCCACATCCCCAACCCCCTGCCTTGAAGGACCCAAGAAACTCTGGGTACATCCAGTGTATAAAATAGATGGAGCAAATCACAGCAACTTATATTTTCTGTACAATTCACTCCTCTTTGCCCCCTGCAAACTATTCACTTCAAATTAAATCCACTGGTAAAAATAACTTTTAAGAGTGCATCCTGTCTTGAAATGCTTAAACCTGTCTCCTGTTTACTTGTATACTTTTTTTATGCTGTCAATGGGATCATTAAAAGGCTCTAAATAAAACAGCAGTAAAGCTAACTGACAGTTCTGCTGTACAAACTACACCTCAGTTTTATAATGAAACAGTCCTATTAACTGTTAAAGAGGCTGGCAAAATGTAATCTATGCAGCAATTTCTTTAATAATGAAGGGGAGAATACGGGCAACCTAGAATGCAAGGAGCTCCATTCTGATGTGACATTCTGATTTGGCCAGGACCCGCAAACTGAGTAGACAACAATGCCATACACAAGATGACAATTTCAATCAGTGCTTCTGTATCAACATTACAAGACAGTGGGAGTGAGTCTTAGACAACAAGCAAATTGCCTTGTTTGGCCAATATTTAGCTGCCCCAGAAGTAAGACAATAGATATCCTTAGGATTGCAAGCTGTGGACAGCTAAAGACATTACAAAACAACAAGTAGTCCAAGGCACCTTAGAGACTATCATGAGCTTCAGTGGGTAAGACCCACTTCATCAGATGAGTTGGAGTGGAAATAACAGAATCCAAGATATGTATATTCTCTAAGGTGCCACAGGCTTCCTTCTTTTAAAGTTACAGACTAACACGGCTACCCCTCTGAGGCTTAAGGACATTACATTCATTGTGTGTAGTAAATGCAAGGGCATAAGAAGTTTGCTTACTTCATATCTTTCATCGCAGAAAACAATATGCCCCCTTTCTCCAAACTTGCCAAGAAAATATCTTTGCAAAATTTTTCTCCCTGGGATGCCTGAAGATATACCAACGTTCTTTTTGTGAGGTTCCCCAGGGGAAACACTTCTATTGTCTCATCCCACTACAATTTAAGAGGTTTGTAAGAGAGCCCCGACTCCTGATCTAAAGTATGTGAACTTAAATCTGTCTACCATTTGGGATGATGGTACACACAACTCTTTAGCTACAATAACACATTAAAAGGAGACTGTTATAGCTCTTAATCTGTAAAACACATTATAACAATATGAATGATCTCTGAACAGCTTTTAACTGCAAAATTTCTCTTCAACTATATTGGCTTTTTTAGTGTTTCTGACTTTAATCCTGTTTGGAAGCTTAACATTTTACCTGTCATTAAAGGAGGTTACAATTTGTTAAAGAGGGTTGAATTTTAACTCTCTAGGACTGTACACTGTGCATTAATCTAAAGCAGGGGTGGGGAACATTTTTTGGGTCGGGGCTGCTGGCCCACAATAAAATCAATTGGGGGCTGCACACAAGTAAGAAGAGGAAAAATCCCAAATCCTAACTGATGTGGCCCCTGACTGAGACGGAGAAAGACATTCCCTACATTCCCCTCACATACCAGAGCCTAGGAAGGCCCAGACTAGTAGGAATTGTGTTCTTCAGCATCGTGGGGTGGGAGTGGGGGCTGGAGTGCCAGTGCAGGTTCCTCAATGCTTGGGGGGAGGGGATCCCTGAGACTTGGGGGCTGGATCCAGCCCCCGGGCCTTAGGTTCCCCACCTCCGATCTAAAGAATGCATCTATTGTTTTGACAGGTACAGAGCAGAGAATTATTCTGATAATTTATTGCTCACTCTTAAAGCTTCCAATTCAGGCAAGAATTTCTATCCAGGACAGCTCTATAATGTCCTTAACTTTAAGCAAATGCTTCAATGCAATGCTAGATAAGGACAGATTTAAACAGTTAATTGCCTTCTGGAACTGGGCTCTGAATTATCATCTCTGCATATAGAGGTAGGATGGTGTTCAGAGTAATGTTGACAGAAAAGGGGTTATATAAATACTCAAGCACCTTCCCACGGGTTGTACTTTTCCAACAAGATCAGATTCATGGACAGATCTATGAATGGATTGTTTAAACAACCCCCCACTATGACCTTTCAGGTGTAATCATCAATGTCAAATAGGTTATGACTTGAAAAAAACAACAATAATAGTGTGTTCTACAGACCAGCAATAAATGTTCCTACATGGAAAATGTTCAAATAGACACCTGTTATTGTATGACCCTAAGAACAGGGTCAAATTGTCATTCATAATGAATGTGCACATTCACGGACGGTACTAACAGCATGTACAAGTAAAGTCTGAATAAGACAATCTGGATAAGAAACACATTCAAGCTTGATGGTGTTTGCAAAGTCCATATTTGGATAACATTATTCCTGATTAGGATAATCAGATTATTGATCCCTGGGATTGAAAAATATGGAATTTACCATAACCTGGATCATGCTCATTATTGTGGTGCATTTTGCATTTCTACTAACTCTCCAAATAATAGTAAAAATCCACCAAGACCCTGCCAGTTCATTTTTACAGCCCGGTGTTGTTCACAATGGAAAGATCTGGTGCCCATCTTGGATATGTTTGGAGATCAAACAGGGGCACTGCCCATGTTGTGACAGCAAGCATAACTACAGCAACTCCGATGATATTAACACCCAAGCCAGCTTTCACCTAGGGTAATAATAAAAATCAAAAGTTTATATCAGAAAACATAACAACTAAGCAATTTTGAAGAAAATTTAAAAAATTGCAAAATCAGACATCAGCATTAGCCTGATTAGCAGAGAGGAATACTGGATGTTATGGATTTTTTGTTAACTCACCATGTCAATAACGCTCAGATGACCGTATGAAAATACAATGGCATTGGGTGGATTTGCTACAGGAAGCAGGAATGCAAATGAAGTACACAATGTAGCAGGTATCAAAACATAAAGTGGATTCACATGAATAGCTTCAGCCTGCAAGATGGTAAAGATAAAGATAAATAATAGGTTTCCAGGGACATATACCTACAAATATTTCCTTGCCACAATAATACAAGTGCATGAATGAATAACTTCAAATGCAAAGGAACAACCTTCTGAAAAGTGATAGAAATGTAGCCGTGTTAGTCTGGGGTAGTTGAAGCAAAATGCAGGACAATGTAGCACTTTAAAGACTAACAAGATGGTTTATTAGATGATGAGCTTTCGTGGGCCAGACCCACTTCCTCAGATCAAAAAATCTTTTTGATCTGAGGAAGTGGGTCTGGCCCACGAAAGCTCATCATCTAATAAACCATCTTGTTAGTCTTTAAAGTGCTACATTGTCCTGCATTTTGCTTCAACCTTCTGAAAGAACAACTTATCTGTTTATAAGTTATCTTATATGCTTATCTGTTGCTGATCCTGCAACAATTTTTTTTACTATTATCTTTGATCAGCTCCATTTTTAGACTGACGGTACCCAGGCATTGAGACTTTATTGAATGTGATTGTCACTGCCTCTTAGGGTGGTCTGTCTCAGTTTCTCCTACCTGACCCACCTTCGTTTCTCAGTCAAATTGGTTCCTGGACCCTCATCTCCATTAGGTCTATTAGTCCTTTAATTTTAGGGCTTGCAGGCTTCTTACTTTTTCTTGAAGGCAACCTGGCACAGAACTGCCACCTTTTTGCTAACCCAGATCTTTCTGTTTCCCCTTCTGCCCTTCTCTCCCCTTTATAGTAGGCTTTATTTTCTCTGTTGGAGCTGTGAGTTCCAGACTTTATGCTCAGTGTGGAGTTTGTAGACACCATTCCAAGTATACAGTGTATAGTTCTTGGCTAGAGCAATGAACATGAAGGTTAAAACAGACCTAGATCGGGTACTCACCAAAGGTGCTAGTATAGGCAAAAATATAGTGATAGTAGCTGGATTGCTGGCTACTTCGGTTACTGAGGTGACCATCAGAGATGATATTAGGATAATCAACCACATCGGCAATGATCCCAGAGGGGTTAATTTGCTTCCTATCCAAGCTGATAGTTTTGAAACCTGAATAAGGAATAGGATTATATTATTATGTCACAATTATGGAATGAAAACATTAATCAGCACAGAATTAGCAAAGTACTTTAACTCTGACTTCTGCTGTGTGGACGATGCCAAAAGCTGAAATAAGCTATTTCGACTTTAGATACACACTTGTGCAACTTATTTCAGCTTTAGCTCTGCTGTGTAGACTTGCTATATGGGAGCTCAACCTTGCAGACTAATGCTGGGAGAAATTTTTGACAAATAGTTTATTCACTAAAAAATAGAGTTTTGAGCAACCCCAATCTATTGGTGAATTTGTGTTGAGTTTATTAGATAATTTCAGCTGAGAAGCATTTACATTTTTTTGAGTTGGAGTCAGAGCTCTCCTAACTGTTAGCCCAGTGATTGCAGCACTCACTCACACTGTAGGGCCATGTTTACACTATGTGAAAGATTGACGCTGCTGTGGTTGAACTTCCGGAATAAGGGAAGCCGACAGTAGCGTTTGCTGCTATTGACCTCGTACTCTGTGGACAGCGATTTAAGTCACGTTGACTCCAGCTACGTAATTAATATAGCTGGAGTTGTGTATCTTAAGTTGATCTTCCCCTTTAGTATAGATCAGGCCTAGGAAATCCAGATTCAGTTCTCTCCATGTAATGTTGAGAAGAGATTTAAATTCAGCTCTAGCTTATACTATAAAAAGACTACCTTTGTCACTGAGCTATTCTAGGGTGGGATTCTTCACCAGTCTCTCAAGGAAGCTGTTGTACTGTCTCAGAGGGGTAGCCATGTTAGTTTATCAGGGTATGTCTACACTACAACACTAATTTGAACTAACTTAATTCAAATTAGTTCATTTGAAATAAGCTAATTCGAATTAGTGCATCTAGGCCTAAAAACTAATTTGAATTAGTGTTTTGCTAATTCGAACTAGCATGTCCACATTGAGTGGACCCTGAAACAAGGTTAAGGCTGGCCGGGACCAGTGCCGGCAGGGCATCAGGTTAGGACTTAGAGTGTGGAGCTGCTGCCTCAGGCTAGCCGAGGGCTGTGCTTAAAGGGACCCGACTCCCACCCTGGACAGACAGTTCTCAGGGTTCCCCACTTGCTTGTCTAACTCGATGAGGGACAGCAAAGCAGTCCTGTCTTGGAGTGCCCATCACAGCACTCGGCTATCAGCCCGGCTGCACTTGCTGCAGGCTGCCATCCGGGGAGGGTCAATCGGGAGGCTGTCAGGATCCAGGAGGCCCTGCAGGAGAGCTTCCACTCTGAAGAGCCCGCAGAGCCACCCCAATCCTCCCCATCGGGGGATGGTGCCCCATTCCTCCCTCACCTCCTTCCAATTACCCCTCCATAGCCCCCCTTCCTGATGTAAAAAATAAAGGACACGTGTGTTCAAAAGTAGAAACTCTCTTTATTTAACAAAACTTGGGGGGGGGATATTAACCTCTGTGGAGACTGGAAAAAGGAGGTGGGAGAGGGGAAGAGAGAGAGTGGAAGAGGGGAAGGAGAAACCTGGGAGGAGGGAGCTGGAAGGGGGAAGCCAGGGGAAGAAGGAGGAGGGGAAGCATAAAACTATGGTACGCCATATCTTCAGTATTGTGTACAGATGTGGTCTCCTCACCTCAAAAAAGATATTTTGGCCTTGGAAAGGGTTCAGAAAAGGGCAACTAAAATGATTAGGGGTTTGGAAAAGGTCCCATATGAAGAGAGGCTAAAGAGACTGGGACTTTTCAGCTTAGAAAAGAGGAGACTGAGGGGGGATATGATAGAGGTCTATAAAATCACGAGCGGTGTGGAGAGGGTGAATAAAGAAAAGTTCTTCATTAGTTCCCATAATATAAGGTCTAGAGGACGCCAAATGAAATTAATGGGTAGCAGGCTTAAAACTAATAAGCGAAAGTTCTTCTTCACACAGCACATAGTCAACCTGTGGAACTCCTTGCTGCAGGAGGCTGTGAAGGCTAGAACTATACCAGAGTTTAAAGAGAAGTTAGATAAATTCATGGTGGTTGGGTCCATGGACTGCTATTAGCCAGGAGGTAGGAATGGTGTCCCTGGCCTCTGTTTGTGGAAGGCTGGAGATGGATGGCTCGAGACAAATCACTTGGTCATTGCCTTTGGTCCATCCCCTCTGGGGTAAGTGGTGTTGGCCGCTGTCGGCAGACAGGCTACTGGGCTAGACGGACCTTTGGTCTGACCCAGTACGGCCATTCTTATGTTCTAAGCTCAGGGCTCAGGGTCGGGGCTCTCACTGGACCAACATGCAAACCTGCTCCTGGGTTCTCATGTGGCCTTTGGTGGCCAAGCTGGCAGCTATCCTGCCCTAGATGGCCGCTTCCTGTGCCTAGTGAGGAGATTGTGGACATTGGAGGCCTCCTCCCAAACTTCGATGGGGTCCACTATCTCTGCACTAGACCAGGTGGGCGCCTGCCTCTTGCGGCCCCGGGCAGGCTCCTGGGAGCCGCCAGCCTGGTTCTGGGAAGAGGCGGAGGGCTGGGTGGCAGCGGGTAGCTGGCTCATGCTGTGCCAGGTACAGGGTCTGCTGGCTGGGTGCTGGCAGGCTTGCAACTGGCACAAGCACTGTAGCCAGACCGTGCTCCTTTAAGGGCTCCGGGGCCGGGAAGGGGGGCAGAAGAGTTTCCCTGGTTTGGCCCAGAGTGCCCACCAGGGCAAGCTGGGAAGGGCTAGCCTCCAGTTAGTTCGAATTAAGTGGCTACACAGCCCTTAATTCTAACTACTTAATTCGAACTAGGTGTTACTCCTCGTAGAATGAGGTTTACTTAGTTCGAATTAAGCGCTTCGCTAGTTCGATTTAAATTCGAACTAGTGGTTTGTATGTGTAGCCCCTATTAAAGTTAATTCGAACTAACGGCTGTTAGTTCAAATTAACTTTGTAGTGTAGACATACCCTAACTGACAAAACTGAAAAAACAACAAATGGTCCTGCAGCACCTTAGAGACTAACAAAAAATGTAGATAGTGTCATGAGCTTTGATGGGCACTACCCACTTCTTCATCTTCAGAAGAAATGGGTTGTGCCCACGAAAACCCATGACACTATCCTACATGTTTTGTTAGTTTCTAAGGGTATGTCTACACTACCCTCCTAGTTCGAACTAGGAGGGTAATGTATGCATACCGCACTTGCTAATGAAGCCCGGGATTTGAATTTCCCGGGCTTCATTAGCATAAGCGGGGAGCCGCCATTTTTAAATCCCCGCTGCTTCGAACCCCGTGTAGCGCGGCTACACGGGGCTCGAACTAGGTAGTTCGGACTAGGGTGCCTATTCCGAACTACCGGTACACCTCGTTTCACGAGGAGTACCGGTAGTTCGGAATAGGACCCTAGTCCGAACTACCTAGTTCGAGCCCCGTGTAGCCGCGCTACACGGGGTTCGAAGCAGCGGGGATTTAAAAATGGCGGCTCCCCGCTTATGCTAATGAAGCCCGGGAAATTCAAATCCCGGGCTTCATTAGCAAGTGCGGTATGCATACATTACCCCGCTAGTTCGAACTAGCGGGGTAGTGTAGACATACCCTAAGGTGCTGCGGGACCATTTGTTGTTTTTTCAGTTTTTTCTTTTCTACTGTGTACAGGCAGTCCCCAAGTTACGTGGATCCGACTTATGTCGGATCCGTACTTACAAACGGAGCTTTTCTCGCCCCGGAGGATGCGGGCGGTGGGAGCGCCCAGACGCGCCGCGGTCCCGCCGCCTGCATCCTCCGGGGCGAGAAAAGCTGCTCCGCGTCTCCCTGGTCTGCTGGTGGGGGGGGGGGGAAATCTGCCCCGGGCTTCCTGGAATCAGCCGCTGATCAGTTTCAGCAGCAGCTGACTTGGGAACACCTGGGGTAGAGCAGCTGGGGTGCTGCTGTTGAAACTGATCAGCGGCTGATTCCAGGAAGTCCGGGGCAGAGAAACTCTGCCTTGGGCTTCCTGTAGTCAGCCGCTGGTCAGTTTCAGTAGCGGCTGAATCTGGACACCAGTTTCGACTTAAGTACAAATTCAACTTAAGTACAAACCTACAGTCCCTATCTTGTACGTAACCCAGGGACTGCCTGTATTACTAATTAACTAACCAGTGGAGTAGAGCTTGAACTTGGGGCTTCCTCATCTTAGGTAAATACCCTAATATGCGCATAGCTACTGAGTTTGCTTCAAACACACTTCCTTGCCCAGCCTAGAGGTGGGAGATTAAAATTCCATCCTGCATTGTGGAGTCAGGTTATTTGTTTATATACTATTTCTAATGCAATGGAATTCTAAATCCCTGTTTGGATCCTTAAAAGCTTTGACAGTAGTACTAACAAGTGATACAAATATCCAACAGGATTAAAAGGTTTTTGAAATGCCTTTGTTGGCTGAAATATTTATATTTTTTCTCCAGTTCATAAAAAATGGTTTGGATTAACTGTGATCATTTGCATACAGTGAACTTCAGCAAGTAAGTGTCAAATTTCTGTTCACAAAGACTTAGATGCTGCTAGCTTCAGGCATATCATTCATAGAGTCTGTTAATGGAGGCTTGACTCTGTTTTTTAAGCATCCTCTCTGAATATTCTTGAATCTTGCCTGCATTTCCATGTTTTAGTCTTAATTGTTACCATGATACACTGATAAAATGACAGAATAACCTTGGCCGTGCCATTTGTTTGTTTTTCTTGGTGCATGCCATGTTCATTGTTCAGAATCTTGTAGAAACTGCATTACCTCACAGCCCTCTGCCAGTGCAAAACCTCCACCAACAAGCATCGTTATCTCCCAGGGCATGCATGACTGAAATTCCTTCCAAGTAATCAGTGGAGTGTAATCAAAAACAGCTAGAGGTGAAAAAAAAGTTTAAAAAAAATCTCAGTAAAACTTCTTTCCAGAAATACAATATTTAAAGGCAAATTTTTATCAACAAATTAGGAAGGCTTTTCTTCTGACCATTTGAACTTTCTGAAGCAGACCTGTCCTAGTTGTGAATTATCATTACGCCACTGATCTCAGTGGAGTCATGATACTTCGCACTGGCTGAAAAACTGCCCCCTTATGAAAGATAGCTCTTGGTGGGATTAATGCATCAAGATGGTTACTCTATTTAAACAGATTGCAAGGTCTGGGCTTCACGGAGACACACAGAGTCTGATCGTATATTCCTTGTTGATATAAGAAATCCACTGATTTCATTAGGAGATCTGAGAACACACACAATTCAAGTTCTGGTCATATTCTAAGCAAACTCATTTCTAAAACAAAAGAATGGGACAAAAATAAAATCATTACTATTTGTTAATCAAGCAAACTCTAGTATCAGAGGGGTAGCCGTGTTAGTCTGAATCTGCAAAAGCGACGAGGAGTCCTGTGGCACCTTATAAACTAACTGAAGTGTAGGAGCATAAGCTTTCGTGGGCAAAGACATGCATCTGACGAAGTGGGTCTTTGCCCACGAAAGCTTATGCTCCTACACTTCAGTTAGTCTATAAGCAAACTCTAGTGTCTTATCCAAAGGTCACGGAAGTCAATAGAAGGTTTCCACTGAAGTCAATGGTCTTTGGATCATGTGCCTACTTACAGTGAACTTTTGTTGCCCTGACACTGAGTCTGTGTTCTTACTCTGAAAGCATTACCATTTAAGGCAAGGAATTAATTTCCTGCTAAGGTACTACTCAAGGGTATGTCTACACTACCACCCTAGTTCGAACTAGGGTGGTAATGTAGGCAACCGGAGTTGCAAATGAAGCCTGGGATTTGAATTTCCCGGGCTTCATTTGCATATTGCCGGGCACTGCCATTTTTAAATGTCCGCTAGTGCGGACTCCGTGCCGCGCGGCTACACACGGCATGGACTAGGTAGTTCGGACTAGGCTTCCTAGTTCCACGAGGAGTAACGGTAGTTCGGAATAGGAAGCCTAGTCTGAACTACCTAGTCCGTGCCGCGTGGCTACACGCGGCACGGAGTCCGCACTAGCGGACATTTAAAAATGGCGGCGCCCGGCAAAATGCAAATGAAGCCCGGAAAATTCAAATCCCGGGCTTCATTTGCAACTCCGGTTGCCTACATTACCACCCTATTTCGAACTAGGGTGGTAGTGTAGACATACCCCAAGTGTAAAGGTGGCAGAATTAGCCTCCTAGGGTATGTCTACACATCAAAGTTATTTTGGAATAATGGCTGTTATTCTGAAATAATTATGTGAGCGTCTACACAGCCATTCCTTTATTTCAAAATCATTTCAAAATAACGGACAGCTTATTCCAACTTCTGTAAACCTCATTCTACAAAGAATAACGCCTATTCTGAAATAGCTATTTCAGAATAAGGTGTGTGTAGATGCTCCACTGAGGCTATTTTGAAATAGACTGACACCACTGCCTCCCGGGGATCTAAATCTGCATCTATATTTGGGAAGCCTGCCTTGAAATAATTGAGGCTTCCCTGTAGTGTAGACATGCTATTTTGAAATAAGCTATTTCGGAATAACTATTTCGGAATAGCTTATTTTGAAATCGATGTGCAGTGTAGACATAGCCCTAGTGAGAAAAGTAACAAAACATAAACAAAAAACAACAACAACCCCCATCCCCCAAATCCCACACTTGTTACCTAGGAAAAATATACATATACAAATCTGATTCTCATTTATACTACAGACACTTTACATAATTCTACCAGTGTTAAAGCAAATGTAAATTTCAAGGCCCCTTTTCATTTATGCACTTTTAAAAACTTCTTTCCACTGCCAGAGCTATATAATGCTACCTTAGTATAAATGAGAAACAGGCTCACATATGCACATTTGAGTGAATCATTTTTACGAATACATGTAGCTGGTCTATGCACCATAGCAAAAATAGTATCCAAAGTAACATTCCATGTTACATGAAGTTAATCTGGATTTACACTAGTGAAACTGAACAAAATCTGGCCCAAAGAATTTTAGTAATCGAATGTACTTCTCATCACTTATCCAGCTATTTTAAATTTATTCTATTTTGGTCTTCACTTGGTTTGAACACTGAAATGAAACTGAATATCACTTTCTCTTCCTTGGTCAATTTTAGTTCCTGAGAATCAGAATACAACTCAGTGCTCTTGGGTTCCAGTTTCTAGCACTGCAGGAGTGATGTTTAAATGGGAACAAAATCTATTTCAGTTGATTCTCATGACCATTTTTCTATTTCTATCAGGTTTTGCTAACAACCACCATCCACTTTTCTTTTCATTTTAACAAAATACACTGTCCTGATTAGGCTTAAATACCTGGTAGCGTTCCTAGCCCAAACACTGAATTATATTCACAAAGGGTCAACTACAATCCCTGCTCTAGCAAAGCTCCAATGAAAATATACCCAACTGTTTTCTCCATTTGAAGTCCTAGACAAAGATTTTGCTGGAATAATGAAGAAGAGGAGACCAATTATCAAGGCAGCTGTTGAATCTGTAGCAAAACCTGGGTATCTAAAGAGAGATTAAATGTATATTAAGTAAACAAAGAATAAAGTATATATACTGCTCCAGACAAATTACAGAATAAGCATATTATAAATATGAAAGTTCTGGTCTGCCTGTGACTTTCCAATAATTTATCTAATTCTATAGAGTTTGTAAATCTGCAGTTATATGATAAATATTCCCACTTCCTCACACACAAAGGCCAGATTCTAGGGGGTAATATAGATGGTAGAATCTAGCAACAGAGCTAACATAACTAGTCCCATGAAGACCATTCCTGTCCAACAGGAGTCCTCTCATGATCGAGAGATGACATGGAGCCTTTTAGGACAACCTCTCCCTGCTGCCACTGTCAGAGGTATAACCACAGAGTCTGGAGTGCCCCTACGCTGTACTGATCTCTTGGTGCATTATCAGATCCTTGGAACTGTTTGCAAATGGTAAAAAGGAGAGTAACCCTTATTCTGTGCTTGTACTCCTGGGGATCAGCGCAGCACAGAGCAGGCCCAGGGTCAGAGGAACGAAAAGATGAGCTTTATGCCACCTTAATACACAAATGCTCACCCAATGTATGCTGTGTGCTTCTCAGTCATAGGCAAGGATCCAGTACATTGTGTCCAATTGTGCATTTCTTACACGGCCATAACTCCCATTGAGTAGAATGAGAATTTTGCTTGAGCAAGAAGGATCCAAGCCAATGTGTTTTTAATATTTTTTTCAAAGGGCCTCTGGGATCTCCTTATTTTGGGATTGCTACGGAATATTTTTCTTTCCCGCATCATGCCACATTTCCATGTATTTTGGTCCTATCCTGGTTTAATATGTTCTAGGCATAATTTGGCCCTTAGGTTTTATATCCTGCGAGCTATTTCCTGGAATAAACCATCACTGTTTGTTACACTTCATAACATGTAATCCAACAGGGCAACTTAGAGTATCCTAGATTTATTAACAGTGCTAAGTGAAACTCAGACTTTTCAATATGAAGATTGCACTGAAACTACCTGTAACCCCCCTTTTCCTCCCCGGGTTACTGGGGAGCAGGTCACACTCATAGGTGTGCTTGGGTGCCTGAAGTTTTAACCCAAAAGAGATCCTGAGTACCCCAGCGGTGATGGTGTTTAGTTGGGGAAAGCCCTATCCACCCCTTTGCTGCAGTCCCTTGCTTGTAATAAACGTAAAATGGAGGTGCCTCCACCTGGCTGGCCTTGTACACACTCAGGGTATGACTACACTACCACCCTAGTTCGAACTAGGGTGGTAGTGTAGACATACCCTCACTGGTGTGCCTTGAGAGCCTCCAGGAACGTACTCATTCCAACATAAATCTGGATCTAATTCCAGAACAACTACAAATCATATACATCTAATAGAATACTTTAAAATAAACAATCTTTACTTATCTTAACAGGGATTAACAGATTTAGCAATAAATAGCAATAACAAAACACATAACAATAATTGAAGCTTATATAGCTAACATTTGTATAACAGTGACCCCACCCCAGAGTGTGCACACCCCTGGACTCACAGTCCCAGACACTTGCTGGTATCGGCACGCTGATGTTGTAGCTGTAGTGGAGATTCGGTCCAGGCTAGACAGCAGCTCTGTCCCAGGCAGCACTTTTTCAACAAGGCTCAGAAACTTACTGCCTCATGCTGTGCCTATCAGAAGCAGCCTGCTAGTTCCAACAGGCATCTAGTCCCAGTCTGTAGCTGCACTCCAACAGCCCCTGCACTGGATCAATGTCCTCGGCAGCAGCCTGGCTCCCCCTTTGGTTCCAAACTCCAAGGCAGAGTCCCAAACTGCTAGGCCTCTCTTCTCCATGCACATGGAGAGAGAAGTCCTCTCCCACACAAGAGTCCTTTCTTCTTGTTTTTCCCAAGGGCTCATGGGAATTGTAGTCTGGATTGTAGCACACAGGGTCTTTTCAGAATAAAACAGAGGTCCCTTTAGTTAGGGGACTACATACCCCATAGCTGTTCTAAAACTAATTTTGTTCCACAAGGTCTCATGAAAGAAACAATACCAGCTTCCTAAGGAATGGTCCATAAAAGGCTAGGAGTGTGCTTTCAAGATATTTTTATTCTGTTGTCTGCTCCCCTAAAGAAGATTGGTTCATTTTTTTCAGACTATCATTTTTAGAAATATGTAGGACACATTAATGCTCCTGCTACTGCAATACCTTTATGGCTACAAGTACAATACTCATGTAACAATATGTTCAACTTTCCCATTGGAATCACCAGTCCCTAATAGAGCCAAAGTCTCAACTCCCTGCTGAAACTGCAATGTACAAAACTAAGTCTAAAGGGGTCTATAAGGGTGCGTCTACACTGCACTGTTATTTTGAGATAACTAGTGTTATTTAGAAATAACAATGCGAGCATCTACACAGCCATTCCATTATTTCAAAATAATTTTGAAATGACGGACAGCTTATTCGAAATCTGTAAACCTCATTCTATGAGGAATAATGCCTATTCTGAAATAGCTATTTTGAAATAAGGTGTGTGTAGATGCTCCACTGCTGCTATTTCAAAAGAGCCCCTCACCAGGGCCATTCTAAGCTATTCCTCCCCAGAACCTTCTGGGGCTCTAAACTGAGATAGCATGTCTACATTAAGGAAGCTCTGTAGACGTGCTATTTCAAAACAAGCTATTTTGGAATAACTATTCTGGAATAGCTTATTTTGAAATAAGTGTGCAGTGTGGATGTACTCTAAGAATAAGAATATAACTGCTCACTTTTTATGGAAATTACTATATAATCAATTAACCATAAGTAAAAGCATACCCAATAGCAGAACATTTTGTTT
Source organism: Pelodiscus sinensis (assembly GCF_049634645.1). Taxonomy (NCBI): domain Eukaryota; kingdom Metazoa; phylum Chordata; order Testudines; family Trionychidae; genus Pelodiscus; species Pelodiscus sinensis. The sequence continues at coordinate 41,047,712 of NC_134711.1, read as the reverse complement.
CTTATGCTTTGATTATAAAGCTGTACAGGCTTTGTATTTCCATGTGTTGGGTCAGCCATCATGCAATACAAGATAATTTAGGCCAATGTAAAATGGCACATGTTTGCATTCCATTCCAAATGAAAACATTAGACATCCACAAGTAACACACCTTTGTAGTGCCTGTAAATTGTATAGTTACTGTAAGAACATTCCATTCAGTCTCTTAATACCAGATATTTTGATAAACAATAAACAGAGAACATAACAGAGCAGGTTGTGCATTGAAATAATCTCTGCTAACAAGACTCACCTTTAAATGTTGATAACAGTTGCTTTTTTTAAGTATCACAGGATACTTATTAAGTGGTGCCACATGAACAATAAATGCTATTTTAAAGCACAGAGGCATGTTCAAGTCAGTCTGATTGCTTGATTGGCCGATTGCGTGATTAGCCCAGCAGTTTTAAATCTTCTTTAAAAAGATGTTGCTTCATACAAGAACAAAATAAGAAGCTCTTCCATTGTTGCTGGGGAGAGTAGGTTCATGTATTTACTTATTTATTTATTTTGCATTTTTGATGTTGTTTGGAGAAACATGTTTCAAAAATAAAAACAATTATACAACTCCAGGATGCTTTACATTGATCAGTAGAAACTGATCTTTGGGTGTCACAAAACTATTCTATTTAGCCCTTTACTTCCTCAAAGAGCTGTGACTGTTAACCAGTTATTCCTTGTGACACCCACTCTTCCCCCCACCCTGTGTATGTTTTGGGAAAGCAGTTGACTCTGTGTATGTGTGCACGTGCATGTGTATAGATAATTAGGAGAGAACATGTGTATGTGCTGCCCATCTGAGATAGAGATATAGATCTGGGAGTCATTATAGATAGTACTTAAAGCTAGTAAAGTGAAGGAAGTTGCCCAAGGACTGGCTATAAAGAGGCAAATGGGGCCAAGGACAGCCTCCCTGGAGGCACGGCAACAGACAGCAGAAGAGCAGAAGAGGAGAAGGAACTATAAGAGGATATGCCTTACCTTAAGCCAAGCCTTGGTGGCATCCACACAGCAGGAGGCCGATGGAAGCAAATGCTCCCATTGGCTTCCCTTACTCCTTACTGAATTCAGAGTACCGGATGCCAGCCTGGACTGCCCTCAGCATTCGATTTACGGAACTATACTAGACCTGCTAAATCGAACATCAGAAGATCGACCTCCAGAGTATCAATCTTCTGGTAAGTATAGATGTGCCCTTAGGGTGGTAAGACTAGAACCCAGAAGAGATGAGAGACTCATAAGCTGGAGGAGGAGAAAAGCAGATGAAAAGGAATAAGTCAACGCTGGATATGCATGATATAAACATGACTGTTTTAGAGAAGTGCAAAAAAGCTGAGAATGGATGAAAGGATGGAGTTGCATGTGGAAACCCTGTATTCAAAGGATAAGAGTGAAGTAGAACAGGGAGTGAAGTAGAACAGAGTCTAAAGAGCATCAGAGCAATGGGAGAGAAAGGGTTCTGGGACATTTTACTGTAGGTCACCAGATGGATTCCTTCCAAGCCCAGAAATAATCAAAAGAGGCACTATTTGGTGGCTACATTATGGTCTGCATGAACTTACTGATATTTATTATTTTATGACACAAAATTATGCAAGTTGCTTCACAGGAAAACTCCAGAAGGACACATCCTTGCCACAAGACCTTAGAATCTAAATGGTAGATATAACAGGCAAAAAGAAAAACAAGGTGGTTAATTCCCTTCTAGTCACAGGGAAGAAAGGAAGGGGGGACAAAGCAGCTGGGGGGAATTCTTAATGGATTATAGATTGTTGTAATAAGCCATAGACATGGAACCATCTCATCCATTGGATGGTTCAGGGCAGTTGCCAGAGGATCTAGAGGGGGACGTGGTGCCCACAGTTACTGGGGTCTGGCACCTACAGCAGGGACCAGGCCTGCCCCTACAATCATGAGCAGTAGCAGGAGCTGTGAGAAGCGAAACAACCCATTCCACCATCTCCCAGTTGGGTCGCTCAGCTTCACCACTGTGGTGAGAAGTGAAGCAGCCCACCCCAAATGTGCTCTGCTCCTCTGAGCATCACGGCTGGGAGCTGGGCCAGCAGTGGGCAGAGGCTGGGCCACTGCACTTCTTACAGCTGTGGTGAGTGCAGTAGGGGCACCTGCTGCCAGTCCCAAGGCCCTCCACTAATCGCTGGGCCACATCACTCGGAGGGAGGACTTGGAGGAAGCTCTGCAATGAGGGTGGGGAGGAGATGGAGAAGTGGTGGGGCTTGGGGCAGTTTTCCCACCTCTCTAGAATCCTGCATAGACAACACCTTCCCTAATTGGAGGAGCATTAACAGTCCACTTCTCCTTGAATGGTCCCTTGAAGTATGTGTTAACCTTTTTTTCAGTTGTGCCATCCTGTGGTCTGGGCTCCATTACATACCTGTATTGGTATAACTACATCAATCAGAGGTGTGAAAATCCATACCCTGGGTAGTTATACTGACCTAACCCACCCCCAGCTCTATATGTAGACAGCACTATGTTGATAGGAAAGCTTCTACTAATGACACGGCTACCACCTCTTAGGGAGGTGGCCTATCTATGCCAATGCGAGAAAATCATCTGCATAGGAGCATCTTCACCAAAGTGTCACAGGGGTACAAAGTAATTTAAGTGTATACCTGCCCTGAGTTAGTTACCAAGTGTGAGGAAGAGCACCGTGTAAGCTTGAAAGTCTGTATCTCTCACTGATAGAAGTTGGTCCAATGAAATATTAACTCACCCACCTTGACTCTCTAATATCAGTGCTAAAAGAACACTGCAAACAGGCAAAAAGGAAGGGAAAGATGAGAAAGGGGTTATGGACATGTGATTATGTGGCTATTCCATTTAGATAAAACCAGTAATGATGGTTCAAGCTGGTTGTTTTCTGTTGCAACTGAAACAAGGTGGTGCTTTCAATGGAATTGAATTGAGACAATGTGGTTGTCTAAATTACATCTGGCACCACTATTTGGAGATTCAGCAGAGAGACTAAGGACATAGAAATTGAAATACCTTTTCCACCTGGAGGCATTTCCAATGTGGAGACACATTGCAGTGGATGGAAACAGTCTGGAGAACTTTGATGAATGTGTTTGGTTTGATCATCTCACAAACCACAAGTCCCTCTCTCCATTCAAATCCATCTAAAAACTCATTTTTCCGCATTGCTGACAAGCCGCAAGTTAATGTAAATACAGCACATTTTCAATATACTCAAAAGAGCCACCACAATATGACCATTTATAACTAATCTCAATTGCCTGATAACTACATAATCCCCACCCGCATCCATCCCTACTTGTCTGTTGTTCTCATTCATTGGGCATGTCTAAAATTAGACTTAAATGTCCACTATAACCTTGAATTTGTTCTATAAAAATAAAGCATTTTAACACTATTACATTTTAAAGTTCACTTTAAATCTAAGAGAAAATGAAAACTATTAAATACAGTTCAGTCATTGTCAGTATTTCAGCTGTTTTACTTACTGAGGAAAAAGAGAAGACCATCCAGGGATGAATCCAGGTTCTCTGGTAAACCATAAGAGGGCCATTAAAATGAACAGGACAAGGGTAATGATTTCTGGGTAGCTGCAGCAAAAGCACAGTTTGTTAGTGTCTGGTTTTCTTACATTTAAAGGTGCGTTTGCTTTCTTTGAAATCGCCTAGTGCTTTGCAGTCTGCGTTACCTGATTGGTCCAAGCTTTGTGTACTCCTCCTTAATCACTTGTGCTGAGACCTGTTCTCTTGTGGACTTTTCCTTGCCACATTGGAACATTTCTTTGAAACTGGAAGATAAGTCAATAATAATGGAGTGTTACCTGTACAATATAGTCACAGATGCCAACCTTTCTGAGTAATTGTACCAATTTACTAGGCTAAGATTTCAGTTCTACCAGCCAGTGCTCACAATCTCCCATTTAATTGTGCATACTCTGAACTTTATAATACTGATTTGGAGTAACCCGAGCATGCTGGAATCTACCCACATGAATGGGAGACTGGCAGAGGCAGCAGCAAAATATGACCCAATATTCAGGCTCACATATCATTAAAATAGCAGAGGCAACTTATATCACTGGTTTCTCTAGGGATGCAGCATGATCTAATGCAGTGTTCTTCATTGCAAGGCCTGGGAGCTGGTGGCAGCTCCCATAGACCCTAAGTCCAGCTCCAGTTCTCTTTTAGCTGTACAAATTGGTTGTAGGCTATAAATAGCTGGGCAGCAGCTCTAAAGGACCACACGGCATGAACCTGGAGATGGGAAGGGGGAAGCAGGAACTGAGAAGGGGAGCAAGTTGGGGCTTGCAAGGCTGCTGTGTGCCTTTCCCCAGGCTCTGGAGCTCCCTGATTCCAGAGTAGAAAGAGAGAAGCCCCTTCCCCTGGAGCTCCATGCTGGCTGCCAGCAGGGGTAGAGAAAGCCTCTCCCCCCATAGCCTTACTAGGATTGTGGCAACAGAAGAAGAAGAAGGAACAGTCACACTTTCACTCATCCCATTTTTTAAAATAAGCTTTGCATTATTCTGCTCTTTAAAAATGTACTTGCATAAATGCCTTTTTAATTCCATATATTTTCCCTAGTTAATATTTTATAAAAGGAGTATTATTTTATTGTCCAAGTAGACTTTGTTTTAGTTCCACAAGTGGCTCTATAACATTACATCATTAAGGAGTAGAAAGCAATGTGTTAATTTAGTATTTGATGTGGGTCTCACATTGAAGGGATTTTTCCCCCAAAATTGTTTGTTTTGAAGAGTGTCAAAATAGTAAAGCGCACTGGTCTAGTTACTAAGGCATAGGACTGGAAAATGAAGAACTCTGAGATCGATTTCTTTGATGTCCTGTACCTGTAAATGTTTGAGCCCTCTGCCCTCTGCAGTACAAAGCCTTTTTTGTGTGTTAGCTTCAATTTTGCAAGCACTCCAGACAACTGTTTTTCTATCCACTCTCTCTGTGTCTGTGGTGCTCTCCTTCTTGCTGGGTCCAAAAATCTAACACTGACAATGCAGGATTTATGCACCAAGAACATCCAGTGCTCTTGTACCTGAACAACAAGGGCTTGTCTACACTACAGAGAAGAACAAAGGTGCTGCAGTCAATCTTCCAGAGTTCAGATTAGTGGGACTAGTGAAGACATGCTAATTTGAACTGAGAGGGTGCCCCCCTCAATGCTGATAGTCCTGCTCCTAGGAGGAGTAAGGGAAGTTGATAGGAGAATGTGCCCTTGTGTCGACCTCCAGCTGTGTGGACAGCATCAAAATGCGATTGAAAATACTTCAACCCCAGTTACGTAATTAACATAGCTGGAGTTGCATACTTTAAGTTGACTTTCTTCTTTAGCATAGACCAGGCCCAAGAGAAAAGAGTAAGCAGATAGTACTGTAAAAGGGGGACAGAGTTCACTAGAGTCACAAGGTGACAACAGGAGAGGAGTAAAATGGCATCTTTTATGGGAAATGTTGGTGACTATGAATGGTGTCTGTGCACCTCAGCCATTTTGAACAATTTGTAACCTGCAACATCATTCCTGATGAACAAAGAATTTCAACCTTGCTCACGGTGATGGGTCTGAAGGCATATGGACTGCTGTGTCTCCAACCGTACCCAGATCTGCCTCAAATAATGTAAATATTCCAGCAATGCAGGAATAGTTTTCTCCTATTCTATCGACAATAGCTGAATGATAGTGGTTCCATCAGTGACATCAGGGAAGTGGAGAATCAGTAGCACAATTTGTTGCCAATCTCAAGAAATTGCCAGAGCAGTGTTAGTTTGGAAAAATGTTAAGTGATGCCCTGCATGACCAGCATGACCAGTTAGTCTCTGGTCATACAGAATGACCACATTGGAATGAAGTTATTGACTGCAACAGAGATTCCATTCAGAATGACTGTTGCTGTAGCAGTTGCAATGGAAGCCACAGAGTAGGATTCTCTGCAATTTAGTGTGCACTGAAAAATTCATCTCATTAATCTGCAAGACATAGGACTACAGAAACATAAAGAATTTCCATGTGGCAGTTTGCACTAACTTGTGGGATACACCAGGTCATTTTCAGAAGAAAGCACACATCACCATGACCTGTTGCATAGTTCAACAATCAGTGGGGGTATGTCTACACTACCCCGCTAGTTCGAACTAGCGGGGTAATGTATGCATACCGAACTTGCTAATGAAGCCCGGGATTTGAATTTCCCGGGCTTCATTAGCATAAAGTCGGCGCCGCCATTTTTAAAAGCCGGCTAGTGCGAACCCTGTGCCGCGCGGCTACACGCGGCACGGGCTAGATAGTTCGAACTAGCTAGCCATTCCGAACTATCTGTACGCCTCGTGCTGCGCGGCACGGGGTTCGCACTAGCCGGCTTTTAAAAATGGCGGCGCCGGCTTTATGCTAATGAAGCCCGGGAAATTCAAATCCCGGGCTTCATTAGCAAGTTCGGTATGCATACATTACCCCGCTAGTTCGAACTAGTGGGGTAGTGTAGACATACCCTAACAGAGTAACCATATACAAAAGACACCTGTAAGAAAGGATGGAAGTTGAGAATTCATAATGTGGAAAAAGACAAGAGCTCTAGTGACACTGAGCAAGACTGTATGTGTTATCAGAAGACTAAGTCACAGATGATATCTGGCTCACACCCTTGATTAAAGAGGTTCCTACAAGACTTGAGCTTGAGGCAGGGGAGATGCCATCTCATTGATTTCTGAAATCTCCTACAGCCAGACTTTTTCACAAGTTCTGCAAGAAGGAGTCTCTATACAGGCAGTCCCCAAGTTATGCGGATCCGACTTATGTCGGATCCGCAGTTACGAACGGGGCCGTTCCTCTCCCTGGTCTCCAGCAGACCAGGGAGAGGAAGCAAAGCGGCGGAACACGTGGGCAGCGGACAGGGCTGTCCGCTGCCCACGCGCTCCCAGGCTTGGCTCTGCTTTGCCCCCCCCCCCCCGTCCCCCTGATCTGCAGACCAGGGGGACGGGGGAGGGGGCGCAAAGCAGAGCCAAGCAGAGCCAAGCCGCGGAGCGCGCGATCAGCTGGCAGCGCGCTCCGCGGCTTGGCTCTGCTTTGCCCCCCCCTCCCCCTGGTCTGCAGACCAGGAGGGGGGGGGGGGGCAAAGCAGAGCCAAGCCACGGAGCGCGCGGTCAGCTGACAGCTGTAAGCTGGCCGCGTCCTCCGCGGCTTGGCTCTGCTTTGCCCCCTGCATCTCCCTGGTCTGCAGACCAGGGGGACGGGGGGGCAAAGCAGAGCAAAGCCGCGGAGCACGCGGGCAGCGGACAGCCCAGACGCGTCTGGGCTGTCCACTGCCCGCGTGTTCCGCCGCTTTCCTCCCCGTCCCCCTGGTCTGCAGACCAGGGGGACGGGGAGCAAAGCAGAGCAAAGCCACGGAGCCCGAGGGCAGCAGGACAGCCACGGCGCGTCTGGGCTGTCCCGCTGCCCCCGTGCTCCGCGGCTTTGCTCCGGACACCTGTGGTACAGCAGCTGGGGCGCTGCCAGTTGGTCCCGTAGCGCCGCTCTGGGCGCTACTGAACCAACCGGGCAGCACCCCAGCTGTTCTGCCCCAGGCGTCCTGATTCAGCCACTGCTGGTCAGATTCAGAAGCGGCTGAATCAGGACGCCTGGGGCAGAGCAGCTTGGGTGCTGCTGGGTTGGTCCAGTAGCGCCGAGGAGTGGCGGCGCTACTGGACCAACCCAGCAGCACCCCAGCTGCTCTGCCCCAGGCGTCCCCAAGTCAGCCGCTGCTGAAACTGACCAGTGGCTGACTACAGGAAGCTCCTGCCCCGGGCTTCCTGTAATCAGCCGCTGATCAGTTTCAGCAGCAGCTGACTTGGGGATGCCTGGGGTTCTTAAGTTGAATCTGTATGTAAGTCAGAACTGGCGTCCAGATTCAGCCTCTGTTGAAACTGATCAGTTTCAGCAGCGGCTGAATCTGGACGCCAGTTCCGACTTACATACAGATTCAACTTAAGAACAAACCTACAGTCCCTATCTTGTACGTAACCTGGGGACTGCCTGTAGTTTTGAAATGTTAGTCCTATAAGGGATAGTCTGGGTAAAAGTTCAACTAGATAGACTATCTGTTGTTTTACCTTATATGTGATGGAACATAATTATCCACCTTATTGAGCAAGTCTTGAGTTGAGAAGCCCAAGGCAAACTAAAGCCATAGACATTACAAAACACCTCAAAATCTTCAAGAAATAATGGACAGGCACTTCAAAGATTTGGAAACAGCTTGGACAGAGCAATGTGTCAGTGAGGCTCACTGTTAAAGTCTAGCAGCCAGCCATAATATTGGAACCCCAGTTATATTTATGCTCTTAAGCCTCTGGCAGAAGCTGATTGGTACTGTTCAGTGAACACTGACATCTTTTAGTATGGTTCACACTGTGATCGGGCTATATCTTTTGTACCAGTGTTCAAGAAGGAAGGCTCAGTCCAAATTTGTGAAGATCTCAAAGTAATGCTGATTCCAGTTTTATAGACAGACCAGTATCCTCGTACTGAAAAGTTGTTTGCTGTACTTAGTGGTGGACAATGTTTCAATAAATTGGATTTGCTCAGTGTATACCAATCAAATGACGATTGATCCATACCTTTTGGTATTACATTGGCACCTGCTCCTCACCATTCTTTTGAAGTTGGACACTATATGTAGATTTGCAACAACAGTTGTGGAGTGAAATAGGTACCTGGAGAACTCACAAAATGCACAGGACCTGTTTTGTTCATGGTAGAACTATCCAATGTTATTTTATGGAAATAGCAGGGACCAGTTTGAGTGCTGATGAGTACCAGAATCCAGAGATGATCCTTTAATTGGACCTATTTCTCTTGCAACTCTTACTTGCAATGACTTGTTGGGAAAACATTTGGTCACTGATCCAGTTGATTCCATACTAGATGCAGTTGATTCCTTACCACCAAGTGTTCCTGTTGTTCACAACACTTCTGCACCACCATCACCACATTGTCCCAAGAGAGAGCAAAAACCAGTTGTGCCCTTGAACTTACAAACAGATTCGTTACGGAGTTCCTATTCCAGGGCAGAATAATCTCTTGCATTTCAAGTGTCTGCTGTAGTCCACTCACTTTTTAACTTAGTTCAGTTATGTAGTGTTTATTTTTAGCCATGTAAAGGATAATGTATGTGTGTTTTGAAAGTTTTTACAATAGATGGACAAAATGCGAGGACCTGTCCCTTTAAAAGTTTAAGCACTCTCCCTTCCCTAGTGCAAAGCCTCACTTTTATGTTAGTTTCAGTTTTGCAGCTTGAACATTAAAGCCCCCACATCTGAAATCTGTGGTTCAGTCAGTTCCCTGTTTGTCTGTGTCTGTCCCCTTCTCTGCTAAGTCCAAATCTAATCATACCCAGTTCTGTCAGTAGGCTAAGGTGTGATCTTAGGCAAGACACTTTATTTCTCTCTCTCTTTGTCCCACTCCACTCTTTGTTATTCTATTTAGATTATAAATTACTTGAGGCAGGCACGGTATCTTGCTATGTTCCTATGTAGAACCCAGCACAAATAGGGTACTGCTATCTAAGAAATTATATTAATAACAACAAGCCCATGAAACTGAAGTATGGGTGTGTCTACCAATACATATGCATAGCTCCAAGTCACCTCATGTCAGGACACAAGAAAGACATGTTTTAGACAATCATTATTAAGACAGAACAGTATTATTCATCATAGTATTTATGTCAAAAAGAAAAAAGATCTTAAAAACCACATTAGTTTATTTGCCCACGAAGGGGGCTTTTTCACAAAGGAACAAACGAGGCACAACATATCCATCTAATTAAGGGAAGTCATCCGTGGCTTTGCCAAATCAGAGTCTCTCCTCTTAATTCACTGCTTTCTTTTCTAATGGGAAAGTTTTTAGTTTGCAGCTAGCCAGCACATTGATCAGAGTGTTCTGTAACACCTCTCACAGCGGGCAAGATTAGCAAGTTTGGTTCTCAGTTCACACACTTGAGGTGAGCCACTCCACAGAGCTAATGAACACTGTCAAAAGGGCCTTGAAAAATGAAATGTTAAAATTTCAAATTGTCAGTGGAGTGAGAAGAAAACTTAAGATGCGTCTATTTAAGATTAAGTACAGAGAATCTAATTTTCCACTGTCTGCACCATAGGCAGCCATTTACATCTATGGAAAGCAAAGGCTGCGTGGGAATAATTTTACACTAAATTAGCTTGAATTCATTTTTCACTCTTTTGAACACCTATTTCATACAGCTGTAAATAAGTATTCAGGGTGCAACACAGTGGAGAGTTCGGCTCTAAGACTATCGTTATTCAAAACTTGAAGCACAGTGGTGGGGTGAGGTAAACCCACCACCCAAGAATACAAAGGAATTACTGTGAATAGGAATCATTGTATTTTTTCTTTAAATATAATATAAAAAATTGCTCATCGAGTTTATTAGATAAATATTGTTCAAAAATAGGATCCAATAGTGAAGTCAGCCACAAAACGACCGTTAATTTAAATAACAAGATTTGGGCCACAAACTGTAAAATCTGCATTTATAATGGAGATTGCCTATCTCCTAGAACTGGAAGGGACCTTGCAATGTCATTGAGTCCAGTCCCCTGCCTTTGCAGCAGGACCAAGTACCATCCCTGATGAATTTTTGCCCCAAAATGGCCTCTGCAAGGATTAAACTCACAACCCTGGGTTTAGCAGGCCAATGCTCAAACCACTAAGCTATCCCTCCCCCCTTCTGTCATATACTTTCTAATAATGATGTGTGTATATTCTATAGAATTGTGCAATATATTTTACAAAATGGATCCTTGAATAAGTTTTCCTGGGGGAAAGGGGGGTGGGGTCCTGTTAGACAATCTAGAGACTAATAGTGTGACTAATAATGTGAATTCCCATAATGACTAGTAGTGTGAATTCCCTGCATTTCCAGAGAACTCATTTGTACTCTTTGGCAATTAAAAGACAATAATTTTTCACCGTTCTATATTAGAAATACATGTGCATGAGATATAGATATGATGTCCTATATGATCTGTTATAGGATATCTCATGCATTATTAACCTGTAATTTAATTAATTGCTTTTAACATTTACTCACTTGAAACCAAGGAAAAGCCATTGGAGCCAGACCCAGGAGAGCAGCATAATGATAATAGTGATGGGGATGCAAAGTATAAACCAGGATCCAAAATTGATGCACTGGCAATCTGGGTAGCGTCTGAATGAAAATAAAATAGACTTAGGTTAGGTATTGCACAAGGAACCAAGCCATAGAAGAAGTATCACTAGTGTCTGCCACATCAGAAATACTCAGGGAAGGCTGCTGCTTTCAGCTGTTTCCAGTAGAGCAGGAGACTTCAGCCAGAGGCTGTCAATGGCCTGCTCTGACCTCACTATCCCATCTCATCTCATGATGATGATAGCCATTAAAGTAATGCACTGCTTGTACCTCTGCATCCAACCCTCATGTCATGCACACTAAATATGAGAGCAGCCACTGAAGACCCCGTTGCTCCCTGGGTTAAAAGGAGTAAGAATCTAATCTGGGATAAAGGAGAAGGAGGTTCCTCGTGGCTGTGGGTGATGATGGTGGTGGAGGAGGAAGAGCCATTAGGACTCTGGGGAAGTGGAGGAGGAGAAGAGCCTTCCTCTGAGAAAGGGTAGTGATGGGGACTTTAGGCCTCTACGATGAACAATTAAGATGGGAAGGCAAGGATTGCAGAGAAAATGGCCAATGCACATTTAGTATCAACTAGGGGGCTGTGCCCCCTTCTTGCTATGCTTACCAAGCCCCCTCTCTTTGGGGATAGGCAGCCCTGGCTCTCCCCCTGGTCACTCAGGAGGGCCAGGGCTGGGGTCACACTAGCCCCGGTCTCTTGTTCCTCCCTCCAACTGCTGGGAAGGGCCAGGGCCGGGGGAGGGCCAGTCCCAGTCTCTTTCTCCCTTCACCCCAACCACTGGGGAGAGCCAGGCCAATGCTGGGGCAGTTATAGCTCTCCCTCTGTCCACTGGGTTGGGGAGGGCCTGGGCTGAGGGGGAGCCAACCCCCACTCTTCCTTCTGGTCGCTGGGGAGGGCCGGGCTGAGGCTGCGGCAGCTATGGGTTTCTCCCTGGCCACTGGGGAGGGGAGGACTGGGCTGGGGCATCCCAGCTCTCCACATGGCCCCTGGGAAGGACCAGGCTGGCAGTAGGTGGGGCTTAGTTCCAGTGGACACAGAGTGACGTGATGATGTCACTCTGTCATCATGCAGGAATTTTTTTTATATATATATATAGAGAGAGAGAGATGATAATGCCTCATAAAACATCCAAAAACATTTGCTGGGTTGGAGCCTCTGGGGAAAATAGGTGACGCTCATGATCTGATTGGGGCCCTATTTTATCTGAGTTCTCCATGCAGATTTTCAGGTAAAAGGGACACCCAGCCTGTAGACATATAAGGAAAGTAAAATTATGGTGGGATTTTCTGGAAGACAAGGAGATGGAGAGAAACTTGGGAAAGGGGTAAAACAGCAAATGTTTTTTTAAACCTTTTCCCTTGTGAACAACATTTTTTGCCCCCTCAAGTTCTATCTACAGAACCTTTGACTCCATATAGAGCAGACTGTGCACTACAGGGGCAGTTTCTTGTTATGAGGGTGAGAGGGAAAGGACATTAGAAAATTCAGTCAGAGGCTATAACAATTCTTTACACTTGAATCTGCTGTATTCCAATCATTTTAAAGGAAAGCCTCTGGTAATGTTAAAATTGGTCTTTGGGGCAGGAAACATTATCTATAGTGCTGTGCAAATTTAGAGGACCATGTCTTTTTAATTATAATTTTAATTTCATTTCATTATAATAGTAATAATAAAAAATAGATCCTGTCATTATAATGCCATCTGGGAGTAATCCAAAATGTCTGACTGCTTCTTGAGATTAAAGTTCCAATCTTAAACTGTAACTAGTGCTGGGAGAGCGATGTCTGAACTCATTGCTGTCATGGAACATGAATTAAAATCAGACAAGGAAAGATAGTACATTATTATACATACTCTTTTGACTAAGTGGCTGTTTATTTCTTATTAAATGATTGAATACACTCTCTAAAACATACCCAATTCTTGGACAGTATGTAACTGACTTTACTATTACAATGACTCTGTTTCACAATTTCTCCAATGTTTTGATGTAGCACTTATCACCCTGGTACCTGATTTATGCTCACATTAGTTAGCAATTTTTGCCAGGAAGAACAAGTTCTTAATCTTATATTACAGGACAAGTTCTGCTCTTGGTTATTAATTTACTGGGGTCAAATTGCAGTGTGACTTTGGGGATATTTGAGCGAATACTTATGTAGTTCTAGTAACCTGAAAATTAAGTTACCTAATCATTAGTCCTCTGTCAAGTATTGCTCAGAAAGACTGTTTGATGAATTAGAATTTTAAGATTATGCTAATTAATGTAATATGTTGACCTTAACAATGACATAGGTTGGATTGTCCCATTGATGCAATCTTGCCTTTGCACAAAGATGGACTAGATAATCTTTTATAATAGCTTTTTTCCATCTCTAACTTCTGTGATACGCTGTAATAGGGATCCTATATTAAAATGACCTATGCCCTCAGTTTAGAAAACAAAATTCCCTTCCTTCCAAGGGAGGCTATTACTTAGTAATGTGCTTTTGTTATTTTTTGAATATTTTTAAGAATTTATATGATTATTTCTGAATAAGGCTTAATTCTGCCCTGTGGAGTTTATATATGGGTCAAAGTCAATTTCCTCAATAGATTTCTGATAATCTAGGGCAATTTTAGTTGGCTCCACTGAAGGAAAATAGAGGTGTCCCTCTTCAGGATCATTCCTGTCCAGTTATAGGGGCAAGAATCAACCTTCCCTATAGCACCATTTCCAGCTGCCCCTTATATAGGATGTGACATTTGCAGTTGGGTAAGAAGTAACATCATCCCTAGCTGGAACACCCTTTCTGTGGTTTACTTCTGCATTTGGAAACCTGCCTTAAAAGTGAGTCTTGGGACAGTCACCAGCTGAGGATTCCTTGCATTTGGGAGCCAAGGGATCTGAGGGGCTCCAACGCCTGCACACTCATCCTGTGGATCTGGCAGGTAGTGGAAAGTTCTCTTTACTTGCAAATTCAGTGCATTTGATATTGTCATCAGTGAGACACATTGAATATAGAACTCTCAATACAATTTTAACTGTACTGTAATGAAGTAGCCAACTCTAGAACCCTGAATACGGATGGAAGACTCCTTGTAAGACAGAATCACCCTGTTCTTGACTTTTCTACACCAGTATAATGCAAAGATCTGCAGGTCATACTTGTGGGGTAATTCAATTAGATCCCAACAGGATATAAATGCATTTGGAGCCTCTCTTAGCGCAGAGGGAACTAGGCATTTGGACACAAGCGTTTGCACTGAAAACCCTGGGAATGGCCAAGCTTATGCTGAGGAAAAAGTATTAAATGTATGTTCAGTAAATGCTCTGAAGGATGTAATACTGGATTATGTACAGTGTGGTCCTAGGATGGAAGGGGAACAATGCTATTTACAGCCTTGAAAAAACTAAACGTCTAAGGAGGAGCTGGAAGAGAGACTTTGAGCTGTTTTCCTTCTAGTTTCCCAAGGAGATGAAAGAGGATAATGCCTGTCCCTTGCTCCCAGAGCCTTGGGGACCTGTTAGGTTTCTGGAAGAAATTGTTGCCTCACTGAATCAAGTAAATGATTATCCATTATATGCATTTAGCAGTTCCTACAGATTTCTGGAACTGCTAAGAGTCCCAGCCTAAAGATTTACAAAGGTCTTTCCTGCATGCCCCAGTAACATTCAGCATAGCTCTGTGAATGAAGAGCTAGATTGTAATGTCAAAATCTACCCTGGGAATGGGAGAGCATGTAGGTTTTTTTGCCCTATGAGCAGACTGCCCCACAATTACCATTTTAATTTGATCCCTGCTTTCCCCATTGCTCTATAGGAGAAGTAATCTGCAGCAGGCCTTATTCTAGTGCAATTTGCTATCCCCTTGGTACCAATGCAGCTATGGTGGCCACTGTATTGTGGGGTAAGAGCCCCTCCACTCCCTTCCACACCCACTCTTTCCTGATCACTGGTATAGGAAGCGTAGCAGCTGCCCGTCAGTGGCTACTCTCCCCTCTGCTTTGCTATGGGTGTTACAAGTAGTAAGATCAGGGGAATAAAACAATTTTAAGCCTCCTTATTTCTTTGCCTAAGTATGCAGTAAGGGTCATACACTGGTTCCGAATGAGAAGGGTTTCAGATAGTTTTGTTGGATCTTATATTCCACACAGCGTACTTATGCATGCTTTCAGAGCTGTTTCAATGCTGGAAGATCATTATTTAACAAACTCTTATTGTTAGAAAAATAGTATACATCTGTGGAGTATGATGCATGCTGTTAGAATCATTGGAAGAGACCTCAGGAGGTCATCAAGTCCAATTCCCTGCTAAAAGCAGGACCAACCCCAATTAAATCATCCCAGCTAGGACTTTGTCAAGCCAGGACTTAAAAACCTCTATTGATGGAGATTCCACCACCTCCCTAGGTAACCCCTTCGAGTGCTTCACCACCGTCCTAGTGAAATTGTTTTTCCTAATAGCCAACCTAGACCTCCCCCACTTGCAACTTGAGACCACTGCTCCTCTTTCTGGCATCTGTCAGCACTGAGAATAGCCTCTCTCCAGTCTCTTTGGACTTCCCCTTCCCCTTCAGGTAATTGAAAGCTGCTGATGGAACAATGAAGAATGGAAGTCACACATGCTCTATGGCAGGGGTGGGGAACCTGCAGAAAAATCAGTTGGGGTCCACACACAAGTAAGAAGCAAAATAAACAAAAACAAGCCCTCACTCACTTGGCTCCTGACTGAGAAGGAGAAAGACACTTCCCACATTCCCCTCTCACACCAGAGCCTGGGGGGGCCCAGGTTAGTAGATTTTGTATGCTCCAGCCTCATGGGGTGGATGGGAGAGGAGGGGCTGGAGTGCCAGTGTGGGCTCCCCAATATGGGGGGGGGAGCCCTGAGCCTCAGGGACTGGATCTAGGCAATCCGGGGGCTGCATCCGGCCCCCAGGCCTTAGGTTCTCTGCCCATGCTCTATGGCAAACTTACCCACCTACCTTCCTACTTTAGTACTGGAGCTGCTCTTAAAACATTGTATAATTGTTTTATGTGTTTATTTTTAGTAATGGCAAACATATCCGATGATATCATTCCTGCTGCAAATGTTCAATTTTCAGTTATACCAGTTTTTACGAAACACAGGGGCAATTGGACATTATACCTAGTACTTACAAATCCTATTAGATAACAAGAGAACTTTAGAACACAAAGTAAAACTGACACAATGATCACTGACCTCACTCAGAGAGATGCCAAATAGTATCAGGAGGATAAAATGATGCTTTAGAATTTAGCTTCAATTCTATTTAGCAATAAGCAACAGCTTGGTAGGGCCAGATATCATGCCGTTGCTTTCTGGTATTTATATTGAGTAGTACCTAACTCCTTGAATAAATCTGTTTCAATGGGAACATGAATATAGTAAATTATTGTTCACTTTGGGGAAGGATGGCAGAATCTGGCCATAATTTTGGTTCTGTGGGATGAGTCTTTGCAACCTTTCTCAATGCAACTACATGTATACAACTCAGACATCGTTCTGGAATTTCATTGTATGTCTTATGGGAAAAGAACAAAGTATAATGCCAGGCATTATAATAAGTATAATGTATAATGCCAGGCATTGCCAATTCATAGTACATATAAAGCTTCAGACTATAACACACTTGGGGGGAACCAGTTAAGAGTACAAAAAGGAGGATTTTGACTTCCGGGCAGGGCCGGCTCAAGCCATTCCTGTGCCCTGGGCAGCGGGTGCGTGATGCATGCGCAGCTCTGCCCCTGGGTGTATGGTGCATGCACCCCCCCGGCGCACTGCACACCTTACAGCTGCCATCAAGCGCCCCCCCATAGGTTAGCGACCCGACTAGCCCCCTCCTCCCCCTTAATCCGGCCCTGCTTCTGGGTAACAGGTATGGAAATAACTTGATATGTCTTCTTACGTATTGAACTGCTCAGCAAAAATCAAATTTGTTGATGTTCCGGTGATTGTAGTCAGCCCTCCAATGGTAGAAGAATAAGCAATGCACAAACACATCACTTTGCACATCATGTGGTCTTTCTGGTTTCTGTATCTCCTTCCAGTCTCAGCTGGGGGCAGATTCTGCTCAATAAGAATACATATTGATTAATGTATAAGAAGGGTTCATCTGATATTATAAACTCTCTATAAAAACCAGTGCCTTTAAGAAGCAATCAGCTTTCAGGATTTCCCAGCATTATATAATACTGTTTTATCTGCTAGGAGTATTTCATATGCTGTATATGCTGGTGTCTAGGACTTTGGTTAGGGCCCTAACCACAGTCTATTTAGGTCAGTTTCACAGTCATCAGATTTTAAAAATGATAAATGTCATGATTTCAGCTATTTAAATCTGAAATTTTGTGGTATTGTAATTGTAGGGGTCCTTACCCACAAAGGAATGGGGGAAGGGTTTGCAAGATTTTTGTAGGGGAGGTTATGGTAGTGATACTCTTACTTCTGCGCTGCTGCCTGAAAAGCTGGGCCTTCAGTCAGAAGCTGTCACTCTCTGCATGCCCAGCTCTGAAGGCAGAAGTGCAGAAGCAAGGGTGGCATATGTGCTTATCTTTATGTGTGGGAGTAATTAGACTGAAGTCAATGGGACTACCCAAGTGTGCAATGTTAAGCAATATATGGACATTTGCAGGGGTGGGGCTCTAGTTTGTACCCTAATCCAAGATCATATATATCTCTGAACTGATTTGTCAGCATTTGAAATAGTGACAATGTTAGATAGTGACAATGTTACATAGAACCAAGTACAATGTACATTCAAATAAATGAAGTAACAATAATAAAAACTGCATGTCATCTCTCTCTCGCTATCTATATGTACATATAAAAATCAACTAAATATAAAAATCAACTAAATTAAATGTGTAGGTTAAAATTACGTTAACGTGTACTAATTGTAAGATTTTTTTCCTCAAAATATTCATATCTTAAATACCTTTTCTTTTTCAATCTTGCAGACAGTGTGACCTTCATCACTGCTGGATCTGGAAAACAAATCCTTAGTGTAATAAAAGAACTATTTTGCTTAAACAAATTATTAAAATCTGAATGATGAAATCCATAATGTTTACCCATTAGCGTCTTTTGTTTTTTCTTTCCACTCACTAGCTTCAGATTCACTAATACTTTCTGTAAAATATTAGTGGAAAGATAAAATGCTTCAATTTAGCTAGTCATTGCCAACTGAGAATGAGGGCAGATGAGTATCAAAATTGTATGCACAGGCTCACTGACAGGGAGCAAAGGAGGCAGTTGCCCCGGGACCTGGGAAATCAAAAGGACCCGATGCTCCCAGCTGACACCACTTCCACAGAAGTGGTGGCAGCTGAATCCACAGGTCCTTTAAATTGTTGTCAAAGTGTTGCGTGACATGCCCCAGGCAGCTCTGAGGGCTGTGTAGGGTCAGCACAGTGGTGAGCAGGAGGCAACCTCCAGCTCCTCCCCTTCTGCCAAGGCCTCGCCCCTTACAGGAGCACGGAGCCATCCCTCCCCTTGCTCACCGACCCAGCAAGTCTGTCACCCCCCTGTCTATGCATACCATCAAGTTCCAATGCCTCATTGGCGGCTCCAGATGCATAATTCATCTCTAAGGCATCAACTTCTGCTTCAGCACCCATGATCTGCTGAGCTACAGCCTCTACAATTGGCATCACCATAGCAGCCGAAGAGGTATTGCTAAGCCACATAGACAAGAAGCCACAGCTAACCATGAAACCCAGTGTAAGCCTGAAATGAAAAACCCTTCAGTCTACTACTGTTCTATTAATCTCTGCAATCAGCATCCAATTTAATATAAAAGGAAAACATTTTCAGTATAAAGACGGGACTGTAAACACCAGTGTTATGGGCTGTTAATTCGATTGTAATTTTTTAATATATAAAAGAAAAGTTATTCACACAAATCTGTGACATTGTGTACAGATTAAATATAGAATTGAAACAAGAGCAATGTTATTTACTTCTGGTGTCCTCATTGAGTTGTACAATACATGATTCAGGATATCATGACCCATCAGACTGCTACAAGCTGAAATGGAACCTTTAAGGGCTGTACCACCTCAGTCTATTATTTTGTCATATTTTATGAGCTGCCTAAGAAAGGTTGGATGTGGTTAGTACTCAGAACAGGGGTCCTCTAGGTAGACATCTAGATGCTGTGGCAGCCTGGAGGCAGCCTGGACTGTGTAATTCTTCCTGGGACCCTACATATGTACAAAGCTGCTAGCCAGTGGGGCTGTGGCATCACTGCTATTTCTGCTTGAGCTAAATAGATCCAAGCTAGCTTGAAGATGTCTCCGTAGGCTGCAGTCACACTTCTGAGAGCAGTGTATATATGGACATGTACCATCAGCTCTGATCCCATGTTCCTAGATGGGATTAAGGGTCACTTCACTTGCAATACATGCTGTCGTTCAAAGGAAAGATAAAGACAGATCACATCCACTGTTACTGAAGCTTGTTTTGGCACTGATGTCACTTACAGTGGTTTTACACAGATGTAACTGTTGACTTCATTGGAGTTACTCTTTTACCGCCACTGAAAGTAAATCAGAAACTGGTGCCTTATGTCACTTTCTGTAGCAGCAGATGTGTTAAACACAGCATCATGAACAAAATTTAATTGGGAATTTATCAAGAGTTTACCTACATTTTGTTCATAATTTTAAATTAATAGAGCCTGCTTTACTTCCTGTCTTAACTGGTTGCATATTATTGAGTCCAGTTTAACGGTGGACATGTTTCATGGTAAGAGGCACCAGCAGTTCAACAGTGGGTAAACTGAAATGAATGAATATAATTTTGTGCCATCAGTTAGTAAAGGTTGCAAAGCATTGTGGATCTTTCTTGGATGAAAAGTGTGACCTAAATTAAAAGGATTACTGAACTCAGGAGAAGGAGGTTTCTATATTAAATATAAAAATAATATGAGTATTTTAAAAAAGTTAAAATGACTTCAATGGCATTTCTCTCCTGAATGACTAACAACATCATTTTCATTTAAAAATAGAACTACAAAAAAGTCATTGAGATAAATTCAGGCCCTGGGCAGGTAGATGCTCTCTCGGTCGGTATCTCTGCCCATTTTTAATAGCACTGATAATACAGAGTTTTACTGGCTTTTCTGTAGAACTTGCTAATTTATAGTCTGTTCTAAAACACTGGAATGACACTCATGGTCCTGATAGGTCTTTAGATTAGATAGGACATGTCCTAACCTATGCAACCTCAATTTTTCCTACTCTATTAGTATCTCAAATGATACTTTGGGTATGTCTACACTAGCCCCTTCATTCGAACTAGGGAAGCTAGTGAGGGTGACCGAAATTGCAAAGCAAGCACGGGATTTAAATATCCTGCGCTTCATTAGCGTGTTCCCGGGAGTTCACCATTTTGGAAATTGACTAGCCCAGAAGAACTACACGCAGCAGAGAAGGGTGATTCCGAAATAAACCCCTTACTTCGAATTACCAGTTAAACCTCAAGTTAAAACCTCAGGTAAGGGGTTTATTTCAGAATCACCCTTCTCTGCCACGTGTAGACACAGGCAGTTCTTCTGGGTAGTCAATTTCCAAAATGGCGACCGCCCGGGAACATGCCAATGAAGCGTGGGATATTTAAATCCCGTGCTTCATGTGCAATTTCAGTCACCCTCATTAGCCTCCCTAGTTTGAACTAGGGGGCTAATGTAGACATACCCTTTCTGTGAAATGGTGGCTGATGGCTAACAATAAAGCTAATCTCCTTTTGCAAACAACAACAACAAGAGAATCCTGTTTGCTTTAGTCACCAAATTTATCCCTTTGGGTTACCATCCTCAACTGCAAGTGAAATACAGGTTGAATCTTTCTGTCTGGGACTCTCTGGTCCAACAACATCTGTGGTCCTGGATCATGGATATTGTTGGACCAGAAAGCCCCTGACCAGAGAGTCCCAGTGGCAGAGTTGCAGAGACTGGGAGTGGAACCAGACTGGCAGGCAAGCAACCCAGAGAGCCAGTGGCCAGAATGAGCAGGCCAGTAGCCCATGGGGCAAACGGCTAAGAGCCCCACCGGCAGCCCAGGCAGGGAGCCTGACCAGCACGCTGGAGGCCAGGAGCAAAGCCTGTCCAGCGGCAGCTGAGCCAAGTATCCGGGGTCGGCAGCAGGACTGGCGGTCAAAAGGGGAACCCAACCTGGAGGCCAGCATATGCCTTGGAGAACCCTGAGGCCTGACCTCCCCTAGTCTGGAAAATTCCCTTTTTGGGGACTGGTCAGGCCCTGAGGGTGTCAGACCAGGGTGATCCAACCTGTATAGTGTGGTTGATAGCAAAGCAAAGGTTGCTTTATACCATCTCTTTGTTACATACTGGTCTTGGGGCCAACAAGGCTGTGGTTCAGTCACTAGGATAATTTAGAGCAGCCTTCAGGCTGTTCTAAGATATGCCATGCTAAGTTGCTCATGGCCCTCAGGAGCTTTTCTGGCTGCCAAAGAAAATCAAAACAGTGTAACTTGGCTAGACCTGAGGATGGAGCCTACCGTCAGTCCAGTCTGTCAAATTCTTGAGTGAAATCCTGGCTCCACTGAAGTCAATGTCAGCTACCATCAACTTAAATGAGACCAGGATTTCACCCCTTCTCTGTGCTGAGGTCAAGGCACAGTTGTAACCTGAACTCCAGGTAAGATAATGCACAGATGTGACAACTGATCATATAAAACACAGATAGACTGGTTGATCATATGATTTGGGGCTGTATACAACGTAGTGGTTACATCTCAAACTATCAAGGTTGTAGGGCTCTCGGTATTTTACTGGTGACATTGCATCCAAAATAATGTATTTGAGAAGTAAAATACACAATACAAAACAGGAGGGGGTTTAGGAAAGAACAAAATATGGCAAACCCAGCTTCCAACTGTGTGGCTTTATAGTCTCCCACAGGAACTGCTGTGGTTTGTACATGCCAGGGCAGGGCTGCTGCCTAGAGGAGTAGGGAGCTCAGTATATAGAGAATGTCCTTGTGTAGCAGTTTGCAGTGAGGATTTGAGAATTAGGCATGAGCTAGATGGGGATGAGGGTGAGGCTTGAAGAACCTCTACTACTCAGAACCTCCTCCTAAGGAGGTTGTGATTTAGCAATGGGGAGGAGGCAGGGCAGAACTGCTGCAATCCTCATAGCTTCGTTATTGCCTGTGGAAGGGCTCTACTTCCACTCTGTGGCTTGAGGGCAGGATTCCTCTCTCCATAACTGAACAGGCAGCTACCCAGCACAATCCTCAGCACAACATTCAATAATAGATTTCACCCCAAATTAAAGGACTCATGGGTGTGGGTGATTACAAAAGATTAAAATAGCTAATGTGCAAAGCTTGGCTAACCAATAAGATGGGGAGATTCAACAGGTAGGTACAAATATCTGAATGCTGAGGCAGGAATGGAATTGTTTAGAGGCCTCAAAGAAGACAGTTAAAAGTAATGGGATTAAATTGAACACAATACAATGCAAAATAGTCAGTAAAATGCAAAATAGTAGGAATATTTTTTTTTAATAGTGAAGCCTGTCAGGGAAGAGAGCAGTTATCAGAGGAAGCGGTGGAAGGCACATTAGATAAATTATTGAAAACTAGGACAGCCAAAGCTTTGGAGAATAGGAATAATTCTGCACTACCAGAAGAAAAAATTAGATGCTGTAATAGGCATTTTCCACCTCTAATATCTGATTTATTTTTGTCTGGCCTTTTAACATCTTGCTTTTAATGGCTGTTTCTTATAGTTGGCTCTAAGAATCTCATGTTCTAGGGAGCCAGACTGACAAAGCACATTTCCTATCCACACTTACTAGGATGCTGATGGAGGCCTCTACTTCACCCAGAGCCTCTTATTCAGAAGACAAGAGTAGGGTTTTCACTTCATAAAATGTCTCTGGCTCATTATCAAGAGATGAATGTGTGTTGAGTATCTTCAGTTCCTTCACTGCATCATCTTATCATGCGGAGGTTATGGCTATATTGGCACTTTTGTCAGCCAAACTTTTGTTAGGGAGGGATGTGAAAAAACCAACCCCATGACTGACAAAAGTTACACTGACCAAAATGCCAGTGTGGACAGTGCTATATCGCCGAGAAAGCATTTCCTGTCAATGTTGCTTACCGCCACTTATTGGGGCTGGTTTAATTATGCTGGCAGAAGAGCTATCTCCTATTGCATAGAGAAGCTGACAGGAGACATTTCAATGACATAACTGTAGCAGTTCAGTAGGGCAGATATAGTCTCATGAGTTGGAGAATTTCAATCCTTTTGGGTAGTTGCTGTCTTCCCAGATTATGACAAAGCAGAGTCTAATAGTACATAAAGGAGGCTCTCAATTTTATTTTTGTGAAGTATGGTTTTTCCTCCACCCTTCCTATTGTCCTCTTTACCTTAAACTGTGAACTATTGGGGGAGAAGACTGCTTTACAGTATATTTTGAAAGTGCCCAGAACACGGCAAATACTTTTGAAATACAAATTACTATAATATGCATGTGACATGACTCTTCAGTTGTGATCTTTACAATCAATCATTAAGAAATGTCATCCTTAAATGAATTCACAAATTCATCATATAGTTGTTCCAAATATTACACTGTTATTGTGAATATCAAAAGCATTAGAAATAGGATTCATTCTTATCCTGACTATTCCTATAATTAGAGTTTCAGCAAAAGAATAATGTTTTAACCATTATAGTACACTCAAAGCATTTCACACATTTTCATTTTATTTCAGCAGTAAAAGGTGCTGCTTTCCACTAAGGAACAAAACAATTCCCCTCCTCTGTAGGCAATTATTTCTGCAGTACCAAGTTTCCCTGGAGAATTACCATATTCCATTGTAGTATTTAATACATACCATGCAGGGTTCACACCCACCATCATCACCATTTTCAGAGCAATTCTCTTGTGCAAATTCCATTTTTCTATTGATGTGGCCAAACAAATTACTCCAATTAATAGCAAATGAAAATCTTTGAAATAAGACGATGCCACCTGAAATCAAAAGCAATTTGTTAACAAAACGGATGCTTTTTATCTATCATTTTTAATAAGAGTAAATTAAAAACGATCAGCCTCAACTGAC
Organism: Pelodiscus sinensis; assembly: GCF_049634645.1. Classification (NCBI taxonomy): domain Eukaryota; kingdom Metazoa; phylum Chordata; order Testudines; family Trionychidae; genus Pelodiscus; species Pelodiscus sinensis. The sequence continues at coordinate 41,023,406 of NC_134711.1, read as the reverse complement.
ATAAGTTTAGGGCATGCACTATAATATGTGCTGGGAAGGTCCAACTTGGTTTTAATTAGGTCAGTGCTATTGCTTAAATCTGTGTGAACCAGATCATCAAACACACTTCACATATGATGACCTAAGCCAGGGCTACTCAACTTTGGAAGCCCTGTGGGCCACAATGATACTCACAGCACATACCACGGGCCGCAACTTAAGTGTGGTTGCATGTACATGCAAATATATATGCAAATAGATTATTTCACACTGATGGTCATGAATACAAAGATTGAGGCAAGACTACACAACACACAGGCCCCATTTAAGTCTGTTCTGCCGATATTAATAACATGCAATATTTACCCAATTTCCATTCACATGACAGCACTTTTAATGAGCAATGACAGTCCAAGAAATTAACTACTAAAACGCATCTCAACAGAAGACCATTATACTGACTTGTCATTATGGAGAGTGTTCCCAGGGAAGGCCATGTTCAAAGGATCCCACCCATGGACTGTGTATTAATCCCTGCGTAAACCAAACTGCACCGTGGGCCACAAACAAACAGGTTGCGGGCTGCATGTTGAGTAGCTCTGACCTAAACTAAAGGTGAAAGCCTGCTACAATAGTCCATTTATTCTTTAATCCATCCGGTGACCTCTCCAAGGGAGATACTCTGAGATGTAAGGATTTAAGTAGCAATGAGCAACCCAGACTAGTGAATGGGCTGCATGAGTGGCCTTCTTTCCTCTCAGTGGCTGCAAGACTGGCATAACCAAGATATTATCCTGGGACAGGATAGTTGTGCTAATTGTGCTTGCGTACCTAGAATTTGTGGGGTGTGCTAATTGAACCATAGCAGCAATTGATTGGATGGCTCTCACAGTCAATGTTGCTTGCAATCAGCACTCACCTCACTTCACGTGCCCTTGCTTTAAGTGTGTGCCATTTTAGTAATTCTGATAGGAAAAGAACAACGTGGAGGGGAAGCAGCAGAATCTGGCAACTCTGCATGTGGACAACAGTCAGGGCCGACTTATCCATTAGGCACAGTAGGCACAGTGCCTAGGGCCCACAATACTTTTAGGGGCCCACGAAAATGTTTTAATTGCTTTTAAAATCAGAAGAAAAAAATGAACTTTTAGGGTAGAAGAAAACGTTTTAATTTTTTTCTCACATCAGAAAAAAATTAAACTTTTAGGGCCCATGAAAATCTATTAAATTTTGCCTAAATCAGAAAAAAAATAAAATGTTGAAGTATTTAAAGTTATATCAAAAATAATTTTTAATATTTTTTTTATGGAGGAAGGGGCCCACAAAGGCAAAAGTGCCTAGGGCCCAGGAAAGTTATAATGCGGCCCTGGCAACAGTAAACAAAATGTCTCGTGGGCCACACACATAACCCCAAAGGGCTGCATGCTGCCCTTGGGCCGCAGGTTGCCCGCCACTGATTTAGGACATGTTCCTACAGCGCCTATCACAATGATGCCTCGAGCTCAAGACTATTCACGTGTTTAAATGTTTTTCTGGTTTGAGATCAACTGCTATCAGTTCCCATCAATATCAAGGTAGATGTTATTGGGCCTTTAGTCTGTTATAGTTCAGATGTATTGTAGTGCAACAATAACACTTTGCACGCCCACAGCATTTTTTCATCTATTAATCTCAGAGCACTTTGCAAAGGGAGATAAATGCGTCTTCCACAGATGAGACAACTTTGTGCTGAACAATAATTCGTGCTGGCTTCTTCTGCAGGTTTGAGCCTGAGGTGGGACCAGCTGAATAGAACTTGGTCCAGAAAAACACTTAAGCCACGTACTTCTCTTTGAGCATGCAAGTAGTACTGAGCTTGGTGCCCCATTGTGATAGGTGCTAGAGAAACACATAGTAAGAGACAAGAGATGAAACTGCAGCATTACACCATTCTTGTGGATTCCATAGCTTATGGTATATAATATGGGCAGTATAAAAAGATAGGGAAGAAAAGGAAGGTTACCTCCTTGGATGCCATAATACCAAACATTGGGAACATTAAGGCAGGAAGTAAAGCCGAAACACCCAGCGGCAGAGCTTCTGTGAGCCAAAAGATCGCAACTACGAACAGCGTGTATGCACATTCTGCTTCCTAGAATACACAAGACATCATTAAAAACAAGATTGCCTTCATCTAATACACAACCCTACAATGGTAGAGGGGACCAATCTAAAGCCCACTGAAATCAACAGGAGGACTCCCACTGACTTCACTGGGGCCCAAAGCTTAACTGTACTTAATATTACCATCAGAAGCACCATGATGAAATAATAATATTCTATGCATTTATTATTTTGTTTATTTTTCCCTATTTATAAACACACATCATTAAAGAGACATGCCTACCATTTGTTCCAGACACTTCATGAGATATTTTGAAACTACAATTAAACAAGGAGGTTATGTCAGGAACCTCCTTTCACCCAAGAATTAAAATGAATCATACCCCCAGCAACTAAAAATACCCTTTTGATCTTTGCCTAGAGCACTCCCATGCTGGCAGTGAGTAAAATCCTTGCTCTGCTCAAGATAATGAGATTTTGCTATTGACATACATGGGGGCAAGGATTTCATCTAGTCTGCTTTCATACAGTCATCCTTATGTCTTGCAGTTTTAACATGTCTTTCATTCAAAATACTGAGTCACTTTACCTTCACTTCTGAAATGTGGCCACTACTTGGGCTCCAAAGCATACACAGGAGAACACTTTAAGGCAAGAAATGAAGCAAACACAACGGCTACGTCTACACTGGCATGATTTTCCGCAAATGCTTTTAACGGAAAAGTTTTCTGTTAAAAGCATTTGCGGAAAAGAGCGTCTAAATTGGCACGGACGCTTTTCCGCAAAAGCATCCGTGGCCAATCTAGACACGCTTTTGCACAAAAAAGCCCCGATCGCCATTTTCACGATCGGGGCTTTTTTGCGCAAAACAAATCTCAGCTGTCTACACTGGCCCTTTTGCACAAAAGTTTTGCGCAAAAGGGACTTTTGCCCGAACGGGAGCAGCATAGTATTTCCGCAAAAAGCACTGATTTCTTACAGTAGGAAGTCAGTGCTTTTGCAGAAATTCAAGCGGACGGTGAAGACAGTTGGCAAGTTTTTCCGGAAAAGTGGCTGATTTTCTGGAAAAACTGGCCAGTCTAGACATAGCCAACATAAGCTATTGAAGTTGTAGAAGGAATTGGGATTAGTAGAATAAAATTACCAAAATTGGACTTTGGCCAAACCTGCTTTAAGTATGCACTGAAACCAAATGCATTTTGTTTCATTTGCAGTTCCTTTAGTCATATTTCACATAGCACTCACTTACATTTCTGCCCTTGAAAACAGGACGATATAAGCTTTCTTACCATGCAAGGTCAGGAAAAGAAAATGGCATATGTATGCACAGAGGCTAATACTAAAAGATGTGTCTTTGGGGAGAAATGATAGGATATGGATCTTTTTACATGAGGAAAGCTGGTTCAAATCCATTCATCTGAAGAAGTGGGTTGTTCCCACGAAAGCTTGTGATACCATCTGCATATTTTTTTTAAGTTTTAAAGACTAACACAGCTACCCCTCTGCGAATATTTCTGAAGGAGACAGTGAATGATTTTTTTTCTTTTTTGGTTGTGTAATCCTATAATGGGAGTTCTCCATGGAGACTCAGTGACCTCTGAACTAGACATTTACGAGCTATCATATTTTCTACTGAGATCAGATCAGTGCCAAAAAGAAGTACCAGAAAAACCCTTATCCACTGTAATTATTCTGCCAACGTGGAACTGGCATACCAGGAGCCATTCAAGCCTCAGAATTTACTGACCTGAAATGACTTCACACATTTATTTTCAGTTTAAAAAAAAAAAAAAAGATCCCTGCCTTTCACTGTATTTGTAGGTCACCTTGGGAGCTTGATATGTTATCCTTGTATGATATTTATTTATATTAACATGTAGGTAACCTGACCTGAACTTGAAGACATGGGTCATGTCAGATCAGCATTTTATTTGACATGGTAACTTTTTCAATCACTGAACTCAGGAGACCTGATTCTTGTTTACATGTAGGCCCCTTTTCACTACACAGGAAGTACAAAGGGGCCTTAAAGTGGATAAAAATTGTATTTATTGAGGCTTAGACTGAAAACTCTTCAGAGCTGGGAGTTTCTTCTTATTCTATGCTCTAAAACAATGGAGGAGTGCACCTTTTCACTATTACACACCTCTCAACATTTCAAGGGGCTAAAGCAGGAAACAGTGCCACGCCGATTTGGCCTATCCACTTCACCATAGACAGAGATGGAAGGTCAGCTGAGCCAAACTGGAGTGGTGCTGCTCCCTGTGCACCAGGTCACAATGCCACTGGGCTTGGAGGTCATTTTTAATGGGCAGTCCCAGAGCAAATTGCTCCATTCCCTCCCATTTGGGTCTGCTAGTGGAAAAGGTTCTGGTTCAACCAGGACAGAGAGTTTGAGTGGTCAAAGCAGGGTAGTCCTGCAGAACCCAGGACTGTCAGACGGTCTGCCACTGCTACACAAATGTTATTGTTATATTTACTCCCTTCTTCAGATTCTTTTTACATAGTGGTGGAAAAGGACCTTACTGAAAATGACAGTCCGACTCAGAGTCTACATGCCTATGTCTAGACTTGGCCTGATACTTGGATATAAGACTAGGTCAGTATTTTCACCTTGCAAATACTTTCAGATATAGCAGTACACTCCTCTTTTATAACTATAATCTACACCAGTGCCAGCAATGTACATGTGCTGTACTGATATAGTAAAGGCACAGTCCCTGCCTTAAAGAGCTTATAGCATAATTCTAACAATTGAACAGCAAGCTTAACAACTCACGCACATCAGGCTAATTGCCCTTGGCTTACATAAGTAGTACCAAGTGAAACTCCAGAGAACTCACTTGAGTGAGATAGAGAAACCAGGATGCCTACAGGATGGCAGCAGCAAAACGGGGGAAATGATAGTCCACACTGAGCCATCTTGTCTGCAAACTGTAGGGTAGCTCTGCATTGGATGTATTATGATCAACAGTGCTCTGCTTCCTCACAGTGCTCAGTTCCTGCAAATAAGGGCAGGATTTTGCCCTAAATTGCTCATATGTTCAGCAAGTGCTGGGACTTGGCATGTACTCAGAACTTCAGTCCTGCACACAAGTACAGTTTGCTTTTTAGTTTATTAGCAGTCAAAAAAGAAAAAGTTGAGAATTAACATCCTGTAAAGTTATGCCAAGCACTATGGGGTAACAATAATTGGCTGAAGGTACAGTCTAGCACCTATCTGCATCCTGCAGAGTTTTGCATGGAAGAAGTGCATGAAAGCATATCACAAGTGCAGGTGGGAATCTGGGTTTTGATAGCTAGAGAAGTGATAGTTGGGGCTTCTGACACTCACGGAGATGTGGGAAGGTTTGGTTTTTTGTAGTTGATCCTGGGGAGGGGATGCATCTGCTCTTTAAAATCCTGATTCAGCAAGATAAGTGAGTGCAGGGAAGCCAAGCTCCTGGGAAAGGGGGGGAGGCGAATGCTCTCGGAAGGGGTGAAGCGTCATGGAGAAGGGCATGGCTAGGGCAACCAGCCCTCAGCACTACCCAGAGCGCACAGCATTGGTTGCCCACAGCCGTTAGTTGCCCTGAGAGCCACCTGGAGCAGTCCAGTGGTGATATAAGGGTCCCAGGGCTCCAACCATCCTGAGAAGTTGGAGCTGGTATACAGTCCTGCAGCTCCTACATACACACACACCCTGCACAGGCAGGTAGCAGGGGGGAAGGAAGTCCCCGGCGAAGTGACAGACCGGGCATTTCAGGAAGCGCACCAGCTGTTTAGGGGAGGGGAAGAGCAGCCTGCATGCTTTCTGAGACTCAGGATTCCCAGGTACTGGCCCCAGCTGTCTCTGTCCCCTTCCCCTGGCCACACCCCACTCCCATGAGTACCCTGCTCCAGCACCCTGTCTGCTGCCCCCACCAGCACAGTTGGGGCCACATTAGTGAGGCCTGGGGGTTTTTGGAGGAGCTTTTTTTTTGTTTTTTTGCATCTCACTTGTGTGGCCCCGACTGACTTTTCTGTGGATCAGTGACCTCAAAACAGGTTCCCGCCATTCTCATAAATAAAGACAACGCTGAAACATTTTGTGTTTCACATAATATTTTATTTCAAAATGAAGCCTGGCCAACAAGCCCCCAATTGGGGCCAAGCCCCCATCTGGCTGAAGTATCATAACACTCCTGCACTCCACAGACTGCAAACGTGAGCCTATCATACACTGGAACCCCCTGTCCTGAGCCTCTCACAGCCCCAAACTCCTGCACCTCCACAGCCCCAGTCTTCTGCCACAACACTCCTGCACCATCATGTGTCCTGAGCCCATATTCCCATCCTCCCTGCCCTGAGCCCCTCATGTACCCTAGCCCAAACTCCTGCACCCTCACAGCCACAAGCCTGCGGCTTGCTCAGCATCCCAACCCTCCACCTGACCCCAACACTCTCCAGCCTGGAGCCCCCTCCCTGAGCCAGCATCCTCTTCTCTACTTCCTCCTGCACCCAAATTTCCTCCGAGAGCTTGCACCTCTCAACCCTTCCCAGTGCTTTTTTTTGTGAGTAACAATAGCAGGGGAGACAGAGTGAAGAGTTGGGGAAAAGCTGTTGAGCCCCCCCCCCCCAAAAGAGAGGGCAAGGCAGTGAAGACCCAGTGAAAAGTTGTAAACAAAAAAAAGCAGCCATGTCCTGGGATGGTGTACCAGCACCTATTTCCCCCAGCACGATTTGGTTTTTTTTTTGTTTGTTTTTTGGGTTATTTTGCTCAACAACTTTGCCCCGGCTCTTCACAGCTATTGTGGCTCTTCGTCTGGAACGGGTTGCCCACCCCTACTTAAATCAGTCTCATGGCTCTTTTCTGAACTCTCGCCTATTATCCACATCCTTCTTGAATTGTGGGCACCAAAACTGAACACAGTATTCCATCAGTAGTTGCGCCAGTACCAAATATAGAGGTAAAATATCTCTCTACATTTAAGTGAGATTCCATTAATCATGCATCCAAGGACTTCATTAATCCCTTTGGCCATTGTGTTGCACTGGATGCTCAAGTTCAACTTATTATCCACCACAACCCCCAAATCTTTTGCAGAGTCACAGCTTCCCAGGATAGAATCCCCCATCTTTTAAGTGCAGCCAACATTCTCTGTTCCTAGATGTAAACATTTGCATGTGGCATTATTTAAATGCATATTAATTTGTGGCCACTTTTACTAAGTGATCCAGATGACCCTGTGTGCCACTTCCCCAATTTTTATGTGATCTGCCAACTTTATCAGTGATGATTTTATGTTTTCTTCCAGTTCACTGATAAAAATGTTAAGTAGCATAGGGGCCAGAACCTACTTTTACAGTATACCTGCTCAGTTGAGATTCCATGTTTACGGTCACATTTCAAGATATGACATGAATGGGGCAGGTCACACCTATAGAGAGGTATTTTAAGTAAAACAATACAAATTCTTCTGTTCATTAATTTAACATAAGTTAATTTAATATTCTGAAGGTGGTTTTTCATAGTCATGGGGTATAGAACCATTTTTAAAAACTATAGATTCTGGAGAACACTTACATGATCAGTTCAAAAGAAGGACAAATATACATCAATGTATGTGGCTGCACAACTATATTATTCTCTGGCTCCTGAGAAAAGTATATATTGGCTAATTCTGGAGAATTCTGGCCGCCTTCCAAAATTCATTATGCCACTGTAGCCCTTCTGCCGGGTAGGCCTGGCAGGAACCAGGGCTGGGTTCAATATCTTGGGGTCAATCTCACAAAGAACCGGCTCGAGCCCCCACCCAGTGATCTGGGAAATTCACGCACCCCTAGGTGCCTCTGAGAGGCAATGCTTCCCCACTCGCAAGCACTGAGTCTGAGTGTAGGAAAAGAACATTTAATGAAACAGAGGAAGAATTCATACGGCATTAGCTTGGGGAAAACACCACAAACAGAGTTCATAACCCAAACATGAGCCCCCACCCCAGCCAAGATTCGCCCGAAGTCCACCGACTCCCCAAAAGTCTCTGTCCCCACAAGTCTCTGTGCCACCCAGAGTCCCAAAGTTCACCCGCAGGGTTTCACCTCCCAACCTGGGTAGAAATGGGGGTGGGGAGATAGATAGGGGGCACCTTATACAAAAACTCCGCTACGCTTCACCAGCTGTCTCGTCCCACACCTCTGGACGCTCCGCTGGGCACCTGTCGCCACTTCTCGCCTGCTGCCGCTCCACGCCACGCCACTGGTCGCCGCTCCTCGCCTGCCGCCGCTCCATGCCACGCCGCTAATGGCCGCTCCTCGCCTGCCGCCGCTCCACGCCACGCCGCTGATGGCTGCTCTTCACCTGCCGCCACGCCACGCCACGCCGCTAGTCGCCGCTCCTCGCCTGCTGCCACTCTACTGGTTGCAGTAGGTCTGGCTCTCAGCCAAACCAGTGATTTCAGCTCTCAAATAAATCCAGCTTTCACTGGACTAGCAAACAAAAAGACTCCTCAGTGAGTCTGCTTTAGGTCTGTCCTTAAAACAAAGGGGGAAAGGTGCAGGCTGGGCCAGTCTTATAGCTCACACCTGGTAGGTGTGAAGCAGGCTGACTCAAGTCCTTTAACCCTTTCCCCCAGCTCTGTTCTCTCAACTCTGGAAGGGGGGAGGCTTGTTCTTCCGAGACCTCTTACCATGATGGTGGTGTCTCTCCTGCAAGCACTGGTGGCATGTTTGACAGTTCCCACATTTAGGGGTAGCATGATTAGTGACCCCCACAACAGTCCCAAATTATATACAATTCTCCACATTCCATTCCAACACTGACCCTCCATCAGCCCTGGCTGAATGGGATTTACATAGCCACACCTTGGATTCTCTCCTGAGCAGTATTTACATGTCAACAGTTAACAGTTAACAACCTTGTAGAGCTAAACAACTGTAGTGGGCACACCCACCCCTCCTTTCAGCTGGCTGACAGCAAGCAGCAGTTCAGCCCCTGCTTACACCACCATGTTCCAGTGTGGAAGCCACTATTTTTTATAAGAACTTGTACATTGCTTAGAAATGAACTATAGACAAGTCTGTTTACTATAGTAGGGCTAGTATCATTGCTCTTTATTAAGGTTGTGCAACATTTTCTGTTATAAGACTTTGTGCTCAGTCGCTTATTACTTTACCAAAGTTTAAGCACTGACATTTTTCCTGCTAAGTTAATTTTTTTTTCTAATTATAGCCAAGGCAGTTTAGCTGTTCAGAAGAATAAGGATGGCAAAAATGCATTGTTTTGCCCATATTAAAAAGTTCTAGTAACCTTTTCTTGCTCTGTCAGTTCAAGTGTGAGAAGTCTGTGTGGTGGAGCTAAAGGTTCCAACACTATTAACAACCCATGTGGATGTCAACATAATTCCATATGACAGAATTTCTAGGGGCGGGGTTCAGTTTGCTTTTTTAGAAACCTAGGAAATCACACACAAAACACTACAGTAAAAGAACATTATTAAAGATGCAAAGTGCAAGTATTCAAGAAGTTAAAAAACGCCAAAGTTAAGGTCACCCATGCAACATTAGTTTGTCTTGCCCTCATGTATATGCATTAATTACATTTTAATTACCTATACATTTTAATTACATATACATTACAGGATCACATCGGTTTCCTTAGGACCTCTGTCTCATTTAGTATACAGGACAGAACAGTTGTAAATCATGTCAGTATGGTGTGGGACTGTGGGGCCGACAGCCTTGCCAGACCCCTGCGAAAGGTGTGGGGAGGTCTTGGCTCCACACTCCCAGGAGTAAGGTCTCAGTTGGAAGGGACGGGGCTAAGAGCAGCCAGCCCAGCCGGCCCACAGCATAGTCCACAGCACATACTGCACCACAGCACCCCCTAAGTATCCGTCAAAGCCACCTGGAGTGTGCCACACTGCACTCCAGTGCCGATTTAAAAGGGCCCAGGTTCTCCATACGTCACCACTTCTGCAGTAGCTGTGGCAGCAGCCAGTAACACCAAAACCTTTTGAATGGCCAGGCCCTGGGGCAGTTGTCCCGTTTGCCTCCCCTGTGGAGAGCCTGGTGCAGGACCTCTGATTGACTGGTAGCAGAAGGCGTGCAGTGAATGAGGCAGGGATTGCAGAATGAAAAATGATGCCTCATGGTCAAGGCAGTGTAATCCACCCTGGAGAACTGGAGTCTATCCCTTCTTCAAGCACAGAATTCACATATGATGCTGGGAATGTGATTTAAAGAATACTTGTCACAACTGATCACTAAGGGTATGTCTACACTACACAGTTAATTCAAACTAACAGACGTTAGTTCTAATTAACTTTAATAGGGGCTATACATACAAACCGCTAGTTTGAATTTCAATCAAATTAGCGGAGCGCTTAATTCAAACTAGGTAAACCTCATTCTACGAGGAGTAATGCCTAGTTCGAATTAAGTAGTTTGAATTAAGGGCAGTGTAGCCACTTAATTCGAATTAGTTGGAGGCTAGCCCTTCCCAGGTCGCCCTGGTGGCCACTCTGGGCCAAACCAGGGAAACTCTTCTACCTCCCTCCCAGCCCTGGAGCCCTTAAAGTGGCTACAGTGCTTGTGCCAGTTGCAAGCCTGCCAGTACCCAGCCAGCAGACTCTGCACCTGGCACAGCATGAGCCAGCCACCTCCTGCCACCCAGCCCTCAGCCTCTTCCCAGGACCAGGCTGGCGGCTCCCAGGAACCGGGCCGGGGCTGCAAGAGGCGGGCGACCGCCTGGTCTAGTGTGGAGATCATGGACTTCATTGAGGTTTGGGGGGAGGACTCCAATGTCCATGACCTCTGCACTAGGCACAGGAATGTGGCTGTCTAGGGCAGGATAGCTGCCAGCCTGGCCACCAAAGGCCACATGCGAACCCAGGAGCTGGTTTGTCTGAAAATCAAGCTGGTCCAGTGAGACCCCCAACCCTGAGCCCTGAGCTTAGAACAGCCGTACTAAGAACGGCCGTACTGGGTCAGACCAAAGGCCCATCTAGCCCAGTAACCTGTCTGCCAACAGCGGCCAACACCAGGTACCCCGGAGGGGATGGACTGAAGACAATGATCAAGCAATTTGTCTCGAGCCATCCATCTTCAGCCTTTCACAAACAGAGGCCAGGGACACCATTTCTATCCCCTGGCTAATAGCACTCCATGGACCCAACCTCCATGAATTTATCTAACTTCTCTTTAAACTCTGTTCTAGTTCTAGCCTTCACAGCCTCCTGTGGCAAGGAGTTCCACAGGTTGACTATTTGCTTTGTGAAGAATAACTTTCGCTTATTAGTTTTAAACCTGCTGTCCATTCATTTCATTTGGTGTCCTCTAGTCCTTCTATTATGGGAACTAATGAAGAACTTTTCTTTAATCACCCTCTCCACACCACTCATGATTTTATAGACCTCTATCCTGTCCCCCTTCTGTCTCCTCTTTTCTAAGCTGAAAAGTCCCAGCCTCTTTAGCCTCTCTTCATATGGGACCTTTTCCAAACCCCTAATCATTTTAGTTGCCCTTTTCTGAACCCTTTCCAAGGCCAAAATATCTTTTTTGAGGTGAGGAGAACACATCTGTACACAGTACTGAAGATATGGTGTACCATAGTTTTATACTTCCCCTCCTCCTTCTTCCCCTGGCTTCCCCCTTCCAACTCCCTTCTCCCTGGTTTCCACCTCCCCTCTTCCTCCCTCTCTCGTCCCCTCTCCCACCTCTTTTTCCCAGTCTCTCCAGAGGTTAATCCCCTCCCCCCCAGTTTTGTTAAATAAAGAGAGTTTATATTTTTGAACACGTGTCCTTTATTTTTTACATCAGGAAGGGGGGCTAGGGAGGGGTAAGTGGAAGGAGGTGAGGGAGGAATGGGGCATGAGTCCCTGATGGGGAGGACCGGGGTGGCTCTGCAGGCTCCTCAGGGTGGAAGCTCTCCTGCAGGGCCTCCTGGATCCTGACAGCTCCCTGAGTTGCCCCCCCAGATGGCAGCCTGTGGCAAGTGCTGCCGGACCGATGGCTGAGTGCTGTGATGTGCCGAGTGTGGGCACTCAGGGCACTCCAAGACAGGACTGCTTTGCTGTCCCTCATCGAGTTAGACAAGCAAGCGGGGAACCCTGAGAACTGTCTGTCCGGGGTGGGAGTCGGGTTCCTTTAAGCACAGCCCTCGGCTAGACTGAAGCAGCATCTCCACATCCTAACCCTAACCTGATGTCCTGCTGACACTGGTTCCGGCCAGCCTTAACTTCGGTTCAGGGTCCACTCAATGTGGAAATGCTATTTCGAATTAGCAAAACGCTAATTCGAATTAGTTTTTAGGTCTAGATGAACTAATTCGAATTAGCTTATTTCGAATTAACTAATTCAAATTAAGTTAGTTCGAATTAGTGCTGTAGTGTAGACATACCCTAAGGTTATGTCTACACTGGCATGATTTTCCAAAAATGCTTTTAACGGAAAAGTTTTCCATTAAAAGCATTTTCGGAAAAGCACGTCTAGATTGGCAGGATGCTTTTCCGCAAAAGCACTTTTTGCGGAAAAGCATCCGTGGCCAATCTAGACGCGGTTTTCCTCAAAAAAGCCCCGATCGCCATTTTCGCGATCGGGGCTTTTTTGCGGAAAACAGTACTGTGCTGTCTACACTGGCCCTTTTGCGCAAAAGTGTTTCGGAAAAAGACTTTTGCCCGAATGGGAGCAGCATAGTATTTCTGGAAAAGCACTGATGATCTTACATGAAATCGTCAGTGCTTTTCCGGAAATTCAAGTGGCCAGTGTAGACAGCTGGGAAGTTTTTCCACAAAAGCAGATGATTTTGCGAAAAAACTTGCCAGTCTAGACACAGCCTAACTGAGTGTTCCTCATTTGCAGGAGTCTGGCTTGGGATCCGGGGTATAATTTGCGTAAGTTCTGAGCATGGTGCTGTGAAAAAGAATTAATTAGTATTTATGGAAGTGCTCAGATCCCACAATGATGAATACCACAAAAAAGTTCATGGGGAAAGTAATAAACTGTTTTCAGAGCAAGGTTTGCATGGAGTAAATAAGGCCTTGAACAATACGAAGAAAGCAAACCCTTGAAGCCTGCTCTTCTAGGCTACGTCTACACTGCAGCGCTATCTCGGGATACCAGCTGTAACCCAAAATAGCTATTCCGCATCTTTTGAGCAATCCCAAAGCATCTTCTGAGTAAGCCCATTCAAAATATAACAGGCTCACTATTCTGACATCCCTGTAAACATCATTCCACAAGGACTAAGGAATGTTTTGGAATAACAATTTATTTTGAAATAAGTGCTGTGTAGACAGAGCCAAATTTTGAAATAAGCTATTTCATAGTTGACTTGAAATAAGTTATGCGCCCCTAGTGAGCACCATCTATTGACTGAAGGGGGCACCTATGGAAATAATAATGTGAGCATGTAAAATCTATATCAGAATCAAATACACAGGAGCGGGCCCCATTAAATCCCTCCATTTTCTAAAACCTTAGTGCATGATTTCGCTATCTTAAAAGTGTTCTTTTTATAGAGCTTTTTTGAGTTATGGTAAAACTATTGCAGCCATAGATCTCAATTACCCTTTTGAACAATATTCATATATTTGCTTTCCAAATACTTTACAGAGAAGCCTTCTTATAGGAAACTTAAAAAAAAAAGTTCATGAGAATCAGTTCTCTGTGCTGTAGCCATATTATACTACTCTCAGTCACAGAGATTTTAAATAAAAGAAATTGATTAGGTAATGAGATGCATGTACTCATGTATCCACTTTATTTCTTGAAATTTTTAACCTCCCACCTCCTCCTCACAAGCTCCTCATCTTGGGAGAAAAGGGAAGCTTATGCCATAAACAAAACCTACAAATAAAAGTATCCTAGATTGTTGATCCTGTTGCTAGAAGCCCTCTTTTTAACCCACCAAAAACATCTAGCATAGCCAGCAGCAAGCTTCATCACATTGCCCTACCAGTGTACTCCATTCCTAACCTGGAGCCCTCCTAACCCGGAGTCATAGCTGGCTGACTGTGCATGTTCTTACAGACTTTGGCTACCTCACACAGACTGTCAGGAAGGATGCCAATTATAGTTAGCAATGATGACACAACAATTAGATGTTTTCTTTAATATAAATCTCAGCTCTTGCAGTGAAGATTAGCTGAAAGGTGGTGAATTAATTTTTTTTTTTAAAAAGCAGTTGCTAAAAAATTGCTGTCTTTCCAATGACCATTAGGTGCTTTAAGTTCCCATGGCAACTGGCCAGCTCAACTGGATGGTGTAGAGGGAATATGGACACACCTTCCACCCTGCCCCCTCCTTGTCTCTCCGTGATAGCAACATTGAAGGAACTGGGGTACTTTTTATAGCAGGGATGCTAAAACTATAAATTCTTTATGTGAAGGAATCCTTGCATTCAGCTGCTGCCTTATCTCTAGAACATGTAGCTCCAGAGCTACTGGCTGGCAATGCTCCGCACCTGCACGCACGCTCTGCATTCTCCAGACACAGTGCCACTGGCCTCTGGTATGGTGAGCCAAAGCACAGAGGGTTTCGGGTTCCTTCTATTGCTCATGCCTCTGCACAGGGCTAGCCATAATCTCATGTTTAATTCTGACATATTCAAACAGCGATTCTTAATTTAACCCAATGTAATACCCATTTTATTAGTTTAAAGTGGTTTGGGTCATGGTCAAAGTTCTCTTCTGGTGCAAATGGATGCTCCTCCACTGAAATAACTGGATGTAGGCCAGTTTATACAGACAGAGAAATTGGCTCCATATTTACAATTATCTGTCCCTGACTCTTTCATTTTTAAAGCAGTGTCTCAGGTTTTTTAACCTCAAAATATATACTTTCTTCCCTAGAATATGTTGCTTTGATGGAGGACAAGAGACAATTCAAATCAATACAGTCCCGCTTTACGATTAAGATTAAGATGATTAAGAGTACATTTAGTACATCCATAAAATTCAGCTCACTTTACCACTCAGGGAAAACTCTTTTCAGGAACATTATTATTGACTTCTAACACAATACACAAGAATGGCCACATTTTGTCAGTAATAACCATGTTACTATTTTCCACAAAGACAAATTCAGTTTGGTCCTACATGCTCAGTAAATGCAAGGATTTTAATTTAAAGTATTGATCTTATGTGCAACAATTAAGATTTTTTAAAGTGTGAATTGGGCTTTTGCTATTAGATTACACAAAGCGTTTTTTCCCCTTTAAAAATATTTGCTGCAAATGTCATATGTGAGATTCAAGCAGAGACATTTGAGATTAAGTGTGGGGCAAGGGAAAAGATCCTAGCTGAAAGGAAAAGGTTTTAAGTAACTATAGCAATGGACAAATATAAGGACTATATCAGTTTTATAGAAAGACATGCCTAGCCTGTGTAGGTTTAAGACCAATTTCTTCTCAAATATGAGTTAGCCAAATCTGTCAAGAGGAGCTGGAGCACTTGGTCTTGGTTATGGGCTCCAGGAACAGAGGCTTAGGGGAAGGTCTGTTATGAGTGCAGTAAGGAAGGATGGGGGAGCATGGTCTTCTACTGATTTTGCAGAATAGCTCAGATAAGAACATAACATTTTGAGACAGATGACTGAAACAATTTTTTGCAAGTTCATTCTTTTCAAATAAGAGATGCAGAAATACCTTGTTCCAGATCTCCAGTCTTCCAAAGAGACTTCTATGGTAAAAAGCAAGCCAAACCTTGCTCTTAAAAATACAACACAAAAATTGTCTTTGTACATCTTGAAGGGACAAAATAAAGGGCAACCCCCCATATTGTTCCCTTTTTAGTTCCTCTCTACTGTAGTACACTACAAATAGATTGAGGTACTTTATTGTGTTCAAAATTTAAAAACCAACAATCAGTATGGGATTTTCAGATCAGGTAATGTGATTTGGAGTCCAATTCCTATAGTTAGTGAAAAATCTCTTAGCCATCTCAGCTTAAGCAGAAAAAACAGCTGTATACAGTATCACAAATTATTGTCACTTTGCTGTGAAAACACTGCAGTGTGATGAAAATAATCCCTGACACAAACATAGTTGAGAATCTAGCCATTTTGAAAGGCTGTGGAAAGCTCACATAGCATACAGGCATATAACAATTGCCTCTAATACCACTTGACTTACTTTGGTTTGAATGATGAGAGGCAATGGAAGTAAAAGCAGTGGAGTGAAGAGAATCAATAGGAACCTTCGGTAGACCCAAAGCTGACTGAAAATCTTCATTGCTGAGAACTGGTGGCTTAGTTTTCTGGTAGAAACTACCAACAAAAAATCAGATGGCCCATAAATAGTTGACTCTGATTAATATTTCTCTAAACTATCACCTTTAGCCTTTGCAACAGACTGATTAGTCAAACTGAGTTAAAAATAAATCTTACTTTTTATTGTTTTAGTGTCCTTACTAACAGTAGGAAGATAAGATAAGACTGGTGTTCACCAGTAAACCCCGGGCCTTGAAAGGTGCCCTGCATTTGAAGTGCGGTAGTCTTCCCATTACTTTCTTCTCCTCCCTCCCTCCCCCAGCAATATATTGTTGTAACTGAAATAGGGCTTAGTGCATGAGATCATGCGAACTATTGAGAAAGCACTGATCTGAGAGGAACTGATGACACCCTCCCTTCCCCCCACATTCTTATAGGAGACACTTGGCCCATTGTAAGTTCAGGCCCAAGGACAGGTTATATCTCTGCGCTTGACTCTTTATTTATGTTAAGCTCAAGCCTACTCTGTTTTAAAGGGAGCCCAAGAACTAACAAGAACCACAGACAACATGTGATCTGGCAGATGAAAATTCTTTATCTAGCAAAGGCACTTCCAATACAGTTTTACTGTTAGTGAAAAACACAGACTTCATTGGCATGAGCATGACATCCGCTGGCATTTTTGAAAGACATGATTGAGAATAAATGCATAGAAAATGCAAAGTTGAATGGAGTGTGACTCTAACATCCCATGGCCTCGTACATCCTGTGAGAAAAGCACTCCATTCAGAAAAGCTTTGCCAGCTCCCACTGCCACCAATCCATTTTCATGTTCTTGACTTGCTGCACAGAGTGATTGGCAGCTGGAATTTAATAATCCTCAGCCCTTAAATAGCACTTTTCATCCTCAGAGCACCAAGAAAGGTAAATATCATTATCTCCCTTTTACAGGGGAGGAAACAGAGAGCTAGAGGGACTCACTTGAGGCTGCACAGCAAGCTTGTAGCAGAGCCAGGATGTCTCCTGCTTCACTGCTACAATTGGTGCCTCCTGCCAAATGAGGGGTGATGTAAAGAGGAAATGGGATTGTGCTATGCCTTGTTGAGGTGTGAGTTCTCAGAGGTTATGTCTAGACTACAGAGCTTTTCCAGGGTATCTTTGGTATCCCAGAAAAGCTCTGCCGCATTCAAGGAATGCATCCACTTTTCTGAAAAAAAAAAGTCAAAAAAGCGGACGTGTTTTGTTGGCATCCCTGTAAACCTCATTTGACGAGGAAGAAGGGATGCTCTGAAAGAGGGTTTTTTGGTGACATTTGGCCCCCATGGGCCAAATGTTGGAAAAGCCTCTTTCAGAAGAAAAGTAGAAAAAGATACCCAAATTGCAGTTGGCAATTTGAGTATCTTTTTCTGACTTTTCTTTGTAGCGTAGACATAGCCTGAATAGCAGTGGAAGGGACAGAAGCAATAGACATTGGAAAAAGGCCAAGCCATTTCCTAATTTAGCCATTGGAGTGCAGACAGTATTATCCACCTTCCTGTCCATGTATTTAAGCCTTTCTGAACTCACAAGCAATACGACGTCAGAACTGACTCTCTGACCAGCTGCAGGATTTAATATGTATGGACATATATGCATACGAGGGGAATGCAATCTGGTGCACTTTAAACCCATGCTTTTTTTATTTTCCTTTTTTCTTATCCTTCCCCCTCCTCTGCTTCTCACTCCAGCAAAATTCCATTATGAAGAACACCATTAGAGTGCAAAACAATAAAATTAAACAAATAAAAATAAAAACCAACTTGAAGAACTATCAGAAAAAAACAACTCTATAGGATTTTCATAAAATGTGATTTAAGAATCTGGAGCAGGGTTAGGTCTTGGCAGATGAGTGGCTAAAAACATTTAGTTCATATAGGTTTCTATGATCTCTTTAGTTTGATTTTCTTAGCGCTATTAGTGAATTGTAATTGTCCATTTTTTCTTCCAGCTGTTCTAGGACTTCAGTGTCTCCATGGACATTCAAGAGCAGCTGGGAAAGAGATAGCAGCATAGGGGACTGCATTGGCAGCTTTTGAAGAACCAGCTCAGAAATCACATGAAGCCCCATTTACCTCCTGTGACCCTGTGATCCACTTCTCCATACAGTGGGAGAAACCACTTACACTTTATGCTTAGCTATGACCTCTATCTCTGACTGTAAAAAACATGGCTTGCATCCAATATATTCCAGAACAACATTCTTGTAGGATAGTTCATTAACAAAACATTTTGCCCTTTAAAATCTTGCAGCTGGAAGCAAAGTGGAAGCTCTGTGAGATATTAATTACAATACATTTTATAGCTTCAGCGAAGCTGGCTGACTAGGTCATGTCAGAGTATAGTCAGGTCAAATCACCTGTGTATTAACAAAGCCATTTGTCTTTTGGGTGTTTAAACTTCATACAATTAATGGGATATTATATAAGTTTTTTTACTTATCTTTCCTTTCATAATGTAATAGTAAACATCTACAGTGTATATAGCCCCATAACTAAATAACTGAGTCATTAAAGAAACCGTGGGAAATACTAATGAAGGATTTGATCTGAAAAAGTGCTACGTCCTAGGCAAATGGCCATTGTGGTGATGATGTGAGCTCAGAAACTCAAAGTGCATTCTGCATTCAAAGCCCATCTGGGTAGAACCCATGTCAGCTTGTCTTCCATGAGAAAATATTAAGATAGAGTCAATGAAAGATCCTTTATCTCTGGACTGTTTGGATTCTAATGGCAGAATAACTGAAGAGAGAAGACTGAGATTTCCATGTTATTGTGGATAGTCCCAAGAGACTTTTGGGCAACTTGACATTTGGTTACATCTGTGCTACCTTTTGGAATTATAAGCCGTGACTCACATGCACATATATTTTACTAGCTTTAACTTCTCAATAACTCTCCTTTCTTTTTCTTAGCTAATAATCTTCTCGTTAGTTTACTACAGCATTGACTGCCAACATTGTCTTATAGATCTGGATTTGCAAGTGATCTGGGGGTAAGTGACTAGCCTCTTGGGACAGAGAAAAACGTAACATGGTGTGATTTTTAGTTTTAGTAACCTTTTAATCACAAAGTCCAGGTTGTCTTGGTGGCAAAATGAGCTGGAGAGAGTCTGTGGCTCCATGGTGAGACTAACATAGTGAATGAGGAATTCATGTTCACAAATAGAAAGTTGGGAATAATTTAAAAAGGGCTAGAGTATAAGATAGAGAATATCTTAGTGCCTCTATATAAATCCATGACACACATCTTGAATACTGTGTGTAGATGTGATAGCCTCATTTAAAAAGAGATATTTTGGCATTGGAAAAAGTTCAGAAAAGGGCAATAAGAATGATTAGGGGTTTGGAACGGAGATTAAAAATCCCGGGACTTGTCTTAGAAAAGAGGAGACTAAGGGGGGGGGGCTATGATAGAGGTCTATAAAATCATGACTGGTGTAGAGAAAGTGAAAAAGGAAAAGTTATTTATTTGTTCCCATAACACAAGAACTAGGGGCCACCAAATGAAATTAATAGGTAGCAATATGGCCATTCTTATACTCACATTTGATACTGACTTGATGAAATCCAGTTCTGTAACATATCACAAGTTGGGGGTATCTGCCCTTGTTTTCTGAGAGTCTGTCCTGAAGCAGGCACTCACGGTTGTGAGCTACTCCAAACAGTGTTACAACTCATAAGAAAAGCCATATCGGATCAGATCATAGGTTCATCTAGGCCAATATCCTATCTTCTGACAGTAACCAATGCCAGGGGCCCCAGAGGAAATGAACAGAACAGGTAATCTCAAGTGAACTATTCCCTGTTGTCCATTCCCAGCTTCTGACAAACAGAGGCTAGGGACACCTTTTCTGCCCATCGTGGCTAATAGCCGTTGATGGACTTAACCTCTGTGAATGTATCTAGTTCTTTTTTTAACCCTGTAAAAGTCCTCATCTTCACAACATTGTCTGACAGGGAAAATACCACAGGTTGACCGTGTGAAAAAATACTTCCTTTCCCAATCTTATTAATCTTTAGAACAGGTGTTCCATACTGTTAACCATTATTGTTGCCCTTTCTGAATCTTTTCCAATCCCCAAATATCTTTTTTGAGATGAGGTGAGCACATCTACACACAGCATTCAAGATGTGGGTACACTATGGATTTATATAGGGGCAATAACATATTCTTTTTCCCTTTTTTAATGATTTATAACATTGTTTGCTTTTTTGACTGCTGCTGCACACTGAAAGGATGTTTTCAGAGAACTATCCACATTGACTCCAAGAGCTCTCTCTTGAGTGGTAACTGCTAATTTAGTCCCTATCATTTTGTTCACATAGCTGGGATTAGGGTTTCCAATGTGCATTACTTTGTGTTTATCAAAATTAAAATTCATCTGACATTTTGTTGCCCAGTCACCTAGTTTTGTGAGATCCTTTTGAAGACCTTCACAGTATTAACTATCTTGAGCAGTTTTGTATCAGCTGCAAATTTTAGCACCTCACTGTTGATCCCTTTCCCCAGATCATTTATAAATATGTTGAACAGGACTGTATGGACCCCTGGGAGACATCACTAGATTATTTTCTTCATTTAGAATACTGCTGACTATTTGTTCCTACCCTTTTTAATTTACACACACATGGACTCCCCCTAATGTCTGGGTGATACCACCATGGTTGAAGGCTAAATGTATATCTGACCCCCTTTGTTAGTCTGAGCGCACTTCCCTGTCAGAGCTCAGGTCTTAAGCCTTCATATCTCTGGGTGGGATTCATGTGATTCTCCAGCTATTAAGTTATAGGCCGCCTGTCCACCAACTGTGATTACTTAGCAAGCCCAGCTAGATTTCACCACATGATGAAGTCTGTTCCCTCATGGGGACATTCTAACACCATTGTTGCTCATCCCAAGTTTCCAGAATGATAGGATCCCTCCACCTCATGCTGGTTCTCTACACCAGAAGTTACAGTCCTACCATTGGCATACCGTGGCAATACTGAGATTTACCATATTTGTACCCTGAGAGCTGCATGGGTTTGTCTCATTCATCTTCAATGTGTTAGAAATTCAGCCTAAATTCCATCCAGCATATAGCCAGTTACTTACTCCACTATATAACTATTTGTCGCACAATAAGAAGCAGTTGAAGAAACAGATCATGGTCTCATATTTTCCATCCAGTTTAGCCACGAGGGGCAAAGGAATCAGGAACTGCCATCAGAAGATGTTTAATTGTGAGGGACAGCATCAATACCACATAGGAAATTGGTTTCTAGAACATCTCCCTGTCTGTACAGAAACCTGGGATACACAAGACAAATTCAGAGTGATAACAACAGTGGCAAAGTGGATGCAGGTATACTGAACATTAAATCCATGTGCAGCACCAGCATAATTTGGACACTTGCTATTTTAATAGCAGGATGGCCATACAGGCTGGCTACGTCTACACTGGCCCCAAATTCCGGAAAAGGGATGCAAAGCAGGTAAGTCAGAATAGGGAAATCCGCGGGGGATTTAAATATCCCCCGCAGATTTAAATACACATGTCCGCCGCTTTTTTTCCGGCTTGGGGAAAAGCCGTAAAAAAGTGTCTAGACTGGTGCGATCCTCTGGAATAAAGCCCTTTTCCGGAGGATCTTTTATTCCTACCTGAAAGGATCGCGCCAGTCTAGACGCTTTTTTACGGCTTTTCCCCAAGCCGGAAAAAAAGCGGCGGACATGTGTATTTAAATCCACGGGGGATATTTAAATCCCCCGCGGATTTCCCTATTCTGACTTACCTGCTTTGCATCCCTTTTCCGGAATTTGGGGCCAGTGTAGACGTAGCCGCTATGTTTATGCTATGCTGATGCGCATACTTGAGTACTGGACCATGTACATGATCAGATGTGCCTGTAAGGAGAGCACATCTGATCATGTACATAGTCCAGTACTCAAGTATGCGCATCAGCATAGACATAGCCTGTATGGCCTCCCTGCTATTAAAATAGCTGTTGCATACAACACTATAAACATTTCTCATGACTGGTCACTTGCGGCCTACGAATTAGTAGCGATCAAGTATTCTTAGACATATAATCAGGCAATGTCTACAGCAGTGTTACTTATGACGTGCACTGCAATGCCTAGGCACCATAGGTTGACAAACACGTATCATTTGAACCCTTGATATTTTTTAGATTAAATCCTGAACACTATTGCTCCTCCTGTGTGACAATGTATCTAATAGCGTTGTTATTGCAAGATGCTTACCCAGCTTCTTATGGATGTACTTACCCGTTGCGATCAAATCCCCCTCACTTTATTCATACAGCTCTCATTGTTTTCCATGGCTGTTTACATTAGAAAAGAAAGCAGCGTTAAGACCTTTATGATTTTGGGTTTGTTTTTCGTACATCTCCTTTTCTAAAGTTGTGAGTTGCTTGAGAGTGTTGTTAAAAAGCGCATGGGCACACGTCCCATGCTGTGACTCATCGATGTGAGATTCGGGGATTCCCACTTGGCTCTTCTAGCCATTCCTTGCTCAGCAGGCTTCCCTACAACTCTCTTTCTGGGCTGCCCTGGATGCAGCATTCTCCACGGCTCTCATTCTAGGGGCTGTATTGAAGAATCTTTTAATATGTTTCTCTTTTGCCCTTCTTCTAGATATAGAAGGCCATTTGCCTTGGGTAAGGGGCTCCTCCTGTAGGTAAATCCTGGAAAACTTTCCAGGTTGCGCTGCAAGAAAGCCTTCCTACTCCCTCCTTGATGGTCCTGCACCCCATCAAGGTCTAAGCAACCAAGTATATGTCACACAAGGCACTATTTCTGGGCTGCCATCAGGAGACTCTAGGTCATTAGACTCGAGCACAGACCAGTGTATGGACTTCTAACCCCTTACAAGTTCAGATCAACCTATAACATTTTTCCTAGAATGTGATTTTCACTGTTTATTAATCATTATTATTTGTTAATATTGACCATATACTGGTGCTCTGTGAATACAAGAGTCCCTTATGAGCTAAGACTTTTATCCTACATTAGTGGACCGTTACAGCAGTGCAGATGCCTCTTATGGTGAAGGTGATTGCCTTCAGGCCAAAGTGTCTGCCTACATATGTAGATGTGATTGTAGAATCAGTGCCTGAACTTTTTATGGCATAAACAATCTAAGATGTTCAGTCTTGTACCAATTGGTGCAAGTTTGTTCTGTGTATAATGAGATACACACTTTTGTGGAGTATATATTAACTTGTATGCCTTCCTCCATTTTTATCAGCTCAGAGTGCTAATAATGTTTGTTGTTCACTTAGGAAAAGTCTTCAATAAACTTTTGTTTGTAATTTTGTTTTTTCCAAATGGTACATAATTTTGCAGCAAAACTTGAACTACAAGAATGTAAAATACAAAAATCAGAATCCAGAGTCATCCTAATCAAACACCTTTCTGTGCTACTAATTTTTCAAAGTAGCATATGCACACTATAGAGAAGCCTCAAAATTAGTCTGAGACAGGCTCCATTAATGTGGACACGCTACCTCGACTTAGAGCTCCAGGAAGCACTGGGGAGTAATTCCTTTGAATGATTCTGGGGAGCAGTTATTTCAAAATAGCAGCAGTGGAGAGTCCACATGATCTCTCTTTCAAAATAACTATTTCTAAAGAAGTGTTATTCCTCGTGGACAGCAAGAGTTATTATTTTGAAATAATCAGCCCATTATTTTGAAAGAACAGGCTTGGTAGTGTGGCTGCTCCACTTGATATTTAGAAATATGGTGACTTATTTCAAAATAACTCCCTAGTGTAGACCAGGGCTTTGAAATCATCTACGGCTACAATCTTATTGGATATCAGAAAATGCTTCTGATTGTATAGAATGGCACTATTTATTCTAGAAAGCTGTTTGTTTGTGGGATCTTCTTCATTAAAGTGAAAGCTGTTTTGTACAATCATCCATCAACAAGAATGTGAGTCAGTATCATTATATAAGATAAATGTCTTTAAGAGATGAATCACCAAAAAGGGGAATTTACAGCATCTCCGTCATATTTTCTTGTTACTGTAAGAGCCCTTAACCATTGCAATTATTTCAAGTGATCATAGTTAATTTTAGGCCACATAAGCCATAGTTATAGGCAGCATCAATTATGGCATCATAATGACAAGCTAAGGTTCATGATTAATTCAAATATATCCATATTGTCTTTGTCTGAGTTGTTAGATCAATTTGTGTTATGTCAAGATACAATATTAATTGGAGAAAACTCTGAGCTAATACCTTAGAATGATTTATATTCAGCACAATCAGTTAATCAGCTTCTTCTCTTGGAAACCCATAGGGATAAAGAATCTTGGGGAAGAATACTCAATTGATCAAAGTGAAACAGCAAAATTGAATCCAGGTAACAGCACTCCATCAAATGAATTATTTAAAAAGTTTCAGCAAATGAGTCTCACTATGTATTTCTTTATATCTTTCTTGATGGGTAAATTAGTAACACTAAGACCACGTCTACACTTACCTATACTTATTGATGCTCTGGAGGTTGGTCTTCTGGCATTTGATTTAGCAGGTCTAGTAAATCGAAGACCCCCATCTGCACAGTACCCCTACTCCTTGAGAGGAGTAAGGGAAGTCAACTGTAGAGTTTTTCCCATCAACTTCCCACTGTGGGGATGGCACCAAAGTTTGAATCAAGGAACATTAACCACAGCTACACAATTAACTTACCTGGAGTAGTGTATCTTAATTTGAACTTCTCCCCCTGTGTAGACCTGGCCTAACACATTGGTAGTTCAAGTTTAAGTTACCGGTAGTACTTTTCAGACTTATGCTGGGGAACTTTTCATACAATTCCTATTGAAAGTAATGGGAATTGTGTAGCTGAAATCTTCTAGTTAGATTTGAAAATCTCAGTTTGTGTGCATGTGTGTGCACATATGTGTGTGTGTGGTGACCAACTAAAAAATTCTTTAAGAGTGGTTACATTGCTAATAAAATTCCTTTGGAACATTCCAAGGAACTGAGTAGGAAGTTTGAAATCTATATATTAAAGGAATTAACTTGATATTTTTGAAAATTGCCAGATTATTAACACACAGAATATTGTGGCTTCTATTGTCAGTATTCCTGCCACACTAATTGAGTGAAAAACTTGATTGTGAAGGGTAAATTCTACTTGCTAAAAATCATTTGCACAGATTATATTTTCTAATTTCTACAAAAAAGAGTTGAAGGAGAGATCAATTGGGGGAAAAAAACCTTGTGAAATACTTTTCCAAATTACCAATGCTTAAGTGATGAAAATCAGGCAATGTAAAATAACCTCATCTTCACAGAGTTAAACCAAACTTATTAACACATAGGCTGTAGTTAATTTGCATGACTAGAATATTTCCAACCAATCATCTTATGATAAGTCTCACTAGATTCTGGAGCAAATCCATCGAAGTGCAATAACAAGCAATGAACAATTTTTCATGTCAAAATCAGGCATGATTTTTCTTGTTTCCATCATATTTTCCATGAGTGCAAACTCATAACAAAATAACTTGTTCCCATCAAAATTATTGATTAACAACTGTGGATAATGTTACTTTTCTTTTAAGACAGACTAGTAATAATGATCAATGTGTTGTAGGTTCCACAATACATTTAACAATACAATAGAAATACAGAGGAACTACTTGATTTTTAATACTTCCTTTAAAAATGGGCATGCTGTGCTGTTTTCAGCTCCAGAGCTAGGGCACTCCAATTTTTAGGGACTCACAGAGATTTTATTTGAAACATTTGAGTTTGGATCCAGGTTTATATTTTAATAAGCCTAGAAAGCCAGGGTTTCTAGTTCAGGATTTTGCATTTGGATCCATCCTGAATTCTCTTTTACAAATCATGCCTTTCAGTTTCAAAGGAAACAGTAAATCAATATTGTAAGACTATGCAGCCTTTAGAGAAGATTCAGTGTCCTTCTTAATTATATATGAGGGCTTGTAAAAATCACAGAAAGCTGCTGTTACTTCTGTAAGAATGCTTTTGAGCCTGTTCTTAGGGTGTTAAGAAGTCATTCTATAAAGACATTTTCTGTACATTTCTCACCTTCAGCACTTGTTCATTTAGAGACTCATCCTGCACTCCTTTGAAGTCAATAGAAGCCATGAGTGCACCGCAGGCTTTTAATTAATAACAAAGGGTATGTCTACACTACCCCGCTAGTTCGAACTAGCGGGGTAATGTATGCATACCGCACTTGCTAATGAAGCCCGGGATTTGAATTTCCCGGGCTTCATTAGCATAAGCGGGGAGCCGCCATTTTTAAATCCCCGCTGCTTCGAACCCCGTGTAGCGCGGCTACACGGGGCTCGAACTAGGTAGTTCGGACTAGGGTCCTATTCCGAACTACCGTTACTCCTCGTGAAACGAGGTGTACCGGTAGTTCGGAATAGGCACCCTAGTCCGAACTACCTAGTTCGAGCCCCGTGTAGCCGCGCTACACGGGGTTCGAAGCAGCGGGGATTTAAAAATGGCGGCTCCCCGCTTATGCTAATGAAGCCCGGGAAATTCAAATCCCGGGCTTCATTAGCAAGTGCGGTATGCATACATTACCCTCCTAGTTCGAACTAGGAGGGTAGTGTAGACATACCCAAACCTACTAATCTAGACCAGTGCTTTTCAACCAGTGGTGTACCTTAGGGATACTTGAGAGAAGTCTGGGGCTGGCAGAGGAGGGGAGTACGTCAACAAAACTGAAATTTGGAGAAAACTGAATTTTTGTTTTAAGTTTTACAGCGTTTGATTATTTTGGTACTTTTTACACCCAAAAATTTAATTGCCCACCCAGCCAAGATTAAGTTGTTTAAACAAATGTGTTGCAATGATAGAAAAAAAAACCTGTAGGTACTGGGCGTCCTTTTTTTTTTTTTTTTTTTTTTTAAAGAGGTATTTTATAAAAAAAAAGTTGAGAAACGCTAATCTAGACTATAGCAGTTGGGGAATTAATTTCTCCTGAGGAGCTGGGGTTGTAGAAGCATAGTAGTCATTATGGCTCCTGATTTAGAAGAGGGTAGGGATGGCAAAGACATTGCTGCAGAGATTCTATACAATTGAAGAGCCTGTTACCTAAAGGAAGTCTTCAGGTGTTCAGATTGTCTGGGGTTAAATATGCTTTATGCTTAAGGAAAATTGCACAAAGCAGACTTCACACACCAGACAATCAAGTATTGTCCTTTGTAAAACTAATTGAATTATGTAGTTCCTATTGTATGCAAGATCTGATTTGTGTGTTTCACTTTCTCCACAAAATATGAAAAGATGAAGAAAAAGAACAATTTCCCCATCTTTTGGAGGAGATCTGTATAAAGCAAAGAGAATAAAGTACAAAGGCCTGGTATTAGCCATTAGGTTTGGTCCTATATAGATGGTAATTGTGTACTCTCTAACTTGGTTTGGCACTCACTATTATTTGCATAGATTAATATTCCCTCAACTTCCTTGCACAATCCTATAAAACATTTACAGAGACATACATGGCAAGAACTGTACACAATCTCAGCCATGTTTCCTATCTTTATGGTCCTTCTGAATTAATGTATGTAATATATTGATTAATGTTGTATGAAAGCTTCCAGTTATTATTAACATAACAAAATTATATTACAAACTTGAGAACTGAGTCCCTTCCTTACAAGTGACTTGATTGTGTAGCCATCATTTTACCCATAGATGCTGACAAAGGCAGGTGCTTAGGTTCTGTGTTGTTGAAGGCCAAATGTGCCAGCATGCCTGTGTCTTTTAGGCCCGGGGTCAAACAAACTTTGGAGTTGTTCCATGGACGAAATGCACGTGTATATTTAGCTTTACCTGGTTAACAATCTGGTATTGCCATTCCTGATTCAGCTCAGGATATACACACCCAGTTCCCACAGTAAACAGACTTCAATATTGATCTGCTAAAAGGCCCTGCAGTGTATAATGAGTGAACCAGAATGTTAGGGAGTATCTTTAATAAACATTTTGTAAGTAAAGAACTAGGTACAGAGTGCTGGAAGGGTAAGCCAGTGGACTATGTATCTAGGAGCCTTAATCTATTCCCAGCTCTACAATTGATTTTTTGTGTTGCCTTAGGCCAGTCAATGAAGGCCTGACTTTCAAAAGTGTTGAGTATTTGCAGCTCCCATTGACTTCAGCACCTCTGGCAATCAGGCTTTTTAATCTCTCTTAGTAAGTCTCTGCCCCCACCCCTAAGCACAGGGATTCCATTTGCAACAAACTTTGAGCAAGATTTGATATCCACAGATGAGAGATCCTAATTACCATCTGCTGTTATTGCTGCTTTGATTTGTTTGTTGATGCTCAGGCGTGATCACTGAATTTTCTTTTAGTCATATGGTTGGCCTTTAGACCCAAGTGGTTAGCCAAGATTGGAGGCCTGGCTATGTTGTTTCTGTGAGGATGAGAAATCATTATGATGAGTCAGGTATGTTATTTGTGTGGCCTTGTTTTGTTACAGAAATGTATAAGTCCTGTCCCTTGAACACAAGAGAAACAAACAGGAATCGATCTCTGAGCTCTCAATTCCTCTACCCTGCCATTCCAGCAAAGTTTGTCCTAAGAAGCTTTGTTTCATTGCTTCTTTCTCGCAAGAGTCACATTCAGATCCTTCTCCGCCTCCAGCACACATGCAGCCTGCCACCATCTTAGCTCTTGATTTTACAGACAGAGAAATCCTTCCGTCCATATGGCTTAGCTCTGACCTGTCCAGTGCCTCAGGCAGTAGCCTCACAGCCTCCAGCTTTTTCGACCATATTCAGAGGCCTGGTTGCCCCTTTGGTAGAGACCATATTTCCCTATGGTGAATATAGGACACCTGGTAAAATTGCTTGAATTCAAGTGAGTTCAATGGTAATCAATCCAAACTATGTGGTTCTCCCCCAACATGTTATAAAAACTCCAGGGCCCAGTAGGGAAAGAGGGAGCCCTGGGGTTCTGGACTGAGGGGAGGGGGAGCCCCAGGAATAGGCATAGGATGACTTCTATTTTGGGTGCAGGGGCTAGCTCAAGCCAGCTCCATATTGCAGGTCCGTGAAGACAGAGCCACCTTCACCCTGATTCACCCCAACAGGACACCCAGCCTGTCTTGGTTGTGATGGCAGAGGCACAACCAAAAATTATAACTCAAAGTTGGGGGAGACTCAGATTAAAACATTTGAAAACAGGTCACGGTGTAGAAAGAGGAGTAGCTAAGGGCTCTGTGTGAGCAGGGGGTAGCTCAGGGTGCAAGGAAGGGGTACTTAGGGGCTGTGTGTGAGCAGGGGGTAGCTCAGGGTGCAGGGAAGGGATAGTTAGGGGCTGTGTGTGAGCAGGGGGTAGCTCAGGGTGTAGGGAAGGGATAGTTAGGGGCTGTGTGCAGACAGGGTTTAGATAAGAATGCAGGGAGGAGTAGCTAGGGGCTGTATGCAGGTGCAGGGGTAGTTCAGGGTGCAAGGATGGGGTAGCAAGGGGCTGTGTGTGGGCATGGGATACCTGAAGGTGTAGGGAAGGGTTGGTTGGGGCTGTGGGCAACAACAGGTAGCTCAGGGTGCAGAGAAGGGGTAGGTAGGGGTTGTGTGTGGGGAGAGGTAGCTCAGGGTACCAGGAGGGGTAACTAGAGGTTGCGTGCCAGGAGATCTCCCTGCAGTGCCTGTTCCCAGGCATAGAGCTGGGTCCCTCCCCCCTGCAACTCTTACTCGCTGTGGGAGAAAAGGGGGTTGGGAGCTGAGGGATAGCTTCAAACTCCCTGCAGCAGCAGCAGGAAAGGGGAGAATATCACGACTGCCTACACCATGGTACCAGCCTGAGAAGCAGCTGCCTCACACTGCCTGCTCCAGCATCCTGCCTGCAAACTGGGAAGGTGTGAGGCGAGGAGGTAGTGTGGGTCTGTCCCTCTGACTGCCCCCACTCACTGAAGTTTGGGGGAGCAAAATCACCAGCACCCCTCAGCTCTGCCCCTGGACTCAGGGAGCTTCCGCTACATGGGGAGTCACCATGGATCTGGGATTCCACCTGCCTGCTCCCAGCTTCAGTGGAGGAGGTGGGTGGAGCCTGGGATTTCAGCAGCTTGGCTCTGCTTTCAGATATGTGGGGATCATGAGGGCTTCGGCATTCAGTCTTACAGCTCCTGGCTTCAGCAGTGGGAGGGAAGGGAAACTCCAGGGATCAGCTCTTCAGCTCCACAGGGATGGCCAGGGCTTGGGTGCTCAGCCCCTCAGGGTGAATGCCAAGGATCAGGGCTTCAGCCTAGTGAGGGGAATGCTGGAGATCAAGGACTAACCCTGTTGGGGGTGGCGTGACCAGGATCTAGGCTCCAGTCCTGTGGCTTCTGCGTCAGCCCCACTGAGGGCCACAGGGATTCAGGCTCAAAAAGCTTGTGGAACCCCATTGAGATTCCCTGCTTAAGGGGATTCACTCCTCCCTCCCCCACAGGGCTGCCTCTCCTCCTACCTGCCCTCGCATCTTCTTACCTCACCACCCTGCCTGAGGCCAACACATGCTCTCCCTGACTGTCTGCCCGCATTCACCTGCTGGCCACAAACCAGAGGTGGCTGGGACTGCACTGACTTATGACTGACCAGCGGGGGAGCAGAAAATATGGGACAATTTGCCCCTTTAAAAAAAAGTGGGACACCTGCAAGAGGACTTAAATACAGGACAGTCTTGTTTAAAACGGAATGGATGGTCACCCTACCCTTCAGCTGAGTCTGAAACAAAGTACTTGAGCTCACTCATGACATCCATGATTGTCTTTGGATCCAAGACCCGCTCTACTGGTAGCTAGTCACTCTTTTTGCATAACAGTATTAAATTGTGTAGTTTGAAAAACATGAACTCTAGGCTATGTTTACACTATGCTAATATTTCAACATAAGTTATTTCAAAATAATTCCCAGAATAACTCTTTTGAAATAGTGCATCTATGCTACAAATCTCCATCAAAATAGTGCAGAATTATATCCAAATAGTGCATCAACACTGATTGGAGAATCAATCACATTTAAAGACCCCCAAAAGCACTCTGGGCAGGGCACCAGGACAGAAGTCACTCCCTGTAGCTGCTTCCTGAGGCTAGCTGAGACTCATGCTTAAAGGGACTCTCCTCTACAACCGCATCTCACACTCCTCCATTGCCTACCTCCTCGAGAGAAAGCAAACTCACACTGCAGGCTCTGGTTGCCCTCAAGCATGCCACAGTACTTCTAACATGGACCAGGGCTGCTGCAAAGAAGTGCCAGCCTCTTTGACCTCCTGCTGCGCCTCCTGGCTTAGTTTATGCAGACTGCCCACATGGTGCTGCAGGAGGACAATGACCGACCTGGAATGGGGGACCTCCTCACCCAAGCCCAGGCACTCCTCCTACACCACATTCCCTTCCATCCCCCCTTGTACACTATGCACCACTGCTTCTGGCACCATTTCCAGCTGGTGGGACCACATCGTCATGCAGCGATGGGACAACCAGCAGTGGCTCCAGAACTTCCACATGCAGAAGGCCACCTTCCTGGAGCTCTGTGAGTGGCTCTCCCCCACTCTTTGGTAACAGGACACACAGCTGAGACCCACCTTCCCCCACCAGAAGTGTGTCACCATCACACTATGGAAGCTCATCACACCAGACAGCTACCACTCTGTTGGGATCCAGTTTGGCATGGAGAGATCGACTGTTGGGACCGCGCTCATGCAGGTTTCACTCTTTTACCATGTTACTAGGAGAGAGGTGAAGTACTGCAATTAGTTCCTTAGGGAAGGGAGTGGAATCTCCATCTCTAGAGGTTTTTCAGTCCTGGCTTCACAAAGCCCTGCCAGGGATAGTTTAGTTGGGATTGGTCCTGCATTGGGAAGGGGCTTCAACTCGGTGATCTCCAGAGGGCTCTTTGAACCCTGTGATTCTATGTTTCTATGATGCTATAGGTGGTCAAGGCCATTGACACCATTCTGCTGCAGAGGCTCATGGCCCTGGCAACATTGACTCTGTCATCACTGGCTTTGTTGCCATAGACTTCACCAACTGGGGGGGGGCGGGACATTGACAGCACCCACATACTCATTCTGGCACCTGACCACAAGGCCTCCAACTATATAAATAAAAAGAGGTACTTTTCAATGGTGCTGCAGGCCCTCATGGATTACTGGGGCAGGTTGACACATGTTTATGTCAGATGATCGGGGAAGGCACATGGGGGGATGGAGCAGCTTGGCTTCCTTCCATATCCCACACATGGTTTCTGAGGTGGCTGCTGGCAAGCTTGCAGCTGTGAGAGGTTCAGAGGAAGCACTGGTGTCTGCCATGGCTGCAGTGAAGGGTGTTGTGTGGCATGGGGTTGACAGGGCTAGTGTGGTGTCACAAGCCCTTTCCCGTCTGCCTGCAGGTTTAAAGACTGTCAGGAGTGTGGCCAGAGTGGCCACCAGAGCAGCTGTGAGAGGCCTGTGGAAGCCAATTAATTTTGAAATAACAGCAGATGAGCATCTACACTAACTCTATTTTGAAATAATTTCAAAATGGGCATTAGTTCTCATCAAAAGCAGGGGTTATTATTTTGAAATAACAAGCCCGTTATTTTGAAATTATTTTGAAATAATGGGCTTGCTGTGTGGAGCTCACCTTGTTATTTTGAAATAAGGGGAGTTATTTTCCTCTCCAGTGTAGTCATGCCCTGAGGCTTTGTCTACACTGCAGGGCTTTTGCGCAAGAAGCTTTTTGTGGAAGAAATATTCTGCAAAAACTTCTTGTGCAAAAGCACATCCACACCTCAAAAGCGCATCACAAAAGCAATGTGCTTTTACACAAAAGAGCATCCACATTGCATGGATGGTCTTGTGCAAGAAAGCTCTGATTGCCATTAACAGAATGGCCATGAGAGAGCCTGTGATTTTTCAGATAGGCTGTTTTTGCACAAGAAACCCCTGCAGAGCATCCACACATGCCTTTTTGCGCAAGAGCTGTAGCACAGAAAGGAGTTATTCCTTGTGGGGAGAGAAATAACTCTACTGGCAAAACCCCTCTGTCCTGTCGATTTACTGTATTTTTTTTGTGCAAAAACATGCTTGAGGTCTGGACGCTCCGCTGTTTTTTGCACAAAAATGGCTGTTTTTGCACAAAATCCTTGTACAGTAAAACTCCATTAGTCCGGCATCCAATGCTCCGGGACTCCTGATGGTCCGGCACCATCAGGAACCCGGAAGTGCTAGGGCAGCCGGACAGGCTTCCCCCCATTCAGCTGCTGCTGAAACTGACCAGCAGCTGAATCGGGGAAGCCAGGAGCAGAGCAGCTGGAGTGCTGCCGGTTTGGTCCCGCAGCGCCGAAGGACAGCAATGCGGGACCAACCCGGCAGGACCCCAGCTGCTTTGCCCCAGGCGTCAGGATTCAGCCGCTGCTGAAACTGACCAGCAGCGTCAGTTTCACCAGCAGGCTGAATCCGGATGCCTGGGGCAGAGCAGCTGGGGTGCTGCTGGGTTGGTCTTGTAGCGCCGCCCCTCGGCGCTGCGGGACCAACCCGGCAGCACCCCAGCTGCTCTGCCCCAGGGGTCCCCAAGTCAGCCGCTGCTGAAACAGATCAGCGGCTGATTCCAGGAAGCCCCAGGCAGAGCAGCTCTGCCCCAGGCTTCCTGGAATCAGCCGCTGATCTGTTTCAGCAGTGGCTGAATTGGGGACCCCTGGGGCAGAGCAGCTGGGGTGCTGCCGGATTGGCCCCGCAGCGCCGTCCCGAGGGGCAGCGCTACGGGACCAACCGGGCAGTGCCACAGCTGCTCTGTCCCAGGCGTCCCCAAGAGCAGCTGGAGTGCTGCTGGGTTGGTGCCGTAGCGCCGCCCCTCGGTGCTGCGGGACCAACCCGGCAGCACCCCAGCTGCTCTATTGCAGGCATCCCTGATTCAGCTGCTGCTGAAACTGACCAGCAGAGGCTGAATCAGGGACTCCTGGGGCAGAGCCTGACTATCGTAAGGGGGGGCTACGAGAGGTCTGGGGTGGCATCCCCTCCCACCCCACTCCAGACCCCTCATAGCCCCCCCTTCTGATAGTCCGTCATATCTGATAATCCGGCACCCCCTGGGTCCTAAAGGTGCCAGATTATCGGAAGTTTACTGTAGTATAGACATAGCCTAAGTGTTAAAGACTTATTCAGAAGCCAGCTAATGTCTTTTAACTGATGCACGTTAGCTTATTAACATCTTCCAATATTAGGCACAAGCCACAAGTAAAGGAAAGTTGCATAAATTTTGTCCCATAGCCATAGCCAAACTGTGAACAATAGAAAAAATTATCCTATTACATCCCGGTTGGTGAAAACAAAACGAATGCAGAGCATCGACCTCTTATGCTCCTGATCAGGCTATTCATGCCAGATAATAACTTTAAAAAAGAGCAAATGTACCCAGATAGGGACATTCTCTGCTGTTAATCTAGGGGTTTAATTACAAATACTAGCATAGCAGATGTTTGTGCTTTTCACAAACGAAGTATAAGAAAAAGAACCAAATTAGATCCAACAATAAAAGGCATGTTAACCTGACTGATGTTTCAAATATTTCCATATTACTATGTGTGGGAGAACAGCTTCTTATGCTGAGATTCTCAAAGAGGAAAGCCAATAGAAATACTTTAAATGCCCATGTTATGCTGCACTGTGGTAGAATAATTCCTATCTGAATGTACTTTTTAAAAGATTGTCAATACACTTATAGCTTTCACATTAGCACCGCACTATACTGAAGTTAACCCTTCCTTCAGTGTGCCTATTACTATTCCACTTTTTAATGTGTGTGTCTGTAATACCTACTGGCAAAGGAGTTTTAAGAATATCTGGATGCTTATATAAATATTCTTGTTCACCAAAGAATGGCATGGGAGGTCTTAAATGAAAGCCAGAGTCACACTGATAATTGATATCACTGTGAAATTTGTGTACTGTTATTATTTAAGAAGTTCCTTATGCATATTGAAAATGGGTTTTAAAGTATTTATAATAGCAATGGTGAGGAAACAGGTTTCCTGTCAGACTAAAGACATTTATTCGCCTGACTTATTATTGGCCGGTAAATTAAACATTGTAAGCCAACACTATGGTGGCACACATACATACAGTCAAAAAGGAAGAAAACACTGGGGGGAAGTTGAGGGAGAATGAGAACCTTATATGGAGATACACTTCAAAAGTTGACTGGCCTATGTTTAGGGAACAGAGAAGACATCCTGCTTTTATGTAGTAAATGGTCAATGTGTGTACATTCATGAAAATGGGATCTTTGCTTACCTTTGTGGAAAATGCTGAAGAAAACTTTGGCCTGTTAAGTCTCTAGAAAGCATGTTATGATTTTCTTTTATATGTTACCCCCTTCCAAATCTTTGCTCACCATCTTTTGTATCTTTGGAAATAAATGTAGTGTTGTTTACACTGTAAATATCATTGTATGTTCTGATATCAAGCAAGCTGCTGATTCTCAATTGAATCAGACAAGTTGGTGTGTTCCTTTGGGGACAGCAGGTCCATTTCTTCTGTGAGTATTCAGCAGATAAAGGGACAAACTGGGGTGTGCAGATTGTCACCCTGCGAGGCTAAGTAGATTGTTAGGGTTTTTAACACCCAATTAAGCACAAGCATATCCTCATTTTGCTGTAGGCTGAGGGAGAAACAAGGAAACAGTTCTGGGTACCCTGTTACTTTACAGTGTCCTACCTGTAGGACAGTGTCCTTTACATGCAGCACACAAAATTCCTTACTAATGATTCCCATTTTATGATCTATAAGATGTTCTGTTCCTCCTGATCCAAAGTCTTTAAGATCTGTTTGTAACTCCTAAGTACAACAAATTCATATAGAAAACACAATTCAGTTTCCAACTCTGCCACTGACTAAGCAAAAACAAAAGACAGAATTATTCAGCACTTTAAAGACTAACAAGATGGTTTATTAGGTGACTAAGCAGATCTTTGTACAAGCCATTTAATTTCACTGTACTCGGTTGTTCACATATAAAACAGAAGCAGCGAGGAGTCCTGTAGCATATAAAACAGAGATGCTAAACCCCACTGTTTAATTGTCTTGTTTATAAACTCTTTGGGACATGGAATGTCTTTACCAGGTGTATTCAATCGCTTACTAAAATGGTCCCCCATCACAGCTGGGATCAATCATCATACTTGGAGCCAAGCTGTCCTACTTTAATTGTTATCCACTTTTCACTAGTTAAGCTAACAAGTTCTGAAATTATACACCAGGCTATACCATAATACAAATGATAAATATTAGTAGGGCTGTCAATTAATTGCAGTTAACTCAAAAAATTAATCATGATTAAAAATAGTCATGATTAATCATACTGTTAAGCACTAGAATGCTAATTGAAATTTATTAAATATTTTGGATATTTTACTATATTTTTTAATGTTGATTTCAGTTATAATATAGAGCTCACTGTGTTCACAGTGCTCACTTTGTTCTTTTTATTACAAATATTTTCAATGTAAAAAACAAAAGAAAAAGTAGTTTTCAATTCACCTCATAAGTACTGTAGTGCAATCTCTTTGTTGTGAAAGTTAACTTACGAATGTATGTGAAACAAAAGACAGAACTATGTAGCACTTTAAAGACTAACAGACTAACAAGATGGTTAGACTCATGATGGGCAGGGAGAGACAGAAAATACAGGACAATTTGTCCATTTTTAAGAAAAAAAAAGTAGGAAAGCCTGCAGAAGGGCTTATATATGGGACTATCCCTTTAAAATAGGCCATCCGGTCAGCCTACTCAAATATAAAATGAGCACTGTACACTTTGCTTTCTGTGTTTTGTAACTGAAATCAATATATTTGAAGATGTAGAAAACACCCCCCAAATTTAAATGATTTGTTTTCTATTACTATTAACAGCATGATTAATCAGACCATTAATTGCAATTTTTAAAATTGAGCAATTAGTCACAATTCATTTTTTAAATTGCTCAAGACCTCTGAATATTAGTATCCACCTTAGGATGAGAGTGCTATGGACAGCTTGGTGACCATGTCCCCCTCAGTTACTTTTTCTGCTTTCTTACATGGCATATACATCTTCTTTAGTTGCAATATAAGGAATTCTAATGGAATTAGATAGTCTGAGTTAGATCTGGGGCCTTTCATACACCTGTTTAACCTGCCATTTTGGAATTTCTCTGGCATATTGGGTCATACCTTTGCACTTCCCTAGTCAGGTATCAGCATAGCAGAGGTGTCAGGATAATCTCTGATGGCAGACAGTCTCTTTGTGAGTATTGTAACCCAATCTAACCTAATTAACCCAGAAGCTGCTCTCCACTGTGCCAAAGGCTGACTTGGCTCCAGTCAGCCCCAGATTAGGAAAAGTTAAAGTGGTTTAAACTTACCTTCTCCCCTCCTGAGCTGAGTCAAGGGTTAGTTATTGTTGGCAATTGTTATGACTTTAGAAACCAATGTATGCACAGTGTTCACACTGGAACTTGAAACCACCTAAAACTTGTCTAGTTTTGTGACAAAACTTGGACCAGGTACTTCGAAATTGACTAAATACACAGAAATTCACAATTCTCTTTTTCCGCAGCACTAATGAAGTGACAGTACTTTATGTGAGTAAGGTTGAAGAAAGTCTTGTTCCATTTTCTTAGCCAGACAGAAAGCTGTCAAGTGCCTATCATTGTAAAGATCCAACAATTCAGTAGGAGTTCAAGCTTTCAGATTTAATAATGCTAAGACTGCCAGTTTTACTGAAACTAGACAATCCTGGGATAATTTTGCAGCCCATACAAATGATGCTGAAATGGTATTTTTCTAGCAGAAAACACAGATCCAGCAAATGGATTAGGGTATCCTGGTTTATTTTAAGAGCTGACGAGACTCTCTTGTCCTTCATTGTATCATGAGCATTTTAGATGCAGACAGTAATGAACAAGCAGTTATGCTGGCAATGACTTTGACCCCATGCACCTAAAAAAGGAGGCATGGAGTCATATGAACAATTGCCAAACGCATGAAATTGTTAGATTGCACTTTATGTGTCAAAATCTGGAGAAGACCAATTGCTGATAAAGATTGAAATCCAAAAAATGTAAATATAATCTTTTATGTAGAGAATCAGCACTGACCCCAATGTCAAAAGGAGGAAATGGATTCAGAATTGTGTGCAACAAATGGAAGAAAAAAGTTTCAGATGAAGGTCACAAAGATGACTGACATCACAACAGTGAATCAAATTCTTAACAGCAAAACACACCTCAGGCTGCTAAAAGTTGTAAGATTAAATGCACGCATAAACATTTTCAGGATCAGAGGCGAGGTTTAATCTCAGCTTTATGCAGTTTAAAGGGCTTAGATAGGGTGCAATTTTATAATATTTTCTATAAGATCTAACTAGTCATTTGTGTGAAGAATGTGTGAAAAGCAGCACACAACTCCATGTCTATTTTAGCACACTGATTGTTAAAAAATTAGACATATAATATTTAATTGCTCTCTTAATTCACAGTTCCCCATATACGGTGGTCTAATGATTAAAGCTATTAACAATATTAAAGAAATTAACTATAAACCATCTGGGAATATTAATCTATAAGCATGTCTTTGGTCATACTTATATTAAGGCTCCATTTCTAAATATTTAATCAAAGTTTGTTGATTAATAGATGTTATAAGCAGGAGAAGTATGTGTTACAGAGGGTTATAAACACATCAACAGAAGATGTTATTGATAGTTGTAAACCAGTGATATTCTGACTCAGCAAATGATTCTTTAATGTGTCTCCTGTGGCTCTTTGCAGCACATGACATTAAAACACTGTGATATATTAACAACCAAACAGGATGTTTTCACCATATGATTAAACAATTGTAATTGATAAAATAATATTTGGTCAGTCATTTTGCTGTGAGAATAAGATACTGTTTTTCGTATATATGTATGACAGAGGAAATATTTAGTTAAATATGAATACTAGAGTCAATAAAATAATGAATTCAGACTAATGTGGCTCTTTTAGGTAATGTTGATCATTAATTTGGCTCATGAACCACTGAGGCCTGTGTGTTACTGTTATAAACCCAGCTATTGGCCTACTGGACTCTAACAAGCTATAAACAATTCATTAAAAGATCATCATCAATCCCTTAAAAACTATATATAAAATGGAATCTTAATAACAGGACTGATTCTTCTACAGCAACCTATCACCAAAGAATCTCAAATGCTTTATCTAAAAAATGGTGTTGGTATCAGAGTTATCACCTAATATCACAAAAAGAGCCTGCATCTCATTTCCACCCATGTATAAAATGGGGAAATAGTACTTAGCTTGATAAAGTACCTTAGGATTCTGCAATAACAGTGTTGGTATGAATGCATTTTTATTGTTATACCTGACCAGTCTCTGCTATATAGCCACTGGTGGAGGTGGTGAGAAATTTCAGTGGTGCCTTTGATTTCAGAATCATTTTTAGAAATCAC
Source organism: Pelodiscus sinensis (assembly GCF_049634645.1). Taxonomy (NCBI): domain Eukaryota; kingdom Metazoa; phylum Chordata; order Testudines; family Trionychidae; genus Pelodiscus; species Pelodiscus sinensis. Next base: position 40,983,674 of record NC_134711.1, on the reverse strand, counting down.
AATTGCCCCTGAGTGGGAAAACATGTCAAAGAATAATGAAAATCCTCACAACACCATTATACAAACCATCAGATTAGAGGTCTGTTTCTAATTTTAGATTCCTATTAGACTGGTAATAGGAGAAATATAATGTGTTGTCTAAACCAATCTAAGCTATTGTGCAAACAAGCTGGCACTGTAAGTGAAAATTCAGGACTATGCATATTGAAAGCTGATAGTCTTATTTGCAATTGAATTGTTTCTGTTGCTGTCACAATGAATGAACACAAAAACATTGTACTGGTCTCTGCCTCAATTTTCCTAAAGTAGTATTCATTTGAAATGACAAAAACAATTGGAAAATGAATGGATTTCTTTTATTGTTTCTCACTACAGGGAATACAAAAGGGTGATTTCATTCAACTAATAATTTGAAATCAGGTGAATTTTTAAAATGGAAAGAGACTAGTGAATAAATGGTCTTAGCATCACACTTGTCCCAGTATAGGCTTTAGTATAGGTCAAAAGTATTACATAAATAACACTGGCTACATCTAGATTGGCATGATTTTCCGCAAATGCTTTTAAAGGAAAAGTTTTTCCGTTAAAAGCATTTGCGAAAAAGAGCGTCTAGATTGGCATGGATGCTTTTCCGCAAAAGCACTTTTTGTGGAAAAACATCCGTGCCAATCTAGATGCGGTTTTGCGCAAGAAAGCCCCAATCGCTATTTTCGCGATCGGGGCTTTTTTGTACAAAACAATACCGCGTTGTCTACACTGGCCCTATTGTGCAAAAGCATTTGTGCAAGAGGGCTTTTGCCCGAACAGGAGCAGCATAACATTTCCGCAAGAACACTGACAATCTTAACGTGTTCTTGCGGAAATTCAAGCGGCCAGAGTAGACAGCTGGCAAGTTTTTCCGCAAAAGCAACTGCGGAAAAACTTGCCAGTCTAGACGCAGCCACCGAGTTTTGGGATCCAAGTCATATTTGCCTAACGGACTAGCTATTTTGCATAATAGCAAAAGTGAAACACAAGTACACATACATTTTGTACATAAAGGGAACTGAGTTTATGTTGGCATTGTGAAAATAAAAATTCCTACCTCATTCACCACCACCTCAGTTTCAAGACTCTGTCTCTACTTTCTTTCTACTTTGTAAAAGTGGGGAAAGAGTCAGGGCCTTTTGTGATTTTTGTTCCTTGCCTTGCAGAATGACCGAGGTTTCAGTGAGACTGCCTGAGAGTCTGCAATACAATTGCACAATTGTACAAAATCCTAAAAGGAGTTCCAGCATACTGGAATAGCTAAGCAGGGGACTATAACTCTCTGAAGCCCTCGCCTCATTGCAGAGCCCTTATTTCAGGCTAGGTAAAGAGAAAGGTCTCACATCAGAAAGTGGCTGGGCTCTGTTTCTGAGTGGTAGCTGCATGGCAAGCCGAGAGCTGAAGAGAAGCTGGATGCAAAGTAGATTCTTCAGGAATTGTAGGCAGAGCCCTGTGTGGGACAGGCTATGGCTGCCAGACATGGCACTGGATGAAAGTGTGTGAGGGACATGTGCATCAGCAACAAAGCAAGGAACCAGTGTAGAGGTTTCACAATGAGACATGAACTGAGTCCTTACTTGGAAACTCAGAAACTCATGTATGTTTGACTAGGACCCTGAAGAGCCTGGCTCTCAACTGGACTATGGACTAGGGGATCAAACAGCAACTGCCCTTACTCACTGTGAACAGTAAAGGTGTGTCTACACAGCAGCGTTATTTCTTAATAATAGCTGTTTTTCTGAAATAAACAACGTGAGCGTCTACACAGCAATTCCGTTATTTTGGAATAACAGACAGCTTATTCCGACTTCTGTAAACCTCATTCCATGAGGAATAATGCCTTTTCCAAAATAGCTATTTTGGAATAGCGGTTGTGTGGATGCTCCACTGCTGCTATTTTGAAAGAGCTACTCCCCAGGGCCATTCAAAGTAATTACTCCCCAGTGCTTCCAGGGGCTCTAAATCGAGGTAGCACATCCACATTGGAGGAGCCTGCCTCAGGCTAATTTTGAGGCTTTCCTGTAATGTAGACATTCTATTTCAAAATACCGTATATTCCGGCGTACAAGACGACCTCTGAAGTTAAAAAACATCCCCCAAAAATCGGGGGTCGTCTTGTACGCCGGATGCCCCGCCGCCGGAGCCCCTCCGCGGCTTTGAAAGCCTCGGGGGAAGCCGGCGGGGGGGGGCATCCCAGGCGCGCATGGGCTGCCCGCCCGCCGGAGCCCCTCCGCGGGTTTGAAAGCCTCGGGGGAAGCCGCCGCGGAGGGGCTCCGGAGGGGGGGCAGCCCATGCGCGCCTGGGATGCCCTGCCGCCGGCTTCCCCCGAGGCTTTCAAAGCCGCGGAGGGGCTCCGGCGGGGGGGCAGCCCATGCGCGCCTGGGATGCCCCCCCCGCCGGCTTCCCCCGAGGCTTTCAAAGCCGCGGAGGGGCTCCGGCGGGGGGGCAGCCCATGCGCGCCTGGGATGCCCCCCCGCCGGCTTCCCCCGAGGCTTTCAAAGCCGCGGAGGGGCTCCGGCGGGGGGGCAGCCCATGCGCGCCTGGGATGCCCCCCCGCCGGCTTCCCCGAGGCTTTCAAAGCCGCGGAGGGGCTCCGGCGGGGGGGGGGGGGGGAAGCCCAGGCGCTCCTGGCGGCTTTGCTCCCGGTGCCTCTGGTCTGCTGGGGACCATCTCCAGCAGACCAGGGACACCAGGAGCAAAGGAGGCAGAGGGGCGCTGGGGTATAAGATGAAACCCTATCTTTTAATTAAAAAGATAGGGGGTCTTCTTATACGCCCAGTCGCCCTATACGCCGGAAAATACGGTAAGCTATTTCAGAATATTTCCTCCAGAATAGCTTATTTTGAAATAAGTGTGCAGTGTAGACGTACCCTCGGGCTGTGTCTACACTGGCATGATCTGGTGCAAAAGCGGCTGCTCTTGCGCAAAATCTTGCCACCTGTCTACACTGGCTGCAAGTATTTGCACAAGAACACTGACTTTGTATTGTGCAAAATCAGTGGTTCTTGCGCAAGAACTCTGACGCTCCCGCTCAGGACATAAGAACATAAGAACAGCTGTACTGGGTCAGACCAAAGGTCCATCTAGCCCAGTATCCTGTCTGCCGACAGTGGCCGGCACCAGGTGCCCCAGAGAGGGTGGACCGAAGACAATGATCAAGCGATTTGTCTCCTGCCATCCCTCTCCAGCCTCTGACAAACAGAGGCCAAGGACACCATTTTATCCCCTGGCTAATAGCCTTTTATGGACCTAACCTCCATGAAATTATCTAGCTTCTCTTTAAACTCTGTTATAGTCCTAGCCTTCACAGCCTCCTCTGGCAAGGAGTTCCACAGGTTGACTACACACTGACTATAAGCCCTCTTGGGCAAGAGCTCTTCCAGAAGAGGCCAGTGTAGACAGGCAACATGAATTTCTTGCGCAAGAAAGCCCTATGGTTAAAATGGCCATCAGAGCTTTCTTGAGCAAGAGAGAGTCTACACTGGCATGTATGCTCTTGCGCAAAAGCACATACCAGAGTAGACGCTCTCTTCTGGAAGAGTTTTTGCATGAGAACGCGCCAGTGTAGATGTAGCCTAACTGTTTAAAACCTCAGTACCTAGGGTATTTGCAACCGTCCTTTTCCTGACAACCCTAGTAAAGTGCTCTTTTCCTCAGCCATGTATCTGAGTGGTTATTGGGTCCCCCCTAAGGCTAAAACCTACAAGGCCATGCTGCTGAAGCATCCAGAGTGACTGCCTCCGAGGTTCAGTGCACATGGCACAATAGTGGCTGGGAGTTCTCCAGTACTGAGTAACTTTAATAAGTTATTCCAGTTTTGCTATGAACTGTTGGGACAGGAACCCTCCGCAGCACTGCCCTTCATACAGAGCAGTTAGGTTACTTTGACATCAGGAAAAGTCAGGCTGGTTTTGTGCCAGAGCACATCACTGATCAAGCATCCTTTGGAAATCAATGGGAAAACTCCCTTGGACCTGAATGCTGCAAGACTGGAGCCTTAGGATTAAATCATGGCTCCACTGAAATCAATTAGATTTTGCCATTAAATTAAAGGAGATCGGGTTCTGACCCCTGCATCTATTTTTTCCTAAATATTTTTGTTCCAGAGGTACTGAGAGTTGTTCTCATTAAATTCAAGGGGGGCTGGTCAATAGATGCTAGAGAATAATATTACAACTATCAGGTATGTGCTGTAGTCTGCATAGTGCTGTACATCGAGTCACCACTGCAGACTACCTGTGGAGCGGACGTTCCTCCATTCTCTGGAGGTTGCCCCTGGCTTCATGCTGATCTTGAGGACTTGTGGTACGGAGCAGGGAATAGGATACAGGATCCTGGGAGGTAATTCACTTCAGACCTCCTCTGCTCACGTGTGTTAGTTAGGCTTTGTCTAATCTGGCACATTTACAGTGCAGGAAATCAGCTCCCAGCCCTGTAATTCCTGAGGTGTCCGTATCTGCAAAGCACTTAGCGTGCTCTAACTCTATTGCTGTGCTCTAGGCAGGGCTGCCAATGGCGGGGAGGTGGAGGGAGAAGGAGGCTGTTGTCCTGGAGCCCATTGATTTTAAATTGCCCGGAGCTCCAAACCTGGAACAGCAGCGGCCAGAGCCCCAAACCCTTTAAATCACCGCCGGCGCATCAAACAGAGCTGAGGGCTGGCAGTGGGAGGTGTGGAACTGAGAGCTGGCTGCCTATAACCCCATCCCTTCTGGGGATCTGTAGCCAGCCGCCCCTTCCCACACACATACACATTGCCAGGGCTAGCAAAGTCTGTCACCAGCCCTGGCTCTAGGTAAACCACCTTGCTAAGAAGCATAGAACTTTCTGCACAGTGGCTACAGCACCGCAGTGCCAGCGTAGTAACTACTATTGTTAGCTGCATTGCAACTGGCCCTGCTCTCTGTGCCAGTGCAACAGCTGCTAATGTGGATGTGGTCTCCCATCACGAGGAGCACAGTGTACACACACAGCAGTGGTGTCCCTGCATAGAAATTCAAAGCAGAATTTCTTTGTCTGGTTGGCAGAAGGTGGTGTTTCCCATTGATTTAATCTCCCTTCAGTGTAATTGTGCATCATCAAGATAGCCACATAGATCAATATAATTTTAAAGTAGGGGGCCTATGGGTTGTGTTCACCAGCCTTTAAATACCTCTCCCCCTTCACCGATGTGTGCAAATGAACTAGACTTTACAAAACGTGCATGCCCTGGCTCATTAGTTTTTGATGCAGATTTAAATAAAAACACCCACCCTGATAATTTTCATCCATCCCTCAGACATGAGGGGGAAAAGCAGCATTATACATATTTAAGTTGCAATTACTCTTTGGAGGACATTTTTTAAATGTTGGACCTTCCTGGCCTGGTACCCTCAGGACCTGAGGTGTCCTGAACCAGGGATTCCCCAGCTGGGCCACCTGCCACCAGAGGCCCCACAGCAGCCAGGGGTTCCCCATCTGGGGCTGGGACTCCCCGGCCACCTGGACCTGCTGACACCAGGGGTTCCCCAGCCAGGGCAGTGGCTCCCCAGCCACTCCTGGCCCCATTGAGACAGGGGGTTTCCCCCAGACAGGTAAAGGGCTCCTCAGCTTCTATCTGGCCCAACCACTGCTGGCCCAGCCTGGGTTCCCCAGCCCCCATATTCTCTCAGCTGCTCCTGCTCCGCTTCTGGGGTTCTTTGGTCTAGCAACATCTGTGGCCTTGCCAGACCACAAATGTTGACAGATCTGAGAGCCCCAGACTTTGGAGGTTCTATCTTTACCATGTGAAGTTTTAAAAAATCTTTTCATCAACAGTTTATGCAGGGTCTCTCTTGCTCTCCATTTTTAAATTCTGGTAGCATCTCTCTGTCCAACAATTTTTAGATTATGGAGAACAGGAGTGGGCCTGAGAGGTCTGAGAATTTGCCACCATTACTGGGAATTAGTGCATGTACAGTGATTACGGTAACATGGACCAAAGAGGGACACCTAGGGTGTGTCTGCACAGCAAAGTTATTTCGGAATAATGGCTGTTATTCCGAAATAACTATGTGAGCATCTACACGGCATCTCCATTATTTTGAAATAATTTCAGAATAACAGATGGCTTATTCTGCCTTCTGTAAACCTCATTCTATGAAGAATAACGCCTATTCCAAAATATCTATTTTGAAATAAGTGGTGTGTAGATGGTATTTCAAAATAGCCCCTCATCAAGGCCATTCTGAGTTATTTCTCCTGGGGCTGTAAATCAAGATAGCATGACTGCTGTAAGGAAGCCTGCCTCGGACTAATTTTGAGGCTTCCCTGCAGTGTACACGTGCTATTTCGAAATAAGCTATTTTGGAATAACTATTCCAGAATAGCTTATTCCGAAATAACTGTGGTGTAGACATAGCTTTGAATTTTAACATAAAAATATGTACCTAGTATTCGACATAACAAAAAATGTTTCCAATAGCAAAGTCAATGAGACAATGGAGGCGGGGGAGCATTAGACAAAACGAGACTAGAAAAACAGTGGATTAGTGTAGTGAAAACTGCTGCTTGAGTTCTGAGAACAGAACAGATCAGAGCCCACAGAACAGTTTGTGCCATAACATCCTCACTTGCTCTTTTTGACAGGAGATAGCCTCTCTACCTGCTCTGGGAATCATGCCTCTCCACTGCAGTGTAGATATGGCTAATGGCCCCACATAGGAAGAGAACCACTAGAGCTGAGAGAGAGACAAAGTGACATCACAGACTCAGCATTTTGCAGCTGGCTGGATCATGTCCACAAGCGAGTACTTCTAACTCACTGTGCCAATGCCAAGCTGCTGGCCTTTTAGGAGTGCAATGACTTAAACTGGAGCTGCTTAGTGCTCAGAACCTCTGCAAAATAGGCCTGAATACAGTCTCAGGAGCTGAGGTTATGACACCACTTTGTGAAAATCAGGGCCTCCCCATTTGTTTCATTACTAAATGATAGGTAAGGGAATCCAGGCCATTGAATGTCTCTTGGTGACTGTTATAAAACCTCATTTCCGCATTAGTTCTCAGCGTTAATTTCACTAAGAAAACTGCCATGTGAACTGGAAGACAGCAGCAGATAATAGGAGGACACAAATCTGGCAATTTGTCCTTTGGGTGCCTATCATCATGCTGCTGCTATTATGCAAAGTGATGAAGTGACAAGCTAAGATGATAAAATGCCAGCACTTTGCCAACCATCTTAAATGTCAGGACACCTGCCTTTCCCAGATGCTTCACAGATGCAGCCATGTGGAACCTTCAGCAAATAAAAGGCACACAACAATTAATCTTACAAAGAACTTGCAAGGTTTGCTTCAGGCTTTCTCAAGAGCAGACAAAAATAAAAAGTGCTAAATATGTCACTACCAAATACTTTTATTTTTTTCCATGGAAAGGGAGGTTTTAAAAAAAATCCTTACACAAATAAGGACACTGCTTTAACAAAACAACTTAGAGTTTGGAAAAGAAAACAAATGTTATTTTTCAGCTATTTAACCTTTCCTATCATTGCAGAAATCAGGGATGGGGAACCTTTTTGGGGTCAGGGGATGCTGACCCACAGATGCTCCCCACTCTCCCCTTGCATACCAGATCCTAGGAGGGCCCAGGCTAGTAGACTATGTGCTCTCCAGCCCTGCAAGCTCCCCAATGCTGGGAGGGAGGAGCCCTGAGCTTTGGCAGCCAGATCCAGGCAAGCCGGAGGCCCCATCCCTGGCATAAATGGACAAATAGTAAGATTTCTTCCTATCAGCAAAACGCTTAGCAGACCTATAGTTGTATGATAGTATATGGGTTTCTAAATCCTATGCACTGCTATGCAAATTCCCCCCTCCATAATTATGCCTGTCATTATGCAAAAGCGAGTGAATATAAATAACATTTTCAAATTCATTTGTACATGAGCCATTTAGACTACTGGAAGTTGTTTCTTAAAATTTTGTACTTCTACCAATAAAAGCAGTTCTTGTTTCTTCAGATAGCTCTTCACTATTGGTGCAGTTTCACCAAAACTGTAAACAGAGAGACTTAATCTTTCTGATCCAGTGGCTTGGTGTCCAGTGTCTCTAGCCCAAAATTACACTGGCCTTTGGGTTGCTATGTTCCACATTGAAAACTTGTGCCTAGTGTACAGTCCGCGAGCAGCCATAAGGATTAAATCCTGCTCATAACACTCACACGTGCAGTCCCACTGAAGTTATTCATCTCAGTCAGGCATGCAAAATTCGAGCCTATGTCACTTTTGAATTGACTACTTTCCCATTCCGCTCCTCCCCTCATGAATTACTTAGCACCTAAGCCCACCGATATTTCATCTTCTCTGTACGAGGCATTTGCAATCCACCACATATTGCTGGAGGTGCAGCAAAACTGGGCATCTCAGGTCTGATACTCCTCTGATACTAACCAGTTTTAGAAGCCTGTAACTCTATTGACTTCAAGTAAAGTACTCCCACTTTGTTGCCAACATGAGAAGGGTATCAAGACAAACTTAAAAAAACAAAACAAATGCAATTAGCGTAGCTCAAGTTGTGTAGCTTATTTTGAAGTTAGACCTGCTGTGTAGATGTGCCCCAGGACAAAGAGGGAGAGGAGGGCACACATTTTCAAAAGCAGCTTGTAATTGCTTTAACTTTGGGGTGTCCCACATGCAGGGTTGTCAGGTGTCCAATTTTCCAGTGTACTGGAAAAGCTGGTCGAAAACAGAATCTGTCAGAATCTGGACAGCAATGCTGACTAGATGCTAAAAGTCTGATTACCTGCAATGACTCTCCTCTTCCACTGGGAGATGGGAATTGGAGCCTGGAGGAGTATTCAGAAATGGCTCCAACAGAGAGAGGCACTGATGACTCCTGTAATGAATAGGAGCTGCTAAGGAGAGTCTGACTTACCTGAAGAGTGAGGAAAGGGTTAAGCAACTCTGGAAATGCACCTGTGGCAGGAGGCTTCAGGCATTCAGCTAATGAATGCAGATAGGAATTGCAAACTGAGAGATGATTTTTTTTCTCTCTCTTCTTTTGTTTGAGATCAGACCAGTTTTTCCCCAGGCTCTCCCAGGAATGGACTCCTTGAAATGTGTAAGTAGAGAAAAGTTTAGATACCCCAACAGGTTTTATTGTTTTCCTTGTTTGGGGGTTTGGAAATCATGTCTGAGTTGGTTAATTGTTTTTCTCTTTTGTAACTAAGGATTATAATCCAGGGATTTCCCCTGAGTCTATTTCACTCCATGGCTTTTAACACCCAGTCATTTACGATGCTTGCAACAGTAGTTTTGCTTTGATAATAAAAGTATTTTCCTTTTTGTTTTGATTATCTAGTTTTGGTTGATTGTTGTGTCCTTAAGCCTATGTGCCTAAGTTGCCTTGGGAGAAGCAGATCCCCATTTTTCTCTGCAGATTCCCTCTGTTTGTTTTCCCAGCTCCAAGTAAAATGGAGGTTAGGATACAGGGGAGAGCTTTGGCTTAGGGAGGAGATTCCCAAGTGATCTCTTCCCTGGAAAAGTGTTTATTTTTTTTAACTTCACTTGGGTGGTGGCAGTGATTGATCGTCTTCCTGTTGAGTCTCAGGAAAACTGAGACTGGACAAGTTTGTCTCTGGGGAGTTACAGAGACAGGTTCTTACAGAGTTTATTCTGCTAGCCAGCGCCTATATCTATACTCGAAGTGCCAGGTTGGAAAATTGAGCCATGATAACTCTTCTTACCCCAAGCACAGCCCCTTCTCCCCCACTCATCCACACACACCCAGAGTATGGCTTCTCCTCCCCAAAGCATCCCCCAGCCCCTAAAGCCCTGCACAACTAGCAGTGGGAAGAACATGGAGAGAGAAGTAACTAACCGTGAGGATAAGAAGAGGAATGAGGCAGGGAGGGACCTCAATCTTTCACACATTTGAAAGTTGGCCACCCTGCCAACACTCGATATTTACGACTTGATTTTCAGAGGGACTATACAACACCCCCCCCCAACTCATACTGAAGCCAAGTTACACGGGAGTGCGTAAGTCAAGCCCAAGTAGCCTGCTTGTCAAAGGAGCTAAGCATCTGCAGTTCTTCTAGACTTTCACAGGGCTGGTGGGTGCTACCTAAAATCAAGCCCTACATGTTCAAAACTGCACCCAAAATTAGAGGTCACTTGAAAATTTGACCTGAAGTTTCTTGCCCAAAAATCACACACTAGATTGTTTGTAGGGACTATAGTCCTGATCTCCTGACTCCCAGTTCTAACTTCAGAGAATACTGTCTCCCTTGTCCCAACATGACCATGGTGTTCTCAAATTCTTGCTATTTTGAAAAGTTATACCCAAGGATGTGTCTACACTGTAATGTCATTTCAGAATAATGGACTATTTGCGAGTGTCTACACAGCAATTCTGTTATTTCGAAATAATATCTAAATAATCAGTGGCTTGTTCTGGATTCTGTAAACCTCAATCCATGAGGAATAACACCTCTTCCAAAATAGCTATTTTGGAAGAACAGTAGTGTGGACGGTCCACTGCTGCTATTTCAAAATAGTTCTTCTTCCAGGCCATTCAAAGTCATTAGTCCCCAGTGCCTCTTGGGGCTCTAAATCAAGGTAGCACATTCACATTGGGGAAATCTGCCTCGGACTAATTTTGAGGCTTCCCAGTAGAGTAGATGTGCTATTTAGAAATAAGCTATTTCGGAGTATTTCTTCTGGAATAACTTATTCCAAAATAAGTGTGCAGTGTAGATGTAGCCTAAGAGACTAACTTTTTAAGAGGTGAAAAAGCATACGTACATCGTTTGTTCTTTTGTCACTGATTCATGCATGCGGTAAATTAGAACTGTAACAATAACAATGTAAAGGGAAAAAACCCACATAAAACAGAGCTATGAATATGAGACAGTGGCCCACACCGCACCAACCACTTCTTATGTTTGTTGTAATGATTTCTACAATACCACAGCATTGTAAATGAGATCAAAGCCTCTCCTATACACCTATTGTATAAACTGTGGCTACTCAAGACAGAGAATGAGATTGCATACGGCATCACAATTATTGTGATGAACAACAGCAAGTTCATCTCCATATTTCTGCAGCCACCCTACACAAGGATTAAGGCCCAAAAGGGGGGAGGCAGAGCTCTCCAAGGGACAAGTGGGAAAATGTACAGAAACACAAATGAGGGAGTTGGAATCTCTTATTATCAATGTGCTGCAGCCATTGAATGAAGGAGAGAATGAAAGAGTTCCTGTTAACATGCTCTGGACTTGCCTAATGAGAACAGACATATAGAAGGATCATTTCACTCATTTTCACTGGCAGGCTTCAAAATGGACAGAGATATCCTGAAATTAAGAGACAAAATGGAAAGTATAAAAAAAGATTAAAAGAGCTGGTTAGCTATTCAGTATGCAGTGGGGTGAGGGTGATGGGAGCAAAAGATAGGAAAAAAACTACTCTCCAGGTAGTAATAGTTGATAAGCCTAGGCACTTAATTAAACTTTAAAAAGGATCAGTTTCTTTCAGTGAGCTGCTTGCCTAGATGCCTGCACTGGAAATTCACTCACTGTTCTGCCATTTGCAAGCTGTTTATGCTTTAAAAGGAAATCCATTTTCCTTCCTTTAACATATTGTGTTGCAGATTACGTGGGAGAAAATGTCTGGGTAATTCGTGAAAAGAAGAGCAAATCAGAAGAACCATTTGTTTGTGTCTAGAGAAGCAGCCCCACTTTATCCCTTCCCAGCTTTCTTTTACAGGATTGAAGGATTTAGACATCTGGTCCAAGTTTCTCTTTTCTCTGCATACCTAGTGAAACAGAGCAAGTGTCACAGAGAGTAAGACAACACTGGTAGGTGTACATTAGCGTCACATCCTGCCCCCTGGCTATTTTAGAAAGACTCAAACAAAACGTAAGAGTTCAGAGAGAATGTGAAGAGTACTTTTAAACAGAGCAGCATTTATGGAATTGTTAATGAGCCGTGCATTTTGCAACCCACAGCCCAGTCTGTCCTACAGTGCGCTATGCTACTCTTCTTGTACAGGCCTGATCCAGAGCCCATGGAAGCCAATAGTAAGATTCCCATCAACATCAATTTTTTTTGGACCAGGCTCAGGGCTGCAAGAAATAGTCTTCCTCCTTTATGCATGATGTAACAGCACATCCATGCCCACCTCTGGACAGCTAGTTCTGCATGCTCACGGACATGTCACACTCATAAAAAGTTGCCTTGGACAAAGGATCTTTCAACTTCTTAATGAGAGATCACCAATGTGAAATTTGGATCTCTTTCTCTTTCTCTGTCATGGCCCCCAAATGCTAGAACCTGCACTAGCTCCATATAGCATTCATTATTAACACAGCTGGGCAAACCCAAACACGGCCACCCCACACAAATACCAATGTTACACAAAAAATATATATTATTTTCATTCCAAACAAAGCAAAATGCCAAGATTTCAGTTTCCCTAGGTATGGCCACAATAGCTCCTCTCTCCCACTTACAATGGTAGCAACATGTGGCAGAGATGCTCACCTTAGGGAGGAAGAAAGTGTGCATGGGAAGCCAGAAGCTTGAAACACTTGACTTTCTTTTACATATTGTGCCTCATACATACTAACATTGGCGATAGCGACACTGGGTTACAGCCTCCACAATACTTAGCATCCAAGAAGGAAATGTTCTGTAAACTATTCCATAATGCTGCCTCTCTACCCCAAATGAGTTTTGTCCACTGCCATGATGTCTTTCCCAGAAGTTTCGCTTTTACAGTATCACCTAATGGAATGATGTAATTTACCTGTACACTGGTCTCTGACTAGCCCTTGTGTTTGAGGCATCACAAAATGTTGGCACTTTTTGGGATATTGTTATGCTGAGGGGCAGGAGGGAAGCAATGCCTGTATAGTCTCTAGTCATAGAACATGTGCACCGCTTCTTTACCTTGGGAACTGCAAAAAATCTGTGCTGATTTATTTCTAATCACTCACCAGAGCAACAACTACTGCACTGAAGAAATTAATGGAGACAAAATCTGATTGTTAAGAGCCACAGCAAGAAGCACATTATAAAATTCCTCTTTTAAAATGTTGCTGGTGACTTTTTTAATAGTATTTTTTCCATTTTGCAACCTATTATTTGCAAAGTCTTGTTTGTTATCAGTCTGTTACCATAGAAATGACTGAAATACCACAAGTTAAGCATTATGACCTTTATTTCCCAAACAAATAAGCAGCTTTACCCTGTGCAAAGGGACTGCAACTGGTACTTAGGCGGCTCTCAGATTGGCTGTGCATTTTCTAACTGCTCTGAGCAATGTGTTTAGAGTAGAAATAAACAGGAAGCACAAGCTTGAAGGTGGTTCCTTTTATATAAAGAAGTTGGAGTTTTGGCCATTACAGTCACTTGAAGCCTGATTCTGCCACTCTTAACACATGCCATGTAGTTGCCACATGGGAATCATATATATAGTAGCCCAATGTCTGTGACTCTGTAATGCTGAAATGATGGCTGTTCCCTCTGGGCGGAGCTGTTGCCTCCCGCCCTGGTGCTTAGCTGACTTCTGTGCCGCTCAGCCAGGCCGCCACATGGGAGCAAGCGGCGCAAGCAGCCGTTTGGGGTCCACGTTCCCCAGGCTCCATGGGGTCCATGCTCCCCATGCTTGTGCCGCTTGCTCCCGCGCGGCAGCCCTGCTGAGTGGCGCAGAAGTCAGCAGAGCGCCTTGGTGGGAGGCGAAGGGGGGCGGGGCGGTGACATACACACCCAGGGGGCGGGGCCTGCATGAGCGTGCATCCTCGATGGAGACAGAGAAGAGCAGAGAGAGAGTGAGAGGCAAGGGGGGAGAAGAAAAAGAGAGTGAAGAAGAGAGAGGCAGAAGGTGGAGGAGAGCTGAGAGAGAGAGGGGAAGGCAGTAGGAGGAAGAGAGAGAGAGAGAGAGAGAGAGAGAGACGGAGCGAGAGACCAGAGGCTCAGGAGAGAAGACCTGAAAATCCCGTCTTATGACGGGCTAATTGGCTAGTCATATATATAGTAGCCCGATGTCTGTGACTCTGTAACGCTGTAGCATTACGTCTTGCCTTTGGGGGGCGCTGTTGCCTCCCAACGCGGTGCTTGGCTGACTTCTGTGCCACTCAGCCAGGCTGCCATGGGGGAGCAAGTGGTGCAAGCGGCCATTTGGGCGCCGTGGTCCCCATGCAGCACCCACCACTGCAGGAGGTGAACGGGGGCGGGGTGGTAACGTACATGCCTAAGGGGGTGGGGCCTGGACAAGCATGCAGCCCTGACGGAGACAGAGGAGAGAGGAGAGAGAGCGAGAGGCAGGAGGAGGAGAAGAGAAAGGGAGGGTGAGAGGCAGGAGAAGGAGAACAGAAAGAGAGAGACGGAGGGAGAGGCAGAAGGCGGAGGAGAGCTGAGAGAGAGAAGGGGAGGCAGTAGGAGGAGGAAGAGAGAGAGAGAAAGAGAGAGAGATGGAGTGAGAGACTGGAGGCTCAGGAGAGAAGACCGACGTGGAGGAGAGACCTGAAAATCCCAATTTATGACGGGCTAATGGCTAATCAATAAAGAAGAGAAGCAGAATCTAAGCATTACTCATGGCTGCGGCTTAACACCACAGCTTCAGGCTGGCATCATGCCTTCATGAACAGAAAGGAGGAAAGTATAAAGCATGAGAACCTTCCACATCCAGCTACAGGTTCAGTTCTCTTGTCTAGCATGGAATAGGGGTGGGCCTCATCTCCTCTAAAGACATTAGTGTCATTGGAAGTGTTTACCTAGAATACACTTTGAGCAGACAGCTACTATGTGCCCAGAGAAGGGCACCTTGTTCCTCACGCACATGAGCAGCAAGATAAATGCAAGGCAGGACAGCACAGATTCCTCGTGGTGAGCTAAAGATAATGGTTTTCCCACAACCATGATACTTTCCTGTGAAAGCAGATGCTTAATGCAGAACAAAAATGAGCTGTTAGAAAAGCATGACTTTATTTTTGGCTCCATTTAACACCAAACACATCCCAACAGACCTACGTTTTCAAGGCCAGAAACATGCCTTGTGTTTGAAAACAGCTATGTTTTCCTAATGTATATGAGTTGAAAGCAGACAGCTACTATACTCCTATAGAAAGGGAATGGAAAATGGGCACGAATAAATGGTTATTGCTTTTCCTCTTCTCCTTCCATAGGAGGCTGCTTAATAAAAACCTTATCATTTTGCATGTAATATGAAGATCAAACATGGCCTTCCTTCCCTGCATATTGTGCAGTGTTAGTGCTTTTCATTTTAGCCAGGTAGGTGTGGCTTTAAAAGGAAGTTGGAATTGTGCTGTTTTCAGTGTCATAATGCCTCTAACATGCATGCAAATAAGAGGCATAGCAATTTCTGTGGGTATGTCTACACTTGCACCCTAGTTCGAACTAGGGATGCAAATGCAGGCATTTGAAATAGTCAATGAAGTGGGGATTTAAATATCCCGCGTTTCATTAGCATGATCTCGCCCGTGCGCTAGTTCGAATCACAGCTGATTTGAACCAGGAAGTGTGCACCGGGACGTGGTAGTTCGAACCAAGCCCTTGGTTCTAACTAACGTTACTCCTCAAAAACTGAGGGCTTTGGTTCAAACTACCACGTCCTGGTTCGAATCAGCTGTGATTCGAACTAGGGCACTGGCGAGATCATGCCAATGAAGTGCGGGATATTTCAAATGCCTGCATTTGCATCCCTAGTTTGAACTAGGGTGCAAGTGTAGACATACCCTATAGGAAAGTGAATTAGACCTAGATCCAGCCACTCCTCCCTTCAGTTACAATGCTGAATTGTTGACAAATGAGCAATGGTTACTAGGGCTTCCTTATGTGTTGAGCCTAAAAGCTAAAGTCAGGCCCTAATTTGATGGTGTGCTGCCATCAGAGGTATTGCTAGGAACTTACAAGTTAAGCAGAGTTGGACTTAGTGATTTCACGGGAGGTCTCTTCAGAAAAAAGTAGGTGGTGTAGAAAAAGGTGCTGGGGATTGGCACTTCTCCCTGAGTCATTGCTGAACCATTGCCTCAGAATAGTGTTTACGAGGCTTTGCATTGGCTGCTGAAGCTACTGTGATACAGACATAAAACCAAATTTCTTCTTACTGAAAACTATGGCATTTTCAAAGGGGTGTCACTTCAGTTCTGTTATCTTGGTCAAATTCTTCCTGCCTACATTTCCAATATGGTTTCAGCAGCATTCTGCATTCACCCTGTGTCCTAAACAACTATTGTGTGTTAGTGCATGCTGACAAACAATGTTACGTCCCACCCAAGAAGTAGCTACACTCCAGTGAAGTGATTCCTCAGGATTTGCAAAGCATTTTGGGATCTTTCTTTGTGAAAGATCCTGTATTAAAGAAAGGTATAACACAATTGTCATCTCACCCAGCAACGTGTCACCATACCGGTTCCTACATAAGTATTTTGTTGTTTCAAACCATTAAGTATATTTAAGATAGTTGGAAACTGAAAGCTCCTTGAGGTGGAGATTGGATCTTCCCATGTCTGGTACAGCACCAAGTTTGTTAAGCACAGTTGCTTTACAAAAAAAGTAATGATAATATTTTTGCTTAAAACTCTACCATGCACACTTCATTCCTTCTCTCCTCCTTGTATATCCATACATAATTTATACAATTATCTCAGACAAGGGTCTGTAGCAAGGTCCTCTGATTTGGATCCAATATCATACAATACCATTTTTAGCTTACATTTTTGGCAGTAATTTTGATGATCATGTGCTTTTTAATCATAATAGTGCTGTTGCAATAAAAAGTTTTCCAAATGACAATCAAGTAGCACAGCAGAGAAATTCACTCCTAGTTATGCAACTAGTATGTCATTGCTCATTAAATGAGATGCAAATTTTGCTTAATGAACGACATGCACAATCTTGCCTCCTTGAAGTGAAGCCTTTGTCTATCCCAGGTAAAGGCAGAGCTGTCACTGCCAGAGTCATTCTCCAGTCTGATTGTGTGATAAGAGTAATTAGCTCACTGGAGTTAATCAGTGGTTTAACAACAAACAACAGGTGAGACATGTCTGGGCATGCATTAGACATAGGCTGTATCTTCTGTAAGCCACACACAGTGATTAATGTGATCTCTTAATCCGGTGTCAAATTTCCCAGGGCAGAACCCTTATTAGTCATGCTTTAGTTCTTATCCAGGCTTAGTCTTGCCATCAACCTCCATACAGTTTCCTTTGAGTGAGAGAGCTGCATGTGCACCTATAACAGAATCTGTCCCAGACTAATATAGGAACAGGTGGAAGGTTTCTGTTCCCAGATAAAGCTAGTATGGTAAGGTCCCTCTCTCTCTCTATTGAAATAAAAAAGCATTTGCTCCCTGTTAAGTATTTGATACACCTACATTTAGTTGAAGCGCTATATGTAATTCAGTAGAAGGCAATAAAACAAAGAGTTAAATTTTGCCATCAGACATAACACCCAAAACCCACTCAGTGAAACACTTCACTCCTGCATGTTGAAAATGGCTACACAAGGTGGAAAAAAACCCACCCTGTCTAGTTGGTACCTTCCATACTGGTTAGTTATGATTAGAGCTGAGTGAATGTGTCATATTCCGCCCTTCCTACCTATGAATTTTTATTCCAAAAAATAGAATTGATTTGCTTGTTTTCACACTGTTTTGGGACTGATTCTGTTCCATGCATGGAGTAAGGCATAGGCCAGGGCTGGGCAAAATATGGCCCAAAAGCTGGATCTGGCCTGCCAAGCCACCAGATCTGGCCTGTGGACCACCCTGCCGGGACCCTCAGGCACACTACTGCTGTGATTTAAAATGCAGTCAGCTCTCTGCTTTTCTGGGAGGGGGAGGAATCCTGTGATCTCTGAGCCCCCAGCCCAATCTGTCCATTCCTATTGGCTGGAAACAACCAGACAATAGGAGCTGAGAGATTGGCCTGGGGAATGGGGGCAGTACAAGCCTCTTTCCCTTCCTGGAGCTGAGAGCCATGTGGAGGGAACAAGACTGCAGTATAAAGTGATTTGGGGCCGAAGCAAGTAGGGAGCCCAGCCTGCCTTGGAGGTGCTATAGGACTGCTGGCTTTGGTAAGTGCCTCCTAGCCAGAACCTGGCACCTCTGCCCCTCCCCCAGGTCACCACCCAAACCTTTTGCACCCCTCTGCCCCAGGTCACAATTCCCTCCCAGACTTTGCACCTCTTCCTAGAGCCCTTCACCCGGGCCAGAATCCTCTCTTGCACACTTACTTCCTCTCTGACCCTCCATGATTCTCGTATTCCCAGATACATGTGCTCTTCACTCTCCAGCCCTCCCCTGGAAGGTTTGGCTAGTAAAGTGTGTTGCTCTTTGAAACAGTCAATATACAACAGTTTGCTGGTTTTCGTGGAGCTACTAAGCAGTTCTGTTTAAACACCATATTGCATTAGGTTAGATTTAAAAAAATAGTTTATCTAAAAAGTGATAGATTTTAAGTGTGTACAAGTATCAAATATTAAAGTCAGAAGCAGGTACAAGAAAAAATAAAATATTTCCTAGCAGCTTAAACTTAACAAGCTAGACTTGGTTCAAACTTAAATCCTTTCCACACGTTTCCAGCAATGTGAGGAACCAAATTCTCATGTCAGGGTCTCCCCACAAAGTCACAGGTCTGGTTCCTTTGCTTTCTTAGGAGAAAGAGATGAATTTGAATGGTTTTGGACCTCCACTTTTATAATTTAAAAAGTCTGAGCGGGGTAGCTGTGTTAGTCTGTAACTTTAACAACAATGAGAAGTCCTGTGGAACCTTAGGGTATGTCTGCACTACAAAGGTAATTCAAATCCAGCCCTCTGCCTCTTTCCAGGACCAGGCTGGCGGCTCCCAGGAGCCTGCCCGGGGCTACAAGAGGCGGGCGCCCGCCTGGTCTAGTGTAGAGATCATGGACCTCATCGAGGTTTGGGGGGAGGCCTCCAACGTCCACGACCTCCGCACTAGGCACAGGAATGCGGCTGTCTAGGGCAGGATAGCTGCCAGCCTGGCCACCAAAGGCCACATGCGAACCCAGGAGCAGGTTTGCTTGAAAATCAAGTTGGTCCAGTGAGACCCCCGCCCCTGAGCTTAGAACAAAAGAACATAAGAATGGCTGTACTGGGTCAGACCAAAGGTCCATCTAGCCCAGTAACCTGTCTGCCGAAAGCGGCCAGCACCAGGTACTGCGGAGAGGATGGACCGAAGACAATGACCAAGCGATTTGTCTCCTGCCATCCATCTCCAGCTTCCACAAACAGAGGCCAGGGACACCATTCCTACCCTCTGGCTAATAGCACTCCATGGACACAACCTCCATGAATTTATCTAACTTCTCTTTAAACTCTGTTATAGTTCTAGCCTTCACAGCCTCCTGTGGCAAGGAGTTCCACAGGTTGACTATGCGCTGTGTGAAGAACTTTCGCTTATTAGTTTTAAACCTGCTGTCCATTAATTTCATTTGGTGTCCTCTAGTCCTTATATTATGAGAACTAATGGAGAACTTTTCTTTATTCACCCTCTCCACACCACTCATGATTTTATAGACCTCTAGCATATCCCCCCTCAGTCTCCTCTTTTCTAAGCTGAAAAGTCCCAGTCTCTTTAGCCTCTCTTCATATGGGACCTGTTCCAAACCCCTAATCATTTTAGTTGCCCTTTTCTGAACCTTTCCAAGGCCAAAATATCTTTTTTTGAGGTGAGGAGACCACATCTGTACACAATACTGAAGATATGGCGTATCATATTTTATACTTCCCCTCCTCCTTCTTCCCCTGGCTTCCCCCTTCCAGCTCCCTCCTCCCAGGTTTCCCCCTCCCCTCTCCCACTCTCTCTCTTCCCCGCTCCCACCTCCTTTTCCCAGTCTCCCCAGAGATTATCCCCCCGCCCCCCGTTTTGTTAAATAAAGAGAGTTTCTATTTTTGAACACACGTGTCCTTTATTTTTTATATCAGGAAGGGGGGCTAGGAAGGGATAATTGGAAGGAGGTGAGTGAGGAATGGGGCACGAGCCCCCCGATGGGGAGGACTAGGGTGACTCTGTGGGCTCCTTGGGGTTGAAGCTCTCCTGTAGGGCCTCCTGGATCCTGACAGCCCCCCGATTGACCTCCCCGGATGGCAGCCTGCGGCAAGTGCAGCTGGGCTGATGGCCAAGTGCTGTGATGTGCCGAGTGTGGGCACTCAGGGCACTCCAAGACAGGACTGCTTTGCTGTCCCTCATCGAGGTAGACAAGCAAGCGGAGAACCCTGAGAACTGTCTGTCCGGGGTGGGGGTCGGGTCCCTTTAAGCGCAGCCCTCGGGTAGCCTGAGGCAGCAGCTCCACACTCTAAGTTCTGACCTGATGCCCTGCCGGCACTGCTTCCAGCCAGCCTTAACTTCGGTTCAGGGTCCACTCAATGTGGACATGCTATTTCGAATGAGCAAAACGCTCATTCGAATTAGTTTTTAGGTCTAGATGCACTAATTCGAATTAGCTTAGTTCGAATTAACTAATTCGAATTAAGTTAGTTCGAATTAGTGCTGTAGTGTAGACATACCCTTAGAGTCTAATAAAAATTGATAGTATCATGAGCTTTCATGGGTAAAACCCACCTCATCAGATGTGGAAGTAGGTTTTACCCATGAAAGCTCATGATACTACCGGTTGCACCTCCATGGTCTGGCACCCTTGAGACCTGAGTGGTCCTGAAGGAGGGATTTTGCCAGACCAGGGGAGGTCATTTCAGCCCTTCCTCCCCCCCACCACTGCCCTCCCCCCACAGCGATGCTCCCAGCCCTGCCAGCCATGCCGTAGCAGCACCAGCTCTGCCAGCTGCCGCCCGGACTCCTGCTCCCCCACTCTCCCCGGGGCAGACTGCTGCTTAGCCACTGGGGTTCCTGACTCTGTCAGCTCTACCAGGGCAGCACCAGCCCCACTTCTGGGGCTCCTGGAGCTGCCAGCCCTGCTGTGGCAGCCCCGTGATCCTGCCACCAGGGCTCCCGACCCCACTGCAGGAGACCACTGCCCCACTCAAGCCCACTGGGATTCAGACCACCCTGCCACAGTCTCAGACAGACTCCTGTGGCAGGGTTTTCAGCCACTGGCCTCCCTGCAGACAGTGCAGCTGGGTTCCCAGCTCCTGCCTCTGGCCCTCCACTGTGTCTCTTTGGTCCAGTAACATCTGGGGTCCTGCTGGACCTCGGATGTTGCCGGACCAAGGAGTCGTGATTGAGAGATGTTCAAGCTGTGTGCCTTTTTGTTAGTATCCAAGGTGCCACAGGACTTCTCCTTTTTTTTATAATTTAGGTAACCCTTAAAAATGCATTTTTCATATGAATGGCCACTAAATTAAGTTCATTCCAGCATTGAGGAGAGAGACAGAAGTCTCCTGGTAAAACAGGTTCTGTGCTGTTGTTTGCTAAAATGCAAATCACTCTTTTCCTGCTCCTCAGCCTTGCCAAAGAATGGCCACTTGACACATGATTGCCTGTAATTTTTGCAGTCACCTGGCAGGAGGCTTCGGCTTGTCCTTTGTCTTTGCGAAACTGGTTTACTCATTCCCCAGACTAGTCATAATTTCAGTTTATGTTCATAACTTACTGTGCATTTCACAAGAATATCGATGATCAGTGTGGTTGGTGTTAGTTTTAGAGGATAGAAAGCATATTCCACACAAAGATTACTATAGTATTGTATTGAGAGTGAATACAGTGGTACTTTCACTCACACCTGCACAGTAATCAATGTAGAGATATCTGCAGACATCTTGAAACAATAGCTCCAAGACGTGTGAATTTCTCTCTCACTGAAGTGACACCAAAGGCACATTGCTCCTTTGTTACCACACTTGCCTTTCTAGAAAGAGAGAGGGACCCTCCAGATACCACCTATGAAGGGGAGAGCTCTTGCTCCCCATCCTTGGAGGAAAGGGGATTACATAATACTACTAACTCACTCTGAGGGAATTCTGCCACTATAATTATAAGCTAGAAAGTGAAGAATGGGGAAGGGAGATTTCCTCGCCTTTAGAGATGTAGGCTGCCTTAATCTCATCCTGGTTATATCCCAAGCCATTTACACTGTTTTAGGAGTCAAAGAGGGTTGAAACCCCAAAAGCCATGTATCTATGCTGCTTCCATTTCTTGTAGCACATGGCAGAAGCTATTCGGGGGTGGAAGAGGTCCATAGTTTGAGTTACCATTACCTTCTGGATAGTCTCAGCTGTGAAGGGCTCAAAGGGTCTTTATAGCTAAGCATCAAGTAGAGCAGCCTGGAGATTGCTCTAAATTACAATGGCAACAGAAATGTATTCTACTTGTGTACAGTCTAAACATTCTGAACCTGAAATCTTTGTTCCATCAAGATTCCCTTTGAAGGTATAGCTAACTACGTTGTTCAACAAGTGAGAAGAAAGGGTGCTGATGTGGGAGTCAGGCTCCATTCCTGGCTCTGTGCTTTGCTGTCACTTGCCTGAATCTTTGGTTATCTCATCCATATGCTAAAAACAATAATGCCTAGGGATTGCTTTGAGAGCTATTAATAAACCATAGTATATAAAGATTATGCATTATTATTGCCTAAGACAATAGAATATATTTTAACTTCCCCTTAATTTAAGAAAGTATTTTACATAACTGTTTATGCTGCCCACTGAATTCCTATGTACATCAATGAGAATTGCAAAAGTAGCTCAAGAGCAACATCAAGTATTATGCTGTTAATCAATGTCGCTGCTCTTTGATTAGTTTTTTTTTTAAAGTATTAAAACAGGCTGGAAATTGGTTAGCTTGCTTCCACTGTTCTCCCCTATTGCCATGCACTTCTTTGCAAAAGGGAAAAAAGTTAGAGATTCAGGTAAATAATTTTTGACAAATAAAAAAATGTTTGTGAATTCTTAAAGCTCCAGCTACAGTACTTTTAACAATCAGAATGCAAAAACATACCAGAACCTGGATCCATAGAGACGTCTATCCAATCAAAACTTAGGAACTTATATTCAAACAGGAGGCAGGCTGAAAGTTTCAGTGAAGTTGTAAAAGCCCAGTATGTAGGGGTTCTAAGCTGCAAGCTATTTTATCTACAGGAAATCAAGAGCCGGTGCTTCATTCTTGGACTCTGCCTGATGTAAAACCTCCTCCTACACACAGGGGAGGGATAAGAAGAAAACAATGGACTCCCCCACACAGGTAAAGTGAGAGAGACTATAATTACATACCAGAAGAGTATGGAACCACCTCTTGGCAAAGTCTTGCTACTCTTTTCCGGTTATTTCTTTCATGCTTCTCATCTTAAGAAATCAGTTCTGGAGAATTAGCCCTTTCATCTCTGCCCAACTTAATAGCAGGTTCTAGTGTGGAATGAGTTGTTCTGAATGGAGAATTGTTATCAGCATAATAACAAAGGGGCCCACAATCCTTTCTTGGAAGATTTTGAAAAATCTCCTGCCATTTAGCTGATTGAAACATTTCCAAGTTTATTGACCAAACCCCCCCCAAAAATGCAAAAATGTGTTTTGTTTTTCAGCTATTCCAAGAAAGCAGTTGCATGAAAACTAGTTTGTACTAGGGATGTTAAAGATTAGTCAACTAGTCGAATATCCGATAAGAATTTGCTTATCGATTAGTAATGTCGACTAGTTGACTAGTCGATTTCCCCCCTCCTTGATGCATCTATAATATAGAAGTAGCGGGGGGGGGGGGGGGGGCGGAATGGGTACTTCAAAGATCAGCTGTGTGATGGTTCCTCTTTTAAAATGCTGCCTCCACATATTTCAAGTAGAAGCAGTGGAGCCCGGGGTCAGCCAGGGAATCCACAGCTGATTCTGGTCTCTGCACAGCATTTCCCCAGAACCCAGGGTCAGTAGGGGAGTCCCCAGCTGACCCCGGGTTCCGCTGTTGTGCAGAGCCCATGATCAGCTTGGACTCCCCAGCTGATACCGGGTTCCATGGCAGCTGCTCCTTTGAAATGCCAGAGGTAGCATTTTAAAGGAGCAGCTGCCATGGTGCCCGGGATCAGCTGGGAACTCCCAGCTAATCCCAGGCTCCCCACGGCATTTCCCCAGAATCTGGGATCAGCTGGGGAGTCCCCAGCTGACCCTGGGCTCCACTGCCCCTTTGAAATGCATGGAGGTGGCGTTTCAAAGAAGCAGTGGAGCCTGGGGTCAGCTGGGGACTCCCCAGATGATCCTGGGCTTTGTGCAGCACTTCTCCAGAACCCGGGGTGGGTTCCGGGAAAGTGCTGCGTGGAGCCCGGCTTAGCTGGGGAATCCTCAGCTAACCCTGGGCTCTTAGCAGCATGCAGTGTAGCATGGACCCTGGGGTCAGCAGCAGACTCTGAGTCCCCCACTGACCCCGGGCTCCATGGCTTTGAAATGCACAAGAGACCCCGGTGGGGACTCTTCTGCATTTCAAAGCAGGCACCCACGTGCAGCCCAGAGTCAGCTGGGCTTCCCACTGGCCCTTGGCTGTATGTGGAGCTCTGCATTAGTCCTTTGAAATGTACAGGAGACCTAGTGGGGGCTTTTGCACATTTCAAAGGAGGAATGTGGAAGTGCCTATTGACTAGTTGTCTAGTGGATGGAAATTCCATCAACTAATCGACTAGTCAATTAACCTCATTTTAACATTCTTAGTTTGTACTGTAATCTTCCCTGCTGCAAGGAATGGCTGTGAGGACTGTGACATGTCAGGACTTAACACAGTATGTTCTGTGTTAGGAGGCCAGCACTGTACACTCTAAGCATTAGGCTCCACAGACTTCAGCCTATGAACATCCAAGGAAGTAACAGAACTCTATTTCTAGGAATGCCAGAAAAAAAGGTTTTTGTGGGGGTTTTTTGGCTCAGCAGCTGCAGGGGAGCCCTAAAAATATTTTCTATCCCATCTGGCAAAATGGTTAGGCTGATCCCTGCCTAAAGGCAGTCCAGTCCAGGGGTGGAATATAAAGAAGTCTCATGTTTAATCCCTAGACACATACTATGATTTGTATTACTCAAGCATCCATGAGCTCCAGTTTTGGACCAGAAACCCACTGTGCTAGGCACTGTGTGAACATAGAACAAAGAAAGCCCCTGCCCTCAAAGAACTACACTCTATGTCAGTGGTCCCCAACGCAGTGCCCGCGGGTGCCATGGCCCCCGCCGGGCCATTTCTGGGTGCCCACCAACTAATCGGGGCCGGGCCCACCCTCAGGCGCACAGCACAGAGGTGGCGCCAGCCCCGGGCGTGCAGCACATGGGCAGCCCTGCCCCAGATGCACGGTGCATGGGCTGTGCCAGACCCGGGAGTGTGGTGTATGGGTGTCCCCGCCCCTGGGCACGCAGCACAGGAGCAGCGCTAGCTCCAGGCGCGAGGCGCATGGGTGCTGCTGGTTCTTGGTTGCATGGCACAGGAGCGGCGCCGGCCCCTGGCATGCAGCGCATGGGCTGTTCCGGCCTCGGGCGCGCAGTGTATGGGCAGCTCCACCCATGGGAGTGCGGCACATGGGTGGCGCCGGCACCGGGCATGTGGCGTGTGCAAGGCCCCGCCACTGGGCGCATATGTGGCCCCGCCCCCGGGTGCCCAGTGCGTGAGTGGCCCTGCCCCCAGGCACCCGGCAGCCCCAAAAGGTTGGGGACCACTGCTCTATGTAATATCTACAGCAGTGTTTCCTAATTTTATTTGGCCACAGAACCCTTTTAAACTCGAAAGAATTTTGAGAAACTCCTAATAACAGTCTTATATGTGGAGCTGAAAAAGGAGACCACAAATAAGTAAGGATAATAACAAACAAATGCTAAACAAGGTCATGAGATCAACATTTAATTTAATTGCACATATTTAAAAACTAATCACATTTGTACAAAAATAAAGCTCAGACTAATATGCATTATATTGGCAGTTTTCAATGCAAGCAGTGGTTTTTCTTTCTTGGCAAATTCTTTTTATATTTGATTTAATATTGGAAAGTTGGATTAACATATCTGGCATGGCATTCAGTTGATTTCTGCATTTTGTTTTTGTTGCTGCATAATTCGAGAACCCAGTTTTGCACGAGTATGTGATGGCAAAGGGTAACAATTGACTAATTGCACATCTTGATAAAGCTGAATATTCTTGACGTAAGCTGCCCCAAAATGTAATCCGAGAAACTTCTGCTGAACCCTTATTTTCACTTTGCGGAATCCCGGGGTTCTGCGGAACACCATTTGGGAAATACTGACCTACAGTAACACTGACCATCTGCATGCAAGCTGCTGCCTAGTATCTTCTCACTGAGGTGACTAAGGGCCTCCAGTCAGAAACAGGATGGGCGTTGACTGTGTCTTGGCTGTCTTTTCATAGCTTAGTGATGCCCACCAATAAGCTAGATTGTTCGTTTCAGTATTACCGTATTTTCCGGTAATAAGGCGACTGGGCATATAAGACGACCCCCTAATTTTCTAGTTAAAACATAGGTTTTCGTCTTATACTCGCCGTATAAGACTACCCCCCCTTACGAGGCCAACTGGCAGCGCCCCAGCGCCCCTCTGCCTCCCCGGCTTTGCTCCCGGTGTCCCTGGTCTGCTGGAGACGGTTTGCTCTGCGTCTTCCTGGTCTGCAGACCAGGGAGACGCGGAGCAGCTTTTCTCGCCCCGGAGTACACGGGCGGCGGGACCGTGAGGTCCTGCACTCCGTGTCCTCCGGGGCGAGAAAAGCCCCGTTTGTACCTGCAAGTCGGGGACTGCCTGTATACCCGGCGTATAAGACGACCCCCGATTTTTGGGGGATGTTTTTTAGCATAAAAAGTCGTCTTATACGCCGGAAAATACGGTATTTATCTCACACTACACTCAGAGGGAAAAGGGGAACTTACAGCTGCAATGAGAGTCCTCTTGCCAGAAAAGATGGGAAGGAGAGCTGACAGGTCTTCCTCTACCATGTGCTTAACTTTCACTGTGCGAGTAATCCTACTCAGTTGCTATTTTATTTCTATTTTTTATTGACTTTCATAAGGAAAAACAATAAAAAGTGCCAAAAAAGGAAGTGAATTACAGCATGTCTATGTTACTGTGACAGGGACACTACCAGGACTTCACCAACGCCTGGTGTGTGGTAGTATGGATGTGCCGCTTGTTATTTTGAAATAAGGGGAGTTATTTTTAAATAACTTCCTAGTATGGACCAGAACTATGTGCTTTGCTTTTCCACAGGGTACCAAAGTCCTTCTGCACAGATAGTCTCAGGGTATGTGTACACAGCAGCGCAAAAATCAAATTAAAACACGCAACTTCAGCTACGTCAATTGCATAGCTGAAGTCAAAATAGTTTAACTCTGCTTTTGGCGCTGTCTACACAGCAGGAAGTCAAAGGAAGAATACTCTTCCTTTGACTGCCCTTACTCCTCATGAAATGAGGGTTATGGGAGTCAGAGTAAGAAGTCCTCCATCTTGACATTATTTCAAAATAATGGCTTGCAGTGTAGACACGCATTTTGTTATTTCAAAATAACGTCAGTCATTCCAAAATAACACTGCTGTGTAACGTACCCTCAGGTAGTTTTCTCCAGCACAGCACTGACAATGTGGCCAGTAGGGGAACCAGGAATACCTATTACTCTGGGATCCAATCCAAGGACATTCCACCTGACAACTTCCTCAGATTCTGTTGCTCTTTCCCTAGTCTCCTTATAGCTTCTGGTTCCCTCCCAGGTATACCAACTCAAACTCCCTCCTGCCAGGGAATAACTACGACCTTTTAATCCCGTAGTCTCAAATGCACCTCCCAGTTAGTGCTGACTACTTCCCTGCAGCCCTCTTTCTGTTGCCAGCTTTCTGGCTGTGGGAGGCTGGATGTGAATATAACATTTAGATAAGGGATTGAAGATGGATCCCAATCCATTTTTTGGGGAGGATCTAAAACATATACTTCCAGTTCATCCTATCAAAGGCCTTTTCTAACCAAGGTCAAAATGGCCTGTTGGTTTGGGATAATGCTATTTCACTGCTACACTATCAATAAGTTGTCAAAGGCTATCAAAGCCACAGTGGTCTCTGGCAAACCCTGCTTGATCTGAATGCAGGATAGAGCCCAAAGCTTTCTCCAGTTTCATTGCCAGAACACCTGACAGTAATTTCACGTCATTATTCATATGAAATTGGCTAGTAATTGGAACATGGCGTGGCATTTCTTCCTGGTTTAATTGATGTTAGGCCTTTCCCGAGCATAAAAGGAAGGGTGGCCTTTCCAAGTGACTTAAAGATGTCAAGACTCTTGTCAGGCAGGAGAGCAAGGAAACATACATAGAATCCAGCAGAGGATCAAGCCTGTGGATCTTCCCTACTCTTCACTGCTATTTTTCAAAAATTTTAACTCTATTTCTAGAATCATAGAATCATAGAGCTGGAAGAGATCTTAGAAAGCCAGCAAGTCCAGCCCCCTGCCCAAGGCAGGACCCATCCCAATTAAATGAACCCAGCCAGGGCTTTGTCAAGCCGAGATTTAAACACCTCTAGGGATGGAGACTCCACTGCTTCCCTAGGTAACCCATTCCAGTGCTTCACCACCCTCCGAGTGAAATAATTTTTCCTAATATCCAACCTAGACCTCTCCCATCGCAACTTGAGACCATTGTTCCTTGTTCTGCCATCTGTCACTACTGAGAACAGCCTCTCTCCAGCTTCTTTGGAACCTCCCTTCAGGAAGTTGAAGGCTGCTATCAAATCCCCCCTCACTCTTCTCCTCTGCAGACTAAATAGACCCAACTCCCTCAGCCTCTCCTCACAGGTCATATGCTCCAGCCCCCTAATCATTTTGGTTGCCCTCTGCTGGACCCTTTCCAATGCGTCCACATCCTTCCTGTAATTGGGGGCCCAGAACTGGACACAATACTCCAGATGTGGTCTCACCAGAGCTGAATAAAGAAGAATAATGACATCTCTGGATCGACTGGCAATGCTCCTCTTAATGCAACCTAATATGCCATTAGCCTTCTTGGCTACAAGGGCACACTGTTGACTCATGTCCAGCTTCTCATCCACTGTAACCCCCAGGTCCTTTTCTACAGAACTGCTACTTAGCCAGTTGGTCCCCAGTCTGTAACAATGTTTGGGATTCTTCCATCCCAAGTGCAGGACTTGACACTTGTTGAACCTCATCAGATTTCTTGTGACCCAATCCTCCAATTTGTCTAAGTCAATCTGGACTCTATCCCTGTCCTCCAGCGTATCTACCTCTCCTCCTAGCTTAGTGTTAGAATCAGAGCCCTCTCTTTTATTTTTAATCATAAATATGGCATTTGTCATCTGTGGCTCTCGGAATAGGCCAGTATCATTATTTCTGTTTTACAGATGGGAAGGTCAAGCCAGAGAAGTGTTAAGACATTTCACTTCTCTGGCTTGGCTTTCCCATCTACAAACAGAAATAATGATTAGTGAAAGCCAGTGGCAGAGCCAAGAAAAGAATGTAGTTCTCCTGAGTTTTAGCATGCACTCTAGCCAATAGGACGCACTGCCTTCTCCTTTAATATTTTTATTCTTTGATTTCTTTTGATACTGTAATTTAAAAAATGGATTATTAGTATAATCATCTTTTTATAATTAAAATATTCTTCTGCTTTCTAACTTTTTTACTTCAACTATTTACAAATTTTAAAGACAAACTCATTTCTATTATTTTTTAAAAGTTACCTGTTTATATTCCACCTTTATCTTTCAAACTTTCTAATGATTTGATCGAGTACTTATTAATATCTGCAGAAAAACTTCCATTGGCTTCAATGAGCTTTGGATCGTATTTCAAGTGCTCTTGTCGTCCAGACATGTCTAACCTTTTTCATTTCTTGGAGGCATGCCAAAATGGACATGTTTTGACAAGTGGAAACAGCATGAATCAGCGCTAAGCTGGTTTATGCAACCAGAAATGCGTAAGCCTGGGATGTACCTTACATGCCTCTGATTTTACTGACCTGAAAGTCAGTTGGCAAAAAAAAGTTGCTTCTTCATGCTTGGCCCTGCTGTGAGGTCAGGAACTGGACTTGATGATCTCTCAAGGTCTCTTCCAGTTCTAGTGTTCTGTGAATTCTACGATTAATGTTGCCATCAGATACACTATATTGCTGCAATTTTCTTATTACCTATGCCAGCCTCGGAGATGTTCCAGGGAACTGTGAATGCATAGGTCCTCATAATAACTGACCTAGGAGGGTGTAGGGCCTGGGGCAAGTAATCTGTGTGAGCCCCCCCCCCCCCCCCCCCGCCTTAATATTTTTGATACACATGAAATCTGGTTACAGTGAACATCCAAAGCAGGTTAAATATTGAAAACACCCAGCTATATAATGATAATGTTACATTGTAGTTCTTTTTATAATTATAACACAGTGCATATAATTAAAAACACCTCACTGACCAAGATCAGTGTCGCACCGTCTACATTCTGAAATCCACCTTCCAGGACTTTCTTGCAGCAAATTCTGCTGTCAGATCATGATAATCCAGGTTTGATGCCATTTCCTTCTCAATGGACAGAATGGCTCTCTCAAGACATGGTTGTATGTAGTTTTTAATAATTTTTAATTTGGAAAAACTTTGCTTCCCTGAAGTCACAGTGCCTGGGATTGTCAGGAAGATCCTGTGTGCCATTGCTGTGTTTGGGAAGGCATCATCTCGTGATTTAAGAAACTGAAGGGCTTGAAGTGCAGTACTTGTTCCCTTAGGGATGAATTCTCATAGCACTGGAAGCTGTATGTTTTCTCCATTTGTCTCTATGCCTGCTAGTGCTACTCATTATATGCTCCCTGGGGGTGTAGGAGTGTGGGAGTGCAGTGCTGAAGTGCACTGGAGCCTGGAGGAGCACCAGAGTGTAGGCAAGAGGAGTGCAAGGCGTGGGAGTGCATTGACAGAGCTATGCCTTCCTCACCAGAACCCCCAACTTGTCTCCCTGACCCTAGCACCCATCCCCACTTATCTCCCTTCCCGCAGTCCCCTCTCCCCTCATCCCACACCACCCTCCCTCTGATTTCTCCCTTCCTTGGACTCCTAATACTGGTCCTTGCCAAGGAAGCATTCACGTGCCTAATTCACCCCACTCTTTTACATTCTCTTCAAAATCAAATTGCCACCACCAAGATTCACAAACTGTAGCCCCCTACAAAGATCTGTTCCAAAGCTCCTTTTGTCTAATGGAAGTGTGATTGACTTACCCTTAGCTGTGTTAACTATCCTTGGGGTGAATTCACACCACCCATCTCAGGGTACGTCTACACTACAGCGCTAGTTCGAACTAACTTAGTTCGAATTAGTTAATTCGAACTAAGCTAGTTCGAACTAACGCATCTAGAACTAAAAACTAGTTCGAACTAGCGTTTTGCTAGTTCGAACTAGTAAGTCCACATTGAGTGGACTCTGAACAGGGCTTAAGGATGGCCGGAAGCAGTGCCGGCAGGGCATAAAAGGAGGACTTAGAGCATGGAGATACTGTCTCAGGCTAGCCGAGGGCTGCGCTTAAAGGGTCCCGACCCCCACCCCGGACACACAGTTCTAAGGGGTGCCCCGCTTGCAAAGAAGTTCTGGCTTGGAGTGCCCTGAGTGCCCACACTGGGCACATCACACCACTCGGCCATCAGCCCAGCTGCACTTGCCGCAGGCTGCCATCTGGGGAGAGGGAGTAATTGGGGGGCTGCAGGAGAGCTTCCACCCCCAGAAGCCCGCAGAGCCAGCCCAGTCCTCCCCATCGGGGGCTCGTACCCCATTCCTCCCTCACCTCCTTCCACTTGCCCTTCCCTAGCCCCCCTTCTTCTTGATGTACAAAATAAAGATAACGTTTCTTCCAACATTGACTCTGTCTTTATTGAACAAAACTGGGGGAGACTGGGAAAAGGAGGTGGGAGAGGGGAAGAGAAAGGCTGGGAGAGGGGAGGGCAACTAACATGATCAGGGGTTGGGAACAGGTCCCAGATGAAGAGAGGCTACAGAGACTGGGACTGTTCAGCTTAGAAAAGAGGAGACGGAGGGGGGACAGGATAGAGGTCTCTAAAAGCAGGGGTTGGGTGGAGAGGGTGCATTCAGAAAAGTTCTTCATGAGTTCCCATAAAGAAGGACTAGAGGACACCAAAGGAAAGGACTGGGTAGCAGGCTTGAAACTAGTAAGAGAAAGTTGTTGTTCTTGACAAAGCAAATAGTTAACCTGTGGAACTCCTTGCTGCAGGAGGCTGTGAAGGCTAGAACTAGAACAGAGTTTAAAGGGAAGTGAGATCAAGTCATGGACGTTGGGTCCATGGAGTCCTATTAGCCAGAGGGTAGGAGTGGTGTCCCTGCCCAAAGTTTGTGGAAGGCTGGAGAGGGATGGCACGAGACAAATGGCTTGGTCATTGTCTTCGGTCCATCCCCTCCAGGGTCCCTAGGGTTGGCCGCTGTGGGCAGACAGGCTACTGGGCTAGATGGACCTTTGGTCTGACCCAGGACGGCCATTGTAAGCTCAGGGCTCAGTGTCGGGGGTCTCAGTGGACCCCCTTGATTTTCATGCACACCTGGTCCTGGGTGGCCAGGCTGGCAGCTCTCCTGCCCTAGACGGCCACTTTCCTGTGCCTAGTGCGGAGATCGTGGACGAGGTCCACGATGTCCGCACTAGCCCAGGAAGGTGCCCGCCTCTTGCGGTCCAGGGCAAGCTCCCGGGAGCCGCCAGCCTGGTCCCGGCAAGAGGGGGTGGGCTGGGGGGCATCGGGTGGGTGGCTCTGTGCCGTGCCAGGTGCAGGGTCTGCTAGCTGGGTGCTGGCAGGCTTGCACCTGGCACGGGCACCGTAGCCAGCCCGTGCCCCTTTAAGGGGTCCGGGGCCGGGAGGGGGCATAGAGTTTCCCTGGTGTTGGCCAGAGTGGCCACCAGGGAAACCTGGGGAGGGCTAGCCTCCCACTAGTTCGAACTAAAGGGCTACACAGCCCTTAGTTCGAACTAGCTAGTTCGAACTAGGCGTTAGTCCTCGTAAAATGAGGTTTACCTAGTTCGAACTAAGCGCTCCGCTAGTTCGATTCAAATTCGAACTAGCGGAGCGCTAGTGTAGCGCATAGGAAAGTTAGTTCGAACTAACGTCCGTTAGTTCGAACTAACTTTCTAGTGTAGACATACCCCCAGCGAAGTCTGCCTGTGATTCGGCCAGCCATTCTGAGTGGGAATGGTGGGAGTCTCTGGAAACTCTCTGCTGTTTTTCTGTAATTTGCCAGTGCTGGAGGGTGGGGTGGAGTTGTGGGCCCCTAGGTCCTGGTGCTGTGGGGAGGGAAGCCCCAAGGCTGGAGCTTGCTGCTGGAGACCTGAAAGAGGCAGGGAGGACTCCGAGGCAGAAGCTTGATAAGGGCCGCCCCCTAACTCCCGCCTGAAGCCTGATGGCAAGCATCTCCCCACACCCAGTGCTGAGAGATGGGAGAACAGGCAGTGCAGGGGGAGGTGTGGGGCACTGGGGAACACCACTATTTGGCTATGGGCAAGGGATGCTGATGGAGACTGATTGGTATTCACCTGTTCTGGTGGCGGGCTGTACTGGAGGGTTCCACTGCCGATAGAGGGAAGGGCCCATCCCTCTAAGGCAGAAGCCTGGAAGGGCAGGGCAGAGGCAGGCCATGTCAGGCTGCCCTGCACAGGGGGATGGAGTGGCATTTGTAAGGTGGAGCACTAGCACCCTGTGGCAGACAGTAGGCAACTGCAGCAGCCAGAAGAACAGAGAATTGCAGACTGAGCAGCTTGGGCCTGGGGGGCTATGGGCAAAAAAGAAATAAATGCAGGGGAGAAGTGGGCCTGAGTGACCCCTGCTATTGGCTTTCTCTACCCTCCACATGCTCCTGAAGTGCAGGACCCCCCAAAGCATGGGATCTGGGGCAGTGGCCCCACTTTGTCCTATGGACAACTTTACTCACAGGCACCCATCTGGGGCTATGTCTAGACTGCAAGCCTCTTTCGAAAGAGACTTTTTTGAAAGATACTTTCGAAAAAGCCTCTTTCAAAAAAGAGCGTCTAGACTGCAAGCAGTACTTTCAAAAGAGCAAGCTGCTTTTTCGAAAGAAAGCACCCAGGCAGTCTGGATGCTCTCTTTTGAAAAAGCCCTGTTTGCATTCAAGAACGCCTTTTTTCAAAAGAGCACTTTCGAAAAAAGGCGTTCTTCCTCGTGAAACGAGGTTTTCCGCCGTCAAAAGAAAAGCTGCATTCTTTTGATTTAATTTCGAAAGAACGCGGCTGTAGTCTAGACGCAAGTGAAGTTTTTTCGAAAAAACCCTTGAGTCTGGACACAGCCTGGGAGTCTGCTCTGTTCCCCACCCAAGAATCCCAGTCTGGGCAAACCGATGACACTTTTCAGGTGAGAGGAAGGTAGGGAAGGAGCTTACACTGTTATTCTCCTGGGTTATGTCTACTCAGAAGCGTTATTTCGGAATAACTAACGTTATTCCGAAATAACAAAGTGTATGTCTACACAGCAAGGTATTTTTTCAACATAATGTTGAAATAATATCAAGCTGGAGGACTTCTTACTCCAACTCTCGTGACCCTCTGTGACAGCGAGTTGGGGGTTTCCCAATCCTACACCCCCGTAGCAGCCAGAACAGTCTCCACCAGCCAGTAGAACAGAGAGGGGTTTATTGATTTTTCTAGAATACTGCATAGCACATACGTGATGTGGCTACCAGAGGCAGGATCAGGATGGCTCTGGCCCTAGGGTTAGAGTCCATCACCCCTAGCCCCTAGCTTAGCCTGTTCTCTCCATGCTTCCCAGACAGCAACTCCACCCCCCCCCCCCCCGCAAGTCCTTTGTCCCTCTCTTCCGTTAACTTGTATAACTGGTTTTGCTACCATCCTGGGAGCAGCAGGATACCCCCTGCTGGGCCGTGCTTACAGACAGCTTCCAGTGGGGGTCCCCTACAGCCCAACAAGATACTGACGCTATACCACATCATTTTACAAGGAATAAGGGAAGTTGGAGGAAGAGTGCTCTTTCTCCGACTTCCTGTTGCTACAGTTCCAAAAGCTGAAATAAGCTGTTTCAACTTAAGCTACGCAATTGATGTAACTCAAGTGGCATAGCTTACTTCGGCTTTAGCCCTGCTGTGTAGACGTATCCCTACACTGCTGGATAGGGTCCCATAATAACTGACCTGGGCAGAGCATTCTCTGCCATCCTCTTGTTGATTTTAGGTAAAAAGCACAACAAACTTGTTTGTGCACACTATTTTCATAATAATCTTGCTTCACCATGCCTGTTATATCGTCAATAATTTTGTCTCTAAATAGTCCAAATTCATATGAATTTGCTTTAAAAAAAGTTACGTTCAATTTTTAGAGGTGTCACTATCGCAAAGAAAATGTCCATTCCTTAAGAGATAATCTTGTATGAAACAAACCATATTATAATCCTAAATTTTGAATGACAATTTACAGTCAATCCCATTTTGCTCCTGTACGAATTTATTGTAGGTCTCTGAGTTAATGAGCCTGCCCCATGAAGCAGTGTGGAGAATCTCATCCTCTTCAATTTTTCTCCAATGCCATTTGTTTCTAAGAAAATCTGTAAGCACTGCAACTTCTTCTTTCATTTCCTTGTATTCATTTTCCACTCTTTTGCCAGAGATTTAGCTTACTTCTTAGTTAATATAATAAAGGTGTGAAACACAGAAACGCTAGTAAGAGATTGTTCTTTATTTCTTCGCTTCCATCATATGACATAGTCCAGGGTAACAAAAGTTTACATATAATGGGGAATCAGCATCTACTATTATAAAAGTGACATCAAAACCACCACAAAGAATGATGGTGCTAATCCACTTTCTTTTTAATGTCATAATTTAATGACTCTGCTGGATGTTTTTACTGATTTTTCTAATGGTTGGGTAGAATCATGACTGCCACTGGCTTCACCTCAAGTCCCTATAGATACGTTCACAATGGGATAAAAGACCCGTGGCTGGCCTGGGTTAGCTGACTCAAGCTTGTGCGTCTTAGGCTATGAGGCTATAAAACTGCAATGTGGACGCTGGGGCTTGGGTTGGAACCTGGGCTCCACCTAGTAAGGCCTTGAGCATGGGTTCCTGCCCCAAATCCACTAATCTACACTGCAACTTTTAACCCTGTAGCTCTAACCCTGCAACCCAGAGTCAGCTGATCTGAGCTGTGAGACTCTGTGCTGGTGGTTTTTAAAGCACAGTGTAGACTAACTCAGACAACTGTGAACAAACAGGTAACAGCTGGCAGAATAGTGTTGCCAGGAGTAAGGTCCCCTTGTTCAGGAAGGATTCCATTTGTCCAGATTTCAGGAGTTTTACTAGCCCTTTCCGTCACCCTAACTGCTCAGGGTACATTCTCTATAAAGTGAAAAGAACATAAAAATCACACATCACTACTAAGTAAGGATATAGTTTAGTCACGGAGGTCTCACATTCCATGATTTTAATGAACCTCCGTGACTTCTTCAGCTTCAGCCCCCACCTCCATGGGGCTTGGATTATCCGTTCCTCCCCTCCACCCCCTAGGCAGTCAGTCCCCACCCCTTATTTGTAGTAAAAGTCACAGCCAGGTCATGGGCTTCTGTGATTGTTTGTTTATTGCCTATGACTTGTCCCTGACTTTCACTAAAAATAGTAACAAGGAAGGAACATTTAAGCAATGGCAAAACAATGCACTGCTATTCTGTTTGAGGAACTGACAGAGATTGGCCTTTGGGATCATCAAATCTACTGTTTGTTGTGAGCTGCATGATCATGTGGATTCCGTAGGTCAAGATCCATAATAAAACTATTGATGTCACCAAGCCCATCCAGATTCCCGGAGAGAAGAAAGATGTACAGTCACTTGCATAGGAAAACAGGTTACTTTTAATATTGAAGCCTTGAATCTGAGAACAAGAAAAAAAATAGGTGATCCCAAATGAATTTATCCAACAAAACCTATTTTTAAGATCTGTATATTCGCTACAAAATCCAGGCCTGCAAAATACTGTGTGCCTTTAATTCTCATTGAAGAGGAGTGAACACAAACTCTTTTTAAGCAAGTTTTTTTCAATTTCTCTGTCCTTCCAGGAAGTTTTAGATGCATGATACAGGCAGTCCCCGGGTTACGTACAAGATAGGGACTGTAGGTTTGTTCTTAAATTGAATCTGTATGTAAGTCGGAACTGGCGTCAGCCGCTGCTGAAACTGATCAGTTTCAACCGCGGCTGAATCTGGACGCCAGTTCTGACTTACATACAGATTCAACTTAAGAAACCCAGGCGTCCCCAAGTCAGCTGCTGCTGAAACTGATCAGCGGCTGATTCCAGGAAGCCTGGGGCAGAGCAACTCTGCCTCGGACTTCCTGTAGTCAGCCGCTGGTCAGTTTCAGCAGCGGCTGACTTGGGGACGCCTGGGGCAGAGCAGATGGGGTACTGCTGGGTTGCTCCAGTAGCACGGCTCCTCGGCGCTACTGGAGCAACCCAGCAGCACCCCAGCTGCTCTGCCCCAGGCGTCCTGATTCAGCCACTGCTGAAACTGACCAGCAGCGGCTGAATCAGGATGCCTGGGGCAGAGCAGCTGGGGTGCTACCGGGTTGGTCCGGAGCGGCGCTGCGGGACCAACCCGGCAGCCCCCAGCTGCTCTACTCCAGGGGTAGGCAAGAAAAGCCTGGTCTGCTGGGGGGGGGGCACTAGCTGCACCCCCCCCCCAGCAGACCAGGGAGATGGGGGTGGCGGGACCGCCCAAGTCCTCCACGGCTTTTCTCCGTCTCCCTGGTCTGCTGACAGTCTGCTGGGCAGCGGGACAGTCCAGGCGCGCCACGGCTGTCCCACTGCTGGCGTGCTCCAAGGCTTTGCTCCCCGTCTCCCTGCAGATCAGGGAGACAGGGAACAAAGCCGCGGAGCATGCGCGCAGCGGGACAGCTCAAGCGCGCCTGGGCTGTCCCGCTGTGGCTGTCCCCCTGAGGGCGTGCTCCGCGGCTTTGCTCCCCGTCTCCCTGCAGACCAGGGAGACGGGGAGCAAAGCCTTGGAGCACGCCCGCAGCGGGACAGCCCAGGCGCGCCGCAGCTGTCCCACTGCGGGCGTGCTCCAAGGCTTTGCTCCCCATCTCCCTGGTCTGCTGGTCGGGAGACGGTGAGCAAAGCCGCGGAGCACGCCTGCAGGGGGACAGCTCAAGCGTGACCGGGTTGTCCTGCTGTGGGCGTGCTCCAAGGCTTTGCTCCCCATCTCCCTGAAGACCAAGGAGACGGGGAGCAGCTTTTCTTGCCCTGGAGGATGGGGGCGGCGGACCGCGGCGCATCTGGGCATCCCGCCGCTCCCGTCCTCTGAGGCGAGAAAAGCCCTGTTCGTAACTGCGGATCCGACATAAGTCAGATCCACGTAACTCAGGGACTGCCTGTAGTTACTTGTTTTACAAAAAGGAAGCTCTGCTTCCAAACTTCAGAGACCTAGGGTTTTTTTTACCTAAGGGAATATTGTAAAGGTAAAATTCCAAGGAAGGCATGAGACCAATGTAAGTTAACTATTTCAGATCTGCCAATCTAAATGTTAAAAAATCATAAGTCAGTCTCCCAAAACCATGAAATGGGATTAAAAAATTATGACATTTAAAAATAATATATTATTATTCTTTCTATTTATCTTTTCAGTGTTTGAGTATTAAAGTGTATTTTAAGCTTTTGCCCTCAATTCTGAAAGCTATTAACTTACTTGACGAGAAGGGGAGAAAAAAAAGAAAGAGCTGAGGTTCTCACATGACTGTGGGAGGGTATGTCTATACTAGCCCCCTAGTTCGAACTAGGGAGGCTAATGTAGGCATTTGAAGTTGCAAATCAAGCCCGGTATTTAAATATCCCACTCTTGATTTGCATGTTCCTGACCGGTCGCCATTTTTTGAAATTTACAAGTCTGGACTAACTGCCCGCGTCTACACGTGGCAGGGACCCGGTATTTTGAATTAAAGCCCCTAAATCGAACTACCTGTTAAACCTCCTTGCAGGAGGAATAACAGCTAGTTCGATTTAGGGCTTTAATTCGAAATACCGGGTCCCTGCCGCGTGTAGACGTGGGCAGTTAGTTCGGACTTGTAAATTTCAAAAATGGCGACTGACCGGGAACATGCAAATCAAGTGCAGGATATTTAAATCCCAGGCTTGATTTGCAACTTCGAATGCCTACATTAGCCTCCCTAGTTTTAACTAGGGGGCTAGTATAGACATATCCGGAGATAGGCCTTTAAGGAAAATACCAAATATCATGAGGTTTGTAATAAAAATCACAAGAGTTGGCAATACTTGTGAAAGTTAATTGTTGGAATCACCTTTTCCCACTAGGCACATATACCAAGAAAGCAGAATTCCAAATATATTTTTCTCCTTAGCTCTCTATGTTTATAATTCTGAGGTACAAACTTACCACAGAAATAGCAAAAAGGACATTACAGGGAACACATCCTACCATTCATTGAACTACCATGAGCTATGGTGTGATGTTGTGGTAGTAACATGGTGTTTGTACTGAAAATACCTAGATTTTCATACGAAGACATGAGCTGGATTTCCAGCTAGTAAGAATGAAGTCTTTGTCCTTTTTGTCTGTTTGCCTTTTGTGTCCTCAGTTTATCAGAGTGGAGTGTCCCCTACAGAAACCATTTCTGCTTTATTTTTCCCATTACCCTCTTTATGAATTGTTAATGAAATTGCACAAATGTATAAAAGAATTACTTAGTGAAAATAAATAAAATAGTTCACAACTTTAAGAGACAGCTTGAATTGCAAGCCTTTGCAACCCAGACTATTTGGAAATGCGTAGGTGCTCTTTCTCATTCAGCTACTATAATGACTTTCCAAAATGCTGGTTAGTGCAGTTCTGCATGATCTGCAAAATTAGAGCAGGCAAGGAGTGTTTTGTCTGCTATGGAGGTAAAGATATTTTTGGAGGTACCAGTGTACTTGGGCCTTTTTATGTGTTTTTACCACAGTAGTTATAATACTGACTGCTTTGCGCTATATCCAATTATATGTTTCTGACTCAAGTAGGATTATGGGAAACAAACATTTGGGTTGATAGGCTGAGTTTGTACACAGCTTTAGTAAATGATGCATTTGCCAGGGCATTTCACCATTAAGCCACTGTTTAGACATCACACCAAAGCTGGAATGGGAGCCATGAAACACAATTTGAAAGGTTCATTGAAAAAAACACCCATAGATGATCCTTCATGTCATTTTGGTTCTTAACCGATTGAGTTTCTGTGAAACAACGCATGCTAGTTGCCATTTTCACAGGACAATCGGAAATACTTAATGGAGGGATCTGCTTTTATTAGAACAATTATGTTCGTTGGAGCAACAGCCAGGAAGATTGAATTTTATTTTATGTGATAGTAGTATTCCTTCTTCAACAAGGATTATGCCTAGCAAACCTTTAGGTGGGAGCTTTAATTATACATTCTTGAAATGCTATGTTTACTTAGGAAACCACTGTAGTTTATTCCAAATTCTCTTATTGCTTTTCTGATATTTGATCTTTATGATGGGGGTGTTGTTGGATCCCAGCTGGCAAATAAAGATGCTACTCCCTGCAGATTTGCCACCTGTGTAGAAGTTAAAAATACATATATATATAATCCTTAGTTAGTTGTTTTTATATAAATCTTTTGATAAGGATTCCAGCCCTCTGTAGGCTTTAATTCTAGTGCTCCAGTTAGTATCATTGTTACAAGGTTGCCTATTCTCTATTTACTGATTTTTATTTTTAAAATGAAATTGTATTGTGTGCAGTATATTGTGTATTTTAAACAGAGTTTCCTAATCATTTGACCTTTATCAAATCCTTCACAAAGACTAGGGATGGATACCCTCGAGAGTAACTTATAAATGCTGAGGCTTGAAATAGTTTAGCCTTGTAAATCCTAAAAGTCCTGGCTTTGGGGTTTTGGGACATTTGCCCTGAGCAGCAAAAAGGGCTCCAGGTTGCACTTCCATAAACTGGGACTTTCTGATCTGGCAAAATCTGTGTTCCTGGGCCAGAGAGCCCCTGTGGCTGGGAGTCAGGCAGCAGAAGGGCCGGCAGCTGGGAACACTGCTGGGCTGGGAGCCTGGTGCGGTTGGTAGCAGCCTGGAAGTGGAGCCAGGGCTGGGGCCATGGCACTTCAGCAGAGGACCTGGTGCTGTGGCAAACCAGCAGACGGGCAAGGAATCCAGGGTCACAGCAGACTGACAGGGGAACCCAGAACTGTAACAGCCCAGCCAGGGGGAATGGGGCTGCCTAGCAGCCAGCCAAGGTAGGGCTAGTGGCAGGCATCCTGGCCAGGCCTGGTGGCAGGGTGACCTGAGGGGGCAGGAAGTGTAGCCAGCAGCAAGCTGGGGAGCCAGTGGCAGGGAATCTCCCCTGATCTGGCAAATCCCCTCATTCGGGACTGGCCAGGTCCCAGTGGTGCCAGACCAGGGAGGTGCAACCTGAACTAACCAGTATGACAGACACTGAAGAAAAATGAGAAGCCTGAATGCAGCTTTAAAAACAACAAAGAGCTTTCATTTCACAAAGTACCCTGAGCCACTTCCAGCACTCAGACTCCCTCCCGGAGCCTCCACCTTAACCCCATGCACAGGCTCAGCCCAGAGCCCCTTCCCACACTCCAAACCCCTTGGTCCCAGCTGAGAGCCCACGTGTCTTCCTGCTCACCAACCCCCTGCTGCAGCCCAGTGAGGGTGAGGGTGAGAGAGAATGAGTGATGGAGGGAGGGGGGAGGGCCTTGGCGAAGGAGTTGAGCAGAGACAGGGGTGGGATGTTTGTGTTTGTGTGATTAGGCCATTGACAACCCTACTTATTGGGAGTTTCTCTGGTAGCTGGGTGGTAGCACTGCACCTCGCAAACAGATCTGACATGGATAAATGAAACAACCGGGGAGAAGGCACCATGACGAGAGGACGAGGCAATTTAGAAACTTCATTGCCATACTCCCCAGTGTTGAGGCTCAGTCGTGGGGTCTCACCGGTAGCTGTGATGTCCCTCAAGAGGGAGAGTAACTTAGTTGCAGCCTTAGAGCCCATCCCAGAGATTTCTAGGGACTCAGAAGGAAAAGCCATGCTGATGTAACCTCTCTAGATGAGTCTACTTGAGTTACTGATGTCCCACCCCTTCTACAAGTGGGGAACCACACCTAGGCTGTTCCCTGGGGTGATGCTGGAGGCAGTGAGAGATGGATTGTTTTTTTGTCCCATCCAGGTAATTTAGGGTGCTATAGGGCCTCATTTTACAATATATCTTCCCCGAGTCCCTTTACGCTGATTGAGTGTGTTAGTGTTTATTGGTTTTTCTCCCTTTCTGGGTATGGCTTTATAAAGTTTGTTTTTCAGCTGCTCTCATATTAGTGTTGA
Organism: Pelodiscus sinensis; assembly: GCF_049634645.1. Lineage (NCBI taxonomy): Eukaryota > Metazoa > Chordata > Testudines > Trionychidae > Pelodiscus > Pelodiscus sinensis. Next base: position 40,941,403 of record NC_134711.1, on the reverse strand, counting down.
AAAACTGCCTGCTCTCTCGTTCCCCAATTGAATAGCACCTGTAGTGAGCAAATGCCATACTTCTTATTTTTCCTTAAAGTTGAACTATAAGTGCAGGTGTTATGAATTCATGCTGTTCAACACCTACTCTAGCAAGTAACCATTCCCAGAACTGCCTCTGAAATGGCAATATGTACTCACTTGGAACTCTGAAAGGTAAACATCCCAGCTCTTTGCTTCATTGTTGGCTGGAATCAGCTTTGCACCATAGAGACTGCTGGTCCCCACCAGCTGACAGTGAAATGAATACTCCGCAGGAGCAGAGATGATAGAGACATTAAATTTAGCAGTCTTCTGGTTGTCGTGCACAATCTCAACAGAATCTAAAGTAAACCAGTTTCGAGCAGAGCCTGTATAGAACTTGTTGGTCATTAGAAATCTAGAGAGAAGAAAAACAGAATAAATAGAGTCAAACTGTCATAGGAAAAGTTATAATATTCAGTGGTGTGGATTCTTGACCCATAGCAGAATACAATAGGGACCATCACTCAAAGAAGAACAGACAAGATTAACCATCACTAGCTCTTTGCCCATAAGACTGCAGTTAGTATCTTTTCCTCCAGGAGGACAGGTCATGAGTGAAGTGACTTTGTGAATCTCATTTAAGCACTTGTTACAGCTTTGTAGAATAAACAAGTTTTCATAATTTGAATGTATTGTTTCATTCTGCAAGGGACTGTTATAGTACTGTATTTCATAAGTGACTGGCAGTTTATAATAACTGAAGCAGAAGCTGCAATATTTTGCAATAAATATTGTTATGGAATTGTTTTTAATAAAAGTATTTTCATGAAGGGTACAGGTATGAGAACCACTTTAATTTATGTGCAAATACCTGAATTTATACCTGAAAACACAATTCTCTCAGGGTATGTCTACACTACCACCCTAGTTCGAACTAGAGTGGTTAATGTAGGCAACCGGAGTAGCAAATGAAGCCCGGGATTTGAATTTCCCAGGCTTCATTTGCATATTGCCGGGCGCCGCCATTTTTAAATGTCCGCTAGTTCAGACTCCATGCCCGCAGCTACACGTGGCACGAACTAGGTAGTTCGGATTAGGCTTCCTATTCCGAACTACCGTAACTCTTCATGGAACGAGGTGTACCGGTAGTTCGGAATAGGAAGCCTAATCCGAACTACCTAGTTCGTGCCGCGTGTAGCCACGGGCACGGAGTCCGAACTAGCGGACATTTAAAAATGGCGGCGCCCGGCAATATGCAAATGAAGCCCGGGAAATTCAAATCCCGGGCTTCATTTGCAACTCCGGTTGCCTACATTAACCACCCTAGTTCGAACTAGGGTGGTAGTGTAGACATACCCCCACTCTAGGTATGTATATAACTACCATCATTGAAATATGAGTACATTCCAAGTATTTAAAAATAGAAAAATATTGAGATAATATGAAAGTTTCCCTCCTTAGGTGAACCTCAATCTTATTGCAAACTTATACCATGCTGTATTCAGCTACTCTGTGTCAATTAAGAGGGTTGCTATCCGAGATTATAAACTTTTCTCCTTATTTTGCCATGCTCAGTATTTTAATTCTACCTAGTTTAAACTAATTTTGTATGTCTAGTGCTAGCTGAAGACTTTTTCTAGTAACTTGCAATCACAGTTTGAGTCCTGAGGTTCTGGTGACTATAAATGTAGGGATTTTAAGTTGTCTGATTAATGAGTATTAGATGTAGACGTTGAAAAATTTGGGTACTTGTTTAGGTGCTGCTGTAATAGGTGCTAAACAAATCTTTAAATACATATTACAAAAAAACAACAACACATTTAAAATACAATAGGTAATAATTTACTAGATGACTAGGTAGCAAGTAGAATGGACACAATGTATCAATTGTCTGACTAACAAAGATGATATAACTGAAGTGTCTGAAAGCCAAAAACAGTCCTTAGTTTGAGCAGAAAACTTCTCATTATAGTAGAGCTTCAGGTTATTGACTTTCCTCACAATATTACTTATAATATGTGTGATTTGTATTTCAGTAGCATTGAAGGGTTCCGGTCACATACAGAGACCCCATTGTGCTACAGAATGTCCTGAATTTTCAATAAAACATAGCCTCGTTTTAATTAACACACAATACTTGAACTGTTAATTCTACTTTTCCAACACCAGCAATAACTAAGCCATATTTATCAATGGATAAAGGCTAAGTGATCAGCTGAACCATTTGCACATGGCCCAGTAACAGAGCTGCATGGTGGAGTCCTCACACTATTACGTACCTCAGGGATGGGCAATAATTTTTAAAAAGGGGCCACTTCATAAATTTCTGAAGTAGCCCCAGGTCACCCCAGAAGGGGCAGGACCTTTGGTGGAAGGGCGGGGCCAGGAGACTTCTCGGGCTTCCCTCCCCTCCCCTGCCCTCCCCACAGACCCTGATTAGTCTGGGGGTGGGCAAGCGCATGAAGTCTTCCCCCCTCCCATTGCCCAGAGAGAATCGCCAGCTGTTTTTAAACAGATAGCAGTTCCCTCTAGGTGCTGCAAAGGGAGGAGAACTCATGTGCTCCCACTGTCCCCAGGCCAATCAGGACCTGGGGGTGGGGGAACATGCAAAGTCTCATCTCCTATCCCCAACCTGCCAAGGGCACATGGCAGCTAGAAAGAAACGCTGGCAGTTTTAAACAGCTGGCATTTCTCTCTAGCTGCTGTGCACTCTTGGCAGAGTAGAGGAGTCTTCACATGCTCCCCTGTCCCCAGGTCTCGATTGGCCTGGAGGCAGGGAAGCATCAGGGTGGCTTCGGGCTGGATCCACTATCATGGCAGGCTGGATTTGACCCACGAAGGCCCCTTTGCCCACCTCTGATGTACCTTCAAGGTTTGCAGCATCCTCTATCAACCCTGCAAGGCCTGTCAGTTCTGCTGGCCTGTACATGAATGAAGTTTCAGTCCTGACTCTGCCTACTTACAGCTCCACCATACCCCACCCACTGGGGAAAATGTGCACCCTGTGGGAATAGCAAAGAAGCAGTCACTGTGCCCCAGTGGGCATAGGTATTGCAATTCTATCCAGTCTTTGCAGGGGCTGTGCATAAAATGGAGCAACTTTCTTGTTCCTTCTGCTACTGTTTGCTTCCACCCAAGGCAGAATGTAGCCCTCCTTTAGGAGTCATAATTGAAAATCAAATGAACTAAAGTGACGCAGAATGGAGAGGGAGGGGAAGACATTTTATATATATATATATCTATGGATTTTGGCACCTTACAGATGAACCAATTTATTAGGGCATAAACTTTAGAATCATAGGGTTGGAAGAGACCTCAGGAGGTCATCGAGTCCAGCTCCCCGCCCAAAGCAAGACAATCTCAACTAAATCATCCCAGCCAGGGCTTTGTAAAGCTTTTGTGAAATACAAATCACTTCCTCAGATGCTTGAAGTGAAAGAAAGACAGGGATACAGAGATGGAAATGTAACCTCAGTACTAATTAAATCACGATGGATATGGCTCATCTTGACTAGCGATGAAAAGGTGAAAATACCTAAGGTCTGCCATGACTCTCTCATTACAATAAATCATTTCCCCTTCAGGCAGTCTCACCGTCTCATGAATAGTCAAGGTGAGCCACACCCTGTAGGAGGCATGGAGTCTCAACCTTCGCCAGTCCCTGGAGCATGAGGAGGACAGATAGCAAGAGCCCTGCATGGATACAAAATTTTGTATCCACATCTGCATCTGTATCTGCAAAAATGACCTGCTTTTATCCAACTCCATATCCAGGGATGCAGATACATACGGCTATAGAGTGGATATCCGCAAATTTGCAGGGTTCTAGATACAAAATTTCTATCTACATGCATATCTGCAAAAATGAGCCACAACTATCTGCATCTGTATTTGCAGATATGGATACCTGTGAGTAAAAAGTGGATATCCATGGATTTACAGCAGGGGTGGGGAATCTTTTTTGAGTCAGGGGCCACTCACCCACAGAAAAATCAGTTGGGGATCACACACAAAGGAAAACAACCCCCCCTCCCACAGAACAATACAAAACAAAAAAATGGACCCCTCACTGATATGGCCCCTGACTGAAAATGAGAAAAGACACTTCCCACATTACCCTCACACACCAAAGCCCCCAGCCTAGTAGATTTTATGTGCTTCAGCCCTGCAGTAGGGCAGGGGAAGGAGGAGGAGAAAGCTGGAGTGCCAATGCAGGCTCCCGAATGCTGGGGGGAGGCCCTGAGCCTCAGGGGCTGGATCCAGGCAAGCTGGGGACCACATCTAGCCCCCAGGCCTGAGGTTCCCCACTCCGATTTACAAGGTTCTCTGGATGGCGCATGGCCCCAGCTTCCCCCAAAGCATGGGAGGGTGGTGGCTCTCCCCCAGCTCTGGAAGATGTGTGGTGTGCAGTCCTGCTGGGCCCAGAATGTGGGCAGCCTACGATCCCAGCTTCCCCAAGGGATGAAGCCCAGTCATCCCCAGGACTGGGGTAGCCATGCTGAATGGCAGAGGCTGAGGGTGGAGTGTGGGCTTGCACAAAGTGGTTGTCTTAGGGCAGTGAATTTGTAGTATAAGTATAAACAAGGAAGCCTTAGGGCTTGTCTACACAGTGAATGAGTGCACGGTAGTGCAGGATGTGAATCTACAGCACACTAGCTTCCCATGTATTAACTGGCCATGTGGATCATGTTACTGTGCACTGCAAATTAAGTGGATGGTAGTAGAGTCCACACAAGCCATTGGTATGCAGCAAGCTATTGCACTGTAGATCCATGTCCTGGCTTACTGTGAACTAGCTTGATGTGTAGACAAGACCTGAGTTCTAATCATAAATTAGACTCTTATTTCATCAGCTGGGGGAAGTAATTTAACCTTTCTTTTTAACCATCCCTATCAGTAAAAAAGGAATGATGATAATTAGCTCACAGCATGTTCTGAAAAGTGCTTAGTTAATGTTAGGAAAGTGTTTGAGGACAACAGATGGTAAGTACAGTACATATGGCTAACTGTTCCCATAATTATTAGGAAGGGTTTACATTTGCAATTTAGATATTTAATTAAACAGGAGCATGATCCAAGATAACCACTGGGAGCGTGTCTGCCTCCTTTATGGCAGGTTCCAAGAACACAAACACATATTCTAGATTGAGGGAGAAAACATACTCCTATTCTGGGTGTTCTCCACACAACCATTCATTTACACTAAAATCTTTCCAAGTTGCTTTAGATTTCTTCTTCTCCAGATGCATGTTGGATGCATGGTCACAGTACAGTTATTTCCCAATAATTAATAAAATGGACTGGTTTTAGCAAACAGGTGATAATGAGTATTATTCAAACCTATCACAAAGTCCATAAACATGCATTAATGTCACATTTGATATTCTTATATTCTTAGCCACCACCATTGAAATTTAAGATATCTGAGATTAACTTTTTACATTCAAGAGTCTTTTGTTTCTATAGTAGCATTCCTATGAGTTTGGCTTATTTTGAAATTTGGCGCTGGTTAGACAACGTCAAATTTCAAAATAAGCTCTTTCTACATAGATTCGGAATAAGCTATGCAATTTGTGTAGTTTAAATTCCGTAGCTTATTCCGACAGAAGGGTGCTGTCTAGATGTACCCATGGAGTCGACTACCAGGGAGTCAGAAGGTGGATGTGAGAAAAGAAGTCCATTCCTTTGGGTGTGACAAATATTTACAGTCAGCCCTTTTGCTGGTGGGTGATATCGATGCTGCGATGGTGCCAAGCTGGGCTGTACCATGGTCGGTGCCAATGGTGCCAGTGATGGAGTCAGAGATGGTGCCAGAGATGGTGCCATGTCAGTGCGGGGTTTCTTAAGTGCTGCATCTGGTGCTGTCTCTTGTGTTGTTTTCAGCACCGACCTGTGGTATCTAGTTAGCATGATGGCAAACAGTTCTGGCAGTGCTGGCATTGCTGCCAACTTCTGCCTAGGCTCAGAATGAGTTCTCTTGTGCGGCACCAAATGGTTAGATGGTGCTGTGTGCCAGAGGTGCCGGGCTTATCTCCTATACTCACTCTAGGGGTGTGTCTAGACTACATGCCTCCTTCGACGGAGGCATGTAGATTAGCCAGATCGGAAGAGGGAAATGAAGCCGCGATTATTTTAATCGCGGCTTCATTTCCCTCTTCCGATCTGGCTAATCTACATGCCTCCGTCAAAGGAGGCATGTAGTCTAGACACACCCTAGATGAGCTTGGTGCCGGAGGCAGCAATTTGACCAGAGAAACCCAGGTTTTCACTTTTGTCTTCTCAGACGAGGCATACCCCTGGCATACCATACCTCTTGGTTTGTCTGCTTCCTTGCTCCTGTGTGGAGAGTTGTCTCATGAGGGCTGAAGTGACTTTTTGTATAAGTAAGTCTTCAGCCTATTGGCGTGGTCTTGCCATACCCTAGCAATCAGGATTGAGCAGTGCAGATACTTCTGTGTCATATGGGCCTCCCTGGGGCACTTTATACAGGAGGCATGGCTGACCAAGGCTGGCATAGCCTCATGATAGGAGCCGCAGCATTTAAAGCCTGGGGAGCCCGCAGGCATAGGGAAACAGGGTGACAAACAATGAAGTACTGTTTTGTCCTGGTTTGTTTTTTGAGGAAAAAGGGTTTTTTAAAGCAAACTGGTAGGAAAGGGGTCAAAACTTGGAAGTAAGGGGAAAACTGAGGAAATGTAATGAATTTTGATGTGTTTTTTTAGGTGAAGAGAGGGCAAGTCAGAGGATCTCCATCTACTGCCGAGGATGGTAGAGAAGGAACAGAGGGGCTGTGCCACACGCGTGCCTGACACCAATGGCATGAGGAAACACAGAGATGGCATGTGACGCAGAGAAGGGCACTGCAGGAAAACTCTCCGGAGGTCGGCACAAGGATGCACTAGCACCCAGAGTGGCGCACTCACAGGGACATCACTTGAAAAAGAATCTTTATTCCCCCTATATTCGAGGAAACATATGGTTATGCTAGGAGGCAGTGAAACCTTTTTGAAGTTGGTAGGTTTGCCTCTTGCCCTTCATTCCGGGTAAATATAAGAAGCAGGTAGGCAACAGTATGGAATAAGATAGCTGAAACACTAGGAATCACCACCCAAAACACAGGCTACATGCAAGGCTCAGAAACTAAGCTACATGGGTTGTGGGTTTTCAGTAGAAGCTAAATGCAAATGCAGGGAGTTGGTATTATTTTGCATGTTGAGGTGTGCCTGTGTGAGAGGGCTGCAGAGAGGGTGTGCGCATGTTCACATGCAAGAAGCTACCAAGGCAGAAGTGGCAGAAACAATACAGAAGCACACAGAGAAAGCAGCAGGGAAGCCCCAGAAACAGCCAAAGAAGTATTTGCAGAATAACCCTAAGAAAAAGCCAAAAGAGAGGTTATGGGCAAGCTGCTGACTTGAAAGTGGCTTGGAATTCAGAACAAAGAAACTGTCTCCTGTTGTTTCACTCCCATTGTGCTCAGAGAAACATGTCTTGTAAATAAACAGTATTGAATCAAAGACATACTTTACTCCAGCATTAATTTTTCCCCCTAACAGAAACAATCTGCAAAACTGCATATACTGCGTAATTGCTTGGGTCAAAAAGGAAAGTAATTTTAACTCTTCATAATCTCCCCTGTGCTATCTCTGCTTGCTAATATCTGACTTTTTTAACAAAACATCGTAGGCTTTGTCTACACTACCAAATTTTGTTGCCAGACACTGCCTTTTGGTGACAAAACAATGAGAGCATTCACACTGCAATGTGACTTTTGTTGGGAAAAACACTCAGCTTTGGTGACAAAAAGCTTCGATCCCTACCAGAGACTTTTTTCTTTTCCCCTCTCTTTATCATTAACAAAGAGCCAGGGTAGGCCTTGTCTACACTAGCAAATGTTGTTGCCAAAAAGGGTTTTTTGGCAACAAAACCTAGAGTGTTTACACTGTACAACATGACAAAAGTTGCAACAACACCCAGTTTTTGTGACAAAAATACTTCTACCTCCACAAGGAACTTTTGTCTCCTCCCCCCCTCCTTTATTATCGACTATCATGTAGGGTGTACCACAGTAGGTTTTTTGTTGAATGTATTGAACTCCAGCATGTTTCCCACAATGCTCGACTAGCCACACTGGCCAGCACTGTGAACTCTGCTGCTCTGTAGCCACGTAAAAAAGGTAAACTAATTCCGCTCCTCACCCCCCCCCCCCCCCATCTGCAAACACCAGGATATTTAAAATCTATTTCCTGGTGATCCTCATGTCATCTTAGGGAAATAGGGATGGCCATCGCTCAAGTTCCTCTCCTGCTTGGAGCACCACAGAGCTTTGGGATCTTATCAGTGTGTGGCGTGAAGAATTGCTTCAATCATAGCTGCAGGAACTGGGACACGTACAGTCACATTTCTCAAGCCTTGCATGAGAAGGGGTATGAGTGGGACACCCTGCAATGGAGAGCCAAGATAAAGGAACTCCCGCATGTGTACCAGCAAGGACTGTCATTCTAGTGGTGCAAAAGTGAGCTGAAAGCCCTGGGAGAGCTGGGAAGCAAAGGGGTGGCTGATGCCTAGTGCTACATTATGCATTTAACACCAGGCACTATGGTACGCTTACCCACATTGCTTCACTCTTATTGTCAACAGGAGAGCTAATAATATAGCCATGAAATGTCAACACTGGGAGGCAGAATCATAGAACACTAGAACTGGAAGGAACCTTGAGCGACCATCAAGTCCAGTCCCCTGCCCTTATGTCAGGGCCACGCAAGGTCTAGACCATCCCTGATAGATGTCTATCCAACCTGCTCTTAAATATCTCCAGTGATGGAGAATTCACAGCCTCACTAGGCAATTTATTCCAGTGTCTTATCACCCTGACAGTTAGGAAGTTTTTCCTAATGTCCAACCTATACCACCCTTGGTACAATGTAAGCCCATTGCTTCTTGTCCTAACATTAGAAAAACATGTCTGGCAAATTTTCAGTTTTGGTGACTTTTGTATGTCAACAGCACTTTTGTCGCCAAACCTTTCCAGTGTAGACATAGCCATAGACTCTGCACCCGGTCTTGCAAGGAACTGTTCAGCTAGCTCCTGCATTCTCCTCAGCTCTCTTCCCCCAAGCAACATAACCCCATGGGAGGTGCTGGGGGCTGCAGCCAGGAGGCGGGGCAGAGGCTGAGAGTGGGAGCCAGTGGCCAAGTTGCAGCTGGGAGTTGGACCAGGGGCAGAGCTGTGGCTGGGAACAGGGGCTGGCAGTCAGGATCAGAGCTGCAGCCAGGGATAGGGCTGACGTGGAGCTGGGCGATGCTCCCTCTATGCTGCCTGGGGGGCTGGCCTGTCCCCCTATCCTCTCTCATGGGTGTTTTTCTGCATCCAGTGGGGTGGCACACTCCGCAGTACAAGGATCACTGGTTTATCATTTTTGTCTCTCTTCTCTGGAGTCTCTCCAATTTTTCCTACATCTTTCTTAAAATGTGGTAGCCAAAACTGGACACAACACTCCAACTGAGGATTCACCAGTGCTGACTAGAGAAGAACAATCATCTCCCATTTGTTACATATTATACTCCTTGTAATACACCACAGAATGACATTAGCCATTTACATAACCTCAAAACATTGTTAATCCATATTCAATTTGTGGTCCATTACAACCTCTGAATCTTTTTTTTTTTTAAAGTATTGCTGCCTTGCCAGCTATTACCCATTTTATATCTGTGTAATTGATTTTTTTCTTCCAAAGTGAAATATTTTGCTCCTGTCTTTAATGAATTTCATCTTGATTTCAGACCAATTATCCAATGTATCTAAGTTACTATGAATTCTAATCTAATCCCCCAAATTGCTTCCAACCACTCATCTTGGTATTTTCTGCAAACTTTATAAGAATACTCTCCATTCCAGTACCCTAGTCATTAATAAACATGGAATAGCACAGGTCCCAGGCAAATGGTATCCTATGTGACCCTTCTAGATATATCCTTACAGCACAACAAGTGAACATTGGTAACTACCCTTCGAGTATGATCTTTCTACTACTACTCTTTGTAGTACAGTAAACTTCCGATAATCCGGCACCTTTAGGACCCAGGGGGTGCCAGATTATCAAATATGCCGAAGTACCGGAAGGGGGGCTATGAGGGGTCTGGGGTGGGGGATGGGGGGGTCGGTGGGGAACTGCACAGAGTGGGAGAGGGCGGCATTGCAGGACTAACCTGGCAGCACCCCAGCTGTTCTGCCTCTGGCTTCCCCAAGTCTGCCGCTGGTCAGTTTCAGCAGCGGCTGACTTGGGGAAGCCAATGGCAGAGCAGCTGGGGTGCTGTCAGGTTGGTCCCGTAGCATCGCCCCTCACCTGAGCGGCGCTGCAGAACCAACCCAGCAGCACCCCTGCTGCTCTGCCCCTGGCTTCCCCAAGTCAGCCGATGGTCAGTTTCAGCAGCAGCGGACTAGGGGAAGCCAGGGGCAGAGCAGATTGGGTGCTCTGCCCCAGGGCTTCCCCAAGTCCGCTGCTGCTGAAACTGACCAGTGGTGGACTTGGGAAAGCCGGGCGCAGAGCAGTTCCAATTGTCCAGCTGGCTGGATCACTTCCGGGTTCCAGATGGTGCCGGACTATCAGGAGTGCCGGACCAGTGGATGCCGGACAATTGGAGTTTTACTGTAGTGTCATCTAAGTCACATTTCTCTAGTTTGCTTAGTTTGGAGGGAGTATTGGTAAATATAAATGTTTTATTATTTTTGTATGTTAAACTCTCATAATTCTTTGTACATAGATGTGGGAAGAAATGGTGCCGGTGAGCTGCAGTACCTTCAGTTTTTGGGTGCGCCAACCCCACATCCCCTTGTCAGCATGGATCCTGGCTGCCAGTCCCATGCCTCTGCTCCTCAGGTGTCCCGGAGGCTGGGCCTCCTGATGGCTAAGGGTCCAGCTCAGCTGCTAGTGCTAGGTCCCACTTGGCAATCAGCCACTGCTGTCATCTAGGTCCCACCTGCTTGCCAGCCTTGCATGTAGGGTCCTAGCTGCCAGCCCTAACTTAGGGAGTGGTGAGGGATAAGGAGAGGGGTAAGGCGGGTGGCAGTAGCTCAGCATGCCAACCTAAAAAACTGTTCCAGCACCGTCTCTGTATATTGACTATAGTATAATCCTTGCTGTATTGCCCCAAATCATGTCTGAATTCTAAGACTTCATAGTGTTCATTCTTAAACTGAATTAGTGCGTGATCAAATAAAGGCATGCATATGATTTTCTACTAGCTCTGATGCTCAGGAAAGGAATTTCTGTAAACTAAGAAATATGTTTATCACCACAAAAGTGTGTTAGAATAAACAAGACTAGGTAATTGATTATGATTATAATCCATTTATGTTCTGCCACATTCTGCAAATGTTCTGCAACATTTGTTAGCACAGATGTTTTCTGTGATTTATAAAATAATGACCCATTGAAATATCTTTTTAACTCATTAGAAAGGATTGTTGAAACGTGTTCTTATAAATAAAACCTGGGTTAGAAATCTCTTTAGCTTATCAGTTAGATAAACTAAGGTACCAAAGAAAAAAAATTCATAAGTAATTAGGTAAAATGAGAGATCAAATATAGGGCTTTCAAGTGATTAAAATTAATTGTGATTAATTTAGTCATGATTAAGTGCACTCTTAAAAATATAAAAGAATACCATTTATTTAAATATTTTGGATGTTTTCTACATCTTCAAATATATTGATTTAAATTACACAGAATAAAAATTGTACAGTGCTCCTTTATATTTCTTTTTATTGTAAATATTACCACTGTAAAAACAAAATAAATAGTATTTTAATTCTCCCATTACAGGTATTGTAGAGAAATCTTTTTATCATGAGCTGAACTTACGCATGTAGAATTATGTACAAAACACAACTGCCTTCAAAAACAAAACAATGTAAAACTTTAGTCCACTCAGTCCTACTTCTTGTTCATCCAAATGCTCAGGCAAATAAGTTTGTTTACATTTGCAAGACATAATGCTGCCCACTTCTTGTTTAAAATGTCACTTGAAATTGAGAGTAGGTACTCAGAAGGCATTGTTGTAACCGGCATCACAAGATATTTACGTGCCATGTGTGCTAAGGATTCATATGTCCCTTCATGCTTCAACCACCACTCCAGAATATATGCATCCATGCTAGTGACGAGCTCTACTCAATACTGGACCAAATCAGTGCAGACCAATGTATGTTCATTTTCATCATCTGATTCAGATGCCACTAGCAGAAGGTTGATTTTCTTTTTTGGTGATAGGTTCTATAGTTTCTGCATTGGAGTGTTGCTTTTTTGAGATTTCTGAAAGAATGCTCCACACTTCCTCTTTCAAAGATTTTGGAAGACACTTCAGATTCTTAAGCCTTGGGTGGAGTGCTATAGCTATTTTTAGAAAATTCACATTGATAACTTTTTTTGTGTTCTGTCAAATCTGCAGTGAAAGTGTTCTTAAAGTAAATGTGTGCTGGGTCATCATCCAAGACAGCTATAACATGAAATATATGGAAAAATCTGGGTAAAACAGAGCAGGAGACATACAATTCTTCCCCAAGGAATTCAGTCACAAATTTAATTAAGATGCACCATAAACATTGAAGTTTATTCTCTTGGAATGGCGGCCAAAGTACCAAAGGGGATATAAATATTTAGCATATCTGGCACGTAAATTACTTGCAATGCTGCTACAAATGTACAATGCTGCTACAAATGTGAATACTATTCTCACTTTCAGATGACACTGTAAATAAGAGGCAGCATGGGCAGCATTATCTGCAATAAATGTAAATAAGCTTGTTTCTCTGAGGGTTTGTCTACATTACAGAGAAGATCAACCCTCCTGAGGTCAATCTTCTAGCGTTCGACTTAGCAGATCTAGTGTACACTCCCAATTCAAATACTAAGGGAAGCCCCTGCTGGCATCCTGTACTCTTCATTCTGTGAGGTGTAAGGGAAGCCGATGGGAGCGTGTGTTTCTGTTGGCCTCTCACAGCGTAGATGCTGCAGCGGCTTGACTTAAGGTAAGCCAAATCCAGCTGTGCATTTTGTATAGCTGGATGGTGTAACTTAAGCCGACCTGCCTGGTCTAGTGTAGACCTAGGCTAAGTGATTGGCTGAACAAGAAGTAGGAGTGAGTGAACTTGTAGCAGTGGTAGGCATCCTGTGGCCCACAGGCCACATGTGGTCCATCAAGCTTCTTATCTGTGGTCTGCGAGACATTCTGTTTACTGTTGTCCACACACAGGGTTTCTAGATTCCACTGGTTTCTTTCTATGTAGTTTTTTTCCTACTTGTATGACATGCACTTAAAGCAAGGGCCCGTGAAGTGAGGTGTGCGCTGATTACACACAACACTTACTGTAAGAGCCATGTGTTCCCTCTGCATCCAGTCAAAGCATTGCTATGGGCCAGTCAGCACACTCTGCAAATTCTAGGCACACAACTGGATTTAGCAAAACTACCCTATCCTGAGGGGACCATCTTGTTTATGACAATCTTGCAGCTCACTGAAATGAAGGAGGGCCACTCATGAAGCCCACTCACTAGCCTAAGTTACCCATATCTGATTTGTGGGCTCTAAAGCAGTGTTTCTTAAAGTGGTCCATGAAAAACCTGAGAAACCTGCTAACTGGCTGCTCCGGTGTGTTTATGTATCAGCTCTGTGGCCACGGAGCCTTGTGGCTCCCATTGGCTCTGGTTCACTGCTTGCAGCCAAGGAGAGTCACAGGAAGCAGCAGCCCGGATCATGCCACTTCCCACAGTTTCTCTAGGCTGAAACTGGCAAACTGGAGCCAAATGGGAGCTGTGAGGCTCCAGGGCTGCAAAGTTGGTAAATAAACATACCATAGCGGCCAGTTAGCATGTTGCTCAGAGTGGTTTCGTGGACCTCTTTGAGAAACACTGTGCTGAAGTTTTACATTGTTTTGTTTTTGAGAACAGTTATGTAACCAAAAAAACCCCCATCTCTACACTTGTAAATTGTGCTTTCACAATAAAGAGACTGCACTACGGTACTTGTATGAGGTGAACTAAAAAATACTATTGCTTTTGTTTATCATTTTGACAGTGCAAATATTTGCAATGAAAAATACCAATATCAAGTGAGTGGTGTGTGCTTTGTATTCTGTGCTGTAACTGAAATAAATATATTTGAAAATGTAGAAAAACATCCAAAATATGTAATAAATTTCAATTGGTATTGTATTTTTAATAGTGCGATTAAAAGTGTGATTGTGATACTTTTTTAATCACAGTTGATTTTTTGACTTAATCACATGCATTAATTGCAACTAATCAACAGCTCTAATCAAAAAGAAAATATAGTGAAATCATTTGCGGGAAAGTAACTTTTCCCTCCCCATAAAGGACTTTCTTTTTCTCACAGTCTTTACAGGAAAAAAAGTTTTTAGGAGTGTGCTTGGAAATGAACCAGTCTCAGAATTCCATCAATTATAAAAGAAGAGAACCGGGTGCCATCATTCCTTAAAGGTGGTAAAGTATACTTTCCTTCTGTATGACGCATAGTGCTGTTTTAATCTTTGACTAAATAATTTCAACTGAGCCAGTTATTTGTGATCACAAATGATTACAGGTTGGACCCCCTGTTCTGGCACCCTCTGGACCTTAACTGTCCCAAATCAGAGAGTTTGCCAGACCAAGGGAAATCAGTGTTCCCCTGCTGGCTGTACCACTCCCAGGCTCTGACACAGGTTCTCCACCTGCTGTTCCAGGGTCTCCCAGGGTTCCCAGGGAGGATGGTGAGGCTTGGCAGCTGCCAGCCCGGCTGCTACAATATTCCCTGGGTTCCTGTCTGGGGACACCCAGCTGCTACTGGCCCTATTGTACCAGGGTTCCCCAGCTGGGGCCACCTGACCACCCTGCCCCACTGCAAGGGCCACCCCGCTGCTGCTGCTGTGGATTCAAGTCGCCAGCTTCCGCCAGCCCCGGCTTCCCACGCAGAGACTACCCAGTCACCCTGGGCCCTGCTGCCACTTTAGGATGACTGGCCAGGGCCAGCTGGCCATCGGCAGCCCCACTGCAACCAAGGATTCCCCGGCTGGGGCTGGGACTTACCAGTCACGTGGCCCAGCTGACGCTGGGGGTTCCCCAGCCAGGGAGGGGGTTCCCCAGGCACCTTGCTCCAATAACACCGGGTCCTCCCCAGATGCCACTTGTCCCAGCCAAGGCTCCCCAGCCCCTGCATTGCTCCTGTCTCCAAGGCTCTTTGGCCCTGCTGGACCATGGATGTTGCCAGACCAGAGACTCCCCGATTTGGGAGGTTCAACCTGTATTACATTTAAATGTGCAACAGCAGGTACCCTCTCACAAGAACTGGACCATTAGACTATAAATTCCATTACTGACTCTTGTTTCATTTTGTAGAATGCTGAATACACTGATAGTGTTTACTGAATAATAAGACTGCAAGCATAGTGACGGATACAGAACTACTTTATATATATAAGATTTACTTCTACATCACTATCCCTATTCTGGTTTATTGGATGGTCCTACAACAGATGTAAGTAGATGGTTCATAAATCCAAGATCAGCATGGGAAATGTGTATACTTTTGACATTGCTAGCAACAGAGAGTTCATGAATCAATGTCTTCTAAATGTGATTTTTTGCCACATATTCTTTTTAATCAAGAGAAGACCTTATCTGTGGACATCAAAAAGGGTTATTGATCTTCAAAGTTTTGTGTGCATCCTACACTATAACTATATCTATCAATCTTATTGGTTCATGATTCTTCTATACAATATAAAAAGAGTCGGCATAGAAACAAACACTGGTTAACATAATATTTTTGAAAGATATCAAGATAACTTTACAACTTACTACAACCTTATTCCAGAGCAGAAATAGTGAATTAAAAATGGCATTCACATTTGATTCTCTTCTGTTTTGTGTTTTAATTTACAGGTATATTACTCATACCTCAAGCAGAAAGGTTTTCTGGAAAAAACCCATAAGGATACCTTATTTCTAGGCTGTTGAGTCCATCTAGTAACCCAGTATAGTCCAATGACAACCTACGAGTAAAAACAATTAAATGTTACCATGTGTCAGTTTAAATTAGGGCATTGCAGCTTCTTAAAATCAAACTTAAATTTCCAAATTAATACATAAATACAACAAAATTAAACAGCAAAAAGATACAGTAAACTGGACAAAAATGACAAACATTTCTAACAGAAATGCTTCATCTCCTTCCAGCATGTGGTTCAAAGGAACAGAAAACAGAGAATGCATTGACAAGAGACCTTGTTCCATGAACATACTCACAGCGGGATTAATACCGGGTATTTGCACAGCTTCACTGTTGGGAAATCTTACAATGCAATTGCTGTTTCAGTAATGCAGAAAGAATACAACATTGAACAG